>NC_062551.1:6911666-8120833 GCF_016906955.1 Phacochoerus africanus
ATGTTTTACATAGCAATTTAGCTAGAGAAAAACACTTTCAAAATAAAACAGTCTTCTTAAAGGAGAAGAAGCCAAGGAGACAATATGGCAAAACTCAAGGGAGATATGGGCCCTGGAGAGGTTCCCATGCATGGAAACCACTTTGCTCTGAGAGCATTTGGCACTCCGGGAAAAACCAAATTTTCATTTAACGGCTTTGAGAGGATGAAAGAGACAGAATCTAAATCCCAGTTCCACAGAGTGGCTTCTGGCAGGAGGACCTCTCCAAAGTTCTGACCCTCAGGATGAAGGCCAACCAGAGCTAGAAGCCAGATTTAAGTCTCCTTGCTTGTCTAGGAGATCTCACAATTTGAATCTGATTTATCATAGTGGTTACAAATTAGCAGTGTTTTCAGGCAACTGGCAGAAACCATGGAAAATGTCAATGGAAGAAGTACCTTTATCTACATTTTAGTTCCTAACATTCTAAGATTTTAGAACATCATATTATTCCCACAAATAATTTTTATTAAAATGATCAGTACCCAGCCAAAGATATTCAGGTATGCAAAGAAACTGGACTCTATGAAGAAAACCCAGCAGAAGCAGAAAACAGGAATTAGTCTTATAAAGATTTCAAATTTCAAATACTGGAGTAATCAGAAATATGACAAAACAATAATGCTTACTTTGCTTAAAAAATCAAAAACATATTTGACGATAACCCTATATAGATGGGACTACAGAGGTGACATAGCAGATTGCAAAGAAATGAAGAGAATTTCTAGAAATAGGAACAATAAAAACAAAATACAATTTTCAATGGATGGATTTAGTGGCTGATTCATCACAGAGAGAATTCATTAAATGCAACATTAAGTCAAAAGAAATCATAAAGAAGACAATATGGGGAGGCAAAAATATGAGAAATAAAACAAAAAGAAAGTAGAAAGCAGAAGATGGAGTAAAAAGGTCTAGCCATGTTTAATCTGACTTCCAAAAGCGCGGGGAGAGAACGGAGCAAGGACAACATCTGAATACACAATAAATAAGAATTTTCCAGACTTGATGAAAAGACCAAGCTACAGGGTCAACAAGATCAACAATCTCCAAATGCAGTAAAATTTCAAATAAAATGTTCACCTAAGCACAGTGTAGTGAAAGGCAGAACAACAAAGACAAAAAGAGCCCAGATAAAAGACAATTTTATTTTATTTTTTGTCTTTTGTCTTTTTAGGGCCACACCCACAGCATATGGAGGTTCCCAGGCCAGGGGTCTAATTGGAGCTGTAGCTGCTGGCCTACACCACAGCCACAGACCCAGGGGATCCGAGCCGCATCCTCGACCTACACCACAGTCACAGCAACACCAGATCCGAGCCACGTCTGTGACCTCCACCACAGCTCAGGGCAACGCCGGACCCTTAACCCCCTAAGCGAGGCCAGGGATCGAATCCACAACCTCACAGTTCCTAGTGAGATTTGTTTCCACTGTGCCACGACAGGAACTCCAAAAGACAATTTTAAACTGACAACTGACTTAACAGAGGTAGGTGGAAAACCTTTCAGTGTGCTGAACAAGAATAGATGCCAACCTAAAAGTTTATACCCAGCAAAAATATCCTTAAAAGATGAAGGCAAAATAATTACATTTTCAGACAAACAAGCAAAAAGAGTTTGCTACCACTAGAATCACATTAAAGGAAATTCAAAAGGATGAACTTCAAAGAGAAGGAAGACGATCCAAGCTGGAAAGTTTGAGTAAGAAGGAAAAACAAAGTGGTAAATATGAGAATGAAGCTAAACAAATACTACCTCTACATATGTATCTCAAACAGAGTAATAAACATATGCATACAGATATTTACACATAAGTAATCATATATTTTGATTCTGTAGAACTGTGGGACGTGAAAAATAGAGTCTAAATGTACTGATTGACTTTTAGACTTTGTTAACCTAACAAAAGAGGCTGTGGTTTCTCAGGTAACCTTCAAAGGAATATAGATAAAGAATATAATTTCTAACTTGGTGGAGAGGGAAAAAAACTGAATGACAAAAAAAGTCAATTAATTCTTTTGAAAAAAGGCAAGAAAAGAAGAAACGAGGAACAGGCTGGACAAAGAGGAACTACTCAATCTGGACACAATTCCTCTCTTCATTGTCTCCCGTTTCTGAAATGCCAATTCCTCTGGTAGGTGTGCACGTGTGAAAATTATATACACGTGTACACATTATGGGAGGAAAATTTAAGGAATTCTGAGAAAACACAAGGAAATCAGACCCATCTCCTGTTGCCTACCCACTCCATCCTGCTGATTATTACTGATAAAAACTCCAATAACTGTGGAACCTATAAAATGATTCCACTTCTATTCAACAGCTTCAGCCACTTCTAAAATGGGGCACAGTGTGGTGTAACATAAAACTGTTAAGGTAATGCCAGTGGGCAAATAGAGACCCTAAAAGAAGGACTCCCGGAAGACTGCCGAGAATAACCAGAATGAAGTGGGTGGCACTTGTGGAATGAACCCAAAGGCAGATCCAACATGAGGAGGAGAAGGACAGCAAGGCTGACCTTTCCATCACCTGCTGGAGTGAAAACTGTGCATAACATGGAGCTCTGCTCAACGTTTTCTGGAGTAAAATAACTTTAAGCCGTAAATAATTTAAGTAATATCTTCTCAAGCCTCATAGGAAATGCCTGCTTTTACAGGACACTTTTATTTTGGATATATTTACATGCTGTAATTCTAAGCTGCATGAATTTCAAAGATGGGGGACCATCACTGCTCAAAGAAATTCTGCATTTCAGGTATGATCATACAGCCAGCTGGTGGTAAGAGCCACTGAGTCTCAAAAACAGGGGCAAAAATGGGAGCAATAAAGACCTCAGACATTCTTCTTACCATAGTCTTGAAACCTAGAGCTACTTTGGAAATGTCACCACAGGGGGATAATCTTTATCTTTTAATCTTTTTTTTGTCTTTTGTCTTTTTTTGTTGTTGTTGCTATTTCTTGGGCCGCTCCCGCGCGGCATATGGAGGTTCCCAGGCTAGGGGTCGAATCGGAGCTGTAGCCACCGGCCTACGCCACAGCCACAGCAACGCAGGATCCGAGCCGCGTCTGCAACCTACACCACAGCTCACGGCAACGCCGGATCGTTAACCCACTGAGCAAGGGCAGGGACCGAACCCACAACCTCATGGTTCCTAGTCGGATTCGTTAACCACTGCGCCATGACGGGAACTCCCTAATCTTTTAATGCCTGTAAAAGGTTTTGAGTCATTCTGCACAACCCTGAAATTACATACTCCTTTATTTTTTGTTTGTTTGTCTTTGCTGTGCTCGTGGCATGCAGAAGTTGCCGGGCCACGGATCAAAGCCATGCCACAGCTGTGACCAGAGCCACAGCAGTGACAATGCTGGATTCTTAACGTGCTGAGCCACTGGGCAACTCCACATTCCTTGATCTTGTGTTAAGTAAAGTTGATCACAGCATGGTACCTGCTGAGAGGACTCCGTGGTTAATTCTCGGCATGCTTAAAGGGGCCAGTTCAATCCAAAGCTGCCTGTTAGGGTCGTAAAGGGGGCACATGCATCGCATCGCCGCTGTTGGCTTCCGTGAACTAAGAAAACAAAGAGTCGATTAGCAGTTCATGTGGCTTGGGGAGCTCTGCTCATAATAACCATGACTAGTTGTACTGCTCTAAAGGATGTTTAAAATATTTGGGTTTTGGCCACGCGGAAGTTCCTGGGCCGAAAGCTGAACCTGTGCCACAGCAGCGACCTAAGCTGCTGCAGTGGCTACTCAGGACCCTTAACCCGCTGTGCCACAAGAGACGTCCCTAACATATACTTAAAAAATCTACCAGTAATATGCTGTAGATACTGAGACACACTATGAATTCCTGTTTGCGTGGAAATCCCTCTTTCCTGACACCGTCATCTCTCTCTGAAACCACGCACGGGCACACTTACACCCGCTCTTCGCCACCGACGGTCACGATGCACTCCGAGTACCCCCGGGGCTTGAAGCTGGCGAGCATGGCCTCGCCCTGCTGCGGCTGGCTGAGTGGGATGTTGCTGCACTCCTTGACGATCTCGCGGACCAACGGCTCACTCAGCATCTGCTCCCGCAAGTAGCTGGAGTCCAACCCTGAAACCCAGAGTGCTGACATGACGTCCTTCATGTGGACCTGAAAGCACGGGCAGGGAAAACGCAAGAGTGCGACAGTTTTCAGAGTTTTTCGTTTTCTGACGCGTGGCAACTAAAATCGCTCAACAGGCAGGTGGTCAGGGCCAGCCCTGGGGGGGCGGGCCCGGGAGCCTTTCCCTTCTACCTCCCACGGCTCTGATAAAAAGGCTTAATGTGCAATAGCATCACTCCGGATTTACATGTGATGCACCGCTGTGAAGTTTCAATAATATTATTAATAATACATTGTTTCTATAATATTAATGTCGAGACATTTTCACTATCTGGTTTACCATATTCTTAACCCACTGAGTGAGGCCAGGGATCAAACCTGCAACCTCAAGGTTACTGGTCGGATTCATCTCCACTGAGCCACAACGGGAACTCCGCATTTTTTTTCTTTATACAGCTGCACCTATGGCATAAGGAAATTCTGAGGCTAGGGGTCAAATTGGAGCTGCAGCTGCCAGCCTACACCACAGCCACAGCAACTCAGGATCTGAGCTGCAACTGCAACCTATGCTGCAGCTTTTGGCAATGCGGGATCCTTAACCCACTGATCGAGGCCAGGGACTGAACCTGCATCCTCAGGGATACTAATCAGGTTCTTAACCTGCTAAGCCACAACAGGAACTCCATAATTATGGATTTTAAAACCCACTCTGGGGAGTTCCCTCAGCAGTTAACAAACCTGACCACGTAGGATCCATGAGGACTCAGGTTTGATCCCTGGCCTTGTTTAGTGGATTAAGGATCCAGCGTTGCTGTGGCTGTGGCGTAGGCCACAGATGCAGCTCGGATCTGGCGTTGCTGTGGCTGTGGCGTAGGTCACAGAGGCGGCTCGGATCTGGTGTTGCTGTGGCTGTGGCGTAAGCCAGCTGCTGTAGCTCTAATTCAACCCCTGACGTTCGACCTACGGAACTTCCATATGTCGAATGTACAGCCCTAAAAAGGAAAAAATGAAAATAAATAAATAAATTAATTAAATAAAAGCCACTCTGAAACCTAATACATTTCTTCATTTTTAAATACAGTATTTGGAGCTAGTCTCTAATGTACAAATATTAGACTTAAAGCCCTGTCATTTGGCTCCCTCCTCCAACATAGAAACAGGGTGGATCATGAGCCTGATACTCCCTAAGACCCTCCCAGACTGTCACTCCCAGAACCCTCCTATTTGGAACTGCATTGCCACAAAAGCTCCCGAGGACTCTCCTGCTTTCTCCTTGGGTGACGCCAATCACTCCAGGGAGCGCCCACGCCCCTCACCCCTCTGCCAGAACGCCTTGTGCTCTTTTCTCACCCCACTCCTGCGTCGGAGCCCCTGCGGGGTTAGCGCGACTCCGTAGGAGGGAAGGACGCTGAACGCTGGGTGGGGTCAGGAGCACACCCGGCGCACTTCTGTACCCTTCAGCTTAAGCGTGAAACACAGTTCCCATTAAAAGCAACATGCCGTAGTTCCCACTGTGGTGCAATGAGATCAGAGGCATCTTGGGAGCGCTGGGATGCAGGTTCGATCCCCAGCTCAGCACAGTGGGTTAAGGACCTGGCATTGCCGTGGCTGTGGCTCAGATCCCAACTGTGGCTCAACTCTGATCCCTGGCCTGGGAACTCCATATGCAGCTGGGCAGCCAAAAAAGAGAATAAAAAAAGAGCATTCAAAGGATATTATATTGCTTTTAAGTATTAATACTTGCATTGTTTTGTTATGGGTTACATGGACCTTGGGAGACTGGTCTGAAAGACTAGCTGCTTTAGTGATCCTAGGGGAAGATGTTTCCAGGATACCTTTGAGATCACAACTCTAAACGTTTTTCAAGGTGAAGGAGAAATATAAAACTGCCAGAATTTGGATTAAAAACAAACAAAGAGAAGTTCCCTGGTGGCCTACTGGTTAGGGACCCGGCGTTGTCAGTGCTGTGGCTCAGGTCACTGCTGTGGTGTGGGTTTGATCCCTGGCCATGAGTGAGGCCAAAAATAAAACATCATAAAAAAATAAACAAACAAATGAATATGTAAGGGGAAAGAGAAAGTCAGACCACGCTGTACTGTCCGGGTACCTTTCTTATTTCTGTGTCATGCGCTATCCACCGAATGACTGCTTCAAATACGTATCTTTCATTGCCAACGTTTAACTTCTCGAGAGAAATCACTTCTTTAAGCTTCTGAGGACTCAGTTCTAGGAATTCTTCTGTGCTGCTGACATCTCGGAAGTGCGTCTCCAGGTATTCCGTGGCCAGGTAGTGGACGTGGTGCAGGCAGTAATGAAGTGCAAAGTCTCGGATGCCGATGCAGTTCTCGGCAGCAATGCAGCCTTCCAAAAACTCGCAGCACAGAGTTTTAAGATCCGTCAGCAGGAGCAGGTCCGCGGCCTGCACAACGTCCTGGATGGTTTCCTCGTTCAGCCGGATCTGTGAGCATCAGCATAGGAGGGTTATACTCGAGCGTCTCTATTTAGAAGCCAAACCACCCATCTACCGGGCTGAACCACATGAAAGCTCCACTTCTGCAGGTCAAAGACGACTGGAAGTTGGCAATTTCATGGGGTTCGACTTTGTTTTCAGGAGGAGTCGGCGGGCACCACGGCACCCTGGGACGCCACGGGATGGGCGGTGCGTGGCTGGTGGACCTGCCCCAGGCCTTCCCTCGACTTACCGACGTGAAGTGCCCATAACCCTCCCAAGGTGAACCGTGCAGGCGCTCACGGCCACACTTAGAGAAAAACCTTCAAGGACTGAAATGGGGAGCCCTGCATTCTACGGTCAACCACACATGATTTCTTTAAATGCAAGCACCTCAACTAATGAAACTCTTGCCTCTATTCAAATAAAGGTAGCCCTTCGACCAAATGGTATGTGAAAGAGAGCACATGGCCCCTTGAAGAGAAGGGGCGCCAGAGGGCCTGGGGGCCTCGCTCTGAAGGCCACCCGTTGCACTTGGTGCAGCAGACACAATCAGGTCTCAAAGCTGCTTTCTAGAATAAATCCCTACAAAGATTAAAAAAAAAAATCATTGTGGGCATTTCCTTAATTTTCCTCAGTTTTCTGATGGATGCTTCTTCCTCCACCCACTTCACAGTTTCTCTACGCAATAGCAAGACAACATAAAGAAACAGGCCCCTAAAATTCTGCCACCATCACGAATGGTCCAGGTTTTCCCCAAGGATGGGTACCTATCGGCCGTTAGGAAATGTGAGGGAGGATTTCACAGAGAAGCACAGCGAGAAACACTGTACCGTGATTTCCACACTTTGCACCATAGACTTAAATGAAAAAGTACAACTGCCGGTACTTCCGTTCTGAGCAACAAAATCAGAAAGAAGTGTGTTGAGGAAGCTGCAAATGAGGGGGAACGTCCCATTTACATGATATATTAAATTCAGCCAGAGGAGAGCCGACAGCTAGAGACTATGAGAATACTGGCATGTGGAAGAAAACACTGAATTCTGTGTAAAGTAAACTGCCAAATTAGGACTTTCGCACAACTTACACTGCAACTAGGGTTTTTAAACCATAGTTAATTGAAATTGGGACCAAAATATAGAAGTCAATCTGTAAATAACATTTCAAGTTTCAAATGCAAGCCTGAACATGAATATGCTCTTATCGGCTCCTAACATGTTAGAACTGCCACTGAACCGACTTTGTAAGTTATGTAAGAGGGGGCTCTAAGCCTGGTTTTGTGATGCCACAGAGCGCCTCCAGGCTTTTAAGGGCTGTCACCGAAGTGATTTAAATTCATCCATTTTTAACTTTCATACACATAACCTAACTTCCACACAATCACCACCTAATGTTGAGAGAAAAGAGAAAGTGATAATACCATGAAGTGAACTTAAAACCTCCAAAAAGGATGATGATCACAGAGTCTGACTCTGGACAGAATGCATATTTGGAGAAAGTAAGCAGTACGCTCAGCGTATGTACGGAGGAGACAGAGCCTGTGAAAAAGGAAAATGGAAATAAGAAGGAGCAAGAAGGAATAAAGTGAGAGCAGGACGCGAGCCTTCAAAAGGAGTGAAGAAAAGGTACCCTCACGTAATCAGACGTAAGGCATCAGAATGTCTTCCTAATTGACACCTGAGATGATTCTTAGAGCGTCCTCATGCTGGACGTCAAATCACATAAATGGGCGGGGGGGGGGGGGTAGGGGTGGAGGAGGGGAAAGAAGAGGAAAGGATCACTGGTCACCACTCACTTTCCTCCGTGGGTTTCGTGAAATCCCCAGAAATGTAAGTGGGTACAGAGAGCCAAGGAAAGTCAGAAAGAAAGAATGCAGGTGGAGCAGGGGCAGCCCTGCTGCGGCATCGTGAAGACAACACAGGGGCCTGTCACTGCGTGAGGCTGGAAGTCTCATTTCTACAAAAGAATCCCCCTGCTCAAGGAGGCTCCCGGGTGTGGGCACAAAGCAAGACTGGAATTAGGACGTGGAAACAAAACGGCGGCAGTGAAGGGAGCCCCCCAGGGTCTCCACGACCCAGACTGGGCGCGGGAGAAACCAAACCTGGGATCTGGCTGAGACCTCACGCGGTCTGCGTTGCTCTCAACGGCAGGGGCCCGGAAGAATGCATGTAGCGCCAGGTCCTGCGGGAGACCCTGGCCAAGCACACTGCGACGGAAGATGGAGACGGCAGGGGTGCTGGGCCACAGAGGGGGTGGGGGGAGACCCGCACCCTGGGCCTGAAGACCCTCGACTCGGGCCTCCTTCCTTTGCATCTCATCATACCTGCCCACTGAAGATGTAATCCAGGATCTCTCTCATAACCATTACCGATATCCCTTCAAGTTCAATCTTATAGGTTGATCCATCATCTTTTGGAGGGTTATAGTTTAACTTTGTCCTAAGAAAGGGAAAAAAATGTAAAATTTCTATGAAAAAACAGAAATAGCTAGAAATATTATGCACTGAATATAAAGCACATGAAACTTATCAGCATACGAATCCCACGGAGAACATTTGTTACCTTCGGATCAATATATTTTTTATGACTTTCAACGACAAAGCTTTTGTTCCAGGATTCAGAGCGATACTTAAAAATCAAAACGAAACAGACCCCCAAAACGCTAAGGTCCACGTCAGCAAGGATCTCTACTCGACCTTGGGAACCCCAGGCCCTTTAGGCTTATTTTTTCCATGTACTTAATTATCTAATTATTTTCAATACTGTAACAAGGACCCCACAAATCTACCACCCAAAACAAAAGCTACAATCTTGACAATAACCTGCTTCTAACCAAACCATCCTCCCCACCAATTGATTCTTCTGCCTCCCCATCTGAAATAACTATCACCCTAAATCCTAGGTTCAATTTGTCCTTGCTCTCTTTTAGTTTTGTATCCATGAAATATATATATGCTATAGCATAATGTAGATTTATTGATAATCAATGTATATACACAATTTTCAGGTTTTTGTTGGGTTTTTTTTGGCTTTTTAGGCCTGCACCTGTGGCATATGGAGGATCCCAGGCTAGGGGTCAAACTGGAGCTACAGCTGTTGGCCTAGACCACAGCCACAGCAACACAGGATCTGAGCCACATTTGCAACCTACACTAGAGCCCATGGCAACGCCAGATCCTTAACCCACTGAGGGAGGTCAAGGATCAAACCCACATCCTCATGGATACTAGTTGGGTTAATTTATTGCTGAGCCACAATGGGAACTCCAATTTTAACTTGTTCTTAATTATATAAAAGTGTTTCATGCTGTCTGTAATCTTTTGGTGCTAACTTTTTTCATTTAATATTATACTGCTAAGAGTCACTCATACTGCTGCATATCATACTGGTTCTTTTGTTCTTTCTGCCGTCGAATATGCCACTTTCCTGGTGACGGACCCCTGGGCTGTGGCTCCAGGATTTTGGTATTGTGAACAGCACTGCTGTGACTATTCTTTTTTTTTTTTTTTTTTTTCGTCTTTTGTCTATTTAGGGCTGTACCCCCAGCATATGGAGGTTCCCAGGCTAGGCTGGAGCTGTAGCCACCGGCCTACACCACAGCCACAGCAACACAGGATCTGAGCCGCGTCTGTGACATACACCACAGCTCATGGCAACGCCAGATCCTTAACCCACTGGGCGAGGCCAGGGATCCTTGTCAGAATACGGTTGGGTTCGTTAACCATTAAGCCACAACAGGAACTCCTTGTTTTTTTTTTTTTTTAAAGATTTTTATTTTATATATTATGGTTGATTCACAATGTTATGTCAACTTCTTATTCTTTTTTTAAATTTTTTAATTTTTATTTTTATGGCAGCACTTGTAGGATATAGACATTCCTGGGTCAGGGACTGAACCTAACTGCACCTGCAGGAATGCTCGCTCATTTAACCTACCACACTGGGGTCGAGGATTGAACCTCTGCAGCGACCCAAGCCACTGCAGTCAGATTCTTAACCCAATGCATCACAGCAGGAACTCCATGACTATCCTTATACATGCCAAAGAGTTTCTCTTGGGGGTATCCCTGGAGTAAATTAAGCTAAATTCTTCTCCCAAGTATGAGATAATGCGCCATTATTCTCCGAAGCAGTTGAGCCATTTTCAGCCTAGTGTGGTGTGAGAGAATCCATGGATTCCCAGCTCTACCACATTCGAGTTCAGGAAGCACTGTCACGCTTCCCAAATCCTGCCCATCCAGAGCGTGAACCCGGTCTCATGCGACGGCTGTGATCTGCAGTCCCCTCGTTACCCAGGTGCCGTACAGCTGCATAGGTCAGTGGCCACATGTGTTTTCTGTGAAAGACACCTTCAGTTCTGGTCTCATTTTTAGTCAGGTTATCTGCCTTCTTCATATTGAAGTGGAGGTGTTCTTAATTATATTCTTGATATTAAACTGTTGGCAGAATTGACACTTTTTTTTTTAAGGTGATGAACAATTTGAAGAATGGTTTTTTGGAGTTCCCAGTGTGGCGCAGGGTGTTAAGGATCTGGTGTTGTCACAGCTGTGGCATAGGTCGAAGTTGCAGCTCAGATTTGATCCCTGGCCTGGGAACTTCCAAATACTGTGGGTACAACCAAAAAAGAAGGGAAAAAAAAGGAATCTTTTTTTCACAGTCAGTGCCCTTTTGTGTCTTGTTTAAGAACGGGCACTTGACCCAAGGTCTCAAGGATGCTCCTGATTTAGCAGCGAGGAAAGCTAAGACACAAGGTTCAGAACTGGGAGGAAGAGGCAGCTGCGGGCGGAGAGGTGGAGGACGAGCTGAGCATAGAACTGGAGAAAGAAGAGCCTCAGGAAACAGCGCGTTCCCAGACCCTTGCTCCATGTAGCTACACGACTGCCCGCCCCGTAGAGTAAGGCTTCCCAGCTCCAGCAGAAGACAGGGGACACACTCAGAAGAGTCTAAAACAGAGGAAGGGTCTCTGGACAGGGAGACAGCAGGAACAGCTGGGGGTAGGTGCCCTGTACCAAACACTGAGAGAGTATTTACACACTGAATGCTGAGATCATCAGTCCTTTTTTTCACAACTTTCCTCCTAAAATACTTCAAGCCAGACCTATATTCTTCAGGCAAACAGCTGGATGACTCTTTTAGAGAATGTGAACAGCGCCAAAGAAAAGAGCTACAGATAAGGGGACAGGAGTTCCCACTGTGGCGCAACAAGTTTGGCTTCATCTTTGCAGCACCAGGACGTAGGTTCAATCCCCAGCCAGGAACAATGGGTTAAAGAATCTGGCATTGCTGCAGCTGTGGTATAGGTCACAACAGCAGCTTGAATCTGATCCCTGGACCAGGAACTCCATATGCCTAAGGGTGGTGAAAAAGAAAAAAAATATGGGCATAGATCTGCGTGGAGAAAAGGACCCAGCGGGAGCATGCAACAGTGAAACCCACATCAGTAAGCCCAACCCACGGGCTCTGATCTCACCATATATTCTGGTGAGCACTTCTGAAACTTCATGTCACACCACATGCAGAAAATATAATTTGACTCTGGGGTAGACACATGAGGCTGTGTGCAGGCCAGGTATGGACAGGGTGACCCAGCCTCCCCAGATCCCATCCAGCCACTCTGAGGGCCAGCCCAGCATCTTCACACACTACAAAAAAATTTTTTTTGGCACATGGGTTAAGAAACTCTACTTTAGAGCCCTACACTTAAAATCAAACAAACAGGACTCAACAGATGTCTGACAAAGAAGAGACAGAAACCAAAACCAAGAGAAAAAAAGTCAGCTTGGAAGAAGTACAGATTATGCAGGATGAAAAGTCAAGGAAAAAAGAAAACTTCTCATTAACATTCCCAAAGTGAAAAGAGAGGATTTTAAACTCGTGAAATAAAAATAGGATGCTTGGAGTTCCCGTTGTGGCGCAGCAGAAACAATCTGACTAGGAACCATGAGACTGTGGGTTCAATCCTTGGCCTCACTCAGTGGGTTAAGGATCCAGTGTTGCTGTGAGCAGTGATGCAGGTCACAAACTCGGCTCAGATCTGGCATTGCTGTGGGTGTGGTGTAGGCCGGCAGCTGTAGCTCTGAATGGACCCCTAGTCTGGGAACCTTGACACACCGCAGGTGTGGCCCTAAAAAGAAAAAAAAGAAGAAAAGAATAGGATGTTCCTAAAGGGAACACTCAGAGAACAACAAAATTTAAAGGGCTACAAAAAATTTTAATGTAATGTCAAAATAAAAAGTTGTAAAAATCTCCCAGAAAAGAAAGCAAAAAAGGTAAAGGAAGAAAATAGGAGAGACAAGTTAAGAAAACCAAAAGACTACTCTGGAAGGCTAAACA
Source organism: Phacochoerus africanus (assembly GCF_016906955.1). Taxonomy (NCBI): domain Eukaryota; kingdom Metazoa; phylum Chordata; class Mammalia; order Artiodactyla; family Suidae; genus Phacochoerus; species Phacochoerus africanus. The sequence goes on from NC_062551.1 coordinate 6,924,578, forward strand.
TCTGAAAAATAGGAATGCTCACACAACAAAGAGATTATCAAGTAAGTGCTCACAACAAGGGATAAAGACACCCCTCTCCAAGGCACGTCATCCGTGTACCCCAGAACACTGCAAACAGAAACATTCTTATGAACTTCCCGACAGAAAATCAGGTTACACGGAAAAGAATGGGCATCCGAGCGGCTTCATACTTCCAAATGGCATTAGACAGCAATGCGGAAATGACTCCGAAATTCTGAAGGAAGATTATTTCCAACCTAGATTTTTATAACCAGCCAAACTGCCAATCCAATGTCAAGACAGAAGAGACAGTCTCAGCTATACAAAGTCTCAAAACGACTGAGTTCCCATGCAGCCTTTCTCAGAAGGCTGTTGGAAAAAAATGCCCCAACAAACGGCAAGAAAGAGGAAGATTCTGGACTGAAAAACACACGATCCAGCACAGGAAAGCAGTGCAGGGAATGGGGAAGGATGATTCCAGGGTAACCGCTGTGGACCAAGGGAAGGAAGCCGGGCTATTGCGGGGCAGCGGGAGGCCTTGGCAGACCTTTAGGAGGAAGAGATGATGGGACACACAACGCGTGTGAAGGGGTCTAGGCTATTTAGACAACTCTGGCCCCACCTGGGATCCGTATCAGCTTTTCTTGCCTCTGCAGTTTCTACTCCACTAATAATTTAACTCTAAAGGCATTTCTTTTCTGCTTGCTGCACCCTAGGTTTACACATGACTGACCCTTTTCTTAAAAGTAAAGGAAAAAATTTCAGCCAATTCTCAGTCAAGAAAGAAAAACAGTGTAAGTGGCAAGAATGGCACCCAAACCATTAACATTTGGCTCTAAAACATATCGTATGCAGATGTATCTTCCGGGAGTGTCTCACTCCAGAGTCGTGACTGCCCGTGTTTCTCAGCCGCTGTGTTCGTCAGCAACTTCCCGCCTCTCAGCTCCAAAGCCACCCTTTCTGCGGGCTCCGTGAAAACGGACCTGAGCCTTTTGAGGGGTCTTCCTTCCTTAATGGCAGGATATTAAGCTTTTCAGTAGAGAGTGCTGGACGGACACTGCAGGGGGAGGAGAGCACATGATATTATGGGGTTCTCTCTCTCTTTTTTTTTTTTTTGGCTTTTTCGGGCTGCACCTGCGGCAAATGGAGTTCCTGGGCTCCTGAGTACACAGCACCCGCAGCACCCTGCAGCTTTTCTGGAGGTAGTTCTGCAGGGACCTGTTCCTGGGGAGATACCTCCCTGCCAACAGCCTTCCCAGACCCCTCAGAGGGTAGAAGTCTGGCAAGTTCCTGAGGGCTGATTTCAAGCAAATTCCACCAGTGTGGTTGCTCTGCCATGCAGTGAGCTGTGACGGTGTCCTGTCCAATAAAGTTGGACCTCAGTCATGGGGGTGGTGGCTGCTCCTTATATCAGCTATTCCTTTATTTTTTAGAGTTTACTAGCCAATTCTTCATTACTCCCAATCTCCTGGTGTAGGCAAACATTTTTTATATTAAACTTCCCTTGTTCACATTGCTATGTCGTTTCTTTCTCCTGATGAGATACAGACTGAGAGTCTTGAACCTATTTATTTATTTTTTTCTTTTGTCTTTTTGTTGTTGTTGTTGTTGCTGCTATTTCTTGGGCCGCTCCTGCGGCATATGGAGGTTCCCAGGCCAGGGGTTGAATCGGAGCTGTAGCCACCAGCCTACGCCAGAGCCACAGCAACGCGGGATCCAAGCCGCATCTGCAACCTACACCACAGCTCATGGCAACGCCGGATCCTTAACCCACTGAGCAAGGGCAGGGACCGAACCCGCAACCTCATGGTTGCTAGTCGGATTCGTTAACCACTGCGCCACGACGGGAACTCCTTGAACCTATTTAAAGGCAGATGCTCCACATAAAGGAGCAGCACCTAGAATTAGCGTTGTTCAAGCACGAGCTGGCTGGGCCTGCCTGTGGGCTGTGAACCGAGTAGGAGGAGGGAGCCAGGCTGATGGGCAAAGCCGTTGACCAGGGGACCATTCATTGTGTCCCTTTTTATTTTGCAACAATGTGACTTTTTTTTTTTAAACAACTGTATAGCCATCCCTTGGTATCCATGAGGGACTGATTCCAGGACCCACACAGATAACAAAATCTGCAGATGCTCAAGTCCCAGAGTCTGCGCTCCATATCAGGAACCACAGATTCAATCAATTTCGGCCTATGTACAGCTGATCCTTGAACAAGATGGGTTTGAACTGTACAGGTCCACTTACATGCGGATTTTTTGCCAGTTAATCAGTGTAAAAGTAAACTCGAAATATTTTTTTAAAAATCCATGCATACGTAGACCTGTGCATTTCAAATTCACATTGTTCAAGGGTCAACTGTACCATCCTATGTTTTCACAATGAAAAAGGATCCCTTTCAAAGAGTACGGGTTTCTCTCCACAGATAGCAGAGTGGAGACAATGGCTAAGAGGACAGAAAACAAAACAAAACACTAAACTCCTTTAAAGATGAGCGCTGACCACTTCAGACTTCTATAAAAGGTAAGCCTTTTCAAAGCCCAAGAAAAATGAGTCATTGTACTACTGAAATTTCTAAACATCTGAGAGTGAAGTTACAAAGTTTTATTTTAATTATGGTTTAAATTCAGACCCTTACACTTTGCCCCAAATTTCCCATCTTCCTACCCGGCTTTTGATCTTTCCTAATGTCATCCACACAACTCAACTGCTACTGCCTTCTAAAGACTAGTTTGAGTGCCATGTCCCTATATCACTCCCTCCTGCCAGAGGCTGCTCGTCCACCCTCACCTTGCAGGGAGAAATAATTTCTCCTGTTATAAATGTCCCCAGCACTTGATATTATGGGACCATCAAGTTCTGTCTCTCTTTTTTTGTGTGCTTTTTGGGCTGCAACTGAGCTATACAGAAGTACCCCGGCTAGTGTCAAATTGGACCTGGAGCTGCTGGCTGCATCTGTGACTTAAGCTGCAGCTCACAGTAAGGCCAGAGATCGAACCCGCATCCTCATGGATACTAGTCGGGTTTTTAACACGGTATGCCACAGTGGTAACTCCAGTTCTGTCTCTTACGATGGTATTCACGTACAAATCACATTTCCTCTCTCCTTTCTTTGGGGACAGAGCCCTCTTTATCACTGTAACCCCCACCTAGCCTGGCAGTTTACAAAGAACACATGATCAATAATTCTTTGTAAAGGAAGGTTTTGAATTGACGGCAGTCTTTAGATATTTGAAGGGCCGTCACAGGATCTCAGATACAGTGAAGCAGAACTAGAGTCAGCGTGAGGAAGAACTTTCTGACAGTTTCATCTGTCCAATGCTACTGAAGCGCAGAGCTTCTCAGACTTGCACATCTGCGCGAGTCATCTGGGGATCTTGTCAAATGCAGGTCCTGATTCAGAGGGTCCATGGTGGGGCCTGAGGTTCTGCATTCGGCACAAGCTCTCGGGCAATGCAGATGCGGCTGGTCTGCAGACCACTCTGCAGCAGGGGGTCACGTGATGCTTCTCAAACTATCCATATGTGTTTTGTGTTTCTAATCCATCTCAGGTGATTCTTTTCCGAAGTATGATAAAAATGTAATGAGGATGTAAGATACAGCACAGTGACAACAGTTAATAATAACATATTGTGTATTTGGAAGTTGTAAGGGAGCAGAACTTAAAAATTCTCAGCATAAGAAAAAAATTTGTGTAATAACCTATATGAGAAAATGATGTGAAAAGGAATGGATTCACTAAGCCAGTAAAAGATTCACTCTGCTGCACACCTAAAACTAACACAACTTTCTAAGTCAACTTTATTCCAATAAAATTTATTTTAAAAAAAATTGTAACTATGATGGAATACTACTCAGCCATAAAAAGATTGAAATAATGCCATTTGCAGCAACATGGATGGAACTAGAGACTCTCATACTAAGTGAAGTACGTCAGAAAGAGAAAGACAAATACCATATGATATCACTTACATCTGGAATCTAATCTACGGCACAAATGAACTTTTCCACAGAAAAGAAAACTCTTGGACTTAGAGAACAGACTTGTGGTTGCCAAGGGTGGAGGGGGAGGGAGTGGGATGGACTGGGAGTCTGGGGTTAATAGATGCAGACTATTGCCTTTGGAGTGGAAGCTATGAGATGCTGCTGTATAGCAGAGGGAACTATATCTAGTAATTTCTGATGGAGCATGATGGGGGATAAAGTGAGAAAAAGAATGCATGTATGTATGTGTGACTGGGTCACTTTGATATACAGCAGAAAAATGACAGAACACTGTAAACCAGCTATAACGGAAAAAATAAGAATCTTTAAAAATTAATAAAAAATTTAAAGAATAAATTTAAAAATTTAAGTTAAAAAATAAAAAAAGTAAAATGGGAAAAAATCTGTAACTATGTCTAACAGATAACTAGACTTGTGGTAACTATTCTATAATATATACAAATATTACATCGTTATGTTTTACAACTGAGACTAATAAAATAACCTATATCAATTAATTATACTTAAATAAAAAATGAATGAAATCAGAAAAGTAATTCTTTTTTTTTTTTTTTGCTTTTTAGGGCCGCACCCGTGGTGCAGTAAGTAAATCAGCTCTTCTGTTTTCTTTCTCTTTTTAGTGAAGTATAGCTGATGTACAAGTTACAGGTGTCACTACAGTGACTCACAAATTTTTTTTTTTTTTTTGCTTGCCTTTTCTAGGGCCACTCCCCAGGCATACGGAGGCTCCCAGGCTCAGGGTCTAATCGGAGCTGTAGCTGCCAGCCACAGCCACAGCCACAGCCACAGCAATCCGCACCACAGCTCACAGCAACACCGGATCCCCAGCCCACTGAGCAAGGCCAGGGATCGAACCCGCAACGCCATGGTTCCCAGTCGGATTCGCCAACCACTGAGCCACAACGGGAACTCCTAGTGACTCACAACTTTTAAATGTTACACTCCAGTTACAGTGATTATCAAGTATTGGCTTCGTCCCCTGTGGGTACAAATGTCCTTGTACTTATTTCATACCAAAGAGCTTGAACTTTTTTTTTTTTTTTGCTTTTTATGGCTGCGCCCACGGAATATGGAGGTTCCCAGGCTAGGGGTCTAATAGGAGCCGGAGCCACCAGCCTACACCACACCCACAGCAACGCCAGATCCAAGCCGCATCTGCAGTCCACACCACAGCTCACGGTAAGTGAGGCCAGGGATCAAAACTGCATCCTCATGGTTCCTAGTCAGATTCGTTTCCTCTGCACCGGGATGGGAACCCCAGATCTTATACCTCTTAATCCTCTACCGAGACACAACCCCTCTGTCTCTTCTTTTCTGTTTTCTATCTTCGCCCGAGGGAGATATACTCAGATGTAAACTGGAAGTCACCATATCCTTGCTTTTATTATGATATGATGTCAACTTACAAACGCTCTCCTAGAAACTGCAGTTGTCTTAAAATATCCCTTTGAGAATTTCATAACACTCTGAAAAAAACTAGGAATAATGGGGAGTATTATGAGATTGGGCCTCTGGTATCCAGACATAAATATCCCTGCCTGTCACATCCTTACCCGGTTTTCTGTTTCTAGGACAAGACACTCCCCCTCTCTGCCCCTGTTCTCTCATTTGTAAAAAGAAGAGGTTAAATCAGGCAATTTGCAAACTTCCCAGCCCCCAACACGCCCAGGCTCCACTGAAACAGAGCGAAGAGCTGCTGCAGAGACTCAGCTCTGGAGACACATCCTGCTGGGTCCCAGAGGTCAAGTCCAGCCAACTCGGTCAGTTCCGTAGGATCTATAACCTGCCTTCTGGGGCTGATGCAGTATAAGTTTTATTTTTCCTCCAATCACCTATCCTTTGGGCAAACACTTATTTTCTGTTCTATTAAAGTGGAACAGAAGTGAAGGGGAAAAAAAGTTTTTCTTGACAACGCTGAAAAGAGGTTTTATATAAAGAAAAAAAGTTGTGGGCTAAGAAAGAAGGTGGTATCAGGCAAACTTGTACAGCCAAGAAAGGGGGCCACACTTTGAAGTAAGTGCCACCGAGCCCAAGGGCTCTGTTGGTTATGCACTGGCCTCTTCTTACCGGCTCCTACTGGCTGGAAATGTTCAGTAGGTCTCAAAGTCACAACAAACAGTCCAGATCATGGGGCCTGACCCCCCTCTTCCTGGAATCGCTGCAGGCCTTGCTGAATGGGATGGGCTGGGACGGTGACAGAGAGCATCCAGATGACGTCTCTTCCCCTTGGATGCAAAAGCTGGTCTCCAATAAAAGCAAGGAAACATGCTCCAGCAGGACGTAAGAGAAGATGAAGTTCAAGGAATCGAGCTTTACAGAGAGTCCTGGGCAGTTCACAGGCGTTACTCATACGGTTCCAGATGGTTCCTGCCACCTCAAACCGGGCAGGGCCCCAGAGCGTGGGCCCCCTTAGGCCAGACCCGTGGGAAGCCTGTTTTACACATGCTCCTCCCCCTTTTTCATCTTCACGAGCTCCTAGAATCCACATCAAAATGGATTTTAGGGCAGAGACACTAGTCAGTAGGACAGCACGATGGTCCACACCCGGAAAACGTGTACCCAGGATGCATCCTGATGCAAGTTATGGACTCTGGGTGATGATGTGCCAAGGAAGATTCGTCCACTGTGACCAAGGCACCCTCTGCGGGGGGTCACTGCTGGGGGAGGCTGTGCACATGGAGAGGTAGCAACTAGACGTGAAACCTCTATGTTTTCCTCTCATTTTTGCTGTGAGCCTTAAACAGCTCTTAAAAAAAAAAAAAAGTCTATTTTTAAAATGTATTTTGGGGTTTCCATCGTGACTCAGTGGTTAAGGAACCTGACTAGTATCCACGAGGACGTGGGTTCGATCCCTGGCCTCACTTAGTGGGTTAAGGATCCAGTGTTGCCTTGAGCTGTGGTGTAGGTCGCAGACGCAGCCTGGATGCTACGTTGCTGTGGCTGTGGTATAGATCAGTGGCTACAGCTCTGATCAGACCCCTAGCTTGGGAACCTCCATATGCTGTGGGTGCAGCCCTAAAAAGACAAAAAGATAAAAAAATAAAACATAGAAAATAAATAAAATGTACTTTTTTAGTCCCAGTCAGCTTTATGAAGTAGCAATGTGCAGGTAATATTTCCATCAACAGATGGCATCCTCTCTCAACGAAGCCTGCTTTTCATGGAAGGGAGTGAGGAACCTGCTGCCTAAGAATTCCACGGAGACAGAAGGAAAGTGTTTCCACAAATGTCTGGGGTGGGACTGGGTTTCCCGAGGAGGAGACCCCTAGGCCAGTGGGACAAGCAGGTGCCACAGGCCAACCTCCACGGCCACTGTCCTCTCACACACCGCCACTGCCACTGGCCATCTCGTCCCCGCCATGCTCCTCCCACAGGACCGAGCAAGGTCAGGGTGGGAAGGACAGGAGGCCACAGAAAGCACAGCTGCGGTGCCGCGTGACCCTCCTGGGAACTGCCACCAGCCGGATACTGGTTCCCTCAGAGCAGGAGATGGCGAAGAACAGGCAGAAGTGGGGACACAGCCCTCTATTCCTCCAAGAGGTGACCTCTACGACAAGGGCGCACTCTCATTAAAGCTCAGGACTACTGCTTTTCCCTCCTTATTTCCTTTTAACTTCCTCTCCTCATTTCTCTCTGCCTCTAATTCTTTTTAGCCAGAGAGATTACGGTTTTTACTGACTTACCATCAAGCCTGTTTTCCTCATACAGATCCTGGAACGACTCATACTTTTAATGGCTTTTAAGAGTCGCTCCCCAAACTGCTTCCCAGAACCTTCGGGAGAGCTTCCATAGAAAAGCAGGGCCCTGGGCCCCCACTAGACCAGTTACGTCAGGTCCGAAACAATGTGTGTTTTAAAACTTCCCCAGCTTTTTCTAACTCAGCCCCTCCTGCCTGGAACGTTCTCTCCACCTGCACTCTCCTCATCCCACGTTCAGCCCTCCCCCGACGTCAGGTCTCTGTTCCATCAACACGTCCACAGAGCAACCCGGGTACCACGTGTCTAAGAATAACACCTCCACTTCCCTCCTTGCTCTATTTTTCTTCTTAGAATTTACCACCATCTACCAGGTGGCATTTGTTTAACGTCTACACCCAGGAAATCGGGGACTTTGTTTTGTTTACTTCTCTCCCTCGGCGCCCCTGGGCATCTGGAAGACACGGCAGACCTGACAAAAGCACGCAGCCAGGCGGGGACCTGACGGAGTTCAGTGCTGCAGTGATCAGTTACTGTTTTCATTTGGCTCGGAAACAAAATGAGCTCAAGTGTCCAGAAGTGGTGTCATGAGCCAGCTCAGCCGGCAGCCGGGCGACTCCCTGCACAGCATCCACTGGTTGGTCCATCCGGGGGTGGGGGGAGGGGGTGATGCTTTCTCCCCAGCATCCAGTTCACAGCATGCTGAGCTCAGCAATTCCAGAATTGAAGGCTGACCATGTAGCAATCATCTGCCTTTGTGCTGAGGCCCAAATGTAAACTGGACACTAAGGCCGGCTGTGGGGGAGGCCTGTCTCCCGTGAACAAGCCTAATGCTCTGGCCCCTCCATCTCTACCCGGCTTCACTGCCTGGCCCTCATCCCCACTGGTGCACCGCATGGAAAATTAGGAGCTAGAGTGAGAGAAACCTGAAAAAGGTAGGAAAGCCTTCCAGAGAATCAAAGGCTTACTGTCCAGGTGTCAGCCCACCCCCCACCCCCACCCCCAGCCCAGGATGAAGCTGAAGCCGAGCCACCTGGGCACCGAGGACGCAGAGGCCACAGTCCTACGCCTCCCTGTCCCCGACCATGGGGGGGGGAGCCACAGAGATATACCCACCCCCCTCCTGATGTCACTGCATCCGTGCCGAAGATGAAAGGCGGCGCTTCATATTTAGATCGGCTCTGAGGAACCACATCCAATTACAGAAATATCTGGAAGAACTATGAAAGCACAAAGCATATGCCTTCCAGAGTCATGTGGTTTGAACAAAAGAGAAATTTATCGTAGAGAAGATGCTGTTTTCTGACAAGAGAAAGCGGCAAGTGTGATTTACAGCTCAAACAAGGACAGCCCAGGGACACTGCAGAGTGTGAGTCCGTGTGTGTGCTGGGGGACAGGCAGGCAGGGAGGGAGCCTGGACCACAGACTACCACAGGGACAGGGGGTGCGCACAACCACAAGTGACATTAATCCCCACGGGCAGAGACACAGCAATCCCTGGAGGGAAAGATGTAAACGATGAGCAAAGCAATGAAAACCATGACCAGCCCCTTCGCGGTTCTAGGTACAGTACTCAACTCAGCACTAGGCATGGGTTGAAAAACTGGATCTCAACGAGCTGGTCCATCTGAAGCCTTGAGTATGGTGTTCCTCTAGATCAAGGACCCATCGTGCTCCACAATAAATCTTTTTCCCAGCCTGCTGGAAGCCTGTCGCTCCCCAAGCAGTCCCCATCTCAGTCAACAGCACGATTTTTTAACCAGCTTCTTAAGCCTAAAATTTAAGAACCTGGGAGCTCCCATCGTGGCACAGCGGAAATGAATCTGACTAGGAACCATGAGGTTGTGGGTTCGATCCCTGGCCTCGCTCAGTGGGTTAAGGATCTGGCATTGCTGTGAGCTGTGGTGTAGGTCACAGACGCGGCTCAGATCTGGAGTGGCTGCAGCTCTGTTGTAGGCCGGTGGCTACAGCTCCGATGAGACCCCTGGCCCAGGAACCTCCATAAGCTGTGGGTGTGGCCATAAAAAAGACAAAGGACAAAAAAAAAAAAAAAAAAGTTAACAGCCCGACTAGTAAATACAGAAAGAATGATAGGTATAGAGCCTACGTGGATGCTCAAACCATCGAGTAAACACTGATGAGGAATGGAGTGTTTACATAATCTCAAAGTCTTACCCTAAGCTCCACCATATTATTTCTTCATCCCAAAGAGGAAACAAGTGGGCTGACCTGGTGGACACTAATGCCACTACTGCTGGGACAAAGGGCCATCACAGGCCTCCAACATGACACACTGAGGGGAGCTCGGGGTCATTCCCATGGTTTTCTTGCCAAAAACGCGTACCATCAATCTCATTGTAGGAAATAAACAAACCCAGGTCAAAGGACTATGCAAAAGACTCTGGACTTCACCTGGAGGGAGATGGGCCACTCCTGAGGAGGTCTGAAAAAACTCTTTTTATTCTGAAATAATTTTAGACTCACACGAAAAGTCGTTAAGAACTGTAGGCTTCCTACATTCCCTTCCCAGAGCCCACCTATGAATGCCGATAACTTACATCATCTTAGTACGATGATCGAAACTAAAATAAAAACTGGGAGTTCCCGTCGTGGCGCAGTGGCTAACGAATCCGACTAGGAACCATGAGGTTGCGGGTTCGGACCCGGCCCTTGCTCAGTGGGTTAACGATCTGGCGTTGCCGTGAGCTGTGGTGTAGGTTGCAGACGAGGCTCGGATCCTGCGTTGCTGTGGCTCTGGCGTAGGCCGGTGGCTACAGCTCTGATTCAACCCCTAGCCTGGGAATCTCCATATGCCGCGGGAGCAGCCCAAAGAAATAGCAAAAAGACAAAAAAAAAAAAAGAAATAAAAACTGGTACAGTACGCGTCAGTACACTATAGACGTTATTCACATTCAACCAGGTTCCCCCTCAGGTCCTTCCTCTGTTCTGGGACCCAAGTCCATTCAGTTGTCCCCTCTACCTGCGACAGTTCTTCGGTCGTTCTGGGTCTTTCAAGACCCGACACTCTGGTGAGCACTGGTCGATCATTTTGTACAACGGCCCTGAAGTTGGGTTTAATTTCCGAGGGTTTGGCTGAGGCTGTGCATTTCTGGCAGGAACACGACCCAAGTGAGGCTGTGCCTTCCTCATGCGGGAGAACGTGATGCGATGTGCTATTCCTGCTGACACGACGCCTCGGCCACTTGGTTAGGTGTTTTACCTGATGGGTTTCTCCACCACAAGCTACTGTTTTCCCCTTCCTAATGCATAAATATATTGGAGGAGGTACGGTGAGAATATATAAACATCCTTTTCCCCCTCAAACTAACTGTAGTATCCACTAGGAGAGCTTGCCTGCAACCATTACTTCTCTGGTGTCCTAATGGTGATTTCCTATTCTCTTATTCCTTCTTCTACATTTTTTTTTTTTTAAATTTTGGCTGGGCCTATGGCATGTGGAAATTCCTGGGCCAAGGGCTGAACCCACAGCACAGCAGCGACCTGAGCCAGAGCAGCGACAATGCTGGACCCTTAACCCGTTACTCTGCAAGGAAACTCCTCTTCCTCGTTTATCATCTAAAATTCTGTATGAAAGGATGGTCTCTTCTCCCCCATTTGTTTATTATTTATCCATCCACTCATTTATGCAGCCATAGACACACAGGTATTTCTTTTACTGTATAGATTAAAATCCAACGTTGTTCTTTCTCTTGCTCATATAGTTCCAGCTTTGGCCACTGGGACTTTTTTCAGGTGGGCTCTGTGTTCCGTCAAAAACCTCTATCTTCTTTGGAGCACCTCCTGACTTTCTGGCACACAGTATATTTTTCCTGCCCCAGCGCCTGAGTCAACCACATCTGCAGAGACAGCAGTGTTTCGAACATTATCTAATTACATTCTAGAAACTTCACTCTGGCGGCAGCTTGTGGAAGACTGATGGAGACTGGCGTGGAGGCAGACAGACACAGAGCTACGGGAAGCCAGGACGCCAGCAGCAGTGATGGTGCGGAGGAGGAGGAGACGGATGCCAGAGGCCTGAGAGGTCGAAATGGTAGGTGGTGGCATCAATTCGAGGGTGAGGGTAAGGGTAAGGGGAGGAGGCAGTGTCCCACGGACGCCTCGTTTCTCCCGGAGGCTTTGAGCACCGCATGGAGGGCCGTCCAGCTGGGAGAGGCGCCTGGGGCTCAGGAAGGAGGGGCAGCAGCACCTGTGGAGGAGATGAGCACAGCGGCGTGGGTGGGGGCAGAATCCTGCACCACACCAGGCTGGGGACAGACAGGAGGAGCACCGGAAAAGCAGACTGTGAGGGAAATGGGACAAAAGGTGTCCCAGAGCCCAGAGAGAACAAGTGTCAAGAAAATGGCCAGAGTGATAAGCATAGCACGCAGGCCAGGAGGATAAGCACTTAGAGGTTTTCACTGGATTTGGCCACTGTATTTAGCAATTTTTAAAAGAACAGCTTTATGTTGTTATTTTTAGGGCTGCATGTATGGCATATGGAGGTTCCCAGGCTAGAGGCTGAATTGGAGCCGCAGCTGCCAGCCTGTGTTAGCCATAGTGACGTGGATCTGAGCCGTCTGTGACCACCGCTAAAGGCAACGCCGGATCCTTAACCACTTAGCGAGGCCAGGGATCGAACCCTCATCCTCACGGATACTAGCTGGGTTTTAACCCACTGAGCCACAAAAGGAACTTTTTCTCCAAAGGGTCAGGAATATTTTAGGCCTTCCAGACCACACATGGTCTCTGTCACATAGTCTTCTTTGCTTTTGTTTTAACAAACCTTTTAGCCAAACAGAAACAGGCTGTGGGTTGTAGTTTGTTGATCAGTGATGTTGCGTATTTGATTTTTAAATTCTGGACATGCAAACTCAACTCTGGGGCCGTCTTTAGTGCTGTTTAAATGTCGTGAGACGGTCTGCGTATGGGTCTTGCAGAGAGTAGAGGCTCGTTCCTGGCTCTCCCTCCGCAGCTTTCCCACCCCTTGTCGTCTCTTTCTTATACGATGTTCTGTTGTGTATCTTTTTCCTTCTTCTTCTTCTTTCTTTTTTTTTTTTTGTCTTTTCCAGGGCCTCCCGCAGCATATGGAGGCTTCCAGGCTAGGGGTCTCATCAGAGCTGTAGCCATCAGCCTACGCCACACCCACAGCAATGGGGGATCTGAGTTGCGTCTGCAACCTACACCACAGCTCATGGCAATGCTGGATCCTTAACCCACTGAGCAAGGCCTGAACCCGCCACCTCATGGTTCCTAGTCAGACTCGTAAATCACTGAGCCATAACAGGAACTCCTTTCTTCCTCTTTAAAATTTTTTCCCTAGCATAAAAGTGTGCCAGAGTCCTTTCCCACCCCCAGCACACAGGGGACTTACACATTTTGAATGAAGGCGTTTTTCAAAAGCAAACATATTTGGAGTTCCTGCTTTGGTGCAGTAAGTTAGGAATCTGACTGCAGTGGCATCTCTCTGCAGACATGAGAGTTCGACCCCCAGCCTGGCACAATGCGTTAAAGGATCCGTGTTGCTACAGCTGTGTGGCTCAGATTCGATCCCTGGCCTGGGAACTTCCATATGCCACAAATGTGACCATTAAAAAAAAAAAAAGTAAAGGGAGTTCCCATCGTAGCTCAGTGGAAACAAATCTGACTAGCATTCGTGAGGACACTGGTTCGATCCCTGGCCTCCCTCATTGGGTTAAGGACCCACCATTGCCATGAGCTGTGGTATAGGTCACAGATGCAGCTTGGATCTGGCCAGTGACTACTGCTCTGATTCAACCCCTAGCCTGGGAACCTCCACATGCTGCAGGTGCAGCCCTGGAAAAAAAAAAAAGAAGGAAAGAAAAAAAGAAAAATCTCGGGGGAAAAAAATCAGATCCACATTGCCAGGGTCTTGATATGATAATCCAGTCTTCCTGGAAAGTAATCTGGATTCATGTAAAAAGAACAAATCTGTTTCTTTCTTTACCCACCAAAAATACAAACAAAAAAGAACCAAGAGGGGTTTTTTTTTTTCTCTTTCTAATTTGTTTATAGTATCACTATTCAGAAGAGACAAGAACTGGAAATTAACATGTCAAAGGGAATGATGAAGCAAATTATACGGCAGAGCAGTGTGATGTCATAACGAAAAGCTATAAAGATGCTTATGAACGTTACACTGAGATACAGGAGGGATATGAAATGCTTCAAATGAAAAGATGAACCAGAAATGGCATATACATAGAGATGACAACTTTCACAATATATAAGAACGCTGTTCAGAACCGGAATTGGGGGTGACATAAATAATTGAACTCTCATGTGGTTTTCCATAAAACTTTTTGTATAAAAAACAGATTCTTAAAATTCAAATCTAGTTCTTGCAATCTTGAAAGGAAAGCAGTCAATAAAATTTACCGCTTAAAAGACAAGTTTTGAAAATGCATGTTAAAATTTTAAGATGAGTTCAAAGACAGAATCATGATGCAGCAGCTTGTGAAGCAAAAAAATTCTTCTCGGATGAAACAAGCCTGATTCCTTGTTCTGGTCACACCCTGACCTTTTGGAAATAAAAGAAAGACATTCATGCCTCAACCTGTCAAATAGTTCCAGATTTTCTACTCAGGTCAGATTTTTCTGATGCATTTAAGAGGCCCCTCCCATAACCTTAAGACCCCATGAAAGTGACCAACTCCAGAGTAAGGCTCTTTGATCGGGGGGGCACTCATACAAATCTTCTCTATTAAAAACTGGTGGGTCTGGTTCTTCTTGGCAGCAGCGCACAAACGGCACTGAAGGCTGCAGGAGCTCCAGACGGCAGACGTAGGACCCTGTCTCTACTCACTTTCTATGCCCTCTCCCCACTGTGAAGAGTCACAAGGAGGGGGGATGCCTTTTCAAAGGGAGGGAAAGTGGAACTGCCAAATGAATATAAGAGAGAAGTAAGAATTTACGTGCATTTATTATTCTGTGTATTTATCCTTTCAAAGCCGTTCAAACCAAAGCACTAAGTATTAAGCATTAAGCATTCAGACTGTCTTTTTTCTTTTTAAAAAAGGAGACAGTGAGAGTAGGAAAACAAAAACCAAAACCCAACCACGGCCTGAAACACACCCCCTTTCAGCTCCCTTGAATAAATGAGAGGCAGCTCAGAGGGAGTTTGACTGCAGCATTTTAAAGCCATCTTTCTGCTTCTGGCACCTCCTTAATTTATAATCTCCTGTTATAAACTTCTCCAAACAACTCGAAGCTGAAAATGCCTTCCAAAATGTTGTCAAGGGAATGAAAGCTCCTCTATTCATCCTTTAGTCATGCTGTAACAAAAGCTCTCTCACTTGGAGCTACTACTTTGGAATCAAGAATCTGGTGCCTTTTTCTGCCAGGTTTCATGGCACCAGAAACGGGCTTTGCGGAGCTGACTGTGCCGTCTACAAGAGCACAAGATCAAATCTCTCCTCCAGGTTGCACTCTGCTGCAGGGTAGTTTGCTCTGGCCCCACACAGACGTAGCTGTACGGCCAAACGCTACGTCCAGAAGTTTCACCTTATTTGGAGGCGTTGCACGTAGCATCCCGAGCTCCCTTCTTGCACTTGCTCATCAGTCCTCACAGCCGGCAGTCATCTTAATTCTCTTACCTATAGCCTTCCCACTAATGGATTCAGTGCCTCTGGCCCTAGAGATAAAAGACGCTTTCAAACTACCCAGCCCAGCCCTCTGCTCCATTTCTCTCCACTGGATAAGACGGACACGTGCTGCACTGAAGATATCGGCCATCCACTATAGGGGAGCTTGGAGAGGCGGGGATTATCTGGCAAAACTGGGAAAATGTTACAAAGGCAGAACTGGGTCTTGAAGGATGAAGAGGAATTTCTCTGCCCATAAAAAGCAGGAGGACAAGAGAGGCAGAGATGAGAAACACGCATCCTCAGATCTGTGTCACGCTCCATAGAACTGAAGGGCAGGATTACCATGTTTATAGAGGAGTGGCTGAATTCAAGCCATCAAAAACAGACTGTTACCTTCCCCACTCTGCGTAAGCTGCTGGACTCAAACCCTGTGAGCTCTTCCTGCCTCCTGAGCTTAGTTCCCGCATCCAGTTAGCCGCTGGCCCCTACGCTTGGCCTTGGCCGCTGCCACCACTACAGACACCTGCATCAGCCGGCAACACCGGGGCCCTAGGCCTGTGAGCAAACGACAGCCAGGTTGCCTTCTTCAAGGAGAGTCCTGTTCCCAGTACTACTGGTGACTGACTGAGTAAAAACCTAGACCCGTCAGCCTGGCCCCTGAGAAAACCGTTCTTACGTGCCCATGCACCTGCACTTCCCACCATGTCCATCCCAGCCCAGCCCCAGTCCCATCCAGGCAGTGGACTCACTCCCTGAGAGCATCCCTAAGGCCCTGCCCTGGCACCTTGGTTCACCTGACCCATCCTCCTCGCCCCTTCTACGTACCCTGTTCGCCCAGCCACCTCCAGCTCCTCCCCCTCAAGGCCTCGTTCAACTCTGTTTCCCCCGTGAAACCTTATGAATCATGCAAGTGGTTCTTCCTCCTCGGCATCCCTATGGTGAAGCATCCACAGTTTAAACAGCCTTGGTTCTATCCTTTGCTCTCTTACAACTGCAAACTTTGAGAACACGTCCTGAACTTTACCGAGTCTTTTACAACTGTCCATAGAGTTCTTGCTGTGGCTCAGTGGGTTAAGAACCCAACTAGTATCCATGAGGACGCAGGCTCGATCCCTGGCCTCGCTCAGTGGGTTAAGGATCTGGCGTTGCCATGAGCTGTGGTGTAGGTCGCAGACGAGGCTCAGATCCAGTGTTGCTGTGGCTGTGGCATAGGCCGGCAGCTTCAGATCCGATTCCACCTCGAGCCTAGGAACCTCCATATGCCCTAGGTGTGGCTCTAAAAAGACCAAAAGAGAAAAAAAGCTGTCCTTAACACTGACGGTAAGCGATGAGAAGTACTGCGCGCTGGGGAAGAGAATCCAGCTGCCCCTGGGTTTTCCTCGTTCTCACCAATAAGTCCTGCTGACAGTCTCTCTCCTCCAGCCACTTCACTCCAGCCCCCGAGAAGCCTTAGCCCAGGCAGCCTTGTGTCCTGCCTGAACCACTGCTGTGCCCTCCTAAATGGCTCCCATCAATGCCTAATCTAAATCCTTAAAACCCAAAGTCTCCCCCACAGACTAAACCAAGTGGGAAAAAAATTTTAGGTCCTTTTCCCACACCCGCCACCTCCCCGGCAGCCCCCCAAACACAGCTCTGTGGGGATGTTACAGCGGAAGCCTGAGCTTACTGGGGAGCAGTGGAAGTGCCCCCCGAGACTACAAGGCCCCTAATCTGTTTCCTGCCTTCCTACCCACTGCTCACCACCTCCTGGTGCGGGCCTTTGGCTCCCTGGGGGTGCCAGTCTGTTTCTGTCTCTTCTGCGCTTCTATCCCCTGTGCCCTCCTCTGCCCCAGCTCTGCTTGCTGAGTTCTCCCTGACCCATCTCAGGTTAGACGGCTCTGACCGCGCTCCCCTGCCCGGTCCACAGCAGCACCACGTCCCTGCCTCACCTGTCTCTGAGATGAGACCTCTTCACTGTCTGCACCCAGCTGGCCCCCATGGATGCTGCGGCCATGTCGGCCCAGACATGGCAGTGCCACATGCAAATGCTCAAGAAATGCTGAATGGTACAAACGCTCAAGAAAAGTTTGATTGAATGAACAAGCATTTAGGGAATCTTGACCGAGGAACTATGTTCTCTACTTAAAAACAGTTGTTTCAGGAGTTCCCACTGTGGCTCAGCAGTAAGGAACCCATCTAGTATCCATGAGGACTCAGTTCGACCCCTGGCCTCACTCAGTGGGTTAAGGATCTGGCGTTGCCGTGAGCTGTGGTGTAGGTCACAGAACAGCTCCGATCCCACGTTGCTATGGCTGTGGTGTAGGCTAGCAGCTGTAGCTCCAACTGGACCCTTAGCCTAGGA
The DNA here is from genome assembly GCF_016906955.1 of Phacochoerus africanus. NCBI lineage: Eukaryota > Metazoa > Chordata > Mammalia > Artiodactyla > Suidae > Phacochoerus > Phacochoerus africanus. The sequence goes on from NC_062551.1 coordinate 6,942,220, forward strand.
ACTTCCATATGCCACAGGTGAGGCCCTTAAAAAAAAAATTTTTTTTAATTTAATTAAAAAAAAACAAAAACAGTTTTTTCAGAGTTCCAGCTGTGGTCTAGTGGGTTAAGGATCTGGCATTGCTACAGCTGTGGCACAGGCTGCAGCTGTAACTCAGGGATGATTCCTGGCCCAGGAACTTCCATATGCTGTGGGTGCATCCAAAAATCAAACCAAACCAAACCAATGCCATTGTTTCTGTAATGTGATGAACTGGGGCCACCACCACGGCAGCGAGGGACTGGACGAGTCACTTACACACGCTTTTCACAGTAGACTTTCACAAGGGACGACTCCAACAAGAAAACCCATCTCTTCTTTCCCCATTCTTGAGAGTCTGGTACCACCACACGACACTAGGATATACAGCAGTGAAAAGTGAAGCCAACATCAAAAATAATTTAGAACCCATTAGTTTCCCGTTTCTTTCCTTTACTGGCCCTGCAGCCATAGGAAGAACATGTTGAGGGATTTAGGTCTCCACGCGCTTGGTCTCAGTTCCGACCCTGTTTACCGGAGACCACTGAATGCACACTCGACAGAATCTGGCAGGCCAGAAAGCAGACGGAGCCTTGGAAGGCAGAATGTCCTGGAAATCACGAGGTGGGAGCGCCAGCCCGTCTCTCGGCACCAGACACCCCAGCACACAGCTGTGGCTCGTCTCCAGTGTATTTGTTGAATGAACGACTAACCCGAATTAGTCAACACTAGTTATATAAGGTCCCTTCACAGGGAACTCTGTGATGAATTAATACACAGCACATTTTGGTCATTTTATTTTACCATTATTTTTTTCTTTTTAGGGTCACACCTGCGGCATATGGAAGTTCCCGGGGCCAGGGGTTGAATCAGAGCTGCAGCTGCAACCTATGCCACAGCCACAGCCATGCCCGATCCACACCGCACCTGCAACCTACGTCTCACACAGCTTGCAGTAAGGCTAGATCCTTAATGCACTGAGCAAGCCCAGGGATGGAACCCACATCCTCATGGATACTAGCTGGGTTTTTAACTCACGGAGCCGCAACAGGAACTCCCCATTTTAGACAGTGCTGATCCCAAACTGCACTTTATTGCTGTGAGCACAACCCACAAGCATACGGATTAAGACGGTGATGACATTTCTAAAGACTATACCAACAGCTGGGGCAGTGGTGCACATTCTCACAGGCCCCGTGCCTACTGACAGGAAAAAGGATGGTTAAGGGAGGAGGCAGAGCAACTGCTCTGTTCCTGCTCCACTGCAGGAGGTGAGAAAAATGAGAATATTGCTCCCTCTCTGCCAACCATGGGGATTATCACTTTCAGGCAAGGGGCAAAGTTGGCAGCTCAGTTCACACAAGGCAGCGGTGTTAAGAAGCCAGACATGACAACAAACAACAAACAACGAAAGCAGACCTGAAGGGAAGCCCCTAATCTGCGAGTTTAAGTTTGACCTCCCCACACCTCAGCACAGGAGGAAAAGCTGGATGGAGGGGGACGCTCTTCCCATGGCTGACCGAAGGGAACATTCAAGAAGATGATGGGTTCTGCCGGCCTCCAATTCCATCCTGGAAGCAGCGGTGGGCTCTGGCAGGAGGTAAGAGCAGTGAGCAAGGACCTTTCTCTCTAAGGGTCCCCTCTGCCCTCTGCCATCCCACGGTCCTCACACCACTGGCCACTCCCAGGGAACCTGCTCTAGGCGCCAGAAGAGGCTCCTCTGACCTCACGCCCTAAATGTGGGGTCTCCTCCATTTCAAGGACTCATCAATTTCAGTGCCAAGAGCCTGAAAGCAGTTTGAGCTCAATAATACTAGACAATTTGCAATTATTCAGAGGCCTAGGCAGTTGCTTACTGATGAATGCAAACCTGACTATAAAACTATGTTTTACCGTATCTCTACTCATCAGGTTAACATGAAAATGACACGCATCAAATGGTTTTTTAAAGAGTCCCTAAAAAGACATAGAAATACTCAGCAGCTGTGAGAATCCCAAAATACCTACGAGCAAAAATGTACCTCTAAGGTTCTACATCCATTAGCACATTAACTCTAGAAGGGAAAACAAAGGACACTGCACTGGTCTATAACCCTCTATCACAGTCTATTTTTAAAAACCAGTCTGCTCTCCCGCTTCCATTTGATACCTGCTGCCTCTTGAAGCTTTACTGCCTGAAGGCTAACTCTGTTTCATCTAACAAAATATTTCACCACCATCTTATTTTCCCTAAGTGTTCTATTTCCCGAAAATCTCTGAAAAGAAGAAAAAACTATTATAATTTATTCCCAGGGAGCGATGGAACATCCGACCACCCTTCTCCGGCTAAGACACTCTTTGGCACTAAGCACTTAGGAAGAGGACTCCCCTCCCTGCTCTTCTGAGCACAGGGGTCAAGAACCCCGGCTGAGTGACAGAGGATGTTGAGAAGGACACACGACCTTGAGCTTCCACAGAGCGACAAATGCCACCTTTACCTGAGCCCTTCCTTCTGTGGACTCGCAGTGTCTGAGGAGCAGAGGACCCGTGGAACTCAAATTCAAGGCTGCAACCATAACCTCCCACTTGTCACACCCACGCTCCCTCATCTCCACCCTTAACCTAGAATTCTAAGTTACAAGTTATTCATTTGTATTATAGCTCTAGTGTACAAAATGATAGGCCTGTATCCTTCCGAAGCCTGATGCAGTTCCCCAAAGGATGGACTGTATGGTGCTCTAAGCCAAACAACTCCTTATTTGTCCTAATTATGTTTTCTTTATGGCTTATAAATAGATTTTAAGCCCCACTTTGATATCATGAGACACACTGATTCACAGGTTAAACAATGGATAAGGTGGTTCTGTAGTCTGGATGCTTAGTCTGTATTATCCACTCTAAATCCAAGGAACCAGACTTTCTACGTGGAAAAGCACTTGGCTTAACTCGCTAAATTACATAATAAAAACGACTTCACGAACACTGAAGAGGACTTGCGGGGGAAAGTACAAACTGTAAGAAGAGGTAAAGTCCACAGGTGAAAGAGGAGAGCTTATCAGTTAGTATTCACAGGAGCCAGGGTGCACGTCTGTGACATTACTGTTACTCAAAACAGCCACCCTCGGCAAAGTTCTCCAATAAATCTAAGCATTCAACACTTCACTTTATGTTAGGCTCACTAGGCTAGCGAGAATTTTATTGATCTGTTTCCTCGCTTGAAACCTTCCGAAAACCACTCCACAATGAGAGCATCCACTGCTACTAAGAGTGGCAACCACTGCCTTATATAAATAAACGCATATCTTTCTGCTGAAATGAGTAATTTGTGTTAAACTTAGAGCTCCAATGTACAAGTGCTTAGTTTCCTTAGATGCCCAGAGAAAACATTCTTTGATCTTCTAAAACCGAACATACTTTCATATCAGTTTTGAAAATCTCTCATTAAGAACAGGGTTTAATCAAATACGACTGCAAAAATTAAAGAGGAGGAGAAGGGGAATGGAGGTGATTGTTTTGAACCATGTGACTGTAATCCCATCAGGACAGATTTCATCTTTTCAAGCAGTTGTGAGGGATGCCTTACAGTTAATGGATAAAAACAAACAAGGCCTAGATCCCCGTTAAACGATATTCAGGCCCAACTTCTTTCCCAGCTCCATCAGAGGACAGCAAGAAACAGGTAGGGGTGATCTGATTTAAAGATTGCCCAGGATTCCGTAATCATCTCAGAACCTGGAGCTCCCTTCTAGCCGAACCCTTGAGCACGAAGAAACTAACAGCTTACAGTCACTATTCAAAACCCTTCTGATCATGATTCATGAGCTGCTATATACACAGGTGACTACGAACTCAAAACACAAGCGAAAGACAGGGACTTGGGGGCAAAGAGCATGCCCTGCACAGAGCAGACAACAGACGCCGAGTGCTCATAAACCACAGGGCAAATTTCAAATACCCAAAGAAAGGGTGATGACAATGTCTACACTACCGTGAAACCTGGACGCCTACAGAGACCACACTCCTCTCCTTAACAAGTTTCACCAGCATCATCTCTGAGTCAAATTTTAGATTTAAAAGGCAAAACAGGCTCATTAATAATTAGGCCTTGGAACACATCCACATGAACAGCATAAAATAAATGCTTGTTAGAAAATAACTCTCCAGGGCTGGGTTTATACAGCTGAATATACAACCAAGTCCTGTATGACCAAGCAAAGGAAAGGCTGTAACATCCATGTACAACAAAACTTTAGATGATGCAGTAAAGCTGTAAGAACAGAGACCGATCCCCTCCCCAGGACACAGATACACAAAGCAGAACAAAACAGCATGGAGCCACCCAATTCAGACTGAAAGGGATCGGCGGCTCACACAGCCCCATCACCCTCACTTCACAGATGAGAAGCCTGAGGCCCAGAGAAGTTGCTGGATTCTAGGCCCAATGTCTGCACTCCACCCTCCCCTGTCAAACTTTCTTGCAAAAATCAAGGGACAAATATGCCAATTCCTGTTGGCTAACTCATCAAAGCATCCCGAGGTCTTGGAAATCTCTTTTTCCTTTCCTCTTCAGGTCTAAAAGTTAAAGACACTCATGTCCCAACAGATTCCCTAGAAAAAACAAAATTCCCCCAAGTGGATACAGGACTGGGACCTGTCCGGAGCCACTAAAATGCCACTGCGGAATCACACAGCAATTCATTTCCAAATCCTTTTCATATGCATCACTCCCTAGAACCACGGCTCACGGCAAAAACGAGTCTGAACTCCACATCAGATCAATGGCACTGTGCCAGAATCAGAAGAGCCTCAGACAGGAGCAAAGCAAATTTTGCAATATATAAGAGAAAGGAAAATTTCCTCTAAGCCTCAGGGAACCTATCTCAGAAGTTCTCAGGGTTGCTGAGAAAGGAAGCCATGAATTCAATTTCATCCCCCTCACCTTTTTTTTTTTTTTTTGCTATTTTAGGGCCGCACCCTTGGCATATGGAGGTTCTGAGGCTAGGGGCTGAATCAGAGCTACAGCTGCCAGCCTACACCACAGCCACAGCAACTCGGAATCTGAGACGCCTCTTTGACCTACACCACAGCTCAATGGCAACACCGGATCCTTAAGCCACTGAGCGAGGCCAGGGATCAAACCCTCGTCCTCACGGATCCTGGTCGGGTTCATTAACCCCTGAGCTACAAAGGGAACTCCTTAATTTCATCATTTTTAAAGGTCGTCAGCTACGTATAGATTTTGTTTTCCCAAAGGAAAAATGTCATTCAGGAATCATGAGAAAATGCTGGGAAGAGGCCATGCTGGGAAAGCCACATTCCACTTCCAGAGCTGAGGGACAGACTGTGGATGCACCTGCCTGCATGATGCCCATAGCATGGGAACCTTAGGGCTGCCTGGCACACACCCCGCACCATCTTTTCTCAGGTTATCATTGGGGTTTTGTTGCCAAATGTGGGGTTTTCTGGCTTTTGCCTTTTATACTGAAAATCTTTCTTGTGTAGTATGACTGCTAAGACTATTGGGAGGAAAAACAACTGCGGAACCAAAGATAAAGCACAGGAAGAGATTAAATCCGTAAGTTAGGTTAAAAGACTTCTATACTCAGCAGAAGGTATATCGAATGAGTTGCTTGAGTTCCTAGTGTGACAATGTTGGATGGATTCCTTCCGTTGATCTTACAGAAGCAGTACATAACATTGTTTAAAACCATACAATTTCAGACCCCCATGGCAATTCTTAAAACTAGGCTAGAGACATTAAACAAAACCCAGACTTTTATACAACTTGAGAGACTACCAAACTCTTGAACACTCAATCCACATGTTAATGACATCACAGATCTCAATGCTTAAGCTTCAAAAGGGAAAGTAAGAAACATCAAATTCTAGAACATACAAATTCCTTTTGTTTCACTGTAATTCTTTACGTTCCTTTCAAACCAAACAGCCAGGTTATAAAAGCCCAATATCATTGGTAGCAAAAACAGTTGCTAATCAGTGACGCAAATTGGTCAAATTACTTTGAAGAAGTCTTGAGACTGATCGTTTTAAAAGAACCCCAAGAACAAATATACCACCTCAATAGCCAAAGAGACTTAGGGCAATGAGTCACTGAAAAAACATATAATGACTAATTCATATTTATCTGTAAAATGTCAAAAATATCAGCTCTACTTACTATCCAAGATGGCTGAAACTGAAAAGCAAAATCAGATAGTATGTGAAAGTACTTAATAAGCACGTAAATCATAACACATCGCAAGTCAGTAGGCCGGAGAGTTTACACAAAGAAGAGTTAAACACAAGCAAGGCTGTAACGTGGTGTGGTAACCAAATAGGAGACTAGGCATTATCAACCCAGAGTCTGATTCTAGTTCCACCGTTAAGTGTTAGTAACCTCACTGTAATACAAATCATTAACACCCACCGAGGCTCACTTTGCATTTGGAAAGTAAGCAAACTGAACTCGAGGGGATCTGAAGTCCCTTGGCTCTGCTACTAGGATTAGCAATATTTCACACCTAAATGACAGCTATTACAAATAACATTTCACGTTACTACGTACTGGCATTGTGTGCCCCCATGCCACAGGCGGATTACCCCCCCTTTCCTGATTAAGTGGACAGAGCAGTGATACTGCTACCTTTGCAGACAGACCTATGTGCAGACCTGTGCGGGATTCAAAGAACTGTTACCTATTTCTTTACAGCGTGCGTCCAAGATTAAATGAGACGAAGATACATATTCTCTCTCATTATCAAACTAGTGAGCTGAAGCCAAGATGAAGTCCTCCACTGAAATCTCACAGCTAAGAAGAGTGAAAGCTGGAAACAGAAGGCAGGTTCAGGGCTCTTCTCAATCGGGGACATGTGAGCCTCTGAAATGCAAACGCCAGAGCCGGTCCTCCTGTGTCCAGTCTGCTGTGGCAGAAAGGAAGGCAGTCCCTGCTTCTGCGCAGCTGCTAAGCACTAGGCACTGCATGCCAGGGATACGTAAGGAACAAAAAGGAAAAGCCCCTGGCTTCAGGGAGCTTCCAGTGTGGCTGGAGAAGACCCACAAAGTAAATGAGTAAAATACAGGATATATCAGAGTCGTAAGTGCTACAGACAAAAATGAAGCATAGACAGGGGAGCGCGTGTATTTGGTGATTTTCTTTTTCTTTCTTTCTTTTTTTGTCTTTTTTCTAGGGCCACACCTGAGGCATATGGAGGTTCCCAGGCTAGGGGTCTAATTGGAGCTATAGCTGCCGGCCTATGTCACAGCCACAGCAACGCAGGATCCGAGCCGCGTCTGTGACCTACACCACAGCTCAATGGCAACACCGGATCCTTAACCCATTGAGTGAAGCTGAGGATCGAACCCGAAACCTCATGTTTCCTAGTGGGATTTGTTTCTGCTGCACCACGACAGCAACTCCTGTACTTGAGTTTTGATTTTCTTTTAAGCCAAGTGGATGCCACTTAAAGAAGGAAAATAATGCATCTAAAGTAGTTTTCCTGAGCAATTCCCCCAACAGGGAAGAATACTCTGGATACAGGGAAGACTCTGGCCTGCTGATTTCAATTTTATGTTGATTGCTCACAGCTCTGAACTGCCAGCTATGAGCCATTTGTCCCGTTGGCAATCTAAATTCCACACTAACGGCGACACCCCCCAAACCCATTATTAAATCCACAAGGAGTGCAAATGAATTTAAGGAGAGCCAGGAAAGTTACCAGAGCGCTTGCATTGCTTCTGAGTTGGCACAAATGTCTCCTAATGCAAAGGTTAAAATGCAGTTTGTGTGTCAGATTTCTGCTAGGATAAAGCACTAAGAATACAGTACACATCATTTTGCTTTTTCTGACCTGTCAATTCCAGTGACATTCTCTACTATTAGTCTATATTTAACCAGCTTACTGGGCAGTTTCTGTAGCTTTTAGCAGTTTTTTTTCCTTTTATTAAAAGACCGACCCAGTTTGCAAGAAAGTTGCTAAAACAGACCCCTTCCAAATGGGATACAATTGCAAGTGCACTGTGTCTTATCAACCTTTAATTCACCTCATCAGCTGAGCTAGCAAATCAGGTTAAGCTTTGTTTTAAAACGCCTCCTCTATGTCGCTAAAAGCTCGTGGTCCTCGGGGGGTAACCATCCTGAGAACTAGTCCTTAAAATGTGCTACAGCTTAGTCTAACGTGTGTCTATAACGCACTACCCTTCCTTTTAAACACTTTCCACAAGGGAGTGGAAAAGTCACTTTTGAGAAGAACTTGGGCCTTGAGGGATCAGATCATCCATCCTAAGGAGGAAATCCAATAGCGTTTTCCCTCTGCCCACACCCGAAGGGAGGTGTTTGTTTGGCTCCGCGAGAGGGGCGCTCCCTGGCCGCGTTCTCGGCGCCGGGCCCGGCCCACTGTGAGTCGATTTGGAGGCGAACGACGGGCCGGCAAACTTCAGCCGGGATCCGCGAGCTGGGCCCCGGCGAAGGGGCGGGCTCTTCCCCGGGTGCGGCCCCGCCCTACTTGCGGGTGCGGGTCTGGGGCCTCCGGGGCTCGGAAGCCCGAGTGAGCGCGAGGTGGTGGGACCCTGAAGGGAGAGGATGGGGGTATTGTGGTGAGGGTTCAACTCCAGAGGGGCAGTGGTCCGGTGGGGGCATGGGCCCAGCCCGGGGGCGACCAAGGCCACAAGGGCTGTCCTGGGGGGCGGCGACGGGTGAGGCCCGGCCGGGGTGTCTACCTGGAGGGACACCGCGCTCAGCGGTGACCAGAGGGACCCCAGCGGCTGGGGGGTGGGGACCTTGGGCTCCTGGGACACGCCCGACTCGCCCCGCCCCTGGGATCCCGGCAGCGCGGCCCCGCCCGGCCCCCTCCTCACCTGATGTACGGGCTGGCAGCTGCCAGGATGTTCTTCTGCACCGGAATTTCTTCCCCGTCGAGGACCAGGTGCGCGTCGCAGAAGCGGGACTCCTCGCGGAAAGAGCTGAGCGCTCGCAGCAGGCGCGCGGCGTGCTGAGGGTCGGACACGGCGCTGCCCTCGGCCATCGCGGTGTCCACTCCTCAGCTCGTGGGTCCAGCTCTCGACACCGCCCAACTAGACCCCTCCGGCGGCCCGCTTACGGCGCGCGTCCCGTCCGCCCAGCCCGCGCGCGCCCGCCTGCCCGGCCCGGCTCTCAGCGCTCGGAGCACAAGCGCGAGCCTCCGAAACGCGCCTGCGCCATCCGCGGCGCGAAGGGCCGGCGCCTTTAAGGAGCCACGGCGTTGCGTCATTTCTCCGCGACGCCCCCGCGCCCTAGCGCCCTCCCTCGCGCCCGCCGTCGCCGGAGGCGGCCAATCAGAAGCCTCGTTGCTACGCGGGACCAGCTGGTGTCCGAAAGGCGCAGTGATGAGGGGCAGTCTACGGGTTGGAGAGATCCCTGCAGCGGTGGAGGGGTGCGCGGGCAGGGTAACTCTGTGGTTAAGCCCGTGGCCTCTGGCGCGATGAGTCTGAATCCGAGTGTGAGCTCTTCCACTCACTAGCTGTGTGACCGTTGGGTAAGGTGCCCATCCTCACTTTGTCCATCTGCAACATGAAATCCATTTCTTAGTGTTGCTATGAGGTAGCGCAAGTAAGCGAGGGCGCAGTAGGTGTAGCTTTTATTATTTACAGGGGAAAAGGCGCTTCCCAGGTAAGAGCACAGAGACTCGAGAAAGGGGGCCCTTAAAAGAGGGTTTGAGTTGCGGGCAAGACCCGGGGGGACATGTAGATGAAGAAGCAAGCAGGGCCTCCTTAGTTGTCATGAGGTTGGTCTTGACCCTGTAGGTGTTAGGAACCACGAGAGGGTTTTAAGCAGAGCGTTTGTATGAAGATCAGTCAGCTGCTGCGTGGAGAATGGGGGGTGGGGATGGAGTGTTTGCAAAAGGCAGAAACATGCTTAACTGTTGCTGTACTTGAGGGAAGGGAATGGTGGCCTGGATGGAATGGTGATGGTGGAGGTGGACAGTAGTGGATGGCTTTAAAAGAACAGGCAGAAGGGTGAGGGACCAGGATAATGTTCTGGGTTGAGTAACTGCATGATGTTAGTGTGTTGCAGAGGGACATAGAAACGCTGAAGGAGTGGAGGGTAGCGAGGCCAGATGTTCATATACATCCAGGCTCCCCACCCAGTGAAGATCAAGGTGCTGACTTTGGATCAAGCACCTCCAGGTCAGGTTGGCTTGCAGGTTGTCTGACATTTCCTGGAACGTTGCTAAGGGTACATGGGAATGTGGATTGTAGCCCCCATTTTGTACAGACATTAGCTGCTCCACAAGCTTCTGAAGACTTAGCTGTTTTAGGAGGGCCAAGGACCGGAAGACTATGTTCAGCATTCTAGAGAAGGCCATGTGAGATTTTCACTGGATCACCTCAGTGTTTTCCTTCTGCCAACTGAAAAGCGCCAATAAAGTCCTGGATCTTTACCCTGAATGAGCCAAGGCTTTGGAGTTACTGGCAACAATCAGAGTATGTAACTCTGGTGGAGTCACTGGCAAAAGAATAGATTGGGAGAATGATGTTACTAGTGGAAGGTCCAGGTAATACAGCCCAGTGTTTATGGATGAAATGATTAAAAAAAAAAAAAAAAATCTAGGATTGACTTCAAAACAAAACGAAGGGACAAGGGAAGTGGGTGGGGATATAAATGAATCAAAGTAGTTTCTACTTGTTAAAGCCAGGCCGTGGGTACCTGGAGATTCATTGTACTAGTGTGTGTGTGTGTGTGTGTGTGTGTGTTTTAAGATGTCATAATACAAAGTAAAGAGGATAAGCAGCTGGAGCGTACCTCCTCCCAGGATCCCAGCAGTCAACACTTTTTTCCTTGAACTTGTTGCTGTACTTTGAACATTGCTCTGGCAGAAAACCGACTGCAGTGGGTTTATTTTCCGTGCTGCCTGGCATGTATATTTTAGTGCATCTCCATTTCCAGGTGCCATACTCAGTGACTGGCCCTAGTAGTGCTCACTGAATGTTGGATGGATGGAAGAAATTTAAAGAATTGTAAATACTGGGCATTTAATAAATGTTTTCTGAATTGTAGTCTGTTTTTAGTTTGTGTTTGTCTTCTTTGTCAACTGGGTTGTTGTTGGAGTCAAAAAGGATATATGTGACAGAGTTCATATCAAATATGTAGGTATTTGATAAACACTTAGCTGATTAATTACTTGGAATGCTGGTCTATTCTTCACATGTCAGAGTTTCCAAAACAAAGAACTCAAATAACAGAATCACCCTCAGGTAACCAGTTTTCCCAGAATGGGAGTGTTGGCTTAGTTGAAGGAAATGGAGGTGAATGGGGATTAGTCAGGCAGGCTCTTCCTGGTAGAGGTGAACCCTCTCTGGTGTTTTGACAGAAAGAAGCAATGAGAGGACGTGGGCAGAGAGTTGTAGCCAGACCAGAATCCATCAGGGGAAAGGTTGTTGCCGGCCTGAGAGGGCTCCCATGCAACGGGCAGCGACTCAGCAGACCTTATAAATACCTTCCACCCATCCCTGCTGTCTGCATATTCCCACCAACCCCACCTGCTTGAACCACTCCTATCCATCCTTCAAAATCCAGCTCAGTGACCTTCAGGGAACCTCCAAGCAGCTTCCCAGGGCAGAGTCCCCATGCTGTGCCACATTCACACCGTCTGTGCTACACTTACCTCACCGCACTGTCATTACCTGGTTCATGAGTTGGTGCCCCTCCAGGGTAGGAGCTGTGTTGTGTTTGTTCACACACTTCAAGGGACTTGCCCAGTTCCCCCGAACGCTTCATATAATGAGTGAGAGGTGGCTGACTGGGTAACAGTGCAGGAGGCAGGATGCAGCTCTGAGGGGCAGGTGGGACCCCAGGGAGGTGAAGAACACACACCTCTTACCAGGAGGGACTGCTGGCTGACTGCTCCAGGGAGTAAGGGCCCAGTGGTGCCAGATCCAGTGACATTTCAAGAGATCTGGAAATTCAGATTCAGATGTCCAGTGTTCCAGTTTTTCAGCAATAGCCACAAATTCCACTGGAGAAGAAAAATGCACCATGCATGCGCAGACAGGATCTGGCTTCCATTCATTTCCAGAGGCAATCAGAGGACCATCTTGGTTTACTGGGAAGGGAGTTAATCAGAAAGATGCTAGATTCTCAGTAAAAACTGTTGAGTTGAAGAGGGCCCACGCGTGGGAGGCAGGATCTGTGGGGCAGCTGCTGCCAGAGCCACTCCTGGTTAGGCTGTGGACTGCTGTGCAGCCCTTGATATTGCTGAAATCGAGCCACCCTTGGTTTTGTTTATGGCCATCAGAGTGGCGTATTTAGTGTTATTGTTTCCCTGCATTCCACAGATATCAAACATCAGCTGTTGTGAAAGGTGTAATCTAAGAGATTCGGTCTCGGCAGTTTGGATCTCTGCTGCTGTAACTCACCCCTCTTTGAAACTAAAAAGAATGGATTTTTTTTGGGGGGGGGAGTCCTGAAGACTAAAAGGATGTTTTCAAGTGATACAGTAGTCATCCATTCAACAAATATTTATTAAGCACCTGCTATAGGATACATGTTGCAGATACACTGATGTGGAGAACAGAGTTATCTCGGTGATGTCATTGTAGCAACTTTTTACTCTCTTTGTGCTTTTATGACCATGTATCACTCTACAGTCAGGAAAACGTTTTCTTTTGCAAAAAGAAAAGGCTGTACTAAAAAAAGAGAAGAATCACTTTGGGGGTTGGGGTTTTATTTTATTTTTTAAAATGTTAGAAAGAGGAATAAGTGTCCAGTAAAAGAAATAACACAAAGAAAAAAATTAATAGTTTGGAAGCTCTTTAGAAAACAATGTGGATTCATTTTCTTGAAGTGAAAACTGAAGCAAGATGGGAGAAGGACTCAGTCAAGGGCATGCATGTGACCCAGTCAGGGCAGAGCAGACAGGCCCAGAGCGTCTGCCTTCCAGCCCTGTAAGCTTTTCCATTACACCAAGTTGACGCTTCGTAAACATTAATTCGGTTGAGACAGTCTCTTCTGATTCATTTTAAGGCGGTCTTCAAATATTTTATTAGGTAAATCTGTCATTTGTCCAAATCTATATATAGCTCCCTTCTTTCTGAAAATCTGAGCTCTTCCAAAGTGCTGAGTCAGAGAACATTTCAGTCAGTATTTATAACTCTTGAGAGTTGATTCTATACATTTACACAATATTCAGAGAAGTGTCTCAGAAACCAGTGAACTAATTAAGTTGTAATGAAGACAGGAACTGTGTCTCTCCAAATCTGTGCTTTATTCCCAGCACCCGGCACGTGCCTGACACATAGTAGGTGCTCAGTAAATATTTGCTGAATGAATACATGTTAATATGTAGGAAGAACTGGGATTTTTTTGTCCACAAGTCATTACTGCAGATGTTTTCCGCAACCCCCCACTGACCTCCAAGCTGCTCCGTGCAACAGTAGGCTAACATCTCTAGTTGACTATCCAACAGACACCTGCAGCTTCACGTGTCAGAAAACAAACTCCTGGAGTTCCTGTCGTGGCGCAGCGGAAACAACCCAACTAGAAACCATGAGGTTGCGGGTTCAGTCCCTGGCCTCAGCGGGTTAAGGATCTGGCGTTGCCGTGAGCTGTGGGGTAGGTCGCAGACATGGCTTGGATCCTGCGTTGCTGTGGCTGTGGCATAGGCTGGCGGCTACAGCTCTGATTAGACCCCTAGCCTGGGAACCTCCATATGCCACAAGTGCGGTCCTAAGAAGACAAAAAAGAAAGGAAGGAAGGAAGGAAGGAAACTCCTGATTTTACCCCATAAACCTAATCATTCTCCCTATGAAGTGGCAGCATCATTTACCCAAAGACAGCAGTTGAGGGACATTCTTGTCCTCTGTTCTCGTGCTCTTCATCCAGGTCATGAACAAACCGTGCAGCCCCTCCTGCAGACTCTCCTGAGTCATGATCCCACTGGTGCCATGCCAGTCCAACCACCAGTCAGCCCCTCTGGGCTCCTGCACTAGCCTCCCGGCTGCTCGCCCTGCTTTTCCTCTTGTCCCTTATGAGCTCTTTTTCCCCTTAAGTTAATCAGATCAAGTCACTTCCCAACACAAAACCCTTCCCCACAAACCTTGGGAAAAAAAAAAAATCCAAAGTCCTTAGGGTGGCCAGGAAAGCCCTGCACAACGTGGCTCTGTGACCTCATTGCCTACCACTCTCCCCTCCATGTGCACTAACCAAACGGGCCTTCCTGCTCTTTCTTGAACAGACCTTCACAAGGGCTCACCCCCGGGCCTTTGCACTGGCTCATGTCACAGCCTGGAAATCTTCCGTCATATTCTCAAACACTGCCCTTTCTACTTGGATCAGAGCTCAAACGCCAACTCCTCAGAGAGGCCCTCACTTACCTTCCTACATAAAACCTGCCTCAACCTGCTTCTTTTTTCCCCATTGCATTCAATCACTACCTAAAATAATTTATGTTTATTTGTGTATTGTGTGTCTCCTCCGACTATGATATTGGTTTCATGAGTCCTGGCAGGAACTTCCTATATTATTTATCACCGTATCCCCAGCTTCTAAAATAATGCATAGGCATTCCCTGGTGGCTCAGCAGGTTAAGGACCTGGTGCTGGCACTGCTGTAGCTCTGCTTACAGCTGTGGCGTGGGTTCAGTCCCTGGCCCAGGATCTCCTATGAGCCTTGGGTGCATCCAAAAAAAAAAAAAAGGAAATAAAACAATGCATGGACTATAACATACACTATAAGTATGAACTTACTGAAAGACACAGTCTGAAGGGAGAAAATCTTCCTGGATCTTTTCCTCCCTTGCTGCCCAACCTGACCTTGCCGACATGGAGGAAGATGAATTATCAAGGGTGATTCAAAAGATGCGAAGCTTCCAAACCTCAGAAGGTCACAATATAACAGCTCTGGGCAGAGGCTGCCCCAGTTACTTCCTTCAAACCAAGTCCTGTCCAAGAACCTTTATTTCCTCCTTCAAGCCACACCATTGTCCACTTTGTCCTCTTTAGTTTGGGTATTGTATGTTGTTAATACACCCGAAAGCATAGCAAAGATACTCAGTTTCTGTCCTCCCCCTAGAATTCTAGCCAATACACTACTGGATGTAGGAGCTGGTTTCTTCTGCCGCATTGATGTCATGTCAGTAATGTGCCTGCGCCTTAGGCCTGTTTACGTGTGCAGTTGTTTGAATTCCCTTAAGTCATTGCATTTCCTCTCTTCGTCCTCTTCTTGGAGGCTCCAGGTAAATGACTCCACTTCCCCAGTTTCTCCCTGAAAAGAATCGTAGTAATTTTCCAGAGTGGCTGCGAGGATCAAAGGAGCTCATACCAGGGAAGCGCTGACAGAAGGGCCTGGTACACAGCAGGTGCTCCATGAATGCTAAGGGTTAGGCTTTTTATCACCATCATCCCCTCGAGCATCGTCCGGGTTTTTAGTCCCATCCTTCCCAGCTCAGAATTACTAGCTTCTAGTTAACTTTCAAATAAAAATTCTAGTCTCATCGCCTCTACCATCAGGGCCCTGCCAGCTACATCCTCTCAGGTGTGGGTGGACAACCTCACTTCTCATTTCTCCTTGATATGAATGCTGCGCTACAGGGCAGCTTCATCCACTGTCTGACTCCATCTGCCATTCTCCCCTCCTACTCTAGCTGCTTAAACATCCCATTCTGCTCCTTTTTATTTCATGCCCCCTGCCCTTGATTTTACTTTTAAACATTTAAATTCATTGTTATATTTTCTGAAATATGCTAGACCTCTTTAACGAGCAAGATTTGAAACTAACACTTTCATATGTTTATTATCTTTGAAAAACATCTTGATTGAGGTCTAACATGAAGTATGTGGCTCAGTGAGTTGTTCCATGTGGATACACCCGAGAACTCACCAGTGGGACCAAGATAAAGAACAGTGCCAGTGGCCCAGAAGGTTCCCTGAGGCCTGTGCCAGTCAGTACCTCCCAGAGGAAACCACTGTTGTGACTTGTCACTATTGATTGGTTTTTCCTGTTCTTTCTTGAACCTTTGCATTTGGCTTCTTTCACTCAATACAATGTCTTTGAAATTCTTCCTTTAGGTGCTTATAGCAAGAGTTGGTTTGGAGTTTCCATCGCGGCTCAGTGGTTAACAAATCCGACTAGGAACCATGAGGTTGTGGGTTCGATCTCTGGCCTTGCTCAGTGGGTTAAGGATCTGGCATTGCCGTGAGCTGTGGTGTAGGTCACAGATGCCGCTTGGATCTGGCATGGCTGTGGCTGTGGCTGTGGTGTAGGCTGGCAGGTGTAGCTCCAATTAGACCCCTAGTCTGGGAACCTCCATATGCCGCAGGTGTGGCCCTAGAAAAAGACAAAAAGACCAAAAAAAAAAAAAAAGAGTTGGTTCTTTACTCCTGTGACTATACCATTGTGTGACTATGCCACCGTTTCTGTCTTTATTTTCCTGTTGGTGGATACATGGATTGTTTTCAAGGTGGGGCTATGACAGTAAAACTGTTAGGAACATTCTCAAGTCTTTCTTTGGGTGGACTCTGAACTTATTTTCCTCATGGACGTGCCCTAGTTCAGTTACCGGCTCAGAGAACAGGCACATGTTCAGCTTCAGCAGATACTGCCAGTTCTCCAAAGTGATTGCACCAAATGATACTCCCACCAGTCGAGTATGAGAGTCTCGGTTGCTCCACATCCTTCAATAATTGGTGGCGTCCGTCGTTCAGTTACACCCATTCTAGTGGGTGTGTAGTGGTATCATGTTTTAATTTGTATTTTCCTAATGAATAATGATCTTGAGCGCCTTTATATATGCGTTTTGATCATGTGGATATATCTGTTTTTTCAGTGCTTAAGTTCTACTTCATTTTAAAAAATGGATTTTCAAACTGATTTTTAGGAGGTTTTTTTTATATATATATGGAAACATAAATTTTTTCTCCCAACCTGTGGCTCGCCTTTATATGCTCTTTGTCTTGGATGAACTGATATTCTTTTTCAATATAAATTTTTTATAATGATTTTTATTTTTTCCATTATAGCTGGTTTACAGTGTTCTGTCAATTTTCTACTGTACAGCAGGGTGACCTAGTTACACATACATGTATACATTCTTTTTTCTCATATTATCCTGCTCCATCATAAGTGACTAGATATAGTTCCCAGTGCTACACAGGAGGATTTTTTTAAATATAAATTTTATTGGAGTATAGTTGACTTACAAAGTTGTGTTAGCTTCAGATGCAGATATTCTTTTTTAGATAGTCTTAATTTTAATGAAATTTATCAATCTTCTCCTTAATGGCTAGTGCCGCTTTTTGTGTTCTGTTTTAAAATCTTTACAATCAAGATGATACCCTCCTATGCTTTCTTATAGAAGCGCTTTTGTTTCTCTTTCACATTTAGATCTGTGATGTCTAAATGCATTTTTCTTAAATCCAGCTCCAAATTCAGTTCTTCAGAGACTCATTCATTCATAATTTTTTTTTTTTTTTTTTGCTATTTCTTGGGCCGCTCCCGCGGCATATGGAGGTTCCCATGCTAGGGGTCCAATCGGAGCTGTAGCCACAGGCCTACGCCAGAGCCACAGCAACACGGGATCCGAGCCGCGTCTGCAACCTACACCACAGCTCACGGCAACGCCGGATCGTTAACCCACTGAGCAAGGGCAGGGACCGAACCCGCAACCTCATGGTTCCTAGTCGGATTTGTTAACCACTGAGCCACAACGGGAACTCCTCATTCATAATTTTAATCATTCATTCATTTAACGGAATTTTTAAGCACCTACCATAGGTCAGGCACTTGTGCGATAACGAAAGCAATTAGAGTCAACATTTCAGGACCTTACAGACTATTAGGAGAAAGGACAAGACTTGCACATAAACAATATTTAGAAAGTAGTTATTTAGTTGGAAACTCTGCTGTGGCCTAATTATTCAGTCATGCCGCCCAGAGTAAGTTCCTCTTTGAACATAGGCATAAATGTCAACTCCATGCCATGACCCTCTCTTTCTCACTCTGCTTTGGTTCCCCAAGTCCCTGAGCCTGGCTCACCAGGTGTCTCAGCATCTGGCCCGCTCTTCTCTCTCTTCCTCCGTGCCCTCATCTTCCAGGCACCCACCCCCATCTGCCATCCCAAACCCTCTAAATTCCTGACCCAGCCGAATTCCCAAACAGAGCGAGCGGTTCTCCTGCCAGCTCTTCCCTCCCATGACAAACTGCTCGCCACTCCAGTACCTGCTCTGAGAAGCCTCTCCCAGCTTCTTTCTGTCTTTTTGTGCCTTGACTCTGCCTCTGAGCCAGACTGCTGGGTTCAAACCCACCTTCTGTCACTTTCTGGCTCTGTGACCCTGAGCGTGATACTTAAACTGCTTACACCTCAGACTCCTCAGTAAGAAAAATTGTGGTTCCTGCTATATATGGTTTTGTGCAAATAAATGAGATTATCCAGGTACAACCATTTTAACACGGTGTCTGGCACAGGGTAAGTGCTCTGTGTTTAAAAAAAAAAAAGTCAAAAAATAGTCATAGCCATCACGATAATGATGTTTATCTGTGAACATGGTCTTTTCACTAGATTGGGAGTTTCTTGAAATCAGGTCATTGTCTTATTATTATTATTTTTTTCTATAATGGCCACCTCTCCTAGTGCCCCTTTGTGGAGCTCTTCATGCAGTTCCCTGCACAGGGAGATTTATGTCCATCACCCCAACAGGTCTGTGCAAGCGCCTCCAAGATCTAGGATCTCCATACCATGGTTTACGAAACTCAGGCCCTGGCCCATGTCCCTCAGCTGCTTCATGGAGGAGCCAGGATTTTGACTCCCTGATCCCCTGCAGAGTTTGTGAGACACTCATTATGCATCCCTGCCTCTGGGTGCATGCCCCATCTCAGCACCTACACGGTGAGCTTGGTAAATATCTGAATTGAATCTAATAAACCCCAACCTACCCAAGTTTGCCTGAAATGAATGTGGGTTTATTCACGCTGCTGCTAGAGTTTGAACGTGACCCTCAAAGGCCAAGCAATGAGAGACTGAGACTCTTCTCCCAAAACAGACAGCAGCTAGAGCAGGTGACTGTTTTCAACTTTCCCTTCTTGGGAAACAGCACTTTCAACATCAGTAATTTGTCACTTGAAGGTGTGCTCTTGAATTAATAAAATGCTGCCTTTCCAGAGGAGCAGGTTGTCACTTTTCACAAAATGTGTCCTATTTTTTGTTTTGTTTTGTTCCCTTGTTTTTGTCTTTTTAGGGCTGCACCTGTGGCATATGGAGGTTCCCAGGATAGGGGTCCAATCAGAGCTACAGTTGCCAGCCTACGTCACAGCCACAGCAACGCAAGATCCTGGCTGTGTCTTCGACCTACATCACAGCTCACAGCAATGCGGGATCCCTAACCCACTGAGCAAAGCCAGGGATCAAACCCACCACCTGATGGTTCCTAGTTGGATTCATTTTTGCTGTGCCACAACAGAAACTCCAAAATTTGTCCTATTTAATGAAATTTCTTGTTTGCTCTTAATTAGCTACCACCTCACCTGTTGCTACATTACAGTCCCAAACTTTTGTTTGTTTGTTTGTTTTTGTCTTTTTAGGGCCACACCTGCAGCATATGTAAGTTGCCAGACGAGGGGCTGAGTCAGAGCTGCAGCTGCTGGCCTATGCCATAGTCACAGCAACTCGGGATCCAAGCCACATCTACAACATACACTGCAGCTCATGGCAATGTCAGATCCTTAACCCACTGAACGAGGGAGTGAACCCACGTCCTTATGGATACTAGTCGGGTTCCTTACTGTTGAGCCACAATAGGAACTCCCCACACTTTTAAAATGCTATGCCAAGAGTCTTGGGGAGATCCTTTTCAGGAAGGTTCTGGAAGCTTGGCCTCTCTAGCTGAGTTGTAAATATCTTGAGAACAAGAACTGTATCATACCATCTGTATCTCCCAGGAATTCAATACGTTTTGCCAAATCCATTATCTGCATGCTTGTTTTATGCTGGGTCCTGATCTAAGCCTTGGGAAGGAGAAAGGAGGAATCAGATTCAGATCTTACCCTCCAGGAGCTTCTAGTCCAGCCCAGAAGATAAGGCTCAAACATAAGCAACAAGCTTCTGATACGGAAAATGGTGTTTGTGAGGGGATAACAGCAGAGAGCTACACTGGGGTACCCACCCCCCAAAACTTCACTTGTACTTAAAGATTGCTGGGAAATTCTTTATGATGAAAACAAGCATGGACATAATGTGGAATACACTCTAACAGGTGCATGCATTTTATGGTAAAATACAAGGTGCTGTATCAGGGAGACCGATCCCCCTCCCTTTCTTTAGGCTGGGGCGCTCCCCTCTTCTCTGCCTTCAGGAATGTCTCAGTGCGCATGATGTTAAACACTGACACTGGCATCACACAGAATTAGGTTTTCATTCAGGCTCTGCTCCATCATTTTCGAGCTGTGTGATTTTTGAGCAAATGGTCTGAGCTCCTTGAACCTCAGTTTTTTTTTTGAGGATCAATGTTTTATAAAAAGCTTTTGTCACATACATGGTAGCTTTTATGCATGTTTTGAAGAAACACGTTTGTGGGAGGGATGGATAGAAGGAGGATGGATGGAGGATGGATTGAAGATGGAGGATGGATGGATGGATGGAATAAGGAACAAGGCAGTCTTGTCACATCAAAAAAGGCACGTATTCCCTTTGACACTAGTAATGTGCCATTCTATAGCATTCTATAGCACCCCTGAAGCACTTTCATATTCACACTGAAATCAAAGACAGTAGAGCCATCCCAAGTCTACCTTTGAGAAAAACAAAACAAAAAAATTGGACTTCAAGAAATGCCCAGAGTCATTCAAAAAGTGAGATTGGTCATCTTGAGATTTGAACCAGCACCTGGTTCAGCATCTCTAACCCAGGAGCTTGGGGACTTGTTGGTGGGAAGAAGAAGGCATACCTTTCAAACTGCTGCCTTTCTGAGCTGTGTACAGCCTGTTAATTTAACCTGTATGTCTTAAGTCCCAGAGTCCTCGTTTCTGGGGCAACACACAAGTCCTTCCCTTTACTTGTTGAGAAGCTGATACAAAAGATGAGCTCTACTCTCCTTCAAATGTATAGACACACACAAATTTGGCTTCAGGAAGCCCCCCCACCATGCCCCCTCAGGCGCTCAGGTTCCCTCTACAGCAACCACCCTGAGCCTGACCAACTGCAGAAACCACAAACCCATCACCTCCAGCAGACCAGTGGAAACAGCATAACCTAACCCAACAAACCCCAGCCACTCCAACCAGTGACAGCCTACCCTCCCAACCCTGCAAGCATCCACATTCGAACAAGTTTTATCCCTCAAAATACATCCAAAGTCAAACCATCCGTTTCCCTCTCAGAGTTTCATAAGTCTTGGTGGAGATGAGAATTGAGGTTATCTGTGTTTTGGAAATCAAAATTGCCCGTGTGTTAGTTAATAGGACAGGGTGGAGACCCATAAATAGGGTAGTACAATACACAGGTTACCTAGAATTGACTGCCTTCACCAAAGGCAATGCCTTTGTTGTCATGAAAGCCAAGATCAGCCACAAAAGATAAAGAACCAGACTGGCAGCTGAATAAAACGTGGTGAGGCCGTTCAGTTTGCACGTTCATTCAACCGTCATGTTGAATGAACACGAGCACCCGCTGTGTGCCAGGCATTATCCTAGGCCCCTCAGATACATCGGAGACTAAGACAGAAAAATCCTTGCTCTGAATGTCATCTTTGAGCTAACATTCTAGTAGGGAGATGGGCAAATACCAGTAAATGGATAAATAAATGAACGTGTAGTATGCTAGAAGGCAACAGTGCTATGGGGAAAAAAAGTTGAGCAGGATAGAGCGTGTGTGTGACAGAGGAAGCAAGTTGCTGTATTAAACTCAGATCAGAAAATTGGCACGGAAGGTGACATTTGAACAAGACTTGAAGTCAAAAAGACCACACACACGTCTTGACCACGAATCTTGAAGCCAAGATGATGCCACTGACAATACAAAATGGCTAATATTCACGCTTTCACTCAAAAGATATTTATCGAGTGCACTGAGAGCTAGGTGCTTTGAGCTAGTCTTAGTAACGATCCCCAAAGATATCCAGGTGCTAAGCCCTGGAACCTGTGATGTCACCTATATGGCAGAAGGGCCTTCATAGATGTCACAAAGTTAAGGATTTTAAGATAGAGAAATTACCCTGGATTATCCAGTGGGCCCTAAATGTAACCCTAAGTGTCCTTCTAGGAGGGAGGCCGGAGAGATTTGACTATAGGAGGGGAAAGTGATGTGATAATGAAAGCAGGGAGAACATAGTGAGGTGAGGTGGGACCACTAGCTGAGGAATAAGGGAGCTGAAAAAGGCAAGGAAACGGACTCTTGCCTGGCGGCTCCAGAGGGAAGCTCCCCTTCTGACACCTTGATTTTATTCCTGTAAGACTCATTTTGGACTTCTGACCTTCAGAGCTTAAGAATAAATCTCTGTTGCTTTATGCCTCCAAGCTCGTGGTAATTTGTTATAGCTGCCCTAGGAAACTAACAGCGCTATTTTAGATGGGGCAGTAGTGCAGAACACTGATGACAATCCCTGCCCATTGACTGTTCCCTCTGCCTGGTGTTGCCCACGCCCTTGATAGTAGGATCCTCTGTGAGCACATCAATCCAAGGAGATGGTTTCTATTCGAATTAAGACCATGTAACTCTACTATCCTGTTCTTTACCCTTTGGAGGGTCTTCTGATCATACCTGGTTAGACGGTTTGTTGGCTATTTTGGGCATGCCAGTGATCTGCTTATGTCATCTCTAATGCCACATGTCCCCTGGGTGGACTGGACTACTCTGGGTGCCTGGGACACTGGCCCCTTCCTTTCTGACCACTCCAGAATCACTTTCCAAAGAGAGGAGGCCCAGCCTTCACTCAAGGGTTTACATGTAGCATCCTTTGCATGAACGGCCTACGTAATCTTAGCCAACTCAGGTGGTGTAACTAAGTGGCAGACACTTCTTCTAAGGGCTATAAAAACATTATTTAATTCTCACTGTAGCCCCATAAGGTGGGTTCTAATATTAGTCCTATTTCACAGATCAGGAAACAGAAGCACAGGGAAGTTAAAATAACTTATCGAAGGTCATATGACTAGTGAGGATTGGGAGCACAGATTCAAGCTCTTGACTATATTTAAGGCTCATTAATAAAATAGCTAAAATTTACTGAGCAACTGCTATGTGTCAAGAAATCTTCATTTAAGTTTCACAATCTCTTGAATGGGAGACGAGCACTACCTCTAGTTTATGGATGGTGAAACTGGGGCATCATCGGGTTTCAAGAGGATCAGAATCTAGGCAGCGAGGCTGGAGCCCCTGTTCTTACCTCTTGTGTTGTTCTTTAATGAAGCACCCACTGTTTCCCAGTTACTATCCTGAGTCCCGAGGTGAAGAAGTGAGTAAGATTAAGACAAGAGAAGTTGTTAAGGAGTTAGACTTGGGAGTCTCAGGAACCATCTGTGATCTTGGGCAAGTCACCTAACTGTTCTGAGACCCAGTTTTCTCATCCATTAAATGAGAACGGTACCAGGACCTACCTCAGGCCTGTTGTGAGGATTACGTGACAACCAGCACTTAGTGTGAGTTGTCAATACTTGTCAGCTGTTGTTACACTGTTACTCTTATAATAAACCCTTAATTACAGAAGATGCACAAACAATGTAAACATCACTGTTCCTCCCACATTCATTCTGACGGCAATTTAAAGAACCCTGAACTAGGCTAAGACCTCCTGCTTGCCCAGACTAAGTGGCAGATTGAAGACACAATCAGAGGACCCGTGCCCTTCACTGGTCCCAAGCTCCTGGAATGGGTTAGCCTTTCAAGGAACACCAGTCACGCCCAGCCCTCCTGGAACACAGTGGAGGTACCTAAGAGAAGAAAGCCCTGGAAAGTCCTTCCGGGGGCTATGACTCTGAACTGAGCGTGCCTATGCTGGGCTCCCCGGGAACTCTGCCAGGGCCCAGGGATGAACAGGCGGGCAGATGCTGAATCTCTACTGGCTGAGGCTTCCATCTTGGTTTCCTTGTCTCTGAACCAAGGCCTTGCTGAGACCAGCAGAGAGCTGCTCAACAGCTGCTTCTCATTGGTTGAAGGGAATATCTTCTGGGAATGATGGAGGAAAAGGAGATACTTTTTTTTTTTTTTTCCTGTCTGGAAGCTTTATCAACCTTAAATCATGACTTTTATACTGGGACAAATGGGCATCCATGTGCAAAAAAAAAAAAAAAAAGGTATGACTCCAACCTCTTGGTGTATACAAAAATTAACTCAAAATCGATCACAGACCTAAATATAAGAGGTAAATTATAACATTCATAGTAGCAAATATAGGAGTAAATCTTTGGGACCTCAGATTAAGTAATGGTTTCTCAGGACATTAAAAGTAGAAGAGATAAAACTTAGATTGAACTGGACTTCATTAAAATTTTAAAACTTTTGTACTTCAAGGAGTTCCCATCAGGGTGCAGCGGAAACAAATCTGACTAGGAACCGGGAGGTTGCAGGTTCAATCCCTGGCCTCATTCAGTGGGTTAAGGATCCAGCGGTGCCTATCATGAGCTGTGGTGTAGGTCGCAGACACGGCTCAGATCTGGTGTTGCTGTGGCTCTGGTGTAGGCTGGCAGCAACAGCTCTGATTAAATCCCTAGCCTGGGAACCTCCATATGCCATGAGTGCAGCCCCAAAAAGGCAAGAGTCCAAAAACAAAAACAAAAACAAAAACAAAAACAAAAACCAACCAAACAAAAAACCCACAAAAAAATGTTGTGCTTCAAAAGGCACCATCAAGAAAATGAAAAGACTACCTAAAGAATGGGAAAAAAATACTGCAAAGCACATATTTGATGAGGGTTTTATAATATATTAGTATATATAAAGAACCCTTTTGACTCAATGATACAATCCCCCCCAATATCCCCATTTAAAAACAGCAAAAGTGGGTGGCCATTGAACAAATTTGTAGCTAGTCAGCAATGGATTCTGCCCTAGTTTCAAGGTTAACCATCTTCGGCAGTCTAGAAACCACCTGGGCTCCTGCTGCCCTTCTTCCAGATTGGGAAATGTTCCTTGATATGCTCCACCAATGCTAACGCTTAGTAAATGGATATAAGGTAAATGCACCCCACCCCCAACTGGCTTCATATGAAATTCAATACACTTTTTCATTTGACAAGGTGATTTAATATATGGGGTGCTGGGCATTATGCTATACCTAAAAATATTGTACTAAATAAAAGTCATAGTGCTAGTGAGTATTCACTAACATAAGATAAAAAATAAATAAAGATGGCAAAGGATTTGAGGAGGTATTTCCCCAAAGACAATACACAAATGGCCAATAAGCACGGGGAAAGCTGCTCTAGGTCATTAGCTATTAGGGAAACACCAATGCACGTCACCATGAGACAGCACTTCATTGCATCTAGGAGGACTAAGATCAAAACAGCAGACAATGACAAACAGGATGTGGACACATGAAACTCCCCAACACTGCTGGTGGAACTGTAAAATGGTGCAGCCACTCTGAAAAACAGTTTGGCAGCTCCCCAAAAATGTTAAACCCATTTATCCTACGACCCAGCAATTCCACTCCTAGGAAGACACTCACGAGAAATGAAAACATTGGTCCACGGTAACAACTTGAACTTGCACGTTCCTCAAGACAGCTAAAAAGAGGAAGCAGCTCAGATGTCTCCCAACTGATGAGTGGATAAACAAAACGTGGTCTGTTCATACAATGGAACATTATTTGGCCACAAAAGGAATGAAGTACTGATTCATACGCCAACCCAGATGAACCTTGAGAACATTATGCCGAGGGAAAGAAGCCAGTGGCAAAACCCCCATACACTGCATGATTCAGCTGATGTGAAATGTCCCGACTAGGCAGATCCATGGTGGTAGGAAGTAATGTGGGGAGGTCAAGAACTGGGGGGGGGGGGAATGCAGAATGAGGGGTGACTGCTAATGGGTGCAGGGCTCCTGTCTGAGGTGATGAACACGTTCTAACATTAGACAGTGGTGGGAGTTAGGCAATATGCAATATACTAAACACCACTGAACTGAATACTTTCAATGGGCGGATCTTATGATATATGAATTCAATCTCAAAAAAAGCTACAGTTAAACAAAATTACTATCAGTCCTTGATCATCCTTGAAGAAACAAGTGGAGACTTCTCTTTGGTTAACGCCCATTTCACTTCTTACTGAGCACAGATAAACCAGGGTTCTGCCTTTTCTGCCTACCATCTATGCCACCGTGCCACCCCCACGGAGGTTCCTGGTGAACTTCTACCCTTACTTTACCAAGATCTCTCCTGCGCCCACACCCTTCTTTTCATCTGCACTGTCAATTTCACCTGGTAACCTGCTACCATCCCTCACATATCAGCCGCCCCTGGCTTCCAAGACAGTAGAGGGGGTCCCTTGGGGTTCCCTTTTTACCATCATTCCAGTGAATTAGGTTGGTTTGTTCCTTGGTGCTGTGTCTGTCACGATGCTACATACTCTCTGAGGACAGCGGAGTTGCTGTTTCTGTTGACCATATATGTCACCAACTAGAGTCACCACTGAATGAGTAAATGAATGGGTGAGTGAGTGAGTGAGAGAGTGAATATATACCTGAAAAGAACAAGTATCTGCATGCAGTGGAAAGATACAGAGGATAAGAAAGACTGGAGGAAAGGAATAAGGGAGGGTTCCGGTGTGGACCGAAGCTATATTCCCAGGTATCCATTTTTCCCCATTTCCTGAGAAATGTCGACTTCAACAGCCCTGCAGCCACTCTGACCATGTGAACCTCTCAGATTCTAGAATGGCTTCTCAGTTTCTTATGAGTCAAACCCAAACCTCTGGCCTTTCAAAGAACTCCTAACCTTGTTTTTCTACTCTTTGGCTCAGAAATCCATGGTTGGGAACCTAGCCAGAGAAAATGACAACAACAGCATCTGAATCCAGAGTGAGAGGTGAGGTGGACTCTATTTTGTGCACACAAGGTCACTAATCTGGTGTTGTTCCGAACAGTCAAAAAGCTAAATGTCCAAGAGCAGGCTAGCATACATCGTGCCATGTTCCAAAGATGGCATGATATGTACCATTAGAAGAATTTAGTGATTGGGGAAAATACTTTTATCTTACAGTAAGTGCAAAAAAGCAAGTTAAAAACTGGTGGGTTATAAACTGACCACTAATATGTAAACTGTGCATAGAAAAAATTTGAAAATCGGGGGAAAACCACACCAGAATGAGTTAAGGGGTTTTCTTTTGGTTGGGACTATGGGTGTCTTCTTTCTTTCTTTCTTCCTTTCTTTCTTTTTTAACATAAACAGGTGTTCTACCATGAATATATGTGACTTTTGTAATCAGAGCAAACACACTCCCCAATTCTCCCACTCTTTCCACCGCTCTTTCTTGGGGAATTCACTCAACACCTGCTTTGTTCAGCGCCCCCACAGCCGCCTCCAGATCCTTGTCTTGAGCAGCATGCTCGGCATCTGTCCAGGGGCTCCATCGGTCCACCAGGACACTCCCAAAGGTGCAGCTGTGCAGGAGGCCTTTCCTGGTCACTAGGAAGAGGGCAGGCTGGCCTGTCCCCACTTGCCCCAACACAGGGCTCCCACATCTCTCTCTGCTCACCGTGTCCAAGAAAACTTCTTTGCTGGGGCTTGACCTCAAGAGACAGCTTCTTGCTGCGGCCAGGCAGCTGGTCCTATGTGGTCTGCACCTGGCTGGTCGCTGAGTCCAAACGCCTAGAAGGACGTGGATGCGCAGAGGCCATGGGTCTCACTTGTTGGATGAGGAGGGAGGTGGCAATGACCCTCTGCCTGCATGTCCTGATTTGCCACAGGAAAGACTTCTGGACATTTAAAAACCACCCAGTCTTCAAATAGCTTAAGTGATCAAAGGTGTTTGCCTTTAACCTGGACCAGCAACCTTCTCAATGGAGCCTGCCTGACGCTCAGTAACTTTGAGGGGAAATGAGAACAAACCAGTAATGTGGATGGAGCTCAAATGCATGGAGATGTATCGTGGGTTGATTTGGCCATGTACACATCCAGCTCATTCCTGGGGTGGCATCAAATTAGAGAAACCCTTGAAGGAAAAGGGTAGTGGGTCAAACATTTGGGGACTTACCTGGCACATCGTGGAGCTCTTGTGAAATGCTGGGGCTTCATCAAAGCGGTAAACAAACCTGGGGGAATTTTTCCTGCAGAACTTCCTGGCCACGCAGGACACCCACGTGAAGCACAACAAGGAAGCTCTGTGGCCGAGACAGACTGTCTTGGCTTCAAGAGAGGCGCATGCGTCTTGGCTCCTGCGGCCTTTGGAGCTAATGACCCAGGCCTGTGTCTGAAATACGACGGAACCAAGGCTGAGGATTAATTGGATGTCCCGGCATCGACCTTCAGGATTTTTGGAACAGGAAAAGCTGTGGTGTGAAGGCTTCCTCATCGGTCCGGTATGTCAGCTGTCATCCTGAACAGGGTAAACAAACCACGGGCATACTTCCCTTCCCCGCAGAGCTGCGCCCTTTTGCCTGACTAGGTCTGGGTCCTGCTTGGCAATGGGAACTGAGCAGAAAAAAGTGGGGAGGCATTTTAAAAATGCCTCCCTCTCCTCAGATATTTAAAGCGGAATGGCACACAGGCGAGTGACGGTCCCACTTGTCAGCTCTTTTCCATTCCTGCCACCCAGTGCAGGCCTCCATCGTGTCTTTCTGAAGTCACGATGGTTGACGCTCCCTCCCAATCTATCTCATCAAGGCTGGAGGTGCTGAGGTGCCCAGAGAGTCAGGGGAGCGAGCAGATGGTCTTCGTTCTGCCATCCCAGGGCTCGGGTTTCTGTCTAATGGGCTCTGTAAGCTGAGTGGGAAATGGAAAAGTTGGGGTGTAGAGGAGGTTTTCAGGGACCAACAGGGAAAGAAAAGAGAGACCAGGGGCAGCAGGGAGGGGAAGCTTTGTGGGGAATGTGGGGTGTTGTCATTGGGCTCCACATGAACTGTCTTCCTGGGAGATGTCAGTAAAATAGCTGTTTATTTTTTTCATTTTGTAAAAAAAAAAAAAAAAAATCCATTTCTTGTTGGTGCATGATGCAGGTGGATTTCTTTGTTGACGGACTTCATTCATTCGACACATTTTTAATTGAAAGCCTGTATCTCTGGGCAGTGTTCTGGGTGCAGAGGATGGAGTGGTGAATAAAACACACCCGACACAGGACAACATGGATGTAAGCAAACCACCTGCATGAATATCCAAGTTCTGCTGTGAGACAAAAGCCCATTCCCAAAGGTTAACACTGTGTGATTCTGCTTATGCGGCGTTTCTGAAATGACAAAGTTTTGGAGATGGGGGTTACCAGCGGGTAGGAATGGGGGCTGGTGACGGGAGAGAGGTGAGTGTGGTGACGGCAAGCACCACAAGGGACCCCAGAGTGGATGTGGTCTTCACTGTCTCGACTGTGGCCGTGGATGCAGGAACACACGCCTGTGATGAAACTGTATAGAACCCCCCCACACACACACACATACACACCACACATACACACACACACACACACACACACACACGGAAAATCAGAGAAATCTGAGGAAGATCTATGGGTTGACTCAAGGTCAATGTCCTGGCTGTCATATTAAACAGTAGTTTTCCAAAATGTTACAATTGGGGAAACGCCGTGAAGTCCATATGGGAACTCTCTGTGTTATTTCTTGGAACTGCACATGAACCTACAATTATTCCAACAAAAAATTCAATGAAAAAAATTCCCATATGGCACAAATGCACCTGTCTACAAAACAGACACACAGACATAGAGAACAGACTTGTGGTTGTCAAGGGGGAGAGGGGAGGCGTGGGATGGTCTGGGAGTTTGGGGTTAGTAGATGCAAACTATGACATTTCGAATGGAGAAGCAAGAAGGTCCTGCTGTACAGCACAGGGAACTCTATCCGGTCTCCTGGGACAGAACATGATGGAAGCAAATAGAAGAAAGGGAATGTACCTGTATGTGTGACTGGGTCACTGTGCTGTACAGCAGACACTGGCACAACACTGTAAATCAACTATGCTCTAATAAAAAGTTTTTACAAGTAAGAAAATGAAATTGAAAAAAAAAAAAATACCCTGACCTGATGGCGCCTCCACTTGAGTGGGAGCTTCACGGTGGCTGCAGAGGCCTGCCCCTCTGTGTATCCACGCACTCTTCCCAGAGGTTCCTTCCTGTCCTCCAGACACATTCCTGAATCTCCTTGGAGGCGGAACAAAATCCCAACTCTGGGGAGGGGACAGGTGCAAAAAAAGCAGGTGATCCCAACCCCCGACCCTATGACGTGTGTGTCTGGCAATTACCCAGCCGGCCTGCCTTTGGTTCTCTAAACCAGGCCCCAAGCACCCAGCAGACCCCCCAGGCGATGCCCAGATGCCCGCGGTCTTGCAGTATTCACGCGGGACCCTGGTCGGCTTGCTCCCCCCATCTCCACACTGAGCTCCTTCACTTCTGCCCAGATGCCTGGTCTGCCCTGGGAGCTCATTTAGCTGGGGGCACCTCCTTTTCTATACCACTCTAGGGCCTCACCGCCCTGGTTCTCAGCGTCAGGCCAGACAGGACCCGATCCTGATGCCAGCTTCTCGGCCACCACCAGGCAGTCAGTGTCCAGCCCCCACATCAGTCTGCTGTCCCATCAGTTGTACTGTGAGGCACCTGGCAGGCCATGAGCCATCTGGATCTGCTGCTCTATGTTCTTTGTTCTTTTCCTTTGTCTTTTTAGGGCCACACCCACAGCATATGGAAGTTCCCAGGCTAGGGGTCAAATGGGAGCTGTAGCCACTAGCCTACACCACAGCCACAGCAATGCCAGATCCTCTAAGCGAGTCCAGGGGTCGAACCTGAGGCCTCATGGATACTAGTTGGGTTCTTATCAATGAGCCACAACAGGAACTCCCTGCCACTCTATTTTCCTGACTTAGAAGTTCTTCAGGAGAACAAAGCCATGTAAAATTAAAGTCTAAACAGACTTTAATAAATTTTTTATTATTTTATATTATGCTCTGCTTTGCTTAGAATGTCCACACAGCAACACGCCTTCTCGGGCACATCATTTTCTAACGGAGCCTGGTTGAGAGGCTAGACCTCCTTGTCTAGTCCACTGGAAAGAAGGGAAAGGGGGAAAGGAGGGAAGGCGGGGAGGAAGGCGCAATGATAAATCCTTCTGTCTCTTCTCCAACAGGCCAGTGGTTGCCCATTCTGCCAACAGTAATAACATGACAATACAATTTCTTTTCTTTCTTTTTTTTTTTTTTTTGTCTTTTTAAGGCCACACTCGAGGCATATGGAGTTTCCCAGGCTAGGGGTCCAATCGGAGCTACAGCTGCTGGCCTATACCACAGCCACAGCAACACCAGATTCAAGTCTTGTCTGCAACCTACACCACAAGCCACAGCAATGCGGGATCTGAGCCTCCTCTTCGACCTACACCACAGTTCACGGCAATGCCGGATCATTAACCCACGGAGGGAGGCCAGGGATGGAACCCGCGTCCTCATGGATGCTAGCTGGGTTTGTTATCACTGAGCCACGATGGGAACTTCCACAATTTCTGATTCATGGTCATGGTCTTTATACTAAAGGAAAGGCACTTTCTTAGAAGTGCTAGAGCTAATCAACAGAAATTTGATCAACTTTCAAATAGGGTCTTTACGGCCAAAATAAAATGAAGAAAAGATACTGACAAGCTCTATTACCATAACCTTGTCTCAAAGCAACCACAGCAAGAAGAAGCCCCACATGAAAGGAGGGACCCCCTCCCGCCAGGGAGGGACCAGTTCTTGGGTCCCATGGAACTGTTCTCCTGGGCCTGAGCCCCAACCGTCAGGTCCGCGGGGCTACCCCGTGGTCCACCGCCCTGCCCTGCTCCTCCTGGGAAGGGGTCTGCTTCTCCACATCCCAGGCTGCACCCGGGATGAAGAGCCCGTGGAGATCCAGGTGCATGTCTACGCCAACGGAAGCACGAGCCAATTCCGTAAAAGTTTTGGCATCCAGAACAAGCAGAAACGGCAGCTTCTGGGGATCGGTAGAGACGATGGCTGATAAGATAATTCCTTTGAGGAAAGGAAACAAAAAGAAACTCTTTATAAAAGTGCAGCCTTGAACCTCCTCCAGCTGCAGGGATAAGCTTCCCAGCTCTGTCTCCCCGTCCTTTGATCGTAAGTATCTAATCAAAACAGAAGGGACGTGAATTTGGTACTTCGCCCAAGCAGAAGGGAAAGACCGAGAAGAGCCGAAGGCTGGGGATGGGCAGATGCGGTTCCAGTCCTGGCTGGGCCAGTCCCCTCCCTTTCTAAAGCCCAGACTCTTCAGCTGTAGAGGGGCCATAATCCTCCCACCCTCAGAAGGGCTGCTGAGAGGATCTGCACAGTCAATTACAACAGCACTTTGTAAATTACTGTCTGCTGTGAGGGGGGCTATTTTCCTGCTTTTCAGAAACTCCAGTCACAAAGAATCAGCTTTGATGCCTCACTTAGGCTAATATACGCCACTCCACTAAACTCGGACCACTGTGCTGAGTGAGTCCAATTCATTTCATGCCTCTGCAGCACGCCTGTGACCTCAGCGTTGCCCTCTGTAAAGTGGGAATGCTCTAAATCCTTGCAAGGGAGAGAGGGCTAAATGAAATAATGCACACAAACTTCCAGCAAATATTCATGACTCCTCCCGAGGCCTCCCAGGTTTCAGAGGGACCGAGTGTGGGTGAGGTCAGATTGGCATGGATTCAAACCCTCCTTCTATAGGCACTGCTTGTGTGACTGTGACGACATGACCTCACTTTCTGAGCCTCTCCCTTGCTAAAATGATGACCAGGCTGCTCTCTGCCCACAAGAGAATGTGTGGGACACCCTTGCCCAGCCCAGGGGGAGGCCAGCCTCGGCTGGCAGTGGTACCCCCTGACCCTGGAGGTGGCAATGACACGGGGTCCCCTGCCTGGCATGCTGTGCCATGTAGGTCGGTAGGAAGATGAAGCCTGGATAGAAAAACTACTCCCTTCCCACCTGAGGGAAGTAGCTAGCAGGCTCAGGGGGGCAGCCTGCCCTCCTCCAAAGGTGTGGGCAGTCTCACCCAGTGTTCTGATTACCTTCTAGCACCACCAGGGGGTGGGCAAGGCTTTTCTGGGGCAAAGGAAGAATCAAGGAGGGAAAAGACCATTGGGTCCTTTGGAAACCCAGACAAGAGAGGTGGGCCACATGCGTTTCTAGGGGCTCCATGGAAAATTTACATGCTTAAGCAGGAGTTATGAATTCCAACTCAGCCATTGCAATGAATTTTAAAATTAAGATTCTATGGGAGTTCCTGCATGGCACAGTGGGTTAAGAATCAGACTGCAGCTGCTTGGGTTGCTGTGGAGGTTCGCGTTTGATCCCTGGTCTGGCGCAGTAGGTTCAAGGATCCAGTGTTGCTGCAGCAACAGTGTAGGTCTCAGATGTGGCTCTGATTCAATCCCTGGCCCAGGAATTTACATTTGCTGCGGGTGTAGCCATAAACAAACAAACAAATCAAAACAAACCAAAAAAACCCCTGGGAGTTCCTATGTTGGCTAGTGGTAACGAACCCGACTAGTATCCCTGAGGACATGGGTTTGATCCCTGACCTTGATCAGTGGGTTAAGGATCTGGCATTGCTATGGCTGTGGTGTAGGGCAGCAGCTACAGCTCTGATTTGATCCCTAGCCCGGGAACTTCCATGTGCGGCCCTAAAAAGCAAAAACAAACAAACAAACAAATAAAACCTACACTCTGGGGGAGAGTAGTACTGCTCAGTGGAAAGAAAGTAGGATTTTGTGTTGCAAACTATTTCACCTCCCCAGAAAGGGAGGTCTGACCTTCTGCTCCTGGGAGACAACCTCCAAGCCCTTAGACCTTCGGCCCCATGAGTGTGCCTTTATTTACTTGGGGCTTTGCCATATAACTCATCCAAGCAAAGTAATTTCAGGGGAGGCTTTGGGCCACTGGTATCAGCTTGACCTCCAGAGGGGCTGAAGACTAGAGGTCAGCATGTCCATGCAGGCTCAGACACAGGCTGGGTGAGCTTCCCTGGCTGCCCGCTGCCCCCACCCCCCGCATGTTGCTGGGGAAGTTGGCCTGATGGTGACCATGACCCCTGCAGGAAGGGAACGGCAGAACTCCCTGCATGGGGCTCTCCTGGATTCTGCCCTACTCGCCTTTTCTCTTTCCATCTGTGTGCTTTTGCTGTGATAAATCCTGACGGTAACAGTTTTCAGTGTGTTCCATGAGTCCTTCCACTGAAGCTGAGGGTGGTCTTGGGGACCCCTGAACTTGCAGCTGGTATCAGAAGTGGCAGTGGGTTTGGGGACTCCCTCACCCTACGCTTTGGACTCAGATGCATCTGGGCTTCAAAACACGACTCCACCCGCTGTGTGACAGGGGGTCGCCTGTCCCCAAATCATGTCTGTCTGTGGAGTCATCACAAACACAGTGCAGCCCCTCCTGGGGCCTTACCGTCATCCTCGTCCTGGGCACCCGGCGTAGGCACGAACAGGGGCTCCGCGGGCCAGCAGTGCGCCTCACCCCAACTCAAGGACGACTTGGCGAGAAGGTCATATTTTATGACCTGTGTGTCCAAAGGGGAGAAACATGGGAAGGTGGTTGGAGAACATGCTTATTCCCTGCAAACAGGAAGTAATAAAGGCCCCAGAGAGAGGGGGGTGAGCCCCTCAAACGTGGACTCTGCCACTGGCACATAAACATCTCAAATCTGCCTCCGGACATGTCACAACAGGAATGAAAGCAGCTCTCCTTCTGCTCAGACTTTAAGCAAAGGTCCTCCCACTGCAGGGATGACACTACACAGTGATTTTTTTTTTTTTTTTTTTTTTTTAGCGCCGAACCTGGGGCATATGGAGATTCCCAGGCTAGGGGTCAAAACAGAGCTGTAACTACTGGCCTACACCACAGCCACAGCTATGCGGGATCTGAGCCTCATCTGTGACCTACACCACAGCTCACAGCAACACCAGATCCCCAACCCGCTAAATGAGGGCAGGGATCGAACCCACATCCTCATGGATACTAGTGGGATTCGTTTCCACTGCACCATAATGGGAACTCCTCACACTGAATTCTTTCAGAAATAAAAACCCTGGACTTGCCTGGTATTTGGCACTGTACTGTAATTTTCACACGTGTTAGAAAAACCAGTGTATTCAATGCACATCTTCAAAGTATAATATGATTCCTTTGCTGTTGTCAAAGTGAGAGTCCCTGGCCTTCCCTCCAGCTGTAACAGGCCTCTTTCCCTTTAGGGTGTGGACTAGAGGGGAGTGACTTTGGGTGTGTGTGCATGTGTGCTTGTGTGTGTGTGTGCGCGTGTGTGTGTGTGTACCTTCATTTTTTGCTTTGTACATTTCAGTACTGCTTACATTTTTAAAAAGAGATCATCCACTTTATTACTAAAAAATGAAGCTCCTACGAAAAGTGACGTCTGTACAGAACTCAGCATGGTACCTGGGAAATAGCAAGTGTTCAAAACCAAAATAAATCCTCTGAGTTTCAGCTCCACCCTCTTTGCTTGAGACAGTGAGCTGCCTGGGAGCAGGAGCTGGAATTTCCCTCGTTTCTCTTCCTTTTCCTCAGGCCTACCATGTGGGAGCACATAGCTACGGCTCCATAAACATGCTTCCAGGGAGTTCCCTGGTGGCCTAGTGGTTAGGATTCAGCACGTTCACCCCTGTGGCCCAGGTTCAATCCTTGGCTGAGAACTGAGATCCCACATCAACCCACTGCATGTCTTGGCCAAAAAAAAAAAAAGCATCCAAAAAAGAAATCAGTGGATAAACTCCAGTCACCACCTCTTTCCTGAGCAATAGGCCCTTAGGTGCTATTCCTGTCTTGGTCCATCTTTGCTTCCAGTATATTTTGTCCCAAAATGACCTCACTCCCTGACTTAGACCCATCCCCGAGACCTGGGAACTCAGCTCAGTAGACAGGCACAATTGATATAGGCATCATCCCAGAGGGACCAGTACCTTGGTTGGGATGGGGCTCCACTGGACTTCGGCAGCAAAGACGTAGCGGTATGGCTTCCCGTTGTAAGCATAATTGATCCGAGGCAGCTCTAAGCCTATAAGGAAATGACAGAGCTGACAAGCCCCCCTTCACTGAGGGCTGGGACCACTGCCCTTCATGGCAAACAGTCTGGGCATCCTTTCTACAAAACCAGCTTCCAAGTCAGGATCCCCGAACTTGACTCAGGCCCTGGATTGGACCAATGGTGGTCAAAGGCAGAAGGAGGGGACCTCTGACAATTGCGCGATTCTATTAGAAGCTTCAGGAAAAACATAGGATAGACCTGTTGTTGTTGTTGTTGCTGTTGTTGTCATGTTAGGGCCACACTCATAGCATATGGAGGTACCCAGGCTAGGGGTCAAATTTGAGCTGAGGCTGCCAGCCACAGCCACAGCCACAGCCACAGCAACACAGGATCTGAGCTGCATCTGTGACCTACACCACAGCTCATGGCAACGCTGGATCCTTAACCCACTAAATGAGGCCAGGGATCAAACCTGCGTCTTCATGGATACTAGTCAGGTTCGTTAACCACGGAGCCATGACGGGAACTTCTAGATAATTAAATAAAATATCTTTAATTATCCAAGATAGAAATCAAAGAGAATTGTATGATTAAAATCAGAGGCTGCTGCAATTTTTTGAAGCTCTTAAAAAAAATACGTGTGCACACATGTGGGTGTGGGTGTAAATAGAAACTTCCGAAGCTATGGAAAGGTGTGTCAGTGGGGAATATTTAAATAAATCTGGTGAACTCTAATAACGTTATGTAAAAGTCATGTTTCTAAAGGATTTTAATAACATGGGAAAATGTTCACCTCACAAAGTGATTCAGTTACTCATGTATTACTGTTTTTTCAGACTCTTTTCCCATTTGGTTATTATAGAACACTGAGTAGAGTTTCCTGTGCTCAATATGTGAAATTATCATGACACCTATTACTTTTGTAATCCAAAAAACTTAAAATTTTGTCCACGTCCATGCATATATATGTATATATGTCTGTTGTGTCCATTTAAATTTTTAAAGGCAAATACTGACATGAAATTCCCTCTTATGAAATACTCCAAGTAGTTGGAGCCAACTGCTGATGAAAATATAATGTCTAAGAAAAAGCAGGAGAGATGGAAGCATCAACCGTGTAGGGGCCTGCTGACAAGGATGCAGGATGTAAGGGTTACTGGGCTCAGTGGAGCAGGGAGGGGGGGGACCACTGCGACAGGAAGATGCCTAATCCCACAGACGAGAACCATGAAATGGCCAAAGAGGTAAGGCAAGGTGAACGTGAGGATGGCATTCACACACTCAAGTCAGAAAAAGATGCCACTGTTGGTCCCAGAGCAGGCCCGAGACCTCCCGTGACACTCCCGGGCTCCTCACACCTGGTCTCCGTCACCCTCCCCCACTTTCCTGTAAATGACCAGCTACAGGCACTTGGTTAAGCAAAATATGATTCACCCCTGTGAATTCCATGCGGCTACTAAAGCCATGTTCTTGAAGAATCTTCAGAATGTGGGAAAAATTCCCAAGCTACATTCATTAAGTAGAAGAAACCATTTCAGAACACTTTGGATGATATGGTATACTTTTTTTTTTCTTTTTTCTTTTTTGCTTTTAAGGGCCGCACTCGCAGCATAAGGAGTTTCCCAGGCTAGAAGAGAATGCCCGGTAGGAGTGGCCTGGCCTACACCACGGCCAAATCAAGGCTGGATCTGAGCCACATCTGAGACCTACACCACATTTCATGGTGATGCCAGATCCTTAACCCACTGAGCGAGGCCAGGGATTGAACCCGCAACCTCATCGTTCCTAGTCGGATTCGTTTCTGCTGCACCACAACAGGAACTCTGTAGATGGTATGGTATGCATCTTGTATAGCTGTAAATGCAGAGGTTGAGGGTTTTCGAGTCAGGTCCTGGCTCTGCTGCCAAACTTCAGGCAAGTTACCAAATTATTCTCAGCTTTGCCATCTTCGCGCCACAACAGGAAAAATCTGCGGCAGCCCTGCCTCTTAAACTCTAATAACGGCTGCTTTTAGCTGGACCCTCACTGCGGGCCAGGCCGTCAACTAAGGCCCTTTGGTTGTGAACACACTTCATGTGATGAGAACAGGATGAGACTGTTGGGAGGAAAGAGCAGGAAGTTGGGAGCCCCTGGAAGAGGGCCTGGCAAATGCCAAGCCACCCCCACACAATGAGAAGGCTGCATGGACGTGTGCAAAGGGCTGTCATGGGTGGAGGGTTATGAGGGATTTGTCTACGGTCATAGTTTTCAGGGCTGCCCAAGGTTGCCACGATAAACAAGAATTCCTTCTCAGAAACAAAAAGACCTCAGTGTATGAAGCCTTCATCTGCCCACACAATGTGACAGGGGAGCGGAGATGGAAGCTGATGCCTTGAGAACTGGGACTGGAGTTTCCTGGTGGGCTGGTGGTTATGAACCTGGCATTATCACTGCTGTGGCGTAGATTCAATCCCCAGCCTGGAAACTTCTGCAAGTTGCAAGCACTGCCAAAAACAAACAAACAAACGAACCAACAAAAGAACTGGGAAGAACACTCTACATTCATTTCCAAAGACTCCAAAAGGCTGGGGCGCCACACAGAACCTGCTACAGGATCCGCAGGATGCCTCCGGCAGAAGTGGTTCTTGGTGGGCAGACTTGAGGTCATCCTAGGAGAGTCCCCAGGGCTGTCCCTTCCAAACGCCTGGCATGGGGAGTGACTTGGGTAGCCAGCCTCCCAGATTAGAGCCACGCCCTGGCACTCCCCAGCCTGTGTCCTGGGCAGGCCCGTTCATTGCGCACTTAAGTACTGAGCCCAGCCTGCTCCAAGTCAGGCCTCTGTCATGTGCTGGTGACAACAGTGAGTGCAGAAACTGGTCCCCACCACAAGGGCTTCTATTCTAGCTGGAGGCCAGGGATGCTGAGTTCAACATTCTCCAAAGCCCGGGACAGCCCCCACCTCAAAGAACGAGCAGACCCCCTCCCTAAACCTAGGAGAGAGATGCATTTCACCTTTGCAGAGCAGCTCCGGCTGGCAGTAGATTTGGTCATCTTTTTCCTTCAGGGCTCTGGCTGTAGTAGACGCCAGTTTGATTAAATTGGAACCCACGTCTGCATCCTGAAAGAATCGGTTTTCCAAAAAAAGAATAACTTGTTATCTAGGGCAAATGTGTGCCTTCTTGTACACATTTCAAAAAACGCTTCAGTGTCTGTCATCTTGTTCTGGCCTCACATGAGCCACTGGATAAAGCAGGTATTATATGATTGGTCTTCTCAGTGAAACATGAGAATAGGGGGTGGAGAATGACTCCCCCAAGAGGGCATAGTTGGTGGGTGGTAGAGAGGGGGCCCCTGAACCCATCCATGGATCTTTCCTTTTGCTCTGGGCTCTGATCCCTCGCAGGTGTAATTAGGGTACTTACACAGTCTCACGTTTTAACTACCTGTAAAAGCCTGCATCCATCATTAAAAAGGTTTTTATAAAGAGTTCATAATTACATGGGAAATGCTCATGGTTGAATACTGAGTGGCAAAAGCAGTAAACTTACTGTACACGCAGTAAACTTACTGTACATGCTCAACCATGTTAAAAAACAAAAGGAAGAAAAATTACATTGAAAAGAGCCTGGGAGCCCCTGTCTTGGCTCAGTGGTTAATGAATCTGACTAGGAACCACAAGGTTTCAGGTTTGATCCCTGGTCTCGCTCACTGGGTTAATGAGCTGTGATGTGAGTCGCAGACGTGGCTCAGATCCTGAGCTGCTGTGGCTGTGGTGTAGGCTGTCGGCTACAGCTCCGATTTGACCCCTAGCCTGGGAACCTCCACATGCTGCGGATGCGGCCCTAGAAAAGACAAAAAAAAAAAAAAGAGCCTGGAAGAAATACACCAAATAGTAACAATACCGCACACAGTGGGATTCTGGGGACTTTAGTTTCTTATTCTATGCTCATCTGTAATTTCAGCATTTTCTCCTATGAAAAGTATCACTGTTGAAAAGAAAAACATGTAATAATAAAAATTACTTGGGGCAGGGAGTTCTCGTCATGGCACAGTGGTTAACGAATCCGATTAGGAACCATGAGGTTGCGGGTTCGGTCCCTGACCTTGTTCAGTGGGTTGACGATCCGGCGTTGCCGTGAGCTGTGGTGTAGGTTGCAGATGCGGCTCGGATCCCGCGTTGCTGTGGCTCTGGCGTAGGCCGGTGGCTACAGCTCCGATTCAACCCCTAGCCTGGGAACCTCCATATGCCGAGGGAGTGGCCCAAGAAATAGCAAAAAGACAAAAAAACGAAAAAGAAAAAAAATTACTTGGGGTAAAGTTATCTATTAAGGACATCTCTTGGTCTCAAGTGACAATCAGACTTTTTTTTCAGTGCTTTACCATCATTGTTCCACCCAGGAGAGGCAATTAACACAATTAAATATTTATCGAGCATCTATTATTCCCACACACTTGTTACAGGACCTTGAACAAACGACTTAGCATCCCTGAAGTTCAGGTTCCCCATTTGTATAATGCACAAGCATTGTATAAATAATATAAATGTCAGTGAGTTATTATGCATATGAAATAAAATCATCCATGTAGTTGCTTTACAAGACAGCCTGGATAGCAGTAAATGCTAGACTAATGGTAACTGCTATTGATAATATCACTGCATTATTATTACTATTATTGCTACTAGCACTGGGGGTGAGTTCAGGTTATAGCATCGGAGGAAAATGAGGAACTAGACCGACAGTCCCTATTTTCATGGAGTTACTGGGGAGAATACTGCTATGCCTGACTTCTAATTTAAACTTTTCTTAAGGGAGTTCCCATTGTAACTCAGCAGGTTAAGAAGCCGACTAGTATCCATGAGGGCAGGTCTTATTCCTGGCCTTGTTCAGTGAGTTAAAGGATCTGGTGTTGCTGACAGCTGTGGGGTAGGTCACAGATATTGCTCGGATCTGGCATGTCTGTGGCTGTGGTGTAGGCCAGCAGCTGCAGCTCCAATTCGACCCCTAGCCTGAGAATTTCCATATGCTGCAGGTGCAGCCCTAAAAATGAAAAAAAAAAAAATTTAAAATAAAAGTTTTCCTCTACTTTCCAAATTTTCCAAAATGGGCTTTTATAATGCAAAAGAAACCTATCTGAACAACAGCAGCTTTTTGTTGGGAAGGTGGGAAATTTTCTGCCCTCGAATTTGAATTGCAGGGGTCCTTTGAGATTTTGTTTAGTGTAATCCCAATTAATCGAAGAGGAAAAAGAGGCCCACGGAAGGAAAGGGGCTTGCCCATTGTCACACCGAGGGGAGCAGAGGCTGGGCTCAGACCTTCACAGTGATTCTCCTGCTCAGAAGCAAAAGCACAGCAGGCAACAGGCAAAGCAGGTGCAAAGGCCCTGAGGCTGCCGTTCCCTGACAACTCAGTCTGCAGTGTCCCAAGGCTGTGATTACATCCTTGATGGAACTGTTTCCTTCTTTCATGGTGTCTTCCCTATGAAGACAGTGGCCAGATTATATTCAGTGCACAGCACACAGCTCCCAGGGAGTAACTGTTGAGGGACTTGCATGACTCAATGAACTTTTCCTTCAGTCATCAAGTGGCAGAACGTGTGCTTTGCAGGTGGTTGTAAGAATCAGACAAAGGGCATGAAAAAGTCACCCAGTACCTGGCACATCGGGTGTCCTGTAAGCAGAAGCTCTGAATGCCTCCACCTGTGTGCACAGCCCCGCAAACTGTGAGAGGCCCTACCTGGAGCCTCACGAGCCACGAGGCAGCCACAGGCCTCTGTGTGCGGCCCAGGCTTGATTCTCTACAGAGACTTTTCAAGCTCCAGCCTGAAACTGGTTAGACTGGTTGGGGCATAAAATGAATTTTTCCACACACAGCAGTAACCAACATGATTCGGCTGCTTTCTGCGGCCAATGTACTCAACTTGGGGAACAAATTGCTTTCCAGCCAGAATCCAACCAAGTCCTGAGACCTGGTTCTGAAAACATGCAACTCAAGGGAATTCCCAGCAGAAGCAGCCATGTCAGTAATCCCATTAAACACAGGCTTTGGGGTTTGGCAGCTGAGGGTGTGACACCTCTCGCTACAGCTTTCCACTTGAACTTGAGCAGGTCTCCTTGAGCACGTGACCTTGAGCCTGCTTCCTTGTTTGTAAAACAGGAGACAATCTAACTTTTAGACAGGGGGTTAGTATAAGTGAGGTTCGACCCGCATCTGAGGATTGTGGTTAGGATTAAATTAAACAGTGGTTATGAAAACACCTGGTCCAGGGCCAGGCCATTGTAGTTAGTAACTGAGAGCAAGCAGACATGCTTTCTAATCCAACTCAAATTTCACGGATGATTTCTGGGATGTTGGGAAAGTTACTTTCTCGTTCCTCTGCAGTCACGGAGACCTTAGAGAACTCCGAGGACTGTCATGGACATTAGGTGAGAAGCGTGCAAAGCATTTCACAGGCCCTCAAATGTGTAGGACCCAGGGTGAGCGTGGACATGTACCAGCCCCATGTCTACATATATCAAATTGTTAAGTAAATGCCTTTCTCTCCCATGTCCTCGACGCAGAGAGATTTATAATATTGTGGAAGTGCACTGTCTAATACGGCAACCACAAATTTAAATGAAAATTAAGTAAAATTTAAAATCCCAGAGTTCCTATTGTGGCTCAGCAGGTTAGGAACCTGACTCGTATCCATAAAGACGTGGGTTTGATCCCCGACCTCGCTTAGTGGGTTAAGGATCCAGCATTGCCATGAGCTACGGTGTAGGTTGCAGATGCGGCTCAGATCTGGTGTTGCTGTGGCTGTGGTGCAAGCTGACAGCTACAGCTCTGATTCATCCCCTGGCCTGGGATCTAACATATGCCAGGGGTGTAGCCCTAAAAACAACAACAACAAAAAACCATTCCATTTCTGGGCTGCACTGGCCACATTTCAGTATCACTTGTGTCTGACAGCTCCTGCACTGGACTGAGAATGAGTTCCTTCACTGCAGCAGGTTCTAGCACCCAGTGCTGGTCTGGAGGGACTCGTGGGAATTTAGAATTCCAGGACTCCTTGGCCTTCTGCGCTGGAACTGGGTGGGAGAATGTGGACCAGCCTCTGGTCCTGGGCTCCCTGCGTCCTTTTCTCTCTGCTGCACAACACCCCAGCCAGCCCTGCCTACCTCATGGGCCCCAGGCCGGGCCAGTGGCACAGCCTGCCCTTAGGAGGCCAGAGGCACTGCAGGTGGGCACGAGGTATTTGTGCAGGGAGTTCAAGGATCCCAGGTCAGGGTTGGAGCCAGGTGGGTGGGCGCCCTGTGAACTCCTCGTCCTGTGGAGAAGGAACACTGCTGGAAAAAGGCCAGATCCAGGCCCCAAGAGTGCCAAGGCCAGCACAGGGGTCCCTCTGACCTGGGTCCAAGAGCAGAAACAGCATCTAACACCAGTAGATGACCTCTCAAGAAACGGTGGCTTCTCTTATTGCTGGGTTTTCATTTTTGAGTTTGAAGACAAGACAAATGTGAGCTAGGAGCTGAGCTACCCCTTCTAGGTCCAAGATGCCACCCCCACCCCTCCTGGAGGCAGCACAGGAGCCCTGCAGGACGAGGGCAGGGCAGATGGCAGGGAATGTCTGCCCTGGCCGTGCCCCTGAGGGCCCCGCCCACACGCCTCTGGGCCCTGCCCCACCTCAGACACCCCTGTGCCACCCTGCACAAGCCAGTGGAAGGTGCCAAGGGCCCCTCCTTCCTGTGACCCCAGCTGACCCAAACGCAAGAGAATGTGGGGCAGCTGGGAGGCCACAGACTTGAACATGCTTCACTACGGCCCGTTCTACGTGGAAGGCACGTCCCACTTGGGAGACGTTCCAAATGCTAAAGGAAGGCCTTGTGTCCTTTTGGAGAACTTGCTTCACCTTTTTCATTCATTCCTTTAAAACAGTAAAGGGCTTAATGAGGACCCTCCGAGTACCAGACCATGTTATGGGTGCAGGGGATAAACTGCTGACAAGAGAGAGTCCTGGCCCCGGGGAGCTTCAACAGGGAGAGGTGACGGAACAAGTTCCTTACACCCGAGACCAATGTTAGCACGGAGCTGCAGGTGCTATTAGAATATATAAACCTGCTGAGGGGGTCAGGATGCCAGACCTGAAGTCGCGGGGGCCGGGGGGGGGGGGGGGCGGGGGGGGATGGAGCAGCGCCGAGCCCTGGGCACCTCCTCTGGAGGTTCTGCCTAGACTGGGCTGGTCTCAGAACCCCCAGGTGAGTTGGCCCAGAAAGGAGCAGAGGTCTCATGGGAAGAGGACAGGGTCACAGGCAGAGGGACGGTGACGTGTGAAGGCCCCCAGACTGAAGGGCACTGGAGAAGGGGCAGAATCCCCAAGGCCCTCCAGCAGGATGGAAGCCTTTGGGCGGGATGGAATCAGAGCCCAGGATCTGGACACAGGCCGCGTCTGCCTGCTCCACTTTCCCATTTTGCCATGAAGGTAGGGGTGACTTCAAAGTGAAGGAAGGAGATATTTTTAAGAGACAATAAATAGCAATTGAAAAGCCTGGCCAGGAGTTCCCATTCTGGCTCAGTGGTATGCGAATCTGACTGGGAACCATGGGGTTGCGGGTTCGATCCCTGGCCTTGCTTGGTGGGTTGGGGATCCGGCATTGCCGTGAGCTGTGGTGTAGGTCGCAGACGCGGCTTGGA
Source organism: Phacochoerus africanus (assembly GCF_016906955.1). Lineage (NCBI taxonomy): Eukaryota > Metazoa > Chordata > Mammalia > Artiodactyla > Suidae > Phacochoerus > Phacochoerus africanus. The sequence goes on from NC_062551.1 coordinate 6,986,986, forward strand.
TCCCGGCATTGCTGTGGCTGTGGCGTAAGACGGCGGCTACAGCTTTGATTGGACCCCTGTGTCATGTGCTGAGGGTATGGCCCTGGAAAGGACAAAAAGACAAAAAAAAACAAAAACGCGTGGCCAGAGCTACCCTTCCCAGCACTTGCTCTCCTCTGCTGATTTCAGAGCAGCAGATGGCTCATGGGGTGCCTTTTTAAAATATGCGTGCTCAAATTCTTAGCTCAGTTCCAAGGAAGCAAATCATTTCTCGAGCTTGATAAAAGGTTATCAACTCCCGCGGTGTGTGGGCAGTGGGTGGAGTGCTTCCTCTGAGTCTCATGCCCAGGCTGAGGTCTCCAGGAAGCGGGGGCTGGGATTTGCCACCTGTGTGCTCTGTGACAGCCCCACCACATCCTGGAGCCAGGGGGACACTCCAGGGACTTCGCAGAGCGAGGGGCGCAGAGGCCAGTGGCTCAGGTGAGGATTTTCTGGGACACGGCCATTCATTCCACAGCCCTGAACCATGTGGGGAGAAAGTTCATCCCTTTTTCTCTTCCAATCTTTCCCACTGGGTCAAGGAGAGAGCCTCACTTAGGTGCCACTATGTCTTTAACACTGAATGCTTCCTGAGTGTTCTCTCGAAGGAACAGATCGGGTCTTGGCAAGAGCAACGGCATCAGGCTAGAGCTTAGGGCCTGTGCTTTTTCCCAGAGCTTCCTGCTCATCAGCCCTTCTATTTGCAGCACGCAGTGCTGGCTTTCCATTGTGTCGTGATGTGTTTCATTCCAAAGGCATGAAGGAAAGAGTGAGTGGATTTAAGTGAAAACAGGATTTTGTAAATGTTAAATAGAAGTGATAGGAAATCCAGTGGAAATCAGGACACAGACACACAAATGACTACAGAAGGGGACGTGCTGGAGAGAAGGGAAGGGAGCCAACTCTGGAGTCAGACGAAGCTGGGCGTCAATGCAGGTCTCCTGCCCACTGGGTGGAAGGTGTCTGACCTCCTGCCTGGAGGAGCCTGGAGGGTAGGAGAAGCCCCCTGGGCATGAAGGAGTGTCTCCTGCCCCCTCGGCCTGCTGGGCCCTGAGAGGAATCTGGGCTTTTCATAGGAGTCAGGCCTGCTGGGGAGATCAGCCTAGCTATACCCCCTTGCCAGCTTCAAGGATGGGTTTAGAGCCCATCTTGGCTCTGCTGCTGGGCTGTGTGATCTTGGGCACATTCCTTAACCTCTCTGAGCCTCAGTTTCTTCATCTGTAAAATGAGACTAATATGTGGATCTCTCCCATGGGCTGTTTGGATCATTAAGGGAGGTAAGGGAAATAAGATGCTTAGCAAAGTACCTGGCACTTAGAGCACATTCAGGAAAGATGAGCCATCAAAACTGAATTGAATTGAATTTGGTTTCATTTAAATTAATTAGGTCATGAAGTCAGTAAGTTTGGGAGCCAGAAACCCCTGTAGCCTCCAAGACCAAGCCTGGAGCCTTGGCAGCGTCACCCTAATTGAGGATAATGTCTGGCCAGTGGTCATGTTTAAGGCACGAAGGGGACTGTTCGACATCAGGGAACTGGCACTTGGAGATCAATCTCCACCACGGGCCGGCAGGTAAATATTGAAAATGAGGTCATAGAAGAATATTTAATGTCACAGAGAGATGTTTAGATATGCAAATAGGTGGAAAAAGCAGTACACAAGATAGTATGTACATATTTAGCCACGGGAACAAATGAGGCACTGATACAAGCTCCCACACGGATGACCTCAGTGAAAGAAGGCAGCCACCAAAGACTGTGTATTGTATGATTCCACTTACATGAAATGTCTAGAACAGGTACATCCCCAGTGGCTAGGAAGTGGCTTAGTGGTTCCATGGGGCTAGAGGGATGCAGGGGCTGGGAGGGATGCTGATGGCTAGGGGGCACAAGGTTTCTTTTCAGAGAAATAAAAATGGTTTAAAATTAATTGTGCTCACGACTGTATAAAAAATTAACAAGAACCTATCATAGAGCACAGGGAAATCTACTCAGTAGTTTGTAAAAACCTACGTGGGAAAAAAGAATGGAGATATATATATATATATATATATATATATGTATGTATAACTGATTCTCTTTGCCTTATAGCCGAAAATAATACAACACGGTGAGTCAACTATATGCCAATACAATTTTAAAAATAAAATAGAATAGATTGTGCTGATGGTTGTACAACCCTGTGAATATACTAAAAGCCAGTAAGTTGTACACTTCAAATGAGTGAAAATGGGTGAATAGCATGGTGTGCGAACTATAGTTCATTAATGCTGTTAAAAATTATATACAGCACGATTTTCTCTAAAATTGGGAAATACATATTTCTATGTTATATATTTCTTAATTTTAGAAAAGAAAACCATACAGGAAGTGCCCGTTGTGGCTCAGCAGTAATGAACCTGACTAGAATCCATGAGAATGCAGGTTCGGTCCCTGGCCTCGCTCAGTGGGTTAAGGATCTGGCACTGCTGGGAGTTGTGGTATAGTTTGCAGATGTGGCTCGGATCCCAAGCTGCTGTGGCTGTGGCCAGCAGGGGCAGCTCTGGTTCAACCCCTTGCCTGGGAAATTCCATATGCAGCAGGTACAGCCCTAAAAGGTTAAAAAACAGAAAGAAAAGAAAAGAAAAAAGAAAAAGAAAAAAAAAACATATGGTATATTATTTTGAACAGCTTTGAGATACACAGCAATACGTATACATATGATATACATATGTATTAATAAATATGGATGTGTATGTGTGTCTGCCTGTCTTCCTGTCTGCCTGCCAACCTGTCTGTCCATCCATCTATTGATCAATCTATATAGAGAAAGACAGACTTGGGAGACAAAAAAAATATATACACAATGGGGTTTATGATGATTTTTTTTTTTCCTATTTCCTTTGTCCGTATTTTCTGAAGTTGCTATGAGTATGTACCACATTGAGAAAAATAACAAAAGCGTTGCCTGTCTTTCAAGAACAGCTCATTCTGAATTTCAGGGTCAATGAAATCAGGGCCCAAACCACTTCCACAGGGGCTCGCATCTCCCAGGACTAAGCGGTTACCTTGTCCACGTGGAGGGGCACCGCGAACCTCTTGAGGGTGGGCACAGAGGTGAGCCTGGAGTTCTCCTCGAAGTCCTCATTCAAGTGGGCCAAGTAGAAGAGCTGGTAAAGGCTGCTGTCCTCGTAGGCGATGACGTCAAACACGAGGCAGCCGTCCTCTTCGTAGGCGTTGACGTGATGAAACACCACCATGGGGTCCGTGTAGAACTTGCTCAGCACGGGCTTCCTCGTCCTTTGGTCAACAACGTGAATGTAAGTCTGAAAGCAGGTGCACGTCAGTGGTCGGCTCTCCCTCGCCAGCCCTGCGCTGTGGCATCGGCTGGGAGGCAAGATCCAGCCCCACCAGCCACTTGCCTGCAACCTTGGGCGTCCCCTCCCCTTTCTGAGCCTCCCTGTCCCACCTCCAGAGGGCCAGCCACTCGGAAGCTCTGGGGGAGGAGGGAAGCTTGGCTGCTGGGGCCTGGGCCTCACCAGTAGGACGGTATCTGGGGGAGGCCCCTGAGAACGCACTGTCCCCCCACCTTCACTTGACTGTGACTCCAGGTGGAAGTGCCAGGCCAGCTCCCTGGCAATGGGCAAGTTGGGGAGGTCAGGTGCCAGCCCTCTAAGCCTCCCCAAGCCCCATTCACGGTGAGAGCTCTTAAGACTCCTCCTGGGTCCCCTCTCCTGACCCCTGGCCACTGCCTGAATTTTCCAGATTGCCAACATGCAGGTGCCCCAGCAACCCGGCTGCCCTAGAGGGCTGCTGTGCTGAGTGGCCAGCCTAGCTAGGAGCCCACATGGGTATCAGCCCGTGAGGCCTCTGCACGCACCTCTGGGTGCCACAGGCATATCACTCTGGGTGGCAGTTAGCCACATCTGCAGCCCAGTTGCCTAATCCAAGGGGAAAGGGTGTTTTCTTTCTCTTGGCAGCTCTGGCCTAACCATCTTCCTTCTGCAAGCAGGGAGGGGCTGCTTCAGGCTGCTCTTCCCCCACCCCCTCAGGCTTACTGCCTTTTTCTCCCTCTCCAGAATCAAGCTCTGAAGTTAAGCAAGGAGGGGCTGTGCCGAAGAGGAAGGCTTGGATGGCACTGGCGGTGGGGAGGGTTGGTCTGGAGGGGTGAACACAGGCACTGTTTCTTTAGGGTTTTCCTCCCCATGAACCCAAAACCTCGAAGCCACAGGGACTGCTCAGCAAGTTCTCCAAACACATTCCAAAGCCCTTCCCAGGACTTTCTGTCCTGCTCCCAAGGGCCCTGTCTTCTTGCTGTGGGACTGTCCAGGTCAGGGATCCCTGGGGCAGCAGCCTGTAGGCCTAGGCCGCCCTGACGTTCCTGCCAGCAGGTGTTCCTGGTCCCACAGGGCAGACCTGCTTCAGTTGGCTCCTTGCTGGCCCCTGTGCCCAACTCATTCATTCCACAAATATTTACAGAGGGCCTATGACATGCCAGACGCTTTTAGAGGAACCAGAGAGGCAAAATAAAACCAATCCCCTACTTTCATGGAGTTGATATTCCGGTGGGGGCGAGGCCAAGAGGCAGTGATCAAATACACACCGGCTGGGGGATGACCGATGACATGACTGAGAAAGTGAAGTGGGGGTGGGGGGGTGGAGAAAGCCAGCAGGGGTCGCTGACAGACAGTGGGCCTCAGGCATGGCGAGCACAGACCTAGAGTCACTGAGGGAGGAAGAGCCCTCCCGGTGTGGAGGACAGAAAATGCAAGGGCCCAGAGGCAGGAACGCGTGGGGCAGGTTCGTGAATGGGGAGCCAGGGGCTGGGGTGAGGGCGGGTGGGCCTTCCCGAGCGGGGGTGCCTTCCCGAGCTGGTGAGAAGAGCCTTTGGATATCATTCTGAGGAGGACAGGAAAGCACCAGAAGGTTCTGAGCCGAGGAGGGACGTCACCTAACCCCTTTGTTCTCTCGAACACCTCACTCTCCTCCCCGAAAGGACAGGCCTTAAAGGGGTGGCCGGCCACAAGCGGGGGACATGTGTGCGTGCACCTGAAGATGACTCAGAGTACAGAAAGAGGAGCAGAAAGGTGTCAAGCGGATGGTGGCGGTTCCCTCTGGAGAGGGGGCTGCGGGGCGGCGGGGGCGGGGGGGGGAACGGGTAGGTGGCGGGGGACCTGACGTGTCACTCTCCACCCTGGTGTGCTAGCTGAACAGATGAAGAGAATTACTGATTATCTCTCACAACAGCGGCAAATACATACACACACACACACATGCACACATATATTCACAGGCACATGTGCACACACATGCACACGTACACACACTCACGCACACAGACACTCGGAGCACCCCACCCAGGTGTGCCCGAATGGAAGATGTTCCTGGCACACCTGTCAGTGCAACTCTTCCATCATGATGGCTAAATAATCCACGGCACCTCCTTGCCAGCCCCGACATGGGCCAGTGGCTGCGGGGATGCTGAAAGGGCGGTGTCCGTGGACCGTGGGGGCTGGAGGAGCCCAGGTACCGGTCAAGACTGAGCAGCAGTCCCTTTGTCTCTGGGCGAGTGGGGGCTGCCTTGGCTGAGAAGGCCACCTGACCCAAGGTCACACGCTCCTCTGGGGACCTGTGGACATGGGGGCATGAAGGTCCTAACTGGAACCACTGTGAAGGACCGTCGCAGCTTCAGAACTCTCTGGAAGGCTGGCCGATGCCTCTGCGGAGACGGCCCGGCAGCTCCTGCCCCGCTCCCCGAGCCGCCCTGCCCGCCGACCCCCATCTCTGGCTCTGGCCATTCTCGTGCTCCGGGGTCACCGGCCCGGCCTCACCTTGTCCTCCCTGTGGAAAGCCAGGCAGGAGGCCCAGCTCGCGCCCCGGATGTAGGCGGTGGCCATCTTGAGGATATCCATCCGGAAGGGCTGCTCGAGGAAAACGACGTAGTTCTCGGTGACTCCGAAGCTGTGGTAGTAGCTCGGGGAGAGGAGGGAGCGGGAGGCGATGGAGCAGAACACCTCCGTGTGCTTCAGGGGCCCTCGCCCCTTCTTCCCGTCCTCTGGGGAGAAGCCAGCCTCAGGAACGGCGCAGGGCCACCGGCTCCTGCAGCCGAGCCTCTCAAACCCACTCAGCTGCTGAAAGGAACCTTCCAGCGAGAGCTGACAGCAAACGAGGAGAAGGGGCTGCTGCCTGGCGGACACGGGGAGGAGGGTCTCCTCCACCCCCAAGACCGGGTTTGGCCTCAGAAACCACTGCATCACCGGACCCCTGGGCCCCTGCACCCCTGGGCCTCCGGGCCAGGGATCTGCAACTCTGCCTGGTGCCAACCCAGCCTCCACCTGCTCTCTTAATAAAGGGTTACCAAGAGCACGGCCATGCTGCCTCCCGCCTTTGGTGTCCCTGGCTGCTTTGCTTTCAAGACTGAGTTGAGCAGATGCACCAGAGACCATACAGCTGGCAAAGCCTCAAATACCTATTCTGGGGCCATTTATAGAGAGTGTTCGCCAACCGCTTCTCTGGAGCAATGCTCCTCAAACTTCCACATGTTCACGGATCATCTGGGGGGTCATGAAAAACATGTGGAATCCGGGGCCTGAGGCCCTGCATTTCCAAGTTTCTGGATGATGGGCCAGCTTCCCAGGCTTTGGCTTTGGCTTTTTTCTTTTTTGGTCCTTTTAGGGCCGCACCTGTGGCATATGGAGGTTCCCAGATTAGGGGTCTAATAAGAGCTGTAGCCGCTGGCCTACACCACAGCCACAGCAACGTGGGTTCCGAGCTGCATCTGCAACCTACACCACAGCTCACAGCAACGTCGGATCCTTAACCCACTAAGCAAGGCCAGGGATCGAACCGGCAATCTCATGGTTCTTAGTCGCATTTGTTAACCACTGAGCCATGACAGGAACTCCCCCAGGCTTCAGCTTTGCTATGTTGCTGAGAACCATCATTTGTCATGTGTTTCACAGGGTTCGCATGAATTTCCCCTGGCGCTGCCCGTTCTGAAACCACCAGGAGTGAGACTAAGAACCTATGGTGATATGATAGCTGTGACAGTCAAGGCAGGCTGTGCAGTTCCCATTTTACAGAAATCGAGCCTTTGTGGGACAGTCCATCTTTATGGCCAAAGGCACAGGGTCAAGCCAAGGAGGCACTGCCCCCTCAGCCTGGCTGCCTCCTCGGAGGTTATGAGCAGTTATAACCTCAGAGGGAGGGGAGAAACTGAAGGGAATATTGCAGGAGCCCAAGTACCTCGCCCAGCGCCCAGCACGAAGGTGCTCAGGGCTGTTCGGTGTTCTTATTCCTCTGCAAGGATGAGTCACCCACTGGCCAAAAGGCCTCCCCACCCAGGCCTGGGGCTGGGTTATGAGTTATCTGCAAGCGTCCCCACCTTTCTTTTGGCACCTGTGCACACTGTAAATAGCTGGCTGGTGGGAGGGATACCAGGGGTTTGGGCTAGTGCTTTTCTTCATCACACAAATGGAGCACAAAGCAAACTGAAAGGAAAAGCACCCTGGCCCGGGAGGCAGGAGACAGGTGTGAATCCTGGTGAAGCGGCCAGCCTGGAGCAGGCGCACAGAGGGTACCTGCTTGCGGATGTTGTGGTTCCCATGAGCCATGAGCCTGTCACCTGATCCCCCTGCAGCTCCCAGTCCTCCTCTGTCACACAAAGTGGCAAACTCAAATGCCTAGGTCTTCCCCAGGTCTGACATTCTCAGATTCGGAGCCAGACCCTCTATCTCTTTACTGGCTTAATGAATGGATGTTCCATTTAACAAGAGGCCTCATTGTACCTCCTGATCTTGGGGGCTCACACGCCAGCAGTGCCTGGAATCTGCTCCTCAGGCTCTATGGGCTGTGAGGGAGGTGGCAGACCGCATCACAGGCGGGAACCGGCCTTCCTAAACCAGGTCGAGCCAAGTGCCCTCGTGATTCTTCTCTGTCTCCTGAGCCCTGTGCAGCCACCCTCTCGAGGCCTTCGCTCCTGGGTGTGGTTCCCAAGAGGGTCCTGGACAAATAAGGGCCAGGAACCCCGCCCTCCTCCCCCTCAGGAACACGTAATCACAACCGGCCTTGGCTCTGAGCCAGGTTCCTGGCCCTGAAGGGAGAAGGTCCAAAAGGCCAGGAGAACAGGGTGGGGATTGGGAGTGGATGCCAGCCGCCCTGAGCACCGTGAACAACCCTGGGAGCCTGGTTTCGGTGTCCGGGAGGAAAGTGGGCAGCAAAGCCCTGGCACAGGAAAGTTTGTCTGAAAACTGAAGACGAGTGAATGAAAAGAAGGATGGATGGGCTGGGTCGGTGGAAGGATGGATGGAAGATGGACAGATTGATATGTTTCATTGATAGATCAGTGGATAATGGATAAATGAATGAATGAATGAATGGGAACGTCAAGAAAATCAGGCTGGAATAGCAAAACGATTCTCTTCCTTCAAAAGGAAGCCCAGCATTCTCTTCCCTCCTGAAGGAGAAGAGTGAGTTCAGAGCCCTTTGAATCACCTAGGAAGGCAAATGCCAGATTGAGTTTCATGTTATCAACCCAAATCCAAACTCTTTGGAAGGAGCCACCCTTCCAAGGTGTCTGTGCTTCATCTCACCAGCAGAATGACCCACCTGGTGCCGTGGCCGGGATCTTAAAGATCACGTATTTCGTCTTCCCTTTGTCCACGATGGATGTGCCTATGTTGAGAACATTTCCAGCGGCATCATAATGAGGATGCGATGTTGCCAGATTTACAGCCACGTATTTACGATAATCAACCTGCAAAACACGACAGCCACACGGCTTTTTAAAAAGGCACAGGGTGAAATCCCGCGAAAAGCTGACTGACTCCAGGTTTTGAGGCAACGGTTATTTTTGCGCATCTCCTGATCTGAAAATAAGGCAGACATCACCTTTCAGGAAGATGTTTCCTCTTGTGACCTGATATAACCTTGCTGGGGGGCCTCCCACCGCCAAGAGGTTGCAGAGGCCTTGGTGAGCTAGGAGTGTTTTCTGTGATGGTTGTTCCTGCCCGAGGCCTGGCCCTGCCGGGTGACCTCAGCATGGAAACTGGATGCCTGGCCACAGAGAGCTCCAGGCAGAGGCAGCCCGAGGGCTAATCTTGGCCACTTCTCTGCCTCATTCTGGTGAAGTCATTTAAATTCTCCAGGCCTCTCGCATAGTGTTATTCTGGGAATGGAGAGGTTACAAAAGCATTTGGTCAAAAGGAAACTCTACTAACAAGCTCGGGACTGACCCCCACTCTGAACAGGCCACAACCAAAGAGCAGTGGGGTGGCTGGGAACCGACTGTCCGCACTTCCTCCCCAAGAATAGCTCAACCTGCGGCCAGAAGTCAGACGAAGCCTCGTTCTCGCCCAGTATTTCCCCTGCAGCCTTGTGGAAAGTGTACAGCAGTTAGACCGATGCCTCCCTAGCTTAAAAGGAGCTGGACGTAATTTCACAGCTTAGAAAAGCAATCCCTCTCTCAGATTGTTAAAATGCACCGCAAAGACATCGAGGCTTTGAACAGCCAGCTGGAGAAAAGTGCAAGGGGTCCAGTGATCTTCACGAAAATGTTCGCTTGATTCTGCCCAGGCAAGGTCACTGCTTGGGCACTGATTTTTGTACCCTTGCTCTCTGCCTAACGTCTCCCTCTTTAGGTCAATACAAGGCAGAGCCCAGCACGGTCATCCATGCAAATTTCCATTAAGCACCCACTCAATATCAAGGAGTGTGGACACTGTTAGGGGTTGAACTGGGTCTTCCAAAAATAGATGTTGAAGTCCTAGCCCCTGGTGCCTCTATTTCAAAATTGGGTCTTTGGAGATATAATTAAGTTAAAATGAGGTCATTCTGGATTAGGGTGGGCTTCCATGCAATGATGTGTATTTTTTCAAGACACTGGAGTAAGGCACCTCTAAGCCAAGGAACCACCACCAGAAGCTGGAAGAAGGAACAAAGTATCCTTTCCTGGAAACTTGAGAGAGAGAGAGCAAGGTCCTGCCGACACGGACATTTCGGACTTCCAGCCTCCAGAACTGAGAGGGAATAAATTTCTGTTTTAAGTTCCTATGTTTGTGTTACTTCGTTATTGGAGTCCTGGGAGCAGATACAGACACAAAGATGAAAGGACACAGTCTGGCCATAAGGAAGCTTAGAATCTAGTGCTAAGGGCTGAGTTGGGAGAGCCCAACACCCAGCAGAGTCAGAGGAGGCTCCTCCAGGCCTCCTGGGCTTCCCCCCCGATCCCTGGGTGGTGGGTTCCCGTCTTGAGTCAGGAACTCAGGCTGGTTGTAGACTCATGGATACCTTCTCCAGGGTCTCCAGGGTCAGCGGGTTGATTCTCCTGATGTAATTGGTCTCCGTGGTCGCATAGAAGTCTTCTCCACACTTCATGATGTTGATCAAGCAGTTGTCTGTGAAATCAGGGATGGTGTGCGACAGGTAGGAGAACGCCCTGGGGAGGAAACAAATCAACACGCTCAATGGCTGTGTCCACCCAGCTGGAAAGTTCTACTGGAGAAAAAGTACTCAGCCCTAAGGGGGTCCTTTGATGCAGATATCAAGTTACTCGAAAACACCACGGAGCTGAATTAGCTAAGAAGGGAGTCAGCTGGGACAACAAGGCTGCTGAGTGCTCCTGGGCTCCCCATATCCGAAGGGCTCCTACACCAGAGCCCTCAGGAGCTGGTGGATTATTCGCATGTGCTTTAAGAAGCTCTACGTGCCCATCATACACGTACCCATGATGGCCCCGCAAAGAGTAGCACAACAGCTAATCTCTGCTTTTGTCAGGACTGTGAGTCCCCCCTGGTCACCTCAAATTTGTCTAGGAAGTTAGTTTGTTTGTTTTCTTTTACAGGTAAGCAAATTAATTATGAGTTACGAACTGGTCATTTGATTAGAAGTCAAATTCCCAGCAGGAAGCCAAGTCCTGTGCTGGTTAGTGCTCCCCCTACTGGAAAATAGTGTAACAGCAAGAGTGGCCCACAGGCTAGAGGTTTAACATTCACTCCCTCCCCCGGCTCCGCCCCCCATCTGCAAATGGGACTTCCCCACGGGTTTGGGGCGGGGTGGGGGTGGGGGTGGGGGGTGTAGCCCTGGATCCTGGGACCGGAGAGATGACGTCAACTCTGGAAAAGCAGAAGCCATTTTCCCTGCCTGGGCCAGTCTACCCCTAAGACATTTCACTCTTTTACGTCGAACGAGTATCAGAAAGGAAATCCTGCCGTCGAGCCCGATTCCCTGGCCAACAATTTAATTGTTGAATATGAAATGCACACATCACAACCCAGATGATTTAAACTGTATGCAACTGAAGATCTTCCCGGCTCCTTTCCCCACCCCCATTTGTGGCTTCCCCCCCTCCCTCAGGCATCCTCCCACAGTCAGGATAAGTCCCGACTTCCTCCTGCCTGCTTTCACAAATGACAGCATGTTACATGCTCTTTCTACACTGCTTTTTTCCCTTCACTTCACAGTATATCTTGAAAATCTTTCATTTGGTACATGGGAAGCGGCCTCTTTCCTTTTTATGTACCTGGCATTTCCCTGTACGGTGTTCCAGGGATGTGTTTAACCTCTCCTCTGTGGGGGATCCTTTGAGTTATTTTCAGTTCCTCATATGACAAATGATTCAGCCATGAATAACTCTGTGCATTTGTCATTTCAGACACAAGCAAGTGCATCTCTGGACTGCAGGGACTGGGCATTTGTACTTTTGATAGATAATTCCAAACTGCTCTCCCACCAGCCACGTGGCGGAAAACCTAACAATCTGTCAGACACTCTCTGCCTCTCTTGCTATCCGTGATCAAGAACTGCAGAGCACGTGTGGTCACGGGCCAGCCAGGGGAAGTTTTCATCCAGCCCTAACGACAACCATCAGAGGAGCAAACACCGGCTGTTCTGATCACCAAGGCGATCAGAAAGCAGGACCAGATTCAAAGTGGACGGTTACTTGGAAAATATGTTTTTGCAGGGGTCCGGATAGGCCATTGTTCCAAATTCTGACACCACGATCCTGTTCGCTTCGATATTGGCATTGTAGGTATCGCTTCTCAGGTATTTGCTCCTATAATAGACTTCACCTGAAAGAGAAGAAGCAGAATCATGCAGCACACGTTCCTTACTAGAGCTTAACACACATGCTTCCAGGGGTGGTGTGATTGTAACATGCAAAAAAGTAGGGCCCTGGACATACTGACATTTCATTCCCATCAAAAAGACGCTGAGGAGGAATTCCTGCCTCAACTCAGCAGAAATGAATCTGACTAGCATCCATGAGGATGAAGGTTCAACCCCTGGCCCTGTTCAGTGGGTTAAGGATCCAGGGTTGCCATAAGCTGTGGTATAGGTCACAGATGCACCTTGGATATGATGTGGCTGTGGCTGTGGCTGTGGTGTAGGCCGGCAGCTACAGCTCTGATTTGGCCCCTAGCCTGGGAACCTCCATATGTCGTGGATGTGGCCCTAAAAAGACCAAAAAAAAAAAAAAAAAGAAAGAAAAAAGAAAAGGCTGATGAAAGAAATGTCCATCCTCTATCCACCGCTACAAGGATGGACTTCAAGGAGAGATCGCGTCCCAAGAAATTCTTGCCCAGGGCCTTCGTATATTTTGAAGAAAGGAAATGGAACTGAGAGTTAACATTTATTGAGCAAATGTGTACTAAACACTGAAAAGGCACTTTATATGCATGATCCAGTTTAATCCTCTGAACATCAGAAGTATGTAGAAGATATTAACTAGAAATGTGTTCATTAGAGAAAAAAAATAACTTCACTGCATTTGCTTATTAACAGCAAAATAAAAATTAAACAAAATGCTTAAAGCTTGCAATTTTTTTTTTTGGTCTTTTTGCCTTTTCTAGGGCCACTCCCATGGTATATGGAGGTTCCCAGGCTAGGGGTCTAATTGGAGCTGTAGCCGCCAGCCTATACCACAGCCACAGCAACGGGGGATCTGAGCCGTGTTTGTGACCTACACCACAGCTCACAGCAACACCAGATCCTTAACCCACTGAGCGAGGCCAGGGATTGAACCCAAAACCTTATGGTTCCTAGTCAGATTTGTTAACCACTGAGCCACAATGGGAACTCCTCAAATTTCTTACAAATAGAAGTGCAAAGGGCTTAGGCACTCTGCAATGCAGACCCATTTCCCAGCTATAAACTGAGGCACAGAGAGGTTAGGTACCTCACCTGAAGCCACACAGCTAGCGAGTGGTAAACTATACCCAACGGTCAGCAACGTGAAGATCCTGACACACATCAAACGACCATTCTGTCTGATCCTTGTTATTAAAAATATATGTGCTACTGTAACGGTAGAGTATGGTGAATTTTCGCAAGCTAAAACCACTCCTATAAACTACTTTCTGATCAAGAAAGAGAATGTGGGCAGCCCTGGGAAGCCCCTGCATATCGCATCCTGGCACTAGCCTCCCCCACCCGACCTCTGCAGGGGAAGCACCATCCTGGCTTCTAACAGCGTTGGTTCGTTTTGCCCTCAGGGATGTGTTTTCACCTCTGCGTCTAAGGGCATGAGTGTTCGTTTCAGCAGTAATGACTCCAACCTGTGCACGTAAGTGGCCATGACAACAATAATGGTGACACTCGTCAGGATAAAATTGGGAGAGACCACAAAAGACCTTCCAGTGCTTTCTTTGGGCTTCAGGAGGGAACTCATGTGTCAGATGATCTGTCCTTATCGTAAACATCTTGTCAGGCGTGGCTACCATGCATTGGCACCTGTGAGACACTTGGTAAGGAGAGCTTGGTTCTTGGGGCAGCAGGAGGAACATGGGGGAACGGTTAGGAGCTGGGGCTCTGGGTCACCGGGCCCTGGGGTCATGTGTTTGATCAGTGTTTGTTAAACACACGGATGGACCGGATGTGAGTACATGATGGTGAGCAGGATAGCAAAATCTCCACCCCAAGGAGATTCAAGTCTCCACATGGATATGAATCCTTGCTCCACTGTCATCGAGTGGCCATGCACTTGACCTTCTGTCAGAGGCAAGCCTCAGTCTCCTCTGCTCTGACCTGAGGATCATGATACCTGCCTCGCTTAGCACATAGTAGGTGCTCAATAAGAAGGTACCTATGCTATGGAGATGCAGTAGGTGGAACGGGCAAGGATTCAAGGCTTTTGCTCTGGGCGAGTCCCACTGCCAGCCATGTGACCTCAGATGAGTCCCTTCATTTCGCTGAACCTCAGTTTCCTCAGCTGGAAGTTGGGGATCACACAGTCCTCCCCAAATGGGATTGGCAGTTTTAGATGAGTGGAAGGCGTTGGGCCCAGTGGCACTTACCAGGCACTTGATAAGTGACAGCTGCATGAATTCTGGATCCTCCAAAATCCTAGAGGCAGGAAGGCTCAGCTGGGGGCTGGTGCGGCCACACACACTGGTCGCCAGTCATGTGCTACCCAGACCCTACTTTAGGGCCCCTGCCCTCTGAGGGCACTCCTCTGAGTGTCAACACCTACAGGCCCTGGCCAAGGTGCTTTGCCTAAATTGCTGAATTCTGTTCACATGCAACACAAACACTCAGCCCAGGGTGGCGGTGGACAGGCGGCCCATTTCCTACAAACAACCAGCCTGAGAGCAGAGAGTGCTCGTGGGGGTGGGGCGTGGGGGTGCAGGCACTGGAAAATGTGTCTCTGGAATTGCTCAAGGCTGACACTTACTTTGAGGTTGAGATTAGAGGGAGGCACAGAGCCTTCTCCAGCATCCTGCTTGCGGGAGCCCAATTAGTCACATTCCTTCTAAAGGGACACGAATAAACAGACGTGCTCCCTCCTGGGATCTTACAGAAATGGGTCAAGTGTGATTGTCTGCTGGAGTGAGATATATACATGTATCTGTTCACATGCAACACAAACACATACATATCTCACTCCATTTTTTTTTAATTAAAAAAATATAAAGCAAACTTTCCAAAAGGCTGCCTTGGAGCTCTAACAGTTGGAAAAAAGGCATCTTTGTCAAGGTTAAACCCTCGAGAGCTCTGTTTGTCTCTAAATCTCTGTGACCCTGGCTCTTAGAATCCACACGTTCAAATCCTCAAGGGACGACGACTTTGCCTCTTATTGGAAAACTCAAATCTATCACTGAGGGGGGAGCTGGATTTACTCTCCTCCATGCCTGCTTTATAAAAATGTTTAATTTGGAGGAATTCTAGACCTACAGCAAAGAGCGCGCCTTCACTCGGCTTCCCGTCTCCACTGTGCCTTTTTTACTCAAATCTTTGTTAGTTTTTTTTTTTCCTTTTCTTTTTTGGCTGCCCCACGGCACATGGAGTTCCCAGGCCAGAGCCACAGATGTAACCTGAGTCATAGCTGTGGCCACACTGGATCCTTTAACCCACTGTGCTGAGCCAGGGTTGAACCTGCGTCCTGACACGGCAGAGACACTGCCAAGCCCATTGCTCCACAGGGGGAGCTCCCGAATCTTTGTTAATTTTTGAAAGCATTATCTTCTAGTGGCCTCTACTGAAGGGGCTGAGGCATTCTTCTGTCTTTTGCTTTCTTACTCCAGTCCTTTCTTCCTGGTTTGGCACTCGTCTCTGTTCTCCACGCTGGCTGTACACGAGAACCACCTTATGCTTTTTAAAAACACAGAAGCCCGAGTCCCACGCCCTCACTGTGCTTGAGGGCCTGTGGGGAAAACTGTCAGAAACACAGATGCTCGATCCCTACCCTTGGGGTCCTGGGCAGAGTCTCAGGATTCACACCTTAAATGAGTGTCCTGGGGGATTCTGATGTAGGAAGCTCACAGATCATCTTTTTGTTGTTGTTTTTGTTTGTTTGTTTGTTTGTCTTTTTAGGGCCGCACCCGCAGCATATGGAGGTTCCCAGGCTAGGGGTCTAATCAGAACTGTAGCCACCGGCCTACATCACAGCCACAGCAACGCAGGATCTGAGCCACGTCTGTGACCTACACCACAGCTCATGGCAACACCGGATCCTTACCCCACTGAGCGAGGCCAGGGGTCGAACCTGCAACCTCATGGATGCTAGTCGGGTTTGTTAACCACTGAGCCACGATGGGAACTCCACACAGACCATCTTTTGAGAAATACTGGCTTTGTGTTACCTGCAAATCAGAAAATACTGATTGCCTTGTGTGTGTCCTCTTAATTTGTGTCTAGCAGTTCACATTTTGGGTTTATATGTCTCCAGTTAGACAGTAGGGATCCACTGAGAGTTCCAGAGGAGAAGAGAGGTGAGGCCAGGCTGTGCTACACCAGCGTTGGCAATCTGGCAGCCTCGGGAGGATTGGGCTGGAGAGGTGGGGTGAGATGGTAGCTGGCAGGAGTGGTGAATGGGGGCAGAATCACATCATAGTTGGGATTCTGAATTTAAAGGGCATCAGGTTGATATGTAACTACTGCTTTTTTTTTTTTTTTCTTTTTAGGGCCATACCCCCGGCATATGGAAATACCCAGGCTGGGGTCAACTCAGAGCGGCAGCTACTGGCCTATGCCACAGCCAAAGCAATTCCAGATCTGAGCCATGTCTGTGACCTACACCACAACTCACAGCAATGCCAGATCCTTAACCCACTGAGTGAGGCCAGGGATCGAACCAGGATCCTTATGGATACTAGTTGGATTCTTAACCCACTGAGCCACAACGGGAACTCGATGTAACTACCACTTCTTAGCTGTGTGTATTTGGGCACATTTCTTGGCCTCTCTGGACCTTACACGCTCAAAGGGCCCTGAAAGTCTCTGATATGCAAACTAAGCCATCAGAGCAACCTCCTCCCCCCACCCCCCACCATCAGGTCCACACACATGGGAAGCAATGTTCTTCTGTCTTAATGGTCCAGGGCCAAGTATGAGGCAGCTAGGGGCCATCCCCATAGCCCAAAGCCCATCGCAATTATTCCAACTACAGTCCCAGGCTGTTCACTCTTGCCCTCAGAAACACCAATAAAGGCCGCGGTCTCAGAGTTCACCCCTGGCTCCTGACCACTTTATGTGCCATGCCTCCTGTCTCTGGCACCTGCAGGTATAATAACCTTTGTTTTTCTGAGCCTCTCCGTGTCTCCTCTTGTAGCTGCACCTGAGCATCTCAGAAAAGAATAGAAAATAGCCACTAACCTCTGACAATGAATTTCTGGTTTGAAAATGACTAGAAGTTTTAAGAAAGTCTAAACCCTGAGGAATAACACTGGTCCCTTGCCTGTTTAGCCCCCTCAAGGGTTTTGGTGGTTGGCAGTCATACGTCTGCAGTCCGGCTAGGGCCTGGTCCTTCCCCCTCGGGTCCCCTTGTCCCTGGCATCTCTAGGGAAGGATGCAGGGGCCACTTAAGCACCTGCCCCTTTGCAGGGGTGTGTGTGTTGGGCTGAGGACAGGAGAGATAGTTGTAAACTTGGACTTCAGACAGCACATGTTAAGATCACAGCCCTACCTCAGTGACTTTAGATGAGTCACTCAAGCTTCCTGAAGTTTCAGTGTCACAACTGCAAGGAGGGGACAAGAACACGTTGCACACATGTTAGTGGGAGCACAGAAACGGACTGGGAAGGCCCTGGCAGCGGGTGAAGCAGGGCCCCAGGGAAGGCAAGCTACCAGCAATTTACCTTTCAGGAACCTCGTCCACAACAGCGTTTATGTCCCCAAGAATCACTGGGAACTTCTGTTTGGGAAAAAAGGGGACTATTAAAGCTGGAAATACCCACTCCATAGCTGAGTCACAGTGAAATCTGTGCATTTTTGCAAACTCAGAGCTCATGGCGTGGACTCATGTTCAGTGAAATGTTAGAGTGAGTTGCTAGCAGAGTCTGCACTCAAAACAATTTGCTAACTAGCTTGGAAGAAATAAAGTTATGTGAAAATAATAGCTAATGCTTATTGAGCACGTGTGATGTACTGGACATTATACAAAGCCTCTTACCCATATTCATTTAAATTCCACATCAATTCTATGGGACATGCTCCTGATAGTTCCATTTTACAGATAAGGCAACTGAGACACAGAGAGTGTCAGCAACTTTGGCCAAGGTCACACAGCTTTAGGTGCCTGTTAGTAAGGATGGTGGAGCTGGGATTCAAACCCAGCAATAATGATGGTGGTTTTTAATCTACTGAGCATTCGGCAGCTATCAGGCCCTTGCTAGACACCCAGGACTTGGATCATCACAACAGCTTTCCAGGGAGGATGATCGAACTTTTACTGATGAGGAAACTGAGGCCCAGGGAGGCAGAGTGATGGCGGTCTGCCCCTGCTGGGACACAGGGGTCAAAGAAAATCCCCACTATGCTAAAGCCCATGGTATAACCCTGAGCCTGTTAAAGTCTCCCACAACCCACCCTGGACCTTTTAAGAACTTGGCTCACGCTTTGGGCCCTAAGTCGGCCCTATGGTCAACAGCAGAGAGTATACAGTCCACTTCTTTTTTTTTGTCTTTTGTCTTTTTTGTTGTTGTTGTTGTTGTTGTTGCTATTTCTTGGGCCGCTCCCGTGGCATATGGAGGTTCCCAGGCTAGGGGTCGAATCAGAGCTGTAGCCACCGGCCTACGCCAGAGCCACAGCAACGCGGGATCCGAGCCGCGTCTGCGACCTACACCACAGCTCCCGGCAACGCCGGATCGTCAACCCACTGAGCAAGGGCAGGGACCGAACCCGCAACCTCATGGTTCCTCGTCGGATTCGTTAACCACTGCGCCACGACGGGAACTCCCACAGTCCACCTCTTAAGTCAGCCACTGCAATGCGGTATTTCACCTAAGAGGTGGCGCTTGCTATTTTCTGCCCTGTGTTCTGTGTACACCTGGGGACATGACTGACATGGTGCTCCCTGGCCTGGCGAGCCATTCACCTGGCTTTGTTCTTTTCTTCTTATTGTGATCTGATGTGTGTCCGATTCCAAAGCCTGCAAGCTTCCACCTGTCCCTGCTCACCTTAAGAATGCATATTATTTTCCAGTTGAACTTGCTGAAAAAGAACCGTGGTCACTTTTGCAGGGGGGTTTGTGCTTGTGGCAGGCTGAATGATGGCCTCCCCAAAATACCACATCCTAACCCCTGGATCCCGTGAATATGTTGAAGTAATGGGATTAAGGATCTTGAGGTGGGAGATTATCCTGGATTGTCTGAGTGAGCCTAGTGTAATCACAAGAGTCCTTATAAGTGGGAGACAGGAGAGTCAGAGGAGGAGAGGTGATGACAGAGCAGAGAGACAGAGAGAGGAAGAGAGCAGCCACAAGATGCTATGCTGCAGGCTTCAAAGGTGAAGGCGAGGCCACAAGACAAAGAATGTGAGCAACTTCTATTTGTGGGGTTGGGGGGGGCTGTGCCCATGGCATGAGGAAATTCCAAGGCCAGGGATCAGACTGGTACCATAGCAGTGACAACACCGAATCTTAACCACTAGGCTACCAGGGAACTCTCCTCTCTTTTCAGAAGCCACTTCTAAAAGCTAGAAAAAGCAAGGAAATAGATTCTCTCTCTGGAACCTCCAGAAGGAACGCAGCCCTGCCAACACCATGACTCTAGTCAAGGGAAGCCTGTTTGAGACTTCCGACTTCCAGAGCTGTAGGAGAATGACGTGTGTGGCTTTAAGCCCCTCCATTTGCGGTCATGGGTGACGGCAGCCAGGGCAAAGCACACGGCACTCTTACCATCTCTGATTGTGAAGCTGTGGAGCAAGGCCAGGCCATCGAACCAGTGGTTGTACTTGGTCTCGCCCACCGTGTGCATCCCGGGCCCATTGCGGAGTAAGATTCCCTGCAGCCACGAGGGAATCTTGCCTAGTGAGAGAAAGAATGTTTAGTTTCCAGTTTCTGCATCTAAACAAAAAGCTCAAGAAGTGGCCGTATAGCCCCTGTATCACGTGCTGCATCTGTGCATTTCCAGAGAGTGTGTAACATGCCTGGCATGGTGCTAGCACTGAGGATACTGAGATGAAAAGGTGCCCTCCCTGGCCCCAAGCTGCTCCCCATCCATCAAGCAAAGCAAAACACTCAAGATACGCTGTGATAACGGTAATGCAACAGACTCAGCAAGGGTGCTACGTGGAACTGAAGCCTACCCAGAGATGGGGTGAGAGCAGGAGGGCGAGGAATTCTTCCTGGAGGAGGCAGCCTGGCTGAGTCCTGAGGGAGGGGAGGTATTTGCCTCACAAAGGTATGAGGAAAAGAACATTCTAGAGCTGTGCTGTCCAGTGTGGTAGCTGCCACCCCATGGGCTAGTCCCAACTCAGAGAGAGATGCTGTGAGAAACACGTACCACATTTCAGACTTAGTGTGAAATAGAAATGGAAAACACCTCATTAGTAATTTAAAAATAGTAATTATATGGTGAACTGATAACATTCTGGATATGTGGTATTAAATAAAATATACTATCAAAATTAATTTCCTCTGCTTCTTTGCACTTTTTTCATGTGGCTATTTTTTCATGTGGAAAATTTTATTTTATTTTTTTGTCTTTTTTATCTTTTCTAGGGCCGCTCCCATGGCATAGGGATGTTCCCAGGCTAGGGGTCCAGTTGAAGCTGTAGCCACAAGCCTATACCAGAGCCACAGCAACGCCAGATCCAAGCCGTGTCTGTGACCTACACCACCGATCACGGCAATGCCAGATCCTTAACCCACTGAGCAAGGCCAGGGATCGAACCCAGAACATCATGGTTCCTAGTCGGATTCGTTAACCACTGAGCCACGACAGGAACTCCAGAAAATTTCAAATTATGTGATCCAGCAATCCCACTCCTGGGCATATATCTGGACAAAACATTCACTCAAAAAAATAAATTCATTGTAGCACTATCCACAATAGCCAAGACATGGAAACAACCTAAATGTCCATCGACAGATGAATAGATTAAGAAGATGTGGTACATATATACAACGGAATACTACTCAGCCGTTAAAAAGGACAAATAATGCCATCTGCAGCAACATGGATGGACCTAGAGATTCTCATATAAGTGAAGTCAGAAAGAGAGAGACAAATACTATATGATATCACTTATATGTGGAATCTAAAGTATGGCACAGATGATCCTATCTACAAAACAGAAACAGATCACAGACATGGAGAGCAGACTGTGGTTGCCAAGGGGGGGGGGTGGGAGGGAGTTGGATGGACGGAAAGTTTGGGGTTGGTGGAGGCAAACCGTAACATTTAGAATGAGCGGGCAATGGGGTCTCACTACACAGCACGAGGAACTGTGTGAGATTAGGTCATTTTGCTATAAAACAAAAATTGAAGAAACACTGTAAATCAACTATAATTAAAAATAAATCATGTACACAAGGCAGGCATTGCATTGCTACTGGAGAGCACTGCTCAGCAAACAGCACTGCAGGTGCTATAGGGGGCCCCCGCCCATGTCCCGTGGCATTGCCTCTCCCCAAAGGCTGCTTTCTGCAGATACCTGCAGCTCTCCACCTGCAGGTCTGCTCTCACTGTGGAGCAGCTCTGCCCACATGTGGACGAGCTGGAAGCACACTAGAGAGTTAATGCCCCCGGAAGTTGCTCTCACCCAGCAAGAGATGGGGTGCTGTGGGTCAAAGGCCACTCCTTGTCCTTGAGTGACACAATGAGAAGCATGTTTTATGCTTTGCCCCGAGGATTCAGTTCCAAAGGCTCCTGCTGGTCAATAGCCTGACAATGCTCCTTTCACTGGCTCCCCTCCCAGGCTTCCTTGGCAAGTCCACCCCATGTAAACTACTTACCCTCGAATTCTTATCTCTGGAAGAACCTGAACCAGGAGCTCAAAGACCAGTTAAAAGATATGCAAGCTCTTTAGTAAGAGCCGGGCCCTAACTTTCAAGCAAGGATGTCGTAAGTATTAAAGCTGCAGAATGAAGCAGGGGCTAAGTAAAAAGTCACCGAGACCAAAGCTTGGATTTGGTGCTCAGAAGAATGGGACACCTTTGACAGTTATAAGAGGGAACAAAAGGATCTGATTTTTTTTTCCAATTTAAAAATTTGACATGAAACTCACATAACAAAATTTACAATTTCAAAGTATGCAATTTGGGTTTTTTTCTTAAAGTATATTTCCAACATTGTGCCATCATCACTACTAATTCCAGAACATTTCCATTATCCCAAAAAGAAGCCCTGTACCTATTAGGGGTCAGTCCCCATGCCCCGCCCAGCCCCTGGCAATCACTAATCTACTTTCTGTCTCTAAGGATCTTCCTCTTCTCATATTAATAGGATATGATCAGATTTGGGGTCTCAAAACTCCTGACTGTGGTGTGGAGTGTGGACAGGAGTAGGAGCTGGGATGGGAGGGCGGGCGGAGATCATAAAGAGGAGAAGGGAAGCAGCAGTGGGGATGAAGAAAAATGGATGGAACAGAGACCTGGAGTTTGACTAAATATGGGGAGCATGCAAAAAATGGCAGCCGAGTCTCTTGCCTTGGGTGGGACTATTCACAGAGACCCAGGACACAAGAGAAGGAGCACAAAGACTTAGAGCGGCACGTACAAATCTCTAGATGAAAGAAGAAGGTGTTGAACTAGGTACCAGGCACTGTGTTGCAGGTGGATAAAATCATGTAGTCTTGGCAGCAACCCCAAGTAGTAGGTTTATGCTGGCATTATTAGACATAGAGGAAACTGGGGCAGGAAATCTTTAAGTAACTTGCCAAGGAGGCCTCAGAGCCAAGAATGCACAGTTGGACATGAAGCCAGAGCCTTGGCCTGGCCGTTGAGGGCAGACTGTCTACACAGGCACGTTTAGTGAGCTGTCTGCCGATGGACACCGAGCAGTGATTAGCCTTGACCTGGGGCTGAGGGCCGGCACTGAGGCTGGAGCCTGTCCTCCCTGGCTGCAGGGTCTTGGGCAAGTCACAGCTCCTCTCTGGCCCTCGACTTCACACCTGTTGCACAGGGAGTCCTAACTGACAGCAGCAGTCCCCAACGTGGAATCAGCCAGAAGGCTGTGAAAACACAGGTTTCCGGGCTCATTCAGTGGGTCTGAACTGGGCCCAGGAATTTGTGATTCTAACAGGATCCCAGGGGATGCTGACGCTGCAGGTCTGGGGACCAGCCTTTGAGAACAGCTGATCCAGACCTGGAGGTTCATTCAGCTTCTCAGGCCCTAGGGTTCTTGGTTTTTCTAAAATTTCCAAGCGTTTCCATGCAGTCACTAAACATGAGGTGTAAGGGGAGTATTTAAGGCAAAATGTCCATGGTACCCCAAAGCAAAGGAAAAGTACTGTTGACTCCTCTTTTAAAAATAAAAAATTAAGGAGTTCCCATCGTGGCTCAGTGGTTAACGAATCTGACTAGGAACCATGAGGTTTCAGGTTTGATCCCTGGCCTTGCTCAGTGGGTTAAGGATCTGGTGTTGCCGTGAGCTGTGGTGTAGGTTGCAGACAAGGCTCGGATCTGGCATTGCTGAGGCTGTGGTGTAGGCTGGAAGCTATAGCTCTGATTAGACCCCTAGCCTAGGAACCTCCATATGCAGTGGGAGCGGCCGCAGAAAAGGCAAAAAGACAAAAAATAAAGTAAATTAAAATAAAAAATTAATAGTGAACTTTTATTGAAAAAATATTTTTTTTATTTTTTTTTTTGTCTTTTGTCTTTTTGTTGTTGTTGCTATTTCTTGGGCCGCTCCCGAGGCATATGGAGGTTCCCAGGCTAGGGGTTGAATCGGAGCTGTAGCCACCAGCCTACGCCAGAGCCACAGCAACGCGGGATCCGAGCCACGTCTGCAACCTACACCACAGCTCACGGCAACGCCGGATCGTTAACCCACTGAGCCAGGGCAGGGACCGAACCCGCAACTTCATGGTTCCTAGTCGGATTCGTTAACCACTGCGCCACGACGGGAACTCCCTGAAAAAATATTTATATATAGTCTATCAACTGATAATCTATCTTTATACTACCTATATTTACGTATCTTTTAAAAACTCAGATAGCACTTCAAGAAATTATATTTATTCAGTAGCTTGTAATAACCTATAATGGAAAAGAATCTGAAAAAGAATTTATATATATTTATTTTATATTTATACATATATAACTGAATCACTTTTCTGTACACCTGATACTAACACAACATTGTAAATTGACTGTACTTACTATACTTCAATTTAAAAATAAGAACTTCAGAATAAAGGAACACGCATGCTTCTCCCTTAAATTTTTAGGGGATTAAATTTTCTACAAACTCTTTAATCTCCCTTCGAATAATAAAACGACTAAAAATGTTTAAAACAAGAGCACTAAAGAGATGGAAATACAGCTGAGTTTTATTTCCTTGTGTTTTCGTTTGTACGTCCAAGTTTTATATATACGTAATAACACACATAAACAGATTACACATTATCTCTGTAATCCAAAAATATACGTAAAAGCTATTTTTTTTCCTTTCCAAAGCCTTCCAAGGCAATTCCTCAGCTGAAAAGCTCCAATCTGACTTGCTTGGCCAAGGACACTGCTGTCCTCTCCTTTTGAAAACTATCCATCTATTGAAAGAGGAGAACTGTCCCTGTGGCTGAGTCTACCGACTCCCTTGCAGTTCTCCTGGACCTGAGAGTTCAGACCCACTCATGCCTTGTGGAGCCTAAACAAGATGCTCTCAGGAAAGTGGCCATGCAGAAGAGGAAGAGAAAGTCCCTGAAAGGAAGGTCTCCCCAGCGCCCCCCTGAGGCTCCCACTCTGGGTCTCTTTCATCAGCTCTGCACTGACTTGCATCCTGAAATCTCACCTTTGAGGAAGTCACTTAAGGCAGGCTCCATGTTGCCCCCCAGCGCGCATGTGCAGGAGGGGGGGCTCACACCCCCTTCTCGTATGACTTTGACATTAACTTAGGATGCACACATTTGCGCAAATGTATCCCGTACTGGGGATGGGCCACAATTTGCAGAAGAATCCCACTGCCTATAGGCCAACCGCAGCAGTCCTGGACTTCTCCCTGGAAATAGTGGGGACGAAGGACTCTCCTTGGAAGCTGAGTTATAATGCTTGAAAGCACACCTGCATTTCCATTTTCATCTGGATTATGGGTCATTTTCCCTCTATACCCCGTTTTCCAGATTTTCTAAAAATAATTTACAATAAGCATTGCTTTTATAAACTAAAAAGAAAAAAAGTGGACATCTACATATATAAGAAGGGCCCACGGTTGATTTTACAAAATGCTCACCTGTCACTCTGGCCCTCACAGGCTCCAGCTGCTCCTTCTTATTTCTGCCAAATAGTATATCCATCGCGTGGAGCGAGAGTGAGGTGAACAGTGAACAGAGGCTCCACTGTGCTCAAGGCGACTGCTCTCGGCCCCTCCTTTTCTCTCCTTCCGCCTCCCCTGCAGCTTCCCTCATTTACATCTCCTCTCCAGATGCCAACTGCTCTCCCCTCTGCTTTCCCCTGAAGGCCTGGTACCTCTTCTCACACTGTGTGAGCGTTATTTACGTCTGGTCAAAGGTAAATTCCCCAGCCATGGGTCCAGCTAATCTTTAATCCTCTGACTGTTTCCCCAACACTCCCTTTCCGCTTCCACTTTTTGGCTTAACCAAGAAAAGCTACTTTTCCCTCTTGGCTTAAACTGGCAGGATTTCATTTAGTGGTGCCTTCTGCTTAGTTCTGCTGCCTCAAACAATCCAACCCTGGGGGAGGTGGGGATGGTTTACGGGCAGAAGAAGAGAGACTGCCAGGACCACGAAGGAACATCAGGATTAGGGGAGCCCCCAGCATGTCAATCACATGAAGTCCTGCTGCACAGCAGGGCACCTGACTGCAGAGATGGAAAAGGTGTTTTATTTTGAATAAAGGTCCCTGAGCCTCCCTATGGGGCCAAGAAAAAAAAAATAGTGAGCAATTTAACTCACTATATTTCTTTTTTTTGGGAGAAGTAAACAAAATATTTCACATACCCACAATACAGGGAACTGAAAACTCTACTCAAGAACTTGAAGGAATGTAAAAATCAGACTGGAGCTCCAACTTTCTGGCCCATCAAGAGCAAAAACAATGCCTGGATCTGATTTGAGGATTCCCCGTATTTGTGAATCTCCTCGTGACGCCATTGCCTAAAATCCATGCAAGCGGCTGTGAATGTTGGGTGAGCAGTTTCTGGGCTCACCTTCGCTCCTACTGCTTTAAGAAAGAACCAGCTGTTCCCTCTGCGGGGGGAGTAAGAAAAGCGAGTGTTGCTGCTGTTACACAGCCAGCTGGGTCTCGTTAAGGTCGGGGCTGGATCCAGACTGTTCCAGTATCACAGAGCTCAGTCCTGAGAGCCACCTGGCCGGCTTTGCTCCCCCTGGGCTGCACATTCCTGTCATGGGGCTGGGAGCTTCCGTAGCGCCCCCACCAGGCCCCACTCCAGACCCACAGATTTGGTCTCTGATGGTACAGCCCAGCCTTCGGGAGTCTGAAAACCTCTCCAGATGATTCCATGTGTGTTAAGACAGCCTGGTCCAGGGGAAGATGCTACAGTTGGATATTGTAGGTTTACGTTGCTCTCTGTTCTGTGTCTGGGGGATGTTACCCTCTTGGAGCCTCCATTTCCTTGTCTGTAAAATCTCCAGAACAAGGAAAGTCAGTGGTCTAGCAAAAGCTCCCGTCCCCAAACAGTTAATGATGTGGCCCTTTCTGCCCTGTTGACTCAGAAGGCCCTTCCCTTTGACCCGCATTTCCCATTCTGTCCCATGAGAACGCAACAATTTATTGTGCCCTCTGGTCTAAACACATGTTGGGGTTCCTTGTTCCTACGCTGTGAGTGCTGAGTCCTTGTGAGGCTTTAAGGAGAAGGTCTGGCACACACGGAGGACACGAGGTGGGGGACTCATATCGCCCGGGGAGGCAGCTCTGGGGCAGAAGAAAAGGGCTCAGGGCTTACAGAGAACAGAAGACCTAGCTTGGGATCTCAGCCCTGTGACTTAAAAACTGTGACTTGTCACATGACCCCTCTGGACCTCACTTTATTCTGCAAAACGGGCTGGCAACGCCCATGTCCCGGGGTTTGCGGGGAGGATTATACTAAAGTTCTGTATGTAGGTGAAATCACGAGTGTGCTCTTCCTTTCTTGTTCGCTCTGTATATTCAGAAGAGCAATGACCCCATCCATCAGGAACATTCTGAGTCTTTGTGAAGCCCAGCACGTACTGGCTTGCTCCGGCCCTATACAGTATCCTGTCAGATGGGTGTTCTTAGCCGCGTTTTGTGGATAAGAAAACGCAGGGAAGAGAATCGGTTGCCTTGGATCACAGAGCTACTTCGAGATGAAGTTAGGAAGCAAAGCCGGGCAGCCTGACTTCAAAAGATATCCTCTGACAGTTCCACACAGATCCAATGCATAAAGGATGTTTTCTAGATTTCTACTGAATGGCGCAATGGGTGGAGGACCCAAGAGGGCCCATCTTAGGTTGACAAGGTGGCCTTGTTACAGAAAACTGAGGAACTGAGCTCCTTCAGTCGGGCCCCAGCCGCTCCCCAGGGACAACGATAAAGTGAAACGAAGGATTTTTTTACAGTGGTGATAATACCTTGATCATAGCAATAGGTAACTCTGTTCGTTTTCTAGGGCTACCAGGACAAAGTACCGCAGAAGTCAATCTTCCCACAGTTCTGGAAGCTGGGAGGTTCACATTCAGGGTGTGGCAGGGTTGGTTTCTTCTGGGGCATCTCCTTGGCTTGTAGACGGTCTTCTCGCTGTGTCCCACAGGGTCCTCCCTCTGGACCTGCGTATCCTGCTGTCTTCTTGTGTGTCCCCTTCCCCTCTTACAAGGACACCAGTCAGCTTGGGTAAGGACCCTCCCTGATGGCCTCGTTTTAACTTCATCGCCTCTTGAAAGGCCCTGCCTCTAGTACCATCCCCTCCTCAGGTACTGGGGTTAGGACGTCAACATATGGCTTTGGGGAGGGGATACAGTTGAGCCCATAACAATTATCATGGAGGCACAGTGAGTTAAGGCAAGATGCTTGGGCTGAAAGTAACAGGCTATCTGCTGAAACACCAAAGATGTGCATTTATCCCAAACATCAATCACCTGAGGGTCCCTGGGGCGGGGGGGGGGGCTCTGAAGGCATCTGGGTCATCGTGCCAGGCTCCCACTTCCCAGACTGTCATCCTCAGAGGGTGGGTTTCTCATTCTTGGGCTTGTTCCATTTTGCTTATGAATGGCTGTCTTCCCTCCAGGAGTCACATTCTTGCATAAAAACTATAAGAGCAGGGAGAGAAGATGGGGACAAAGGAGGCGATTTCTTTTTCCATTGTTCTTTCCATGCCAGAGAAAACTCTCTCCCATAATCCTCTAAGTAGCGTTTTCTCTTAGTCTCATTGGGTGAACTGTGTCACATGACCTCCCCTAGTCCAGTCTGTGGCTAGGAGGACAGGAGTGCCCTGAATTTCCTTAAACCCTTCACAGGTCTTGGGAGGTGGGGCACATTGCCACCTGAATCATTTCAGGGTTCCATTTCATTAGCAAGGAAGAAGGAGGGGATGGAGCCTGCAGTGTTGGCTGCAGGCAGGACAGCATTCACGCATTCTCACATTCATTCGTTCAACATACATTTCCTCAGCACCTGCTACATGCTGAAATACAGCAGTGAGCAAAAGAGGAAAAGAATGCTGTGCCTCCTTGGAACTAAGGCTGACTACATGCCAAGTTCTGAGGATAGAGAGGTGAGGATGAGAGTCAGTTCCTGCCTTCTTGGGCTCTCATGATGATCCTTCTGTTTGGGGGACTGAGTCTGTATATCCCAAAGGACTATTCATTTCCCTAGGCAGTGCCGGGGTTCATGGGACTGCCTTCAGGTCAAACCTCCATCCCCGCTCTTTATAAACAGAGATAGCAAGCAGCAGCTGTTTTCTTATTCTGTTTTCTTATTATTTTCCAAGAAGTTCTGGCATCAAGCTAGAACCACAAAGGCCTGACCCCTGCTTTCTAGGTCTTTGCTAATATGGGAAGAGTGGGACCAGAGACTTGTTGCCTGCAGGAGCCTATGATAAACACTACTCACTGGATGCTTGATACAGGCCAAGTAGCGTGCGAAGTGTCTAATTATTAGCCGTCTTTTCTTTAATCTCTATGAAGGAGTCATTAGCAATCTTATTTTTACAGCCTCAGCTGTGGAGGAATTTGATCAAGGTCAACAGCTAGTCAGAACACATTCTTCCCCGGGACCCAGCAATGCTTCTCATCTTTGTGAAGCTGCTGGTGGAGGAACCGAGTAGATAAGAGAAAAAGAGTAGATGTTCAACAATTTCTAAAATGTATACGCTGCCTTAAAATGATGGAAAGTGGCCACTGCCTAAAAGAACAGGGCCATGGGAATGTGAAGGCAAGCAGCTGAGTTTGGCCGCAGAGGTTTGTCATGTAACAAACCAGTCTAAGGCCTGTGGCTTCAAACAACCAGTTAGAGTATGTCTGTGGTCCTGGGGGCTCAGCTCCATGGGCTGACTGTGCTCTGCGGGTCAGTTCTTCCGCTTTCATTGTGTCCTAAGCCGAGACCATGTCCAGGAAGACATTCATGTAGGAGTTCTCCTATACCGTCCAATACAGTAGCTGCTAGTAGCTTGTGTCTATTTAAACTTCAGTGTAAATTAATTGCTGTGACCTTAGGTTTCTCATCCATACCAGCCACATTTCAAGGGCTCTGTAGACACATATGGCTGGTGGCTGCCAAACTGGACAGTGCAGAGCATCCAGGCACCATGGACGGTGGTACTGACAGTGCGGAGTCAGCAGAAGAGCTTCCAAGATGGCATGTGCGTGTGACTCCAGTGAACAGAAGCAGTTATGACCGCACAACAAGCCCGTTTAGAGGGTAGAGGTGTAAAGGTAAAAATGTGAATGGCTCATTCCTCCATTCATCTGTTCCACAGATAGAGCGCTACCTGTCCAGGGGGAACAGTTGCCATCAGAGGTAACAAAGAAGCAGGAGTGAGAAATCCTCCAGGCCAGGGAGCATGGTGAGAAGAGGGATGCCCAGAAGGCTTCCTGAAAGGGGCAGTGCTGAGCCAAGCGCTGAGGGACGGCCGGGAAACGGCCACATGGAGGAAGTGGCGGAGTGGTCCAGAAGGGAAAGAGCTCATGCACAGACAGAGTCGTCACACGGCATGGCCACACCACCTCATTCCAGACCACTGAAAGGGCAGGTGAGCAGGACAGGGGAGGAGGGCCCAGGGGAAACTAGCTGGCAGGAGAGGGAGGGAGGGGAGAGGAGAATTGCTCAGACTTGAGGCACTGCAGGCTGAGGTTGCTGAGAAGGAAGCAGGAAGAAGGTTGGCGTTTCAGGAGGCGCTGACCAGCAGGGCCCTTCCCTGAGCCGGGCTGAGCACCTGCTGGACTTCCTCCCAAGTCACACGTGTTTGCACAAGTCGGCCATGCTGCCTCCAGCGGGGATCCGGAGACTGCGGAAGAGGATTCCCTTCCAGAGGATGGAGGCTTGGTACAGAACCGCACATCGTCTGCCCTCCACGGGGTCCAAGAGGCTCTCAGGGTCCAAGAGGCTTGGTCTCTTCTCTCAGGGAGGGAGAAAGAAGGGTGTTCCCTGCTCTGCATTTTGCGCTCATCTTCTTATCCTGGCAGAGGCCTGGTAGGCACTATTACTATTCCCTCTTTACAGAGGAAGCAACGGAAGCTTTTGAGATTGTGCCCCTGGGCCCGAAATCTCACACCATGTGGCAGGGATGGGAGATCGAATGTGGGATCCTCTGAGCTTGCAATTTGGGGGAAGGTGCAGGAAGAGAGGCTACCCTTCCCCAGGGCCACTTTTTCCATGAAATGTGCTGTGTCCATACAACAGTCTTGAGATGAAGAAGCTAAATTCAAAAGGGAAAGTTTCTGTGCTATAGAAACAACAGCCTTATTTTGCAATTCTATATCTTCTGTCACAAAGTTATGGCCTAAAATGAGTTAATATTTGCCTTTTGGAGATAATGTTATCATATCTAAATTACTTTGCAGCTTTCCAATTAAGTAAGCTTTTAAATGGTGCCTCTAATTAGCCAGGGTGATAAGCAGAGCAGATAGTGTAGAAAGGGTTCAAGGTGACAGGCAAAGTCCCAGCAGAGATGGCACCTGGCTCCTGGAGGGCAAAGCATGGGTGATGAGCTGCAGAAAACAGGATGCAGAGAGCAGTGGGGGAGCCTCCCTAGGACTCCTGGAGCAAATGTTCCACTGCTAAACAAAGACCATAAATTATGCCATTAACATTTAAGAGGACTGGTTACTTGCTCAAAGTCCCACCCAACAACAGAGGCTGCTGTCACATAGGGTATTATAGATAGAAAACTGGGAAATCATAGCTCCTGACCTCAGTGAGATCAGAGCCTAACAAAGGAGAAAGGAATGCAAATAATCACAATAATATAGACGTGCTGTATACGATCACTTATATAATAACAATTTATCACACTTGGGAAGTGGAATTGACAAAACTGAAATGCAAACATCAGTGGTAGAAACTGATGCCTAAAATCGATGCTCAATTTTCCACCCTGTACTTTAGGGCCCGATCAGTGAGCCTGGACAAAAGTTCAATTTAAGTAATAACCTCTAGGTTATAGTCTGGAAGATGTCCTGACATTTCTATCTCCTCTGTAATCTTCCAGGGTGCGCCTCTCTCTCCTCCAGGCCCAAGTCACTGCCCTATTTCTGACTTCCTAGGAACAGCGTCCTCATGGGCTTCCAGTCCCACCCCTCCAATCCACCTTCCCTGCTGCCGCCAGGTTACTTGGCTGAAATTCATATCTGATGTCACCCTCCTATTGAAAAATCCAGAGGTGAGCACGGTACCAGGCACAGAGCAGGTCTCAAGAGATATGGAATGAATGAATGGCATATGGCCTCACTGTGGTGCACTGTCACAGTGTTAGTTTGCCAGGGCTGCCGTGACAAAGTGCCACAAACTTGGTGGCTTAAACAATAGAAATGTATTCTCTCACAGTTCTAGAAGCCAGATGTCTAAAGAAAGGTGACAGAATAGCCATGATCCTTCTGAAGTCTCAAGGGAAGACTCTTCCAACTTCTGGTGTGGCCCACACTGTGAGATTTCTTGTCTTGCGGATGCATCGCTTCAATCTCTGCTTCTGCGGTCACAGGGCCTTCTCGCCTCCGTGTCTCGGTATCCACATCTGCCTCTTCTTACAACATCATCGGTCACTGGATTGGGGCTCCCCCTTAACCCAGCAAGACCCCTTCTTAACTTGATCATATGTGCAAAGGCCCAGTTTCCAAATAACGTCACATGCACAGGTACCAAGTGTCAGAATTTCAGCATGTCTTTCTGGAAGGTGCAACTGAACCCACAGTAGTTATTAACAACTCAAAAGTAGAAACTAAAAAGCTTGTAAGTGGATTTATTTTGTACATCTAAGTTCCTGTAGTTTCTCTCTCATCCTCTCTTATTTTCATTTTTAAAGCTAAAACTTTTTTTTTTTTTTTTTGCTTTTAGGGCCATACCCACAGCACATGGAAGCTCCCAGACTAAGGGTCAAATCAGAGCTACAGCTGTCAGCCTACGCCACAGCCACAGCAATGCAGGACCTGAGCCACATTTGCGACCCACACCACAGCTCACGGCAACACCGGATCCCTGATCCACTGGGGAGAGGCCAGGGATCGGACGCTCAGTCTCATGGACACTAATTGGATTCATTTCTGCTGCACCACAGCAGGAACTCCCTAAAGCTAAAAACTTTGAAGCGGTGCTTAAAAAGGGAAAAAGTGGCAGTTAACTCCGATAGAGCCTGAGAAGGCTTCTGAGCAGAGATCTGGAAATGAGTCACTCTTGGAAAAGGGTGTAAGTGTCCAATGTAGAAGAGAAGGCATTCTCAGTGGAGAAACAGCTTGTGCAAAGGTGTGGAGGTGTGGTCATGCACGGCAGGCCACCCAGTGGGGGATAACATAGGGTTTTGTAGTGTACGCGGGTTCTGGGGTACTGACACAAACGAGGGACTTGACATTCTGGGGGTCTCTCTCTGAGACCCCCTTTCTACCAGCTCTCCCCCAACCCTTCCCTCCACCTCACCCCTTTCTTCCTGGCTTGCCCTTCAAGGTCCAGGTTACCAGGCACCCTCTAGAAGCAAACAACTGAGGAATATGTGGGCCAACCCGGAAGTCTGGTCTACACACATGTTTAAAAACTCAGGAGCACACCACACGCCATTCCAGTGACCGAGGTCATTATCTGACCTGGTCCCCAGGTAGAGAACGGACACCATCAAGGAAAGTGTACAGACATAACTCAGTTGTGCAGGTGTGCTCCCCAGAACTGGACCCGGCAGCCTGAGCCTTCAAGGGGAGCAGCAACATGAACAACAGAGAGTTATTAATTTGGTTTAAGTAGGCACTGAGTCCACAGAAAGAATCACAAAGGTGCTCAGGCCCTGTGGGCAAGCATCCCAGTCCTGAGAACAGACTTGTCTGAACGTGGCTCTCCCAGAAGCAGACCCGAAGACAAAGACTGCAGAGTAAATGCTTCATGTGGGAGGTGAGCCCAGGAAATGGCAGCAGGGGAGTGGGGAGGTGAGTCAGGGAGGGGAGACACTAACGGTGCAATAGCAAGGCCATTACCATCTCAGCAACTGAGGCTCCATCTGGTGGGGGACCCCAGAGAGTGCATGAACATGTCTCAGAGTGATCTTGAGAGAGCTGAGGAACTGACCCACCAACTGTGGTCAGTAAGGGTGAGAGTTTCTCCCCAGAGCCTCTAACGTCCAGCCACTTCCCTCCTGTTCTTTGCGTGCAGGGTGAGGCAAAGCCACAGCTGCCTGACACAGTAAGTGTGAGGGCTTAAGGCAGGGCATTGACAATGTCTGCTAAAACCCTCAAGAGGTAACTCAGCCAGCCTAAAGGGTAAGTGCAAGAAGATGCGCAGAGCAGTGTTGACCAGGACAGCAGAACTGGACGCATCACAGATGACCAAGACCATACAAAACATCTAGCAAATGGGAACGGCATAGTGAATGTCCATTCACTGGAAGGAGGCTCGGCCACCTCCATGCTGCTTTTGGCATCATAGAAAGGGCTTGCTATCTAACGCTAAGAGGGAATGCAAGGTGCGATATGAGCTAGTTACACATACACCACGATTGTCTGGGTAAACATCTATCTGCCAAAGGAGAAGCAGTCGAAGGAATCACAAAGAAATGAAATTGGAGGAGTTCCCGTCGTAGCGCAGTGGTTAACGAATCCGACTAGGAACTATGAGGTTGCAGGTTCGGTCCCTGCGCTTGCTCAGTGGGTTAACGATCTGGCGTTGCCGTGAGCTGTGGTGTAGGTTGCAGACGCGGCTCGGATCCCGCGTTGCTGTGGCTCTGGCGTAGGCCGGTGGCTACAGCTCCGATTCGACCCCTAGCCTGGGAACCTCCATATGCCGCGGGAGCGGCCCAAGAAATAGCAAAAAAAGACCAAAAAAAAAAAAAAGAAAGGAAGAAAGAAATGCAATTGGAGAGGGACATGGGACCATGAGAATTCTTTTGCTATGTTGTGGTTGACTGAGTGGAGGGCAAAGAGTCAATGTGACTAATACAAAACCAACTGATAGAGAACAGTGTTTCCTGCATCCCCTCCCAGATAAGCTGATTGCCCTTCCATTCCTGTCTCAGCTTCTGAGGGAACCTAAACTGAAACAGGTTTCTTCCCAAGACTGGGATGTCTGGGCCACAGGGCATGAACAGTTTTATGGTTCTTTTTAGGGACTCAATGCCCTACTTAAACAGAATTTGTTCTCTTTCTGTTTTCAATTGCTGATCCTGCAAATCAGGATTTGGAGGCCCAGGCAGCTGGATCAGATCACTGGAATCACATGCACACAGACCCAGCCATGCCCTGCTTCCTTTATTCCCATGCACAGAATTTAAGGCACATGGTGAGCTGACATCACCAAGATGAAGTCTGTGCCCACGAGACTGCAGTTTATCGGAATATAATGAATGTGAAATGGAATTTAGCCTGCAGATTTGCATTCCTTATCGAATGTCTCCAAGCATGTTCCATGAGGGACATAAATTAAGCCTTTACCCAGGAGATACATTATCTCTGCGTGTGGCCTTCCAGATAGTTTTCTAATGAAAGTCACTAGACGTTTGGCCTCTGGAGATAAGAGCCCTGTTCTGCCCAGCTTGGGTGCCAGCCTGTGAGCCAGCAGTGACATCAAATCCTGCCTAGGGCTCTGTCTGGGGGGGCTGCTGCACACGACTCAGAAGGGCTTCTGGGAAAGGGGTGGGGGGAAGGGTCAGCCCCCCAGGGACCTGGGAGATGGGGCCAGGCTGGCAAATGCTCAGTCCTACTATGTGCCAGCCAATGAATAGACAGAGATTAAGACACATTATTCCTTCCCCCTAAGAAACTGACAAAATAAAACAATCCACATGTCCATTAACAGAAAAACAGATGAGCAAAATGTGGTCTATCTTTACAATGGGGTATTATTCCAAGATTAAAAGGAATGAAGTTCTGGAGTTCCCATTGTGTCTCAGCGGTAACAAACCTGACTAGTATCCACGAGGAGGTGGGTTTGATCCCCGGCCCCACTCAGTGGTTAAGGATCCAGCGTTGCTGTGAGTTGTGGTGCAGGTCACAGACATGGCTTGGATCTGGCATGGCTGGGGCACTGATTCATCCCCTAGCCTGGGAGCTTCCATATGCTGCAGGTGCAGCCCTAAAAAGACAAAAAGACAATAAAAAAAAAAAGGAATGAAGTACTGATACATGCTCTGATATGGATGAACCCTGAAAATGTACTTGTCACAAGAGTATACATATGATTCCATTTATATAAAATGTCCAGAACAGGTAAATCCATAGAGGGAGAGGTAATGGTTGCCAGGGGATGGGGGGGGGGGGAAGGTGGGAGCAAAACCCAAAAACTGGTACCTTAGGTCAGAGAAAGTTAACCGCTTAAAACCACACAGAGACAACGGTGTTCTCAAAGACTGGCCAACCTACTACGAGAAATGTTTATCTGACCCCTTTTTGGAAGGTTCCAGAGCCTCACCATGTTCGATGGCTCCCTTCTCCAACCTCAAATGACTAACTTCTCATGCCAACCATCTCAGCAGTGCTGTGATTTGTCATAATAGAATAAACCAGGCCCTCGGTGTCTCCTCTGGTGCAGCCCAAATGGCCTACATTGGTATTTTCCTAAAGAAGAAGTTACCCAGATTAGTTAAAACAATGTTCCCCCCACTAAAGTACCACAGTGGTGGTGGCGTATTTAATTAATTTGAAAGGTATCACGAATGTCACACGTTACTCAGGAAGGCCAACAAAGAGCTCAGTTGGGGATGTATTCATTTTAAAAAGCCCTTCACTGAACTTTTATCCTATAAACTTTAACTGTGTACCAGAAAAAACGGGCGGGGGAGCATTAATACCTACTGTGAGATGGATGAAACACGAAGACACTGTATGATCGTCGAAGAAGCCAACCACAAAAGGTCACAGAGCGTATGATTCCATTTACGTGAAACTTCCAGGACAGGCACATCCCTAGAGACAGGAAGTACATTAGTCCTTGTCTGAGGGGAGGGGTGAGGGGGTGTGTGGAATGGGGTGAGAATGCTAGTGAGTGCAGGTTTCTTTGGTGGGGGAATGAAGGAAAAATGGGCTAACATTGATTGTGCTGATGGTTGTACAACCTTGTGAATATACCAAAAACTGTGGAGATAGATACATATATATATTTCTTGGAGGGGGGGTTATTTTGTTTTTTCTAAGACCACACCCGAGGCATATGAAGGTTCCCAGGTTAGGGGTCTAATTGGAGCTGCAGCCGTCAGCCTACGCCACAGCCACAGCAATGCGGGATCCGAGCCATGTCTGTGACCTACACCACAGCTCACGGCAACGCCAGATCCTTAACTCACTGAGCGAGGCCAGGGATAGAACCCACAACCTCATGGTTCCTAGTTGGATTTGTTAACCACTGAGCCATGACAGGAACTCCTGTGGATGTATATTTTAAATGGGTGAATTGTATGGTGTGTGAATATATATGTATATAGTCTTTTTAGGGCCATACCCACAGCATATGGAGGTTCCCAGGCTAGGGGTCAAATGGGAGCTGTAGCCACTGGGATACACCACAGCCACACAAATGCCAGATCCGAACCACGACTATGACCTACACCACAACTCATGGCAACACTGGATCCTTAACCCACTGAGTGAGGCCAGGAATCGAACTTGTGCCCTCATGGATGCCAGTCAAATTTGTTTCCACTGAGCCATGACGGGAACTCTATGAATTATATCTTAATCAACCTTTTATTTAAAAAAAGAAACTCAGAGGAGAGAGGCATATTATATGAGGCAAGTTCTACAAGGTTCATTAAGGAAGTATCTTGGAACAGATCACAGATCAGCTCAAGGATGATCACGGAAGGACCAGGGAGAAGGGGGCTCGTGGCAGAAGGAATAGCACAGACAAATGCACAGAGACACAAAGGAAGGTCACCACCAATGAATTATGATAGGATATAATTATAACTATAATCCAAGCTGTGACTTTGGAGCTTGTGGGGGAATGATGGACCTGTGAGATTTTTTTTTTTAAAAAAAAGAATCTGTAATCTTGGAAGAGGTAATACACTCATGTGGTACAACATGGAAGTCTCAAAAAAGGTGGTCAACGTGACGAAAAATATCACGCCTGTCTCTGTCTCCCCCTGCCTCGTCCCCACTCTCCCGCCCTGGGCCATCACTACTGCCAGTCTTTCATGTGTCCTTTATGAGATATATTACACACGTACGAATAAATACGCACATGGGTTTCGTGTAAACGGGACTGCATCATCAACAATGTTTCACACTCTTCTTTCAGTACTAGCCCAAATCTTGAGGATTCTTTCAAATTTGTATACAAAAAACACATTCTTTTTTTAGTGGGTATGTAGGATGTACCACATTTGACTAACCAGTTCTCTATTAAGGGACGTTTAGGCTGTTTCTAATCTTTCTTTCTTACAAAATTCTGCAATGAATAGCCTCAGACACAGGACGTTTTGCATATGTCTGCATTCATCTGTAGGTGAAATTCCTAGAAATGAAACTGCTCCATTATAGAGCTTGTTCTTTTTAAATTTTGAGAGCTATCATCATATTGCCCTCGACCGGGATCGTTCCAACTGATGCTTCCATCAACAATCGGTGAGAGAGGCTGCTCCCCTACATTTTGGGGGTCTGTGGGGAAACACTGTCAGAGACGAGTTCATTCAGGGACTTGAATACAAAGCCAAGAGGTCTGAACTTGATCCACTGATCATGGACCCTCTGTCAGAAGATTAGGCAGTGGGTGAGGGTGGGCAGGTTTGAAGTTTTAAAGGCTTGTTTTCATGATGATACCACATGAATTTTGTAGGCAATTTTTTATGCTCAAACAGGAATGAGTGGTAATGTGATGAGGCAGAGAGTAGAAAAATATCTCCATTAGGATGGGAGCCCTGCTGGGGAGAATGTGATTATCAAGTGGGCACAGCAGCCGCTCCAGACAATGGGCTTGGGTATGGGCACAACGTGCTCTCTTCACTACACCATAACTCTAGCGTTCCTGCCATTTTTCTTTTATCACATACTTCCCACAAGCTAAGGTGTCTCATGAGACATTTAGCCCCCAAAGGTCACAACACAAAACCAATAACAAGGAATTTTTATCAGACGCTAACAGTTGACTCGATGACAGGCAGACAAGTGATACAGCAACTTTATCTTTCTCTACAAGACCATTTTGCAAATTAATTGGATTTGGAACTGGCAATGAACAAAGAGCTGGAAGAAGCAAAAATGCAGACACATTCATCCTGAATCTTTTGTCTCTGAAGTAAGAGGTTAGTTGCTATTATGTGATACAGAAAGAGAAGGAAAGATGGATGGCAGTTAGTTGTGAAGGCACCAGCATATGAAGGACCTGAGAGCTAGCTCTACCCAGACGTGCCAGTGGCGGTTCAAGGATGAGTGCCTTGACCTTGATCCTCGTGGGGCTTGCTCTGAGGTTTAGGGCCACCACTGCTAAGCCAGAGCATGACAATTCCTGCTCTGAGAACCAAGTGGGTTTCAGAGATGCTTGCTATGAATTTGTGCCTCTCAGCCGCACCTTCTATGGTGCCCAGAGCTGGTGTGAGGGCCAAGGAGGCCATTTGGTCTTTATTCGTGATGAAAGCACCCAGCAATTTCTGCAGAAGCACATTTCCCAAGACAGGGAATGGTGGATCGGACTCACAGGGAATTTGGCTCAGAAGGCAACCACGCAAGGTAGGTGCTGTGATATTTGTTTTATGGGGAATTTGTAGCTGTGATTCTCGCCATAGCTTCTTACCCAGAACTCCATGGAAAAAATTACTATGTCTCAATTCTCATGGTAAGGCTCCCTTTTGATTGTCTTGTGGACCAAATAAAAAAATTCTTGTGCAGTTCCTTGCACAGAAACAGGCACATAGCTGACACACCTGAAATGACTTTTTTTTTTTTTTTGGCTGTACCCAAGGCCTATGGAATTTCCCAGGCCAGGGACTGAACCTGTGCCTCAGCAGTGATCCAAGCCACCACAGAGACAATGCCAGATCTTTAATCCGTTGTGCCACAGTGGGAACTCCAAAATGACCATTTCTTTGCATGTGCCTAAGACTAGCTATGACTTCTTCAGTTCTTGCTAGAATAGTGCTGGGTGCTGAGTGCTTTACATCCACTTTCACACTGAATTCTTCTCATGACTGATGAGTTGTTATGTGGTCCCTATGTTACAGATGAGAAAACTGGGTCCCAGGGAATAGTGACTAGGCTATTTTCGAAGTGCTTCCACATGTCCTTTCCCCACTTGTTATAAAACTAAAGTGGGTCGGAGTTCCCATCGTGGCACAGTGGTTAATGAATCTGACTAGGAACCATGAGGTTGCGGGTTCGATTACTGGCCTTGCTCAGTGGTTTAAGGATCCAGCATTGCTGTGAATTGTGGTGTAGGTTGTAGACGCAGCTCGGATGCCGTGTTGCTGTGGCTCTGGTGTAGGCCGGTGGCTACAGCTCCGATTAGACCCCTAGCCTGAGAATCTCCATATGCCACGGGAGCGGGAACAGCCCTAGAAAAGACAAACAAACAAACAAACAAAAACAAAACAAAACAAAACAAAACACTAAAGTGGGTCAAGGGCTCAGCACAGCTCAATTCCCATTAGACACCTCATCCTTTCCTCAGGGAGGGGTCCTCCCTCCAAACCCAGCACATTCAGGTGACTCCTTCTCTTTGCACCTGGAGGACCTCGCGCACACCTCTAGGACTTTTAGCCGGACTTAAGTTTTCAGGTGCCTTTCCCCAGGCGATGAGCTCTTCAAAGGAAGGAGCTGTATGCTGGCCATCGTTGTTTTCCTGGCATCTGTAGGCGCTGCTACTCTTACTTGATGGATGAGGAAAACAAGTCCAGAGAGAGGACATGACTTGCTCGGGATGATGCAGAGTCCTGCCCCCTTGTGTTGCCCCACAGAGGCTGCTAGGTTTTAGAAATGAGTAGCTTGGTCTGGGCTGAGCACCTGCAGACAAGTATCAGCATGGACAGAAAAGCTTGAACAAAGCAAGAGCCAGGGAAGGTCATTTTAGGAAACACAAGCCAAAGGGTTTGAATTCTGAAATGTGTCTTCAGGCAACATCTATTGAATGGTTTCTTGCTTTGAAGATACAGAAACTGCAGGTTTCTGTATATCAAATGTTCATCCACATGCACTTAAAGGAGTGTATCTATTTAAAATCTCCAAGGGGAGTTCCCATGGTGGCTCAGAGGAACTGAATCTGACTAGTCTCCATGAGGATGCAGGTTCAATCCCTGGCCTCGCTCAGTGGGTTAAGGATCCGGCATTGCCATGAGCTGTGGTGTAGGTCGCAGACGAGGCTTGGCTCTGGCCTTGGCTGTGGCTGCGGCGTAGGCCAGCACTTATGGCTCCGATTCCACCCCTAGCCTGGGAACCTCCATTTGCCATGGGTGCAGCCCTGAAAAAAAGCCAAGAAAAAAAATCTCCAAGGGACACTGCATGGGTGTTACAGCAAACAGGGTAATTCTGAGTAGGCCATGTCCCAACCTCCAACGTTTGATGTTATTTAAGACGCAAGGGCTGTCCTGGCTGTGTGCAGTACAACAGCAATTGTGTAACTAGATGTCAGGCACTTCAAGTGCTGACAAATGGACAAAATTCATTCTGGAACAATCTGCAAGAAACATAACAATTGTGGGAGTTGTCCATAGATTGGAAAAGGGAAGATGTTTTCATTTTATACCCTTTTGCACTGTTTGAATTTTTAAACCCTATGTATGGATTTCCTTTCCTTTAAAAAAAAATGACAAATGTATTTTTGAATCTTCACAGTAAATTTTTTTTTTCTTTTTAGGGATGCACTTGTGGCATATGGAGGTTCAGCTGCAAGCCTTCATCACAGCCACAGCAATGCCAGATCTGAGCTGCATCTGTGACCTATGCTGCATTGCAGCTCAAGGCAACACCAGATCCTTAACCCACTGAGTGAGGCCAGGGATCGAATTCACATCCTTGTGGATACTAGGCAGGTTCTTAACCTGCTGAGCCACAATGGGAACTCCACAGCAAATAGTTGATATTCAGTGTCTTCTAGATCTCTGGTGTCCTTGAAATACCTGTGTATCACACACACACACACACACACACACACACACACACCTCTTCAAGAGTCGCATCAGTGTATTCAAGGCTATAAAGAGTACTGAAGTGATGAACACTGCTTCCATTTTAACTCAGTGCCGCAAATAGAACTGCCAAGGGCCCCTGCTTCTCTCGGGAGCATCTTTACCACCGGGGCATACTTCCGTGCTCTTGTTTCAGACTCTGGTTGGACACTGCCGGAAGTGTCTCGTTTATGTAACTGAACCGCCTTGTAAGGCTCTGGGGCTGCACCCGGGACTGCAGGTGGAGGTCTTCTGTTGGAGGATAATGGCTAGGCAACACCCCTTCGCTGGCTCAGGAACAAGAGGCCTCCAGCCTGTGCGCACGGACTGCACACCCACTGCACACGAGGAGGGGGGCTGGGCGAGCCCTGTGCTCACCAGGATCAGGAGGACACCTCCAAGTCCTGGTGGTCATGTTCCCATCCCAGGGCCCGTGATCTGGCTGGACACCTCAAACGTGAGCTACAGCCACTGGCACCAAGGGCAGGATGCTTCTGCTCCCAAGCTCTGCGGCTACATGGGGAGAGACACTTCCTTCGGGTGGGTGGCCTCGGACAACTGCACACAGGAGTTCGCCTTCATCTGCGAGTTTGGTGAGCGGGCCTCGGCCGTGGAATCTCCCTCTTTCTGTCTCTCTTTGACTCTGTCTCTCTGGGTCTCTTCCTCCATCTCTCTCAGTATCTCTATCCCTCTAAATGCCCACGGTCTCTGTGAGATGCTCTTTGTCTCTCCAGCCCCCATCTCACTCTTCCCTGTCCACGTACCTCCCCACTAGTCTCCCCTGTCTCCTCTGTCTTTCCCCCTCTTGACCCGCATTGGAGGGAAGTGCTCGGCCCTCTCTCCGCTCCCTCTCCAGTCTTCCCATGAAGGGAGAGGTGGTCTCACTCCCCCTTGACTCCTGCTCCCTGGCCAGCCTGGCTTTGAGCCCCTCATGCCCATATCCCATCCCAGCTCCTGAATTACCCCGTGCTTTGCTCTTCTGCCCTTTGCAGCTGCTGCCCATGGTTGACCTCCTTTGAGGGCCCTGGGAACCCCTTCCTGAGACTAAGTTTATGGGTCCTCACAGGAGTGACCCATGGTCCTGGCCACCATGTGGGGCCTGGTCTTGGAGCTGAACTACCCCAGGATCCCCTGCCCCTCAAGCTTCTGGACTTCCTGGGCCCAGCCCCATCCCTGGCTCTAAGCCTCTCCCTGGAGACTTTGGCTCCCAGGCCCTTTTCTGGGTTTGGACACTTACAGGGGCCCCCACTCTCCTTCCCCGGGCTTGTCTTTAACTCTCCTGGCCTGGCTGATTCTGCAAACTCAGAAGCTTAGGGGACCTGTGGGTTATGAATCTTCCCTTGCTTCTTACCAACCCGTCCCCCACTACTCCTTTCCCCACCCCAGTGCAGCCTGTCCCAGCACCAGCAGCCCCTAGGGCCCTGCAGCCTCTGGCACTAGTGTGACACTAGGAAGAGCTAATGTATATCAAGCAGGACTCCCAGGTGCTGAGCTCGCAGTCCTGCATGCACTGACTTATCACACAATAGAAGCACTTCCTGATTCTATTGCAGGCCCATTGTAAAGCTAAGAAAAGGTGAGGCTCAGAAAGGGGAAGTTCCTTACCCAAGGCCAGGCAGCTGGGAAGTAACAGAGATGAGGCTTAAAGATGAGAGAGAGAGACTGGGAGATGCTGTGCTGCTGGCGTTGAAGGCAGAGGAAGGGGCCACAATGCAAAGAATGTGGGAGCCTCTAAAAGCTGGAAAAGGCCTGGGAATAGATTTTTCTTCTCCAGAAGGAACCAACCCTGCCTAATAGGACCCATTTGGAACTTTCGACCATAACTGTAAGAAGATAGATTTGTGTTGTTTAAGCCACGAAGGTTGTGGTCCTTTGTGACAGCAACCATAGGAAATGAGCATAGGTTTTGGTCTCAACCCCTGCCCTGTGGCGCTCACACCAGCCAGATGGGCCTGAGTTTAAAGCCACTATTTCCCACTTTCTGCTGTGCATACCTGAGCCAGGTCACTCTTGTTCAACAAATCTTTACTGAAAGTGGACCATGTGCCAGGAGCT
This sequence comes from Phacochoerus africanus, assembly GCF_016906955.1. Lineage (NCBI taxonomy): Eukaryota > Metazoa > Chordata > Mammalia > Artiodactyla > Suidae > Phacochoerus > Phacochoerus africanus. The sequence continues at coordinate 7,030,622 of NC_062551.1, forward strand.
AGGCTGGGGTGGGGTCTCAGCCCAGGGACCCCGCAGAGCCCGATGTTACCAGTGGGGAGGATAACAATACAATAGGACTGGTATGAAGACTCATAAAATCACTCATTCATTCAACAAATGCTTGTTTAGCATCTACTATGTGCCAGACATTGTTTTCAAATAAGGCTCAAGGAAGGTACTTGAAAAAGGCACAATAACAGTTGCCAATTTTACAGCCCTTAATCTACAAGTGCAGATTCATTTAACCCTTCCTACAACGTGATGAGGTGCCCCACTGACTCCCCCACGTAACTGGCAGAAGGCCAAGGGGTCAGAGCGTGGCAGTCTGGCTCCTGAGCCATGCTCCTGCCCACCACACTATATTTCTCACCTCTGCTGAGTCAGCTCCCACTGTGACCCTGCACCTCATGCTTCTGACCCCCGAGACCCCTCCACTTCCCATCACCCAGGCACCTGCCCACCCATGACCATGAGGCCTCCTAAGGCGTTGCCTTACCTTTGCCACAGGTGTCGGTCAGACCCTGGCCTGTGAGGGCCTCAATGCGACCATGCACTGCGGCTCGGGGGATGTCATCCAGATCCAGGATGCTTTCTATGGCCGCCAGACTCCCCATTATTGCACTAAGGACGCCGGGCACCCCTCATACCTGGAGGAGGCATGCAGCTGGGTCAGCGTCAAGGATGAAGTGGCAGGTAGGACCCAAGGGCTCTGTAGCTCTGGGTGCAAGTGCACCTCCCAGTGTCCTGTGCCCAGCAAAGGGGTTTGGAAGGATTGGACCATCTGACCTTGGATCTCCGTCATATAGGAAAACCAGCCAGTCTCTGCCCACAGCACCAAGTAGGGGAGCAAGGGGGCCGTGGCTCCCCCTTCACCTGCCATCAAACCCACTTGATGGGGCAGGTGGGCGTTTTGCTCCCCACCCCAACCGGGTGCAAGAAACATTGATTTCTTTTTTTAATTTAAATTTTTAACGTTTTAAAATACTTTAAACGTATAAAACAGGAATAAAAAATATTTCAGTGTACTCCCATGGACCCACTACACATCTGTGTCAAATCTTAACCTTATGCCTTACTTGATTAAAATTCCCTGCTTACAGAAATGAGTACGTTACATTATATATCATCCGCCTTGATACAGGTACCAGTTTGTTTCATCTATGGTATAACCACACCCTAGTTTGTCTCTCCTTCTGTTGAGAGATGTGTGGATTGTTACTAATGCTGGCTATTGTGAATAATCCCGAAACAAACCCCTGACTGCCCCCTGCCCCCAAACAGTAGCTCCCCTTCATGTGGGAGAGTTTCTCTAGGGCCTTGTTCTAAAGCAGATTAAATCTGACGCTGAGCCAGGTCTGTCTGGTGACAAGGATTTTCTCTTGGAAACAGCTCGTTCCTCTCCCCCCACGTCCACCCCACATTGTCCCTGCTCCCCTTAGAGCAGACGTGGAGGGAGGAAATCAGCTAGGTGGCTCACTCCGACTGGCTTTATTGCCCCAGCCTTCCTGAGGCTGTGGCCCCACCAAGGAAGAAAGGCCCAGGCAGGACGGGCTGATGGCTGTGCCCCCCTCACAGAGGCACTGATGGAGCTCAGCGGCCGTCTTCCTCAAAGGCCCAGGTGCAAGTTTCCGCACCTTGTAGCCACATCCAGAGAGCACACTGGAGGGGAGCCCTGCATCCTTTGGGGAAGGTTGGAGAGAAGATCTGGGCGGAGCCCCAGGGGGTCTTTCTGTACCACAATCACTCACCCATCTGATGAATTTGCCAGCACACACTGAGCACCAGCACTGAGCCATGCACTATCTTGGCTCTTCAGATGCGAGGATGAATCAAACACAATCTAGTTCTTCAAAGAGGTCACAGTCTAATGAGGGGACAGATACAAATATGGCAATCACCTAACAGTGTTATACAAAGGGAACAAAGGCGCTGCTTACTTACTCAAGCAAAACTCATTTTGTACCTGCTATGTATCAGGTACTATTCTGTGTGCTGGAGAAGGAGCAGTAGACCAAAAAAAAAAAAAAAAAATACCAAAGCAGAACAAAGATTACCTCTCTCTTGGAGATTGTAGCCTTGTGCTGTGGATGCACATAGCAGAGTACAGAACGCATATTGAGGGGTGTAGCAAACCGGGAAACAGAAATCCCACTAGGACTTTCAACAGAGGGAATTAAATGCAGGGAATGGATGGCACAAGTCAGAGAAGTGCCAAGAAGCCCAACAGGGGATGACAATGCAAATGCAAACTGGCAGCAGCAGAAGCCACTACCATGTGAAGGGCAGGAGAGACAACTGCAGGGGATGTCTTACCAAAACCAGAAGTCAGGGCCATCCAGAAGGTGCTGGAAGGATGATGGAGGTGCCCTGTGGGAGCAAGGACACAGAGGGAGGGCCTGGCCAGAGGGAGCTGGAGCTACCGAAGAGCTGCAGTGAAAGAGAGGGTGGCAGGCAGAATTAGGAACCCCAAAATTCCCATCCTCATCCCTGGAAGTGAGGGTATGATAAGAACACCTGCCCGTGAATATGTTAGGTTACATGGCACAGAGATCTTTGCAGATGTCATTATAGTTGCTCATCTTAAAATACGGAGATTATCCTGGCACAATCTAGTCACGTGACCCCCGCAAAGCAAAGAACTTTCTCTGGCTGGAAGTGGAAGAGCACTCGGGTAGATGGTTCAAGTGTGAGACCTGATAGGTCCTTGCTGGCTCTGAGATACAGGGGGCCACAGGGAAGGACTGCAGAGAGGCCTAGGAGCTTAGAGGGTCCTAGCTGTCAGTGAGAAAAGAAATGGGACCTCAGTTCAAGAGCCCCAGGGAACTGAATTCAGCCAACAGCAAGAATGAGACTGCAAGTAGATTCCTCCCCAGAGCCTCCAGAGAGAAAACTCAGTCTTGCCGACACCATGATTCCAGCCCTGTGACCCCTGAGCAGAGCCCAGCAGAGCCTACCCAGACCCCTGACCTCCAGAACTGTGAGATAATAAATGTGTGCTCTTTTATACCTCTGATTGTTGGGTAATTTGTTACGGCAGCCCTCAGGGGCTAATATACTGCCTCCAATCTTCCACCAGCACCTGTCAGTGGCCAGGCTTACTTGGAAGCCAGTGCGCAGGGGAATTTGGAAAATGCAGCTCCCTACAATCTGGAAACCCAGTGGGGTGAGGGTAGATCCGCAGGCCAATGGTGGAAGGACTGGCCAACTGGCCAGAGGAGGTGAGATCTAAGCTGGGACATGAAGGTCTGGCCAGAGTTATGCAGGAAAAGGACAGTTGGGTGAATGGGGAGGGTGTTCTGGGGAGATGGAAGTGCCCACACAAGTCCCATGGGGGAGAAAGGGCGTGGCAGGTGAAGGGGACTGCAGCGTGCTCAGCATGGCTCCAGCACAGGTAGAGGTGGGTCACAAGCATCCGAGGAACCCAGACTACATCCCTGGGGGTGGGGAAGCCCTGGAGGGTTTTGAGCAGGGGAGGGACATGGCCAGGTGTATTTTGAAGACACCCCCAGGCTGCTGTGAGTCGAGACTGATGCTGGGGCCGGAAGACAAGGGAAGCTGATGCCAGAAACCCAGGTGAGAGAGGCTGGAGGCGCAGACCAGGGCAATGCAGGTGAAGAGATGGACTGACTCCAGAGACAGAAGGAGGCACTGGTGGGACCTGTCAACAGTGGGAGTCCAGGGTGACCTGGCCCTGAGAGGAGAGCCGGCGGAGAAGCAGCGTGAGGAAAGGGGAAGAGGGAGATGGTATTTGTGTCCTAAGGCTGTCTTAACCAAGTACCACAAACTGGGTGGCTTAAAACAAAAGAAACATATTCTCTTGCAGTCTGGAGGCTGAGCTCAAAATCAAAGTGTCAGCTGGACCTCGCCACCTCTGAAAGCTGCAGAGGGGTGCCCTTCCTTGCCTCGTAGCTTCTGCTATTTGTGGGCAAGGCTGGGCCACAGATGCTGATAGATCCAGTCTCTGCTTCCAACTTCACACACCCCGTCTCTGTCCAAAGGACACCAGCCCTGTGGGATGAAGGGCTCACCCTGGTAACCTTGTCTTAACCTGACTGCGTTTGCAAAGATCTTACTTCCAGCTAAAGTCACATTCATAGGTACGAGGGGGTAGGCCTTTGATATACCTTTTGGGGGCACACGCTTGAGACCAAGTCAGAGATTAAGACCTCCTTTCAGGTTGAAAGGGGCCTGGGGTACCCTGTGACATCCAAGTGGAGACGCTATGTGTCTGGACGTATAGGAAGGAACTCAAGGGAGAGCCGAATGAGATGTAGATCATGGAGTCATCGGCCAAGAGAGCAAGTGAGGATGGGCTGGGGCTTGCCTGGCTAGGCTATCAGACAAGAAAAGAACACTTAAATATGCCAAACTCTGGAACAAACGTGGATTTCGAAGAGGTGAAAGAGAACCAGGGAGGTGAGGAGGAGCAGGGCACAGCCAACGAGGAGCCAGGGCCACAGCACGCGCCTGTCCCCTCTCCAGGCCTCTCTGTAGGCATCTCTCATGGCTACATGGGCAGAGAGAGAGGTGCTGGTATGACCCTGAAGTTTCTGGTCTGGGCTTTCCACACCCCTCCCTCCTGAGGGCACCTGGTGCCCCTGGAAGACACAGGATTCATAATCCTGTCTCCTCTTTGCCAGTTCTCAGGATGTAGGTTTCTACTTTAGGCCATCTGACCTGATGCCCCTGGACCACTGGCTCTCAAGATGGGGCCCGTGGGCCAGTAGAACTGACATCACCTGGAGGCCTGTTGGAAAAGCAAATTTTCAAGCTTCCTTCTAAATGTACTGAATCTGTGTCTTCACAAGACCCCCAGGGCTTCTGGAGCATTCTAGAGTTTGAGAACCACTGTGCTGGACCCTGAGCTACTCGAGGGCAGGAATCCTGCTTCTTTCCCCCCCAGCACAGGTGCTAGGCCTTGTCTTCAGGAGGTGCCAGCAGGTACTGGTTGGGGTGGGGGGGAGTGAATTCAAGGGCATTCATCTCTGTCTGAACCTATCCCTTTATGTCTTTTCCATTGTTTCTGCTTCCGCTGGGATGTGGGTGCCTCCCAGGCCAGTGCCAGGGGCTGCAGGCCTGCCAGGTGGCAGCAGACGGGACCTACTTTGGAGACTTGTGTCCCGGCCGGGGCAGCTACCTGTGGGTGCAGCACCAGTGCCAGGAAGGTGAGTCCCCAACTTGCCTGGCTGTGGGAATCCCCTGCTTATCTTCATGCACATACAGCGCCCCTCGGTGCAGAGGGAGCAGCCATCCACGGGGCAGGTCTGCTGTGCTAAGAGAGCTTCTCAGCCCAGACTGTTGCCCTCAAGCCTAACACCCCTCCCCTGACTCCCAGCTTAGCCTCAGGGTAAAACCATTGAGGTCCAGTTGCTAAAATGAGACATCAAGCTAGAAGTTAAAAAAAAAAAAATTTAACCTCGGGATCCCCTTAAATTAAATTTCATGGGGTGACTTAATAACAGATGAAACCAAAATTACTTGATTGGAAGGAATCCCACATCCCACACCCTCTCAACCACTGCCCTTCCCCTAGACTATCATTTTAGAATGCAAATCTTGAAAACCATAAAAATAACCCAAATTATGACAATTTATCAGAGTTTTATAGGGAGTTCTCATCATGGCTCAGTGGTAACGAACCCGACTAGAATCCAAGAGGATGCAGGTTTGATCCCTGGCCTCACTCAGTGGGTTAAGAATCTGGTGGTGCCATGGGCTGTGGTGTAGGTCACAGACGCAGCTCAGATCCTGAGCTGCTGCGGCTGTGGTGTAGGCCAGCAGCTGCAGCTCTGATTTGACCCCTAGCCTGGGAACCTACATATGCCCTGAGTGTGACCCTAAAAAGACAAAAAAAAAAAAAAAGAGAGAGAGAGTTTTATAAATCAAAAAGGAAGAACCCCTACCTTCAAAATTCTCAATCCTATCCCTCATAAAGAATTACTACTTATTGGGAGTTCCCATCATGGCTCAGTGGTTAACGAATCCAACTAGGAACCATGAGGTTGTGGGTTCAATCCCTGGCCTTGCTCAGTGGGTTAAGGATCCGGGATTGCCATGAGCTGTGGTGTAAATTGCAGACGCAGCTTGGATCTGGCGTTGCTGTGGCTGTGGTGTAGGCCGGCAGCTACAGCTCCAATTAGACCCCTAGCCTGGGAACCTCCATATGCCACAGAAGTGGCCCTAGAAAAGGCAAAAAAGACAAAAACAAAAAACAAAACTACTTATTGGAGTTCCTGTCATGACTCAGTAGTTAACGAACACAACTAGTATCCATGAGGACGTGGGTTAAATCCCTGGCCTTGCTCAGTGGGTTAAGGATCTGGTGTTGCTATGGCTGCGGTGTGGGCCAGCAGCTACAGCTCTGATCTGACCCCTTGCCTGGGAACTTCCATATGCCTCAGGTGCAGCCCTAAAAAGACCAAAAAAAAAAAAAAAAGGAGTTCCCGTCGTGGCGCAGTGGTTAACGAATCCGACCGACTAGGAACCATGAGGTTGCAGGTTCGGTCCCTGCCCTTGCTCAGTGGGTTAACGATCCGGCGTTGCCGTGAGCTGTGGTGTAGGTTGCAGACGCGGCTCGGATCCCGCGTTGCTGTGGCTCTGGCGTAGGCCGGTGGCTGCAGCTCCGATTCAACCCCTGGCCTGGGACCCTCCATATGCCGTGGGAGCGGCCCAAGAAATAGCAACAACAACGACAACAAAAAAAGACAAAAAGACAAAAAAAAAAAAGACTACTATTAACATTTAGAATAAATTCTTTCCTGCTTTTTAAAGTGTTTTTTTAGACATGGCTGTGTAGGTATGTATAGACGTGTATTTCTATAAAAATATGAACAAGTTAAATATGTTAGTCTACAACTCATTTTTTTTTCTCTTAATAATATATCCTGACATCTCTCCCATCACTAACTTATTCTTTTAATGATCACAGTATCCACTGTCTCAAAATTCATTTTGCCAGTTCCCCTCCTGATGCACCTCTGGGTTGCTTCTGATTTTTCGCAATGGTGCCTCCCTCTGCAGTTCTCTCTTGCGCATACATCACAACATGCACCTGGCATTATTTTTAGAGGAGCCAGCCCTCGGAGGGGAAATGCTGGGTCACACGCATGTTAAATGTTAATAGATATGGCCAAATTACCCTCCAAAGTGGCTGTGTCAATTTCATTCCAACTAACAGTGTCTGAGTGCCAATTTCCCTCAGGCTGTGACACCACATTATGCCCCTGTCCAACCGATTAATCGGTCAGCAAATTCTGCTGAGGGCGCGAGCACTGGTGCAGTGAGCTCTAAAGGGAAAAGCTGAGTCAGGGAAGGTCAGGGTCCCCGGGGGCCATGCAGGACAGTAGGGCCTGTGGGTGCAGGAGCGGGAGGGCTGCACAGAGGAGGGGGCACAGGTCGGGAGGGTGGTGAAGTATGCGGACTATACGTGGGTGGAAGAAGAACAATCGGAGTGCCTCGTTCTATTTTCTGGGAACTGAGGCCATGTGGTTTGGCAGCACTTTCTGTTTGGTGGTTTTGCTTATGGACAAAGGGTGCCCTTTGGAGATCAGCCAGTGTTTGTCATCAGACAGCTGCGTAGCTTAGGGCACTGGGGGAGTTAAGTCTGGCCACCATGTGGACCAGATCTTCCGTCCCAGTGTTGATTTCAAATGTCCTGTTCCCTATGATCACCATCAGTCTCCGATTTGGGAAGGGAAGGACTTTATCCAGCAGTCACCTGATTGGTCCTGACTCACTCCCCAGCCTCTGTGTCCACAAAGGCCTGCCAGCATCCTGAGTTTCCTCAGATGGCTGTGGATCAGGACCAGTCAGGACCGCCATGGCTTTATGACCATCGCAAGAAAATCTTTTCTTCAGCATTTGGCTTCTTAGAGCTTTTCTCTTCTCATTTGTGTCAGAAACCAAAAGAGTGTGCTTCACAAACTAGCTGAGGGCTGGAGGAACCCCCACAATTCTACCCCTCTCCCCATCCAACAGGCTAACTTTCAAAGCTCATGGTTTTATAAAACCTGCTGTGCACGAAATGGCTAATAATAATCCATCAGCCCCTAGCTGAGGAGATTGTCCAAAAGGTGCTTTGCTTTCTGTTTAAACATTATGAAATACTTTTTTGTTTTTGGTGGCATTCACAGTATATGGACATTCCTGGGCCAGAGACTGAATCTGAGCTGTAGCTGGAACCTATGCCACAGCCATGGCAATGCCAGATGCTTAACCGGATGCACCAAGCGTGAACTCCCTATAAAATAGGGAGTTTAGGAGTTCCCGTCTTGGTGCAGTGGTTAACGAATCTGACTAGGAACCATGAGGTTGCAGGTTCGGCCCCTGCCCTTGCTCAGTGGGTTAACGATCCGGCATTGCCGTGAGCTGAGTCAGAGAAGGAGCTGTGGTGTAGGTTGCAGACGCGGCTCGGATCCCGCGTTGCTGTGGCTCTGGCGTAGGCCGGTGGCCACAGCTCCGATTCAACCCCTAGCCTGGGAACTCCATATGCCGCGGGAGCGGCCCAAGAAATAGCAACAACAACAACAATAACAACAACAACAAAAGAAAAAAAAATAGGGAGTTTAGACAATCCGTGGATCCTGGTTAAATAAATTAGGGTACAATATGCAGCTATTAAAAGGTACAAGGCTGAATTCATAAGGAACAATTTATAAGATATACTACGTAACAAAAAAAAAAATGGAAGGTGCCAAATAGTGAACAGAACACCATTTGTATATATTTATATTTGTGTAAATATATATACGCTTTTGTGTGTAGGTATCTCTGGAAGGTGACCCAAAAGACTGGTAACAATGGTTTCGTCTGGGGAGCGGAACTGGGGGACAGAGGGAGTGGCAGTGGGGGAGGGCTTTCTTTTCACTGTAGACCCTTTTGTACATTTCAATTTCTGTACCTTGTACATTTTAATTTCTATATCTTGGTCATGTACTACCTAAGAATGAAAAATAAATTGAAAAGAACTTTAAAAAGTAAAAATAAAATTTTAAAAATTAAAAAAAATCCCACTAAAAATAAAGGGCAAGTAAATAGAAGAGAGTAGGTTTTAAACATGCAGTCTTGCTTTGCGATGGCCAATGGTATTCTGCGTTTTGATCGGCAGGCCTGCATCTAACGGTGTCCAATGAGAGTTTCACCTTTGACAATGTCACCGTCTCCCTGACATGGCTCCTCTCTCCTTACATCGGAAACCTGTCCTGTATCATCAATATGGGAGATGGCCACACTTTTGACCCCTACTATCCTCCCAGGTAAGAGGAATCTCTGAGCCTTGAGTCAGGATGTATCAGTCAGCTTTTGATGCATAAGTTTTCATCCCCGAACTTAGTGACTTACAATAATAGTTATTATTTCTCATGGTTCTTTGGATCAGCTCGGTGCCTTTTCTTGTCTGGACTAGCTCAACTGGATGGTCTAGGACGGCCTCATTCATATGTCTGGCAGTTATCTGGATGTCGGCTAGTGGCATGTGTCACTCATCACCCAAGAGGCTAGCCTAGGCTCATGTGCATGTAGGCAGAAATTTCCAGCAGCAAGCGAGAGCAAGGCCCAATGGGCAAGCGCTCTTTTTTTTTTTGGTCTATTTGCTATTTCTTGGGCTGCTCCCGCGGCATATGGAGGTTCCCAGGCTAGGGGTCTAATCGGAGCTGCAGCCACCGGCCTACGCCAGAGCCACAGCAACGCAAGATCCAAGCCACGTCTGCAATCTACACCACAGCTCACGGCAACGCCGGATCGTTAACCCACTGAGCAAGGGCAGGGACTGAACCCGCAACCTCATGGTTCCTAGTCGGATTCGTTAACCACTGCGCCACGACGGGAACTCCGCAAGCGCTCTTAAATCATGACTTGTATCACATTTTCTAATGTCCCACTGGCCAAAGCAAGGTCTGTGGCCAAGCTCAAACTGAACAGGTAGAGAAGTAGTGTCCACCTATTGATGGAAGGAATGGCAGAGCCACAGGACAAAGGGCCATACGTACCGGAATGGGAGGAACTGGTGCTCACAGGTTTTCTCAGTAAAGAAAGTCACTTGAATCGTTATGGGAGAGCTGGGTCCTTTTGGTAGAATCTTCCTTGAGTCACCATCCAAGATATCAGTAACAGGGTGAAGACATTCACCTTGGTGTAGGAGTATTTTTTGTTGGAAAGGATAATGAAAATAATAGAAGCCATATTAATAATCGTCCAGCCAAGCCACGCTCACACATGATCTCACTTAATCCTCACAACAACCCCTCGAGCCAGAGCTCTGCTGTCCAGTATAATAGTCACTCACCATATGAGCTTCTAGGCCCTTGGAATATAGCTGTTCTCCACTGAGATGTGCTGTAAATGGAAACGCACATGGGATGCTGAGACTTAGCCCCTCCCCACCAAAGAATGTAAAATATCTCGCTAAGTGGTGTTTTGATATTGACTATACATTGAAAGGAGAGTATTTTGGATCTACTGAGCTAAAGGAAATAAATTATTAAAATTAATTTCACCTGTTCCTTCTCACGTTTTACAATGTGACCATTAGAAAGTTTACAATGGCACGTATGGTTCACACAGTTTCTGTTGGATGGTGCCAAGCTAGATAATGATCACCTTGTTTCACAGAGCTGTTGAGGCTTAGACAAGTCCAGAGCACTGTCTGAGCCATGCAGCTAGTGAATGGCCGCTCAGCCAGGCAAGCCAGGGCCACCTGGAATGGCAGAGCCAGGAAAGCTAGGCTGGCCCGGAATCAAAGCTCAGATTCTCAGGCCCCAGTGGAGAGCACAGCACACAGCTTCGGGGGCCCAAGGGCACTGTGCCCTGCATCCTCCAGGGAACATGACCGCCCCAACCTGAAGGCAGCTGAATACATGTGTAACATTTCAAAGTCCTCCTTGGGCCTGTGGCAAGCTCCATTCTGCCCTGCTGGGTGACCCCAGCTGGAGGGGTGCCCCAGACAGTTCTAGATCCTCCTTAGGTTCTGGCCCAGTTCAACATGGATCCCCAGGGAAATCAAGGAGGCCTATAAGTCCCTCTCCTAATCCCAAAACATCTCCGGTTCTACTCTGTGGGGGCTAGAAGTTCTGAATCCAGCCCCGGAGGTACCTGGCATTTCTGGAAGCCCTTGGTAGGCTGGGACAAAGAGAGGACCAGCCCTGTCCACAGCCCAAGCCTGAGCCAGTGAGTTCGGGTCTCAAAGTCAGCATCCTCTGGGGCCTCAGGCATTGTCCCACGCCACCAAATTAAATGGTACAGGGGCTGGGGTTCTAGTCACAGATATAAAACCAGAAACAATCCCTGAGTTTCGGCTTCCTTCCCTGTCACATTTATATTGATGGCAGTCTTAACTGTTGCACAGAGTAAAATGAGAAATTATATATGAAGATGCTCTGTCGGGAAAAAAAAAGTTTAAGGGATACCAGTACCCATGGCACTGTTCTGTGGGTTTCTTCCCCTTTGCTACCATTTTGTTGATTTGACAAGAAATGCTGAGTTACCCGATCTTTCAGTCCCTGAATTTTAAACAACTTGCATTTGGCAAAAGTCAAAATTGACTGGCTGTAGCCTTGCTAAGATCTTTAGTTACACAAGGACATTCCAGTGATAAACAAACATAGTTAAAAACTGGAGCACATGGGACAAAATGCAAATAGTTGTCTGCTCCGGATGGTAAGTTCCAGGGTGTTTATCATACTACTCCTTGGAATTCTCTGTGCGATGCACGTTTGTCATAATCTAAGAGAAAGAGCAATAAGCCACGCTTTACATTCACAATCCCTCTGGGCGTTCACCGTAAGTGAAAGCCACTGGCATTGTTTTCCTCTTTCAAAAGAAAATAGCTGGTGACACACACCACCATCATCCCACCAAATAACCCAATTTGCTCTACTTCAAAGATTTGATAGACCTTGGAACTATCCACTCACCTTCTTCTGCCATTGTTAGTACCATTGGGAGACACACTTCTGATGCTTCCTTATCAGCACTAGCAGCCTCAGCACTCCATCTACGTTGTCAAAAATGGCATGAATTTTAAGTATACGGAAGTCACATTTTCTGTGAACATCACCATGCTTTTTAAAATATGTTTGTATGGACTCCTACTTTTGCTTAATATTTATTCAAGCTAAGAGGAGGGCATTTTCAAACCGGACCCTCTGCCTCCATCCTAGATAAATAACATGAGATATTGGGATAGGATCCAACCTCAAACAGAAACAGCTTAATATCAACGGATTTCTCCTTTAAAAGCTCCATTTCGCCTTGCACTTCCCATGTCTTGTGTTCATTTGCATGGCAAGTTGTTTCATTTCTCTGTTGCCGTGAGTAAATTTCTATATTTCTGAAATTATATTATGCGCCTTAAGGGACAATTTGCATAAGGTGATATTCGTCCAAGTCCAGTGCTGGGTAACTCAGCGCCATCTGCTGACAGATTTGGGGGTTGCCGTCATTCTTGGGCCTTCATTCAGCATCACTTCCCCGCACAGCTGAGGCTAGAGTGGACCTTTCCTTCCCATTAGGTTGTATCTCATTCATGTCAAGTATCAAAGCAATGTATACAAATCGGTAAGTGAGAAAGGTTCAAACTAATGTGTAAACCTTTTATCGAGGCATAAGATGTATACAGAAAAGTGCACAAAAAGATACAGTTCAATTAATTTTTACTCAATGAACTCATCCATGTAACCAGCACCAGATCAAGAAACAAATCATGGAGTTCCCATCGTGGTGCAGTGGTTAATGAATCCGACTAGGAACCATGAGGTTGCGGGTTCGGTCCCTGGCCTTGCTCAGTGGGTTAACGATCTGGCGTTGCCATGAGCTGTGGTGTAGGTTGCAGATGTGGCTCGGATCCCGCGTTGCTGTGGCTGTGGTGTAGGCCGGTGGCTACAGCTCCGATTAGACCCCTAGCCTGGGAACTCCATATGCTGTGGGAGTGGCCCTAGAAAAGACAAACAAACAAAGAAAAAGAAACAAATCATGATCCATCACCCAAGGGGATGTGTTCAGGATGTGTGGGTCCCTAAGGATACTGACTTCTAACACCACTGATTATAGTGACGTCTTTTTGAAAACGATACAAATAGAATCACACTGTACACTTTCTTTTGTGTCTCACTTCTGCTCAGTAAGTACGTTTTTGAGATTTATCCATATCGTTGTGTATAATCGTGATTTCCTTTTTCTCACTGCTGTGTAGCATTCTGTTGTATGAATATTCCTCAACGTCCTTATCCATTCTAGTGTTGACAGGCACTGGGGTGGTTCCCCATTTGGACTATTACCTGTTGTGCAGCTGGGAACATTCTAGTACATGTCTTTTCATGCACAATGGGCACATTTCTGTTGGTTTATATTTAGGAGTGGAATTGGTGGGTCCTAGCATCATAAAATGAAGTTCTAAGTTGTTGTCTCCATTACGCTGTACTCCGAGCAGAGCTTCTCCTTGTTGGCAGTAGTTACTAAAGCCACTTTGGGCTGCAACCTTGGGTGAGATCCCTGGGAGAGAAATCAGGAAAAATCCATTTCTCTGCTCTTTAACCCCAGGCAATTTTACTTGGCGCCAGAGTCTAGAGAATGGAAGAAATTGTTTCTTCCATCCAGACAGATCACTGAAAAACAGCCTGGATTCAAAACCATCTTTCGTACTTCTCTAAAGAGTTAATGAGTTCTCTCATTCTGCAGTCTACATTGCTGATATTAATAATAGCCACTCCAGCATTCTTTTGAGTCGTATTTCCTGTTAGAGCTTTCTTTGATCCTTTTACCTCCAACCTATCTATATCATCATATTTATTTATTTTGGTTGCACCTGTGGCATGTGGAAGTGCCTTGGCCTGGGAACAAATCCATGCCATAGCAGCAACTCGAGCCACTGCAGTGACAACACTGGGTCCTTAACCCACTGCACCACAAAAACCTCCCTACATCACCATATTTAAAGTGGGCTTCTTGGGAGTTCCCTTGTGGTTCGGAAGGTTAAGGATCCAGCATTGTTACTGCTGCAGCTCAGTTTGCTACTGTGGTGCAGGTTCAATCCCTGGCCCAGGAAGTTCCACATGCCACAGGTAGAGCTCCCTCCCCTGCCAAAAATGGGCTTGTTGTAGACAGCATATGGTGAATCTTGTTTTTTTAAAAATCTCATCTGGCACAGTAATTGGTGTGTTTAGGGAGTTCCCTTCATGGCTTAGTGATTAATGAACCCGACTAGGATCCATGAGAATGCAGGTTCAATTCCCGGCCTTGCTCAGCAGGTTAAGGATCCAGGGTTGCCTTGAGCTGTGGTGTAGGTCGCAGATGCGGCTCAGGTCTCACGTTGCTGTGGCTGTGGTGTAGGCCGACAGCTGTAGCTCTGATTCGAACCCTCTGGGAACTTCCATATGCCACAGGTGCAGCCCTAAAGAAAAAAAAAAATTGCTGTGTTTAGACCATTTACAATTAATATAGTTATTGTTATAGATTTTGGTCTACTATTTTGTCCTCTGTGTTCTGTTTGCACCTTCTGTTTAATTTTCCCTTTTCCTCTGTCTTGCCTTCTTTTGGATTACTTGGATACTTCCAGTATTCCATTTTAGCTAGCTATTGGCTTTTTTGGTTATATCTCTTTGTATTACTTTTTTTTTTTTTGTCTTTTTAGCTACTTCTTGGGCTGCTCCCGCGGCATATGGAGGTTCCCAGGCTAGGGGTTGAATCGGAGCTGTAGCCACCGGCCTACGCCAGAGCCACAGCAACGCGGGATCCAAGCCGCGTCTGCAATCTACACCACAGCTCACGGCAACGCCGGATCGTTAACCCACTGAGCAAGGGCAGGGACCGAACCTGCAACCTCATGGTTCCTAGTCGGATTCATTAACCACTGCGCCACGACGGGAACTCCTGTATTACTTTTAAAGTGGTTGCTTTGGGGATTACAATATACACATCAAATCTTCCACAATCTACTTAGAGTAAATATTTTAAATATTTTTTACACTTCTCATAAAATGTTAAAGCTTTACCAACATACAGCATTTTTGCCTGCATTATTTATTTATTTATCTATCTATTTATTTTGTCTTTTTGCCTTTTCTAGGGCTGCTCCCACGACATATGGAGGTTCCCAAGCTAGGGGTTGAATCGGAGCTGTAGCTGCCGGCCAATGCCAGAGCCACAGCAAAGCAGGATCCAAGCCTCATCTGCGACCTACACCACAGCTCATGGCCACGCTGGCTCCTTAACCCACCGAGCAAGGCCAGGGATGGAACCTGCAACCTCATGGTTCCTAGTCAGATTCTTTAACCACTGAGCCACGACGGGAACTCTGCCTGCATCTTTTATATTATCATTGTTAACTGAAGGATATCTAGATACATTTAAAAGTCCTTTCAACAGTGATATTTATATATATAAAACTCAAAAGGGGGGGGGAGGCTGCATTTCTAGATATTTACCTTTTCATACGTTCTTTCATCATTCCTGAAATTCTAGGTTTCCCTCTGATATAATTTCCCTTGCTGAAAAACTTCCTTCAGCATTTCTTTTAAAGCAGATTTTCTGGCAACAAAATCTCTTGGAGAATTTCTTTTTTTTTAATTTTTTATTTATTATTATTATTATTGCCGTAGCACGCATGTAGGATGACATGGGATCTCAGTTCCCAGACCAGGAGTAGAACCCAGGCCACAGCAGTGATAGTGCTGAATCCTAACCACTAGACCACCAGGGAACTGCCCTGGAGAATTTCTTTATTCCTGAGAATGTCTTTGTTTTGCTTTAATTCCTGGAAGATATTTTTACTGGCTATAGAATTATGTGTTGACAGCTCTTTTCTTTCAACACTTTAAAGATGTCATTTACTGTCTTCTGACCTCTGCAGATTCCAAAGAAACTTATTCAAATCCCTGTTTTCTCTATATGGAGTGTATCATTTTTTTAGACTGATTTCAAGGTTTTTTTTTGTCTTTTTTTGCTACTTCTTGGGCCGCTCCCGCGGCATATGGAGGTTCCCAGGCTAGGGGTTGAATCGGAGCTGCAGCCACCGGCCTACGCCAGAGCCACAGCAACGCGGGATCCAAGCCGCGTCTGCAACCTACACCACAGCTCATGGCAACGCCGGATCGTTAACCCACTGAGCAAGGGCAGGGACCGAACCCGCAACCTCATGGTTCCTAGTCGGATTCGTTAACCACTGCGCCACGACGGGAACTCCTCAAGGGTTTTTTTTAATTGTTGATTTTCAGCAGTTTACTATAGATGTGGGCAGGATTTTCTTTAAGTTTCTTTGTTTCCCATTTGGGGTTTCATGGAGCTTCTGGAATCTTTCAACTTAGGTGTTTTGCTGTATCTGGAAGGTTTTCAGCCATTATTTCTTAAAATATATATTTCTACAGCAATCTACTTCTTTTCTCTAGTGCGCCAATAACACAAACATTTTACCATTTGTTATACAGATTGCTGATGTTCTGCTTATTTTTAATATTACAATATTTTTCCTCTATGTTCTTTAGACTGGCTATTATCTCTTGCTCTGTCTTCAAGTTCACTGGCCTTTTCCTCTGCCATCTCTGTTCTGCCACTGCACCCATCCGATGAGTCATATTTTATGTCACATACTGTGTTTTTCATTTCTAAAATTTCCCCTTGGGTCTTTTTAAGAGTTTCTATTTCTCTGCTGAGAATATCTGTCTTTCCATTCATTTCAAGAGAGTTTCTTTTTACTTCATGGAGCACAGTTATAACAGATGGGTTAAAGTCTGGTGATTTCAATACAAGTCATCTCAGGACTGACATCTACTGGTTGTTTTCTCTTGAAATTTGGCCCCATTTCCCTGGTTCTCTGTGTATCAGGCAATTTTGTATTGTACTCTGGACATCCGGGGTAGTCAGTTCTGAGATTCTGGGTCCTTTTAAAATCCTCTGGAAAGTGTTAGTTTTTTGTTTGCTCTGTTTTAGCAGGCAAACAACCAGCTGACTTGCCTTCTATGAACAGTGGTCACCATGCCAGTTCAGTTTCCAAAGCCATCAGGGCCTGTCCCACTCATGTGCCATGCAGGGTACTGGTTTATGCTGCTATGTTCCTTTGGGTCTGTTCTGCACATGCATAGTTTCTGGGTAAGCTCATGATCATGCTGGGTCATACACAGAATTAGGGAATCCTCTTCTCTATCCATTTTCAGGACTTTCCCCACAATCTCCAGCCTCCATAGGCCCCTTTTCATGGTTCCTCTGGATAGAAAGATCGATCTTCTCCTAGGGATTTTGGTGTCTGCACCACCCCACACAGTCAGTGCAGCTGACAGAGTGGACAGCCTGATGTAGGTAAAAGAGAGACAAAAAAGAGAAACGACATGGGAGTTCCCACCGTGGCTCAGCAGAAATGAATCTGACTAGTATCCATGAGGATGCAGGTTCAATCCCTTGCTCAGTGGGCTAAGGATTCGGCATTGCTATGAGCTGTGGTATAGGTCACAGAGGTGGCTTAGATCCCACATTGCCATGGCTGTGGTACAGGCCAGCAGCTATAGCTCCGATTTGACCCCTAGCCTGGGAACCTCCATATGCTATGGGTGTGGCTCTAAAACGACCAAAAAAAAGAGAGAGAGAGAAACAACATAAAACAAAACTGGATATTTCCTCCTTAGTGTCAGCCTTGCT
This sequence comes from Phacochoerus africanus, assembly GCF_016906955.1. Classification (NCBI taxonomy): domain Eukaryota; kingdom Metazoa; phylum Chordata; class Mammalia; order Artiodactyla; family Suidae; genus Phacochoerus; species Phacochoerus africanus. Next base: position 7,048,241 of record NC_062551.1, read on the forward strand.
GGTCTCTCTTCCTGGGTCCCTGGCTAAATAGAGGGGATTTCTCTCAGAGTTTTTGTTTTGTTCACTCACTGTGCAGTCATGACACAGGCTACCCTAGGGAGAAAGTCAAGAGATAAAGGAGATTAACAACAACAACAAAAAAGAGCAGAAATAAAATAGGAAACTCTCAGCTTTATGGATGATTCTTAAGTGTTTGACTTTCTTCCCCAATCTGCCTGCTCTTGTTGCCTTTTCAGCATCCGTGAGTGGCTTCTTTTTGTATTCTGTTCAGGTCTTTAGTTAAAATCAATGGAAGAAATAGGCTGCCATGGGCTAACTCTGTCTTGGCTGGCACCAACATTCTCAAAGCTTTTTCACAAATGTGTCCATTTGTAAACTATTTCTCAAGCACTCACCATGAGCTAGGCTCTGCTCTGGGTGCCAGGTATAGAGGGAGAAGGAGACAGACACGGTGCTCACAGCCTCGTGGGAAAGAAGTGAGTAAGCAAGCACTTGTGTGTCACCTAGGAGAAGCTACGGCAGGTGTTCTGGGAATCTAAGAAGACTTCCCTGAGGAGGTGATGTTTAAGCTGAGAACTGAAGGCAGAACAAGAGCGTGGGTAAAGGGATGGGCAAGAACATTCCCAGCAAAGAGCGGCACACTTGGGGCCTTGGGGTGATGTACTCTAGATACTAGAAAGAGGTCTGAGAGAAGGGGGGAGTGGCAGGAGGGGAGGAGGTGGACAGGAAGGGAGGTCACATGGATCCCTGCAGGAGATTCTGGAGATCTTAAATTAGTCCTCTCAGGAAAATGAGAAGCAAGACATGCCCACAATTTTGATAGGCTTGGACTCTGATCACATTTTACAGATGGAGAAAACAAGGCTCAGAAGGTTTGTTGAGGTAGGCTGGGTCAGAGTATTTATATGAAGCAAGAAAGCCCAGGGAGGGGGTTTATACGAGCCACGGCGGGAACAAATAGCAGAAAACAGATCTGCGGGCAAATATTCAACTCCCTGGTTAATCAGGGCCATTTCCCCCACTTCTCACCTGCTCTGGGACGTCTCAAGGTAACCTTTACCGAGAGCCTGGCTTGGTTGTGGAGCATGGTTTTCCTCATTTTTATCTATGCACACACGTGTGAATGTGCCTCTTTGTGTGTCTCCAACACTGGTCTCATTTCTGTCTGTTGCTGGCAGCTTGTCCAGCAGCGTGAGCCACCAGTTCACAACCCCTGGGGAATTCACCGTGTTCGCTGAGTGTACGACCAGTGAGTGGCACGTGACGGCTCAGAAGCAAGTGACAATGCGAGACAGAATGGAGAGGCTCCGTGTGACTGGGTGCTCTGGTCTGTGCACGTCAGGCACCAGCCCTCTGTGCCAGGCAGTCTTCGGGGACCCTCTGTGGATTCAGGTGGAGCTTGATGGAGGTGAGTCTGCAGAAGTGGTCAGTGTCAAGGCAACTTTGATTTGCCCCAAATCTATCCATCCAGCTCCCAGTATTGCAATAAACACGAACAGTAATCACTCGTGGAGTTAGGTTTTTCTCCCACTCATTGAATACCTAGTGTATACCAGGAACGGGTCTAAGTGTTTTATATATACTAAATACATTTTACAAAGGAAGAAATGCTTAGAAATTTGGCCAAAGACACAAGGCCAAGAAGCTAGTGAGAACTTTCATTCTTCTGAAGACCCTTCTTGGCAAGCCCATGGTCCCATTACAAGAGCTGGACTTCCACGCCACTCCCTGTTAGGGGAGTGTGAACACGAGGGGCAGTGCTACCAGCTGGGCCTGAGCCCACATCACTGCAGCCCACACTGACCAGCCTGGACACAGTCATGCTGCCCTCATTAGGGCTGATATTCAGCTGCACACACTGGTACAGCCACAGCAGCTGCTGGTGTCCATTCTGACAGCTCACAGTTTCTCTTCTTTTTTTTTTTTTTTAATAATTTTTTTTTTATTTTCCCACTGTACAGCAAGGGGGTCAGGTTATCCTTACATGTATACATTACAATTACATTTTTCCCCCACCCTTTCTTCTGTTGCAACATGAGTATCTAGACAAAGTTCTCAATGCTATTCAGCAGGATCTCCTTGTAAATCTATTCTAAGTTGTGTCTGATAAGCCCAAGCTCCCGATCCCTCCCACTCCCTCCCCCTCCCATCAGGCAGCCACAAGTCTCTTCTCCAAGTCCATGATTTTCTTTTCTGAGGAGATGTTCATTTGTGCTGGATGTTAGATTCCAGGTATAAGTGATATCATATGGTATTTGTCTTTGTCTTCCTGGCTCATTTCACTCAGTATGAGATTCTCTAGCTCCATCCATGTTGCTGCAAATGGCATGATGTCATTCTTTTTTATGGCTGAGTAGTATTCCATTGTGTATATATACCACCTCTTCCGAATCCAATCCTCTGTCGATGGACATTTGGGTTGTTTCCATGTCCTGGCTATTGTGAATAGTGCCGCAATGAACATGCGGGTGCATGTGTCTCTTTTAAGGAGAGTTTTGTCCGGATAGATGCCCAAGAGTGGGATTGCGGGGTCATATGGAAGTTCTATGTATAGATTTCTAAGGTATCTCCAAACTGTTCTCCATAGTGGCTGGACCAGTTTACATTCCCACCAACAGTGCAGGAGGGTTCCCTTTTCTCCACAGCCCCTCTAGCACTTGTTATTTGTGGATTTATTAATGATGGCCATTCTGACTGGTGTGAGGTGATATCTCATGGTAGTTTTGATTTGCATTTCTCTAATAATCAGGGATGTTGAGCATTTTTTCATGTGTTTGTTGGCCATCTGTATATCTTCTTTGGAGAAATGTCTATTCAGGTCTTTTGCCCATTTTTCCATTGATTGGCTTTTTTGCTGTTGGGTTGTATAAGTTGTCAGTTTCTCTTCTGATTGGTCATCATGTTCATTTTGATTGGTCATGGGATCCATCCAGATTGGTCACAGCATCTCTTCTGATTGGTCATAGCAATGTTTCCCATTGGTCACAACGTCCATTCTAATTGGTCACAGCATCCATTTGGATGAGTCGCAATGTCCTTTCTGATTTATCAGAACATCAGTCTACGTGGTGCCCATGCTGCTTCAGTTGAATATTTTGAATATAACCCCTGCTCACAAGAGAGGCCCTCCCACCTAAAACCCATCCTCACTCAAGTTAGCAGCTTTCGTCCAGGCCCAGGCCCAGCATGAGACGTAGACAGAGGCCTGTTGCAACAAACTGAGTGGCACAGAGCTGTGGAGGTGAGGACAGGGCTCAGTCCAACCTCACACCCCCTGGAGCCCCACTCAGAGCAGTAACATCATGGAGCTATAATGGGGCTTCAAACACAATCCTCGGGGCTCCTTTCCATTCTGGTGTCCTTTTTGGCTGAAGAGAGCTGCTTATGTGCACCCAGAAAACTTAAGATAATCTTTTTCATTCTACAAACTGAGTGACTACTCTTTCCCAGGTACAGGGGGAGGTGGCAGCATACATGAAAGTCAGGGCTCCTGTGCTCAGAGGGCTCACGTTACCATCACGTCACCACCACTCAAACGAGAGATTCGTTCGCTTGGTTTCTATTGGCAAGAATCTTAATTTAGTGGCTTAAATCATATTTTAAGAGTCAACTATAACATTTAGCATCCAGGTAGGACAACCATTCCCACACTGTAAGGGAGCCCCATCTCAGCGTTCTCCTGTTGGACAGGGTTTCAGGCAGTCAGCTGTGCAGGTGGAAAGAGCTTCACTACTTCTGGTTAAAACAAGACTGGAGGCTAATTCTCCTGCATAAAACCCAGCCACACCCTTAAGAGAGGCTACCTTTTGAGCCTTCCTCCCCACAAGGATATCCCCATCAACAAAATGGTCTAAGATTTTTACTATAAACTCTTCAGTTTACAGGTAACACGTGCACAGGATGAGTACTTAGAATATGCAGATGAGCAGAGATGACCCTGAAAGAACGATCACTCATGAGTCCAATACTCGGAGATAATCAGTGGTAACACCGGCGGCGGGGCGTATATCTTACATATGTCTTTATATCCATGTCTAGGTCTATGAGCTTGAACGATCATAGTACAGTCTACTGCATGGTTGTGACTGACTTTCTTAAATGTTTCTTACTCCACCTAGGAACAGGGGTGACCTACACTGTGCTATCGGGTAACACCTCCCTGGCGGAGTTCACCACGCAGAGGGGCCCGCTCCCCTGCAATCTGACCCTGGACAGAACAGTCCAGCAACAGACAGGCCCTGGGATGCACCAGTTAGAGATCCGAGCCACCAGCAACACGACCGCCTCTGCCCCCTCCAGAAACATCACCGTCCACTTCGTGGAGCCTCTGTCAGGGCTGCAGGCCTCTTGGGCTTCTGACCACTTGGAGCTTGGACAGGACCTACTGGTCAATGTCTCGGTGGCTCATGGCATCCCAGAGGGACTGACTTTTGAGGTGGCAGGACTTGGTGCCACCTTCTCCCATGAGGAAGAGAGCCTTGGAGGGCCATTTGGGACTTACCGCGTGGCAGTTCCTTGTGCAGGTACTTGGGGTGGTGGCTCCTCTTCCAAACTTCCCTCCTCTTCCTTTCCCCACTTGGTGTCCAGGGTCCTGCCAGCCAGGTTTTTGGTGTGTCCCAGACACAAACATGGTTCATGGTGTCCAGCCTGGGTCACAACACAAGGAAGTGACAGATATTATCTAACTCATGGAGCCTGCAGTCACAGGGATTCTCAGCTTTGGTACTTACGACATTTGGGACCAGATAATTCTTTTTTGCGGGGACCGTCCTGTGCAGTGTAGGATGTTTAGCAGCGTCCCTGGCCTCTACCCATTAGATACCAGTAGCACCAGCCCCCTAAGTCACGACAACTACAAATGTCTCCAGACATGGCCACTGGTGCTCTGGGGAGCAAAATCACCCCCAATGAGAGCCACCAGCAGACAGCAAGAGGACTTGGATTTCTTGCATTATTTCTAGAGGAGAGTATGTTTTGGGAAACTGCAACCCACGCCCTGTGGGGAGAGACAGGTGAAACTGAAGGGTGGGAGAGAAATGGACAAGAGAGGAAGTGTCAGGATGCTGGCTGGAGCAGAGATGGGCGACAGACTGGCTGGCACCATCCATTCACAGCAGACGTGCATTTAATCTGGAGAGAACAGAGCGTCTCTGAGTCAGTGTGGTGAGGTCAGCAGGCAGCAGTGAGGAAGGTTGCTGAGTCTCCAGCCCATCCAGGCGCCCTGCCCTGGACCTCAGAGGTGTACGCAGAAGGGGGTAATACTGTGCATGGGTAGAGCTACCACGCCCTCACCAAGGGACCTGGCAAAAGAGACAGCAGAAGGAATGAGAGATTCAAAAAGAAAAACACTGCAATTTTGCCAGGTATCGACAAGGGTCTAGTTTGGAAAAATAGGGGTCCAAAAATGAAATGGAATGACTATGGGAAATACTCACACTAGAGAGGCTAGAATTCAAATGCAAATTAATTTTTGTCTCCTATAAAACTGACTCCGTAGGGGATAAGAGATTAAATCTCCATGCACCTTGTGACTTTGGGGCTCACTCTCAGATGATAAGCAGCCTTCTCCTCCCCAGAGAAGAATAGACCAGATGCCTCTAAGGATGCAGGGGTGAGGAGGGAGGAAAGGGAAATGGTGGGACAGGAAGGCCCTCACTGGCCCTGCTCTCAGGGCCCAGCAGATATTTGCAGAGGCCTCTTGTAGGAACTTCCGTGGGCTCTTGAGGCTCCCTGCTGGGCCCCTCAGACCGCAGCTCCTGGGATGGGGGTGATGCTTCTCCTTTGGGCCACAGCCACCCAGCTAATGCTTCTTCTGCCACCAAGAGGGTCCCTCTCTCCATTCTCCTCATTCTCTCTGCCCTCTCCAGTACCCCCTTTCCCCAGGGCAAACATCTGATCAGTCAAAAATTCTTAGCCTAAATGCAGAAACACCACACTTTGTTATCTCTGCTTCCCTTCTCTCCACCCGTCATGGATAATTCCTTCGAGGGCATGAGTAAGAAACCTGCCCATGAGGACCCCCAGCCCCAAAGAACGCATGCCCAGTTGCGCAAGGACCCTCTCTACAGGCCTCTTCTCTGGGCTTGAGAAGAGAAGGTAGAACCCACCCCCCACCCCCCACCCCCCATGAGGCAGCAGCAGGTCTCTCCACATCCTCTTACAAATCTTTGTCTCCCCCACTTCCACTCTCTCTTGATGCTTTGAAAACCATGTCATGGCCTCTCTGCTGCAATCTCCTCTCATCTGGCAGATAAGCATCTGCTCATCCTTTGAACTTCAGCTCTAGGCCCTGTCCCACACCATCAACCATTTCCTGCTCCCCCACCCTGTGCCCACACTGCCCGCCATGCCGACTCCTACCCTGGAGTGTCCAACATGCCTATTAGACCACAAGGCCCTGAGGACAAGGACCATGTTTCATTCATCTCTGTGTCCCAGAATCTTGCACCAAGACTGGCATACAACAGGGATTCATTAAATGCTTCAATGATGAAAGAATTAGATGCTGCCCTGAGAAGACTGGAAAAGCAAAAGCTGGGAGAAATGTCTCAGAGCCAGTTAAACTATATATATATATTTTTTTGGTCATTTGTCTTTTTTGTTTTGGGCCACACTTGTGGCATATGGAGGTTCCCAGACTAGGGGTCTAATTGGAGCTGTTGCCAGCCTATGCCACAGCCACAGCAACACCAGATCTGAGTTTCGTCTGTGACCTACACCACAGCTCACAGCAAAACCGGATCCTTAACCCACTGAGTGAGGCCAGGGATTGAACCTGCAACCTCATGGTTCCTAGTCAGATTCGTTTCTGCTGCGCCAAGACGGGAACTGAGTTAAGCAATTTATTACAATGCCCAGGATGCTCCACCCTTTGTATTGCAGGCACCTTTCTGGTCACTGTGCTGGTGAGGAATGCATTCTCAAACTTGAGTTTGGAAATTGGAAGCATCACTGTCACAGGTAAGAATTTTCTGCGAGGGAGGGAAATTTGTGACCTGGAGTTTAGGACACTGTAATTGCTTGGGATCTAGTGAAGGGCTTCTCAAAGCAGGGCTTTGAATACTTATTTTTTTCTACAGATATTAAGATTTCTCTGGTTACTCTAAATAGACAGTAGTGTATATAGTATAACATCCAACCATCGATACAGAATTCTAAAACATTTGAGTTTGTATTAGTTATGATGCTTTAGGCTGCAAGTAACAGAAAGCCCAACTTAAGTGGCTTTAAGTTCAAGTCTTATTATTTCACATATTAAGAAGTTAGAAGGTAAGTAGTTCTAGGGTTGGTTCATTGGCTGGGTGTTACCAGCAAGGACCCAGGCTCAGTCTGTCATTCTGCTCTGCCGTCAGAACTTTTGCTCGGTCCATAGGTTTGTGTCTCATGCAATTAAGATGGCTGCTGCAGTTCCAGACATCATATGTCAACCCAGCATCAACCAGCAGAAGCGAAACCCATTTCCCCTAGCTCATCTTTTTTATTAGGGAAAAAAATCTTTCCCACTAGTCCCCTGCAATCTTTTCTTTATATTACCATTGTCAAGGTAGGGTCACATGCCCAGCTATAAGGGATGCTGGGGGAGTTCCTGCTATGGCATCCTGGGTTAAGAATCTGAATGCAGAGGCTTGGGCCGTTGCAGAGGTGTGGGTTTCATCCCTTGCCTGGCTCAGTAGGTCACAGCTGTGCCTTGGATTCAAACCCTGACCTAGGAACTTCTATATGCTGTGGCTGTGGCCATTAAAAAAAAATGGCTGCTGGGAATCCAGCACTTTTAGGCTCTGCAGGAGAGGATGGATTCTGACAGCCAAGAGGAAGGGCTAGGTTTTGGCTGCTGCCAACAACAGATGTCCCTGTCTTAAAGTTTGCCTTGAATATGTTTGCCAGGACTTCTGAGTAGCAAGAGACAGAGAAACAGTTCAAAATAGTTCACGTCAAAAGGAAACTTTATCAACTCAGAAAATAAAAACCCAGGGTTTAGGTCCAGCAGAATCCAGCCACTCAGTGTCTCCAGAAATCCGCCTCTCTCCATCTCTTGCCTTGGTGGGAACATCTGCACCACAGAAATCAGCAAGCACTGCAGATGAGGGCTCCCCACCTTCACCCTTCAATTGGCAGGTACACATTAACAGCAAACAGCTGCATGTCTGATTCTAAATCCTATCTTCTACCTGCACTGGCAGCTGTCTGCCTCTTTCTTACCTGTGAAGAGGTGTCTTTAGTCCAGTGGTGAACGTGATGGTTTTGCTTCTGACCCATTTCCTCTGACATGAACGTTCAATCTGTGTCCCTAAACCATTTCCAAAGACAGGCAGATACTCCTAGGACATGCTCAGCATTCCCTCTGCCTCTGTCCTCTAGCGACCTTAGAGACAGGAACCGTGTCTGACACCCATCCCCACTGTGTCCACAGCTCCTTCCAGTCTCCAAGAACCATCTGAAACAAAGGTTCCGGAAAACAACGTGAGTACTTTTTACAAACACTTAACCTCACAAGAAAAAGCACTGCTTTATTTTTAGGTTTGAGCTTTGTGGTGCTGACAGCCAGAGCGCTAAGGAATCACTGGGGTTTCTTCCATTTAAAAGAAACCCAGAAGGACTGAAATTAAATGAAGCATGTTCTCTAACCACAACAGCATTATGTTATAAGTCGATCATAAGTTGTCTAGGAGTTCCCTGGTGGCCTAGCAGTTAAGGATATGGCATTGTTATTGCTGTGGTTCAGGTCACTGCTGTGGCATGGGTTTGATTCCTGACCTGGGAACTTCTGCAGGTCATGGGTGCAGTCAAAAAAAAAATTTTTTCTAGGCTATGTAGATATCTCTTAAACATCTTGGAAATTAAACAGTACATTTCTTTAAAAAAAAATCAGTGGGTCAAAGAAAAAAATCACAAAAGGTATTTTAAAATATTTCCAAATGATACAGCCTATCCAAAGTTATGGGAAGCAACTAAGGCAGTGCTCAGAGGGAAATTTCATCCTTTTAATGCTTATATTAGAAAAAAGCAGGAGTTCCTGTCATGGCTCAGTGGTTAACACATCCAACTAGGAACCATGAGGTTGTGGGTTCGATCCCTGGCCTTGCTCAGTGGGTTAAGGATCCGGTGTTGCCCTGAGCTGTGGTGTAGGTCGCAGATGAGGCTTGGATCCTGTGTTGCTATGGCTATGGCGTAGGCCAGCAGCTACAGCTCCAATTAGACCCCTAGCCTGGGAATCTCCATATGCAGCGGGAGTGGCCCTAGAAAAGGCAAAAAGACCAAAAGAAAAAAAAAAAAGGCCCAGGTTCTTTTGTTTTTATAGCAAGACTAGTCCTCATTTCCTTGCTGTTATCATTGCTCATGCATAGATTTATTCAATAACAAAGACTTCTCGTGCCTCTACAGTGATTAAGGATTGGTATTAGGGGCTGGGAGTACAACAGTAAATAAAGAGATATGGTCCTTGCCTTCAGAAGCTTAGTGGGTAAGACTAACTAACAAATTAGCATATAATTGGGAATTGTGAGGTGTCTAACTAGAATCAACAGGGTGCAATGACAGCAACTAACAGAGGGCAGATTAGCAAATATGATCATGACCTCTTAACAGGTGACATTTAAGTGGTGCTCTGAAGGCAGGAGAGTCAGCCATCCGGGAAAGTAAAACAAGCCTCAGGGCGAGAAGGCCCTGGGGCCTGTTGGCCAGGGGAGGAGGATATAGGCGATTACAGGGTGGACAGAGGCCAAATCACAAGGGGTCTCAGGTGCCCAGGCAAGGGGATTTGGGTCTTATTCTCAGGCCATGGAGACCCATGGGGGTGGGTTCTGATGCAGACTCCTATTACTCCCAGGTCAAGCCCTCTGGGCCTGAGCTGTTTAACAGGTCCAACCAGAACTGATCCAGGAGCCCACCATGTCTCCAACCCCTTTCCTAGAATCCATGTGCTCTCCATTTTGCCCAGCTCACCCCAACTCCTCCTCCTTCCTCGTAACCCTGGGGTCCTGTCATCTGGGAAGGCTGGCCAGGCGCCATCTGCTCGCGGGGTAGGGGTAGAGCTCCGTGCCCTCCTCTGCTTCAGACACAAGAGGAAGTGCATTACCAGTTTTTCTTGTTTGACCCACAGCAACCCCGGGAGTCAGACACTATCAAACCTTTGAGGGGAACAGGTGCTCCTGATCTGCGGCCTCCCTCATCTACATTCTCACAATCCCCGCGCCCTGCCTCTAATGTAACACTTTTTTTTTTTTTGACTTTTGTCTTTTCAGGGCCGTACCCGTGACATATGGAGGTTCCCGGGGTAGGGGTCTAATCGGAGCTGCAGCTGCTGGGCCTACACCACAGCCACAGCAAGGCCAGATCTGAGTCATGACTGTGACCACAGCTCATGGCAATGCCAGATCCTTAACCCACTGAGCGAGGCCAGGGATCAAACCCACAACCTCATGGTTCCTAGTCGGATTCGTTTCCACTGTGCCATGACGGGAGCTTCTCTACTGAGACAATGAAAACTCTGTGTTTTCCTCATCTACCTGCCAGATTAAAGGGCAGGGCTGGGTCTCTATTCTTGTATCTCTAGGTATCAAGCACAGGCCCTGACTCAGAGCAGCCTCTGTGAACACAGATGACCATGTGGTGAATGCTTAGCACCCAGCCCACGTGCAGGCTATTCACTTACCCCGTGATCCATCCCCTGTGGAGCAGGGGGATCAGACAGGCCTATCTCCACTGCATGCATTACACTGGGCCACCCCTGGCACAGACAGCAGAAGGTGGGGTGCCAACTGCAGAGGGCGTCTCACCAGCTACCTGCTTCTTCTGCAGAGAGATAAAGGTGCGGAGCTGTACGTGGAGCCTGGCCGGTACCTGGATCCTTTCACAGCAGTGACTCTGGGCTGGCCCGACAGTGACAAGGACTTACGCTTCCAGTGGTCATGTGGTAGGTGGCCTCAGAGCTCTGGAACCATCCTGTCTCATCTCAAAGTGATGCAGGGGAGTCACCTTGTGCTGTTCTTTTTCTTAACCTTCACACCAGCTTTGCTCATGCTTGACAGCTGTTGCTCATGCTTGTGTACCTTGTATGTGCCAGAGTGTGAATTCCACAGAAACTGCAGGGGGAGGCAGGCAACCAGGTGAGGCATTATCTGTAGAGAATTTAAGAGCAATAATTAAACCATAAGAGTCACTCTGCTTTTTGGAGTTCCTGTTTTCGGGCAGTGGAAGTGAACCCAACTAATATCCATAAGGCAGTGGGTTCAATCCCTGGCCTTGCTCAATGGGTCAAGGATCTGGCATTGTCACTGTGAGCTATGGTGTAGGTCACAGATGAGGCTTGAATCTGGCGTGGCTGTGGCTGTGGCCTAGGCTGGCAGCTATAGCTCCGATTCGACCCCTAGCCTGGGAACTTCCATATGCTGCAGGTGTGGCCCTAAAAAAAAAAAAAGAAAAGAAAAAAGAAAGAAAACCAGGAAAAAAAAGTTGGTCTGCTATCACAACAAACATCAGTGATAAAACACTCCCCCCTCTTTTCACCTCCATGCTTTGGTGTGCCAATGGAAAGACAGTCTAGAAGGAAAAAATGATTGGGCCTTTTCTGAAAAACCAAGATGGTAGAAATAGCATTTATTTTTAAGAAATGGTTGTTCTCCATTTTATAGGGTTATATTCTAGCTATGCACACACTCTTTGAGAAATAAAATGAATGCCATTCATACCGTACATATTGCTTTTGTTACCCCCTTTTTTCAGGTATATCCCGCATATTTGTATGTTTTGGTATCTTCTTCTCCACCTTGATTTTTACAACAACTGCACAATAGACTGCCAAGCTGGGAATTCCCATTGTGGTGCTGCGGAAAGAAATCCAACTACGAACCATGAGGTTGCAGGTTCCATCCCTGGCCTCGCTCAGTGGGTTAAGGATCTGATGTCGCTGTGAGCTGTGGTGTAGGTCGCAAATGTGTCTTGGATCCTGCGTTGCTGGGCTGTGGTGTAGGCCAGTAGCCGTAGCTCCAATTCTACCCCTAGTCTGGGAACCTCCATATGCCTTGGGTGCAGCCTTAAATAAAAAGTAAAAAAAAGAAAAAAGAAAAAAAAAAGACTGCCAAGTTGAGGTATGATGTTTATTTACCAGTGCCCTCTTTCTGGACACTGATGTTGTTTCAAATCATTTGCCCTTAGTTTATACAACACTGTGCTGAACAGCCTTAGAGTTCAATCTTGTTTTGCATCTTGGATTATGTTCATAAACAAATTCCTACAAATGGAACAATAGGGTCAAAAGTCACGTAATATTTGAAGTCTTCTGAAAATAACTGGTAAGTGCTCAGGACATCCTTCAGCCTGTGAGTTCTCGTCACCTGAATTAACAGAAGATACAAATATAGACTTTAGGTGACTGAGCTGATGACCTGACCCCCAGGCATGTCCTGTGAATGACCACATATTGGGGGGATCTGGAGTAGTGGATAAACATCAATCAACAGAGCTGAAGCGCAGAGGACACGCAGACCTACCGAGTTGGTATAAAGCAGAAGACGACATGCAGCCTCTTAGATGGAAATACAGCCTCTCAGGTCCCCAGTGTGGCCCACAAAGACAAAGAGCTGGGGAAAATCCCTGACACCAGGGAAAAGAAGCTGCCTTGGATGCTCTCCCAGGTGGGGCTGGACATCCCCCTGGTGCTTTTCCTGCTATATGGTGGCCTGCTCCTCAGGGCAAGTCGCTGGGTGAAGCGGAGGTTGTTTCCCCAGAAGCCTCCTTCTGCAGCACCAGCCCTGCAACCTGCAAGTGAAATTTAAAAATAAATAAATAAATAAATAAATAGATCTATTTGGAACTGATTTTCTTTCTTTCTTTCTTTTTTTTTTCTTCCTCTTTTTGCTTTTTAGGGCTGTGGCATACGGAGGTTCCCAGACTAGGAGTCTAATTGGAGTTACAGCTGCAGACCTACACACAGCAGTGCGGGATCCGAGCGGTGTCTATGACCTATACCACAGCTCACAGCAATGCCAAATCCTTAACCCACTGAGTGAGGCCAGGGATTGAACCCGCAACCTCATGAGTCCCAGTTGGATTTGTTTCTGCTGCACCACAACGGGAGCTCCTGGAAGCAATTTTCTTATCCATGATCTACTTCTTCTAAAAAGCCCCAAGCCAGAAGGTAGCCACATGTGTCAAGTTCAAGGTTCCTGGGTGGATCACGGTATTGGCCCCCTCTCTTTCTCAGGGCGTTGCTGGGCTCAGTGGATCGACTGTGTTGAGAGGCAGCTGCTCCACACAGACCAGAGGGAGCTGGTGGTTCCGTCATCCTGCCTGCCACCGCCTGACTCTGCCGTTACCCTGCGTGTGGAGGTCTGGAGAGGCCAGGAGCTGGAGAACCTGGAGGAGGAGTGCCTCTACATATCCGCGCCCCTGCAACTCAGGCCAAGAGTCAGGTGGGGGCACAAGAGCAAACTCCTGCACCGACTTAGGGGCAGGGCGACAGTGGTGGGCAGAACCAGGCCCAGTCTCTGTTCTCACCAGGGTTACCTGGTGCTCAGCAGTGGTTCACACAAATGAATGGGAGGAGAGAACGCACCTCTATGACAACTTCCTGGACGAGGGGTCAGCGAAGGCTGCCCTCAGCAGAGATGTGAAGATGCAGGAGGAATTAACTCAGCTAACAAAAGGGCGGAGCTGCAGAGGGAACAGAACAGCAGAGGGACGGAGCACTGAATAATCTGGAAGTGAAAGAGGCTGATGTGGGTGGAGCACTGAGGAAGAGCAGACAGGGCCTGGCTCTGCTAGGGCCTTGAGGTTATGTCAAACACATGATTTTAGTCTTTTCCCTATGACTTCTGGAAAACCACCCAAGTGTCTTAAGCAGGCTAGGAACAAAATCGCTTCAAAATGCTCTGGTGGGGGGGTGGAGAAGAGGCTGGAGGGGCGAGAGGGGACTCAGGGAGATGCTAAGGCTCTTGCAGAATCAAGGTGAGAGAGTTCAAGGCTGTCAGCTGTTAGATGGGGACTCGAACTGGGAACTGATGAAGAGTTGGATAAAGGGAGCAGGGGACCAACCCGGGAAGACAATGCAGGACTACAGCAGGAGGAAGCCTGCAGGGCCAAGGGCGGGGGGTGGGGTGGGGGTGGGGGAATGGCATTCCTGGAACCCCGGGGAAGGGCAGCAGTGGGAGAGGTGCCTCCAGCAGAAGCCGTAGCCTTGGCCGGAGGAACACAGCCTCTGCCCATCTGTGAGGAGCAGTGACTAGCTATCCCAGGCTCTCTCCTCTCACATTCCCATGCCGGCCAATGGGAAGCAGAGGGTGTGGAGACTAGGGGACAAAGGCTAAGGAGGTCAGTCCCCTGGCACACAGAGCCACAGAGAGTTGACGGCGGGTAGGCCCCTTGGAAATCATGTGGCCCCTTGTACTAGGGCAGGCCTGAGGACGGAAGCAGGGAGACTGCAGAGCTATTGAGAAGCTGAAAGTGAAAGGACCGGGACAGGGTGGACACACAGCAGGAGCCCCAGCCACCTCTCACTGCTCAAGGGAGGGTGGATGACGGACAGAGAAGGCCCAGGACACGGGTGTAGGCATGCTGGCCCATGTCCATCCCCGACTCAGGAGTTAGGTCACTGGGACGAATCACAGCAACACTCGTCTGCGTGTCTGCGCTGTGCGGGCTCTCAGAGGGATGTGGTGAGCAGAGGGCGAGAGAGTAACAAGGGGAGTCATTTACAAACGGTGGTGGGAATGCGGTCAGATCACAGCGTTCGTTTACTATCAGAACTAGAAAGAATCGAAGAAACTGACAGCTCTTAGCCCCTCGCTTTGCAGGTGAGGAAACTGAGGCTCCGGGAGGTTAAGAGACCTGTGCACGGTGGCCATTCCTAAGTGGCAGGGACGAGATTCGAGCCGAGGGCCCTGTCTCAGCCTCACGCACTTTCTGTATCGTTATCCCGTGCAGTGACCCAAACGGGAAATCGGGCAGCACGTACATCTCCACCTTAACAACCACAGCCTGTCCTGGTTTTGGTTGGGGCAGGGCTGCTTTTACTCCATCTTTCACTTGAGAAAAGGCCATGTCCCACCTTCTCAAAGGGCTTGAGAAGAACCAGACAAAAGACCTGGCAGGTGGCTGTGTGCCTGCGGCAGCTTCTGCTCTCTGTTCTCCATCTCCCTCTCAGCTGTGAGAAGAACTGCGGGCCCGTGAATGCTGGCGGAGACGTCAGGCTCAAGGTCACCCTGGGAGACGACTCTGCAGCAGCCGTGTTCAGCTGGTATTTAGATGAAACCCCGCTGGAGAAGGTGAGGACTCCAGCAGGCACTCAAAACCAGGACCACCTGCCCCCTTTGATGGACCAGACCTGTGCCACGTGCCCAGGACTGAGCTGGGGGTGGGTCGACTCCACTTGGAGCCTGAAGAGTAGGAGTTGGGCCTGGGGGGTACGTTCCCCACAAGAAGACCAGGGCGCTGGTCAGAAGAAAGAACGGATGTGGGCGGCAGATGCTGTGCGAGCCCCAAGCCATCCCTTTCACCAGGCTGACGCACACAGCCCCCAGCCGCTGGGGAGTGACCCCCGAACAATAACCGTGGGTCCAAGAGCCCAGCCCCCTTGCCTCTCAGAGAGAAATTCTGAGGCACAGCTCATGCTCCAGAGCTTCCTGTGGGTCCAGGCTGAAAGAAGCTGGATGCCTCCTGAAACCACTTCTTTACCTACTTTCCTTCTCCACCCCTTTCTGCTTCCCTTGCTCCCCTCCTGGCTTTCCTGGGAGCCCTCCCTCCTAAAGGCCCTGCATACGAATCCTCACCTCAGGCTCTGCTCCCCGGGAGTCTGACGGAGGATGCACACCCTCGTACAGCTGGAGACGGGCTGCCCTCGGGGAAGCAGGCGAGACTGCTGTCCATCCCTTGGAGACACATCCGAAAGGCCTCCCAGGGTCCGAAGCCACTGCCCTGCAGAGGCCTGTGGTCTGGCCGCAGCCTCAGGGACCCGGGCTGTGCTCTCTTTCAGGCTGAGCCACTCCCGGAGGCCTGCAGACTCCGAGGATTCTGGCCGCGTTCTTTACTCCTCCTTGAGAGAAACACCTCCACTCTGCTGTTGAACGGCTCCTTCCCGAAGACCTGGGGCCAGGCCGCCCGAATCAGAGTCACAGGTGGGAGGGCCTCCCTCCGTCTCTGGTCAGGATCCCACCTCCTGCAGAGCGGGAACCCAGATAAAGCTGTCAGTGCAGGGTGGGTGCCACACACGGGCTCTGGTGTGAATCTCTCCTCGGCCTCTTTCTAGCTGGGAGACTTTAGGCAACGGATTTGAGCTCCCTGGGCCTTGGTTTCCTCACACCAAGAAACGGCTGCCTCAAAATTGTATGATGCAGGGTGATGAGACATCAGTGGTACAAAGCAGATCACTCTGGGGGGTGGAGCCTGCAGGATGCACCAGGACGATTCAGTGCTTCTCACTTAAAACGAGCTCAGAGCAGCAGAAAACGTAGGCTCTCAAAAAAGACAAACAATGGATGGATTCTTTTTCAGATGGAGTCCTTTGATTTGGTATTTCTCAAAGTGGCCCCTGGACCACCCTCCCAGGGTAACCTGGGTACTCGTTTAGCATGCACCCTCCTGGGTTCACCCCAAGCCTTCTAAATGAAGTCTAAGCTAAGGAATTCATTTTAACGGCCTCTCCCAGGTTCTTTTTGAACAACCAGGATTAGAGCAGATGGTGTGGGGCATTGCTTCAGGTTAGCTGGGGGCTCCTCATGATGCTATGGGGGTTTGCAGTTTTGGGTGGGATCTGCCTGTTTCCAGATCCTGGCTGTGGTCCTTCTTAGCTCGGTCTTTGCGCAAGTCATTACTTTCCAGTATACTCCTTGCTCGCCAAAGTCCCAGCAGTGGATGCTATTATTATTAGCCCCATTTTACAGATGAGCATCTGATTTTCGAAAAGGTCAAGGCCAAGGTCCCATGGCTAGGAAATGGCAGAACTGGGAGCCTATCTCTGCCCAGTTTCTCAAAGTGAGACCCTGGGATGCCTGTAGAGGCAGGGGAGGTGGTTGTTAGATATGCAGATTTCTGGGCCCTGCCTCAGAATATCCAGAATGGTCTCAGGCTCTGGAGAGGGGCCTGGGAATCTGCATGCTGGACAAGCTCCCCAGACGATCCTGAGCATGGTGGAGTTTGTGGGCCCCACACAGCCCCCTAAGCACCCTCTGTCTTCACTCCCCAGCTGTGGCCGGGCACGCCTATGGGGAGGACACCTTTGTGATCAGCTCCCTGCCTCCCCCGGAGGCGCCTACCTGCACCATTGCCCCACAGGAGGGCACCGTTCTGACGAGCTTCGCCATCTTCTGCAACGCCTCCGCCGCCCCGGGCCCCCTGGAGTACTGCTTCTGTCTGGAATCAGGTATCTCCCCACAGCTCCTGGGCTCATCCTCTCCAAGAACAGGCGCCCGTCTCTCTCTGGGAGCTGCCGAGAATATGTTCCAGGAGTGAGGGTGGTTTGCAGGATGAACCTGATCCCCCACCCCCAGGCACGCTGACCCAGCCACACGCCTCAGCGAGATGTGAAGAGGGGCCCCTCAGTATCTCCTCCACAAGCATGGAGGCCAAAATGCCCTCTGTCCTGGCATGAGGGGTGAGGAGAGACGATGTGCAGAAGTAAGACCACGTGGGGCCACTAGCAGGACACCAGTCCCCAACACACGCTCTGAGTAGCCCTGACTCTGGTCAGTCTGCAGCTTCTCAGGACAGAGATGGGCCCAGGTCACAGAAAGGTCAATAATGTTACTGACCCCACTTTTCGGGAGGCAGCAGGAAATGGGTGACGTCACAGAACATGCGGGGCTGAAAGGAGACACTTGCAAAGGCTTACAGGAGGGATGAGACATGCAGAGCCCAGGCCAGTGTCCTGTCACCACAACCCGCACCCAGGACAGCAGCAGGGCATCGGCAGGAGAGACAGGGCAAGGGCCCACATTGCCTCTGCTCACCTGGCTGCGGGAGGGGGTTGGTCCTTGGAGGGTTCATCCGAGTCCTCGCCTGCTCCTAATGGGCTCTGGCATTTTGTGACCCTCACATGAGCTCGTCACATTGGGACCTTCTTCCAAACCTAGGCTCCAGGAGCATTGCTGGGGTGCTCCCCAATATCCAGCACTGAAGTCCACAATGATGTAAACTGAACACCCTGACTCCCCTTGAACATGGAGGGGAGCTTCTATCAGACCCAGGGGAGGCAGTCTTCATGGGGTGCCCCTCCAGGAGAGGGGGAGCGCAGGGCTGCTCAGGGGGCCATGACTGGGTCTGAGCCTGGCGGGAAGCAATCGGAGGGAGGTAAGTAGATTTCATCTCAAACCTGTGTCCTCCTAAACGGAGATGCCAGGCTCGCTGCTCCAGTTCCGACTGGTTACTCCTCTGTGGCACCTCCCTCTGCCTCCCCGTAGTGAGCAAGGGGGCGGGGGAGGGTGACCATAAAAAGATGATGTGTCAATTACAATTCCATAACTGCATGATTGTCCACACACCACAGTGAAGAGTGGTTCAGTGACAGGCGGGTCCCCTTTAAGGATACAAAGGATACTCACTCATTCATTCATTTTTACAACAAACATGTACTGAACGCCAGGCTCTGCTCTAGGCACTGCATACAGAGCAATGAACGAAACAGAGGAAGTCTCTGGCCTCACTGTATTTACAATTAGTGGTGGAGACTCCTGGTGAACAAAGACACAGGACAGGCTGTGCTGTTTCAGACAGAGCAGCAGGGACGGCCCTTGTACCGGAAGTGACACTGAGGGAGTTTGGGTGTGTTGTGAATTCCTGAAGATCTCCTCCTCCTCTCTTTTCATAGTGTGGTTTACCACCTTGACTTTTTCTTTTTGTAAATGGGGGATTATTCCTCTGACAATTTTCACGGATTTTTGTAAAATTATCCCCACGTCACAGCAGCATGGGACTACCTAGAGAGGACAGAGGATCCGCATAAACGGCTGGCTTCTCCCTGAAAGTACGGAAGCCCCTGAGGGGGACTTTGTATCCTAAGCCCCCTAAGGGGCTTCTGTGTCCTTGTCATCAGGCTCTACGTTGGTGGGTTTCCAGTCTCCATGGGGCCTGGGGATGCCCCCCTAATTGTTTACTGTCCACTTGCCAGGTTCCTGTCTGTACTGTGGTCCTGAATCTGCCCTCCCATCAGTCTACCTGCCACTTGGAAAAGAAAACAATGACTTTGTGCTGACAGTGGTCGTCTCTGTCTCCAACCACGAGGGGGACAGACAGCAGACCCACGCAGTGGTGAAGGTGGGCGGCAGCCACCGTTTCTCTACGGAGACAACTTCATGACCTGTCTGAACCTCACCAAGAGGGTGACAGGGTTGAAGGGAGCTGAGCGCATGACCGGATGAGTGGCTGATTCATTCCCTCCTTCAACATGTGTTTACAGAGCACTTACTGTGGTCCTGGGGACACAGCCAAGGACCAGAAAGACATGGTGTCTACCTTTGTAGATCTTATGTCAAGTGGCCGGTGTGGGGGAAGAGTCAGGGGACCGGAGGCGGGTGGGACAGAAGGCCAGTGGCTGCAGAGTCCAGAGGAAGATTAGCCAACAGGGCTACAAGGCAGCCGTTGGAGCTAATCTCAAGCGAATTTCAAGGGTCAAGAGCCAGGTGGAAGGGAAGGGCCTGAGAGCCCAGTGAGGAAGGCAGAGAGGGGTGAAGCAATGACCTGTCCGAGGCTTGCTTGCTGTGGCTGTCACTCGTAGGTCTGCTGCCCTGAAGCCCGGGGAGAGTCCCCATGCCAGGTGCAAAGCCATCCAGCCCTGCTCAATTTTACTACGCGCAGCCCTGGGACTTGAGGCTCTAGGTCCTGAAACAAGAACCGGTGGGTTGAGATCCTCCAGCTCTGAGCTCGTCTCTGGTCTCCCCCTTAGGTGGGACGTGAGGACACCCGTGTGGAGGATGAGGCATTCCAGGCTGCAGTGTGGGACAAGGTCACTGCTGCTCTGCAGGGCGGGCAGGGCCCTGAGCAGCTCTTCCAGCTGGCCAGATCCGTATCATCCCTGCTGGACCAGCAGTGCCAGGGGCCAGGCTCCGGGCAGCCGCGGGGAGTGGATGCCAGACAGAAGGTACTCCTGAGGGGTCCCTTGGCTGGGGTCCTGGGTCTTCATGCAGGCATCAGGGGTGGCAGAGTGGGGTCCACGGATCTGTGGAGAAGCCTCTGGGGTTTCACAAGTTGCTGATGTCACCTCCCTCTTCCAGTCCTTTCAATGAGTGACATAAAATGAAGGCAACCTGCTTTTTCTGCTCAGTCTCAGGAAGGCTTCGAGGGTGGGAGGGAATTTAGAGGGTATCTCTCCAGTCTCTTTCTCTTAAAGAGAGAGAGAGGGAGGCCCAGAGGAGAAAAGTGACTCCGTCTTGGTCATACAGTTAATGGCTTGATGGTGTCCCAGCTCTGTCATTCACTCACTCACCATCTCTACCGTCCCAGCTCTGTGACTAAAACTCTCTAAGTCTCTGTTTCCCCATCTGGAAAGTGGGGGTAATAAGAGCATTATCCTCAGAAGGTTGTGGTGAGTGGGTTTTTGTTTTTTGTCTTTTTAGGCCCGCACGCGCAGCATATGGAGGTTCCCAGGCTTGGGGTCGAATCGGAGCTGTAGCCACCAGCCTACACCACAGCCACAGCAACACCAGATCCGAGCTGCGTCTGTGACCTACAGGTGGTGAGTGTTAAACAAGAATTATAGGCCCTGTAGCTGTAGGTCGAATCATATGAGTGGCCAACATTCAACCAGCTGTAATCCACAAAAAAGGCCATTCCATATGTTACAACCTAGAATTACAAACAATCCTGACAGAGGGTATGACTATTTCCACTTCCAGTGCATGCTAGGCGAGTAGCAACAAGCACACGCGGGCACGCTACCTGTGTGCAGCACACTCGGCAGCACACCTGCGGGGCAGGGAGGTCAGCAGACAGACTTCTCTGCGCCCCGAAGGCTTTGCAGCAAAGTCTGTAGCACAGTGCAGAGAATGGGAGCAGCTTTCCTGGGGCCACATTCCCAGGAGGTGGTGAAGATGGGTTCAAAGCCAGGCTGCTCTTCCCCCCGTCCGCCTCCAGCCCTCTCATCCCAGCCCCCTGCTTCACATGAGTGCCCCCCTCCCACCACACACCTTCCTCCCCGGCTCTTCTGCACCCTGAGCACTTCTTACAGCAAACCTCCCTTCGCATGCCCTGGGGTCCTGAGCACACTTCTGCACAGTCTGACCCAAGGTCTTCTCAGGAAACAGTGGGGTCCTGGCAGGAGACAGAAGTCAAGCCCTCGCTGGCTGATGGAGAAGACAGTTTTTAAAAGGGCCCTGTGGAGAAACATGGGGGCAAGGTTTCAGAAGCAAACGAGAGACAACAGAGGACCCCAGGGGCCCAGCCTGAAGTGACCAGAATCCGGAAGGGGCAGCTGCGTGTGGAAGGGGCTCCCTGCAGGAGCGGAGGCCTGGAAGAGTGAGGCAGGCAACCCTGGCAGGGAGGCCCCGGGAGCAGAGCTTCCAGCTCCTCTCCTCCTGCCCTTCAGCTCCCGCTGAGTGAAGCCATGGCTGGGAGGGTCTGCAGCCGGGGACACCTCCACGCAGGCAGCCTCCAGGATGGCGGCTGAGGACAGCAGGAAGATTTGCAGAGGCAATAGGCGGTTATACCTGAGTTTCCCTCCAGAATATTCTGACAGCAGTCCCCTCACAGACAGGCTTATTCTTTCCTCCACCCAAGCCACGGCCAGAATGGAGGCCTGGATGCACCCTGAGCTCATGGCAGACACACTCAAATGCCGCAGCTGCCCTGCAAGACTGTCGGATGGTTAGACGAGCAGCCTGTGAGCTGCAGGCAGGACAGGAGGGGTTGAGGGACCGCTCACTGGCATCTGTGCTCTCCCAAATGGCTGGCTGCATTTAAATTAAAGTGAACTTCACTGAAAAAAAGTTAAAAAGTCAATTCTCCAGTTGCACTAGCTACGTGTCAGGGACTATATATGCAGTCACCTTTGGCAAGTGGCTATATTATTGCTCAGCATGAGGACAGAACTTCCATCAATGCAGAACGCTCTGGGAGGTCCCATCATGGCTCAGAGGTAACAAACCCGACTAGGATCCATGAGGGTACAGGTTCGATCCCTGGCTTCCCTCAGTGTGTTAAGGATCCAGCGTTGCCGTGAGCTGTGGTGCAGGTGGCAGAGACGGCTCAGATCCCACATTGCTGTGGCTGTGGTGTAGGCCGGCAGCTGCAGCTCCGATTCAACCCCTAGCCTGGGAACTTCCATATGTTGTGGGTGTGGCCCTAAAAAGACCAAAAGAAGTTATATTCTTAGGTTTTTCTCTGCCGCTGCCAAAGCCAGCCCCTAGTTAGGACTTTGTGGCTTAGAAAGTGTGTTCCTCAGAAGCTCCAGAAGGGCTGGCTTAAGGCAGAAGTTAAGGGATGGCTGGAGGGATCCTTGTCCCTATTGCCCTAAAGGCATACAGGGACCAAGTCTGCAATAAGATTCCATCCACACTGGGCCATCAAGCAATCCAGTTCCTGAATTTCATACCATTTTAGTCACAATGACACTCTGAGACACGATTTGTTTTTGTTTGTTTCTGTCTTTTCTAGGGCCATATCTGTGGCATATGGAGGTTCCCAGTCTAGGGGGTCTAATCAGAGCTGTAGCTGCTGGCCTACGCCAAAGCCACAGCACCACAGAATCCGAGCTGCATCTGTGACCTACACCATAGCTCACGGCAATGCCAGATCCTTAACCCACTGAGCGAGGCCAGAGATCGAGCCTGCAACCTTATGGCTCCTAGTCAGATTCGTTAACCACTGTGCCACAACGGAACTCCCATTTATTTTTAAATACTGACAGATTTTACAGATTTGAAGATTTGGAGAAAGCTGGAGGCATCCTGTGTTAGTTTCCTCCTGCTTCTATAACAAATGAACATAAATGTAATGACTTAAAACTACATGAATTTATTATCCTACAGTTCTGGAGGTCAGAAGTTTGAAATAGTCTCACTGGGCTGAAGCCAAGGTGTTGGCAGGGCTATGAACCATCTGGAGGCTCCAGGGGGGAATCTGTCCATTGGCTTCTCCAGCTTCTAGAAGCTGCCCACATTCCCTGCTCCATTTCCAATACTCGCATCTTCAAATCCCTGCCCCATTCCCTGCTCCCTCCCTTCCTCTCCTCCTTTCCCCTCCTCCCCTCCTTCCCTCTCCGTCTCCACCACCACTGCCTCCACCATCACGTCTCCTTCTCCAACTCTGACCCTGCCACCCTGCTCTTACAAAGACCCCTGTGAGTACTTCGGTCCCACCTGGGTGATACAGGATACTCTCCCCGTCGCAGAATCCCGAACTTAAACCTCCAAAGAGATTCTGCCAAAGTGCCTTTCCAAGGCAACGTATCCATGGGTTTCAAGGATTAGGACATGGCTATCTTTGGGAGGCTGTGGTTCTGCCCATCACACATCCTAGGAGAGAAAGAGAGGTTGACCAGCTTTGGAAAACCCCAAATGAGCCCGGTCACTTGCTCTGACCCCAAATCTTCTGAAACAGCTTCATCAAGCCATTGGGATTGCATTTCCTCTCTCTGCCTTCCTCCCTCTGTGCCAAGGTCAGGGAGCGTATCCTGGGGTCACTGGCTGTGGCCAGTGCCACGCTGGGGGACATGCCGAGGGTGCAGGAGCTGGCTGAGGTGCTGAAAGGGGTGACTCAGCGCAGTGAGGAGCTCACGCCCTCGGCTCAGGTGAGTAGTTCCCCCGCACTGAGCCAGGCCACAGGACACACAGCTCCGCAGTGGGTGGCTGACGACTAACCCCAGCCTAGGTCCAAGGTCCCTCAGTCACAGGGCCTTCAAGTCTTCTGCCATCTTGTTTTGAGGGTCCCATGTGGGTGGTGCCAAGGGAGGAAAGGTGCCCCTCCTGCAGCTCTGGGTCTCACCCTGCCTGTGGTGGCCTGGGTGCTTGCACACCTCACCCCCCACCAGCTGATGGGCAGCTTAATCTAACTAATCGCTGGGTGGTCAAGTGTGTGTCCAGCTGCTGCTGCTGCTGCTGACCCACCCGTGTCCCCCACTGGACAGCTCCCAGCTCCTGCCTTTCTTAGCCTGAGGGCCTTTTCTGACCTCCCTCCAGAGTCCACTCTGCCCACTCCCATGGCAGGCTGGATATGTCAGGGGATTATGCCGTTCTCTGTGAGTAATGGGCTGTGGGGCAGTTACCCTGGCTCCCTGGTCCCTCTTGGTGGAGAACTCCCCAGCAGGACTGAGCCCCAGGTAATAGACTTGATCACTGCAGACTGGCTTCCGACCCTTCCCTGGAGTCCCATTTCCCTACTCTGCCTCCAGTGTTCCCTGGGCCTATCTCCAAATGAATGTCATTTTCAAATCCTTGCCTTGGTACCTGCTTTTCAGAGAACTTGAAAGAAATCGCCATGTTCCCAGCATTATGGCAGCCAAGTGTCCATAAAAGCAGTGAAGGAGGCAGCTGTCTGGCTCTGTCCTACCCACTCCGTCAGGAGGTTGCCCCCTCCCAGTCCCTGTCTGGAAGCCAGCAATGCTGCTCTTTCCCTTTGGGGGCCCCGGGGTCATCAATATCATACGTCCCACCTCCACAGCCACTTGCCCACGCATCCCGTCTACATGTACATACACATCCATCTCTCCATCCTGCCACTCATTCATCCCCCCAGTAATGTATTCATTCATTCCACACAAGCTCCCTAAAGGCCTCGTATGCACCAGGTACTATGCAACTCACTGAAAATTCAGCAGCAAATCACACAGACGTGGCCTCTGCCCTCACGGTGCTTTTTGACCACTGGGGCAGCCAGGTGCTAAGCAAATCAGTCCAGCCAGCCAGCCCTAGGCAGTGACTGTTTACTGAAGGCCGACTACAGGCTGAGCGTCGTGCAAGGCACTCTGGGGAAGATTCAGAGCTGGACTGGGCTGCTGTCCTGAAGGAACTCAGCACAGTGTAGGGAAGGAACACCTGGCCTCAAGCCAGTGACACAGGCAGCCTGTGTGATGGGCCTGGTTCTCCCTCTGAGTCCCCTCCCCCTTGCTCCCCTCCATGGCAGCGTGTGTCCCTTGAATGGCACAGGGGAAGGTCTGCTCCAGGCAGGGGCTCATGCTGCTCTTTCTCTTCCTCTGGGTGAGTCTAGCGGGAGGCCAGCTGGGCTCTGCAGCATGCCAGTGAGGCTCTGTTGGCAGTGAGTGCCAAGGCCCATCCTGAGGACCAGAGGCGCCAGGCGGCTACCAGGGACCTGTTTCAGGCTGTAGGCAGCGTGCTGGAAGCATCTCTAAGGGACAGAGCAGAAGAGCCCGCAAAGGCTAATGGCAGCCAGGTTGGTACCCCAGTCCAGACACAGACCTCACACTCACCATGTGCCCAGGTCGCACCAGCGTTTCCAGGTGGATCTTCCTCCCCATCTTGCAGATGAGCAAACTGAGGCCCTGAGGTTAGAGTCCTTTCTAGGAGCTGGAGGAAAGGCTCTGGAGACCGGAGCTTCAGTGAGGCAGTATGGGAGAGCAGATCAAGTGTAGGCTCTGAAGGAGGGGGCCTGAGTTCAAATCCTGCCCCTGTCACTTACAAGCTGCGGACAAGTGACACAACGTCCTGCAGCTTCATCTCCTCATCTGTAGTAGGGGGATGAGCTCTGCCTCATCCCAGAGAGGCCAACAGTTGGAGAGATTGTATATCCATGCTCACAGGTTTTTTTTTTTTCCCTTTTAGGGCCACACCCAAGGCATCTGGAAGTTCCTAGGCCAGGGTCAAACTGGAGCTGCAGCTGCCTGACTATACCACAGCCACAGCAATGCAGGATCTGGGCCGCATCTGCGACCTACACCACAGTTCACGGCAATGCCAAATCCTTAACCCAGTGAGCAAAGCCGGGAAATGAACCTGTGTCTTCATGGATGCTAGGTGGGTTCGATTCCGCTGAGTCACAATGGGAACTCCATGCTAGCAAGTTTGAATTCAACTTCTAGTTCAGGCAGCCAAGGGCATGACATGATTTTAGAAGGGAGGCAGTCCCCATGGTGAGAAGAAATGCAATGCAGTTATGTGGCCCAGCACCCAGGATGGCATCACGACGGAGCCACAAAACCCATCCTGCGCTGCTCCACAGCCCTGTCCTCTGTGGAGCCATCACTCTAGTCAAGAACACACACACACACACACACTCACGCACACCTCAAAACACATTCATACATACATTCAATCACACTCACACATCCATTTATAGGCACTCACTTATACTCTCTCTCACACACACTCCTGCACATACACAGACACACATTTACACTCATATCTTCACACATGGCCACACAGCCACACAGATTCCCACAAATGGCTACAGGCTTACATAAAGCCACATACCCACACTCACTCATGCTCGCTTATACTCACACACCGTCAAACACACTCATACTCCCTCAGACACTCACACATACCCACATACCCACACCCAGATACGTACATGCACACACAGTCCCCTCCACACACACATTCACACACACTCAACACACACAGATGCACACACACACACACTCACAATCTGTGCTCTGATAGGTACTCTGCAAATGTCCAGAACTCCCAGGGCCCTCTTGCTGCCACGGCTTAGCGAGGCCACATCTTCATCGGGGCTTTGGATGGGGTGGGAATGGAGTCTGAGCCCAGGAGACCTGGTGGAATGGTTGTGTCTATGAGTCTCTATTTTCCCTGTGCTGTGGCTAGACGGCAGGGTCCCGAGCAGAGAGAGGCACAGAATGTCACAATTCAGTGAGGACACAGGGGTCAGAAGCCCGGCTGTGATCCCAGCACTTCACGGTATCAGCGCCCGGCCTCTATGAGTCACTGACTCTCTCCTTGCCTCTGTCTGCTAAAATGGGGGTGTAAAAGCATCTGCTCACCGAGCTTGGGATCCTGTAAGTGCTTACTCTTGGGTCCTCCAGTGCCTGGCGCTCAGTAAATGGCTTCCATCCAGGCTCAGCCCTGTGCCCCTGCCCTCTCCCAGTCCCTGCTAAGGGCCCGTGCTGGCCTGGTGGCAGTAAGCAGCGGTGGTATGGAGCCCAGCCTACAGCAGCATCCCCAGTTTTCTTTTCCAGACAGTCACAGTGTCCCAGCTGCTCAGAGCCGTGGAACGTGTCCAGGACACCCTCCTGCTGGGGAGACTGCCCGGGGGCCTTCCAACCACACTGGCCACACCCTCCATCTCCGTGTATACAAACAGGTAACTCGCTGTACTGCGGGGCCCTGAGAAAGCTCATCCCCTGACCTGGCTCATTCCACACCCACTTCCCAAGACCCTGTGACAGGCAGAGCCCAGGAGACCCACAGAGGGGAGGTGATGGGACCTAGAAGTAGGAAGGGCTTTTCACAGAGTGAAGGTCCCTGTGTTGGGTGTCTATACAGCACAGGAAGGTGAATGCCACCCCAGTGCCAGAGCCACCCATGTGTCCTGAGAGACAGGTCACACTGGGCCAAATGAATGAAAGGGCCCAGCCCACTTTTAGCCTCGAGGGTGTGTCTGGCAAGCCCACGGCTCCGTGCACCTGTGGGATTCAGGATGCATGTGCTGTGGGAGTAGTTCCTTGGAGTGCCTGCCCAGCTCTCACTGGGCCCTCCAGTACCTTGGGGTGCCCTCCTCCTTCCATTCCTCCCCTTGATACTCGGGGCAGGCCCTGCTGGAACCCCCGGGGACAAAACACCCTCCCTTGGTTCTTCCTCCCAGAGTTGTCCTCTTGGCTCCAGGGGCAGTTTCCCAAAGCAACATTCTAATCAGGACAAGGATTTGAAACCAGGTTCCCAGTCTACTCCAATGGGACGAGGTCAAGGGCCAGTAAAGCTGGTTTTATGGGAGCCCGAGACATCAGAGATCAAGTAAGAGGGGAGCTAAGTCTGGAGAAATGTCTAGGATGTAGTCCAAGCTCAGGCATTCATTCAACAAAACATGTGCCAGGCCCTGCTCCAGGCACTGGGGTGCTGCAACAGGAAAGTTGGCCAAAGCCCCGTCCTCGTGGAGTCGCCAGCCCAGCCTGGAGGTGCCAGCTGCCTTTTATGCTGCCCCTACTGAGGCAAACATGCAGAACCATATAAAGGATCAAAACAGAACCACCCACTCTGATGCTAAAGCCAGGCTCCCTATAGAACAAGAGGCAGGCAGATCTACCTCTGACCCTGACCTTCTCCTCTCTCCCTGCACCTCTTTTCTCACCTTGTGGACAGAATACTGCCGCAGGGTTGGCGAGGCTCCTCCATGCACGTTGCTGCAGCCACCTCTGCGACCTTCACCCTGCCCGCTGCCCCCTCCCTCAGCTCCATGGAAGACAGTCGGGAGCCTGTGGACATAAGGGTAACAAGAGAAAGAACCTCCTTGGGAACAGCCCTTTCCAGGTTGCAAAGCTCTTGCACATAAGTTTGCTCATTTACAGGGATAACAGCCTTGCCAATGTAATGGGTGAGGTTCAGTGATTTGCCCAAGGCCATAAGCAAAGTTGCAGAGGTGGGATTCAGACCCAGGCTTCTGACGTCCCCGGCCATCCTATTCCCACTGTGCTGTGGAATTTTTTGGTCCAGTTAGTCACTGGAAATGAAGCTCTTTAAATTTTATTCCACAACTAGGAAACAGTCAACTCAGGGCTCCTTCCATTCCCAAATGAGGGCACATTCGACTCTGTTCCTTGAGCCTCTGAGAAAGCAGACAGACTTTTCCCTCTTAGAGACTTGTTGGCTTTGCTGGAAGAAAGACTCAGACCGTTTACAATCCAGTAAATGTCTGGCGGCAGCGGGTCTGATCAGGTCTCAAGGCCCAGCTTTCTGAGGCCACAGCCTTGAAGGGCAGACAAATGCCAGGAAAGACAGCAGTAGCTAAAGGCAGCCCCCCCCCCCTCACCCCACAAGGCAAGGGCCACTTGTCCGTCCCATCTTAGGAAGCCTCATCCTTCACACAGAGACCTGGGCACCTTCCCGTCTTTGGGGGCCTTGCCTGACTCTCTTCCTTCTTGGTTCCAGATGATGAGTTTCCCAAAAAGCCCCTTTCCAGCCCGAAGTCCCCTTGATGTCAGTGGAACTATTGGTGGCCTCTCTCTGACCAGCCCCAGTGGACAGCTCATCCCTGTGAAGAACCTATCAGAGAACATCGAGGTAGACTTGGGGTGCTCTCAGAAGTCAGGGGCACTTCTCTCTTCCTCTCCAACTTGGTTGGAACCAAAAGTTGATCTGTTATGGAAAAAAGAAGAAATATTTGTTTGTTTTTTGGCCATGCCTATGGTATGCAGAAGTTCCCAGACCTGAGACTGAACTCTTGGCACAGCAATGACAACACCAGGTCCTTAACCTACTGAGCCACCAAGGAACTCCTCAGCATTGTATTTTTTTTTCCTTGCTTTTTTTTTTTCAGGGCCACACCCACAGCATATGGAAATTCCCAGGCTAGGGATCAAAGGGGAGCTAGAGCTGCTGGCCTACTCCACAGCCACAGCAGCATGGGGTCCAAGCTGCCTCTGTTACCTACACCACCGCTCACAGCAACGCCGGATCCTTGACCCACTGGGTAAGGCCAGGGATCGAATTTGCATCCTCATCAATTCTAGTCAGATTTGTTTCTGCTGCACCACAATGGGAAGTCCCTAAGCATTGTATTTTAACATAAAACTTAAACATATAACATTATTAATCTTTAGGTGTACAAATGAAAGTTCCTTTAAATCTGTTGATTGGAGGTTTAATCATCTCCCTTACCTAAATCGCCCCCTTGACCTAATTAGATCTTTTTCCAAGTGAATAAAAAGTGTAGGCACACTGCAATACCAGTTCAGATTCTTTCAAAATTTGAATGACTTTTTGTCTAATTTTCTACAGTTTTCTCACCAATGACTAACTCAATCACAATTCTTTGCCACTCACCTTTACTGAGTGTTCTCAAAGCCTTGAACTTACATTCTTATGCAGATGGTTCTCTTCACACACTCTTGCTTTGTCCCTTTGTCACTATATGAGAAAGATCATCAAAATGGGCCTTTACAATCATAAGGACAACGGACCTAAGAAATCAGACACAACTGCCTATGGCTGAGCATCCAGGCCCATTGGCAGGAAGGGCTGCCGGATTACAGAGAGGAGATGTTGCAGGCAGGATCCCTGGAAGCTGCCCATACTCCCTGTGACTGGGCAGCAGGTCCTTCCTGGAAGGAAGAGCTGGGTGGCATGTGCCCATGTTGACCACAGAGGGCCATCAGGAGCAAACAGAGTGCACAGGGGGTGTCAATCAGCCTGTTCTAGAAAGGAATGGAGGAGTTTCTGTTGTGGCTCAGGGGTAATGAACCCCACTAGGATCCATGAGGATGCGGATTCAATCCCTGGCCTCAATCAGTGGGTTAAGGATCCTGCATTGCCGTGAGCTGAGGTGTAGGTCACAGATTCGGCTTGGATCTGGTGTTGCTGTGACTGTGGTGTAGGCCAGCAGCTGCAGCTCCAATTCGATCCCTAGCCTGGGAACTTCCATATCCCACAGATATGGCCCTAAAAAGACAAAAAAAGAAGAAAGAAAGAGAGAGAGAGAGAGAGAGAGAGAGAGAGAGAGAGAGAGAGAGAGAGAGAGAGAGAAAGAAAGAAAGAAAGAAAGAAAGAAAGAAAGAAAGAACGAACGAACGAAAGAAAGAAAGAAAGAAAGAAAAAGAAAGAAAGAAAGAAAAAGAAAGAAAGAAGAAAAAGAAAGAAAGAAAGGAAAGGAAAGGAAAGGAAAGGAAAGAGAAAAAGGAATGGAGGGCTTCAGTTAATCTGAGGAACTGATCAGGTGGAGAATGGTTCTGAGAACTTCTAATGTAAGAGTAAAAGCAGAGGACTAGCAGCAACCAACTGCTGAGTACTACTGGGTATCTGACACTTGGCTCAGTCTTCTGCATATGACAACATTTTTAATAATCTCAATGAGTCTATGCGCTCTACTGATGACAAGAAACTGAGGTTCCAAGTGTTGTTTTTGTTTGTTTGTTTGTTTGTTTGTTTGTTTGAATCTATTTAGGGCTGCATTCACAGCATATGGAAATTCCCAGGCTAGGGGTTGAATCAAAGCTGTAGCTGCCAGCTTACACCACAGCCACAGCAACTCGGGATCAGAGCTGCATCTTCCACCTATACCACAGCTCACGGCAATGCCAGATCCTTAACCCACAGAGCAAGGCCAAGGATCAAACCTGTGTCCTCATGGGTGCTAGTCAGATTCATTTCTGAGTCACGACGGGAACTCCCCAAGTGGTTTGTTAATTGGCCAGAGATCCCAAAGCTAACGTAGGGCAGAGCCAAGGTAAAACAAAGGTCTCTCTGCCTCTACAGCTTGTGTTTCTAACTTAATCTTACTTGTTTCACACTTTGGTCAACAGCTTTCTGGTGCAAACTAGAAAGACACACCTGTGTGCAGGTGTAGCCCTGAGCCGGGATGCACAACTTGATGAGCATGGGCTGAATAAAGGCCTCCAAGACACCCATGTCCTCATCCCTGAGTTGTGGATATGGCCTCTGACCTGCCAAGGGGGACTATGCAGATGTAATTTCAGTTAAAGATCTGGAAACAGAGAGATGATCCAGGGTTATCTGGGTGGGCCCAGAGCCATCAAGAGGTTTCTTATAAGAGTCCAACAGAGAAGGAGTTGACTCCAGAAAAGAAAAAGGCAGTTTAATGACAGAAGTAAGAGATTGGGTGACACAAGGAGGGGCCATGAGCCAACTTCAGGCACCTCCAGAAGCTAGAAAAGGCAAAGAAGCAGATTCAGCCCTGGAGAATCTGGAGCCTCCAGAAGCAACCAGCCCTGTCAACTGTAGCCCAGTGAGATGTGGGGCTTCTGGCCTCCAGAAGAGTAAGAGAATGAATTGGTGTTGTTTTAAGCCATCAAGTTTGTGATCATTTGTTACAGCAGTCCCAGGAAATTAATAGAAGGAGCAGGGCACAGAGTGGATTTCAGCTGCCCAGGTGCTCCCCTGCCCAGCAGCCCTGACACTCACTGGCACTCCTGTCCCGCAATGTATGGAAGTTCCCAGGCTAGGGGTCCAATCAGAGCTGCAGCTGCCAGTCTACACCACAGCCACAGCAATGCCAGATCCAAGCCACTTCTGTGACTTACACCACAGCTCACGGCAATGCTGGATCCTTTAACCCACTGAGCAAGGCTAGGGATCAAACCCCATCCTCATGGACATTAGTTGGATTCGTTGCTGCTGAGCCACAGTGGGAACTCCGAGCACAACCCTGATTTGATTGTTTCTGATGACAGATTCTGCTGCCTCAGCTTTCTGAAGGACATGGCAAGCCAACTGTGTTGAACCTGACCAGCCCCGAAGCTTTGTGGGTGAACCTGACTTCAAGGGGAGTGGCTTTGGGGATCCAGCTGCACTGGAGGCCTGACATACCACTCATGCTCAGCCTGGGCTATGGCTACCACCCCAATGAGACCAGCTATGACGCCAAAGCTCACTTCCCGCCGATGGCTGCTTCAGGTAGTCCTAGAACCAGGCCAGTTTCTTGAGCTGCTTCCTGGGGATGTGACTAGCTTAAAACTTGGAAATCAGAAGCCATAGAGAAAAAGAAAAAAAAAAAAACACTTGCTACATGCAGTGCTTATTTTTGTTGGTGGTGTTAGGATGGTATTATTATTATTATTATTAGGCAATAGTAGGTGAACACTATATACCCTGAGGAAGCTGACAAGCACTTACGGCACTGATCTCATGTCAATCCTTGAGGATGGGGAAATTTCCACTTTTAGGATACAAACAGAGAAGTTAAGTAACTGATCCAAAGTCATACAGCCAAGAAGGGACAGAGTTAGAATCTGAGCTCTGCACCCTGACCTGGGAGGGCCTCTCCTTCTGTGCTCCTGGTCTCATGAGGAGAGGGCACTCCTAGGACACTGGGGAGACCATCAGGATTGGCTTCCCTGCCAGGGCACCCTGGTGCTCCTCTCCCATCATGTCAGTGCCAGTGTCCATCGGGCTTCAGGCTAACCTGGAGCCACCCTCCCTGCAGACGGGCTGTCCACTTGGATCCTGAGCCCAGAGGACCTATATTTTGGAGAAGGCATCTACTATCTGGCTGTGATCCCTGAGTCTGACCTGGAGCCAGCCCCTGGCAGGGACCTCTCAGTGGGCATCACCACCTTCCTGTCCCACTGTGTGTTCTGGGATGAGGTCCAGGGGACTTGGGACAACTCTGGCTGCCAGGTAAGGAGAAGGAGGCAAAGAAGACAGGGCGGCTTGGTTGGGTGTTTTCAGCTCAATTAGGGTCCCCTTTTAGGGCTTCTGGGGCACCACCTTGGGCCCCTCCACAGGGCCTTTGCATATGCTATTTATTCCCTGTGCCGGAAGTACCCCCCCTCCCCTCTCACTCTAATTAATGCCTCTTCAGATCCCACCCAAACTGTCCTTAATCCCCTGTGTGATCAGATTTCCTACCATAAACCCT
This sequence comes from Phacochoerus africanus, assembly GCF_016906955.1. Classification (NCBI taxonomy): domain Eukaryota; kingdom Metazoa; phylum Chordata; class Mammalia; order Artiodactyla; family Suidae; genus Phacochoerus; species Phacochoerus africanus. The sequence goes on from NC_062551.1 coordinate 7,081,664, forward strand.
CAGAGCACACACGCCCGCCTCCTCCATAGCACAAGCAAGGTGGTGTCTAACACCCACTTAGGAGATCACTGAAAGATGTCTGCTCCCTTGCTGCGCCAGGAGCCACATGAGGCAGGTACAGTGTGCTTTGCTCACCCTCGGGGACAAATAACAACTGAAGGGACAGATGGCTGGGAAGCCTTGCTAACTCGGGGTTGCTGAGGGAAGCCACTTGTCTTTTCCAAGGAACCGAGCTCACAGCCAAGTCCTTTATCCTATGCCAGGTGCTGTGTTTCGTGCTTTATGTATATTATCTCAAAGGACCTTCAGGATAACCCTCCAAGATAGTGGGTATTCATGTTTTACAGGCGACCAAAGGCTCAGGAAACTCAACTAACTTGCCCCTAAACCTTCACCTAGGAGGTGGAAGAGCTGGAATTCAAACCCGCATCTGTCTCTAGAGCACAAGCGTTAAGCAACATGAGGCACCGCTTTTCCAGAGCCGCACCCAGTCTCACAGAGCCCTTGATAGCACGTGGCTCTATTAAGTGCAATCAAATCCCTGTCTCAGGGTAGCTCAGCTCTGTCTCCAAGGAGCCAAAGCCCATGACAGTGTCCTGGTAGCAGATATTGGCTTTGAGGCCACCAGAAGCCACCTGTGGGGCATCTGTGTCCCTTTCCCTCCTCCATGCCTTTGGACACACTATTCTTTCTCTGAAATGCCTTTCTTCCCTCCCAGCTAAGAAAACTGTGTGCTTTTTGATATCTCATTCTGATGCCGCCTTCTTGGGGAGCCCTCCAGAGGTCTGGAGGCCCCCTCTGTTACCTTCTATTTACCCCCAAGAAAAGCAACCTCTACATCAAGCTGAAATTTATCACACACCTGTCTCCATTTCCTAGACCCTATACCTTCTTTTATTCATTCTACAAATGAACCAGGTGCCAGGCCAACCAGTGGGGATAAAATGTCAAGAAAAACCAGTGAGCTGTCAGTCAAGCAGGGGACACGGACAAGACGCAAGGGGTGCACATGTCCGAGTAGTTTAAGAAGCCAGGTTCCAGCAGAGCCACAGAAGGGGACTCAGCCGAGCTCCCTCCTGGTTTGTTTCTAATGCAGCTTTGGCTCCCGTGTCAGCTCTTACCCTGGCTTCCAGCTGCCACACATAAGGAGTTCTCCAAAATGCCAGGAAGAGACAAGGGTGCACTGATATGTCCAAGCATCAGTGGGTCCCCACACCTGCAGCACAGGCCTTTATATCTTGTGAACGAGACCCTGGAGGGGTTGCAACCTTCTCGAGCCCTCGTGCCCAGAAACTGTCTGATCCCCTCATTGCTGGCACAGAATGCTCACTGCAGGCTGCCCTCTGAGGCCTGAGGCTCAGAAGCAGGTGGTGCAGGGGCTGGCAGCACGGGTTTGCCATCAGACAGACGTGGGTCCAATTTCACGTCATCAGTACTTGCAAGGTGACCGTGGACAAGGCACCCCACCTCTCTGAGCTTTCCATCTGAAATAAGGATTAAAGGGTGGCTGCCACCTGCCATAGGGTGGGACCCAGATGAGGTTAGGGGTGGTGCCTGGCACATACATAGTAGGTACTCCACAGATCAAAGTGATTGCTGTGTTAGACCCTCGGAGCATAGAGAAGACAAAACTGTAACAAAATAGAAATTGAGGAAACAATGGACATGGCATGGTGGTTTTTTGGGGAGAAGCAGGCTGAGCTAAATGTTAAGATATTGGAAAGTTCCTAGCTTTTGAACAGTGTCATGGGTTCCCAGGTGCTTGTTAAAAACATACAGCTACTAAGGCACATATACATGGAAGTGGGACATACAAAGGCCCCACCCTGTGGGAGTGTGTCGTAGCACCAAAATTATTTTAACCCAATATTGTATACCTGATGCTCATTAGAGACATAGATTAGATGCAAATATAGTCAGTCATACAGATATGTAGATACATATATAGAGATCACTGAGTAGCCATAAATAAGTAAATGGGGGAAAAAATAAGTAAATGGGATCATTAGGTTTGGATGGATAACCACTGCTGTATTCGCTAATTAACTAAACAAAGTCCCAAATCTATGAACTACAGACCTTTTCAGGGCGTAAAGGCAGAATTATCCAAGGGGTTTGAGAACTCTCTTCCATCTTACACATTTTCTTAAGGGATACTCAAGCGGCAACTACTATCATGAGGGGATCTCCTGAAATTTTTCCCATCTCTCCAGATTAATTCCCGATTTTCAAAAGGGCTTTCGTGCTGCAAAAGACTGGGAAAGTCACCACCCTCCAAGTATTTGTGAAAACCAGAAGGGCAAAGCTGTGAGGCACAACCCAGGTCTGGTCCCTGGGCTCCCAGCACTGAGATGGTCTTGTCACTGGTACCTGCTTGGGGTTCTTCTCTAAAACCAGCCCCACCCCTCCTGGGTGTGCCAAGGGTTCCGGTAAGCCTCACAGCCGTGTGCCAAATGCCAACCAGGATTGGGAAACAGTGAGCAAACACGGAACTAAAACCCACGTGAAATCTGTCGATAAAAAAGTTCTCACCACGGTGTTGGAGGCCCATCCTCACAGGCTGGCGTTAAGGGTAAAAGATAAGCGTTACCTGCTGGGGCATGTTTGGGCTGCCAAGGGTCGCTCCTCACCAGGTGTGGGGCAGAGAACTTGCCCCATGCCAGGTTTTCTGCCACCTCCTACGTTATTACCTCGTGGTAGATCCTGGAATAAAAAGGTAGTGCTGGGTTGTGGATTTGAATTATATCTTCTTTACCCACCAAATGGCCCTGGGTGGAGTACAAGCTGGCTGAGGGCTTTAGGGAAGGCCTGCCCGTGAGTACAGAGAATGAATTCAGAGCCAGATGAATGAGGGGGGCCCTGCCCTGCCTCGTTCCTGCCTCCTCCCTTCCCCAACCTCAGTCCCACACCACAAGGGACCCTGTGCCCAACCTCCACCCACAGGCCCCATTTCCCCATGTCCTGTCACCCTTGTGCCCAGGGGTGGCCACGCCAGTAGCCAATCCTCCACCCTGTGGAGGGATGGGTCTGTGCAGTCCCTGGAAGAGGAAATGCTGAGGTCCAGTCTAAAAGTGGGAGTCCCGAGGTTCCTGTTGTGGTGCAAGGGAAATGAATTGGGCAAAATTTTAAGAGAATTCTTTCCAAGTGCTGAGACACTGGCTTAGGATTTAAATATCTGTCTTTCCCTTTTTCTCCCATGGTTCCCCCAGTCTTCTTTTTTTGCTCTTCGGTATAAGATGACCAACTATCCTAGTTTGCCCAGGACTGAAGGAGGGCTCCCAGGATTGAGGACTTTCTGTGTGAGAAGCAGGAAGGTCCCTGGCAAACTGAGATGAGTTGGTCATCTTGAGTGTCCTCTCAGCACCCGGCCCATTGCCTGGCCTGGAAGAAGCACCAACAAGTGCAAAGAATGAGCACCAGGTGGGAGAATGGCCCGGAAGGATGCACACCAAGTGTGTGATAATGGCTACTTATGGAGGATGGGGGACACAGGGGACTTCAGTGTGACCCATAATATTTCTTATCTAAAAACGGCAAAGCTGACTAGCGAGATAGACACAGTTGCTCACTGAGAATGACAGGTCAGAGACACGTTATAAATAACTCTCTGTATTTTATTTTATTTTTATTTTTATTTTTTTTTGTCTTTTTGTCTTTTGTCTTTTGTGTTGTTGTTGTTGTTGTTGTTGCTATTTCTTGGGCCGCTCCCGCGGCATATGGAGGTTCCCAGGCTAGGGGTTGAATCGGAGCTGTAGCCACCAGCCTACGCCAGAGCCACAGCAACGCGGGATCCGAGCCGCGTCTGCAACCTACACCACAGCTCACGGCAACGCCGGATCGTTAACCCACTGAGCAAGGGCAGGGACCGAACCCGCAACCTCATGGTTCCTAGTCGGAGTCGTTAACCACTGCACCACGACGGGAACTCCAACTCTCTGTATTTTAAAATTAGTTTCTACTAAAAGTACAGTAATAAAAAAGCCCAAAGGGAGTCCTGCGCTCCCAGCTGTCTCCCCAGCCCCTCCCCAGGACAGCATCCACCCCTCACTGTTTTCCTCCCTTGGGTTTAAGTGGGCTGGGGCTGTGCTTCTTGAGTATTTCTACCAGGGCCTCTTTGGGGCTGCAGGTGGGGCCACGGACCACCCCCTCCCAGACCCACTGCCTCTGCAACCACCTCACCTTCTTTGGAAGCACGTTCCTGGTGATGCCCAATGCCGTCGACATCCGCCAGACCGCTGACCTCTTTGCCACCTTTGAAGACAACCCTGTGGTTGTGACCACCGTGGGCTGCCTCTGCGTGGCCTATGTGCTGGTGGTGATCTGGGCGCGGAGGAAGGATGCTCAGGATCAGGCCAAGGTGAGGTTGCATGGTCCCTGGGAGCTGGAGGGAGGAGCAGGGATGGCTTCGTGCAGGAGCTCCAGGGGGTGAAGCCCAGGTCAGGAGCTGAGGGGCCAGGTCGCAATCCAGGCCTTGACCCCTGGTGTCATCTCAGAAAAGCTGGCCCTTCAGCAGCTTTACCTGAAAAATATCCTCGTTCATCAAATTATTGGGAGGATTATGATACTGACCCCTTATTGAGGACTTACTATGTGCCAAGTATTACCTCCATTTAATGCTCACAACAGCCCCAAGGGGAAGATACTGTGTTGAGAGTCCCTAAGACCACCTTCAAGTTCAGTGATTTGCTAGAACTTAAAAAAAACGATTATCCTCATGATTATGGTTTATTATACTGAAAAGGTACATTTTAAAATCAGCAGCGGGGGAGTTCCTATTGTGGCGCAGTGGAAACAAATCTGACTAGGAATCGTGAGGATTAGGGTTGGATCCCTGGCCTCCCTCAGTGGGTTAAGGCGTGGCCATGAGCTGTGGTGCAGGTCACAGGCAAGGCTCAGATCCCAAGTTGCTATGGCTGTGGTGCAGGCTGACAGCTGCAGCTCTAATTCGACCCCCTAGCTGGGGAACCTCCATATGCCTTCAGGTGCTGCTGTAAAAAGGAAAAAAAAAATAGAAAATGAATAAAATAAAATAAAATCAGCAGTGGGAAGGCTCCAGGAGAGATCAGGCGAGAGCGTCCAACTGTCCTCTCCCACTGGAGTCCTATGGACTGATGAAGTCTTCTAACAATGACGTGTGACAACACACAGGAAGTACTGCCAACCATGGCCTGGGGTCCAGGGTTTTCTTAGGGGCCAGCTCCACAGGTATGGAGCCTGCATGACTGACTTTAGTTAGTCTCCAGGAACCACTGCCCCCTCATCCCTGCCCAGGTCAGACTGATAGAGCATGGCCCAAAGCCCTCACCATAAATGGCATTGTTGGCACAGACGTTCTGGGATGGCCCAAGGTCCCAGGTCATTGGACACTATTATCATGCAGGATATGTCAAGGATTTAGAGATTATTCTCCAGGATCTGGCCGAAACCAGTCCCTCCTCTGGAATGTGTGGGGCTCAAACAAGCCAAGCCTGCTGAATGAACATTTTACTGCACACTACCTCTGTTATCTTACAGATGAGGCAAGCAAGGATCAGAAAGGGCAATTAACGAGTCCAAAGCCAGAGTCCCCAGTGTGGCTCAGCAGGTGAAGAATCCAACTAGTGTCCCTGAGGATGCAGATTCAATCCCTGGCCTCCATCAGTGGGTTAAGGATCTGGCATTGCTGAAAGCTATAGTGTAGGTCACAGGTGTGGCTTGGATCTGGTGTTGCTGTGGTGTAGGCCAGCAGCTGCAGCTCTGATTCGACCCCTAGCCAGAGAGCTTCCATATACTGTGGGTGAGGCCTAAAAACAAACAAAACAAAACAAAGTCCAAAGCCACCTCCAGGAGCCATAATTCAAACCCAGATCTGCCCGACCATAAGTCAAGTCTGAGGATTGAAATAAGTTAACAATAACCAAGTGTGCAACCAATGGCTACAACAAAGCTCTGACTATTTTTCTGATATAGGCATCCTGTCTGACACATAGTGAGCCCTCGATAAATACTTGTGAGTGTCTGAGTGAGCGTGTAAATGAATGCAAGGATGTACTGTCACAAAGACCTGAAACGTTCAACATGTCCTACCCTCTGCACACACTGCAACACCTCTAAGGAAGTTAGGATGGCATGAAGCCTAAAAAAATAAGAATCGCTCCATTTATACTGCTGTCTTTGCTCTGCCCAAGGGATTAAACATTAATACTTTAAGTCCCTCAGCTGTAGGTTGGTTCCAGGGAAGCAGATGTCGAGATGGAGTTGAGTATACTGGGTATTTATCCAGGGGTAGCTGGGATCAGCCCCTGGGCAGGGAGGGAAGAAGGCAGCATGAACAGGGGGAGAAATTGAGCTGGGATGTAGCCCCATGACAGATGGCTGACCTCTTGGGGAGCTCTGGAACCAGCGACTTGGGTTGAGATGCCTAGACCTTGGTCATACCCACGTCTCAATTACACTCAGGTCCTGACCACACCCAGGCAATGCATCAATCTGTCACTGGATGTTGGCCTCCCCAGGAGGGTGCCACCTTGACAGTGGTGGCTCTTGTATTCCTGACACCACTATCTTGGCAGCTGGGAGGTAGCTCATCACAGAGCCTTCTGCAGCTTCTAAACAACTCCACCTATACATTTTTTGCTAAACAGTTTAACATTCATTTCTTTCAAATTCCCTCAGAGGCATGATCTGGCTACCAATGTTACGAGAAATTACATACGAATACAGTTTGTACTCCTCAGCTCAAGCATCAAACAGTCTCATATTAATAGCAAGTTCATTTCCAGTTTGACTACTTTGGATGATATTTAATAATGAATGTACTTTTTCTTTCTTTTCTTTTCCTTGTTTGCCTTTTAGGGCCATACCCACGACATATGGAAGTTCCCAGGCTAGGAGTCCAATCAGAATTGCAGCTGCTGGCCTACACCACAGACACAACACAGGATCCAAGCCGAGTCTACAACCTACACCACAGCTCGTTGCCATGCCAGATGGTTACCCAGTGAGGGAGGCCAGGGATTGAAACCGCCTCCTCATGGATACTAGTTGGATTCATTATGGCTGAGCCACAACAGGAACTCTACTTTTTCATTTTAAAAGTTTTGATTTTCACTTAAAACTCTGCTTTGATAAAGAGCAGTTCTCACCTGATGGGATGAATCAACAGCATATACAATTTTGCTTTTCCCCTTTAATTGTCATGAATGCCCAGCTCACTCTCGGCTGCTGTTGTGGATGAATCCGCCGAGCAGGGCCCTCCTAACACCATCTTTCTGTCCAGGTGAAGGTCACAGTGCTGGAAGACAACGACCCCTTTGCCGAGTACCACTACCTGGTGACAGTCTATACCGGACACCGGAGGGGCGCAGCCACATCCTCAAAGGTACCTGGCCATGTAAACCCCCTCAGTAGATCAGGATGTCCTGCCTAGCACTGCACTTGCCAGTCCATTAAGTTGCTTCAGCCCAGCAGATTTTGTTGCAGTGTTTTTTTGTTTTTTTTTTTTTTTTTTGCATTTTGGTTTTTGGAGTAATGTATCTTTTTGTCACACAAAATAATACCCTTAGCCTCAATATCTTAGAACATAGGAGGAGTGGGTTAAGGGAGAGGTAGGGTCTGACACTGCACCCCCGGTCTTCTCATTTATCCCTGTCAAATAATAACTGGTTAGTTGGTTACCTGCATGCAAATGTGTGCACATGTAAAGAACAATCACTAGGCTATTATCAATGAATAAAGGGGGGAACAGAATTTATAAGAGAAAGGGGAGAAAGGAAAGAAAGAAACAATGGCAACCACTTGAAAATGTGCTTTGAATTACTTTTTTAAGGAAAACTGATGCGCTGGCATCCAGCGAAGAGGTCAGGCTGTCCTTGAGAAGGCTGACTAGTAAAGACACGATTCCAGTGGCTTAGGGATTTTCTGAAATCCTCTGACTTTAGCTGTATAGTATTCGGCAGGTTGTTTCTGTCATGTCTCAGCATCCTTAGTTAAGTCTGGCCGGTGCCATACCCCTCATCAGAATGTATCACACCTTGCAGTAGCCTTCAAGGTTCCTTTTCTAAAACTGCCCCATGGAACACAGTTTGAGAACCACTAGCACTGGGGGTGTACTGTCCTGAAGAGTGCGGGATTTTTCCAAAATGAATTAGGCTTCATGACAGCAGGGCATGTGTTTACTTACTTTTTATTTTTAAAATCTTAGTATTTAAATTGTATTATTTTGTGTCTTTTTTGGGGGGGTTGCACCTGCTGCATATGGAGGTTCCCAGGCTAGGGGTCCAATCGGAGCTGTAGCTGCTGGCCTACACCACAGCCTCAGCAATGCAGGATCTGAGCTGCATCTGCAACCTACACTGAAGCTCATGGCAACGCCGGATCCTTAACCTGCTGAGCGAGGTCAGGGATTGAACCTGCATCCTCATGGATACTAGTCAGATTCGTTTCCCTGAACCATGACGGGAACTCCAAATTGTATAATTTTAATGTATGTCACACAGGACAGCCCCAGAGGAAGGAATCACATGACCAGGAATGTCTAGAGTGAAGACTGCTGTAGAAGCAGACTCTGAAACAAGGATTCAAACGCAAGTGGTTGATTCAAGAGGGAGCCCAGGACACCCCCTGGGGAGCAGGAATCCGGAAGGGAAAGGGAAGGAACGAATAAAGGGTGCATGATCCAACTGTTCCCCCATGGGCAACTGCAGCCTAATCCCACTGGGGCACTCTGTAAAACAGTTTCCTGGCTGTTCCTATGTGGGCCTCAAGGTCATTTCAGCTGAGGACTGAGGGAACTGGGTGTCTATCCATCAGTCCCGCCAGCCACTGGTGGAGGAGGGCTTGCAAGGGTCATTGATTTTCTGATACCTCTGACCTGCTGCTCTAACAGCCAAAGAAATCCACCGGGAAAGAGACATGGCTGTTGGCAGTTGGACCTGGGTGCAGATACCACAGTGGTGAAGCTGAAGGATGTCAGCAGAGCAGAGGTGCCATCTGCTTCAGCTGGTTTTGGCTTAGGAAATCAGCCTGGATGGCTTCACAAAAAAATGCAGATTCCTGAGCCCTGTCCCCAGTACTCTTGGTAGGTCTGGAGTGGGGCCTGTGAATGTGCATTTTTAAAATAGTGGGCACTCATTCATTCCTGTCTCAGTGCCAGGCTCTCTGGGAGGCACTGGAACTATGATCAATAGGGAGACACATTCCGTTCTTGCCCTACAGGCCTTTCAAATAAATACATGGGAATTTTGAAAAGGTCACCAGGAAGCATTTTATGAGTATCACTCATCTCAAAGATGTGAATAAAGATAGTGTCATCCCAAATCTTCACACAACTGAAAAATAACTCGGGCAGGCCCCAGATGGGAGGACAGAAAGTGAAATGGCCACACCCCGCTGGGTTTCATTGGGTTTTGGACACCTTCAGTGAAACAAAGCCGGTGGAGCTCAGTTACCACGTGGAGTGGGCCACTCCGGGTCTCTGGATTTCAGGTGACTGTCACCCTATATGGTCTGGATGGAGAGAGTGAGCCCCACCACCTGTCAGACCCTGACATCCCGGTTTTTGAGAGAGGAGGAGTGGACGTCTTCTTACTCTCCACCCTGTTTCCCCTGGGGGAGCTGAGGAGCCTGCGGCTGTGGCATGACAACTCAGGGGACAGGCCATCCTGGTGAGTCAGGGGTGGGCAAACCACAAAGACCTACGAAGCTGGGCAGGTGCATGTGCTGCTTTCCTGGTCCTCACAAGCCTCTGTAGGACACAGAGAATGGAAACCCATTTCACAGATAAGAAAACCAAGGCTCAGAGAGGCCCACCAGTCCACAGGCCACACATAATGCTAGCCTCTCCTAAACGCTACACCTTTCTTTGTAGCATCAACCTGTCATTTAGCCCTCACCTTGCCTATCCGTAAAATGGGGATAGGGAGTTCCCATCATGGCGCAGTGGTTAGCGAATCCGACTAGGAATCATGAGGTTGCGGGTTCGGTCCCTGCCCTTGCTCAGTGGGTTAACGATCCGGCGTTGCCGTGAGCTGTGGTGTAGGTTGCAGACGCGGCTCGGATCCCGCGTTGCTGTGGCTCTGGCGTAGGCCAGTGGCTACAGCTCCGATTCAACCCCTAGCATGGGAACCTCCATATGCCGCGGGAGCGGCCCAAGAAATAGCAAAAAGACAAAAAAATAAATAAAATAGTAATAATAATAATAAATAAAATGGGGATAGATGCCTGTTGCAGAGATAAACCCTGTCCAATAGAAGAGTGAGAGAGACACTGGGCTGATTGTCCAGGAAAAGAAGTAAGAACAGCTCTGCTGTGGAGCACTGAGCTAAGCCTTTCTGTGCTTCTCTTACTGGATGCTCAGAGAGACCCTCTGCAACAAATGCTGTCATTACCTTCATTTTAGAGGTGGGAAAACCTAACTGACTTGCCCAAGGTCACACAGCTAGCAAGCTCAGAGCCAAGACTCTTCCCCATTCTGTCTCAGACCAAAACCAGTGCCAGATGAGTGGCCTCCAGCCTCAACACTCATCAGTGGCTGGCAGCATTAGAAAAACAGAGCATTTAGAAGACTTGTCTTTGACTCATCTGAGGGATTAGACGCTAATACATGAATGCACTCTGTCCCTCAGCTGTGGGGCTGGCTCCTGGGAAGTGGACTCTGAGATGGAGGTGAACATGCAGGGCATTTATCCAAGGAGTGCCTCGGATCAGCCCCTGGGCAGGGAGGGAAGGAGGTAGGATGCACAGAAGGAGAAGGGCACTGATGCAGCCCCAAGACAGCTCCGTTAACCCAAGGGGAGCTCTGGAGCTGTCCTGAATTGGGTCTTGCTCACACCCAGGTCTAGATGACACCCACATGCTGTACCCAAAGGCCACTGGATGTCAGCCTCCTCAGAAGGCTGTGGCCTCAACAGAGGTGGCTCTCACATGCCTGAAGGGACTGTCTGCCCTGAAAGGTGAAAGTGGGTGTCAATAGCTTCTTGTCACAGTCCCCACTGTGCAATAAATGCTCACTAAAGAGAGCTTCTTGGTATCATCACTATTCTTAGTTCACTGTAACGCCGCAAGGAAAACAGCTGCTGATGGATCTGACTTCCCAGCAGAGGCAAGATGACTTCATTTCTTCCCTGGGCCTCAAAGATCTAAATCAAGGAGGTCCCTTCATGGCTCAGTGGTCAACAAACCCAACTAGTATCCCTGAGGACATGGGCTCCATCCCTGGCCTCACTTAGTGGGTTAAGGATCTGGCGTTGCTGTGAGCTGTGGTGTAGGTCGAAGATGTGGCTCAGATCCAGTACTGCTGTAGCTGTGGCGCAGGCCAGTGGTCACAGTTCTGATTCAACCCCTAGCCTGGGAACCTCCATATGCCACAGGTGTAGCCCTAAAAAGGCAAAAAAAAAAAAAAAGAAAGATTTAAATCAAGTTGTATGATCCCCAAAATGTCTGAATCTGAGATGGATGGTAGGCTCATTCTGAGTAGAAGCCCACAGGAGGACCAGGCTTTGTGTGCTCAAGCCTACACCTCCCTGAACACACAATCTAGACAACTTGACTTTCCACACTTGCATTAGGACAGTGGCCGTGGGACTGCTGCCCTGCATCAGGGGTCACAGTTTCAGAAGGCACCCTCTTGCAGTTTGCCTGTGAAAACCTGGCAGCCTCCAAACTGCCTGTCTACACTAGCTGAATTCCGCACCAGGCCAAATTCATCCACTGACTGGGGCATCTTCATGAAGGCACCAAGAGCAATGAAGAAAAATACAAAGTCTCTTGCCAGGACTTCTTGTTCTTGGGCTCAGGTTTGTGATGTGTTACCTTCACATCCAAGGAACTTGAAAATCCTCCACGTTATCCTCAAGTGTGGGTCCCTTTCAGGTATGTGAGCCGGGTGCTGGTGCATGACCTGGCCATGGACCGGAAGTGGTACTTCCTCTGCAACTCATGGCTGTCCATTGACATCGGAGACTGTGTCCTCGACAAGATATTTCCGGTGGCCACAGAGCAGGACAGGAAACAATTCAGGTACTATTTTTTTCTTAAGCACATGCTCTTGACTTTGTCCTTTCATCTGTAGGGAAGTTGTATCACAATCCAGTTGCAGCCAAATAAAAGCACGTTTCAGCTAGCAGGCCTGGGTAGCTCTGAGTAGGATATTAAGGACTAATCACTTTTTCTTATTGTGACTGAGGGGCCTGGAGGGACATGGACTCTCCAAGACAGAATGATCTTCAGGTGGTGGAAATGGTTGCAACAGTTATCCATATTTCCTTATGAATGTCACAAAACAGTAATTGTTTTTACATTTACAGTTGTACAACGATCATAACAACCCAGTTTTATAGCATTTCCATCCCAAAACCCCCACAAAATAATATTTTTAAAATATGTGAACAAGGAGTTTCCGTCGTGGCTAGTGGTTAACAAATCCGACTAGGAACCATGAGGTTGCGGGTTCAATCCCTGGCCTCGCTCAGTGGATTAAGGACCCAGCACTGCTGTGACCTGTGGTGTTGGTTGCAGATGCGGCTCAGATCCCATGTTGCTGTGGCTCTGGCGTCGGCTGGTGGCTACAGCTCCGATTGGACCCCTAGCCTGGGAATGTCCATATGCCATGGGTGCGGTCCTTGAAAAGCCAAAAAAATAAAAAATAAAATAAAATATGTGAACAGACTGACCGGAATGGCGATTCAACATTTGGCCACCTGGAGTATCTTCTTCGTGTTACTTTACACTAGATGCATCTTGCAGCATGTTTCCCTTTGCTTTACTCACTCCCCCACCACCCCTCCTGTTCTGCATCCTTCCCCATTTGTCCCCAGACTCCTATAAGCAGATACAAATGTGTACACACACACACACCCCCCACCACAAATTACTGTTCATTTTGTATCTTTTTAAAATAGCATGTTACTCTAAATATGTTGCCTTTTTTTCTTTAACAATGTATCACACACATCCTTCCAGGAGGATATGTTTGTATCAAATTTTTCTTATTGGCTGCGTGATATTCCACAGAATGGGTGTCCTACAACCATTGTCCTATGGATGGGCATTCAGTCTGCTTCCAGTGCATTTACTGAAAGGCCTTTTTTCCATTCAGCTGCTACTTTAAGCAGCTCAGCCTCCAAAGGGAAAAAAAGTCTGAATCAGAGAGACCGACTCCAACAGAGGTATAACACAGCTGTGGGCACAGATCACAAATTCCCACACTGCTGCTGCTGACTTGCACCATAACCATAAGTAAGTCTCCGCCTTCCAAGTCTCAGCTGCTGCATCTGAAAAATGATGTATTCAATGTGCCTACCCCAGAGGGGACCCAAGGTCCCATGAAATGATGGAGGTAATGTGCGTGGCACACTATATGGTCCAGACTAAGTGCTCAGTTCTAGGAGCAGATGTTATCTCCAATTGCATCAACACGGGTGATGCCTAGAAAGTAGTCATCCAGGAGCTCTCTGAAAGCAGGAGCATCTCATTCCTCCTATGAATCCTGGGGGGCCCAGCAGAGCACCTGGGACACAACACCAGGCCCATCAAATATTTGTTAAAAGAGAATAGTAACATGGACAATCACTATTGTTGGCAACTGACCTCTCTCCTTCTGTACCTCTACTCTGAGTTCAGGCATCCACAGGCCCAAGTGATTGTCAAAGTATGGCACAAACCCTGGAGGGTGCTGGCACTGGCCAATCAGAACAGGCGGAAGCTGGGAATATATGCTCTGGACCCTCTTAGCAGAATCTGAGCCCTTGAATATCTCCTGTGGTTAAACTACATTCTACTCATAGGGAAATAATGCAGATTATTTAGGAGAATGTGGTGCCATTTTCGGAGACCCTGTCTCACAATTTTTATTTTCTCAATCTGAATCTAAACTCAAAGCCTGGGAATGTTAACTACTATCCTCTAATGCTCTAATTATAACAAAACAAATCATAAGTTATATTAAGTTATATTATTATATTAAAATTACAACAAGGAGTTCTCATTGTAGCTCAGTGGAAACAAATCCAACTAGTATCCATGAGGATGCAGATTCCAATCCCTGGGCTCGCTCAGTGGGTCAGGAATCCAGCATTGCCCTGAGCTTGGCTGTAGGTTGCAGACATGGCTCGGACCCTGTGTTGCTGTGACTGTAGCTGTGGCCAGCTGTAGCTCCAATTGAACTCCTAGCCTAGGAACTTCCATATGCCATGAGCGTGTCCGTAAAAAGCAAAAAAAAAAAAAAAGGAAAAAAAATTGTAACAAAAACCACTGCTAACACTGATGTCAAATGCTTTACAAAAATCATCACTTTCAATCCTTTCAACAACCCAGCAAGGCAGGTTCTGCTACTGCCCCCATTTTACAGATGAATAAACCAAGGTGTAAAAACTAAAGTAACTTGCCCACAATCATACGGCAGTAAAAGGCAGTCTAGGATTCCCACCACTCTGTCCAGAGTCCCCATCATTAACTCTAAATGATGCTACTATGATGCTGTATTTCTTTTATAACAGAAAGAAAAAACTGACGATGAATTTCAGAAACAGAGCCCTCCCTCCATCCCAGGATTGCTCTAAAGAGACCAGTCATCTCCCCATTTTTTGTCTCCCTATTTAAATGCCTGTCCATCTCCCCCGGCTTGTCCACAGCCACCTGTTTTTCATGAAGACCTCCATGGGCTTCCAGGATGGCCACATTTGGTATTCCATCTTCAGCAGCTCAGCTCGGAGCAACTTCACCCGTGTCCAGAGGGTGTCCTGCTGCTTCTCCCTGCTGCTCTGCACCATGCTGACCAGCATCATGTTCTGGGGTGTCCCCAAGGACCCGGCTGAGCAGAAGATGGACTTGGGTAATTCCTACTGTCACAGCAGTGAGGGCCACTGGTTCACGGACATGAGCCATCACTGCCCCAGAGATGGCACACAACCACCCTCAGGTTCAATAACTCACTGGGAGGACTCACAGAGGTCAGGAATGCCACGGTACTCACAATCATTACAGAGAAAGAATACAGATGAAAATCAGGAGGGGTAAGAGGCATGTGGAGCAGGGTCCATGGAGACCAGGCCTGGAGCCTCCAGTTATGTTCTGCCAGTGGACCCTGCCCGCTCCTCCTAACAATGACCTGTGACAACAGGCATGGAGTACTGTCAACCAGGGACGCTCACCCAAGCCTTGGTGTCCAGAGTTTTTATTGGGGCATGCTCACATAGACGCACGGCTGACCTTAGCCTCCAGCCCCTCCAGAAGATGAGGTGCTACTGTGAGACTGCTGCCCCCACCAAAAGCCACACTGTTAGCATAGACTACACCATGTGGTCCAAGACCCCAGGTAAACAAAGGCACACTCACCAGGCAGGACATCCCAAGGGTGTAGGAGCCACTCAGGGCCAGACCTCTCTCTGGGCAAGGTGGATCCTTACTGCACAGTCACCCCCTACAAGGGAGGGAGGGGACTCTCCCTGTGACCCCTTCCCTCCATCTGTGGCAGGTGAAATCGAGTTCACCTGGCAGGAAGCAATGATTGGGCTGGAGAGCTCTCTCCTCATGTTCCCCATCAACCTCCTGATCGTTCAAATCTTTCGGAACACCCGGCCCCGGAGAACCAGGAAGCAGAACACTGGGAGATGGGCTGGGGGGCCCCTCGGCCCGGCCCCCTCACTACAGCCCATGGAGGATGGCCTTCTGACGCTGGAAGCAGTGACCAAGGCAGGTTCTCAACCTCAGCAGTGTAGGGGGTGCTCTGGCCTGGGCAGAAGTGGGGGTGGGGACCGGGGCTTGGGGCCTGCAACCCATGTCGTCTGACAGCATCAGTCACCCAGATTTGCCAACTGCATACACACGCGCACACACATGTGCACACACATACACACATGTACACCTACACATGCATGTTTACACACATGCCACGTGAGCACACATTCACACGCACACACACAAACCACACACACACCTAAAAACATATACATGTGTGCACATGTACACACATACATATACATACACCTGCGTGGTGCACACACATACATGTACACACACACACACCTACAAAGACATGCGTACAGACATGCTGCATGTGTACACATTCACACAGGCATACACACGTACACACCTACAAACATGTATACATGTATACATACACATGTAAACACATGCATGCACCTGCACACTAAACACATGTAGACACACACATACACCTATACACAAATGCATACACATGCCATACGCACATTCACACACATTTACAAACATGTATACACATGCACACACATAAACACGTACAAATACACACCTGCATAATACATGTACACACATACCACACGTTTGCACACATGTACACACACGCACACAAACACCTATATATACACACATGCACACAAACGTGTTGTCTGTTTTTTTTTTCCTAAGGGCCACACCTGTGGCATATGGAAGTTCCTAGGCTAGGGTTCAAATCAGGGCTGCAGCTGCCAGCCTACTCCACAGTCACAGCAACACAGGACCCAAGCTGCATCTACCTACGACCTACACCGCAACTCACAGCAACACTGGATCCTTAAACCACTGAGCGAGGCCGGGAATCAAACCCACATCCTCCTGGATACTAGTTGGGTTTGTCATCACTGAACCACAATGAGGACTCTGCACACACACTTTCTGGGTACCTACTATGTACAGAATATTAAACTTTCATCAGAGATTACAGGCTGGAAGCACATAGAAGGGACTCCCTTTGTATTCATGAACACATAAGCATTTATTGAACACCTAGCGTGTGCTACCCTCTGAGGAATACAGCCTGGAAAGCGTCAGGTGAAATCCTAGAAGAGGGATTTTATGGGTGATAAAACGGAAGCTCGGGGGGGGGGGAGGGTGTCCAACATCATTTCTCAGTAGGCAGAGCTGGGATCCAGATCCAGACTGTCCAGCCCCAGGGCAAGTGCTCCTGGCCCCTAAGCCACCTCCTCACCTGTAGCTCATGCTCTTTTACCCACTGGGTAACTTGCAGGATTTGTGGAGACTCGTCAGCTCCTTGTTCAAAGCTCTGAAGGTGCCACCTCCTGGCTCCTGCTGGGACTCCGGGGACTCGATGGACATCAACCAACTGCTGGCCTTGGTGGAAGACGTTGTTTGTCGGCAGCACAAGCCAGGGCAGGTGTTCTGGGAGGAAGCCGGACAGAGAGGGAGCCCTTTAACACCTGCTCTTGGGTCTGCACAGGCAAAAGGTAGGTCCTGACATTTTTTGCCGAGAGGGGGTGTGGTGGAGTCAGGCAGAGGCAGGACTGAGGGACTTGTGTGTATCGCCAGGGGGTCAAAAGCCCTGCCGGGGTCTCCCTCACCTCTACTTCAAACACTCACCATCTCTTCCCTCTCTGTATCGCAGGCATCCTGCTCTCCTCACAACACCAGGCTGTGATGCTGGTCCTCTGATCTAGAATGGTCTTTCTCCTCTCTTTACTTGGCCAGTGGCTACTCAGGCTTTATTCTTAGCTGAAGCGTCCCTTCCTCAGGGGGGCAACCCAACCTCTCGTCCACAACAGGGTCTCCAGCCATGTCCTCTGTAGCTCTTAACACTGCTTTCACATCGCCTGGTGCCAAATCATGAACTGGGTGAGGCGCTGCACATACTTACTGCACATTACTATATTTTGAACTAGTCTCTGTCAATCTCCTCTTACCCCTTTCCTTTCCATCTTCCACCCAGATCACTATTGCCAGTGTTTAGACCACCCTGCCCAATAGAAATTCCCAGTGATAAAAATGGTCTACACCTGCACTGACCAATATGGCAGCCACTGGCCACACACTAGCTATTGACACTTGAAATGTGGCTAGGGAACTAAATTTTCTTGTGTGTGTCTTTTTGTCTTTTTAGGGCTGCACCCATGGCATATGGAGGTTCCCAGGCTAGGGACTGAACTGGAGCTGTAGCTGCCAGCCTACACCATAGCCACAGCAACGCCAGATCTGAGTTGTGTCTGCAACCTACGCCACAGCTCACAGCAATGCCGGATCCTTAACCCACTGAGCGAAGCCAGGGATTGAACCCACAACCTCATGGTTCCCAGTCAGATTCATTTCCACTGTGCCACAATGGGAAATCCCAGGGAATTAAATTTTTAATTTTAATTAGTTTTAATTTAAACAACTACATGTGGCACGTGGCTGTCATCCTGGGTGGTGTGGGTTAGGAATGCTGCCATTTTTAACACACAAGGCTGGTCACTGACTAAACCTTGTTGAGAATACAAAAATGGGGTCTATAGATTGGGGAATTTCAATTCGTAACTCTTGGCTCCACCTCTGATACAGTGAATTAAATTTTCTGAGGTGAGGTCAGAAATCTGCATTTTTAACCAGTGGCTTTGGTAACTGCTATACACACTGACTGTTGAGAGCCACTGCTCTCAAGTCAAGGTCCCAGCTCCTTACCGTAGCACTCAAAGCCCTCCCAGCCAGGCCCATGCTGACCCCAAGGTCAGCCTCACTTTGATGCCCACGTTCTGGCCACTCAGAGGGTTAGCCCCAGAGAACTGGGCTTGGGCTGCCTGAGAAGGTCTGCTGATGCCCACACTGGACACTTGGCCCTGTTTGGGGTCTTCGGGGTTTGGAGTCATTGGCATCCACAGCAAGGGCCTTAGAACATGGACTCTGGAGTTGGCTAGACCTGGGGCTCTTCCGGCTGCAAGAGCAGCTGTGCAAATCTGGACAGTTGCTCAACCTCTCTGAGACTGTTTTCTCCCGTATAAAATGGAAGGCAGCTATACTCACCACTAGACCACCAAGGCTGCACCCTCCCCTGTAAAATGGAAGCACTGATCCACCCAACTCCTTGACTTATTTTGAAGACCAAATGAGATCACAGGCTAAGTGAAAAGTTTAGACCCCCGTCTGACACAAAGCAGGGATTCAGTGAGTAGTTGTGACTGGACGTGATGTTTCTTCCTGAAACATCGCCAGAATGCTCGCAACATGAAGGCTGCTGAAGCTGGAACCTTTAGCTCTGGCTTCAGCGAAGGAGGCCCAGGAAGGATGGGGAGGGAGGAGGCTTGGGTCAGAGAGAAGCAGTCAGTGTTGCCAGGCCTTTACCAACATCTGGTCTGAACCAGAGCCTTCCCCACATGTCTTGTTATTTTCTCATTCGCTTCTCACTGGTGACGGCGGAGAGGTCCTAGGGCCAGGGTGCTCTCTTGTGCCATGTCCTATATCCAGTGTCATGCACCCCTCGTGAGGATGAATACTGGTGAAGGAGGACCTGGGCCTTTCTCTCCACAGGAGCATGTGCCCAGCTGGGCACCAGCCTCCCAGCCCAGACCCCAAGGGCCCAGGCCTGGTTGCACCCAGAGCGGCCCAGCTTCCCCTAGAAGGCACAGGGAATAGTGGAAACAATCAAATTTGGTTTTTTTGTTTTTTTTTTTTTTTTTGCAAAGAGTATGTATTACCTATGTAACTGAAAAAAACACCTTTTTTTTTTTTTAACTTTTTAGGAAGCTGAAATTTGAACAAACCAAGTATAGAAAAATGCTCAGAGATAATCAGGGGAAACTTGACCATCCACTGGATATTTTGTGCTATTAAAGGATTATCATTAATTGTTTTAAAGACTGATGATGACATTGTGGTTTAGTTTTTAAAGAGTCCTTTTCTTCTATAGAGACATTAAAATATTTAGTGCCAGGACATGGAGCTTGGAATCTACTGTCAAATAACCCAGGTGGAGAGGGTGGATGGGGGCAGGTAAAACACACTTGGCTGTGAGCTGAGAATTTTCAATAATGGATACACATTCATCCCAGCATTCTTCCTATTTTAGTAATTAATTTTTTTCTTAACAAAGTTAAGAACAAAAGATGAAGACTTATACCATCTTTGGCACCAGGCAAACTTGGGTTCAAATTCAACTCTTATAGTTGCTGATGAAAGAACTATGCATAGGGCTTGCTTAAGGTACACCAGAAAGTAAGGCAGTAGGCAGAGACAAGATTGGCAAAATGTGGGTAACTGCTGAAGGAGGACAATGCACATGTAATTCTTATCTGTGTGAAAGGAAATTTGGAAAATTTTTTTTTTTGCCATTTCTAGGGCTGCTCCCGTGGCATATGGAGGTTCTCAGGCTAGGGGTCGAATCGGAGCTGTAGCCACCGGCCTACGCCAGAGCCACAGGAACGCAGGACGCGAGCCGAGTCTGCAACCTACACCAGAGCTCACGGCAACGCCAGATCCTTAACCCACTGAGCGAGACCAGGGGTCAAACTTGCAACCTCATGGTTCCTAGTCAGATTCGTTAATCACTGAGCCATGATGGGAACTCCAGGAAAACATCCTTGATAAAAAGCTAAAAGAAGGCTTTTAGCTAAAAAGCTACAGCGCTGATTCGCCCCCTAGCCTGGGAACCTCCATATGCCGCGGGAGTAGCCCTAGAAAAGGCAAAAAGACAAAAAAAAAAAAAATATATATATATATATATAGCTAAAAGAGGAACATTCAAATCTTAAGTGACCAAATAAGCTGAGTACCCCATCTTTCGGAACCCCAGATTTCTCCTGGCTTGTCACCTAGTAAGTAGGTGACGCAAGAAAGCTGTTACTAACACTACATTTTTTTTCATTGCAGGCGGTCTGCTCTGTCACTCAGCACAAGCTGATGCTCTTTCCCGCCCTTGTCCTCTGGGGAAAATGCAATGTTCCACGCCCAAGGTGGGCCCAAGTGACGCTTGGAAGGACCTTGCCTACAGGCAGTGTCTCTACCTTCAGCTGGAGCACGTGGAACAGGAGCTGCTGCTGATGGGGACCCGGGGCTACTCCCAGTGTCAGAGCCACACCCAGGCACTGAGGCAGTTGCAGACCCTGAAGGGCTACCTGGGGGAACAGGCTGGAACTCTATCCCCAAAACACACCAGGTAATCCACTCCCCTGGGTGGAGAGGGCATCCCAGTCAAGCTTGGAAGGTTATTCATCCAGATCCGCCCAAGAAGCAGCAATGTGGGGCTTCTGCACAGATGTAGGAAGAGGGTTTTGAACAGGATTATTTTGCCAAAAGACACGGAGGGCCTTTTGTACAGCACTTTACAGTTTATAACCATTTTCTGGGTGTTTCCCAGCATTTTCTTGGACAAGTCCCTCAACCTCCCTAAGCTGGTTTCCTTATCTGTACAATGGGAATGATAATGCCTATCTCCTGACTCAAAACCAAAAAGAATTTCAAAGGGCCTGCTCCCTGGGGGGGCAGTATCACTTGAGATATCTACAAAGACTAGGTCTGGTGGGGCCT
This sequence comes from Phacochoerus africanus, assembly GCF_016906955.1. Taxonomy (NCBI): domain Eukaryota; kingdom Metazoa; phylum Chordata; class Mammalia; order Artiodactyla; family Suidae; genus Phacochoerus; species Phacochoerus africanus. The sequence continues at coordinate 7,102,889 of NC_062551.1, forward strand.
GAAGTCCCCTCCTGATCCATTTGCAGCATAGCAAACATCTGTTCACCAAACATTTGCTTTCACCGCCCTGTGAATTTCCTTCCACCCCTTTGAAATCCCAAAACTTTACCCCTTTTCTTCCTCTCAAATGCCACATAAACATCAGTTTCCTATTTTGTCCTTGGGCTCTATATTCTTCTGGTGCCCTATACATATGTAATTAAATTTGGTTCTTCTCCTGTTAATCTGTCTTATGTCAATTTGATTCTTAGACCCACCCAGAAGAATTTAGAAAAGATAGAAATTTTTTTTTCTTTTCTAACCACAACATAATTTAGTGAGAAAACCATCATTTCTGAGATGTTTTCTAAAATAACTGATGAGTTTATGTTACGTATGGAATTTATTTTTAAATATTCAGCAAAAAAAAAAGCAGATGAGGATAGATGAAATAAGTTTCATAAGGCGATGGTTGTTGAAGGTAGTTGATGGGGGTTCACTGTGCACACTGATTTCTCTACAATGGGGAATATAATACAAACTTAAAATTATATAGCACCAGTGTTTTGAACTTGTTGTGAGGACTCAGAGAGCAAACTGGCGTAAAGCAGTTTACATGGAGACCACCTCCTAGTAAGAAGTGAATAAAGGTGACCTTGGAGTTCCCGTTGTGGCGCAGTGGAAACAATCCAACTAGGAACCATGAGGTTGCGGGTTTGATCCCCAGCCTCGCTCAGTGGGTTAAGGATCTGGCATTGCCGTGAGCTGCGGTGTAGGTCGCGTACGTGGCTCGGATTGGTGTCGCTGTGGCTGTGGTGTAGGCCAGCAGCTGTAGCTCTGATTCGACCCCTAGCCTGGGAACCTCCATATGCTGAGGGTATAGCCCTAAAAAGCAAAAAATAATAATAATAATAACTGAATAAAGGTGACCTCAATAGAATATATGTATGTTTACTAGAAAGAATACAGAATAGGATAGAGGAGAAAACTGTGAAGGTCTGAGAGGTCAAGGAGCTTGGCCAAGGTCATGCAGCTGGTGGGGGTGGAGTGGGATGGGACCTTGAGCCCCAAATGGTGCCACTCTGATCATAACCACCCTCCCTTGCAGCTCCCTGCAGGCAACCAAGCCCCCTCGGGGCCTGCCCTGGTGGTGTGTCCTGGTGGGCTGGCTCCTGGTGGCGGCCACCAGCGGAGTGTCAGCCTTCTTCACCATGCTCTATGGCCTGCACTATGGACGGGCCAGCTCCCTCAAGTGGCTCATCTCCATGGCTGTCTCCTTTGTGGAGAGTGTGTTTGTCACCCAGCCCTTGAAGGTCAGTATCCCTATGTGTCTGCCCTCCTCTCTTGCCTACACTTTCCTTCCTGCCAGCTGCCCCATCCTTAGGCTTCAGGGATTACTTCATCTATTCATTCAACAAACCCGCATGGAACACCCACCTCTGGGTGGACCCAGGCAGAAAGGCAACAGCCAGGATAATCCAAGCTCCCTCAGAGACAAATGCTGACATTTCCTCATCACAATCACTCTTAGAGGAGGGTCCCCACCCCTTTTATCGATGAGAAAACCTAGCTTAAGAGGATAAAGCCACCAAAAAACCTTGCTCTAGACCACACGTATAAATAGGAATGATACCACATCTCCTCATCTCTAAAATGCTTTTGACTGTGGGATGAGCCAGCAACTAACAGGAATTTTACCTTCAGAAAAAAACACCAAGTCATTAAATATGTGCAGGAACTGGAAATACGCTATTTCTGAAAATATAAAATTATGCCAGAGAGCAGTCAGAGTCAAAGAGATACTGAGTCTAGCCTGGAAGGACCCAGGCGGGCGGAATACTGTGTGTGGGTGAGGGAAGCCCGCACAAATGAGGGAATATTTAGACAGAATCTTTCCTCCTTTGAGGCATCATGGAATCCCTCACCCTCATTCTGCCCTGAACAGCCTTCATCAGAGACTTAAACAGCTCATGTCACCTCCCCTGGTCTAGTCTGAGAATATTAAGCACACGGTCCCAAGCCCTTTTTCCCCAACCAAACCACAGAATCCTACCGCGCTAGTGCACTGCAGGTGCAGAACAGGGTAGTGGAAGCGACTACTTAATACAAGAAGAAAGGGAGGGAGGAGGAGGCAGGTGCACCTTACCGAGTCAGAGGGTACCAAGGAGGACTAAGTCCCCAGGCTGAGATGAAAGAGAAAGGCGGGGCAGCAGGTGGGAAGTCAGGCTGAGCTCAAGGGTTTGCCTGTCACTCTGCCTGGTCAATGCCAAGTGCATGCAAGTGCTGGCCCTACGCTTCATGACCACGTCCCCTCTCTGCCGAGGATGGGCCTGTTCCCATCGGCTTCCCCAGACCATGGCTCCTACGCCCAGGACACAGCTGTGGCCCCACTCCACCACGCTCAGACCAGGAGTTGGTAGATCCCAATGCACACTTGGGGTTCACAGCGGGTGTCTTCCAGGTGCTGGGATTCGCTGCTTTCTTTGCACTGGTCCTGAAGAGAGTGGAGGACGAGGAGGAGCCTGTGGTCCCCCTTCCAGGACGTCTCTCCAGCCCAGGTAATGGTGCCCGGGTGCAGGCATAGGCCTGGAACCACATGAGGATGAGAAAAGCCCTGTGGAGCCTGGCCACTGGGAGGTCCTGGCCTCAGACCCTTGCTCCCCATCAGCCTTTGCCCCGACTAGGTGGACCCTCAACCATCCAGAGACAAGTGACTCCTCCACTGGCTCTTGAGCAGCCTTGCTCCTTCTTTATCAGGGCCTTTCTCTCTGATGCCCAAGCCCGAAGGGGAACTGTGGGCTTCTGCTCTGCACTGGCGTCACTCTCTGTGTCATTTCAAGCAGGCAGCTTTCTTCTCCGAGGAGCAAGTCGTCAGAATGAAAAACAAACCAACCAACCCCAAAAGCTTGGGGTGGGGGCGGTTAATTAGGGCTCTAAGACAAGGGTCTGCAAACAACCACCAGGGTACCAAATCCAGCTGAGTGCCTGTTTTTGTTTTTGTTTTTTTCCTTTTTACGGCTGCATCTGTGGCACATGGAAATTACTAGGCGAGGGTTCGAATCAGAGCTGCAGCTGCTGCAGGCCGGGATCAAACCCACATTCTCACAGAGACTATATCAGGTCTTTAACCCACTGAGCCACAATGGGAACTCCTCGGTGCCTGTTTTTGTAAACAGTTCTGTGGGGTTTTTTGTTGGCGTTTTTTTGTTTGTTTGTTTGTTTTTGTCTGCACCTGTGGCATATGGAAGTTCCTAGGCCAGGAACCAAACACACTCCAGAGGAGAGACCCCAGCCGCTGCAGTGACAACACTGGATTCTTAACCCGCTGTGCCACACGGGAGATCCATAAAGGGTTTTTTTTAGAACACAGCCATGCTGATTCCTGGCAGAGGAGCCCTCTTCCACCAACCTGATTTCTCGCATCCCAACCAAAACTCCTGAGGGTGCCTACAATAATTACAAAAAACAAACAAGAAGCAAAACAGAAACAACACCCTAATCAGCTGTGCAGAGACTGTGACTTTCAGGGAAAATAAAACAGGAATAAACACCTACATTCCTACATCATCATGCAGTGTGGTGACCTCACGGGCCTGAATTCTTCTGCCCTACAATAGGGTTTTGGCTTTGCAGACCCAAAAAGCCCATTAACACCATTCTTCCAAGTCAAAAGAGTGATTTTTCTCCAAAGAGATGCCAGCCTGCCAAACAATTAAATATTCATTCAGTCATTCCTTTGGCAATTATCCAAGGAGTACTTGTGTGCTGGGCAGTAACAATGGCTGGAGAACATGATTTACATAAAATCTACTCACAGTAAGTATATAATGCATTGACTTTAGTAAATTTATAGAGTTGTGCAACTATCACCACAATTCAGACTTAGAGCAGCTGCATTACCCCCCACCCCTGCAGAGTTCCCTCGAGTCTGTCTGAAGCCAGTCCCCGCTCTCACCCTCAGCCCTGGTAACACAGCACTGACTGGATGGAATGGGTGGCTGCTCTTGCCAGGAGCAGCCCATTTGGCTATTTATTAAACAAGTAAATGCACCAGAAGACAGGTAACTGTGAACTGTGATGAGAATGAGAGGCGAAGAATAAGAGGGTGCAGTCCTCTTTGATGAAGTGGTCCCTAAGCTAGCTCCTGAAGCATCGGAGAAGGAAGGGATTGAACACTGGGCATGTGCAAAGGTCCTGAGGCTCAGAGCTTGTCACTATACAGCAATACCTGACAGTGTGGTCAGGGCATGGGGAGCTGTGTGTGCATGAAGGGAATGGGGTTTAAGATGAGGGCAGAGAGGCAGTGGGGAGCAGGTCACACAGGACCCTGTAGGGTCTGGGGCCATGCTGGGTTTGTGGAATGTTTTAAATAGGAGAGCAGCATTATCTGATTTGTGATATTTAGGAAGATTATTGGGGCTGCTCTTGGAGACCAGAGTATTGGGTCCAAAGGAGAAATGGGGAGGCCAGTAGGAAGTCTATTGAAAAGGTCCAGACAAGAGATGGCCTGCAGTGGCGGTGGGGCGGGGGGGGGGGGGGGGGGGGGGGGAGGAATGAACAGAAAGGCGTGGATCCTAAAGACAGGAGTTCCTGTTATGGCACAATGGGTTAATGATCCAGCTTGTCTCTGTGGCACTGCAGGTTAGAGCCGCAGCGTAGCACAGTAGGTTAAGGATATGGCATTGCCACAGCTGTGGCTTCAATTTGATCCCTGGCACAGGAACTTTCATATGCCAGGGGTGCGGCAGAAAAAGGAAAGAAAAAAAAAAGATAGTTGGGAAGATAACATACCTATCAGAATGGCTAAAAATAGTGATAATGCTGATAAGGCTACAGAGAAGCTAGAGCATTCGTATGCTGCTGGTGGGAATGTAAAAGGGTACAGCCACTCCAGAAGACAGTTTGGTAGCAGCTTTCAAAACTAAAAATGGATTTACCATACATCCCAACAATTTACCCAGAGAAAAGAAAACTTATTTTTATACAGAAACTGGTATACAAGTGTTCACCGCTTCATTTGTTAATAGCCAAAAGATATTTCGCCACTCCTAGGAATCTACCCAAGAGAAATGAAAATATACGTCCACACAAATACCTGCATGTGAACATTCTAGGCAGCCTTACTCATAACAGCCCAAACTAGGAGTAATCCAAATGTCCATTTATAGGCGAGTGGACAGGAGTTCCCATCATGGCGCAGCAGAAACGAATCCAACTAGGAACTGTGAGGTTGTGGGTTCGACCCCTGGCCTCGCTCAGTAGGTTAATGATCTGGCGTTGCCATGAGCTGTGGTGTAGGTCACAGACGTGGCTCGTATCTGGTATTACTGTGGCTGTGGTGTAGGCCAGCAGCTGTAGCTCCAATTGGGCCCCTAGCCTGGGAACCTCCATATGCCATGGGGGCAGCCCTAAAAGGCAGGAAAAAAAAAAATAGGTGAGTGGATAAATGAAAGTAGTATATCCATATGACAGACTACTACTCAACAATAAAAGGAAACTAACTAATATACACAACATGAACTCCTAACCATTATGCCAAGTGAAAGATACCAAATACAAAAACTATGTACATATGATTCCAATTGTATGAAAACTTCAGAAAAAAAAAAATCTATAGAGACAGTAAATTAATGGGACTGAAGGTAGGGATGGAGTAGGAGCGGAGACCAGCTTTGGGGTCATGAGGGAACCTGCAAGGGCGACAGAAATGTCCTAAAACTGGGCTGTGGTAATGATGGCACAGGGCTGTAAATCTCCTAAAATTACAAAGTTGTAGGCTTCCAATGGGCGAATTTATGAAAATTATAGCTCAGTAAAGCAGTCTGAAAAAGAAGATACTTGGAGAATTAAGACACAACAGGACTTGTGAGATATGCGACCCGGTCATCCTCCCATCTTTCAAAGTTTTGGAAGCACTGGGGTCCATCTTAGAAAGCCAGGAGAAAAGGCCTCTGTGCTTTCAGTACAAGCATCCTCCCGCTGGAGAGGAAGGGGTGGCATGCCGGGCACCAGGGGAGCCCAGGCAGAGGCATAGACGGCAGGGCTGGGAACTGGCTCCCCAAGAGGAGGAAGGGTGGGTCCCGCTGGGCCAGGTAAGGAGAGTCTCCTGGTTGCGGCCGTACCTTGGTTCCACTGGCCATGTGGGGGATCTGTCCTTGTGTCCTTGCTTTTTCACAGACGCTGCCGCCTTGTTCCGAGCACGAAGAAACAGCAGAAGGGACAGCTACCACCCGCCTCTGGCCTCTGACATCGAGAGGATGAAAGCCACCCGCCTCAAGGAACAGAAGGCATTTGCCTTGATCAGAGAAATCTTGGGTAGGCAGCCAAAGTTACCCACGCGCAACCTTCTCACTTGCCTGTTCTCAACACAGGCTTGAGCAGACGTGTCGTGAGCTCTGACAGGCCCACACTGCTTCTGAGGCCCTCGTCCTAGATATCAACGCACCCCAGCTTCTCCCCTATAGTTAATATCTTTCCCCACGGCCACTGGATAAAGTCCAAAATCCCTGCCATGGCTCCATCCACCAGGTCACCTTTGTCAGCCCCTTGGCCCCTGGGCTCCAGTGACACACGCCCTGCAGCTCCTGACCCCGGGCCTGGAATGCGCGCTCACCCTCCTCCTTTTCCTCTGGCGAGTTCCTTTTATTCTTCATTCCTCAGCCCGAAGGCTAAGGCGGCAGAGAGGCTCCCCTGGCCTGCTGCCAAGGGGCTTTCAAACTTCATTGTGTGTCTAGTCTGGGTTCCCCTATAAGCTGCTCTAGGTACAAGCAGCTGGTTTGGGAGGTGACCCTGGGAAGCACTGATAGGAAAAACCACAGGGGAAGAGAAGGAAGCCCATGGAAGGTGGTTGAGGAGTGGGTTCCATGTGGGCAACTGGGGCTCAGTCCTGCTGGGACCTAGGTGGGGGGACGCAATACACATCAGTGGCCACTCACCAGGTCACTGGTGAGGGCTGCTTCTGAGAAGGGCACTGACCCTTCAGCAGTCCTGGCCTGCCCTCCTGCTGGCTAAAGCACAGAGTCAGAGAGCCTGCCTAGGAGTTGCATGCACAGAATGCAAAGCAAGAAGGGCGTGGGCAGAACCCTGACAAGTCATCTCAGGGTAGGGGCAGGGGAGGGATTTGCCAGAATGCCTATTTCCAGGCATTGGACTCAGAGATTCTGGCTCAGTAGGTTCTGCATCCCCAGTGCGATTCTGATGCCAGGCCTCCTAAACTACATCTTTGAACCTAGTGCGCCCTTAGGTCACACTCACCTGTCTAGAGGGGAGCTCCAGGAGGGCTGGAAACACACCTGTCATCTTTATTGCTTTGTCCTCAGCATTGCAACACGGCAGGGCTCCATTTTTAAAGAATTCTGTTTAAGAAACATTCACATGGCACCAAGTCCATGCAGGCACTATTATGAGTGCTTTATAAATATTAATTTGTTGACTCTTTCACAACAATCCTGTGCAACAGAACTGTTATCCCCACTTCACAGATGAGGAGAGTGAGGCACGAAGGGGTTACGGCACTTGGGAAGGGCACACGGAGAGGAAGCGGCAGGCTCGGGATGGGAACCCAGGCAGGAGGCTCGCGGTCTGAGGACTTGACTCCTTTCTGCTCTCTCTCTAAGGACTGGGTCCTTGGTCACCAGAGGGCCCAGGGGCTGGTCTATAAGACCTCCGGTGTTCTGAGCCATGTGCGTTTCCGTTTCCTGCACTAGGCTTGGTGGGGTTGGGGCCTCTGCCCGACCAGGGCTGTCTTTCCCCCCCAGCCTACGTGGGCTTCTTGTGGATGCTGCTGCTGGTGGCCTATGGGCAGAGGGACCCCAGCGCCTACCACCTCAACAGACACCTCGAGCACAGCTTCACCCAAGGCCTTTCAGCTGTGCTGGGCTTCCAGGAATTCTTCACGTGGGCCAACACCACGCTCCTGAGCAACCTGTACGGTCATCACCCAGGTGCTGTCCCCCTACCCCAAGACATGTGTTAGCCCCTCGTGTAGACCCCTTGTGGGAACAGATGTGGGTCAGTGTCAGCATCAGCCTTATAAGGAACCAATAACCACAGAATTACGCTATAAAGAAGAGACCTTCTGAGGACACCTATATCTCCCTGGGTACAGAGCAGAGAGCCTCCTTCTCAGATAACTGAGCCGGAATCAGCCAGGCAGAAACTATGGGCCAGGCAGAATGGACAACATGAAAAAAGGCAAGCCTGAAACAACCAGGCACTAGACTCCCTGGAACTACAGAGCGCTGAGAATGGCTACAGTGTAGAGTAAGAGGACCCATGAGAGGCAAGGCTGGAGAGAGGAACAGGGGCCAGATCAGGAAGGCTCTCAAGTTCATAGTTTATGTTTAAGGAAGTAAGGAGCCACTGACAGCTTCTCTGTGAGAGGGTAACATAATCAAATACGTGATATAAGAAGGATCGTTGTGGACGTGTGTGGCAGTCGGAGCGGAGGGTAGGTAGGTTAGGATAGTGGGGAGAAATGGTAGGGCTGATATAGCGGGTGGTACAGAGATGGGGAGGGGTGCAGACAACACTGAACTACTACTGATGGGCCTTGGTGACTGTTAGGATGTGGGCATTGAGGGAAGGTCATAAATGGTCCCCAAGGTGATGACCAGTAGTGGGGGTACCATTCCCCAAGGGGAGCTATGCAAGAAGTAGAAGAGGTCCAGGGTGGGGAAATGGTGATGAATGGCTGAATGTAATCTGCGGCTGGCCATGGACTTCTCCTGGCTGATTCTGTAATGGGTACACTGAAGTCCATGTTAGCATTCAGGCCAGGGAGCTCCGGGTACATTAAGATACTGATGGCTAGATTTACCTACCTTTCTTTCATCTCCAGGCTTTATCACTGATGGGAACTCCAAGCTGGTTGGCAGTGCCCAGATTCGCCAAGTGAGGGTCCAGGAAAGCTCTTGCCCTCTTGCCCAGCAGCTGCAGGCTTCTCTTGATGGATGCCGTGCGCCATATTCCCTGGATGTTGAAGACTTGTCAGACTATGGGGAAGGCTGGAATGCATCCATCTTCAATAAGAGCAATGGCTTTCCCCAGGCTTGGCAGTACAGAAGCCAGAGCCAGCGCCGAGGGCATCCCATCTGGGGCAAACTCACTGTGTACCGGGGAGGAGGTTACGTGGTCCCCTTGGGGATGGATCGCCAAAGTGCCTCTAGGTGAGCTCACTTGCTTGATGTGCAGCTGAGGAAAGATATTTGCTCGATTCTAGGTCTGCCTGGCAGGTGCGGCCTTCAAAACAGGGCTGAGCCAAGCTCGTTTATATCATTGTGGGAAGGGGCTAGGGGAGTTCCGAAGCATTCAGGTCATATTTTCAGGCCACTGAAAACTGCAATCTGAGTTGGAAGAGAAGTCCTGCCCCAGGATTCTCAGGCTCTGCTGGAGCTGGTACAGAGATGGGGAACTCAGTACCACACAAAGCATCCACCACCAGGCAAATAGGATGTAGTTTCGGCTCTTAACCTTAACCAAGAGCTATGCAGAGTCTGAGGTCTTCTCCTACTCATAATCTAACATACTAGCCTGTTACTGTTTCAAGGATGCTGGCAGAAGACAGAAGCCTCCTGGATCAGAGACAAAGGACTGTATTACTCACAGCAAAAGCAGTAGCAGAGCTTCATGGTGGTTGGAGTCAGCTCCCCAGGCAAGGCCAGGATAGAGGCTCGCCTGTGCAGTCAGTTAGAGAACCGAGGAGGAACACTGAGCTTGGAGCATTCACTGTTTCTACAGAGGCAGAAGCAAGCCTGCTCTTTGTCTGAAGGAAGGTGTTACCTCACCCCTCAAGGGTGTTCACTGCAAACTCAGCCCTGAGATGTGGCCTGGGGAAAGCTCAGCCAGGGCCTTGCACTCCAGGAACGCCCAGCACAAATGCGCAGGGACGCTCAGGGCCCTTGCACACTGCCCCTTCTAGCATACTCTAGAGTCAGAGAGCCCTAAATTTGAAACCCCGACATTGCTCCTGTTAGTGTCTCCTCCACTGAGTTATTACAACACCCAGGGACACAGGTTACAAACCCCAAAAAAGAACAACTGGCTGCAGTTCCTGGAATTAAGGACAGGCTGGGAATACTCTATTTCCACGTGAGAGGTATTTTCCTGCCACTCGGAACAACTGACACTCTGTCTGCTTCTATGTACCAAGAAGGATGCAGACGCACCAGTGACAGGGTGTCTTTTATAACAGGCCCATCACCACCTCTCTGAGTAATAACAGCTGTTATTATCACACATGCGCGTGCGCACACACACACACACACACACACACTCTTCAGTTTTCTCTTCACAAAGGTCCAGAAGCAGTGGTGTTTAACATCACTGTAGATAAGGAAACAGAGGCCTGGAGAAGCAATCAGCTTGCAAATGAGGTAGGTAGGATTTGAACCCAGGTCCCTACAGCACATGCTCTGCCCAGGACACCCATGAGCAGATCTCCAGAAACGGGTCTCGTGAACTACCAGCCCTGGAGGGACCTAGACAGTTGCAGCCTGCCCGAGCCCGGCTGTTCTCTGCGGCTCCTCGAACAGTGTAGTCCTCAAACTTCAATACACATCACATACAAACTACCATGTATGAAACAGATGAGCAACAAGGATATACTGTATAACACAGGCAACTGTAGCACTTACTCTGGGAGTTCCCGTCGTGGCGCAGTGGTTACGAATTTGACGGGGAACCATGAGGTTGCGGGTTGGATCCCTGGCCTTGCTCAGCGGGTTAAGGATCCGGCGTTGCTGTGAGCTATGGTGTAGGTTGCAGACGTGGCTTGGATCCCTCGGTTACTGTGGCTCCTGTGTAGGCCGGTAGCTACAGCTCCGATGAGACCCCTAGCCTGGGAACCTCCATATGTTGTGGGAGCGGCCCTAGAAAAGACAAAAGACAAAACAAACAAACAAACATATACATAGCACTTATTCTGTAATAACTTTTCTGGAGTAAAATCTATAAATATAGTGAATCACTATGCTATGTACCTAGAAATAACATTCCAGGAGTTCCCGTAGTGGCGCAGTGGTTAACAAATCCGACTAGGAACCATGAGGTTGCGAGTTCGGTCCCTGCCCTTGCTCAGTGGGTTAACGATCCGGCGTTGCCGTGAGCTGTGGTGTAGGTTGCAGAGGCGGCTCGGATCCCGCATTGCTGTGGCTCTGGCGTAGGCCAGTGGCTACAGCTCCGATTAGACCCCTAGCCTGGGAACCTCCATATGCCTCGGGAGCGGCCCAAGAAATAACAACAACAACAACAACAACAACAAAGACAAAAGACAAAAAAAAAAAGAAATAACATTCCAAATCAACTATACTTAATGAATAGGTGGCTGGATAATGTTCAAAACAAACCAAAAAAACGCATCATAAAAAAAACCAAACGCATCATAATCCTTTGGCCAGCTCATCAAAACACAGATTCCCAGGCCCCACCCTTGGAGTTTCTAACTGGGGGGGATATGGGGTGAATCTGCATTTCTAACCAGTTTCCAGATGATGCGATGCTACCAGTCTGGGGACCATACTTTCAGAACCTCTGCCCTAATGGCCAGGAGACCTTGGCATGTGGGATGGGAAACTGACCACTTCCAGGAGCAGCCTTAAGGCCCTGTGGCCCTGAGACATAGAGTCAGAGGGAGAAGTTTTTTGGGCCACACCCATGGCATATGGAAGTTCCCAGGCCAGGAATCTGAGCTGCAGCTACGACCTATGGCACAGCTGCAGCTTCCCACTGCTCCAGGCCCAGGAATTGAACCTGTGCTGTTGCAGAGACAATGCTGGATCCTTAACCTGTTGCACCACAGCAGGAACCCCTTTTTCTTTCTTTCTTTTTTAGAGGGAGAAGTTCTGACAGGAAGACTTGGGCTCCTCCCTGGGGTGAGGGAGCAGGGAGCCCCTGTGGATGGAGAAGCCCCTAAATAATCCTTTTCCACAGAACTCTCCAGTACCTCTTTGACAACACCTGGCTGGACAGCCTGACCAGAGCCGCGTTTGTGGAGTTCACGGTCTACAACGCCAACGTCAACCTGTTCTGCATCGTCACGCTGACCCTGGAGACCAATGCCCTGGGTGGGCAGGCTTGCCTGTGAATCCATGTGCATGCTACCCCTTCCTCTGGGCTAGGGCTCCTGGCCCTACTGGGCCTGGCCACCCCGGGACAGAACTCCAGGGCAAATGTTTTGGGAAATTCTGGGGGGTGGGGGGGTTTTCATTCTCCCTGGACCCACAAAGCCAAGGTTTCAGGGCTGCTCTAGCCTTTTTCCTGGCTGCCTGCACTTCCTTCTGGTCTGTCTCCCAGGTCATCCTAAGGAACCTGGCTGGGGTCTGAAGGTAGCTCAAATTCTTCAACTTCCCACTCTATTGGGAGTGGGGTGGGGTACTGGCAATGAAGGGCTGGGGAGGGGGTGACATGGTAAACTTCACCTAAAACAGTATTTTACCACTTGGTAGTACCTCAATGTACACTGCAAAGTTCATTTCACATTGTATTTCAACACGCAGACATACAAATACACATGACCATAACTGAGACAAAAGCTTCAGAAATAATTTCCTTAGCTACATGTAATGAGCTCCATTTTGTGTTCTACTCTTTCTCCCCACTGCCTGCCTTCCACCCTCTAATCACGATCTATTGAAAACAATAACTTCAGGCCTCTTCAGCTAATAATCAATTTTCCAAAAACTTAACCACCTCTCCTTAAAAATGAAACTTTTTAAATATTAAATTACATTTTAAATAAAAGTAATATTTGTAGTTTTAAAACATTTCAAGATCATGCAAAGTGGAAAGTAAAAGATCTTCAACTTACATTATCATTCCCCACTGTCAAGCTTCTTTCAAATCCTTTCTGGGGGATTTATTTGCATTTCTTGTGATCATCTACTTCCTTTTGCCATTATTTTGACTGTTGAAGGACCTCTTGTCTCAAAACACATCTGATTAACTTATTTCTACAAATGAGAAGTGGTGTAGGTTTCTGGTCTGGTTTATCCAGCAGCCCAATGATGTCAGCAAGCACCCAGGTTGTTTGTATTTCTCCATTCTGCCATTCTTCGGATTGGCTTTGTCTTTGTAGGCCTTATTAGTCACATTAGTTTTAAAAAATTATTGCTAAAAATCATTACATTACAAAACAAACAAACAGGAAAAGACACAAATGGAAGAACTATAATTCAAAAGAAGGTTGAATTTTAGGCATATTGGTTAACAGCTGAATTGATCTCCAGGATCTCTTTAGATGAAATGGCTTTAAATGAGCCAGCTCGCAGTAAGCTGATGTTAAGTGGGTGGGAGTCCGTGCCTGGAGATGATGAGTGCACAACGCTGACACCAAATGCAGAGGGTAGGAGGCGGGTCTTCCACTGCAGCCCCCTTTGTCCCTGTAGACATGTCCACTGCTTCCGGCCTCCAGCACATGTCCCTCCCTGTTCAGCTCCTTGGGTCTGTGCGTCTGAAGGACTTTAATCTCGTCTTCTGCCAGCGGCCACCGTCAGAAGGGCTTGAGTTGGTTTCATTGCACTGATGACTCCCCGTCAGAAGCGGTGGTTCTGAGTGGATGGGTGGCGGTGGGTGAGCAGAACCTGCTCTGCGTTGCAGGAACCTTCTTTGCGCACGCGCACCTGCAGAGCCTGCGCCTGTACCCCTTCACAGACGGCTGGCACCCCTTTGTAGTAGCGGCAGAGATCGTCTACTTCCTGTTCCTCCTCTACTACATGATCGTGCAGGTGAGGGGCAGACTCGTGGCTCTGTAGGCAATGGATGGAGGTGGTCGTGGGCCTGCTCCCTGTCCCTCTTCCCCTTCCTTGGGGGTCGGGGTCGAGGGGGGGCTGAAGAAGGGAGAGGAAAAGGTTCTGCGTGACTTTATGCCATGGCAGTCTTTCAGTGTCCCCTGCTGGTCCCCAGGGCTGACCCAGCTCAGGCACCTCTCAGGAACTGAGAGGTAGATCATGGTCCTTCCTGGGAGGTCCCTGGGATTTAGGGAAAGTCCCCTTTGCCACTTTGCCACCATGTTGCAGAGTGAAGGCGCAGATGTTGACAATGATGGCTTGAGGATGCTGAGAACTCAGCTGAGGCGCCTTATAAACCCTGCCCTCCTCCAAATGCAAATTAGACACCTTAAAGGGGCATCTTAGCCCTCACCCTGCTCAGCACTCACTTTAAGGATGTTACTTTGCTTACTACATAGCAGGCACTGTGCTGAGAACGTTATGTGGATTTTTCTCCATTAATACAAGGAGAAAGATTATCTTGGCTCTCTTTCACAGAGGTGAAGTCCAAGATTTTAAGTAATTTATCCAGGGTCAGAATTGAATCCAGAGTCTGACCCTTGACCTTCACACTTAACCCTATGCCACATTGGCCAAAAACCTGGATCCCACAGGGTCTCAAGGCACTACCAGTTCAAACCCCTCAGCCAAGTTACCGAACAGCAATTTAAATCTTTGCATTTCTCTAAGAGCGTCAAAGGAGGACCATCTCTCACCCTCCTCTGAGCTTCTTCCTCTCCTCTCCATAGCCCTCACACTCGGCCAGCAGCTGCTTCAGAAGGCCTCTCTCTAAAACCCTTAAATCTTTCTCATTATGCTGCTTGACCTGTTTAAGAGCTCCCCCTCGCTCCATCCCTTTGTAACAGGTGAACTTAGCCTCTTTCCTGCCAAACACCAGTCCTTCCTCTTAAGAGTGGGTAAGAGGAAGGAAATGGAACAGACAACAGAAGATCTCTTGAGTGGAGGGAAAAAGAAGGTCGAGAGGGAGGTCAAGAACACCCACAGGATAATTATTTCCAACCTGTGACACCTCTTGGGAAATGCGAATTAAAGTCTCCTGACAATCCAGAAAACATCTCCACAAGAACAAAAAACAAAAAACAGAAAACATTTCCACAAACGTAGGAAAAAAAGAAAACTAGTTTAACGAAATTATTTTTCATTGTGGTAAATAAATACAACATAAAATTTGCCATTTCACCATCTTTAAATATACAGTTCAGTGGTGTTAAGCACATGCATATCATTGTGCAACCACCATCATCGGCTATCTCTAGAACTCTTCTCTCGCACAACTGCAACTGTCCCCTTTCAGCAATAACTCCCCATTCTCCCCACGAAAACAACTTTTATTATTGAATAAGCATTAAACCAGAATATGTTATTCACCTGAGGCAATCTGAAAAAACGTTGCAAAGACAAGAAATCTGACCCTTGCATATCTCCAGGCACATACCGCCCACTACATAGCCATTCTTTAACATTAGTCCTTACCCGGATTGGCAGTACCCTGTATTCCTCTAATCCGCCATGAAGTCACCTGGTAATCGCCGGCACCTGAGTTTACTAATTGCCTTTACCAAATGAAAAAAGGAGATTATGCCTATCTTTACAACAGGAGGTACTTCTGCAACGTGTAGCCAGGTGGTTTGGCTCCTTACCCTCCCAGGGAAACTGGGAGTTAGGGGCACTACTTTCTTGATGATTACATTTCAAAGAGGCGGCTTCTTGGTTCTTGAGAAAAAAATGCCTGCCCTACAAAACTGGCAAGGGGCTTGTTTAGCTTTTCTAAAGATTTACATACATCTCAAAGAAGCAGAGAAAGAATTCACAATTATGTTTTCTAAAATAAATGCTCTACTGGGGGGAAGGTTTTTTCCTCCCCTCCCTTTGCCATCAGAGAGAATTAAATGCTTTTCTTATTGCATGCTGTACTTACCCTTACACACCCCAAATCCTGAGGTCCTGATTTCTCACTTACTTTATTTTTTTTAGGGCCGCACCTGCGGCATATGGAGGTTCCCAGGCTAGGAGTCGAATCGGAGCTGTAGCTGCCAGCCTAGACCACAGCCACAGCAATGCCAGATCCAAGTCGAGTCTGTGACCTATGCCACAGCTCATGGCAACTCAGGATCCTTAACCCACTGAGCAAGGCCAGGGATTGAACCTGCATCCTCATGGATATTAGCTGGGTTCGTTAACCACTGAGCCACGATGGGAACTCCTGATTTCCCACTGATGATAGGAGCAGGTTGGGTCCTTACACAAGGTTGAGGCACTCTATGCATTGGGGCCCAAAGGCTTTGAGACATCTCCAAGGATCCAGTAACCCTCTCCCAGAGGGTCATCCTGAGTTCTGGGGGGAACCTATGTGTTTCTGTGTGTCTTTGTGTGTGTTGGGAGCACCATTCTGGCCACAGTTTTCAGTAGAACCTCTGGCTTCTTTCCCAGGGCAAGCTCATGAGGAAGCAAAAGTGGTGTTATTTCCGCAGCAAGTGGAACCTTCTGGAGTTGGCTATCATCCTGGCCAGCTGGAGTGCCCTGGCACTGTTTGTCAAGAGAGCCATCCTGGCGGAGCGTGACATCCAGCACTACCGGAAACACAGAGAGGAGTGAGTGGCTCTGCCTCAGCCCCCAGCTCCCACCCCTGACCCTGCTTCCTCCAGCTCTGTGTGGCCCAGGGGTCAGAGGGAGGCTTTTGAAATCTTTTTGACCCTCAGAGGATCAAGGGTCACTCTTAAAAAAGTAACTATAACACTTAGCACTTAGATTTAGGTTTGGGGCCAAAAGCATACATAATCCTGAGGGGGACTCTTTAAGACAAAGTAGAACAATTAAAATCTTTTGCAATTCTTACCAAAGCACAGGACCATGTGACACTCTGCTCAAGTCCCTCCCAGCCTATTGGGTATCGTCTTTGCAGGTATTAGTGCCCAGTCAACCCACGTCTGCTACTATTTACCAGTGTGCGCTCTGTGCTATGCAGGAGGCATGAACGTACTGGATCCTCAAGAGAACCAGTGGAGGTAGACGTTATCACTACCCCATTTCACAAATAAAGAAATTAAGGCTTAGAGAGGTGAGGTGACTTCCCCCAGGCCACACAGCTAAAGAGTGGCAGAGAAATAATTTAAACCTAACTTATGTGGTCTCCAGGATCCAGTCCTTACTTTCAACCACTGTGTTTCTTGACTGACTCACTGACTGTACGTATAGATTTAGCTAACATTTATTGAATCATTGCTGGTTGCCATACACGGTCATAAAAACAACACTTTGAAGGCATTACCTCATCTACTTTAATCTTCCTGGAACTTCTAAGAGATATTATCATCATCCCTTTTTTACAGATGAGGCAATTGAGGCTCAGAGAGGTTAAGTTGTCTGTGCAAGTCACACAGCAAGGAGACGTAGGGTTTAGAATTTGAACTCTGCACTCCACCCTAGACTGTTTTATTTAACAAACCAGCACTGAGCATTTCTTTGTGCCACACCCATGCTGTCAACATTAAAGACATGACATAAACTATCCTCTCTAGAGGCTCCCTTCTAAAAAAACATCTATCAATTGAGTTCCTTGAGTTAGAAGAACTCACTTTTCTTTTTATTTAAGCGTATTGTAAACCTTAAGTAGAACAGTTATTTTCAAAAAATAAAGATCTTTCAGGGAGTTCCTGTCGTGGCTCAGTGGTTATAATGAATCCAACTAGGAACCATGAGGCTATGGGTTTGATCCCTGCCCTTGCTCAGTGGGTTAGGGATCCAGCGTTGCCGTGAGCTGTGGTGTAGGTTGCAGATGCAGCTCGGATCCCATGTTGCTGTGGCTCTGGCATAGGCCCGCGGCTACAGCTCTGATTAGACCCCCAGCCTAGGAACCTCCATATGCTGCAGGAGCGGCTTGAGAAAAGACACCACCTGTTTTTGTACATATTTTTTTTTTTTTTTTTACTTTCTAGGGCCAAGCCTGTGGCACATGGAGATTCCCAGGCTAGGGGTTGAATCAGAGCTACAGCTGCCGGCCTACACCACAGCCACAGCAATGGGGGATCTGAGCTGCATCTGCGACCCCGACACCACAGCTCATGGCAATACCAGATCCGTAACCCACTGAGCAAGGGCAGGGATCGAACTCACATCCTCATGGATACTGTGGGGTTCGTTAACCACTGAGCCCTGATGAGAACACCTGTAAATAAAATGCTATTGGAACAACACCTCACTCATTCTTTTATGTCTATGGCTGCTTTCCCTGTAGAGGTGACTCGTTGGGACAAACTGTCTGGCCTAGAGAGCCTCAAATATAGCTCATCTGGCCCCCAACAGAAAAACCTCTGCTTAGAAAACAAAGCCTAAAGCTCTAGGAGGAAGAAGGGTGTTTGTTTTAGGTCGTACGTGACTGTCACTGACAGCCAGTGTGATTTCTGAACCATCCCCATCCCCGCGTGGGCCATGCGTTATGATTCCTTACAATGACCCCAAACATATTTGACTCTTCACACCCAAGCAGACAGGCTTCTTGCTTAAAGGAGTTATAAAACAATTTTACAGCGAGAGTTTTTTCTCTCTCTCTCTCTCTTTTTTTTTGTCTTTTTGTTGTTGTTGTTGCTATTTCTTGGACCGCTCCTGCGGCATATGGAGGTTCCCAGGCTAGGGGTCTAATTGGAGCTGCAGCCACCGGCCTACGCCAGAGCCACAGCAACTCGGGATCCGAGCCGCGTCTGCAACCTACACCACAGCTCACGGCAACGCCGGATCGTTAACCCACTGAGCAAGGGCAGGGATCGAACCCGCAACCTCATGGTTCCTAGTCGGATTCGTTAACCACTGCGCCACGACGGGGAACTCCTCTCTTTTTTTTTTTAATTAGGGCTACACCCAAGGCATGTGGAGGTTCCCAGGCTTAGGGGTCAAATCGGAGCTACAGCCACTGGCCTACACCACAGCCACAGCCACGCAGAATCCGAGCCTCGTCTGTGACCTACACCACAGCTCACGGCAACACCAGATCCTTAACCCACTGAATGAGGTCAGGGATTGAACCCACAACCTCATGGTTACGAGTCGGATTTGTTTCTGCTGCACCACAACAGAAACTCCCCAAGAACTGTCTTTTCACACTGAGTCAGGAATCTGCCACTTTTGATAGAAACCTAAGTATAGTATTATGTGAAACCCTCAGTTGAATTTGATTATGCAATAAAGTTAGTTTGTATTTATTTCAGAAATTCATAAATTTTGTTTCCTTGTAAGAATAGATAAGACCTATTATAGCCAAATCCTGAATTCCAAAAGGACATTTTTTTCTTTTTAGGGCCACACCCACAGCATACGGAAGTTCCCAGTCTAGGGGTCCAATCAGAGCTGCAGCTGCCAGCCTACACCACAGCCACAGCAACACAGGATCCAAGCCCTGTCTGTGACCTACACCACAGCTCACAGCAACGCTGGATCTTTAACCCTCTGAGTGAGGCCAGGAATCGAAATTCCATCCTCATGGACACTAGTCAGGTCCGTTACCACTGAACCACAATGGGAACTCCCCAAAGCGCGTTTTAAGACCACATCATTTGCTTCATAGACTCCCTTTAATGCTGTTGTTCTGAGGATGGCTTCTCGGCAGAATCACCCAGGCCACATCCCAGACCTACTAAATCAGGATGTCAGGATAGGGTCCTGGCACCAGTATTTTTAATGTTTCTCTGGTTACTCTCACATGTAGCTGAGGTTGAGAACTGTGCTTTTTTGTTTGTTTCTATGGCCACACCCGTGGCATAATGGAAGTTCCCACGCCAGGGATCGAATCAGAGCTGCAGCTGAGGTCTGTGCCTCAACCATGGCAACGCCAGATCCAAACTGTATCTGCGACTTATGCCACAACTTGTGGCGATGCCAGATCCTTAACCCACTGAGCAATACCTGCATCCTCACAGAGACCACATCAGGTCCTTAACCTGCTAAGCCACAAAGGGAACTCCAAATTGTGCTTTAATTGGGGTTAATTTCCATAATAAAGGAGGTCTTACATTGCTAGAATTTCCACATACATGAGCAATTAAATGGCATGAGAGAGGGTTAGGTGTTTTAAAAGAGGCAGGAAAAAGGCGCTGTAGGAGCCAGAGGAGGAAGCTACCATCCACACTGGCAGTGCCAATCTGCTCAAAGGGGAGGAAGATTCTGGGAGGCAAGGGATTAAATAGAAGCATGACTTTTACTGAGGCATTACATATTAAATGCCCTTACAAACTTGAGATCATATAATTTTGTTCAATAACCTGTTCTTCATCCTTGTCAATAGATACAAGTCTAGGAGTTGCCGTTGTGGCTCAGTGATTAACGAATCCGAATAGGAACGATGAGGTTTTGAGTTTGATCCCTGGCCCCGCTCAGTGGGTTAAGGATCCAGTGCTGCTGGGAGCTGTGGTGTAGGTCGCATTGCTGTGGCTGTGGTGTAGGCCAGCAGCTACAGCTCCAATTCAACCCATATGCCGGGAGTGTGGCCCTAAAAAGACAACAACAACTACCAAAAAGACTGAATTTAGCATACAAACAAAGGCACAAGAGGGAAATGAAGGGCAGGGTGGGATGGAGAGAAGGACCCAGACTTTGGAATGAGACACAGCTGGATTCCAACTCTCATTCTTCTACCATTAGTTATGTCCCTATGTCACTAGCTGTGTGACCTTGTGCCAACTCTCTGTCCTTATCTGTAAAATGGAGATAGCAATACTTACCTCATCCAGTGGTCGTGGAGGCTAAAGGAGACCATTCAATCGAGCTTCCTTAGCACAGCAACTGGATGGTCCTTCCGTCACTCCTTCCAACGTAAGGATGGTGTGGACATACATCAGACATGTGTGCAGGAGGATGTGGCACCTAGTGACCCCCAAACCAGGAGGGGAGGCTCATGGGGCCCCCTCACCTCTATCTTCTTGACCCTGGGAGTATTCCCCCTGCGTCATTCTTCCGTAGCTCTGCAGCTATTAACCAAGACCCCTAGGTAATGGCCTCAGGACCCCCCTCACCATCATCATCCCTTTCATATGAGCCAGGACTCTGACCTTCACCACGACCACCAGTTCATCAGCTCTGTCTCCCAGATCTGCTGTAGGAAGTGATGGCCTCTGAGATCATGATAAGGCTAATCTTGCTTTTGGACTTAACGAAGACTGGATGAGCTCTGGCTGAAGCCGTTCAGACCTCTGACCAGATCTCCCTGTTTGTCCCATAGGGGGATCAGTTTCAGTGAGACAGCAGCAGCCGATGCGGCCCTTGGCTACATCATTGCCTTCCTGGTACTCCTGTCCACAGTGAAGCTTTGGCATCTGCTCAGGTTGAACCCCAAAATGAACATGATCACATCAGCCCTGCGTCGTGCCTGGGGGGACATTTCAGGCTTTATCATCATCATCCTTATCATGCTCCTGGCTTACTCCATTGCAGTGAGTGGCTCTTTTGGGAAAACTTCTGGACTGGTCTGCTTGGAAGGAGGCTTCTCAGTAATGGAGGGTTGTGGGGGGCAGTCAGGGCTAGGAAGATTCTTCCAAGTCTGGGGCCTTTTAGCTGGGAGCTCATGAACTGTTCACTACAAATGGAAGAGGCTGGAGACCTCAACTGGGCAAGAGTGAGAAGTCTCTGAGACGACAACGACCAGCTCTCTCCAGTGAAGAACTCCCCTCAGTCTGCATGTGCCAGTTCTCCTGACATCCCAGTTACTCAGACAGGCACAGAGCCCTCCCTGTGTGTCAGGGGATGCAGAGATGCAGAAATGAGTGGGCAGACCCTGTCCCTGAGCTGGGGCAGAGGTGGGGAAGTGAGGAAGACTCATCTGCAAGCCATGTCAACACCTGATGCCTTGCACATGAGGCATGAACTTAGTAGGGCCCAAACCATTTTATTTAACCGCTAAACACTGAGAGCATTTTGACAACCACATCTCTTGTGGGACTGAAAAAAATTTTGTTTAAACTATTAGTTCTTTTTTATTACCAAGTAGTATGAGAAAAAAAGACCCTCTGCTACATCCTGGTCTCCATCTAAATATGCCCCACCCTCATCTTCTCCAAGTCCATGATTCCCACGGTAACCCAGGCTCTACTCCTCTGTGACCTTCCACCCAGACCTGACCCACTCCCCGCCCCAGCCCCTTTCCTAATTCTCCCCCTGGCCCCATCCGGCTCTCACCTTCCACCATCCCCCGGATGGACCCAGCAGTCCATCTTATCCTAGTCCTCATTCTGTCTCTAACCCTCTCCCTGCCCCTGA
The DNA here is from genome assembly GCF_016906955.1 of Phacochoerus africanus. NCBI lineage: Eukaryota > Metazoa > Chordata > Mammalia > Artiodactyla > Suidae > Phacochoerus > Phacochoerus africanus. The sequence continues at coordinate 7,124,893 of NC_062551.1, forward strand.
CTATCACCTCAACCCTGGCCCCCAACTCCATCCCTGACCCCACTCCTCCCTCTCTCACTCTCAGAAATGGGATGAAGTGCAGTGGTGAAGTGAGGGAGGGCACCTGCTGAGACTCTGGAGTCTGGTTTTGTCAAAAGTGCCCCCTCTACACCCCTTAACTCATGTAGATTTCTTCAGTCCTCCATCTACAGTGCACAGTCTTCAGGGACATGCAGTGTCCTCTGGGACATGGAGTCCCCAGCTCAGAACCAAGGAACTGCTGGGCTTCCCTCTGATGCAACAGCCCTGGGGAAATCTTTGGGGGTAGAGGGGATACTGTGGTGAGAGGAAAACACAGGGAGGGGAAGGTCCTGCCCAGGCAGAAGCAGCCTGTTGTTCATCCAACCCAGCTCCCCTATAAGAAATAGGCTGGGGACTCGAGAGCCCAGATGCATTGCTGAATCTTAGAAGAGCCATCTGGGAGACCACAGTCCTGGCCTGGTGGCTAATGTCTGAGCCCCAGGAGTGCATGTGCATTCCCTCCAGAGCTGGGTGTATACATGCACTGACCTGCAGGCCCCGGTGGGTACGAACAGCCCCTCCAGGCAAGGATGTGGCTGACCCAGACCACCGACTCTGCTGTCAAACAGTGGGCCTTGGGGGACTGCATGGTTTCTTTCCTTGTTCATGAGGACTCTTTCCATAACAGTCAAACTTAATATTTGGTTGGAAACTCCGTTCCTACAAAACCCTCTTTGATGCGGCAGAAACGATGATCAGCCTTCAGCTAGGAATCTTCAACTATGAGGAGGTAACGGGGTGGGGTAGGGGCACATGGACACTGCACTGACATCAAACCTTTATGAAAATTAGGAAAAGCACCCCCCTCAAATGTCTCCCCAGTGGATGCCACACCTTGTTTTTTGTTTTTGTTTCAGGACCAGCACCTGCAGCATATGGAGGTTCCCAGGCTAGGGGTCCAATCGGAGCTGTAGCCACCAGCCTACACCACAGCCGCAGCAACTTTGGATCTGAGCCACTTCTGCGACCTAACCACACCTCATGGCAACGCTGGATCCTTGACCCACTGAACAAGGCCAGGGATCGAACTCGCAACCTCATGGTTCCTAATCGAATTCATTAACCACTGAGCCATGACGGGAACTCCAACGCTGGATTCTTAACCCACAGAGCGAGGCCAGGGATCGAACCTGCGTCCTTATGGATGTTAGTTGGGTTCGTTAACCACTGAGCCACGATGGGAACTCCTGGATGTCACCTCTTGAGTCCACAGCCTGGCAAGCACAGAGCAACTTGGGACAAAAAGGTTCCCTTTCCTCTAGGTAGAGAGCCTCACACCAGGGCCCAGAGCCCACCCTGGGGACCCCTGCTTGCAGAAGAGCATTAGGCACTGGCTTCTCAGGGCAGGGCTGTGTTGTGGGGTGTCTGGGAGGGAATGCTCCTTGCCCAAGCCAGAAATGGTACCCATATCGGAAATGGCAGCAATGGGGAGTAGGTGGTGCTATCCTTGCTCTCTCCTGGCAGCTCTTGAGAGCACTGCCCATACTCTTACTCCTCGGCAGAAGGGAAACATCCTGGCTCCAGGATCTGCCTAGCACTGAGGACCAGTTCTCTGTCGGAGGGTACTTAGCAAGGGGAGGTGCCACCTAGGACACAGGACCCCTGAGGATGACTCTGGTTTTCTTCCTGACAGGTCCTGGACTATAGCCCAGTGCTTGGCTCTTTCCTAATTGGGTCCTGCATCATTTTCATGACATTTGTGGTGCTGAATCTGTTTATCTCTGTCATCCTAGTGGCTTTCAAAGAGGAGCAAAAATACTATCAGGTGAGTCCCTTTGGCCTGGTCTTCAAAAGTCATTGTCCTTGAACTAGGAAGAGGCTGGCTGAGACATCAGACATCAGGGGGACCTGAGAAACCACTGGAGCTCAAGGGCCTCATGTCATAGGAAGGAAAACTGAGACTCAGAAGGAGGAAATGACTTTCCCAAGATCATGGGCAAAAGAAGGGCACATTAGAATCAGGTCTCCTGATTCCCACTGTGGGACTTTGTTCAGTACAACAGTGATTCTCAGCCCAGACTGTACATTAGAATCACCTGGGGGCTTTGGAAATGCCTGCTGCTGCACTTGAGATCAATAAAAACAGAATCCCTGGGAGAAGGATCCAAGCACTGCTATTCTTGATGGTGTGGTTTGCATATACATCCAAGGTTGAGAACCTGTTGGAAGACTGAGTAAAGAAAACTCAGGTGATGACAAAACTGACATTTCATGAACTGCACAGTCTCCGTTTGGAGACCTGCAAAGTGGGGTGGAAGGGAAGAAGCTTGTATATGATAAAGAATAAAGAACAAGGAAGAGAGAAATAGAAAATATCTGATTGGCTGTGGCCACAGAATCAACCTTATTTGGAGCAAGAAGGAAGAGGAAATAAGTATAGGGCCGAGAGCTGGCCTGCTGTGTGGAGATTGGCTGACTGGATATACTGCATTTCTGATCAAGGGGAGCCTTTACAGAGACACACAGTTTTGGTTTGCTGACATGGCACCTCAAGCAGTGGCGGTTACATCTTTGGCCTAGAAATTTATTTCAAGATGTCATATGGGAAGTTCCTGTTGTGGCTTAGTGGTAATGAACCTGACTAGTATCCATGAGGATGTGGGTTTGACCCCTGGCCTTGCTCAGTGGGTTAAAGATCCGGTGTTGCCATGAACTGTGGTGTAGGTCGCAGAAGCAGCTCAGATCTGGCATTGCTGTGGCCATGGCATGTGTAGGCTGGCAGCTGCAGCTCCCATTCATCCCCTAGCCTGGGAACTTCCACATGCCGAGGGTATAGCCCTCCAAAAAAAAAAAAAAAAACAAGTCATATGGTACAGCAGGTTAAAGGATCCAGTGTTGTAACTGCAGCAGCCTGGGTCACTGCTGTGGCGTGGGTTCAATCCCTGGCCCAGAACTTCCACATGCCATGGGTATGGCCAAAAAAAAAAAAAAAAAAAAAACAAAAGGTCATAGTAACTTTGGTTTAAATTTTGAAAAACCAGCAAACTCTTTTCCAAAGCAGCTGTACCATTTCACATTCCCAATAGCAATGCATGAGGTCTTTGTACCCAAATTCCTAACAGTCTCTGTGGGTATTGGTGAAGGCCATTTTGTCATTCTCAACAGAGGGAAAGAAGGAGCGCCCCGAGGATAAAGGTGAGACCGAACACCCTTGGGATTCTCGGAAGGAGGTCAGTTCCAACACATAAGAAACTCTAAACAGTGAAGTGACTTTGGCAGGGACCAAAATGGACAGTAAATAATAGTTTCCCTTAGAAAGAAAAGCCCCCAAAGAGAATGGCTCTACCTAAATCGCATTGTTGTTTCTCCCTCTGTAGCTGTCGGAGGAAGGTGAGATCGTCGATGTGCTACTGATGAAGATACTCAGTTTCCTGGGCATTAAGTGTAAAGGGCAGGTGCCCAGAAGCAGCAGTGAGCAGGCTGAGCGGCTGTCAGAGGCCTGGCCCCCTCAACTGGAATCATCTGTGCCCCAAGTTTAAGCTGCTGGTCCACATACCGTCATCTGTAGAATGGGGGAAGACCAGTACCTTGTTCCTGTGCCTACCAGTGATTCTATAATGTCTCTCCAGGTCAATATTTTTCTGTGTCCATAGAAGCCTGGCAAGTAAAATAAATAAATAAATAAATAAAGAAGAAAAATACATACCTACATACACGCAGTTGCCACCACCATGATAGAGTGTTTGTTCAAATATATTTCCTCCTAGAAATAAAACAAATATGGTCTAGAGTTTGTGGAAAAATAATAAGACTAGTTATTTCATCTTCTTGGTAGGTCAGGAGTTGCCTTTGAATTCAGATTCTAGTTCAGGGTTTCTCAAACTGTGTCCAAGAGAGCCCAATGAGTGTCATATTAGTTTGTTAGGGCTGCCAGAACAAAGTACCACAAACAGTGGAGCTTAAAACAACAGAATTTTGTTCTCCACAGTTCTGGAGGATAGAAGTCCAAAATCAAGTTCTCACCAGGGCCATACTCCCTCGGGAGGCTCTACAGAGGAAATCTCTTCTAGCTTCTAGCATTTGCTAACAACCCTTGAGGTTCGTTGGCTTGTAGATGCATCATTCTAACCTCTGCCTCTTGTCACATGGCCTTCTCCCCAGTGTGGGGGTTAGGATTTCAGTCTATCTCTTTAGGGGACACAATTCAACTCATAACAGGTGTCATCCTCCCCAAAATGTTTCTAGATTAAATGTGGGAAAAACTAGATACACAAGTCTATAACTTGGGAGTTGTTAGAGCTTTTAATATGCTAAATGTGCACTGTGAGTCTCCTGGGATGAGATGAGTGTGAGCAATAAAGTGTGTGATAATTCCCAAACCCCTATGACCAAGGCATCTGGTATTTCAGCACCTCAGTCAGGGCTAATGTCCCTTAGGAGATACTTAGGAGTTGTTTTATCTACACTAGTGGTTCTTTTTTTTTTTTTTTTTTCATTTCACATAAATTTTATTTTATTTCATTTTAAAAAATTACTCAATGAATTTTATTACATTTATACTTGTACAACAATCATCACAACCAAATTTTATAGCATTTCCATCCCAAATCCTCAGTGCATCTCCCCATCTGCCAACCTGTCTCCTTTGGAAACCATAAGTTTTTCAAAGTCTGTGAGTCTGTATCTGTTCTGCGATGAAGTTCAGTGTCCTTTTTTTAGATTCCACATGTAAGTGATAGCATTTGATGTTGGTTACACTAGTTGTTCTTATCTTGGCTACACACTAGAAACCCCAGACTTCATTCCAATGTATCAGAATCTCTGGGTCCCAGGAATCAGTATTTTTTAAAGCCGCCCAGGGGATTCCAATGTGCTGTCAGACTTGGCAAACATGCTTTAAATTCTGGGGATCACACATCTGGATAATAAAAGTCTTCCAAGTGTCTATGTGAATAAGCGCATATTTCCCCTCTCCTATGCAGGAGAAACACCTTGAAAATCCTCTCCTATCCTCTTGTCACTCTTCCTCACACACCCATTGTAGCAGATACTCTAGGTTGACTGTCCCAAATCCATTTCATGCTTTCCTCCTTGCTATCAGAATCCTAATTAATCCCCCCCCCTTTTTTTTTTGCCTTTTTAGGGCCTCACCTGTGGCACATGGAAGTTCCTAAGCTAGGAATTGAATCTGAGCTATAGCTGCCGGCCTATACCACGTGGGATCCAAGCCAAATCTGCGATCTATATCACAGTTCACAGCAACTCCGGATCCTTAACCCACTGAGCGAGGCCAGGGATCAAACCCACAACATCATGGTTCCCAGTCGGATTCACTTCCACTGCTCCACAATGGGAATTCCCAGAATCCCAATTTTTTCAGGCAGCCACTACCCCTCCTCCATAAGACTTACGGTAAAGTGACCCTATAGCCACCTTAAAGTAAATCTTGATTTGTCTTAGTAATGGTAATCATAGCCCTTGATAATGAGCTGTTTAGAGTGGCCACATGACCCAGTATGGCCAATGGAAAATGAGGGTACTTCTGGGAAAGGTCTGCTTGCTAATAAAATCCAACATGTCTATTTTGAGTAAGATTGCTGTAACTTTGACAGCTATCTTGAGACCACGGAAGACAACCTGAAGATGTCAGTGCAGAAAGATGAGAGGAACATTCACACTTGATGAGATCTTTAAACAGCTAGCTAAACCCTATCTGGATGACAGCTTAAATATCCTTTTATAATGGTTGAACCAGGATCCCACCCTACTACCCTGACAATCAAAAGCCAAAATCCTTTATAAACAGAGAGACACATAACATGGCAATACACAAAAAACCTTGGGGATTTATTTTCTATCCACCCAAGCCTACCATCCATTCTTTATTGTGTCAGATATAAACATGAGCTATATAAGCAGATACTCATCAAATAAGTCAGAGCAAGGTGCACACGTCTCCTGAAAAACTAGTACAGAAATCTGCCCTGATACATACAGTCTGTTTGTTTTAAACAAGAAAATTTCTAAGATTTGGAAAAGTTGTAAATTCTACACCTCTCTCTCCCATCTTTCCCATCTACTCTTCACTTCTCTATTAACTGTAATAACAAATTGGAGGAGTTCCCATTGTGGTGTGATGGAAATGAACCCAACTAGTAACCATGAGGATGCAGGTTCCATCCCTGGCCTTACTCAGTGGGTCGGGAATCTGGTGTTTCTGTGAGCTGTGAGGTAGGTTGCAGACTTGGCTCAGATCCCATGTTGCTGTGACTGTGGTATAGGGCAGCAACTGCAGCTCTGATTCAGCCCCTAGCCTGGGAATCTCCATGTGCTGCAGGTGTGGCCCTAAAAAGCAAAAAAAAAAAAAAAGAAAGAAAGAAAAGAAAAAAGAAACTCCTTCAATTGCATTGTTTTGAGAGAAAAAAAAACCTCACTCAAAGAGATGAGCTGGACTCTATGAGACACCTGAAAGAAATGACCACCTGCATTTTAAGGTGCCTGTACCAACTGTGCAATGAGACAACCTTTCAGATCTCAAGCCATGGATGTTACAAAGAAAACCAGCTGGGAAAATTTTTTTTTTATTTTCTCAACATTTTCTACAATTGAAAAATAAAACACATTTCCTGTTGCTTTGGCATAAGGAACTGTGATATAACCCACACAGTGATACGTGATCTTTTTCTTTGCACCAAATGAATCAGAGGAGCTGGGAATAAATATTTTAGAGCATAGCTTTCATTATGCTGCACTGGCTTATAACAAAACACTAAAAACAGAACACTGACATTATGGAAACTAAGATCTGGAGATTAGAGTAGACCACTGTGAGCCAGGCAGCATCCCAAAGAGAGGCAAGTAGAACAGAGTTTAAGAGCAGTCGATTGTGGGAGTTCCCACTGTGGCAGGGCGGAAACAAATCCAACTAGGACCTATGAGGTTGTGGGTTCAATCCCTGGCCTTGCTCAATGGGTTAAGGATCAGGCAGTTGCCGTGAGCTGTAGTGTAGGTTGCAGATGTGGCTCAGATCTGGCATTGATGTGGCTATGGTGTAGGCGAGCAGCTGTAGCTCCGATTCAACCCCTAGCCTGGGAACCTCCATATGCTGTGGGTCTGGCCCTAAAGAGCAAAAAAACAAAAAACAAAAAAAAATTAATTAAATAAATAAAAAAATAATAATAAAGCAGTTGGTTGTGAATCAGAAGTGAAGTTCTGCTACTGCCACCTAGTAGCTGCTTAAGCCACAAAATGCCTTCCCCATTCCACCCTGGGCGAGTTAGTTAACCATAATACCTGCCTGAAGGGTTTGGAGCTTTTTAAAAAGAGAATGGTGTCCACTTTGTAACACTGAAAGTGTGGAGATAGAGGTGCTTTTTACTTGTCTTTTACTCCAATGCTTCCTTGCTGATTCATGCCCTCCCCATAAAATCTGTGTTAAAGGTGAGGTCTTTCCCAAAACTTAATTATTTCCTGCCTCCTTGGATTGGGTGGGATGAGTCTTCTGCTTTTCTCGAAAGGCTTTCCTCCCAGGACTGCTGAAGTAAGGAACTGATCAGATGGGTCTCAACTCCCTGCCTTTTGATTGCTCCAGCATTAGCTGACTGGCTCCACTCCACACTCCAGCAAGAAGCCACTCCTGACCCTTGTTCAAGTCCTTGTCCCTCTGTGTCTCATGAGTCTGTGTGTCCTGTTTGGGGACCATGGGTCTTTGGGGATTTGCAAGGTAATAAAGTGGGTTCCTGGACGGTTTTCAAAATTTCAGAAAGTCAAAGAGAAACTGCATTTGGGTCAGAGCGCTTTTGACTAATGCCCAACAACCATCTTTGGGTGGAATGATCGTTTGGACCTGCTATGAATCTCTGCTCTGGGGGACCCTGATCCTCTGCAGAAGGACGGAACCGCACCTTTTAACAGGACTAGGAGAACCCTGCGTCCCCTCGGGTTACCAGAGCCCGAGAGCCCAGCAGAACCACCCTTGCCTGGAGCCCTCCGCACCGCCCAGAGGGAGGCCAGAACAGCTGACGTAGCCAGTTCCCCAGCCTAGAAGCGACGCCCAAAGGCCTTCCTCCGTCCCTCCCCGGGAGGCCCCGCCCCCTACGAGCCCGGGCTCTGCCCTGCAGCGCTAGTCCCCCGCTCCGCAGCCCCGCCCTTTCCGGGACACACCCCTCCCGCGTATAGGCCTATCGGGACCTGCCCCGCCCCGCCTGGGGCCCCGCCCCCGAGCCCCAATCCAGCCAGCTCGCTCCGGCTCGCGCCGGCTTAGGCCTAAGCCCGCCCCCACTCCGCCCCGCCCCCCAGTGGCCGGGGTGCTGGAGGTGCTCCGTCGCGACCCTCTGTACCCCTGCGAACATGGCGCTGCGAGCGGCTCGGACTCTGCGGGCTGCAGTCTCCAACCTACGCGCCGTCTCTGCGCCCGCAGCGCCCTGCCTGCCGCGGCCTTGGGGGCTGCAGGCGGGCGCCATCCGGTTGCTGCGCACCAGCCCTGCTCTGCTCTCGGGTAAGTGCGGGCGGGCACGTGGGGCTGGCAGGGCTGCCTGGAGGGAAGCTAGGGCCTCGACCCTTACCTCGGATCCCCGCTACTGATCGCTCGGGTCAAGCGGGACGACCCCTGCGCACCCTTTTTATTCCTGGGATCCCGTGTTGCGTGGCCGCTGCTCCCCTGCTTAAGTGGCATGGACGACCCTGCAGCCATTGTCCTGATGGCCGGGAGCTGGAGGACCCGGAGGCCTGGCGAACACTCGAGGCTGGTTCCTGCAGGAACGGCAGCTTCTCGCTGCTGGAGACCCGGGCAAGCGTGTCTGGGCTCCTTCGTGACCTTAGGTTTCTCGCGTTTGTGAGCATGGTGGACCCTAAGAATGGAGAGAAATAATAGGCTCTACTTTGCTACACGGATCGTCACTGAGAATTCTTAAGCAAAATTAAAGCAAGAGCATCTACTGAAATTTAAAGCACTGGTTCTAGGTCTTTACTAGCTAAACCAGCCTCACTTTGAAGACAGCTTTTCCTGGAACAGTGAGATAGAGTGGATGGACTCTACTACATAGAACGTTCTGCTAAAGTATATATTGAGTCATGCATGGATGTGTGTTAGGCTGAACTGAGGACTTAACTGGGACACCTGCCCCTAATTGTCTGGGCCATCTGTGCCCCTTTAGTACAAGCTATCCCAGCGGAAAAACGGGTTTCTTCTTGCACCAATACTTGACAGTTACTGCAGAGTATAATCCCTCAGCTCTGTTGGTGCCCACGCAGCAACGCATTAGCCATTTGAGTATAAAGTAAAACCGTTTCTCAGATAAGAACTGAATTTCAAGTGTATGTTTTTTGGATATTCAGCGTTATACTGTCACTAGCTTTATGCATTTTCACGTTATCTAATTAAATATTGCCCAAAATATCAGTACCCATGATCTAGTTGAACATCTAGGTTTTCATTAATACCAGAGAATGAGTTCCAGTTTTGGCTCCACGCCTTATGAGCTATGTGGTCTTGGGCAGAGTCACTTAACTTTTCTGAGTCTGACCAGAAGAATGGAAATGACAGTCCCTACTTTACAGACTTGTTGGATGCAATGAAATAATGTGTAACTGCTGTACCTATAATGTGTTACTTGCTTTTAAATATTAGTGTATAGAATCAAATAAATAGTGGAAAATTGACCAAATGTTAATATAGTTTATCTGACTTAGTAACTTTGAAAGGAGGAAAATGCAAACTTTTACTAAATTATTCAAAATGCCTAATTTTCTGGGCCAAAACCCATGCTTTCCAAGGCTCAGAAGAAAGTAATTATTTACCTATTCTCCTGTCCACTTTTCTCCTGTTGGGCCAAGGGTTAAAGGAGAATTGAACTAATCATTGTCTTTAGCCTAAATTGCATGGCCTAGTACAAAGATTTAATGGCCTTTGAAGTCAAGGGGACCTAGGTACATTTACCTTCAATGTTGCCGCCTTTTCCTCTAAACTTACGGTTGCTCAGTTGCTAAACTGAGTATGAGGGCACTCTTACTATACTAAGGTTATCTATGTACTAGATATTTTGCTGAGTGAGAATCCTCTTAAACTTTAAAAGATTCGCAGAGTTCCCATCATGGCTCAGTGGTTAACGAATCCGACTAGGAACCATGAGGTTGTGGGTTCGATCCCTGGCCTTGCTCAGTGGGTTAAGGATCTGGCGTTGCCATGAGTTGTGGTGTAGGTAGCAGACGTGTCTTGGATCTGGTGTTGCTGTGGTGTAGGCCGGCGGCTACAGCTCAGATTGGACCCCTAGCCTGGGAACCTCCATGTGCCGAGGGAGCGGCCCTAGAAAAGGCAGAAAGACAAAAAAAAAAAAAAATTACTTCACACCAACTTTTGAGTATTTGCTATATGCCCAGCATTGTGTTTAGAACTGAGAATAGAAATGAGGTAAACCCTGCTTTTGCTTGCTTTGTCCTTGGTCTATTGCCTGGAGGAAACTGATGAAAGGCTGTGTCTACAGCATGTTAAGTGTGTTGGGGGTCAGGGTGGGAAAGTGGTGCAGAGTGCTAGGGGAGCAGGTTGGATGGCCCTGGGACCCACCCTCGAGAGGCTAGGTAAGGCTCCTGGCGGGAAAAGCTTCTAAGTTAATATCTGAGTCAAAAAAAAGGTGATGGGGAGAGTGCTATAGTGAGAACACTAAGTACAAACCTTAACCTTAGGGAAACAACAGACTGACCCGAAGTACTCGGTAATTTGAAATGGAATGAAGCAAAGCAATTTACTCTGACAGATTTTGCAACCTCTTCCGTTGAAGAGTATGACATTAAAGTTTTTTGGGTTTTGTTGTTGTTACTTTCTTTTTAGAGCTGCACCTGTGGCATACAGACCTTCCCAGGCTAAGGGGTGAACTGGAGCTGCAGCTGCCGGCCTACGCCACAGCAAAGCAGGATCCGAGCCGCACCCTCCTTGTAATGCTAGATACTTAACCTACTGAACCACAGGGGGAACTCCAGAAATTAAAGTTTTTTAATGATTAGAGGTAAAAGAAAGTAATGTTAATAACTTTACATTCTGCTGCATATCACAGCTAGGCAATCAAAGCAATTTAATATAAGTATACCTATCTTTTAGGTAAGGGGTAAGAGGAAACCAGCAATTTGTATTTTAAAACAGTATTAGGGAGTTCCCATTGTGGCTTAGCAGAAACAAATCTGACTAGTATCCATGAGGATGCAGTTTGATCCCTGGCCTCACTCAGTGGGTTAAGGATCTGGCGTTGCCATGAGCTGAAGTGCAGGTCCCAGATGTGGCTCAGATCCCAAGTTGCTGTAGTTGTGGTATAGACAAAAGACCAAAAAAGGATTAGATTTAATGAACCATTTTGTTATTAACTTTATTATTATCTTATTAACTTATTTATTATTGGAAAAGTACTACACTTCAGAATGTGGTATGTACCTAAGAAGATAACAAATGCTTTTTTAAAAATTTATTTATTATTATTATTTATTTATTTACTTTTGTCTTTTTAGGGCCACGCCCGCGGCATATGGAGGTTCCCAGTCTAGGAGTCTAATTGGAGCTATGGCTGCCAGCCTACCCTACAGCCACAACAATGCCAGATCTGAGCCACGTTTGCTGCCTACACCACAGCTCATGGCAACGCCGGATCCTTAACCCACTGAGTGAGGCCAGGGATCGAACCTGCAACCTCATGCTTCCCAGTCCTATTAGTTTCCGCTGCACCACAAACGGGAACTCCTAAAAATTTATTCTTTAAAGTAAACACTTTTAACATTAAATCCTAAGTAATTTTTTTTTTAAAGACTTGAAATTTGGTAGGTTTTTCTTCAAGGGATCATTGAATAGTTTGACCATGTCTTTGAAGAGAAGCAGCTCTATAAAGCCAAGGGCTAACCTGTCTAGTGGATGTTGGTGGAAGCAGAGCTTGCCTTTCCACTCGTTAATGTCTTAGTTCTGAGGTGACTGTTGAGTTCTGATCCTATAATTTGCTTCTTTAAACCATAGTAGCCACTTTAAGGGCAGGCTTGAATTTAAAGTGAAATCACGAACTTAGTCAAGTTATAATTTTTCAGGTCGGTTTTATTCCTATTAAGAGTCTACACAGCTCTACCTAAATAGGCACATTATTTATTTTTATTTTTTTTCTTTTTCTGCCACACCTGCAGCATATGGAAGTTCCTGGACCAGGGATGGAATCCAAGCGTCTGCAGCCTGCGCCACAGATACAGCAATGATGGATCCTTAACCCTTTCTGGGGATTGAACTGGTAATGCCACAGAGACAAGTTGGATCCTTAATACACTGTGCCACAGCAGAAAGTCAGTGCCAATAAGTCAAACACAAATACTAGGAAGGTCTTATCTTTTGACAGCATTGATAGGAAAAAAAAAGTTTTTAAGAAGTGATGCCACTACTTTTCTAAAATACTTCTCTTCTATTTTAGTGCGAAAATTCACAGACAAACATGAATGGATAACAACAGAAAACGGCATTGGAACAGTAGGAATCAGCAATTTTGCACAGGTATTAGATTGTGTTGAAATACTGAAAACAGTCTTCTCTTGCCTAAAGTGGATTGTCTTTACCTTTTGAAAATTGTCCCCTTGGTATTTTGAGCCCTTTAAAGGCCCTTAGAAGAGTATCAGTCCTAGGTGGATCTTTATTGGCATATCTCTGTACCTACTGAGGCCCAGTACAGAATGCTGTGTTGAAATATTGCATAAGTATTGATTGTCCTTACCTCCTGGAGTTTCTCTATGAGGGGGAATCACCTACCTGGAAAACAACATACAAAACATTACATGATGGATGACTTGAGTGGTTCAAGGCCACTCACGTGACGGAGAGATCACTTCTTATTAGAGTCACGGTATAAGCACTGTGAGGTACTGAGTCAACGTGTAGGATTTCAGCAGATGCAGTAGGGGAAACCATCTCCGTAAAACTGCAGAGGTGGAGGAGTTCCCGTCATGGCTCAGTGGTTAACGAATCCGACTAGGAACCAGGAGGTTGCGGGTTCGATCCCTGGCCTTGCTCAGTGGGTGAAGGATCCGGCGTTGCCGTGAGCTGTGGTATAGGTCGCAGACGCGGCTCGGATCCTGCGTTGCTGTGGCGTAGGTGGGTGGCTGCAGCTTCGATTCGACCCCTAGCATGGGAACCTCCATATGCCAAGGGAGCGGCCCAAGAAATGGCAAAAAAGAACACAAAAAACTGAAGAGGTGGAAAAGCATAAAGTGTTCTCTAAGAAAAACCAAAGAATGTGGCCCTTTAAGTATAAAGTATGTATTATCTGAATTAAAAGTTTTCAGTGTTTGGTTTGTTCCTGTTTTCTAGGTTTAATTTGATTTCTTAAAGGTTTGTGTTTTTTTGTTTTAAAGGAAGCTTTGGGAGATGTTGTTTACTGTAGTCTGCCCGAAGTTGGGACAAAATTGAACAAACAAGGTGAGGGTTTTTTCTCAACCTGGTTTGACATGATTCATGCCATGAATTTTCTTAAACTTGAATGATAACTTGTTTGCACCCAGGATCATTTACAGTGCTTTTTCCTCAAGTATGAGGAAACGTAAATCAGAGTAGAATGAACAGGGCTTCGTTATATCTTGAAGCAGCAGCCCTGGAAATAGGTAGCTACAGAAGGTTAGCAAGGACATAACCTCTGGTACTCCTCCTGCCTTAGCGTGCCAAAGGTCATAAAATAGCAGACTCTTCAGGCATCACATTCTCAAATGACACAAGGCAAAAGCAGGAAGAGGACAGTCTCTCCTTCTTCATCTCTTAATTGGGAAAAAACATTTCAACCAGGAATCTCTTGGTACATCTTTTCTCATCTGTTTCACCAGGTCTGGGTTGCACTGCCACCCTTAATTGTAAGAAATAATGGTGAGGAGAATAATAAGCATTTTTAGCCTTTATATGAAATGTAGGAAGTAGAGGGAAATGGCTCTTAGCACCCTCCCTGCCACACACTGCTGAAGTTTAAGAAATAAAATTTGTTTTTCTTTGGAGGCAGTAAAGAATATCAGGAAAGAACATGGGCTCATGAGTCAATCTAGTGGGGTTTTTTTTTGTTTTTTGTCTTTTTGCCTTTTTCTTGAGCTACTCCCACGGCATATGGAGGTTCCCAGGCTAGGGGTCGAATCAGAGCTATGGCTGCCAGCCTACACCACAGCCACAGCAATGCCAGATCTGAGCCACGTCTGCGACCTACACCACAGCTCACGGCAACGCTGGATCCTTCACCCACTGATCGAGGCCAGGGATCAAACCTGCTACCTCATGGTTCCTAGCCAGATTCGTTAACCACTGCGCCACGACGGGAACTCCATGAGTCAAAATCTAGTTTTAAATCCTGGCCCTTCAACATGTCAGCTGTGTGATTCTGGGGAAATTAATACAGGTCTCATTTGTAGGTTAGGATAATAAAGCTTACCTCATATAATAGTTTTAGGATTAAATATGAAATTAGTGCAGTTCCCACCATGGCACAGTGGGTTAAGAATCCAACTGCAGTGGCTTAGGTTGCTGCAGGAGGTGCAGGTTCAATTCCTGGTGGGGCTTAATGGGTTAAAGATCCTGTGTTGCTGCACTTGTGGCGTAAGTCACAGCTGTGGCTCAGATCTGTGTGCGGCCATTAAATTTAAAAAAAAAAAGGGGGGGGGGAAATTAGCATAATGTCCAGCATAAGATTAGTGCTTGATAAATGTCAGCCAGCAGAACCACGTATATTATTCATGGGTTCCTTGACATATATGATAGCCCTACAGAATTTAAGTATCTGTTTTCTAAATATCTTTGACAGTGTCAGTCATGTCTTTTTCTGTTTAAACTTTCTCTCTTATTTATCTTTTTAATTTAAACTTTTTCTGCTTCCTGGCTCTCAATATCCTGTTTAGCCGTTATATAATATAGGCCATATCTCTCATTTTGAAGGTATTCCTAGAAACCTCTTCTCATGTAGTAAGTCCCTTGTGATTGACAATCTTTATTCATTTTTCTTTTTTTCTGTATATTCTTGTTTTCTTTAATCATATTTTATTCTGTGTACCCACTCCGCTGCCCTGAAACAGGGTATCAGAAGTTTCTGAACATTTCTTTATAGCAAATGAGCAGCATGAACCTATATCTTGTGCTTAAAAATGTATTGTCCGGCTCTTTATTTTTAGGTCTGTACCTGCAGCATATTATAGTTCCCAGGCTAGGGGTACAATTGCAGCTGCAGCTGCCAGCCTACACTGCAGCCACAATAACGCCAGGTCCAAGCCACATCTGTGACCTATGCCACAGCTTGTGGAAACCCTGGATCCTTAAGGCACTGAGCGAGGCCAGGATCAAACCGCATCCTCATGGATACTTGCTGGTTTCTTAAGCTGCTGAGTCACAACGGGAACTCCCATGTCTGGCTTCTTTTGTCTAATGTCATGATTTTGAGAATCATTCATATTGAATGATCAGTAATTTGCTTTTTTATTGCCAGAAAATATCCCATTGTACGAATATAACATATTTTTATCCTTTCTCCTATTGATAGATTTTAGTGGTATATGTCTTTGTCTTCCTTTCTCTTGGGTAAGTGGAATTTGTCTTACAGTGTATGTATATGTTTAACTTTATAAGAAACTACCAACCAGTTTACCAAAGTAGTTACACCATTTTATATTTTTAGCATCTTTCTTTCCATGTGCTTTTTGCCACTCACATCTTTTTTTTGTGAAGTGTCTTATTTTTTATTTGAGTTATCTTTTTACCAGTGGTTTTTTTTTAGGCATCCTTTAATAAATTCTAGACACAAGTCCTTTTCCAGATAGTGTATTTTATGAATACTTTGCCATATTTTTGTATAGGACATTGTGCCTTCTCTAAGAAATCTTTGTCTCTGTGGTTCTCAGACTGTATACCTGTGCCATGAGGTGCTTTGGGTTATTTTTAATTTTTAACATTTGTTGGACACAGCACAAATAAATATTCAATGCAGTTAACAATTTCAATGTTCGATCTTATTGTATTACTTTGGGTAACACATATCTTTGAAACAAGTACAGTATAGTCAGCATGGAACATCAGGTAGAGCAGCAGTTGGTGTGACCTAATTCCCCAGTGGAGAACTTACAGGGTATGCACCAGACACACATATCTGTAAACTGTAATTAAGAATGAAGATTTTTTACTAAGTAGTTTGGACCTGACCTCTTAATAAACTGAGATGTTAGGTGTTTGTTTTGGTCTAGGGATCACCATAAAACTTTGACTGAAACACTAGGGGCACTGTGAACTGAGAAAGTGGGGCACTCTGGCCTATACCAAGGTTAACAAAGATATTCTCCGTATCTTCTTTAAATTTCATACAGTTTTAACTTTCATGTTCAGGCTTTATTCACTGGCTGTTGTAGAGCTTTGTAGATTCCTTTGAATCTTTCATGTAAGCAATAATATAAAAGTTGTATTTCTAACTTTCAGTCTTTATGCATTCTGTTTCTTCTCTTGCTTTATTGCACTGTCCAGACCTCTCAGGATAATGTTGAATAAAAGTGGTAAGAGTAGACCTGACCTTAGGAGAGGAAGCATTAACATTTCATCATTAGGTATGATATTGAGCTTTGGGGTTTTTCATAGATGCCCATCATCAGTTGAAGAGGTTCCTTTCTATATCTAGTTTGCTGAGAATTACCGTGCATGGATGTCGAATTTTTGTCAAATTATTTTCTCTGTCTTTTGATATGATAGATTGTTAATGTGATAAGTGATGATTCATTTCTGAATGTTGAACCAACCTTGCAGTTCTGGTTGTCATGATGCAGAAATTATCTCTTTTAAAATATATGGCTGGGAGTTCCCATTGTGGTTCAGTGGGTTAAGGATCTAGCATTACTGTGAGCTGTGCTGTAGGCTGGCAGCTGCAGCTCCAATTCGACTCTTAGCCTGGGAACTTGCACTTGCTGTAGGTGCGGCCCCGAAAAAGCAAAAAAAAAAAAAGACCAAAAAACAAAACAAAACAAACATGGCTGGAGTTCCCTGGTGGCTCAGCAGGTTAAGGATTAGGTACTGTCACTACTATGGCACAGGTTCAGACCCTGGCCAGGGACCTTCTTCATGCCACAGGCACAGCCAAAACGGCCCCTACCACCAAACAAACATACTGCTTGGTTTGATTTGCTAATAACATTTTCATTATGTTCATGAGAGATACTGGTCTTTTCTTACAATGGCTTTGTCAAATTTTGGAATCTGTTGTATAGGCCTCACAGAATAACTTTTCCAAAGTTCCCACATATTTTCTTTTTCTGAAAGAATGTGCAAGATTAGTACTATTTCTTTAAAAGTTTGATAGAATGTTTTTTGATAGGCAAGAAAGATTTATTAAGATAGGACACTTGTGAGAGGTGAAAGCAGGCAGGCACACAAGCTCTGCCTAAATAATAGAACCAGTGGAATATGAGCCAGATTTCTTTGTGAGAAGCTTTTTGTATAAATTTAATTTCTTTAAAAGATATTCAGATAGTCTATATTATCTTACATTGATTTTGTTAGTGAAGTTTTTTTTTAGGAATTTTTCCATTTCATGTTGTTATATTCAGCATAAAGATGATCATTGTTTTTCACTAATTATCCTTTTATATCCATAAGATCTGTAGTAAAGAATCCTTTTTTATTCCTTCATATGTGGTGATTTTCTCAATTGTCTTACTGGCTATTTTATCAACCTTTTGAAAGAACCAAATTTTTACTATGTTGAATTTTCTCTATTTTCCATTTCATTTGTTCTTTTGTTGGTTTGGGTTTTTTTTGTTTGTTTGTTTGTTTTTTTTTTTTTTTTTGCTTTTTAGGGCCGCACCCTCGGCATAGGGAGGTTCTGAGGCTAGGGGTTGAATTGGAGCTGTAATGGCCGGCCTATACCACAGCCAACATCAGATCCAAGCCGCATCTGCGACCTACACCACAGCTCACGGCAATGCCAGATCCTTAACCTACTGAGCAAGGCCAGGGAGCAAACCCACAATGTCATGGTTCCTAGTTAGATTTATTTGTTTCCACTGTGCCACAAGGGAAACTCATTTGTTCTTTTGTATCTTCCTCCAACCTGCTTAGATTTAATGTGCTCTTTTTCTTACTTCCTAAGGTAGAAACTTGGGCTTTTGTTGGTTTTCACAGTTTTTTTCTTGACCTTTTTTACCCATACTGTAAAACATTTGTCTCCCTTGTGGTGGGTGGCAGCTAAAATCTTAGTTTGATTCTTTTAGCCTTGGCTAGGACACTTGGCTTCTTCCCTATGCACAATGGTTCAGGGGTCATCAGAGACCCAGGCAGAGTTTGGGGCTCTCCTTTTAGTCTCTCTTACTTATAATAGCTACTGTAAGGTTCTCTGCTAATTCCAACATGTGGGTCTTTGGGTCATTTTAAGATCTTCTGGTTGAGTACTTTTTTTTCTAAACCAGAGAGTACTTTACTCTTTCTAGAATTTCATCTCTACTTCTTGCCACTTTACAAACTGTATAAATGAAGATCTCACCCACGTTGGGTCCTTTCTTTCAAGGACTGACCCCCCTTTTGGTCACTCTACATCAGGTTTTGCTTAAGGGTTTTTACTTGTTATATGCAGGAAGGTTGATCTGATGAGGTATGTCACTTCATTTTAATTAAGGATATTTAGAACTTTTTATCATGACTGTATTAGATGTGATTACTTCTCCATATTTTGTCTTGGGGTTGCTAACTTTTGACATTTATATTTTCTTCAATTTTCTCAATTTAGAAGAGTTCGGTGCTTTGGAAAGTGTGAAAGCTGCTAGTGAACTCTATTCTCCTCTATCAGGAGAAGTAACTGCAATTAATGAAGCTCTAGCAGAAAATCCAGGACTTGTCAACAAATCTTGTTATGAAGATGGTAAGTTGTTGCTAGGAATTTTTTAAAAGATTATTTACTGCAGTTAATGTTTAATCTAGAGTTTAAAGCAAGCTTTGGCTGATTGTGACTTCTTTTCATACTTTGTACTAAATAAAGATATTCTGCTTTAAAAAAGGAAAACGCACATAAAAATTAATTTAAAAAACAGATTAGCTGAACATATAAGGTTATGGTTTAAGATCTCTCTCAATAAAAAAAAACTGCCTTATTTTACAGCATTCTTAGTATCATAGTGTAGACTCAATGGAAACACTTGCAAAGTATTCACCTCTTTAGTCATAAAGTATCCAGTCACATTATGTGATGTAAGTAGTGAAAATAATATTTATTGCATTAATTTTCACTTGCCTCATATTTTCATCTTCATAATAACCTAGTAAGGTAAGCCAGCAGCCCTTTTTTCTCATTTTATAGATGAATTGAGACCCCCACCAAGGATTTTTCTGCTAGTTATACTGCTTTTTTTTTTTTTAATATCTCTATTTTTTTTTATTTTTAGTCTTTTTTGTTGTTGTTGTTGTTATTTTTTGGGCCGCTCCCTCGGCATATGGAGGTTCCCAGGCTAGGGGTTGAATCGGAGCTGTAGCCACCGGCCTACGCCAGAGCCACAGCAACGCGGGATCCGAGCCGCGTCTGCAACCTACACCACAGCTCACGGCAACGCCGGATCGGCAACCCACTGAGCAAGGGCAGGGACCGAACCGGCAACCTCATGGTTCCTAGTCGGATTCGTTAACCACTGCGCCACGACGGGAACTCCCTATACTGCTTTTTAATGACATGCATCTCAGTAGTTATAGCACCACTGTTCCTTTTGCCATGGAAAGATATAACTGGCTTTGTATATTTGGAACCTTATGTAACATCTTCATTGTCAGTTCTTTTTTTTTTTTTTTGTGGGATTTAAAAATGTTAACTTGAGACTGCAATAATTTTTTTAACCAAATAGCATGGCTGGCAATTCTGATAAATTTACAGCTGTAATATTCCTAAAAGGAATATCTACATATTATGGCCTATCAAATACAATCTGCATTTTGCAAATCAGTATAAAATTTATCCATCATTTTTTACATTCATTGTCAGTTCTTAATGCTTATTACAGTCTAAGAATTCTTAATCCATTATGGTAGAATCTCCCTGGTTCTTCTAGTTATATGCAAGGATGTTCTTTTCTTCTTCTTCTTCTTTTGTCTTTTTAGGGCCATACCTGTAGCATGTGGAGGTTCCCAGACTAGGGGTCGAATTGGAGTTGTAGCCACTGGCCTATGCCACAGCAACACCAGATCAGAGACACATCTGTGACCTACATCACAGCTCATGGCAGCGTGGGATCCTTAACCCACTGAGCAAGGCCAGGGATGGAACCTGTATCCTCACAGATACTAGTCAAATTCATTTCCGCTGAGCCACAATGGGAACTCCCTGCAAGGAGATTCTTAAGGATAAAATTTAAAGCCCTTTGAATAAAAATTAGCAATTTATGTAAGAATACAGGTTAATTTTGAGGCACTCAAAATTGACATTTGGAATGAATTTGACTTTTTCTTTAAGGTAATTTGGAATATAAGATACTTTTTTTTTTTTTGGTTGCAGGTTGGCTGATCAAGATGACACTCAGTAACCCTTCAGAACTGGATGAACTAATGAGTGAAGAAGCATATGAGAAATACATAAAATCTATTGAGGAGTGAAAAGTGGAACCCCTAAATAAACTAGTTTGAAACAACTTAATCTAGCATAGTTGTCTTAAATTAGTGGTGGATAGATTTTTAAAAAGCAACTTTTAGCAAAAGAAACTACTTACAACAATGTTACCAGAAAAAAATACCCCTCAACTCCCTAATAACTTCAGATAAACACTATGCATCTTTTGCACAGCACTCTATGATTTTTAGACTAGGCTCCAGGTAGAATATTCAGAATTCTTGAAATTATCTTTGGTAAAACTACTTAGAAAATTACATAATTCAAGGATAACACTGTTCCCTTAAGCCTTATATATATATAATATTGTAACTTGCTTGCCGCCCCTGGATTTGGGTCAAAGTACTTAATGAACTTTCCACTGCAAATAACTGGCTTTGGAGAAAAATTTTTGTTAGTTGTACAGTGTCAATGAAGAACATTACTATCTTAATTTCGTAATATATTGTGTTTGCTGGTGCTATTTTTATACAGTGAAGCAACAGTCTTGCAGAAAAATAAGGAAACGTTTAATAAAATATTCAACTTGATTAATCATGGTTTTTGTTTTGCTGTTAACATTTCATTTAATGACTGTGCTAGTATTTGTAAAGATGCTAATTTTAACATATGGAAACTTCTTTTTAAAGGCTATTTAAGCCATAAAAAGCAGAGATCTAATTGCTTGATAGCATGATAGCATAAAGTACTATTTTTTGGTCTCTAATATTAAAGAAAAATAAATCACTGATAGTTTTTTCTATCATGCTAAGTTAGAAGAGAGATGAGTAAAAAACAAGAAAAGGTGAAATTGTGATCAGCATAGCACATGGCATCTTTAAAGCTAAACAACACTCATAAAAGGCTTCCATTCTTTCCAGAATTGTGCCAATGGCCCTATGAAGGCTAAGCTATGTCTGATAGCAGTCAGGTTAATTTGACTATCTGCTTTGGAAATAGAAAGGGATGAGTAATAATTACTCATCTAAATGATTAGATTTACTCTTGTTTTAAAGCTATTCATATATTACCTTCTTTGATCTTTAAATAAGAGCCAGAGCTGGGTAGGGCACATCCCTAACTACCACTATTTCATATATTATGAGGGGATATGAGATTATTACAGAATTGGGCAATCATGGTTAGGATTTTCACATTTCCTGGCTCACCTTTTTTTTTTTTTTTTTGGTCTTTTTGTCTTTTCTAGGGCTGTTCCCATGGCATGTGGAAGTTCCCAGGCTAGGGGTCTAATCAGAGCTGTAGCCACCAGCCTACGCCACAGCCACAGCAATGCCGGATCCAAGCTGCTTCTGTGACCTACACCAGAGCTCCCAGCAATGCCAGATCCTTAACCCACTGAGTGAGGTCAGGGATCAAACCTGCAACCTCATAGTTCCTAGCTGGATTGGTTAAGCACTGCGCCATGACGGGAACTCCCTGGCTCACTCTTTATTTCCTTAGCAGATGTAAGTTAACTGTAAAACATACTTAAATGGGAATCTGGAAAGGGGAGGGAGGATAAATGTTCTCAAGGTGGGAAGCAAAAATGGCCATTCTAGAAGAAAGGACATCATTGATTGTTCTTTGAGACTACAGAGATGGGCACGTTTTTTTCTCCCATCCTTTCTCCAGGATGCACACGCTTTCTCTGTTACACGCACTGCAAGTTTTTTCAAAGAACAGAATTTTACAACAACTTGCTCTTTCACTGTTCATAATATAGAGCCAATTCGACCCTCATTTCTGTCACAGTGCTGTTGAAAATGGCAGGTGTTAGACGGCTTCCAAGTGGGCTAAGTCAATAGACTTCATTCTCAGAATTCATTCCTATAAGTGGTTTTGGTCTTAGAGCAGCTTAAAGATTTTGAATAATGCTCTTTATTAACTAAAACTCAAGAAATCGGGAGTTCCCATTGTGGCGCAGCGGAAACAAATCTGACTAGTATCCATGAGGATGCTGGTTCAATCTTGCCTCACTCAGTGGGTTAAGGATTGGGCATTACCATGAGCTGTGGTGTAGCTTGCAGAAGTGGCTGGGATCTGGTGTCCTGTGGCTGTAATGTATGCCAGCAGCTGCAGCTCTGATTTAACCCCTAGCCTGGGAACTTCCATAGGCCGTGGGTGTGGCCCTAAAAAAGCCAATAAACAAATAAATATAAAAATTTTTTAAAATTCAAGAAATGGGACAGGTTACCCTGTAAGTGTTTAAAAAATTTTTTTTCATATCACCTTCCAGGTTGTTTAAAAAGTTGACAGTATTAAGTTTTAATAAACCACTAGAGGGCTCTATGTAGGCATGCTGGGGTCAAAAGGAGGGTAGTATTTCAGATCAACTCTCAGCAAACCAATTTTGGAATTTCTGCAGCTTTTTCTTTTTTTTTTTTTTTTGTCTTTTTGCTATTTCTTGGGCCGCTCCCGCGGCATGTGGAGATTCCCAGGCTAGGGGTCCAGTCGGAGCTGTAGCCACCGGCCTACACCAGAGCCACAGCAACACGGGATCGTTAACCCACTGAGCAAGGGCAGGGACCGAACCCGCAACCTCATGGTTCCTAGTCGGATTCGTTAACCACTGAGCCACGACGGGAACTCCTCTGCAGCTTTTTTAGGGCTGCTGAAATGTCAGAATACCACTCACCTTTGGTTTTTAAAATTATGCTAATTTTAACTTTTCCCTCATTACCCCTCAACAATCACTGTATTATTTCAGACCTAATTATACATCAGACTTTCTCAGTGGGGCCTCTCACTTAACACAAAGATTAGTTTTTTCTTCCCAGTAACATGGCTTTACTAATGCCCACCAATCCCCATCAGTCTCTCTCTTTTTTCTTTTAAGAACTTTTTTGAGAGTAGATTTAGATTCAAAATTGAATGGAAAGTTGTTTCTACATACCTCCTGCCCCCATCTGTTTTGAAACACCCCTTTGCCAATTCAGATCTTATTCTACTAGAGAGCTTTTGTATCTTTATTCACCCTCTACCTTGGCTTTTTATAAACATGACTAACCAAACACACTTGTCCCTCAACGTTTCTGCTCAGTCATACTATCAGTCTTTTACCTGCTAAACTTAAGCCCATTTACAACAGGTATGCAGGCATGATTAGTGTGAAGGAAATCAGTTGCTAGATCTTCCAACTTCCACAAGTACTAAGGAGAATGTGCTTACAGTCAAGAAGTTTAATTAATAGTCATTTAGTAAATCTTAGTTAAGACTTTTGGTATACTTCCCAGAAACAGAATGCTGTTTAATGACGAGGTACCAAATCCTGCTAGTCAGGTGGCTTCAAGTTAATTTTCTGTTTTCAACAGAAGGAATCCTTCCTAACCAAACTGTCATCCGCTAATTTTTTTTCTTTTTTTTTTCTTTTTTGTCTTTTTAGGGGGGTACCCTCAGCATATGGAGGTTCCCAGGCTAGGAGGTCTAATCAGAGCTGTTGCTGCCCGCCACAGCCATAGCCACAGCCACGCCAGATCCTTGACCCACTGAGCGAGGCCAGGGATCAAACCCGCAACTCCATGGTTCCTAGTTGGATTGGTTTCCACTGTGCCAGGACAGGAAATCCTGTCATCTGATAATTTAAAAAAGAAAGAAAGAAAGAAAAAGAAAAAGAGAGAAAAATAAAAAACTGTTGCTATGTGATTTCTGGTGTGGCAAAGAGTTTAAAAAGTTAAGAGACACTGCAAGAACAAAACCCCTTTTGTCTTCATATCAAAGTATTTCACTCAGCTTAGGGGCTGAATCAGTCTCCTTCTGGCAACAGTTATCTATGGTAATATTTATCCATAGATACATGAATTGGCAAGAGGGGATGAACAGCCCAAGTGATGTAACATTTTAAAATGCCAACATTCATGATCATCTGTATATTACATCCCTTGCTACTATTAAAATTTAAGATTAAAATGTTTTAACACAAAAAAGTGGAATGAGGTATGCGGTTTTGTACTGTTCTTTTGAGAAGTATTTGGGCATGCCATTAATTCTAAGTTGCGAAATACAAAAGATCCAGTAATGTGTGTCTTAGATAAAGAACACCTTAAAAAGTAGTCATATCCTAGAAAAGCACTTCTGACCTTTCAGAATAACGTAATTTATACGTCATAAAATATGGCCTTTCCAAAGACTTGATAGGCTTTCTAATTAGTATTGTTCCTTCTGTAGGAAAAAAACCGTAGTACACACCCATCTTCCCAAACGGCTTTTAATCACCGTGGTATAAGAGCCTTATATTCTAATATTTTTCTCCAGCAGAAATAGTCACACTTTAAGAACTACTAAGTAGAGGGGCTTTGGAACCAGACCTAAGTTGGGTTCTACCACTAATGCCTGACTCTGGACACAGGAGTCCACCCCTGGCTGCATCTCGGGATGCTCGAAAGTGGGTGGCTTTTCATTGTCTTCAACCAGCGCTTTAACGACGTGGAGCTACTTTTCCACATTTGTATAAAAGATGCCAATGCTCCACCTCACAGGCTACACGACAGCGGATTCGAACCAGTCCCGCCCAGCCAAATGAGTGGCATAAATTCCCACTGTGAAGCTTCTGACTTGCACTACCCTGCCACAGTCCTTACGGAGGCGGGGCGACTCGGGGACAGCTGGCAAAGTCTGGGGACGGTTTTGGTCGTCAGGCACCTAGCGGGTAAAAACCAGGAAAGCTGCTAGCCACGCCCCCCGAGACCCAACCCGCGCCAAGGGGAGCAATGCGCGGGGAGAGAGGTTCTAGATCTCTGAGGGGAAGCTGGTCCCAAAGCCTTCGCTTTCGAACTCCAAGGGCCGACGGGCACCCAGTCCCTCGGTCGGTTTTCCTGAACGGCGCTTAGGGCTGCACTGGTACCTCGCGAAGCGCCCGCCGCTCCCTCAGAGGCCGAAAGCTCCTCACGCGCTGGTGGAAAGTTCGCAGCTGCGCAGCCTGCTGGGAGCACGAGACCACCGCGGTCAGTGAGCGTCGCCTACTGTGCTCAGCTGGGTAGCGCGAGGCGGGTGTACGTCACTTCCGCCGCGGACCCGCCCACCACCCCGCCCCCAGCGCGTCCGTAACCCAGGGCAACTGTCTCGGTCGCCCGCCGGCGGGGACTAAGCTGCCCGGGGGCCTTCCACCCAGCTGGCTCCACTGGAGGGTGTGAGCGGCCGCGGCCGCTTCCCCGCCTCCGGGCAAGGCCCCCCGACCTTTCCACCGGGCGGCAGAGCGAGGTGTCCTGCCCAGTTCGGAAGGAAGCCGCCCTCTCAGGCGGGGAGGCAAAAGGGAGAGGTAGCGCGGGCCTGGGCTGAACTAAGAGTGGGCAGGGTTTGAGGAGGAGGGCGCGGCATGGGTGGGGCAGTGGGAGGAGCCGTTGGCAGGGCGGAGCCCTGGGAGGGAGGAGCCAATGGAGGAAGGGGGCTTGGTGGAGCAAGTAGGGCCGCTTTGCTGGAGGGCACAGCTGTTGAAATACAGGAAGACATCTTTTTCGGTGAGGTAGGACCCGGGGGAAAAAGGGGAGGAGCTAAATGAGAAAAAAGAAAGGTCGTGGAAGGGGAGGAGCCTGCGGGGAGGGGGTGGGGCTACTAAAGGGAAGAGGAGCCGTCTGTGAAGTGCTTTGGCTTTAGGAGCGACAGGTGAGGTGTGTGACGGCTTAAGTTTTCTTGTACATTGTTTGCTGTGTGAGAGCTGGGAGGCCAGGCCTTGCTTTATTTACCATTTTACTGCCAATGTTACGCATATAACAGGCACCTAGTGAGTAATGAGTAATAAATGTGAGTGGAAAAAAAAGAGTCGAAAACTGAGATTGGAGTAGAAATGTTCTGCTCCATAGGGAGGAATGGGTGTAGAAACCGCGCTCCTAGAAATCATTCTATGAATAATCAAAGCTGCTGTGCTCTGTGGGCATATAAGAAGCGTAAAGATAGTTAATATGGGGAGATAAAGTTTACACTCTTGAAAATGCAAACAAATTGTTCCAATTGGGTGGTGCATATGCTCAGCTTTGAGGCAGAGTTTCAGTTGCCCGCCAAGTTGTGGTCTCAGACTGTGAATTAGATTGGAATCCCGGTATCATTTTCCGTCGAAACTAGGAACAGCCATTTTCCTTTGGAAACAGTGATCAGCCTGCCCAGGACAATCTTCAAGACCTATTTAACCAGTTCATATGCTTGAAGCTTAAGTCTTTAGTAAGAAACTTAACTTCCGTCAGTGCTAACAGTGTTTGTACTCTTTGATTTTTTTCATTCAACACATATTGATAAGGATCCACAGGAATATCCATTTATAATTCTAAATGAGGCTGCGTGTTTCCCTGGCTGATATTCTGACATAGATTCAAGATCCTTTTAAACCTAAACTTCTAGGAAGATGAAATTGGGTGTAGGAGCTTGCTGTAGAGCCCGGGAGTGGTAAGGAGTTTTGAGGGAATGCTGCCTGCCTTTGACAGAAACAACTCGCTTTTGTCTTATACACTCTGCACTTTTCACATTTTCTGGCCTATCCCCTCTCATCATTTACTGATTAAGGGAGTTCTCTTATGGCACAACGGGTTAAGGATCTGGCGCCTCTGCAGCGGTTTGGTTGCTATGGTGTGGGTTATATCCCTGGCCCAGGAACTTACACAGGCCACAAGTGTGGCCAAGAAAAAAATTTAATTAAGAATATGTCAACCAGAGAAACTGGTACAACATTGTAAGTCAACTATAATTTAAAAAATTAAAAATTAAAAAAAAAAGAATGTGTCAACCAGGTGTAGGGATCAAGAGTAAGGCATGTGTAGTCTGTCTGTATAGATTAGTGATAGCAAATATTTGGCAAAGATGGTAGCAAAAAGATAAAAATGTGTTGGCACTCTTCAAAGCCAGTAACATGCCTCCAATTTCTCTCATGCTTTGAATCTCTGACTTTTGCTGCTACTGTTCCTGCTGTCACCCAGAGAAAACACCCAGCTTTTAAAGGGCTCATGTCACTAGATTAGGCCTACCCAGATAAACCAAAATAACTTCCCTATCTTTGGGTCAATTGATTAGAAACCATAATTACATCTATAAAGTCCCTTTTGCCAGGTAATATAAGTTATTCAAAGATGTTACGGCTCATTGTATTCATAGTCCCAGAGATAAGGATGGGAAATCTTGTAGAGGGAGGATTTGCAGAATTCAGTTTACCGCATTTTCTTTCGAGAACATTGTAGAAAAGCTATTTCAACAGGTATTTTTTAACCTATTTTCTCTCCATGAACATAAACTTGTGCACAATTCATCCTCACCCCAGAAACAAAAGAACAAAAAAAAAAAATTCTCACCCTAATCAGAGTTTTATCTTTGAATTAAGTACACTCTTGGTCTTGCAAAGACATGGAGCTAGTATTCTGATACTTTCAACCTGTAATATTCATCTTTTACTCCGACTTTATGGTATGTACCCACCTGGCTTTGTACAGAATACCTATGGTTATTTGTTCCTTCCTATAGAGTTAAAACGTGCTCTCTTTTTTTGGTATTATTTCACAGAAAAATTGCAAATTAATTTTTCTACCTTCCCTTTCTATCATTATGCAGCTTTATGTACAACAATAACAATTTACAGGATTAAATAGCACTCTAGTCCTTTTAATGTGTAACTCCTCATCAAGTTATTTTAAAAGCTATGTTATAGGTAAGCAATGAGATCCTGCTGTATAGCACAGGGAACTCTATCTAGTCACTTGTAATGGAACATGATGGCGGATAATGGGAGAAAAAGATAGGTATATATATGGATGACTGGGTCCCTTTGCTGTACAGTAGAAATTAACAGGACACTGTAAATCAACTATAATGGAAAAAATAAAAATCATAAAATACAAAACTATGTTATAGCTGGTTTCTTCTTTTGCTTCAGGTATAATAGTTAAGTGAATCTGCTCTAGAAGCAGAAGGTTCTGGCCTTGCAGTCTCAGCTCTGACACTAACCGTCTCAGTGACTGTGTTCATCAGTAGAGGACAGGCTCCACGACAGCAGCAAACAGACCCTAAAATCTCCACAGTGTGTTATCATTCGTGCACAGTCTAAAGAGGGCTTCAGACTCTTGTGGGGGTTCTCCTCAAAGCTGTGACTCGGGATCCAGGCGTCCTTCATTTTGTGGTGCTTCCAACTCAACGCGTGACTTCCAGAGTCTTAGCGGGAAGAGAAGGGAGCTGAAGGGGCACATGACGTCATTAGGGCGTCATCCAGGAAGTGATATAATCAGTTGCACCTGTTTTGCTGGCTCCACTGGTCACAAGGCTCTGCCTCAACAGCAAGGGAGGCCGAAATGCAGGGAAAAACAGTGGCTCTTTGGGGAGAACTTTCTCACAGTGACCTTGGAAATTTTCCCAACCTTCCTATATGTTTTCTCATGTATAAAATTATACTAATAAGGAGTTCCCATTGTGGTGCAGTGGAAATGAATCCAACTAGGATCCATGAGGTTGCGGGTTCGATCCCTGGCCTCGCTCAGTGGACTAAGGATCTGGTGTTGCCATGGGCTGAGGTGTGGGTTGAAGATGCAGCTTGGATGTGGCATTAGTGTGGCTGTGATATAGGCCAGCAGCTGTAGCTCTGGTTCAACCCCTAGCCTGGGAACCTCCATATGCCATGAGGTGCAGCCCTAAAAAAATTTTTAAAAATTATATTAATAAATCAGTAAATGTAAGTTATTTTCCATCACGTTCAATATAGGTACCAGTTATAAATATATAGTGACATTAATTTTACCAGCATCTCTGAGTTGGAACCATTGTTTCTTTTATTTATTTATTTTTAAATTTTATTTATTTATTTTTGCTTTTTGGGGCTGCACCTGTGGCAAATGGAGGTTCCCAGGCTGGGGGTAGAATTGGAGCTGTAGCTTCTAGCCTACACCACAGCCATAGCAACACAGGATCCTTAACTCACTGAGCAAGGCCAGGAAGCGAACCTGCATCCCCATGGATGCTAGTCAGATTTGTTAACCACTTAGCCACTTCGGGAACTCCCTTATTCACTGATTTAAAAAAAAAAATTATAGAAAATTTCACACTGACGCAAAAGTAGAGAGAGTAGTACAGTTAACCTCCATGTCCTCGTGCCTTTCTGCAACAAACACAATTTGTGGTGCTTTTGTTTTCTCTTTAACCAGGCACCTCCCACTCCCTTCCAGAATTGTTTGTTTGTTTATGGTTGTTTTTTTTTTTTTTTTGTCTTTTGTCTTTTGTCTTTTTAGGGCCATACCCATGGCATATGGAGGTTCCCAGGCTAGGGGTCTAATCAGAGCTGTAGATGCCGGCCTACACCACAGCACAGCAACGCCAGATCAGAGCCACGTCTGTGACTTACACCATAGCCCACAGCAACCCTGGATCCTTAACGCACTGAGCAAGGCTAGGGATCGAACCCGCCACCTCATGGTTCCTAGCCAGATTCGTTTCTGCTGCTCCACAGTGGGGACTCCCCCTTCCAGAATTATTTTGAAGCAAATCATAATGGCTTATGCTTAATTGGTAAAATAATAAACTATCTTGCAGGGTTTTGTTTTTGTTTTTGTTTTTGCTGATTATGTCCTTTCCATTTCGGTTTACTTAAGAAAAATCCTACTAGAAGAGACACTGGCTGGATGGTGAATAGGCTCTGTTATTTAGACTCTCATTCATCTTTATTTCTTTTCCAAACATCTTAAGTTCCTTGGATCATTTTCCTTTGGGTTTATTCATGTTTACCCAAACAAGTACTTTGAGGGCTTGGACCAAAATGTTCTTCTTTGTACATTTTGGTTCTAGTCACTTCAATAACATATGTCATAGAATTTAATGCCTTCTGGCATACATCTGTGTGCTTTCCTGCTTTATACTCCAAATCCAATTTTTCTAGTTGCATCTGCAAATGTATTTTCCCATGGGAGCATTTTCACTGTGATCTTTGTGTTTCCTTGATATGATTTTCTTGGAAAACATATGGACTTTGATGTATGCTTATATCTGTATTTCTTAAACCAAATCAGGTTGTGAGCTCTGACTTACTTCAAATATGTAAACGGCATAATTTTACCACGAGCAAATATGAGTATTATTATTATTATTGGTCTTTTTAGGGCCACGCCTTTGGCATAAGGTGGTTCCCAGGTTAGGGGTCGGATTGGAACTGTAGCCACCAGCATACACCAGAGCCACACAATGTGGGATCTGAGCTGCGGCTGCAACTTACACCACAGCTCACGGCAATGCTGGATCCTTAACCCACTGAGCAAGGCCAGGGATCAAACCCAAGTCCTGGTAGATACTAGTCTGATTCATTTCTGCTGAGCCACAATGGGAATTCCCACATATGAGTATTATATCAATGCAGTTTTCTCCATTCCAACATAAAAGGAAAATAGCCAGTAATTTGTAAGAAATCACATATCCACTCTTTTAGAGTATCTTTGATTGCTTATTGCATATTTCTTTTTGTCATCTCTTTCATGAGCTGGAGGACGAGAAGGGGCAATCAATCCTGAAGGTGCATTTACAAGAGGAGAGCTTAAAATCAAGATAATTTTGGAACTCCCATTGTGGTTCAGCAGTAACAAACCCGAATGGTATCCATGGGGATGCAGGTTCAATCCCTGGCCCTGCTCAGGGGGTTAAGGTTCCGGTGATGCCATGAGCTGTGGTGTAGGTCACAGACACGGCTCAGTTCTCACCTTGCTCTGTGGCTGTGGTGTAGGCTGGCAGCTGCAGCTCTGATTAGGCCCCTCGCCTGGGAACTTCCATATACCTCGGGTGTGGCCCTAAAAACCAATACATACATACTTTTTTTTTTTTTTGGTCTTTTTGCCTTTTCTAGGGCTGCTCCCACGGCATATGGAGGTTCCTAGGCTAGGGATCTAATCAGAGCTGTAGCTGCCAACCTACACCACAGACACAGCAACTCAGGATCTGAGCCACATCTGCGACCTACACCACAGCTCACGGCAACGCCAGATCCTTAACCCACTGAGCAAGGCCAGGGATCGAACCCGCAACCTCACGGTTCCTAGTTGGATTAGTTAACCACTGCGCCACGACGGGAACTCCCATACGTTAGTATTAAAGGCTAAGTTCCATTTGCATTTCAAACTACAGGAAGAAGATGTTAAAGACTTTAGTCAACTATCATAGTAATGGATCTTGGTCAGAAAAATGAGACTGAATTAGAAAATGGTGAAAATAATGAAATTCAAAGAACAGAAGAAACTGAATTAGTCTATACTTGTCCAGATGAAAGAAGTGACGAGAATCATGTTTGTTGTCTTCTCAATGTCAGTGACGTTACGCTTGAACAAGATGAAAAAACCAAAGAGTTGGTCATCGGAACTGGATGGGAAGAAGCAGTGAGTATTTTCTCGAGTTAGCTCCCTTGCATGTCATTGTTTTGTACGGCCTTTTTTTTCCTACTAGTTTCAAAAATAGTTACTGTTGCCAAAAAATGTGTAAATGATGAAATATAGAAACTGTTGGCACAGAGTTAATGATGATAATAGCAGTAGCTTTCAGAGAGTATTTATAGCCACACAGTAGGGGCAAGCACATCAAGTACAAATACTTAAAGCACATCAAGTCATTTACCCTCTCAGTAGTTTTGTGAGACAGTCATTATCCTTTTTTGGATAAGGATACCAGAGCACCCAAAAGGTGAAATGTCTCAAAGAGCACTCAGGCAGTGGTCAAGGCAGGACTTGAACCTAGGTCTTCTGGACTCTAGAATTTAACCCAAGCTACTTCACTCCCAAAGAGACCTGAGATTTCTGTCCTGGTGGTTCTACTGAGAACCCTGTGGGTTTATTCTTAAACTATTCTCAGATTCAATTCTAGAAATAAGAGTTCCAAATTTATAAATACACTTCTAAATTTAAGGAACTCTGGTCTAATCCAGTTATTCTCACTTGGCAAGGTCACACCTGGGGGTGAGGGGAGCAGATGCTCCTGGCTGTACTGGGTAGAGGCCACAGGTGCTACTCTACAAACTGCAGTGCCCAGACTGGCTCCCACGATGGGCAATGATCTGGCCCTGTCTTTTTCGGGCTGCTATAACAGAGTACCGTAGGCTGAGTAGCTTAAGCAACAGACATCCATTTCTGACAGGGTGCCAGCATGTTGGGGTTCTTGGTGAGGGCCCTCTTCTTGGTTACAGCCTCACATGGCCTTCTTTGGTGCATGTGAGCAGAGAGAGCTCTGTTATTCCTCTCCTTATAAGGGCACTAATCCCATCATGAGGGCCCCACCCCCTTAACTTCATCTCACCCCAGTACCTCCCAAACACCCACCTCTAAATACCGTTGCACCAGAGATTAGAGTTTCAACATAGAAATTTGTGAAACCACTGGGAACTCTATTTAGTCACTTATGATGGAGCATGATAATGTGAGAAACAAAGGATCTATACATGTATGTTCCACGCTGTGCAGGAGAAAATTGACAGAACACTGTAAACCAGCTATAATGAAAAAAAATTTAAAAATATATATATATGAAAGAAACTTGTGGGAGGAGGGGAGTGGGAAGGTACACAACCATGCAACCCATAAAAAGCCCCAAATGGGAGTTCCCATCCTGGTGCAGCAGAAATGAATCCAACTAGGAACCATGAGGTTGTGGGTTCGATCCCTGGTCTCTCTCAGTGGGTTAAGGATCCAGCGTTGCTGTGAGCTGTGGTGTAGGTCGAAGATGTGGCTCGGATCTGGCGTTGCTGTGGCTCTGGTGTAGGCGGGTGGCAACAGCTCTGATTAGACCCCTAGCCTGGGAACCTCCATATGCCAAGGATGCAGCCCTAAAAAGACAAAAGACAGGAAAAAAAAAAAAAAAAGCCCCAAATGGTAGTGTTGAGGTTGAGAAACCTTGATCTAATTGGCTTACTTTAGCAATATGGAAACTGAGGCCAAATAAGACAGAGTGACTCACCGAAGTCCACATGACAGTTGCAAGCACCATGTCTTCTAGGACTTACCCTGTAGACACAGCACAGTCACCTTACACTGCAGCTTGGCTCCAAGTCCTGGTGGACATCCACACCTTTTTGGCAATTCCTAGCCTACCTGTGACACCTGACCTATAAGGACCAAAAAGACAAGGTGTCACTCCTCCTGCCTTGGGACCTGGATCCCCTGCCAAGCCATCTGAACACCCTGGAGAAGCAGACCTTTTGAACTAGGCTTACATGGGGTACTTTTTAAAATCTACCTTCTCAAGCCCCTCTCCTGAGTGCTGGCTTAGTAAGTTGGGGTGGGCCTCAGGAACCTGGATATTATTATTATTATTTACTTTTTAGGGCCACATTTGTGGCATATGGAAGTTCCCAGGCTACAGGTCAAATTGGAGCTGCAGCTGCCGGCTTATGCCACAGCCACAGCAATGTAGGATCCAAGCCAAAACTACCATCTGTAGAGAAGCCAGGTAGCCTGAGGGCCTGTTAGCTAGCAGGCCCGGACCCTGGCTTTTCTGCAAAGGCTGGAAAACCACCTGGGGAGCCAGGGTCCAGAGCAGAGAAGCCTGGGGCAAGCAGCCTGGTCCTCTTGAAGATGCAGTGTAGACTCTGGAGCATGTGAAGGGAGGGGTTCCCGGAAGATGTCCTCAGGCCGACCCAGTGTGCAGCGCTGGTCAGCGGCCTGGCAGCCACCCAAGAATTGAGACTTCACTGTGCTTTTTTCCATTGTGGCTCAGAGGTAACGAATCTGACTAGTATCCATGAGGTTGCAGATTCGATCCCTGGCCTCACTCTAAGGGTTAAGGATCCAGCATTGCCATGAGCTGGGGTGTAGGTCACAGACGTGGCTCGTATCCCACGGTGCTGTGGCTGTGGCTGTGGCATAGGCCGGCAGCTGCAGCTCTGATTCGACCCCTAGGCTGGGAACTTCTACATGCCATGGGTGCAGCCCTAAAAAGGAAAAAAAAAAAAAAAATACTGTTACAAATACTGTGGCTTAGTATGAGGCAAAACTAGGTATGAAGAGTTGAAACAAACAAAAAATTACGTCAATTTTAAGAAAAATATTGATTCAAATAGGACAGCCCAAATGGCTGGGCAGCTGGGCTAAGATTGAACGTAACATGCTGCTTTATTTGTAGGTCCAAGGCTGGAGAAGGACTTCTCCAACTGCGTGCATCTGGCCCAGGAAGAAGCTTAAAAAGGCGAGAGCGGGAGAAAGTGCCAGCAGCTGCTTGCTCTGTGTCAATCTCTCCCAGGGCAGCCTGGAGGCCCGGCTTCAGTTGGAGGCAGGGAAGTTGGAGTCCGGGGCATCAGCTCTGGTTGAGGCAGGCCCAGAGAAGAAGGGGCTCAGCCTCTCCCAGACTCCAGGCCTCCCCCAAGGCCCCACCACTGCCTCCAGGGAAGTTAACAAGATCTGCTTTCCCACCTACAGTCAGGGAGAGAAAAAAAGCCTGCAAATAAAGGAGTTTATTTGGTGCCTAGAAGACTGGACTACACCTGAGACTGTTAGGGGCAAGGGTCCCAGAAGCCCTGGTGGTCCCTCCCTCTCAAACTCCTTGACCTCCAAAGCCCTTTTAGTTCTGCCTCCCCTGAAGGCCTCACCCCCAAATGGCTTGGATGTTCTGGGTAAGAAGAGTAAGAACTTCTTGGAGCCGGACGAGAAGGTGCTGAGTATGGAAAAGGATGAGTGTGTGGCTTGTGCATATGGATTGAAAGCAGTTGATGGGACAGGTGAAATGAGACCCATTGAGCTGGCCAAGCCTCACAAGGTCAAGGAAACGCAGCCTTTTCCCACCCCGGTGGCTCGGACATCCTTGCTGGCTGCCCCCCAGCCCTGCCGCCTGCCCTGGTCCCTCCTGCCTGAGAAGAACCTGGCGTGGCCCCCCTACCCCAGCAGCATTCGCTATCTCGCCACCTTGCAGTTTTTGCAGAAACAAGGAGCACGGAGCCACAAAGCCAAGCTCAGACCCAGAGAGCCGAGACCTCCCGTGGAAACCCCAAAGTGCGTTCTCACAGAGGCCAAGCAGGAAAACAGACCCCAGACGTTGGAGACCAAAGTGTTCTCAAGGCCCCTCCTGCCGTCCCTCACAGTGAGCAGAGTTGTTATTCCCCTTAACACTCACAGACTCCTCTGAGTTCCCACAATATAACTCCCTGGGAATAAGCACCGTCTGAAAGTCATTCACCCTCTCTTCCTTCCTCTCCCCGCCCCTTGCTCTTTCTCCTGGTCATCTTCCTCCTCGTCCTCGTTTTCTTGCACACTCTTCCATCTCTCTCTTTGTCCTTTTTGTAGTAGAACCAGGGGAAATTGAATCTCATGGTATGGGTCTTGATTTACTCTCAAAGCCCCCATATTTATGTGTTAGCTGCTTCTGTGGCCGAGCCGCTTGCAAAATGCAAACTGGTCATGCCAGTCTCAGCCTCTGCCTGGCTCATCTGGCTACTGAAAGACAAGTGGATGGTGGGGAATCTGAAGGGCTGCCCTCAGTGATGCCCCCGTGTCAGTCCTGAGCCAACTGTCAGGGGCTCTTTCTGCTCCTTCAACCAAGGGTGCTAGGCTTGTTTAGACCAAACTGTTTCCTAGCAGATGTCTTCTGTTGCCTTATTTTCTCTTGCAACACAGATCTGCTTTAATAGAAACAATGTTATAATAGAAAATTTCAGCCTGTGTCCAAATGAATATCCTTGCGTCCAAGGTGACATATCCTTATATTATATTCATGGAAGAACTATATCCACTGGGCTCTGTGTGTCCAAGGTGACATATATCCATGGATGGACCATATCCATTGTATCCTCTATGTTCCAGATTTCATATACATATAGTTTCATGCTAGTCTCTGTGTCTGGGAAGTTTTGGCTACAGTTGTACAAAATCCATCTTGCGAGTGAGGTTGCAAAGAACCACTTTTTTTAAAAAAAAATGTCACTGTGATTATTGTCAGCCCACATGCTTCCTGCAATCTTACCTTCCATCGAGTATTTGGGGACTCTACAACCCAAGACAATTATGCAATGGGGCTGTAACTTTTCTTCCTTCTCCTATCTTTCCTCCCCCTCATTTTGTCCCAGTGCAGATTTCCTGAAGTGGTATATAAATTAAACGTTTGTATGAGTTGTATATTAAATATGAAGCGACAATGCTATGCAGAGAAATGCTCTAAAAAACTATTTTGTGATATGAATAACCATTTAGCCGCTCTGTAATTACATAGTTTGCATTTGCTTAAAGTAGGTTGTACTTGAACTCTAGATGTTCCATGTCTTAAACATGGGCAGACAATACATGACTGTATCTGTAAACTTCCCCTTTCCATAACTGGTCTTTGTAGTGTCTGCTTACATTTAGGTATTTTGGTTTTGTTTTGTTGATTTGTCTTTATAAAACACGAGAAGTGCAGGAATGATTATAGTACCACAGTCATTGAAAGATAGATTTTGCCTGTGGAATCTGGACACTTTACAGGCGAGAAGCCTTTTTCAGGTTCCATTCCCCTTTCTTCTCTGAATGAAGAAATCACCCGGATTCACCCCCAAGAAGAGTCCCCGAATTCCCACTGTGTATGGACAGTGGTATGGACAGGGGAGGGGGAGTGTGGACTCATTCCAAGGACCCTCCAGCTCTGGCAGCCTGCCCACCTAGGTCCCTCTTTAGAAGCAGCAGAATAATGAATAAGCTCACTATGTAAAACAGTCAAAGTGTTTGGGAGGGATGGAGTTCCCGTCGTGGCTCAGCAGTTAAGGAAGCCCCACGGACCTGACAGGAGTGGGAGTTGGGGCTCAGGCCCAGGAGAACAGCTCCCGTGGGACTCAAGGCTGGTCCCTCCCTGGCTAGAGGGGGTCCCTCCTTTTATTTGGGGCTTATTCTTTGCTGTGGTTGCTTTGAGACAAGGTTATGGTAATAGAGCTTGTCAGTATCTTTTCTTCATTTTATTTTGGCCGTAAAAACCCTATTTGAAAGTCGATCAAATTTCTATTGATTAGCTCTAGCACTTCTAAGAAAGTGCCTTTCCTTTAGTATAAAGACCATGACCATGAATCAGAAATTGTGGGAGTTCCCATCGTGGCTCAGTGATAACAAATCCAACTAGCATCCATGAGGACGCCGGTTTGATCCCTGGCCTTACTCAGTGGGTGAAGGATCCAGCATTGCTGTGAGCTGTGGTGTAGTTTGTAGACACGGCTTGGATCCTCCGTTGCTGTGGTTATGGTGTAGGACAGCAGCAACAGCTCCAAATAATGGACCCCTACTCTGGGAATTCCATGTCACAGGTGTGGCCCTAAAAAGGAAAAGAAAAAAGAAAAAAAAAAAAAAAGACTTGGTTGCGTTCAGACAAGTTTGTAGGGCTTTGGCTACTTAGGGAGACTTCCCCTAATTTTTAGCTTTATTCTTTTTATTCTGGACTTTGCCCCTATTGTGAAATGTACCTGTACATACAAGACCATGCTGTAAAATGACTTAAACCCAGAGTCAAATTTGCTTTCAATCTCTCCCTGTCCCTATGTGCAGGGCCCCCAGTCTTTCTCTGTGGGTCCTCCAGCTGGCCAGGCAGGCTGAGCTGCACAATTGGGAGTCCTCATAGCTGGGACTTTTGGGGGTGTCTGGACTTGGGTCCAATGCAACCTGGGTACTGCAGTTTAGGGGCTACTAAAAAGCAAGATGGGCAAAAGGGCAGATGGGGGTGGTTCCTGGTACCACGGGAACATTCTCCCTCTGTCTGCCAGCCTCATTGCCACAGCAGAGCCAAGAGACATTCAATGCTGTGCTCTTGACGCCCAGGCTAAACTCTGTCCTGTGTATCTGTGACATGATACAGTAATCCCACTTGTATTTGCAAGGCACTGCTCTTTCTAAGAGTTCAGAGCCTCTCCTGGGTCTTACGTCTTTTAATCCTGAGCAAATGTGTGAGGGTCAGGGATCATTTTCTCCTGTGACCCAAGGAGAATCTGGCCAACAAAGAGCTTGTATTCAGTCAGGCCAGGTCTGCAGCTTGGGCATCTGAGGGCTCCAGTGTACCCCCAAGGCCAGGGATAGCTGGAGTGCTAGGGGGAAAAGTCTGACATAAGGCAGGGAGGAGGGCTTCAGACCCTCCTTCCTTCCTGCAGGATGGGAACAATTACAGACACGGGATGTGGTGAAGATGAGGAGGTGATGCATGTAAAATGCCACCAGAGATTGCTGGCTTGCCTGAATACCTTGATCAGGTCAAATGCAAACAGCTGGATCATTTCCCTCTAATGAATGCCTGGCTGTTCAAAATAGTTGAGAAATCCTATGAGCATGGCCCGTTGTCATTTGGAATTTGATGGGTCTTTACTTACTTAAACGTCCTCAAAACTTAGCTTCCTAACTTGTCGACCCAGGGTCCCTGCTTGGCACCATCTTCATTCACGGGCCCTTTTCCTCACCCTGTTTTGCTTGTATTTCCACTGAACCAGTGTAAACACCATGGTTCTGCAGGTCAGTCAGTGCCATTCCTTTCATACTGATTTTGTGTCCTCCTGAGGTTTCAATGAAAATTTTACTTTTCAAGTTTCGTCTCCCAGATCAAAGCTATTGTCTCTCCTCCTGAACAGTCTGAAGATACTCCAGTATCCAGTGCAGTAAGGAAAACTAGCAGCATTGTCCTTACCCCAGAAGCTGAGAACTAGACTTTTTTTTTTTTATGAATTCTACTTTTGCTACTGGGCACCACTGTCTCTGCCCTACAAAACGAGGGGATTAATACCTAGGGTCCTTCCTAATTCTGTCATTTTACTTCCATTAACTTGTCTGTAAACATTACTAGAGACTCAAAATGGTAAAGTTATTTCTCTCACAGATGTGTGATCACATTTGCTCTGGATGCTGGCTTCTGTGGTGTGAAAAAAGAAAATCTAAGTGAATTTCACTTGGTACATTTCAAAAGTTGCTTATAGTGAAAATCCTAGAGATAAAAATTTTTTTTTAACATAAGACTATGACTGTGAGAGCTCGACTTTCTCTACTAACACATACCTTTTTTTTTTTCTTTTTTTAGGGCCATACCCTTGGCATATGGAGGTTCCCAGGCTAGGGGTCCAGTTGGAGCTGTAGCCACCAGCCTACACCACAGCCCCAGCTATGTGGGATCTGAGCCTCGGCTGTGACCTACACCACAGCTCATGGCAAGGCCGGATCCTTAACCCACTGAGCGAGGCTAGGAATGGAACCCACATCCTCATGGATGCTAGTCGGGTTCGCTAATCCCTGAGCCATGATGGGAACTCCGTACTAACACGTACTTTCTAAACAATACACCTACTTCTTAAAGGTTCCAGTGGTTCAGTTGATATTGCACCTATAGCAATGCTTAAAATTCTACCCCGCCAACTGGCCTTATCCCTAGGGTAGGACTTTCCAGCCTTGGCATTCTTGGCATCAGGAGCTGGGTAATTCTTTGTGGCGGGCTCTTTTGTGCACAGCAGGATGTTAAGGAGCATCTCTGGCCTCTTCTAATGAGGTGCCAATGTACCCTCACCCCACCCCCGCCAGCTGTGACAATCAAGAATGCCTTCAGACACTGCCAAGTGCCACAAGGGCAAGACTGGCCCAGTTGAGAGCCAGTGCTTTAGAGAATTAGTCATCTAGAATTTGATGCCTCTGCAGCATCTCTGACAGCTTGTTTCCCTCCAGAAGGAAAAGACTTCAGGCCTGCTCTTCTCTGAGACAATCTCTGAGTAACATTAGGGCCCATTTAGCCAGTACCAGAAACTCTTGGCATTCTCTTATCCCTCTTTTAGGAGAATATGTATTATTGTTTGGCAAGGTTTTCAAGAAAATTCTAAGATGTTAAGTTGATATATTTGCATTAATGCCATTTTTCAGAATTCTTTTTTTCTTTTTAGGGCCATCCCCACGGTATATGGAAGCTCCCAGGCTAGGGGTCTAATAGGAGCCATACCTGCCAGCCTATGCTGCTGTCACAGCAACACCAGATCTGAGCTGCATCTGTTACCCACTTCCACGGCTCACAGCAATGCCAGATCCTTAACCCACTGAGCAAGGTCGGGGATCAAACCCACGTCCTCATGGACACTAGTCAGATTCATCTCCTTTTTTTTTTTTTTTTTTTTTTTTAGGGCCACACTTGCAGCACACAGAGGTTCCTAGGCTAGGGGTCCAGTTGGAGCTACAGCTGCTGGCCTGCACCACAGATGTAGCAATGCTAGATCTGCACCTTGTCTGAGACCTACACCACAGCTCACAGCAACACTGGATCCTTATCCACTGAGCAAGGCCAGGGATCGAACCCACATCCTCATAGATCCTAGTCAGGTTTGCTAACCACTGAGCCACGATGGGAACTCCAAAATTCTCTACTTTTTAAGCAATCCTCTCTTCACATTCACTCTGCTAAGTAGCTGTGAATATTGAGAAACAGCCAACACATGTATACCCTCCTCAGTAACCACCGGAAAATTGATACCTCAAAGGTATATATAAAAATAGCTTATTTCTCTACCAGCTTTTCTTCCCTATGTATGTTTTAAAATGAAACAATTTTTTGCCTGTTAAAACTGAGGACTGCTAATTTGAAAACTACTAGCACCACAGGAAGGTTATGACTAGTCACTAAGCCACTAAATGTAAAAGAAATGTTAGCAATTTCATTTGCTTTAAAATCTGCATATGCTCCGAAGAAATGTAGAAATCTAACTAATTTGAGAAAAAAACCCCACTGGTGCTAATACTGCTCAGGACTCTGCGAAGGCTTAGTTTTGAGGCTATTTACCCAAATCCTCATGACTGGCCTTTTCCTTTCTTCCTTCCTCCCTCCCTCCCTCTTTCTTGCTTTTTAAGGCCGCACTCGAGGCATGTGGAGGTTCCCAAGCTAGGAGTTGAATTGGAGCTGCAGCCAATGGCCTCCGCTGCAGCCACAGCAACTCAGGCTCTGAGCCGCGTCTCTGACCTACATCACAGCTCATGGCAATGCCGGATCCTTAACCCACTGAGCGAGGCTGGGATCGAACCTGCATCCTCATGGATCCTAGTCGGGTTCGTGTACCACTGAGCCATGATGGGAACTCCATGACTGGCTTTTCTAATGTAATTCCAGGAAAATGGAGTGTCAGGGAGATAC
Source organism: Phacochoerus africanus (assembly GCF_016906955.1). Classification (NCBI taxonomy): domain Eukaryota; kingdom Metazoa; phylum Chordata; class Mammalia; order Artiodactyla; family Suidae; genus Phacochoerus; species Phacochoerus africanus. The sequence goes on from NC_062551.1 coordinate 7,166,469, forward strand.
CATTATGTAGCCAATAAGAACCTGAAATCTGGAGACTTTAGGGACATATCTCATTAGAGAAGTGGATTTAAATGGTTTTAAAATACACTACATCTTACCAAAAGAAGTGAAAAAGAAAAAATTGAGGAGTTCCCGTCGTGGGCCCAGTGGTTAACGAATCCGACCAGGAAACATGAGGTTGCGGGTTCGGTCCCTGGCCTCGCTCAGTGGGTTAAAGGATCCGGTGTTGCCGTGAGCTGTGGTGTAGGTTGCAGACGTGGCTTGGATCTGGTGTTGCTGTGGCTCTGGTGTAGGCCGGTGGCTATAGCTCCGATTAGACCCCTGGCCTGGGAACCTCCATATGCCACAGGAGCGGCCCTAGAAAAGGCAAAAAGACAAAACAAATAAATAAATTAATTAAAAAAAGAAAAAAAAAAAAGAAAAAATTGTTACCAGCTTATAATTCATTAATAAGTGACTAGATTCTCAAATATAGTTAAACAAAAACTATTAACTACAAATTGAACTAAGACAGTATAAACGGTTCCTAAAGCATAATGTGTCAGTTTGGATGGTTTCTCAAAAAGTGTATACTAAGAGTTCCTGTGGTGGCTCAGCGTAAACAAATCTGACTAGTACCCATGAGGATGTAGGTTTGATCCCTGACCTCACTCAGTGGGTTAAGGATGTGGCGTTGCTGTGGCTGTGGTGTAGGCTGGCAGCTGCAGCTCCAGCTCTGATTTGACCTCTGGCTCGGGAACCTCCATATGCCACAGATGTGGCCTTAAACACACACACACACACACGTATACTATAAAAGAAGTTTGGGAGTTCCCTGGTGGCCTAGCAGTTATGGAGTTGGTATTGTCACTGCTATGTCTTGGGTTTGATTCCTGGCCTGGCAACTTCCACATCCCATGGGTGTGGCCAAAAAAAAAAGAAAAAAAAATATATATACACGTATATATACACTATAAACTCTTGAGATTTGAAGGCACATTCTATTTTCTTTTCCTCCTTTTTTTTTCTTTTTAGGGCTGCATCTGCAGCATATGGAAGTTCCCAGGCTAGGGGTTGAGTCAGAGCTGCAGATGCTGACCCATGCCAATGCCAGATCCTTAACTCCTATTTTATTTTAAAAAATATTTTGGCTATGTCCATGGCATGTGGGAGTTCTGGGTTCTGGGATTGAACTGTGCTACAGCAGCAACCCGAGCTATAGCAGTGAAAATACCGGATCCTTAACCTGCTGAGCCACGAGGGAATCCTGAAGGCCCATTTTTTTAAACAGGGAAAAGTCTTTGAGGAGAATTTTAAGATTAGATATCCTTTTGTGATGATTTAGATACATTGATTTCTGCCAAATTTTTATTGCAGCACGAGCTCTACATTTTCTGAAGCCACTAAATTTCTCGTTACAGCACAGGAAAAAGAAGATAAAGTAGGAGAGGGATCAGTTTCAAATTCAGTCCTAAGCAGCAACATGTTTGAGATGCAATCATAAAACCAAATATTTCACCCAGGACATGGAAAAAGCAGTGGATCACAAGAAACAAAGAGTTAAAAGCTGCAAGTAGAGGCAGTAAGAAGTGCCAAGCTTGGAATAAGGTCTTATTGACACACACCATGCTAAGAAGCTCACTCCTTTCGGCCAAAAAAAAAAAAAAAAAAAAGGCTTTGTTCACATTGAGGTAACATATATACTAGAACACAGTTGCTATGGAGATTTATTTTTTTTAAACATTTTTTCATTTTCTGAAATATTTGACTATTTCACTGATAAACTAAAAAAGAGTATTATTTGCCTTAACTTTGTTGTTTCTTTTCTGTAGCCGAGTATGTCCTGAAGTACTAACCTGCTTGATGGTAAAGTACCAAAAGCTAATGGAAGGGCTTTAACAATGAGTTTCTCCTATGACAACCTTCACTGTTTCTGATTTTGTGGATTTAAAACCAAGTTACAAATGTGTTTATTATGTTATTTAATAGCAAAGCAGTTATAAAATTTAGATTTTTTTTCTGCAGTTTGTTCCAAGAACTGAATATTGGTCCTCTTTCAGTTTGAGCATTATAGACAATGCTCTTAATTCATTCACATACGTTGGGCATTTTGCTTCTTTCAAACAGGCATATTTTATTTATTTATTTATTTATTTTGTCTTTTTGCCTTTTCTAGGGCCGCTCCTGCAGCATACAGAGGTTCCTAGGCTAGGGGTGTAATCCGAGCTGCAGCTGCCACCTACGCCAGAGCCACAGCAACACCAGATCCGAGCCATGTCTGCAACCTACACCACAGCTCACGGCAATGCTGGATCCTTAACCCACTGAGCAAGGCCAGGGATCAAACCTGCAACCTCGTGGTTCCTAGTCAGATTGGTTAACCACTGAGCCATGACGGGAACTGCCAAACATGCATGTTTTAAAATACAGTGCCTAAAATTGTTAACTTGAGGACACCAAAAATCTGAGAATCCCTTTCATTTGCTCTTTAGCCTGCCTCTTGGTATGTAAATAAGTATATCTGATAATTATAAGTACAGTTCACACAACTGAGAGAACTCTGGATTTAAACACTGCAAAACAGTGGTATTTAGTGGACTATCTTCTTGACCATAAGAACCTTACACCAACCAACATCTTGGTGAATAAGCTAGATGAAAATTCGTGTCATTTAACAGGCGTTTAGATGTTGGGAGAGAGCAGTAAGCCAAAGGACTGACGTGTCCTCTCCTAGTGTCAGATCTCATCAGTGGTGCTTAAGACACTTCAGATGAGAACACATATATATTGTGAGATCTAAAGAAAATAAAAACTGCATAATACTTGAGACTTCAAAGGTTCCATTCCTAAACCCCTCAAAGTTGCATATTCCTCCTCTTTATTTATTTATTTTTGCCTTTTCTAGGGCCACTCCCACAGCATATGGAGGTTCCCAGGCTAGGGGTCCAATCGGAGCTGCAGCCGCCGGCCAACGCCAGAGCCACAGCAACACCAGATCCGAGCCACAGCTCATGGCAATGCCGGATCGTTAACCCACTGAGCAAGGCCAGGGATTGAACCCAAAACCTCATGGTTCCTAGTTGGATTCGTTAACCACTGCGCCACGACGGGAACTCCCTTCCTCCTCTTTATTTAAGAGCCTTCCGAGGATAAGCTTGAGATGTGCTGCTTTACCAGATAGTAAAAGTAAGCGTTCTTCAGAGGAGTCAATGTTAGATAACAAGTTTGGACTGAAACTAAGATAAACATTTTAAAGGGGAGACCATCAAGGATTACATGAAAATATCACCCTGTCATTGACCTCTAGTGATACAACAACTCAAGGCCACAACTAGATTGACACATACATTTCCTTCCAATCAAAAGCAGACTGGAAACTTACTCAGCATCTTTCAGGGTAGGTCTACAAAAACTGTGTGCTTTTATTTCCCTTTCTTTCAAAGGAATCAAACACACTGACTTGGCTTTCCTAAAATTACTGACTGAACAAAGAACTACTCACACTCTATCCCTCTCATTTTTGCTCTTAGGCCAGAACCACATTACTTACAAAGAGAAAAGACATCCATTATAAAATGGTGACATGTGGACGAACAAAATGAATCCGAGTAATTTTCCCCAAACTTAAATCCTAGGGTGGAAAGTTTTCATCAAAATAAAAACTTTACATCAAAATAGAAGCTTTGGTGATGGAATGTCTTTTCATTTTCTACTAGGAAAACTGTTAGCATATATTCATAAACAAAGGTAAATAATAATGAAAATAACTAGGCATTGTCATTTCATCATGTAACTTTCAGAACATGATCAGTTTATGAAACGTTAAGGCAACAAAGTCAGTCACATTATGAGTATGTTGAAGAATTCGCAAAAATGGGTAGAATTCTCACTTTTTAATCACTGAGTTTCAGCTTTTACAAATAATCTTAGAACAATTCAGGTAACTAAGGTTTGGGGAGACAGTTCTTACTTGTACATGAATATTACATGCTCCATTTTTCTGTAAATAACTCAATAGGCTGGATTAACAAACAATGTCACAGAAACACACAAGAAATTTAAAGCCATAGATCGCTGCGTATCTATTTACAAAAAGCCATCAACAAACATGCATTTCTCCTTTAGCAGGAGAACTTAAATAGATGTTTGAACATTAAGGCAGTGATGATTCTAAAACATAATGAAATTCTAAGTTAAGGCTTTATGTTTGTTTGGAAACCCATATTCGTAGGCAACTGTGACCAAAGCAAGCTTTCATCTACCAGGTTGAGTTCGTCTGTGCAGGAGATGTCACTTATCCAGTACCCACAATTCTTGAGGACAGGAATTAGTAGCAACACCACTGATTTACTTTAACGAATTCTTAGTCCCCTCCTTCGTTTTATTTCTTTTGAGGATTTAGCCTTCAGCAGCGAAGCACATGCCACAGAAGGAACACAGCATTTTTTTTGTGATAAACTTAGAAAAGTTTACAGGCTTCACTGATTTCTACTTGCCTGGAAGTTGGCCAACAATCGAGAACTCAGGATGTCCTAAATAACCCCCCAAAGCAGACCTGATCACACATCCATCTCAAAACACACACGTTCTTGATTACCGAAGCCATCAGTCTTCACCTCATTTTCTTGGACGGTATTCCCCCCCTTGGAACGACAAAACGCAAAATGCCATAGCTTAGACGGCTCTAGACTCTAACTGCTATCCTCAAGGCACAAATACTGTCCTTGCAAGACCAGTGTGTTTCCTCACTCAAGGAAAAAGTGAGAGGTGGATGACAAGATGCACTTGGACACAACTGTCGACTGCACTCCTGCCCTGTCAGGTTCACGCCAAGTACTGAAATTTAGTGGGGAATGTCCTTTTCTCCAGACGTTTTTCCCTCTAACATTTAGAGTGACCACACTCGGAGTCACTGGTCGGCCGACTGTGGGAGGAAGAGGAGGGGCGCTCGTAGGGCACACTCCAGTGAGAGCCAACGGGCATGGTCCCGAGGCCCAGCCTTGCCACAGTGCAGTGACGTACTGTCGTTCAGACTAGAAAGATCGCTGTTTATACTAAGTGCTTGCCGCTACTTCCTGAAGCAAATATTTTACAGCGACACCTCCTGTGAGGAAAGTACTATATACATATAGCGGCATCGGTAACGGTGCATGTAGAGGAAGGATGGCACTGACTAGAGGAAAACTGGCAGGCGCCAAAGACAACTGGAGCTTTCCTTTTGTCTTCAAACTGGGGAAGAGTAAGATGTCACAGCAGATAAAGCTGCAGGCGACACGAGTCTCAAACCATCTAAGCGCTGGTGTTTAAATCTGATGGTGCAGCATCAGATGTCTTTAGGTATTACCGTGAAACAGGAATTTCTAACAAGCACTGGCAAAAAATATTTTAGGTGCAATTTAAGTCATACTTTGACTACAATGTTTTGAAGATTTGAAAAGTTTGTACCCTAGTCCTGGTGAGCTTGGCTTCAGCTAAATAGCTAGATGGGTTTTAAAGGTATGAAATACATTTTTTTTAAAAGAAGGGAAGACTACACTGAAAGGGCAAATGTAGGCGACACAAAAACAATCATTTTGAGATCAACATCTTACACTTTATAATACTCACAGGTTTTTACACAAATTCATGTTTACAAGTACAAAAGGCAAAGAACCTCAAAGAATCGAAGTAACTGGATCATCAACTACATTCAGTAGAGTTAATACTGCTGTCTCCCTTCTCCCTCCCTAAAGCCAGAGGGGAGGTGCAAATGCCAGTCCCCATGCCGACTCCACCCTTAGAAGTTGGAGACCGGGTGCAGTTCTGCACACGTCTGGGTTTCTACAGAGCTGAACTGAGATTCCATCGTGTTCCAGGCCAAATCGGCCAGAAGAAAGTCATCCATTGCTGTCTGCGTTTCATTGCTGGTGAAGAATAAGCTCCCCAAAGTCTCAAAGCCAGAATTCATGGTTTGTGTTTCTGCGCTGTTCAACTGCACTTTGCTTTCCAGAGCAGGGATGTTTTTAGCAGCAGAGATTCCTTCAGTCTGGGTCTCTGTGTCAGACGAATCGGTACTCATGGAGAAGCTGGAGTGTTTCAGAATACTTCCCAGAGGCAGATGAGGGCTACTGTCTAAAAAGAAGTTCAAGTCCGTCTGTGTCTGCGTGTCAAACATTTCAAGGCCTAAGAAGTTAGAGTTTCCCCGACAAGTGTAGGACTGGGCAGAGGTGTCTGCCAGCAAGAAGTCAGTTTGGGTCTCTATGTCCAGCGACTCCAAGACTGGCTCAGTGGTCATGGTGCTAAGCTCACTCTCTTCAGTTTGGGTCTGGATATTTGAAGCTGAAAAGAACTCTTCGATATCAAAATCAATTGCGGGATTCTGGGCTGGGCCAGACGGGAGCTGGGTGTCAGGTCCAGTATTTGCGTCAGACAAAAGACCACGATTGTCCAATGTCTGGGCAGGCAGATTACTTGACAGGATGTTTTCTAGGTCGCTTAGTAAATCTATGGTTTGGGTCTGATTATCTGTCATGTTCTGTGAAGGAAGCAAACTATTCTGTGTGCTAAAGTTTATAATTGGTGCAGATTTCTCAATATCTTGACTCAAAGTTTTGGGGTGGTTCTGAGGTAACAAACCATGAGTTACAGTCTCTGCTACTAGGCTGCTGCTTATAATATTGTCTGCAGAAACACCATATGATGAATGGACACTCTCAAAAATGTCTCCACACATTACAGCTTGGTCCATCTGTTCTCGAGCATCTGCCGGGCTTTGCATTCCACTGGTTTGAGTTTCTCTGGAGATCCCACCCGGCTGGAAACAGGCCTCTATAAACCCATCAGTCTGAGCAGCTATAGATGAGGTCACCTTAGAACTGGGCAAAAAAGTCTGCGTATGAACACTAATGGGAAGGGAAACTTGAGAGCCAAATGTCAAATCAGTTTGAGAACAAGACGATACAGAGGAATCAGGGCTAGCCCACTGCGGAGAAGGTATAAAGGGTTGTGTGGTGTAAGACAGATCTGTCTGTACATTGATTGAAGAGATGCTGTTCTTTTGACAGGTGCTCCCTAGTTCTTGTAAAGGGTTCGATGGACTTTTACCCAAGTTCACTTGAACACCTGTGCTAACTGGCTCAACAGCAACAGGATTTACAATTTTTGAAAGAGGGAGGCTCTCCTTGAGAGAGCAGGCCTCTGAATCTAGGCCGAGGATCAGGGTCCCTATGGACAAGGGCAGTAAGTGCACAGCACTGGGGGCAGCGCCCTGCTGATCGACGCCCAACACCACAGGCTGGGCTGAGGAGTCTGCCGTAGGCACAAAGACAGGCACAGGAGAAAACTGCATAATGGGGAGTTTTACCAAGGCCACTTTGGGCTTTGGTAAAAGCAACTTCTGAGGATACCTTGGAGGTGTTGTCAGAGTCTGCTTTCTGGCATTAGAGCTGCAAGAGTCTTCGAAAGAAGCCGCCAGCTTTATTTCTGAGGTTTCTAGTTCTTGAGTGTCTGGTCTAGGGGTTGGTTGGTTACGCAGTGATTCAACAGTCTTACTGGACAGCTTCTGGTTGTGCAGGCAGTTTTCCATTTTCCTTTTTTTACTAGGTGGATCCCTGAAAACAGTGACCAAGTAAAAAGGGAAAAACAATTTCAAACTGCAGCTTTCTTCATCAACCCTGGCACTTTATCTTCACTAATTACAAACACTACTGCCCACATCTAAAGCAGAGATTTGCTGGGTCAGATTCAACCCAGCAAAGAGAAATCCCTTCTTTTGTAACTCGGCCCATTTTACAATAGATAGATGTTCAGAAACATGCACACAGGGAAAGAGGAAGCATACCTTTGTTGGGGGTAAAGCTCTAAGTATTAGAACTCAGTTTAGATCCGTAAGCATCAGGAAGCCAACAGATTATATAATGCAACTATTATCATTTCTGAAGCAGAAGGCTATTAGTCCAAATATAAACCTGACCTTTCAAATGAAGCATGGCTTCATGATAAAAACTCATCAACAATCTAGTATCTCTCTTAGCAGAAAATGCTGAAAGTTTCTAAAGAACTGAAAACCCGAAAGATTTAACTGGCAATGTTAAGGGACCCTGGAAAGGAGGTGGTACAAGAAGAACAAATGGGTCACCTGCGAGTACTGTCATTTCCCAAAGTCCCCGTCCACATGTCATATCTTTTCTCCCCCCACTAACAGTTCTCCAGGTTTCGTTTGAAACTCGTCCCAGAGCTACTGGCTCCTGGGCTGCCATTGCCACCCTTTACCTGTGTTCTGCAGGGATCTCGTGGCCAGTTCGGTAGATGTGGGACTGCAGTGCAGTTCTGCTGGCATAGGGACAGCCGCACGTGCACTGGAAGGTCTTGCCACAATCCTCTGCGTGTCTTTTCAAGTCCCATTCAGTGCCATAAGAATTGCTGCACTTACTACATTTATGCTTCTTTTCAGCATGCATTTTCATAAAGTGCTAGGAAGAATACAAAAAGACGAAAATGAAAAACTGGAACTGCTCAAAGCATTTCAAAATCACCATCAACGTGCCAAAATTAACATTGGCTTTACATGATGAAATACAGCAGTTCAAATCAAAAGAAAGTGAAAGCAGGCAGACTGCAATTTATCGTCAGCTTCTTCTCCCTATCACTCTGGCTTAAGGACAAGTTGAGGAGACTGGGAAACCATCCCCAATATCCACCATCTAGGTTCTGATCTACAAACCTTGCATGCTTTTCTCAGGATCCCCTTCAGCAAACCCTCAGGGAAGTAGTTCAGCTACCGATCTCCTCCAATCCAGAATCACCTTGTTCCCGACTGGCTGGGTCCCTCCCTCCTTCTAGATAGACGCTTCTGAAATTTTTTTCCTGCAGCTTCTTACTCCCTGGGTAGAACACCTCCTTTATGCCTTTGCTCCCCGACCTTGAAATCATCCAGATTCACACAGAGATCTGGAAGTACACATTTTTTTTTCTTTTCTTTTCTTTTTAGGGCCATACCCACGGCATATGGAGGTTCCCAGGCTAAGGGTGGAATCGGAGCTGCACCTGCTGGCCTACACCCACCCAAAAACAGTGGATCTGAGCTGTGTCTTCGACCTACACCACAGCTCACGGCAATGCCAGATTCTTAACCCACTGGTTGAGGCCAGGGATCGAACCTGCGTCCTCATGGATACTAGCCAGGTTCGTTAACCACTGAGCCACGATGGGACCTCCTGGATATACATATTTTATCCTCCTCTGCTGACCTGCTCTTCTCTTCTTTCTCTCCAAATCCGCTTCTGGACCTCTTCCCCACCGGAACAAGCCACGTCTCCTTCGCTTACACCCCACTCCTTTTCTCCTTTGGGCTGCTGCCCTTACAAGCAGCTTTCTGCTTCATTCTCTAGTTATGATTGGTAAGTACCTAGAATACACATTAGGTTTATGACATCTGCATTTCATCCTCAGACAAGTATACCCAAGATAAGATACCTGTTTTACAAGAGAAAATTGAGAAAACGGTCTGTCAGGGCCTCTAGGGCATCCTTCAATTGGACAACAGTAGAATTTCGGTACAGTTTTCAAATCTTTTCTTATTGTTGGATTCACTATGCCATCCTACAAAAGAAAAATTACATTAGAAAATTATTACTTTTTTCTTTTTAGGGCCGCATGTGCGGCATATGGAAGTTGCTAGGCTAGGGGTCAAATTGTAGCTGCAAGCTGCCGGCCTACGCCACAGCCACAGTAACGTGGGATCCAAGCCATGTCTGAGACCTACACCGTAGCATGCCAGATCCTTACCCACCGAATGAGGTCAGGGATCAAACTGCATCCTCACGGATATTAGTTGGGTTCTTAACCCTCTGAGCTGGAATTGGACCTCCCTAAACAATTATTTTTTAAAAAACAAACAAACCGAAAAACCAATAGAACAAGCTGGGAGTGACAGCAAGGAACGATGAAAGATGGGCACAAGGGTCCTTTTTAGGGTGATGAAAATGTTCTAGGAGTTCCCACTGTGGTGCAACTGGATCGATAGCGTCTCTGCAGCACCAGGACACAGGCCAGGTTTGATCCCTGGCCTGGCACAATGGATTAAAGGACCAGGTGTTGCTGCAGCAATGGTGTAGGTCACAACTGTGGCTTGGATCTGATCCCTGGCCCAGGAACTCCTGGGACGGCCAAAAAAAGAAAAACAGAAAATGAAAACGTTCTCATTCCTATAACATTCCTCCTTTTAAACTTAAAATCTCTGCCCTTAAAGCCAGCTTCTCCATTTGTAAATGGTACTTTTATATCTTCTCGGGCTTAAGACTTGGTATCATCCTTAAAGTCTTCCCTTCCTTTTTATCCCACCCCAATAATTAGTAAAAACCTCTGCTGACTCTGACCTAGGACTTCCTGAGAGAGCACTGCGACTTTCTCTGATGACCACACTGCCCCCTAAAGCACCTAAGCTAGCTGACACAACTTTTACATAGTAGTTTGAACACAGCCACTGTGCTCTGAGCTTCCCAGCCAGGATGCGGCAACGCTGGATCCTTAATCCACTGTGCCAGGCTGAGGAATGAACTCTCACAAGCACTCCCAAGTCCCAGCACTCCCAAGATATTCACTGATCTGGCGGTGACACACTGGGAGCTCCGACAGCTCATTTCTTTTGAGTGCTGAGTAATACTCCACTGTCCATATGTTCCACCATTTATTATCCATTTACCCACTGAAGGATATTGTGGTTGCTTTCACGTTTTGGCAATTATTCATTTTATTTTATTTTATTCTTTTTTTGTCTTTTTTTTTGTCTTTTTCTTTTTTGTTGTTGTTGTTGCCATTTCTTGGGCCGCTCCCGCGGCATATGGAGGTTCCCAGGCTAGGGGTCGAATCGGAGCTGTGGCCACCAGCCTACGCCAGAGCCACAGCAACGCGGGATCCGAGCCGCGTCTGCAACCTACACCACAGCTCACGGCAACGCCGGATCGTTAACCCACTGAGCAAGGGCAGGGACCGAACCCACAACCTCATGGTTCCTAGTCGGATTCGTTAACCACTGCGCCACGACGGGAACTCCCCTTATTTTATTCTTTACTGCACTCCAGCACATGGAAGTTCTGGGGCCAGGGATCAAGCCCATGCCACAGCAGGAACCTGAACCACAGCAGTGGCAACACTGGCTCCTTAACCCACTGAGCCACCAGGGAACTCCAACAGTTATCTTTTAAAATGTCTTCTACCACTTGCCTTTCTTTTTGCACTGCTACAAGCATTAGTTCTCCTGACTCTGTTTGGATTTTGTCAGTAACATAACTAATTTCTAGAATTTCAATATCTTTTTTTATTCACACTTTGCCAGATTCACGTAGGTATAGCTCTGACCATGTCATTACCTCATTCAGATATTTTCTTTTCTTTCTTTCTTTCTTTTTTTTTGTTGTCTTTCTCTCTTTTTAGGGCCACACTCACGGCATATGGAGGTTCCCAGGCTAGGGGTCTAATCGGAGCTATAGCTGACAGCCTATGCTAGGGCCACAGCAACTCGGGATCCGAGCCCCGTCTGCCACCTACACCACAGCTCTCGGCAAAGCCGGATCCTTAACCCACTGAGCAAGGCCAGGGATCAAACCTGCATCCTCATGGATGCCAGTCAGGTCCGTTAAGCACTGAGCCACGACGGGAACTCCTCCTGGATGTTTTCAGTGGCACCTCAATACACCCAAGTCCAAGTTCCTCTAGCAATTAGGACAAAGTCCTGTACTATATAGCTTCAAACCACCCTACTTTTCTGTCATTTCTTTGTTATATCTAATGGAACTACTTAAAATTTCCCAAACCTTTTCAAGGAGAGGAATATATATCTTCTGTTGCATTTGGGGATTTTTTTTTTTTTTTTTTGATTGCACCCAAGGCATGTATAAGTTCCTGGGCAGGGATTGAATCCATGCCACAGCAGTGACAACACCAGATCCTTAACCCAGGGCGCAAGAGAACCCTGGGAGTGTTTTAAAAAGATTAAATGTTCCATAAAAACTTGGGGCATTATACTGATTACATTCAAATGAACGTCTAAGTCAAAAGTGTATCATGCACCGGGATGAGACTAACGGCAGCTGTACTGGAATCAATGATCTCCCTGTTGCTCTCATCACAAGTACATCGACAACCTGATACTGTTTGGTTTTCTCCTTTCTGAGGGCCAATTCCTCAGCCCTCGCTAGCACCACCTGAGTTCCTGACCTTCTTCCCATTCTTGTTCAGAGACAACAAACTCTGAGATGAGAACAGAGGAGATAACAGTGATGGCACAATAAAATATGAACTGCAGTAAGAACTTCATTCCGAAGTGCTATATATATACATACATTCCATCCTCCAGATGCCGCAAGCGCGGCCCTAAAAGGCAAAAAAAAAAAAAGAAAGAAAAGAAAAAGAAAAAGAAAAAGAAAAAGGAAAGGATCGTAAGAATCATGGCAGAAAAATAAGGGCATTACGGCTACTCCAGCATCTCTCTGCCTTCATAGAAGAATATCTAAGAAAAGTAGTACATTTTGTTGTCTTATTGTAAATTTAAAGTATAAGTTTTTGTACCATCTGATCTGTAGAGCAACTTGGAACATTTCCTTTCCTAAAAAAAAAAAAAAAAAAACCCTGGCACACCATTAAGAGCAAACCCCTGGACTGAACATAACATAAACCTCACTAAGCCATGTTTTAAAAATGTGTTGCTGTTTTTTTAAGGGTCCTCCTGTCCATTATTTTCAAACAATGAGTAATAAAAGACTCTAACAATCAAGCAATGCCCATTTCTTCCCACTCTTCTTCTTGCCTGAATCACCAGCTTTCAATTCTCCACGGAGCCTACCTGTAGGCAAGGCTGGACTAGGATGTTTCCAGATTTCCTTACATGATATGGAACACAGGCATAAATCTTAAGAACCCACACAGACCCAAAGGTAGCATGTACCTTACACGTTACAATTCACCCACTTTTACCTATCATCCTTCAGAAGGATTTGTTAATCATGATGCAACCGACAAGGGTTTAATCTCTAAAATATACAAACAATTTATACAACTCAACAGCAAAAAAACCCCCAACAACCCAATGGAAAAATGGGCAAAAGCCCCGATAGACATTTTTACAAAGAAGATATACACATGGCCAACAGGCACATGAAAAAATGTTCAACATCACTAATTAGAGAAATGCAAATGAAAACTACTATGAGGTACCACCTCACACGGGTCAGAATGGCCATCATTAACAGGTTAACAAATAACAAATGCTGGAGAGGGTGTGGAGAAAAGGGAACCCTCCTACACTGTTGGTGGGAATGTAAACTGGTACAATTACTATGGAAAACAGTATGGAAGTACCTCAGAAAACTAAATAAAGAGCTACCATATGATCTCGCAGTCCCATTCTGGGGCATGTATCCAAACAAAACTTTCCCTGAAAAAGATACATGCACCTGTATGTTCACAGAGGCACTATTCACAATAGCCAAGACATGGAAACAACCTAAATGTCCATCAACAGATGAATGGATAAAGAAGCTGTGGTATTATATGCAATGGAATACTACTCAGCCATAAAAGAACAAAATAATGCCATCTGCAGCAACATGGTTGGAACTAGAGACTCTCATACTAAGTGAAGCAAGTCAGAAAGAGAAAGACAAATACCATATGATATCACTCATGTCTGGAATCTAATCTACGGCACAAATGAATCTTTCCACAGAAAAGAAACTCATGGACTTGGAGAACAGACCTGTGGTTGCCAAGAGGGAGGGGGAGGGAGTGGGATGGACTGGGAGTCTGGGGTTAATAGATGCAAACTATTGCATTTGGAATGGATAAGCAATGAGATCCTTCTGTATAGCACAGGGAACTACATCTAGTCACTTATGATGGAACATAATGGAGGATAGTGTGAGGAAAAGAATGTATATGTATGTATGTGTGACTGGGTCACTTTGCTGTACAGTAGAAATTGACAGAACACTGTGAAAGAAGTATAATGGAAAAAATAAAAATCACTTAAAAAAAAAGAGAAGGATTTGTTAATCATAAAAGGGACTATGTGCCTGAGGGCCAGGTATCTCCCCAAGAAAGATTAAAATAAAGAAGCTTACAGCAACTAATGGGGAAGGGAACAAAAGATTAACATAATCTAGGGAGGGAAAAAACCCTAGGAAAGAAGCTAGAATTATGTAAGTAGCTGTAACCAAGAGAACAAAGGGAAAATCTCCACTGAATATGACGCAGATCTGCCAGGCAGTTATACTCAAGCTTCAGGGCTAGCAGGAGCCCACCTGACTGGTAGTGGAGTCTCTGGTCCAAACACAGACCTCTCTCAAAACCACAGGGTGCTCCCAAGTCAGCTCTTGTCCTTAGGCCTCCTTCTTCCCTCTCCCCACTTCCGATACTTTGAGAACATCAGTGTAAAGAGTAATGTTTGAACCCAAAGGCCTGCTACTGGGGATCCCAACCGAGCGTATGGACTCATGACACTGTGGTAACACTACACAGATATGGCTGTTTTGTCACACAGGTCACCCTCATTAAAAACAACCCCCTTTCCACCAAGACAGCAGATGCTCAGGGGCTGCTGGGCATCATGGTTAGAAAAGCAGAACAGGGCAGGAAAGGGAGCCTGTTTGACAAAGAAAAAACAACAGTTCTGGGCGAGTTTCTTTGATTCCTGTTGAAACAGGTCTCCCCAGTGACTGAGGAAGTAAACACAGCAGACTCCATTTTTCAGTTGTTCAATGTTTTCAGTTAAGAAAGGCATCTCGAGTGTACGGTGCTATCTTTAGACAAGAGAAATCTGGAAAAGGGCTAGGACTAGAAGAATGGCTTCACACTGGCTCTAAGCAAGGGAGGATACTGATGCTCCGTCATGCTAAAATCCAAGTAAAGATCTGACTGTCAAAAAAATTTGTATTTGCCCCAAACAGAGTCATTCTTTTTTTTTTTTTTCCTTTTTAGGGCCGAATTGGACCTACAGCCGCTGGCTTACACCACATCCACAGCAACCTGGGACCTAGCTGTGTCTGCGACCTACACCACAGCTCACAGCAACGCTGGATCTTTAAGCCACTGAGGGAGGCCATGGATCAAACCCGCATCCTCATGATCCTAGTTGGGTTCGTTAACCACTGAGTCACAAAGGGAACTCCCAACATATTCATCCTTCTTAGGCCAATTATATGCTCAGGATTGTTATCTTCAGAATTCCTGAACCTTACATATTTTAAAAACATAATTAGAAATAAACCTGTACTACCAAACTAGTCCCAGCAAGTACATGGTATCTTTATGCTTAACAGATGCTCCACAAAGTTTTGAGAGAGATACAGCTCCTGACAGCAATTCTATAGATAAGAACGACACAAAGTGTTAGTGCTTGTTCGGAGTTCCCTGGTGGCTTAGTGGGTTAAGGATCTGGTGTTGTCACTGCAGTGGTGCGGGTTCGATCCCTGACCTGGTATTTCCACATGCTGCGGGGAAGGCCACACACACACACACACACAAAAGTGCTTGTTAGAGTGACTGATGTTCAGGCCAACAGGAAGAGCATCCTGGTTAGACTGGCAGCTTCCTCTGTGCTTAGAGATGTCTGCCTTAGTGTCTATTACTGAGGGGTGATACTGAAGGTGGGTGATGGCTGCTATATACGAGCTAAAGTGAAACCACGGATTAGGCTGTAGGATTCCTACAAATACATGGTTCATTCACTCCAGTCAAAATATGGTTAAGAAAAGGAAGTATTTCATGAAAGTTTAGTAGGAAAGAGAAAACAGGAGATTGAAAGCCATTCCCAGAGTCAGTGCACTTGTGTCGTGGAAGAAGCCCCCAAACCGAGGATAATTCCAGCCCTACCAGGAGGGTCTTCCTCAACTCACCTCTCCAGGTTCGTTTCCTGACTGTGCCCCCTCATCTCCACGTAACAATGTTGTTGCCTCTATACTGGGTTGGTGCTGGAAGAGTACTGCCCTTTATGGCTAACACATCCGCTCTACTTCAGACTATAAACTCGAACGTTCTGCTGTACCACGCTTATCAGAAGCCTGATTCTAAAAAAGTTTCTGGGAGTTCCCGTCGTGGCGCAGTGGTTAACAAATCCGACTAGGAACCATGAGGTTGCGGGTTCGGTCCCTGCCCTTGCTCAGTGGGTTAACGATCCGGCGTTGCCGTGAGCTGTGGTGTAGGTTGCAGACGCGGCTCGGATCCCGCGTTGCTGTGGCTCTGGCGTAGGCCGGTGGCTACAGCTCAACCCCTAGCCTGGGAACCTCCATATGCCGCGGGAGCGGCCCAAGAAATAGCAACAACAAGACAAAAGACAAAAAAAAAAAAAAGTTTCTGAGGAAGACTGACCTGAAGGGCAGAGAGAACACACAACGGCTAGGTCATTTGAGTTTACTCCCGAATGGATTCACACTGCCCAAAGCCACAGAGTCACAAGACTGCTTTCAGTGACACGCTTTGGAATTGTCACTGTCGGCAGAGGAAGACTTTAAGAAGTGGTGGAAGGCAGCTTCCTACTGAAATGACGGAGAAATTACGATTTAATGGGTGGGGCTGGATATCTGGATTTTTAACAAGCTTTCTACAGATGCGCACTAAAGGCTGAAAATCAGCGCCCTAACCGACGTAAGGCGGAAGGGCTGTCCCGACTACTGTCCTGTTATTCTATACCGTGGCCCCTCTTACAGCAGATCCGCGGGAGAAGTTTCCCTTAGGTCTCATGCCTGAGCAAAGCCGATTTCACCGACGCTGTCAAGCCTGGAACGCCCGAGCTGAGGGCCAAATCTGCAGTCCCTACCAACAACCGGGCAGGACCTAGAGGCCTGAAGGAGGTGTTGTGGGTGTGGTGGAGAGAGCACCGCCTTCGGAAGCCGAGCCCAGGTTTAAACCCCAGCCCTACGCAGGCTGCGTCATCGGTTTCCCATCAATAGGATGGAGGAGCTGCGGGGGCTCACGAGACAGACGTGGGAAAGACCCGGGCCGCCAGGTGCGAGGCCGGGGGTCCCGCCGGTCCGAGCCTGGCAGCCCAGAGCCATGACACAGGGTTTTCCCAGCGCTGCGCCTCCCTGCGTTCTAGCTCCCACTCTCCCTGCCTGGCTCCCTCACCAGTCTGGCCCGTTTTAGGGTCTCGAAGCGCCTTCCGCCGCGGCCGGACCCCCGGCGCGTTCCCGTCCGCGTCCCGCGCCCGCCCTGGGAGTCGGACCCGCGCCCTCGGCCCCGAGCGCCCGAGGCAGGCGCTTGGTCGCGCCAGGCCCCGGGGGGCGCCGTGCACGGCGGGCTCACCTGCAGGCGGTGGCTCTTGACCAGGTGCATGTTGAGTGCGGGGCTGTTGGGCAGGATCTTACCGCAGCCGCGCACCGTGCACAAGATGTTGGTCCGCACGGCCCGGGACAGCTCGCTCACCGACGGCTGGATGAGCTCCCGCGCCGGCGGCGCCGGACCGGCGGACTGTTGCCTCGCCCCCGCGGGTCGCGGCCGGCTGCCCCTCAGCCGCCCGGGGGGTCCCCATGGGCCCGAGGCGGCGGCGGCTCCCCTTGCGGCCGTCGGGCCGGCCGGGGCGCCCGAGGCCAGAGCCGCGGGCCCGGCCGCCGCCGCCGCCTCAGAGGCCGCCATGGCTCCCGCTCGGCAGCCGTGCCGAGCCTGCAGGCCCCGCCTCCTGCTGCAGCGACTTCCGGTAGGGGGCGGGGCCCCCAGGCTTATTAGCATCCGGCGGGTCCCGGCGGCCGCGGCGCCCCCTGCTGGGGGCGGAGTGCGTGCTTGCGGGAGTCGCTGCCAGGTAAGGTGGTCCGGTTGAAAAACCTCGTAGGGGTTCCTGCAAAGAGGTAGAGGGTTTTCTTTCCGTCTTTCTAGAAACATGACCTCGGTCAATAACTGGATAGAATAAAAAGCATTGCGAAGTTCTCCTTGTGGCGCAGCGGGGACGAATCTGACTAGGAAACATGAGGTTGCTGGTTCGAACCCAGGCCTAGCTCAGTGGGTTAAGGATCTGGCGCTGCTCCGAGCTGCGGTGTAGGTAGCAGATGCAGCTCGGATCTGGCGTTGCTGTGGTGTATGCAGCAGCTGTAGCTCCGCTTGGACCCTAGCCTGGAAATCTCCATATGCCTAAGGGGAAAAAAAAAAAGCATTGCCTTTTCAGGATCTTCCCAAAGATTAGAAATAACCCAAATATTCAAAGGCAGGAGACACAAGTGTATGTTAACTACGCTCTGGTTTTACCAGAACTGGGGAATGCACTTTTCACTGACTATCTGATTTTGCCTTTAAAACAGTCACAGCAGCTGTTTTCTTCCATTTGCAGATAACAAGCCCGAGGTCACATTAAACAAACGAAAGGATTTTTTTTTGGTCTTTTTTTTGTTGTTGTTGTTGTTGCTATTTCTTGGGCCACTCCCGCGGCATATGGAGGTTCCCAGGCTAGGGGTCGAATCGGAGCTGTAGCCACCGGCCTACGCCAGAGCCAAAGCAACGCGGGATCCGAGCCGCGTCTGCAACCTACACCACAGCTCACGGCAACGCGGGATCGTCAACCCACTGAGCAAGGGCAGGGACGGAACCCGCAACCTCATGGTTCCTAGTTGGATTCGTTAACCACTGCGCCACAATGGGAACTCCGACAAACGAAAGGATTGTTATAATTGACAGTTAATCATTTTAACTGCTGAAATTTGATTACTGTTTGGGAGACCATAGCTCAAGACAGGGTTCCAAAACCTAAGTAGGAAGCATGACTAGGTAGGGTAGGAAGCCAGGTGTAGCCAAAAAGGGGGGGGGGAGAGGTGTGCAGTAAAATGGGATACAGCCTTTCTTTATTATTTTTAAATTTTTATGGCCATGCCTGAGGCATGTGGAAGTTCCCAGGCCAGGGATCGAACTCACACCACAGCAGTGATCCAAGCTGCAGCAGTGACAATGCCAGATCCTTAATCTGCAGAGGCACCAGGGAACTCTACATCCGTTGTTTAGAGATGGCAACTGTGGAGTTCCTTGGTGGCACAGCACATTAAGGATACAGCATTGTCACTTCAGTGGCTCAGGTTGCTACTGTGGTGCAGGTTTGATTTCTGGCCTGGGAACTTCCAGATGCTGAGGGCCCAGCCAAAACCAACAAAAACAAAACAAAACAAAGAGGTGGCATCACTGGACTAATTTTGCAAGATTTCATGTGAAAGCATCCAAATTTTATGTATTAGCAGCCCTATTTGCTTTCTATTGCTGCAATAACAAATTATCACAAACTTGGCTTAAAGCGACGTAGATTTTGCTACCTTACCATTCTGGAGGTCAGAAGTCTGAAATGAGTCTATTGCTGAAGATCAAGGTGTTGGCCTGGCTGCATTTCTTCTGGAGGCTCGATGGAAGAATCGGTTTATTTGTCTTTTCCAGCTTTTAACAGTGATTAACGGTGAGCTGAGTCTTCTTCACATCACTCCGATTTCTTTAGTAGTCACATCTCTCTCTACTCTCTTCTCTTCCTCGTCCACTTTTGAGGACTCTTGGGATGACGCTGGGTTCATCCAGGAAATCCAGGATAACCTCCCCATCTGCAAAGTCCTTTTGCCTTGTAAACTAACAGACTGGCATATTCCAGGGCTTAGGTGGGAACATCTTGGAGAAGGGTACTATGCTGCTCACTGTAGTAACTAATTCTGATTTTAAAAGTACTGTGGGCTAACTGCCCCCCCCCAATCTATGTGTGAGATGGCATCCATGGACTATTATTTCTTCCAGCATTGGGTCTAAAAGTGCAGCTCTGAGGAGTTTCTGTCATGGCACAGCAGAAAGAATCCGACTAGGAACCATGAGGTTTTGGATTCGATCCCTGGCCACAGAGGGTTAAGGATCTGGTGTTGATGTGAGCTATGGTGTAGGTCAGACGCAGCTCGGATCTGGCGTTGCTGTGGCTGTGGCATAGGCTGGCACCCATAGCTCTGATTAGACCCCTAGCTCCATATGCTGCGGGTGGGGCCATAAAAAGACGAAATAAGTAAATAGATAAATAAAAGTACAGCTCTGGGAGTTCCCATAGTGGCGCAGTGGTTAATGAATCCGACTAGGAACCATGAGGTTGCGGGTTCGGTCCCTGCCCTTGCTCAGTGGGTTAACGATCCGGCGTTGCCGTGAGCTGTGGTGTAGGTTGCAGACGCGGCTCGGATCTGGCGTTAATGTGGCTGTGGCATAGGCTGGCACCCATAGCTCTGATTAGACCCCTAGCTCCATATGCTGCGGGTGGGGCCCTAAAAAGGACGAAATAAGTAAATAGATAAATAAAAGTGCAGCTCTGGGAGTTTCCGTCGTGGCGCAGTGGTTAATGAATCCGACTAGGAACCATGAGGTTGCGGGTTCGGTCCCTGCCCTTGCTCAGTGGGTTAACGATCCGGCGTTGCTGTGAGCTGTAGTGTAGGTTGCAGACGCAGCTCGGATCCCGCGTTGCTGTGGCTCTGGCGTAGGCTGGTGGCTACAGCTCCGATTCGACCCCTAGCCTGGGAACCTCCATATGCCTCGGGAGTGGCCCAAGAAATAGCTAAAAAAGAGAAAAAAAGAAAAAAAGAAAAAAAAAGAAAAAAAGTGCAGCTCTGGAGCCCAATTGCCTGGAGTTAATGTGGGCTCAGTTACTTGTTACCTAGTACCAAGCTTCAGTATTTACTTCAATAGAAGAAGTATTGTGGCCTCTGCCTTATAGGATTATTATGAAAATAAGATGCATATAAAATACGCAGCACAGTGCCTAGAGCTTTGTGGATCTGCATTTACTCCATCTGGTCTCAGGACTGCATTTGAATGCACGATGTGTCTCTGGACCATCACGCACACAACAGGTCAGCGTGCCATGTATTCTGGTTTCCTAAAGCAGGAGACTCTGCCTGGGAGGGCTGCATGGTGCAGGTTCAGATCATTCCCCTGTAGGCTGGATGACATGATTAGCGTCTTTCTTGTTCAGGCTCTAACTGCACATCCCTGCAAAGCACCAGGAAGGGCTGTGAGCCTGTGTGAAACCATCCTGGGAACCTATAGGGCCTCTGTACAGACCTAACATGGGAATTCAGGCACCAAGCAGAAGTGCCCTGTGTGCACACAGGGACGGATGCTCTAAATCATGACTATGGTCAACAAAAAAATTAGCATTATTAAGCCCCAACAGACTCAGCGCCTCACTCTGAGATAGCCCAAGCGTCTTTGCCATTTGCTATTAAGTCTAAAAGCATATTTTTCACATAAAATACCTACAATCTCCATGCACTACCATCACATTATATTGGTATAAAGCATTGTTGAGCCCCTTCTTTCTGACTCTATTTATATATCTGTAATATTAAGCCTCTTTTTTTTTTTTTAAATGGCCAAACCCATGGCATATGGGAGTTCCAGGCCAGGGATTGAATCTGAGCCACAGCTGCACCTTACGCCAGAGCTGTGGCAATGCCAGATCCTTTTTTTGGCAGGGGGGCCCATCCCAGGGCATGTGGAGTTCCCGGACCAGCAAGCTGTAGTTTCGGACCCAAGCCACAGCTGCAGCAATGCCAGAACCTTAACCCACTGTGCTGAGCAAGGGATGGAACCTTCGTCCCAGCACTCCCAAGATGCTGCCAATCCTGTTGCACCACAGCAGGAACTCCAATGCTGGATCTTTTAACCCACTGTGCAGGGCTGGGGATCGAACCTGCATCCCTGCAGCAACCCATGTTGCTGCAGTTAGATTCTTAACTGACTGTGCCACAGCAGGAACTCTTAAGCCTCTTTTTGATTTTCATCAGAAGTAACTGATACACCAATTTTCAAATGTCTTCATTCAGAAATTAGTGTTTTAGGGAGCTCCTGTCGTGGCTCAGTGGTAATGAAACTGACTGGTATTTAGGAGGACATGGGTTTGATCCCTGGCCTCCTCAGTGGGTTAAGGATCTGCTGTTGCTGTGGCTGTGGTGTAGGCCGGCACCTGCAACTCTGATTTGACCCCTAGCCTGGGAACTTCCAAATACCTCAGTGTGGCCCTAAAAAGACCAAAAAGAAATTAGTGTTTGTGGAGTTCCCCTGTGGTGCAATGGGTTAAGGACCTGCTGTTGTCACTATGGTTGCTTGGGTTGCTGCCATGGCAAGGGTTTGATTGCTGGTCTGCAAATTTCTACATGCTGTGGACACAGCCAGAAACAAACAAACAAACAAAATCGGTGTTTTTTCCTCCGCTCTGGGCACTGGCTAACTTCATCCAAATTTTCCCACTTCTTCTAACAGTTGAGGGGCACCTGTGGGTTCTTATATGGTAATCTTACCTCTAGTTTTACTTGTCCTCCTATTCTTTTTCTGTACTTCATTTGCCCAGATTTCCACACCTTTTAATTTTTTTTTTCTTTTTATGGCTGCACCCACAGCATATGGAAGTTTCCAGGCTGGGGACTGAATTCAAGCCCCAGCTGCCGGCCTACACCACAGCTGCAGCAATGCTGGATCCTTTAACCCACTGCACCTGGCCAGGGGATCAAATCTGCATCCAAGCAGTGACCTGAGCCACTGAAGTGGGAATCTTTTTTTGGGTCTTTTTGCCATTTCTTGTGCCGCTCCCACGGCATACGGAGGTTCCCAGGCTAGGGGTCCAATTGGAGCTGTAGTCACCGGCCTACGCCAGAACCACAGCAATGCAGGATCCAAGCCGCGTCTTCGACCTACACCACAGCTCACGGCAACGTCGGATCATCAACCCACTGAGCAAGGGCAGGGACCAAACCCGCAACCTCATGGTTCCTAGTCGGATTCGTTAACCACTGCGCCACGACGGGAACTCCTGAAGTGGGATTCTTAACTCACTCTGCCATAGTAGGAACCCCCCCGCCTCCCGCCCCAACCCCACCACCTTTTAATTTTATCATAGCTGTAACATATGCTGTTATACCCAAGTCCTGTGGAATAAGATAGGGACTAGATTTCTAAAATGTTATTATAGAAGGACATGTTATTTAGTGATGATTACTGAAGGATTTTAATCAAAAGTGACTATGTGCCAGTTTTTAAATGTCTTTATTCACAAATCCATATAACATTTGGATGCCATATGTATAAAAAAGATTTATAAGAAATATCGAAATATCATATTTACAATGAAATCATTATTTTATATAGCTGAGTAATCTGATATTCTACCTCCTGCAATAATAATTTCATGGCCCCTTTGATGGACCAATTTTGCAATTCTCCTAGGAAGTTTTGAGTTGGGTATAGTTTCTTGGTGCTTTTTTTCATGATTCAAGGCTTAAGAGAAAATCCCTGGAAACTATCAAGTAGAACCAGACCTCACCAGGATCAAGAAGAGCCAGGAGTGGGGAAAAAAAAGGCATCCTGTCACTTTTTAAAGGCCCACAACTGCTATGCTTTGCAGGAGGAGGAAAGAATCAGTCTCAAGAATTATATTTAACATTTCTAAATTGTCAGTATCAAGGATGAATTTCTAAAACAAGTTCATAGATAGAAGCTATCCAGCTTGCCATTAACTAAAATGCATATGCACACAGTCAAGGGTGCTGTGCTTACAAAACCAAATACACCTTATTTATCTCTAATTTTAAAATAATTCATTCCCTTACTGGGTATGCAAGTGAGCAATGGAGAAAGTGGTGCATCTGCAATACCTGAAATTAAAAAGAAAGAAAGAAAGAAATTGAAGATAATCACAGGGGCAAAGATTTGAGTCTTTTTTTTTTTTTAGGGCCGCACCTGCGGCATATGGAGGTTCCTAGGCTGGGAGTCAAATCAGAGCTACAGCCACTGGCATATGTCACAGCCATAGCCACGCAGGATCAAGCCATGTCTGCGACCCACACCACAGCTCACGGCAATGCCGGATCCTTAACTTACTGAGCGAGGCCAGGGATGGAACCTGCATCCTCATGGATCCTAGTCGGGTTCGTTAATCGCTGAGCCACGAAGGGAACTCCCTGAGTCAGTTTCAGAATGACCAAGATTATTGGTGGATCATGGACCACCATTAAGTGAAGCAGAATATGCCAAACAGGGCTTGACTACAGCTGTGAGAAAGCTCAGGGGCAATGAGTCAGCAAAGAGGCGGTCGAATGCAGTTCATTGTTAATTTTTCGGGCTGCTGATATAAGCTGACTACTTACCGGCTGGTGCTAAGGATTTCAGTGCTTCCAGAAGATGTGGGCTAGAGAACTTCACCAGGCACCGGAGGGGTTCTTCTCTGTCAGCCAAGATGCCCCCGTTTAAGTCACTTCTGAATTTTGTTTCAAGCTGTTGACAAATATATTTGTAAATGACTATCAAACACATCAGTTGGAATGGCAAAATATAAAGAAACAGGATTATGTATTTCGTTAGTGCTTGTTATTAAGAAATACAGGGTTTAATGGGGGTGGGAACCATTTAATTTGCTAGTTGCGAAAGTTGAGGGCAACCAGTATCTCAAACAATATTGAGCACAAAATACCAAGCATGCGCTGGGCCTGACACACAGGTGAGCTCGAATGTCACTTCTGCCTTCGGGCACAACCCACCTTTTTTTGGCCACACTAGTGGCATGCAGAAGTTCCTGGGCCAGGGATCGAACCTGAGACACAACAGAGACAATGCTGGATCCTTAACTGCTAGGCCATCAGGGAACTCCCAGGTGCCATTTACCTGAGCATTAAGTTTGCATTCTTTTTCTTTTTTGGCTGCACCCATGGCATGTGGAAGTTCCCAGGCCAGGGATTGAACCCATACCGCAGTTGCAATCTGCGCCACAGCTGCAGCAATGCTGGATCCTTAACCTGTGGCACCTCACGGGACCTTCCTAAATGTTCATTCTTAATGGAAAATGAGCACTGTTTTGTAATGTGTTATTTCAGTGTAAAAATGTCATGTCTTTTGAGTCACTTCCACAGTTTAACTTCTTATATGGATGATTTAAAAAAATATGAGTTCCCATAATGGCTCAGTGGTTAATGAACCTGACTAGGATCCAAGAGGACACAGGTTCCATCCCTGGCCTCCCTCAGGGGGTTAAGGATCCAGCATTGCTGTGAGCTGTGGTAAAGGTTGCAGATATGGCTCGGATCCCACATTGCTGTGGCTGTGGCGTAGGGCAGTGGCTACAGCTCCGATTCAATCCCTAGCCTGGGAACCTCCATATGCCGTGAGTATGGCCCTAAAAAGACAAAAATAAAAATAACAAATAAAAAAATAAGTAAATAAAATAAAAAATATACAAAAATAAGAAGCACAGTGTAGCAAGTCCCCACATGCACATCACCCAGATCACGATATAAACCTCAAATTTTTCTAATGGTGGCAATGGCCTTGCCCCGACCTGGACTTCCTGGTGGGCAGGGGCTCATTTTTGGCACAAGCCAGGTCTGCAAGCTACTCGTTCTTCTCCATGTGATACCGACTGGGCTGTGTAATGACTTACGTATCCACTCTTTTGACAAGTATTTATGAGCGCTGACCACATGCAAGCATTGTTCTAGGTATGGGTGGGCTAGAATGGTATAACCTAGAAGTTTTCTCCTGAGAACTACAGATCACAGCTGGTTAAACATAACTGAATTAATGGGAAAGGAGAAATGAAAAGGCAAATTCAAAACTTCTAAAAGCCTCATTTGCAACAGAGGAACTTATGAAATATGAGCAACAAGTCTATTTTAACTCATAAATTTATTATACAAAATTAAAAGTGACAAGTGAATAAGAGACAGTTTCTGAGAAATGTTTTCTACTTCAAGTTTTTATGTTTTTTAAAAAATATCAATCACTCATCGTTAGTTTATAGCCACGTCCTACCTTATACTGTGCAAACTCTAGTCTTGGTTGGGGATAGTCTCCAAAAATTTCCCGAGTCACTCCTTGGACTCTTTCTTTTTCAATTCTGTTTTCATGAATGATCCTTGAATCCACTACAGATAGAAAATGTCAAGAGAAGTGGCTGTTAGGAATAGATTTCATCCATAAAGTATATCCTTCATTCTTAACCTTTCCACTTGCCTGTATACTTTAAAAATAATGTTTACTGTTTCTTCTTTTGATTGTAATAATTTCATATGGTAGAAAAGTTGGAAAGTACAGGCTGATAAAAATGAAAATATAAATCACCCATAATTCTACCACACAGAGGGAAGTACTGTCAACATGTTCTTGTATTTGTCTAACCCCTCTTTTAGTAAGTCAAAAAGATGTATTTTTTAAACAGGTATTATAAAATACATACAATTTTGTATCTTACTTTCTTAACATGAAATCAATAGCAATTCTTATGTCACTGGAAAGTCATAAATATGTTTAGTTCACAATGGCTATACCATTTCATTTTATTGAAAAATCAGTGCCCAAAGATAGGAAAATTTTCATTTTTATAAATCTATATTGTACCCCACCACTTTTCTGTACTTTCTGATCCACGTTAGTGGATTCATACCCTTTTGTCTTGGGTGCTAGAGAGGGACTCATGTTGCTTGTGAGTAATGATAAAGTCACAATTCTGATTACAGGCCCACCTTGGAGTACGCCAGTGCATTTCCAGCCTGCCACCATACAGAGAATATCGCAATAAAGTGAGTCACATGAATTTTTTGGTTTTCCAGTGCATATAAAAGTTATCTCTATATGGTGCTATAGTCTGTGTGTGCAACAGTATGAGGTCTAAAAGGACAATGTACGTTCCTCAATTAGAAAGTACTTTATGGAGTTCCCACTGTGGCTCAGTGGTAATGAACCTGACTAGCATCCATGAGGATGCGGGTTTGATCCCTGGCCTCGCTCAGTGGGTTAAGGATCTGGGGTTGCTGTGAGCTGTGGTGTAGGTTGCAGACCTGGGTCGGATCTGGCACAGTGTAAGCTGGCAGCTGCAGCTCTGATTAGACCTCTAGCCTAGGAACTTCCATATGCCGAACATGCAGCCCTAAAAGCCAAAGAAAAAGGACTTTGTTGCTAAAAAATGCTATCTTCTGAAGCTTCAGTGAGTTGTCATCTTTTTGCAACAGTAACATCAAAGATTACTAATCACAGGGCAGGATAACAAATACAATAATGAAAAAGTTTGAAATATCTAACATTTGAATATTGCTAAAATGTGACACAAAGACACGAAGTGAGCAAATACTCTTAGGAAAATGGGGTCGATAGATTTACTCAAGGCAGGGGTGCCACAAACCTTCAACTTGTAAAAACGCTTATACCTTCGAAATGGGATACAGTCCTCAAGAAGCAGTCTATCCGGTGCATCGGCTAGATTTGGATTTCGCTCCTGGCTTTGCCAATTATTAGCTATGTGACTTTGCCTAACAAGCTATTAACCCTCTCTGAAAGGTTCCTGATGAAAAGTGCTTGTTCATGGGACTACTGTGAAAATTAAGGAAATGATGCATATAAACACCTTAGTAAGGTGCTTGGCATAGAAGAGATGCTCGACAACTCTTAGTTAATTTTTGTTTTTGTGGTGATTATTATTAGATGTTGTTCTAATAAATTCTATGAGACCTCTGGTAGCTTAGCTTCCCCATTTCAACAGAAACTTAACTTTCACTGTTTTTTGAATCACCATCCTGGTAATAAATGTTTTACTGGGTGACAGAAATCCAAAAAGGAACGTCTTTCCAAATTTCAGTTTTTATCTTAAAACACACATACTATGTATATCCAGCCCAAGGCTTCTTTCTTGTAGAGGTATAGAAGAGTTGTGAGTTTCAAAGTTCTAGGAAAAAAGAAAAAAGAAAAACGTGAATGTTTTCCCAATTTTGTTACATTGAAGAATAGCTATTAATTGGCTTTAGTGCATAAAACTATGGCGAATCCTATCTTTGGAGTTTCCCAACAAAAAGAGAGTGAGGCCATAGGCAGACTGAGTTGAGCACTTTTCCTAGAGTGGATACTGCGCCACGATGGGAACTCCGCGGCTGCTTTGTTAGAGCTCTACACCTTGCTAACATAAAGTGGATCTGGAAGAGGTATGGGTGTGAGTGCAAAAGCTAGAGGAGTCAAAGGCAGCGTTTACAATGTGACAGCTCAGTTCTAGAGCCATGTCTCTCTTTTTTGGCTTTTTAGGGTCACACCCAAGGCATATGGAGGTTCCCAGGCTAGGGGTTGAATTGGAGCTGTAGCTGCTGGCCTATGCCAGAGCCACAGCAACACGGGATCTGAGCCATGTCTGCAACCTACACCACAGCTCACGGTGATACCAGATCCTTAACCCACTGAGCGAGGCCAGGGATCGAACCCACCTCCCGACGGATGCTAGGTCAGATTTGTCTCTGCTGAGCCACAATGGGAACTCCTCTATAGCTATGTCTTTATGACCATTAAACACTCATTGAGGAGTTCCCGTTGTGGCACAGTGGTTAACGAATCCGACTAGGAACCATGCGGCTGCAGGTTCCATCCCTGGCCTTGCTCAGTGGGTTAAGGATCCAGCGTTGCCGTGAGCTGTGGTGTGGGTCACAGACATGGCTTGGATCCTGCGTGGCTGTGGCTCTGGCATAGGCCGGTGGTTATAGCTGCGATTCGACCCCTACCCTGGGAACCTCCATATGCCCTGGGAGTGGCCCTAGAAAAGGCAAAAAGACAAAAACAAACAAACAAACAAAAAACCCCAAAAAAACACTCATTGAGATTCCTTTTTGGAAAAATTACTTTCCTTTTGAGAGTCTGAATTGCTCAAACCCCTTCACTCACTTTCCCCCACTAAGGCCATTGTTTTTATAATTAAGTGTCTGACAATATGAGCTTTCCTAGACATGCAACCATCATAGCAGAAGAGTTGACAGCACTGTGGTAGGAGGGTGGCAGGTATGAGCGAGGGGGCTGCACAGAGTCATCACCTCCTTCTACTTAGAACAGATGAAAATATGTCAGTACAACATACCTAAGGCCTCAAAGACATACCCCGAGCCGTAACCATCCTACAGGCATCTGAACTCATGAGCACACAGATGCCACGCAAAGAAAACAAAACCCCTGAGCCTGGGAGCAAGGCCAGATCTGCTAAAGGGAAACAATCATTCAAATAATTGTGACAAATAAACTGTGGGACTTAATAAACCAACACCCTCTCCTTTGCTTCTGACCCCTGCATGGGCTGCTTGACTGATGGGACCAAAACTTCTGCTTTGTTCTTGCCTAAGAGAATAATTAATATAAGCAGCTTCAAAAGACAGTGTCACGTTACACTAAAGAGAAAATAAATTCTGATTTGGAAACAGAGATCTATAAGAAAGACTCCAATGACTACTGAACAAGTATTAAAAGATGAGAAAATGAAATAAAAAGCAGTGAGGAATTAGCTTCTTTCCCTGCAAGTTAACTGAAAACTGTCTCCACTTGAAGAATATCTGACATGACCTCCTGTTTTGGAGGGAGACTTTCCCATCGGCTCAGCTGCTAAATTATGTGTGAAAGAGAAAATGGAGACAACTTTAGAGTCACTGATGGGCTCACCTGATTATACTGTTTAAAAACAATAGCCTTCAGAGAGTCCAGGTAGCGGCTTCTCAGGTCCATTTTCACAATATGATGGTGTTTGCTTGCAATTGTCAGTGCCTTGAAGTGAAAATTAGCAAGACTATTAGGATTACTGTGTTTATCTCTGCATTTACAATATTTTTAAAGGAAAAAATGTGGGAGCTATTAGTGAATAATTTCCTCTTAAAAGTGAAAAGAGGAGTTCCCGTCATGGCGCAGTGGTTAACGAATCCGACTAGGAACCATGAGGTTGCGGGTTCGGTCCCGGCCCTTGCTCAGTGGGTTAACGATCCGGCGTTGCCGTGAGCTGTGGTGTAGGTTGCAGACGCGGCTCGGATCCCGCGTTGCTGTGGCTCTGGCGTAGGCCAGTGGCTACAGCTCTGATTCGACCCCTAGCCTGGGAATCTCCATATGCCTCGGGAGCGGCCCAAGAAATAGCAACAACAACAACAACAACAAAAAAGACAAAAAGACAAAAAAAAAAGTGAAAAGAAATCCAGAAAAGTTAAATCTCATGGCCTGTTACTCTGCTTGAAAAACAAAAGTGGCGAATGGCATTATGATGGTAACAAGTGGCAGGTCTTTTGTCCCACTTTTAGAAAAGTGATCCTGTTTAAAGTTAGGAATTATAGGAATTTTCTTATAATCAATTGCATAGCTGGTTGAGGGTGTGACATTGTCACTGCAGCAGCTTGGTTTGCTACTGTGGTGTGGGTTTGATCCCTGGCTTGGGAACTTCCACATGCTGAGGAGGC
The DNA here is from genome assembly GCF_016906955.1 of Phacochoerus africanus. Classification (NCBI taxonomy): domain Eukaryota; kingdom Metazoa; phylum Chordata; class Mammalia; order Artiodactyla; family Suidae; genus Phacochoerus; species Phacochoerus africanus. Next base: position 7,196,627 of record NC_062551.1, read on the forward strand.
GGCCAAAACAGAAAACAACCAATGTTAGGAATGAATTAAGTTCAGAGTTAAGAATAAACAATGAATACGCAAATGTTACCGTTTTTGATTCCTGGTCATTAACACTACCATGACATATCCACACAAAAATGCAAACGCTTTAGGACAGACATCGAAGAAAAAAGTGCATATTCAAGGCAATTTATACAAGCTTCCCATCACCTGGGAAAACAAGTTAGAAGACTGAAATAGAAGAGAATAAGATATTTATCTGGAAGTAGAAGGCAGAAATGAACTTTGCCTTAAGAGGCACATTAGAAAAGAACATTAGCTTTGGGGGTGATCCTTAAACTGGGTGTGGCAGAGTGGACTCACTGGGCTGTCAGGGGATGGAAAACCACTATTTATTAAGGAGGAAGGGGCTCCAGACATAAGGACAGTTAAGTGTTAAAAAGAGACAGTGCTGGGGGAAGGGGAGGGAGTGGGATGGACTGGGAATCTGGGGTTAAGAGATGCAAACTACTGCACTCGGAGTGGGTAAGCAAAGAGATCCCGCTGTATAGCACAGGGAACCATATCCAGTCACTTATGATGGAACATGATGGAGGATAATATGAGAAAAAGAATGTATATGTGTACCTGGGTTACTGGGCTGTACAGTAGAAACTGGCAAAACACTGTAAACCAACTACAATGGACAAAATAAAAATCACTTAAAAAAAAAAAGAAACAGAAGGGAGAAGCAGTAGCAATCTTTCTGCCATTTCAGTCAATAGCTAAGGAATTTAAATGATGAGCAGGAGTTCCCAACAGCTAAGGAATTTAAATGACGAGCAGGAGTTCCCGTTGTGGCTCAGTGGAAACAAATCTGACCAGCATCCATGGGGAGGCAGGTTCGATCCCTGGCATTGCTCAGTGGGTTAAGGATCCAGCGTTGCCATGAGCTGTGGTGTAGATCACAGACACAGCTTGGATCCGGTGTCGCTGTGGCTCTGGCATAGGCCAGCAGCTACAGGTTCAACTGGACCCCTAGCCTGGGAACCTACATATGCGTGGGTGTGGCCCTAAAAAGACCCCCCACCCAAAAAAAAAGACAAGAAAGTCTGTCCGCCTGCAGGGCCTGGTGCTCTCTGGGTTCTGGAGATGAAGCAGCCAGGATGGCGGAGCTACCTACCCACAATCAGCTCTGGGACCAGCGGAGGTGCCACTGTGGCTGTCACCCTGAATAGTGGAAGCAGCCGCAGCCACCAGGCTAATTTTGGAATGGCTCCTTTTGTGGGGAGGTGCTAGGAGGCCTATGATACCCAAGGCAGAACCTAAAGAGAAGCAGACTTTGACCAGAGGACCATCTTCTATGACAGCAGCCTTCTTGTGTGCAGAATGTGGGGGAAACGGGGACAAAGGAAAACAATGTTCATTAACAGGCAAACAAGGCAGGCCTGAAAAAGGGGTGAGGTACATTCATACGTAACCTGGCTGGAATGTTGTTAAGTTAGAAACAGCAAATTACAGACCCTATGTACCCCCCTAGTTTTTGTAATAAAACCTCTGAAAGGAAACAGCAAACCCCTTAAAAGTTTGGAAGTCTGGGTGAATGGGACCAGGACAAGGGCATGAAATCTTAAAAGACTGCATCTTTAGAGATGCCTGTGTTGGATTTTTACATTGAGCGTGAATCACTTCTTGATTACTAGACAATAACAAAGAGTTCTAAACCAATGCTTCTGCCATGCTCCCCGGGAGAGTAGTAACACTTTTTGCTCCTTGTATTAGGAGAGTAAGAATTACATGTGGTACTTTCCATCATGGTTTTTTTCTTTTTTTTTTTCTTTTTAGGGCTGCACGTGCGGCATATGGAGGTTCCCAGGCTAGGGGTCCAATTGGAGCTACAACTGCCGGCCAACACCACAGCCACAGCAATGCAGGACCTGAGCCGTGTCTGTGACCTACACCACAGCTCATGGCAACGCCAGATCCTTAATCCACTGAGCGAGGCCAGGGATCAAACCCGCAAGCTCACAGTTCCTAATCTGATTCGTTTCCGCTGTATCACGATGGGAACTCTGGTATTTTAGATCAAATGAGAGCGAGCAGTTTAAACCTACACAGGTCTGAGCTAAGAATAATAAAGTTTTTTTTTTCTTCTTCTTTTTAGGTTCGCACTATGGCAAGGGGAAGTTTCCAGGCTAGGGGTTGAATTGGAGCTGCAGCTGCTGGCCTTATACCACAGTCACAGCAACACCAGACCCGAGCCGCATCTGTGACCTAAGCTACAGCTCACGGCAACACTGGATCCTTAACCCACTGAGCAGGACCAGGGATTGAATCCGTATCCTCTTGGATCTAGTTGGGTTCATTACTACTGAACCATAGTGGGAACTCCCAAGGATAATACAGTTTTAAAGCTTAAGAGTAATTGGTTCCATACCTGACCCAGAAGGGGAAGATTGCTCTTCAGCTGGGAGGAAGAAATGAAGGCGTATGGAGTTTGGGAATAATATACCACGTAAGTAGGTTTGTACTGGTTTGGCTTTCTATACTGTGTTCCCCAGGCAATTCGAATCCACACTGCATTCTCCTCAGCATCTCTGAAGCTGACTGTCACCTTATTTAAAAAAAAAAAAAAATGATGTAAGTTCCCTAGTTAAAAATCTCATTGTGGCACCAACAGTTACTTTTTAAGGAGTGAAGGAAGTCACCATAATCTGGCATGCCGGCTGTGATCTGGTGGTCTCTTCTGGCTTCAATTACAGTGTTTTGGAAAATCTTTTGTGGGTTGTTTTTTTTTTTGTCTTTTTGCCTTTTCTAGGACCGCTGTGGTGGCATATGGATGTTCCCAGGCTAGGGGTCAAATTGGAGCCGTAGCCACCGGCCTACGCCACAGCCACAGCCACATCCACGCAGGATCCGAGTTGCATCTGTGACCTACACCACAGCTCACGGCAATGCTGGATCCTTAACCCACTGATGGAGGCCAGGGATTGAACCCACAACCCCATGGTTCCTAGTCGAATTAGTTAACCACTGAGCCATGACGGGAACTCCTTTTGTGGCTGTTTTGTAAAGACACTTTTGTGCCTTGAAAAATCCTTTGGAAGGGAAGATAAATTTTAATCCTATCAATTAGGGTATAACATCACAAATGTTCGATAATTTCTTGGGCTTGTCCTGAAAAACTGTAAGAGTTTATGAATGAAGGCAGCCTTACGAATGAGTTACCTTATAAGGAAGCCTTTTTAGCATTGAACCTGGCGTGCACTGTAAAGTTTTAAGAGCAAGATTTTTACGTAGCAATGGGTTTAAAAAAATACCAATCCTGGAGTTCCGTCACGGCTCAGTGGGAAACGAATCTAACTAACATCCGTGAGGACGCAGCTTCGATCCCTGGCCTTGCTCAGTGGTTAAGGGTCCAGCATTGCTGTGGCTGTGGTGTAGGACGGAGACTACAGCTCTGATTCGACCCCTAGGCTGGGAATCTCTATATGCTGCGGGTATGGCCCTAAAAAAAAAAAAAAAAAAGTTAAGAAAAAACACCCAATCCTAACTAATGCTTTTATGCATTTAGCTCAAATGCTAAAAATTACCCCAAAGCAAGGTTACATGGTGAGAATGTAGGAAATTCTATATGGTTTTCATTTCATGGATAAAATGTAGACCTTTCTAAACTTTTAAATATGACTGCCAGTTGCTATGGAATTTCATAGCAACTCCTAGATTATCAGTCACCCCCCACGCCCTCCCCCTGGCCACTCAGACCCTGGAAAGGAGGCACTTGAGACATGTGTACTTGGCTTGCCCACGTCTCTTATTTCCTCCTCTTGTATCTTGTTCTAGGAAAAGTGGGTGGTCTAGTGGCTGCTGGCATCAGCTAAGAAGGCAGTTAAAGTGGTCCCTCGGCATTCTGGGTGATTGGTTCCAGGACCCCCCTCCTGATATGAGGGTGCCAAAACCCAAGGATGCTCAAGTCTGTTATATAAAATGGTGTCGTTACCGCAAATAACCTATGCAGAGCCTCCCCCATACTTTCAATCATGTCTGGATTACTTACAATACCTACTACAGTGTAAATGCTACGTAAATAGCCATCAGTTAAGTGTGAATGCTCTGAAAACAGTTGTTGGCACAAAGCAAATCAAGTGTTGCTTTGTGGAACTTCTAGAATTATCTTCCTGGATATTTTCAATTTGCAGTTGCATGAATCCATGCATGTGGAATCCACGGACATGCAGGGCTGCCTCCGTTTTGACTCTGCCCACTCCCTATCTGGCTGCTTCCCCAAATTTCCTGTGTATCAGTCAAGAACCCACAAGCCCGGGGTGTGAGGGGTGCAGGGCAGCCTGGGCTTCCCCTGACCTCAGCCCCCACAGGCACACAGTGGGCCTCTGCCAGCTTGAATGGATGGGACAGGGTCTCATTCCACAGAGCTGCTTTGTGGCTCATCACAAAAGCAGTAACACCTAAAAAATCGAGACTGAATACAGTATCTAGAGGGCACATTTTACTAGGAGAGGACTGGTAGCATTCAACACTCTGGTGATCTCTCTAGAACAAAGAGAACATAAGTGAGGGCGCATGAAAGGGCTTAAAGAGGTCTGTGGCCTCCTGAATTGGAGGCACAGCTGGATGGACATATTAAAGGAGCCCCTTTTCTGCAGAGGGGCTCTATCTCGGAGCCAAATTGTCATAAGGGTCTGTGATCCAAAAAAGGTTAAAAATCAATGGGCTAAGAGAAGAGGGTGTCACAGCGTCAGTACAATCCTGGCCCGCAGGCTGTCAGCTGTTCCATCTCACACTCTTTTGTTTGTTTGTTTTTGGCACACCTGTGGCATGCAGAAGTTCCCAAGCCAGGGACTGAACTCCAGCCAGAGCAGTGGCAATGCTGGATCCTTAACCTGCTCGGCCCCCAGGGAACTCCCATCTCCCATTCTAGTAGTAAAGAATATTGTTCAGATATACAAAGAGGTAGGGACCAAATACAGATTTTTATTGTTTTCCCAAGAAACTCATGGAGTTCCCACTGAGGCTCAGTGGTTAACCAACCCAACTAGCATCCATGAAGACGAGGGTTCTGAGTTCCCGTTGTGGCATAGTGGTTAACGAGTCCGACTAGGAACCATGAAGCTGCGGGTTCGATCCCTGGCCTTGCTCAGCGGGTTAAGGATCTGCCGTTGCCGTGAGCTGTGGTGTAGGTTGCAGACGTGGCTCGGATCCCGCATTGCTGTGGCTGTGGCTATGGCTGGTAGCTACAGCTCTGATTAGACCCCTAGCCTGGGAACCTCCGTATGCCGTGGGAACAGCCCTAGAAAAGGCAAAAAGACAAAAAAAAAAAAAAAAAGACGAGGGTTCAATCCCTGGCCTTGCTCATTGGATTAAGGATCCAGTGTTGCCGCGAGCTGTGATATAGGTTGCAGATGTGGCTTGGATCCCACGTTGCTGTAGCTGTGGCTGTGGCCAGCAGCTGCAGCTCTGACTCATCCCCTAGCCTGGGAACCTCCATATGCCTCGGGTGTGGCCCTAAAAAGACAAAAAAAAAGGAAAGAAACTATCTCATTATATATCATCCTGCAATACCTGGGTAAAGCATTTTCACAGAGAGCTCAGATGAATACTGCTCAAGCTTAAGCTAGTGCGGCCAAGGGTCCCAAGTGGCTTGGCTAACTGGGGACTGTTCTGTTGTCCCGGGTCCCCTCTGGTAGCCGTAGACTGTCAGTAACTGGCCAAGACCCACAAGGTATGGAACATGTGTCTTAGTGTGAGATCAAATGAAGCTGACGATGCACAGAATGACCACATGTTTAACACACTCACCTATTTCACACAGACCATCAATCATACTCCACGACAGACAGGCATAAAAAGGGACAGTAAATGCACCACCTTTTAACAACTGAAACACACTCTGTAGTTTGTCTCTTCTTTGTAAGTTTTTCAAGAGCTTTCTAGTTTGAACTCTCACCTGATAAGATGTGCAGTCAATCCTCTCTTCCTCTCTCTCTCTCTCTCTCACACACACACACACACACACACACACACACACGTGCGCGCCCCCATCACTCCCCAGCTAGGCTCCCTGCACCCTCTCACATCAGCTTCTCTCCCTCATTGGTTCTCGGCAGGAGTTTTTGTTTTTGTTTTTGTCTTTTTGCTTTTTCTGGGGCCACTCCTGTGGCATATGGAGGTTCCCAGGCTAGGGGTCGAATCGGAGCTATAGCTGCTGGCTTATACCACAGCCACAGCAGTGCGGGATCTGAGCTGCATCTGCGACCTACACCACAGCTCACGGCAACACCGGATCCTTAACCCACTGAGTGAGGCCAGGGATCAAACCCACAACCTCATGGTTTCTAGTCAGGATTCGTTAACCTCTAAGCCACAACGGGAACTCCTGGGCAGGAGTTCTTAACCTGAAGTCCAGGGTTAGGATTCAGGGTGTCCATAGACTTGGTGGGAGAAAAATTCCATCTTTATTTGTACTTATTTCTAACTGAAATTTAGTATCTCCTTCCATTGTGAAGGTGGGCATCAAAGCAGTAGAATTTTTGCACCTGTTACTCTGTTGTCCACAGAAATCCCAAATAGTCTTACCACATTCCAATTGTTGCACATGCCTCAAAAATATCATTTACACCCATGAGTACTTCGCAACTAGTTGTTTTTAAACTCATCGCAGGATTATTGATTGTGTTAATAAAGAAGCGCATGCACTACTGTGTCGCAATTTGGGATTTTAATACCTTAGTAACTATTTTACGATAATTTGTTTTCCCTGAGATTCCATGTGTTTTAATTTCTAGCACCGAAAAACACTCTTCTAAGTGGTTAATGGGCCTCACTAACAGCCAAATGGTCGGTGGCACAAAAAGGTTAAGATGCCCATCCTAGAGCAGCAGGCAAGTCAGTCTTCCCTTCTGGGCACAAGATGCTACCTAGCAATGATATCACCATCACCAGTCTTTGGGAAAGTGGGATTATCCAGCCACTAGTTAAAGTGAGAAGCACAGTGAAGGCAAGGTGGGAGTCCTCAGTCACCTTGAGGAAAGGGGTGAGGACACGTGGGCCGGCGTGGAGCGGAGGGACGGGGAGACACAGGGGCTTTACCTGTTCATTCTCATCGTCTAACACCTGCAGTGTACACATCACATCATCACTAGCTGGTCTTTCAAGCAAGACAGACAGGACCAATAGAAAAGCTCCTCTGACCCCCTGGGAGTTCCCTGGTGGTCTAGTGGTTTGGATTTGGTGCTTTCACCACTGCAGCCCGGGTTCAATCCCTGGTCTGAGAACTAAGCTCCCACAGCAAGCTGCTACATGTTGTTGTCACGGGGGCAGCAGGGGAGGAGGGGGGAAGCAAGCTCCTCCCCTGCCCAGGACAGGGGACAACCAGTCCAGAGGTCAAGGGAGCACTGTTTAGGGGGAGGGGAGAACGAGCTGTGCAAATGCCAGGTGGCGGCAGTTATTCCAAGGAGAGGGAACAGCCTTGGCAAGTTCCAGAACTCAGCATAGATTAGTTCACCTTGGCTGGAGTGTGGAGTGCAGGCGATGACCCAGGAGGCAGGCAGCAGATCCAGGAGGGCAGAAGAAACAGATGAAGGAGCAGAACACAGACTCTTAAAAGTATGGATGAATTGGTTTGAGTCCAAAGATGTGAAACCAGTGGAAGACAGGCTTTAGTCATCAAATGGCATTAGGACACCTCCTTAACTTGAAAAAGAAATGGTAAATGGCTCGATCCTAGCTCCCTTCTTTCTTCCACCGAAGTTAAGTTCCTGCAGCTTAACCTTACGGGAGGAGGGCTGAGTGTGGAACCCTGTGGGATGCTCCAGGGAAGGGTGGAAGCAAAGGAAGGGAGTCAGTCATGGAGACAGCAAAGGAGCGGTTCAGGATGGGCAGAAGACAACCGGGAGAAGACAGCCCCAGGATTCTGCGATCAGTATCACTGCTGCCCTTCAACAGGGAGATTCTCAAACTGGAATGAGCACCAGTGCCCCCTGGAGGGCTTGGGCCCCCACCCCCAGAGTGGCTGATTCAGCAGGTCTGGGATGGAGCCCAAATGTCTGCTTGTCTAACAAGTTCCCAGGTGATGCTGACGTTGCTGGCTAGGGAATCACACTGGGAGAACCACTGTTTCAAAACTCAGTTTTGATATGGCGGCAAGGACAGTAGCCAGAATGCAAAGGGCTTAAGCATGAACTGGCAACGATGGATTACTCTTTTAAAGGGTCTTTTTGGGGAGGTCTTTGGAGGGGGTCAGTTAGTAATATCCCTCTTCCCTGTCCCTCTGGCCTGAGAAATAACGCAAAAGAGTTGGCAGGTTGGGAGTTCCTGTCATGGTGCAGTGGAAATGAATCCGACTAGGAACCATGAGGTTGCAGGTTCAATCCCTGGCATCGCTCAGTGGGTTAAGGAGCCGGCATTGCTGTGAGCTGTGGGGTAGGTCGCAGACACGGCTCAGATCTGGTGTGGCTGTGGCTGTGGTGTAGGCTGGCAGCTGTAGCCCTGAATGGACCCCTAGTGTGGGAAGCTCCACATGGTGCTAGTGCGGCCCTAAAAAGAAAAAAAAGAAAAAGAGTTGGCAGGTGGAGGCCAACCCAAGTTCTATTACCAAAAAGCTGCTGACTGGCTCACATCTCTAGGCACATGGCCCTCCTGATACCAGAGCTGCTGACATGGCCAGAGGGGTCTTCCTGCAGGGGCAGAGCCGGCCCTGGAGGAACAGGCCAGAACAGGTGCTCCCTGCAGGCAGCTGCTCTCACTCAGGTTAAGCCCTTGCTCCTGCTGGGAGAAAAGCGAAGGCGGCTGTGCATGCAGGACAAATGTGACCTGATGAGGAGCAGGGAAGAAGGACCTCCCTCCAAGAGTCCTGAGGAAGAAAGAACAGAGCTTGATACTGAGTCTGGAGGAAGGATGTACCTTTATTGAGACTTGAGCATGTTTATAAGCAGGAGAGAAGGAGTCAGCAGAGGAAGAGATTAAGGAGGCAAAAGAGATGAGAGAAAAATAAAGCAGGTCTGTTGGCGGAGGAGATGGATTCACAGCACACCCAGGAGGGTCACTGGGAGAAAAATGAGGGGGTATGTTGTGAGGAGCGGAGGAGTAGAAAGCAGGACCAGTTTCAGACCAAGGGCCAGGCAGAAGCGGGAGGGACACGCCAAGGAGCTTCTGTATCAAAGAAGAGGGACCAGCACCATTCCAGAGAGGATGGCCCTAGCATGGTGAGTGGGACCGACTCTGCTGTGGACAACTAAGGCAGCCTACGGGGCGAAGGAGAGGAGCCTGTTCAAAGGCAGTGTCTTGGTCTATGGCAAGATGTCGAGGTGGTCCCTGTGGAAAGGGAAAGGCAGCTGCAGACCCCGGCACTCTTGAACGTCACTGACCTCCACAACCACGAGGCCCCCAGAGCTCTTTAACTAAAGCGCAAGCAAGACGAGCACGTCAGGTTCACAGTCACACCAGCCACGCCCCGAGTGCTCAGGAACCGCACGGGCTACGAGCTGTGTACGGGACAGCGCCGATCGAGAACGTTCCATCAAGCAGAGCTCCCGCCCGGAGAGGGAGGCACTCCCGCCGGCCTGGGAGGTGAGGGAGGTTCTTACAGTGCGCAGCCTTTGCCTTTGATGTGGGTTAGAACAGCATGGAATGTTACTAACTGAAATTCTTCCAGATTACAAACAAGGTAGTAGCCAATTTTAAGGGCACAGATGCCTTGAAATTGAATTTCAAGGAAATTCTGATAAATTCTATTCTTACATTTTTTAAGGCCCTCTGAAGAATCTTCTTGAATGAACTTTTGAATTGCTCCATATCAAAAAGGTCAGTGTCTCCACCTGTCAAGGTGAAAAGAAAAATCGAGAAGAATCAGGGGAGCGGACAGTGTCTTCAATACATTCGCGGACACTCTGAAGGTAAGCTTCTGGTATAGCCTCAAAGAGCTACAACGATCGGATCACCCAGATGCTGCTGGGACCTCGCACAGAGCATCACCAAATATATTTCTGATTTTTCTGTAAATGATCATCATCACTTCATTGGGCAAGAAGAGGCTTGAGAGGAACACACTGCGATTCGCTTTCCGACTGCCCAAATAGCAAACGCAAAGGTTCAGTTTAAAAATGGAGACTCTTACCTGCGCCTTTACTCATCTGAAAAACATCCCAAACTTTCTGGTGCCGATGAAACTGCATATCTGATAGAGGGAGGAAAAGCTTATTACTATCATGGCGAAGAGCTTTCAGGAAACATGCTTATAAATACATAAAAATGTGAGAGTGGAGAAAGTAACAAGAATTTACTAAGTAAGTTACACAGATTTTTATTCAAAACATACATTTATATGGCTTAGATTTACTCCAGACAAATAAAGCAAGTCCTAAAGAATGACTCGACATAGTAGAAACTTGGCATTTTTTCTTATTTGGTCAGACCATTTATTCTGTCCACACAGGCCCGCTCCGCGGAACAGATTAAAGCCCTGGCTGCATCTCTCCTGCTGGCCAGGGATTACGTGCTCCTGGACGGGCCTTTCCCTAGGCTCTTCCCTAGTCTGGAGCACAATTCTCCTAGCTCACGGCACACCTCACTCTCATCTCTCCTAAAACGCCACCATGCGGAAAGGCCTACCCTGAGCATCCTCCCCAAACGGCCCCCCATCCTGCCTTGCTCAAGCTTCCTTCATAGCACTTATCACTATCGCTACCTGCCATTAACAGCAGATATTTATTTATTTATTTATGCTTTTTAGGGCCACACCCTCGACACATGGAAGTTCCCAGGCTAGGGGTTGAATCGGAGCTGCAGCTGCCAGCCTGCACCGCAGCCACAGCAACACCAGATCCAAACTGTGTCTGCGACCCACTCCATAGCTCACGGCAACGCTGGATCCCTGACCCACTGAGCGAGGCCAGGGATCGAATCCACATCCTCATGGATACTTGTCAGATTCTTAACCCCCTGAGTCACAAAAGGAACTCCAGCTTAAAAATTCTTGATTATTTGTTTTGCCTACTTAGGTACAATGTGATGCTTGCCCAGCAGACAGCATCCAAAGGGTTTTGTTTCTTTCTGGCATTTTCTTCCTTGGTTCTGTGTTTCAGAGTTCAGAGGGCCTGCTAAATGATCTATGAATAAGGTTGTTCTAATAATAATGGAAATTAAACATATTTTGTTGTTAATGATTCTTTTAAACCCAAAGTAGAAGTTCATGATAAATGGCAAGGACTTAAATACAAATGAAGACATTTCCTCCAACAGAACACGTCCTAGACTAATCCATGATCTTTGTGACAAGTGTGGGCCACCTCTGGCGTCTCCTGTCTTCGCCAGGGATCCACTTTCCCTCTAGTTGCAAAAGCAGACCCCAGAGCCGTGCCCGCCCTTCCCACTCAGGCCCCCCTTGACCACACCACATGCAAGTCCAGCCAGTGTCAATCCTTACAAGCGGCAGTGTAATTAGAACAAATTCTCGGAGATCTATTTCTAAATTATATGAATAATAAGGCCTGACAAGTATTTACTATGTGCTTATTATATGCCAGTTACTGTGCTAAGAGCTTTTTAAATTTCACTGAATTCTCAGAACAATCCTGTGATGGAGATGCTGTTATTATCTCCACTTTACACAGGAAAAATCTGAGGCCTAGAGGTGATGCGACTTGGCAAAGGACGCAAGACTGATAAGTGGCAGAGCTGAAATATGAAACCAGGTCAACTTGATGCTGGCATCTGGGCTGTCACATACAAAACTGCCTCTCTGATGAAACTGGATGAGTTAAGAGTAAATACAAATCACCAAAACTTACAAATGATGTCTAAGAGGGCTGCGTCGTGGAGACGTGCACGCTTCTCCTGAAAGAGAGGATGACGTATTCAGTAACTGTTGCCATGGATTTGCTTCTGCCCCATTTATGGCGCATTTTAGAGTCGCTTAGAGCAATGATGAGGGTCCTCCTGATGCTTTACTGACACCCTGTCTCCAGTCTCCTGTTCAGCGACAAAGGAACCTCTGAGGTGTGTCTCAGTACAGGCTCTCACACCTGCTCTCCTGCGATCTTTTTCTCATTTACCAGTTTCCACTTTTTGTTTTGTCTTTCAGGCAACTATATCCTTCTAGGCTTCCTCTGTACCAGGGTTTTTCAACCGCGCACTAGTCATTTGCGTCAGATAATTCTTATTGTGGAGCGCGGTCCTAGGATGATAAGGAGCATTCCTGGCCTCTACGAAGCCAGCGACACCCACTTCCACAGGTTAGCCAAAGCAAGCTGTCGCCAGGCATTTTGTCCTTTGGGAGACGAGATCATCCCAGCTGAGAACCGCTGCTCTATACGTGCACATTTAAGTTTGCATATTATACACTTTTAAATATTATATAGAAAGACATGGTTTATTCTTTTTCTTTTCTTTCTTTCTTTTTTTTTTTGTTTGCTTTTTAGGACTGTACCTGTGGCATGTGGGAGTTCCCAGGCTAGGGGCTGAAGCGGAGCTGTAGCCACCACAGCCTTAGCAACGCCAGATCCGAGCCGCCTCTGTGACCTACACCACAGCTCATGGCAATGCTTGGATCCTTCCCCCAGTCAGTGAGGCCAGGGATCAAACTCACATCCTCATGGATACAGGTCAGATTTGTTACCACTGAGCCACAATGGGAACTCCAGAAAGGAACTAATTATTAATTGGCTTTTTCATCTTACAATGACTGCTTACAAATTAGTGGGGAGAAAAAAGTGAATACTTAGGGAGAAGAAACAGACAATTAATACAAGTTAAAACAAGGAGGAGTATTCTTTTTTTTAACCTATCAGACTATCAAAGATGAGAAAATAATTGTATTCAAATACGTTGGTCAAATTGTACAGAATGAGGCACCTCTTTCACACATATTTATTTACTTATTTGTATTTTTATTTTAAAATGATCTCAGCCAATTAAAAATTCGTTCCTTTTTGGAGTTCCCATTGTGGCTCAGTGGTAACAAACTCAACTAGTATCCATGAAGACCACAGGTTCGATCCCTGGCCCTGCTCGGTGGTTTAAATATCCGTTGTTGTCATGAGCTGTGGCACGGGTCACGCTGCTGTGGCTGTGGCAGTGGCGGACAGCTGCAACTCTGATTTGACCTCTAGCCTGGGAACTTCCATGTGCTGTGGGTGCGGCACTAAAAAAAAAAAAAAAAAAAAGTTCCTCTTCCACTCTAGTGGTACATAGTCCTCGTCACTCCTCAGCCTGGCAGCTGCTTTACATGTCTTTTGGACTAAGGAAAGGAAAGAAAAACCTAAAGGGTAGGGTGACGTCCAAGGTTAATGATTTTTTTTGTGTGTGTGTTTTTGTCTTTTCTAGGGTCGCACATGCGGCATATGGAGATTCCCAGGCTAGGGGTCTAATCGGAGCTGTAGCCACTGGCCTACACCACAGCCACAGCAACGCGGGATCCGAGTTGCATCTGTGACCTACACCACAGCTCAGGGCAACACCGGATCCTTAACCCACTGAGCGAGGCCAGGGATCGAACCCGCAACCTCATGGTTCCCAGTTGGATTCATCAACCGCTGCGCCACGATGGGCACTCCAAGGTTAATGATTTTGAATGTTGTTACCTGACAGAGCAGAACCAAGTCCTGAGCAAGAGACTCCTTTCTCTGCCGGAAGTTTACGGCCTGCAGTTGACTTTCAGACAAAAAATCCCAGGCTTTTAGGATCGTCATCATTTCAGTCATTGGGATTTTCAAGATGGTCCTCCTGAAAAACTCGGCAACGGTGTCATCCATCTCTCTGACACTGTAACGAAACTAAACCCCAAAATAGCACAACAACCTATTAATCAAACGCAAAAGGGTAGTGAATTTTTAGCATCATATTTTTAGACAGATTTTTGATTTGTAGATCAAAGACCCAAATGTTTACCGTTTAGGCACTCTGTGAGGAATAATTCAATTGAAAGATTTAATTATTTTCTCCTTAAGCGTACACTTAAATATGTTTGAGAGTTGGGTTTTTTTTTTTTTTTTGGTCTTTTTAGGGCCACACTGGAGCTGTAGCTGCTGGCCTACACCACAGCACAACAACGCTAGATCCCAGCCGTATCTTCGACCTACACCACAGCTTACGGCAATGCTGGATGCTTTAACCCACTGAGGGAGGCCAGGGATTGAACCTGTGTCCTCGTGGATGCCAGTCAGTTTTGTTTCTGCTGAGCCACAATGGGAAATCATGTTTGAGAGTTTTTAAAATCAGCGTTCTCTCTCCTTTCTTGGCTAGAGTATTTTGATCTTTTGATGGCAATGATATGTGAATCATTCACTCATTTGCTGATTCATGTATCAAATTACTGGGCACCTGGGCATGCCAGGCACTTTCTAGGCACTGGGGATAGATAACAGCTTTAACCAAAAAGACAAAAATCCCTGCCAATATGGAGCATCCATTCTAGCTGGGAGAGATGGATGGACAACAGGAAAATCATGGCGCGTTAAAAGTGATGAGTGCTGAGGAGAAGATGGGGCATTAGGATGCTAGCAGTAGTGAAAAAATGGAGCAGGTTGGGAGTGGGTGGGGAGAGGGAGATGGAGAGCAGGCCTCAGGGAGCAGGTGGCATTTGAGCCAGTCCTCGGAGGGAGAGTGAGCCGTGTGTCTAGCTGGTGGAGGAGCTTTCTGAGCAGATGGAACAGCAAGTGCAAAGGCCCTGGGGCAGAGAAGGAGGCCTTCAGGGAGGCCAGAGTGGAGAGTGAAAAGGCGAAGAGGAGGGGGTGAGATTATGGCGGGCCCGGGGGCAGTGTCAGGATGATGGCTTTTACTCTGACAGAACCAGGTGCTGGCAGGTCTTGAGAAGAGGTGCGATGAGCTCTCACTCACGTTTTCTGCCAGGATCGACCTGGCTACTGTTCTGAAATTGTGGTCTAGGAGGAAGGGCAGAAGCAGGAGGCCAGCTGGGAGGCTGCTGCAGTGAAATGATGTAGGTGAGGGATGAGGGTGGACAGAGGTGGAGAGGGTGCAAGAGGTCAGTTTCTGGATATACCTTCAAGAGAGAGGTCATGGGATTTCACATTGGATTAGAAGTGGGGCGTCAGAGAAAGAGGTGTTAATCAAAGATGATGCCAAAGTTTTTTTGTTTTCCTCTTTTGTTTGTCCCATGGCACATGGAGTTCCCAGGCCAGGGATCAGATCCGAGTTGCAGTTGTGACCCAGGCCGCAGCTGCGGCAATGCCAGATCCTTAACCCACTGTGCCAGCCCAGGGATTGAACCTGTGTCTCAGTGCTCTCCAGATGCTGCTGATCTCACTGAGCTACAGCTAGAGCTCCGAAGCCAAAAGTTTTTACCAGGTAACCAAAGGAATGGAGTTACCATTACTTGAGATAGGGAAGAGGGGGGTTGAAGACAGAGGAAGGCTCAAGAAATCTTTTTTTTTTTTTTTTGGCTGCGCCTGTGTCATGTAGAAGTTCCAGGGCCAGGGACTGAACCTGAGTCACAGTAGCAGCCAGAGCTACAGCAGTGACAGTGCTGGCTCCTTAACCCACAGAGCCACCAGGGAACTCCAAGAAATCCATTTTGGGTTTTTTTTGTTTTTTTTTTTGTTTGTTTGTTTGTTTTTGTCATTTGCCTTTTCTAGGGCAGCTGCCGTGGCATATGAACATTCCTAGGCTAGGGGTCTAATTGGAGCCGTAGCCACCAGCTACGCCAGAGCCACAGCAACTCGAGATCTGAGCCGCATCTGCGACCTACACCACAGCTCAAGGCAACGCCGGATCCTTAACCCACTGAGCAAGGCCAGGGATGGAACCTGCAACCTGATGGTTCCTAGTCGGATTCGTTAACCACTGCACCACGACGGGAATGCCCAAGAAATCCATTTTGAACATTTACATTTTCAGGTTAATTGGTAGACTCCCAGTGGAATTGCTGACTGAGCAGCTGGACTTATGAGCCCATAGGACCTAGTAAAACCTGGAGATGGAGACGATTGTGGTCTCTTTCTCTTTAAGGCATCACCCAGTAACAGAGCTATTACCTAGGCCTTCCTGCCCCAAGCCTGAAGGTGAGATTCTGCCACTATCCAAAAGGTCTTGAGCCCCATATCTTGTGTGGGTCCCTCAAAAACAGACAGGGACAGAGACCTTCTGGAGCATGACCTAATGGCTCTTCAAGTTGTGGCCCTGGGCAGAGGCCTCTGAGTCTCTTCCTCAGGGCAGAGGCTGTGGGTCAAGGGTAAGAGCTGATCTCAACTCTGCCACCTCATTTGGAGACACTGATAGGCCTCTCTCTTTTAAAGAGAAAATAAAAAGCAAGCAAGCATACTTTCTAAACAAAGATTAAGCAGGACGTCTGCAGACTTTACATTCCTCTAACAACCTATCTTTGAAGAAAGGGGTGTCCGTGTTTATGACACGAGGCAGAAGTCAGTCAGTCAACCTCATATGCCTCCACCACTAATTGTGGGATTTCCAAAGACAAACAAGAGATTCCTCTAAAAGAATCCTGGCTGTGACTTATTTCTACCACTTGAGTGTTTGTTGAACATGGCATATAATTTATTACTATTGCCCACTTCTAAAAAAGATGTGGCTAGTTGAAGGTATTTTGAAAAGACACTAAAAAACAATAGTTAAAATTGAAGAAGAATGATCAGGAGTTGTTTAGAGAGAGAAAAATAACTGAATTAAGAATGTGGGAGCAGGGGTTCCCATCGTGGCGCAGTGATTAATGAATCCGACTAGGAACCATGAGGTTGCGGGTTCGATCCCTGGCCTTGCTCAGTGGGTTAAGGATCCGGTGTTGCTGTGAGCTGTGGTGTAGGTTGCAGATGCAGCTGGGATCCCGGGTTGCTGTGGCTCTGGCATAGGTCGGCGGCTACAGCTCCAATTAGACCCCTAGCCTGGGAACCTCCAAATGCCGTGGGAAGCGGCCCTAGAAAAAAATAGGCAAAAAGACAAAAAAAAAAAAAAAAAGAATGTGGGAGCAGCATCAGGATCATGAAGATTGAGCCAGATTTGTGTCCTTGTCCAGATATAAGGACCCACCTGCCTTAATGACAAGACAAACCCTCACCTTGGTCCACAGGGTCAGCGTGGTTCGGTTTGCTTCTTGCCTCCCTATCATTTACCACACTCTCCTTGGCTTTCTGAGTTCCACCTACAGTGGCCTTTGAGTTTCTCTGTTACAAAGTGATCACTCGAGCTAAGCATCACTGTGTCTGCAGTTACCCCTGCCTGGACAGTTCCTCCTGTACCCTTGGCTCTTGTAATTCAGGTCTCAGCTAAGCTCCTTCACAGACTTATTCTGCCCACCCAGTTTAGTTATTTCCCCACCTTTCACTGCTTGTCTTTACAGAAATTACCTGAAGTTATCTTGCTTACTAATTACTTTATGGCATTACAAATTTGATTAAGCTCCACTAGGGCAGGAACTATGTTTGTGTTATTCATTGCTGCATTCCTAAAATCTCGAACAGGGTCGGTCTAGGCAGCCTGAGAACTGTCTAGTGGAAATAACTGAGAAATACTAGCAGCGGTACCTGACGAGGTAAACAACCTGAGAAGAATTAGGGTCCAACGCTCATTGAAAGTATCAAACCGACGTTCCATCAAAAACACTGGAGGTGTGGGTGGTTGTTAAAACACAGATTTCTGGGCCCCAACGACTTAAACTCGGGGGTGGAGTGGACCGAGAAGGGCTTGAGATTTTTGCATTTTTAGAATAGGAGTCTTAGTTCTGGCAAAGGTGGGGAATGCCATTCTAAAGAATTCTGGTAGAAAGAATGCACTCGATCTTATCAGTAAAGTTTGAAAGCCCTTGAATAAACTTCGGATTCTGATACCTAATTTCTTTGTATTTCCTAGCACTTAACACAACGCCTGGCAAATAGCAGGTGCTTGAAATACAGTAGTTGAATGAACACATGACAAAAAAGATCTGCTTTACATAACTTTCCTGTAAGTCTACGGAGCCGAAAGGCTGCCATAAGGACCAGAAGGAGTAATGCGAGAGGCTACAAAGACTAAAAAGGATACACGCTACGGTTAACCAAAATCTAAACATCCGACTCTGGGGAAAGGAGCAACCCAAGGTTGGGATAGTTCACCCCGTGACAGCTCGGGGCGGAGCCAGCAGGACGCAGTCCCTACGTTAGGCTCCGCCCCACCACGGGCGGACGTGACGTCACAGCCCAGCATCACCGCCCTCCTCGTCTCGGCCTCAACCGTAGTCCCCAGCCCCCTGCCCGAGACCAAGAGCCCACTCCACGACGTGGGGCAGTTGAGAAAGAGTCGCCTCAGAGGCGTGGGATGTGGCTTCTCCAGGGCTCCTGCCACACTCGGGGGGCCCGATCCCGTGCCACCAGCGGCTGTCTTACCGTTCCACATCGCAGGCCGGCTCTCTCCTCATCTATTCCCGCCTGCTGCACCTTCAAAGCTACCAATTGCAGTTCCCGCCGCCCTCGAGCCCCGCCCACTGGAGCTCAAACTTTGGACTGTACCCTCGGCACAGGGGACCGCGTGGGGAGAGCGACCGGAGTGAAACTCGCTCGGCTTCCGCCTTACTCTTGTTATCAGAAAATACTGTTTGAATGCAGTAAGTCTTAGCCATGAAATATGGCTTGTCAGTTTGGCCTCAGTGTACGCCCTGCCGGCCCTCCGTGGACTCGCTCTCCCTCCCCCCACAGCACCTGAAAATGGGCCCGTCCAAGCCGGGCGGCACATGCGCCTCAGGCGGCGAGAGGCGGGGGCCGGCCCGGCAGGGTCAGCTGTGTAGGGCGCCCGGCCGCCGCCACCAGGACCTGTACCGGCTCCAAGGCCGCGGGCTTTTGAGTGCAGCGTCTTCGCTGGTGAATACCGCTTCCGCTCTCCGCGTGTGGCTGCGAGTCGGGTGAGTCTACGGAGCGCTTTCTCCCGGGCCGCGGTGCCATTGGAGGCCGCTGGACACCCACCTGTCCCCGCCCAAGGTCCTTCCCTCGTGCGCCCCGCTGCGTCCCGTCCTGCCGAGACTTCTCGCCTCCCTCGGAGGTTGGGACCGCCGCTCTGGGGATTGCCTGAGCCCCGAACCCTCCAGCATTCGCCGAGGACGCGCTGGTAGTTGAGAGTAGGCTTTGGTGTAGACTTTTCCCTCTGCTGGAGTAGGCCCCGCTGCTCTCTAGCCTCTGACCTTGGGCGAGCTGCTCCTAACCCTGGGCCTCAGCTTCCTCGCCTGTGAAATGGGTGTAACACATCGCGTTGGTTGTGAGAAGGGATGCCCTTAACGCTGTGTTTGCCACGGTGAGCGCTCGCTACCTTGTGTGCTTATTGCTGTTACTGAATAGCTGGGAGTAGAGAAATTGCCTGCAGAAGGTGGGATCCTGTTAGGTCGCTTCTCAGCTGCGGCGAAAGTTGCCACCAACTCGCGGCGTGAGAATCCAGATTGCCAAGATCCCCAGCAGTACACTTTTCAAGGAAAGTGACGTTCAAATCCCTTTTCTTGGGTTTGAAGGTTACCTTGCTTGTCGTTTCACAGTGAGTGCTTTATGAAGTCTTAAATAAATCCGAGTTCTGGAAATCCTTCGTTTGAAGATTTAAATATGTAAAAGAACTTTTAGCTGGCAAAGGAATTTTGTTGTGACAGCCCTTGAATCTCTCCTATACATAAAAGCTTCTGGGCTTGTTTGGTGGATTTAAAATGAGCCTCATTTCCATTCTTTTTTGTTTGTTTTTCTTAAAAACTATGTTGCCCTCTGAACCACTTCTCAAAGCTGTGATAATCCTGCGTTCAACACTGGGCAAACATGTATTAGGCATTGATTGTGTGCCTTTAAGGAGAATATTCCCTTCCTCACTAGCCAGTGTGGTCTTTGAGGTATATGAACTACTGTTTTGTTTTTTTTTCCTGAAACTCACTTGATTTGACGGAGTGCTCAGCACCAAATAATTGCTGATAAATATTAGTTTAGAGACGGCTACCACTGGGCCCATCTCTTAGAAACTCTGTGCATTGCTCTCCAAAGCAGTGGGGCATGGTCTGTAGTCTGGGAGCACTTGTCACTTTCTTAGTAGCATCTGTTGAGATTTGGTCCCTTTGCGGCTGTGATAAGTAGATGTCGGTAGGTTGAGTAGTCCCCTGCTGCCTCTGTTGGTTATGGTGCAGTTTGGCATAGAGACATGCTAATTCAACTAACTCCAGTGCTTTCTGAAATGTAGGTTTTAAAAGACAAGTATATTTTAGAAAGCCTTAAGTATTATTTTATAGTTTTTCCTGGAGATTCTTAAGTTTCTGAACAAGAGACTTCTGGCCTTGTTTTAAAATGCCTTTTGAAATTATAACTGTAGGGTAAATTTCTTTCTGGCAAAGCTGCACAATGGCAAAACCTTTCTAAAGAAAACCTGAGTGGCATTAAAATGCAGGGTTTCCCCCTTTTGATTATAGATCTATTATAGATCTACCGAAGTGTGTTATTAGAATGCTTATTCCCTTTTCTTCCCCAGAGTTAATGTATTACTTACTGTCGGGGTTGTTTTTTGTTTTTTTTTTTTCTTTTTTCCTAAAACTGTGCCACCTGCTGGTTGAAATCCTCTGTCTCAGAGTACTCAGGAAAATTTGACCTCAGAGTCTTGGTGGATAGAATAAGGTGAAGTAGTGACTAAAACTATAATTTTTGTGTCTTTAGTGAGAACACCCTACGGCTTGGACCCTCGCAGCCTACCCCCAAGTAAAAGCTGCAGTTGCTTTGCGGGGGCCTATTAGTTACTGAAACACAGATGAGCATTTTTAAGAGTTTGAACAGAGTGTTTTAGTATCAAGGAAAGGGATGGGGTTGGCAAGGGGAGGGGAGAGTTGTAATTGTGACAAGTTAATTGTGCTGATGTTTTCTAAATGCCATTGTAGAAGGGGGTCCGAAGTTTTATGTTTAACTAAATAATAACAGTTTGAATGGGATTTATCCCTCTCTTTCTCACTGCAAACACCCGTGCACAGTCTTATCTCTACCTTTGCTTCAGCACTGTGACTGGTGTTCATAACTACCCGACACTACCTTTTGCAATTGTTTTCTGTATTCTTAGTGGTAACAGGTGTTTATCCTTTGAGTGTGAATCTTGTTTTTGGAAATGGCTTGAATTTGGGAACTTAGTTTTGAGAAGAACCTTAAGAATGCAGTGTAAGGATATACTCTGATATCCTTAACTGATGTAGCCGGTCTCTTTCGGGCCCATTAGGACAGATAACCAAGTTCACACAGCAGCCTGTTTCATTGTTGGACAGCTCCAGGAAGAGGACATCTGCCTCTTTATTTCCACACTTTGGCTTCCAGTCGTTTCCTTGGACACACGTCAGAGTCAGTTCAGCCCAGGCTTTCCCAGCATGTGACAGAGCATTTCAGCTATGCAAATAATGCTTCCCATATGCTGCTCTCTTCCGTGTTTCAGACCCTCACATGTTTGTTTTAAACCTCTAATAAGTGAAGAACTAATTCCATTTTATAAAAAAAGAGACTTAGGTCTTAAGTAGCCAAAGTGATATAATTTGTGAAGAGCTGCGTCCACAACTTTTGCCTTCAGACCCACATCTTCTCCCTGCACAACACTGTAAACCAGCGGTAATGGAAAAAATAAAAATCATTATGAAAAAAATCCTTTGCCTGTCCCGCTTACCCAGGCTGTTCTTGCTATCCATCTCTCTTGTGGGTTTCTCTAAGTTAGGAAATAGTCCCAATTTCATTAATGACATCCTGTTTAAACCTATTGTCTGAGCTGTCTTCATCCTGAGCATTCCCCCCGGCATGTTCCCATTGCTGATATTCTGGACATGGCTGATCAGGGCTTGGTATAGACAGACCGACCCTCTATTTCTAACAATACAGGATAATATTACATTTATTTCTAGGCCTAGACTTGGTTCCTGTTGAACTTGTACCTAACCAGAGGTTTTTTGGGAAATAGTTTTTTTCTGTCTGAATTTATTTCTTTCACAAAGAATTGCTGGGAAGGCAATTCTTTCCTATTTACAACTAGGGGAGACATCTGTCATGGTGAGAGATTATGTTGGGTAGTGACTCTACCTCTTACTGTGTGACCTGGGGCTTAGTTTTGCTCTGAAAATATGAGTAATGCATATTTTGACCTATAAAAAGGCAATTTCATACGGTTCGACTCAGTTTAATAAGGTACCTACTCCTACGGTTATTGGGAGGATCATAACACTTGTGCCTGCACATGGTAAGTGTCCGACAAATTATTTTCTACTCTAATAATGTGTATATATTCTTAAGGCTTTGAAGAAATTGAAAAAATAAGCATTTGGAATATATATTTTGCTTTTATCCATTTCATAAAATATTACTTTTAGTTATAATAGTGTTATTAGAATAGGCTTTTAAAGATGACTACTGGAAGGGTTCAGCACTGATTTAAAGGTGCTCTAAGAACAGTGTTATTGTTTGTACTTTATGTATCACACCTACGAGTGCAGCAGTATGTGTGCATGTGTGCCAACAGTGAGGCAAAGCCAGTGGTTAGAGGGAAAGGGGAGGAAGGACTGTCTAACTAAAACCTTAGGGTGGAGGAAAGAGGGGACTGATTGATGAAGCAGGGAGTTTGTTAGATAAGGGGTAAGATGGGTGTTTAGAGCTTTAGCCTTCACCAAGAAAAATAGGAAAAGCAACTGTATGAAACCATTTTCTTGTTTGACATAATCATCTAGGATAAGGAAGTAGACGGGAAGGCGTCTTGTTGGCACCGAGGCTGGGTCTACAGCAGCGTACATATCTGAAGTCAGTTTTTGTGCAGGGAGGAGACGGATGTCTCATGATATGCATTTACGCTCATGTGCGACGTGCATGTGTGTATTTATCTGAGCAGCCAGGTGTCTTCTTAAATATTTTCCTTGCCACTTAGAGAGGTCATTTCAGTGCATCATAAGCTTGTTTCTGAACTGCCAAAGCTGTTCAAGGGCTGGTTGATAGAAATATGCAAAAATATTTTGTCCAATATATTTACAAAATAAAGTGTTAAAGACATTTTCCAGGTGACTAAACCAGTGTACATCTTCCTTCAGAAAGAACAAAAGCAAGGCAGAAGCCAGATGACTAATACTATACTTAAATGTGGGTGTATAATTATTATTACTTTTTTGTCTTTTTGGGGCTGCACCTGCAGCATATGGAAGTCCCCAGACCAGGGGTTGAACCGTTGCTACAGCTGCTGGCCTACACCACAGCCACAGCAGCATGGGATCCGAGCCGCATCTGTGACCTACACCACAGCTCATGACGATGCAGGATTCTTGATCCACTGAGCGGGGCCAGGGATTGAACCTGCGTCCTCATGGATACCCATCGGGTTTGTTACTGCTGAACCACAACAGGAACTCCTGGTGTATATTAGATGACTTAAATTACTGGATCATATGAGACCTCATTTTTCTGAGACAAAATTTTTATATCATTAGGAAGTTTTCTTTATGCCATTTGCAAATTAATCCCCACTCTCACCTTCACGCCTCAGCAACCGTTGATCAGCTTTTTGTCTCTGCACATTTACCTTTTCAAGACGTTGCATATACCTGGCATCATACATTACAACCTTTTGTGTCTGGCTTATTTCATTTAACTTTATGCTTATGAAGTTCATCCATGTTGGCAGATGTATAGTCCATTTCTTTTAATTGCTAGATAGCATCCTATTTTATGGGTATACCACTCGGTTTATCCAATACTTGATTATTAGACATTTGGATTGCTTCCAGTATTGGCTGTTAAGGAAAATGCTGTGAACTTTCACATATGCCTCTTTGTGGAGACGTATGCTTTCATTTCCCTTGGGCTGGTTCTTAGGAGTGCAATTTCCTGGTCATATAGTGAGTTTATGTTTAACTTAAGAAACTGTCAAGTTGTTTTCCACAGTGTCTGTGCTATTTAACATTCCCGGTAGGTCGTGTAAGGTCCCTTCCGGCCACATCCTAACCAATGCTTGGTATTGTCTGGCTTTTCCATTACAGTTGTTCTGATGGCTGCGTGGTAGTGTCTCATTGCGGCTTTAATTTGCATTTCCCTAATGACTGATGGTGTTGAGCATCTTCTCATGTGCTTAACTAACTGTGCCTCTGTCATCTTCACTGAGGCACCCCTTCACATCTCTTGCCCTTTTGAAGGGTATATTTTAAACATGGATGTGTTTGTAAGCATTCTTTATGTATTTGAGGTACACTTTGTCAGGTGTGATTTGCAAATACTGTGTTTTAGTCCGTACCTTGTAGTAGATTTTATTTTTTAGAGTAGTTTGAGGTTCTCAGCAAAGTTGAGGGGAAGGTACAGAGATCCCATAGGCCCTCACCCCCACACATACACCGCCTCCCCACTGTCACCATCATCCAAGGCTCATATGTTTATTACAGTTGAGGAACCTACATAGACACGGCATTGTCACCCAAAGCGTGGCTTGTCTTTTCATTTTCTTAATTTTGAAGAGGGAAAGTTTTTAATTTTGATGAAGTTTTACCAGGTTTTTCTCTTAGAGACTATACTTTTGATGTGTCTTTGCTCATGGTCATGATTTTTTCCTATGTTTTCTTCCTTGGAACTTTTAAAAGATTAAAGCAAGTCATTGGTTCTTTCTTGTGATTATGTTTTCTGAGTTAAAAATAATTTTTTAAGAAAGAATAGGTAGATACTGCTACATAACTATACCAGACACCTCAAAATAATATTTTCTCTTAGATCTTGACTGTTAATTTTCTACCTTGTGAATGAACCAAAAATTTTTTTTTCAGGGGTTTTAATAACTTATTTCTTGTTTTCATTCTAATAATTGCATTTTATGGGTATATCTGCTAAATTTGAAAAAAAAAAACTCCACATCTGTTTCTTGTTTTTCTACATGGTTTAGACTTTCCCGTCTAGATGTTAGGGAGAAAACATTCTATTTAAAAAAACAATTCGGAGTTCCCGTCGTGGCGCAGTGGTTAATGAATCCGACTAGGAACCATGAGGTTGCAGGTTCGATCCCTGGCCTTGCTCAGTGGATTAAGGATCCGGCGTTGCCGTGAGCTGTGGTGTAGGTTGCAGACGCATCTGGGATCCCGCGTTGCTGTGGCTGTGGTGTAGGCTGGCGGCTACAGCTCCGAATGTATCCCTAGCCTGGGAACCTCCATATGTGGCGGGAGTGGCTCCGGGAAAGGCAAAAAGACAAAAAAAAAACAACATAAAAAATAAAAAAACAGCAATTCATTTTTATTGAAATTAGTTCATTTATAATATTGCACTAGTGTCAGGTATACAGCACAGTGATTCAGTTACACACACACACACACACACACACACACACACACACACTCTTCTTCAGACTGTCTTCCCTTATAGGTTATTACAAGATACTGAGTAGAGTTCTCTGTGCTATGCAGTAGGTCCTCGTTGGTTCTCTCTTTTATATATATTAGTGTGTATACGTTAATCCCAAACTCCTAATTCATCCCTCCCCCCAAGAGCAGTCTATATTAATTCACACTAATGTGAGACTTACTAATAGCCTTCAAACCCTGTTAGAGGAATATGCATTTAAAAAGGATTAATAAACCAGTTTTCTTAATTGGTAGAATTTCATCTGAACAAAATAAGTTGTTATCAAATATAGGGAAAAGAGTTGAAGTCCGGCTTATGAATATAGGCAGGCTGTTTCTGCTTGAGCACCTGTTTCCAGGATTGGGGCTCTTGAGGAATCTTTTTTTCTGAACCTGCATGTTCTCGAAACACTGCTGCTAAGCTGCTGAACTGTGTTAAGTCATTGAATAAGGAAGCTGAGGCTCAAGTTTGATCATTTGCCTGAGGTCAGCCTTCTTTTCTGATAAAGGTCACTGCAGATTCTTAGAATAGTTTGAGGTTGCATTAGCAAATCCAGTCACATGTATTCAAGGCACTCTTGTATCCACAGGTTGCTCTGCTGTGTTCCATCTCCTTCTCCTAAAGATGCATCCTGACTTATCTCCACACTTGCACACTGAAGAATGCAACGTCTTGATTAACTTGCTTAAGGAATGTCACAAAAATGTAAGAGTTCAGAAAAATGACTAAAGCAAAAATGAAACTTAGGTACAACCCACTGATGTAAAATGTGATCTCCATTAGGGGAAGGGAGTGAGAATGTCTCAGTAAGAGATCTCAGCTTAGGAAATATTAGAGGTTGATGCATGTGATTTTTTTTTTTGGAAACCCCTGCCTTTTAAGATTAGTAGAAATCAAGCATAGCAGTTTATTAGGGAGCCTCTGAAGTGAATGTAATAGTTAGAATCCATGTTCCTTGTTCTTTGATGTCTACCATTCATGTTTAAAGGAAGTTGAGACATTTTTTATAATTAGATGGTAACAATTTAAATTATGACTGGCCTCGTTTGTCAAGTTTACTTAATTGTTAGTGGAATGGAAGTAGAATTCCATGGTTAAGACAAAAACAGAAAATAAGCCCATGCATTAAATTAATTTGATATTTTTACAGATGTCGAATATTTAAATTTAGTTATGTATTTGATGTATGAAATAGTTACAAGGAGCATTTGTGTTTTTCTTTAACTTTGCATGGTACATTATTTCTCTCATGTTATTCATAAACTGTAGATAATATCAGACTCTTTTAATAATGAGTATCGTTTAAATGAGTAAAATCTTAAGACTAAAAGTAAAGTAGTAAGTAATTCCTATGAACTGTGAAGTCAGATGTTTATACTGGTTCAGAGAATGTTGTTGATGATAATGTACTTTAGGCCATCGATTTCCCCATACATCTAGATCAAGAATTGATACTGTGAGTCTTTTGAACTTTAGCCCTTCTGTGGATGTGTAACAGTGTATTTGGTTTTAAATTGTGTTTCCCTGATGGCTGATAATTTTAGGCATCTTTTCATGTGCTTATTGGCCATTCATATAACATCTGTTGCCTATAATTAAAAATCGGGCTATTTGTCTTATCAAGTTATAAGAATTCTTTTTATCATTCAGTATATAAATCCTTTGGTCATAAGTGTATTGTGAATATGTTCTTCCAATCTGTGACATCCTTTTTCATTTTCTTAGAGATGTGTTACAAAGAGCAGTTTGTAAGTTTGATGAAGTTTAATTTATCAGGTTTTTTTAAAATTGTTTTTGTGTTCTAAGGAGCTTTGTATATTTCCTTTTTTTTATTACTCAAATGAATTTATCACATCTGTAGTTGTATAATGATCATAACAATCTGATTTCACAGGATTTCCATCCCACAGCCCAAGCACTTCCCCCCACCCCCCAAACTGTCTCCTCTGGAGACTGTAAGTTTTTCAATGTCTGTGAGTCAGCATCTGTTCTGCAAAGAAGTTCAGTCTGTCCTTTTTTCAGATTCCACATGTCAGTGAAAGCATTTGATGTTGGTGTCTCACTGTATGGCAGACTTCACTTAGCATGATAGTTTCTAGGTCCATCCATGTTGCAAAAAAATGCTGGTATTTCATTCTTTTTAATGGCTGAGTAATATTCCATTGTGTATACGTACCACATCTTCTTGATCCACTCCTCTGTCAATGGATATTTAGGTTGTTTCTATGTCTTGGCCATTGTAAATAGTGCTGCAATGAACATTGGAGTACATGTGTCTTTGCGAGTCATGGTTTTCTCTGGGTAGATGCCCAGGAGTGGGACTGCTGGATCAACTGGTAGTTCTATGTTTAGTTTTCTGAGGAATCTCCGTACTGCTTTCCACAGTGATTGCACCAATTTACAATCCCACCAACAGTGTACTAGTGTTCCTTTTTCTCCACACTCTCTCCAGCACTTATTGTTTGTAGACTTTTGGATGATGGCCATTCTGGCTGGTGTAAGGTGGTACCTCATCGTGGTTTTGATTTGCATTTCTCTAATAATGAGTGACGCTGAACATCTTTTCATGTGTTTCTTGGCCATCTGTATGTCTTCTTTGGGGAACTGTCTGTTTAGATCTTCTGCCCATTTTTGGATGGGGTTGTTTGTTTTTTTGGTATGGAGCTGCAGAAGGTGTTTATAAATTTTGGAGATTAATCCCTTGTCAGTCGATTCATTTGCAAAGATTTTCTCCCATTCTGTGGGTTGTCTTTTTGTGTTGTTTAGGGTTTCCTTTGCTGTGCAGAAATTTTTAAGTTTGATTAGGTCCCATTTGTTTATTTTTGTTTTTGTTGTCAATACTCTGATAGGTGGATCTGAGAAGATGTTGCTGTCGTTTATGTCAGAAAGTGTTTGGCCTATGTTTTCCTCTAAGAGTTTGATAGTGTCTGGGTCTTATATCTAGGTCTTTAATCCATTTGAAGTTTCTTTTTGTGTATGGTGTTAGGGAGTGTTCTACTTTCATTCATTTCCATGTGGCTGTCCAGTTTTCCCAGCACCACTTATTGAGCAAGCTGTCCTTTCTCCATTGTATATTCTTGCCTCCTTTGTCACAGATGAGTTGGCTGTAGGTGCGTGGGTTTAATTCTGGGCTTTCTATCCTGTTCCACTGATCTATATTTCTGTCTTTGTGCCAGTACCATGCAGTTTTGATGATTGTTGCTTTGTAGTAGAGTCTGAAGTCAGGGAGCCTGATTCGTCCACCTCCATTTTTCTTTTTCAGGATGTCTTTGGCTATTCTGGGTCTTTTGTGCTTCCAAGCAAACTTTAAAATATTTTGTTCAAGTTCTGTGAAAAATGTCCTTGGTAATTTGATAGGGATTGCACTGAATCTGTAGATTGCCTTGGGTACTATAGTCATTTTGATAATATTAACTCTTCCAATCCACGAGCATGGTATATCTTTCCATCTCTTTGTGTCATCTTTGATTTCTTTCATCAGTGGCTTATAGTTTTCAGAGTACAGGTCTTTTGTTTCTTTAGGTAGGTTTACTCCTAGGTATTTTATTCTTTTGGATGTGATGGTAAACGGGATTGCTTCCCTAATTTCCTTTTCTGCTCTTTCATTGTTAGTGCATAGAAATGCCGTTGATTTCTGTGTATTGATTTTGTATCCTGTGACTTTGCCAAATTTGTGGATGAGCTCTAACAGCTTTCTGGTAGTCTTTAGGATTCTCTAGGTATAGGATCATGTCATCTGCAAATAGGGATAGTTTTACTTCTTCCTTTCCAATTTGGATTCCTTTTATTTCTTTTACTTCTCTGATTGCTGTGGCTAGGACTTCCAGAACTATGTCGAAGAGTAGTGGCGAGAGCGGACATCCTTGTCTTGTTCCTGATCTCAGCGGGAATTCTTTCAGCTTTTCACCATTAAGAATGATGTTCGCTGTGGGTTTGTCATATATGGCCTTTATCATTTTGAGGTAGGTTCCCGTTATGCCCACTTTCTGAAGGGTTTTTATCAGAAATGGGTGTTGGATTTTGTCAAAGGCTTTTTCCATGTCTATTGAGAGGATCATATGGTTTTTATTCTTCAGTTTGTAAATGTGGTGTATCACACTGATGGGTTTGTGGGTATTGAAGAACCCTTGCATCCCTGGGATAAATCCCACTTGATCATGATGTACAATCCTTTTAATGTATTGTTGGATGCGGTTGCTAGTATTTTGTTGAGGATTTTTGCGTCAATGTTCATCAGTGAAATTCGCCTGTAGTTTTCTTTTTTTGTGGGATCTTTGTCTGGTTTTGGTACCAGGGTGATGGTGGCCTCATAGAATGAGTTTGGGAGTATCCCTTCCTCTGCAATTTTTTGAAATAGTTTCAGAAGGAGAGGTGTTAGCTCTTCTCTAAATGTCTGATAGAATTCGCCTGTGGAGCCATCTGGTCCTGGACTTTAGTTTGTTGTAAGTTTTTAAACCACAGTTTCAATTTCAGTTCTTGTGATGGGTCCATTCATCTTTTCTATTTCATCTTGGTTTAGTCTTGGAAGATTGTACTTTTCTAAGAATTTATCTGTTTCTTCTAGGTTTTCCATTTTATTGGCATATAGTTGCATATAGTAGTCTCTTATGATCCTTTGTATTTCTTTGATGTCCGTTGTTACTTCTCCTTTTTCATTTCTCATTTTATTGATTTGAGTCCTCTCTCTTTTTGCTTGAGAAGTCTGGCTAGGGGTTTATCAATTTTGTTGATCTTTTCAAAGAACCAGCTTTTCGTTTCATTGATCTTTTCTATGGTTTTCTTTGTTTCTATTTCATTGAGTTCTGCTCTGATCTTTATGATTTCTTTCCTTCTACTAACTTTAGGTCTTGTCTATTTTCTCTTGAGCTGCTTTAGATGTAAAGTTAGCTTGTTTATTTGAGCTTTTTCTTGTTTCCTGAGGTGGGCTTGTATTGCTATAAACTTTCCTCTTAGAACGGCTTTTGCTCCATCCCATAGGTTTTGGAGTATCGTATCTTTGTTGCCATTTGCTGCCAGATATTTTTTCATTTCCTCTTTGATTTCTTCAGTGAGCCATTGGTTGTTTAGCAGCATGTTGCTTAGTCTCCGCGTGTTTGTGTTTTTTGCAGATTTTTTCTTGTTGTTGATTTCCACTTGTATAGTGTTGTGGTCAGAAAAGATGCTTGATATGATTTCAATTTTCTTAAAGTTACCGAGGTTGGATTTGTTGCCCAGGATGTGATCAATCTTAGAGAATGTTCCATGTGCACTTGAGAAGAATGTGTATTCTGTTGCTTTTGGATGAAATGTCCTATAAATATCTATTAAGTCCATCTGGTTTAATGTGTCATTCAGGACCTGTGTTTCCTTATTGATTTTCTGTCTGGTTGATCTGTCCACTGCTGGAAGTGGGGTGTTAAAGTCCCCCACTATGATTGTGTTATTGCCGATTTCTCCTTTTAAGGTTGTTAGCAGTTGCCTTATATATTGTGGTGGACTTGTGTTGAGTGTGTAGATATTTAAAATTGCTATATCATCTTCTTGGATTGATCCTTTGATCATTATGTAATGACCTTCTTTGTCCCTTAAAATATTCTTCATTTTAAAGTCTATTTTGTCTGATATGAGTATTGCTACTCCAGATTTCTTTTGATCCCCGTTTGCAGGAAATATTTTCTTCCATCCTCTCACTTTCAATGTGTATGTGTCCCTAGAATTGAAGTGGGTCTCTTGAAGACAGCATATATATGGGTCTTGTTTTTGTATCCATTCAGCCAGTCTATGTCTTTTGGTTGGGGCGTTTAGTCAATTCACACTTAAGGTAATTATTGATATGTATGTTCTTATTGCCATTTTAATTACTTTGGATTCGTTTTTGCTGCTCTTTTTTCTTTCCTTCCTCTCTTGTTCTTTTCTGCCTATAGAAGTTTCTTTAGTATTTGTTGTAAGGCTGGTTTAGTGTTGCTGAATTCTTTCAGCTTTTGCTTATCTGTGAAGGTTTTGATTTCTCCTTCAAATCTGAATGAGAGCCTTGCTGGGTAGAGTAATCTTGGTTGGAGGTTTTTTCCTTTCATCGTGTTGAGTATATCATGCCACTCCCTTCTGGCCTGCAGAGTTTCTGTTGAAAAATCTGCCGATAACCTTATTGGGGTTCCCTTGTATGTTACTTGTTTCTTTTCCCTAGCTGCTTTCAAGATTTTGTCTTTGTCTTTAATTTTGGTCAGTTTGATTAGCATGTGTCTCGGGGTGTTCCTCCTTGGGTTTATTTTATGTGGTACTTGTTGTGCTTCCTGGATTTGACTGAGTGGTTCCTTTCCCATGTTAGGGAAGTTTTTGGCTATTATCTCTTGGAATATTTTTTCTGTCCCCTTCTCTCTCTCTTCTCCTTCTGGCACCCCTATAATATGGATGTTGGTGCGTCTAACGTTGTCCCAGAGTTCTCTGAGACTCTCTTCATTTGTTTTCAGTCTTTTTTCTCTTTTCTGTTCTGCATCCGTAATTTCTACTAATCTGTCCTCCACCTTGCTTATTCATTCTTCTGCCTCCTGTATTCTGCTGTTTGCTGCTTTATTTCAGTTATTGTATTTTGCTTCTCTTCTTGTTTAAGTTTTATATCTTGTATCTCTTTGGTCAGTGTTTCCCATAAGTTATCCATCTTTGCCTCCAGTTTATTTCCAATATCTTGCATCATCTTCAGCATCAACAGTCTAATGTCTTTTTCCTGGAGGCTAAGAATCTCCTCCTCGCTTAGCTGTTTTTCTGGGGTTTTTCCTTTCTCCTTCATCAGAATTACAGTTCTCTGTCTTTTCATTTTTATAGGTTTTTGGTGTCGTGACCTTTTTTTTTTTTTTTGGAAGGTCTTTTTTTTTTTTGTCTTTTTGCCATTTCTTGGGCCACTCCTGCAGCATATGGAGTTTCCCAGGCTAGGGGTCTAATCGGAGCTGTGGCTGCCAGCCTGCGCTAGAGCCACAGCAATGCAACCTACACCACAGCTCACAGCAACGCCAGATCCTTAATCCACTGAGCAAGGGCAGGGATCGAACCCGCAACCTCATGGTTCCTAGTCGGATTCGTTAACCACTGCACCAGGACGGGATCTCCTGTGGTGACCTTCTTACAGATAATAGGGTTGTAGCCTCTCTTAATTCTGATGTCTGCCCCCTTGTGGCTGAAGTCAGTATGGGAGCTTGCTGTAGCCTTCCTGATGGGAAGGGCTGATGCCTGCCCCCTGGTAGGTGGAGCCGATTCTAATCCCTCTGGTGGGTGGGGCTTAGTCTCTGGATGGGATTAGAGGCAGCTGTGTGCCCAAGGGGTCTTTAGGCAGCCTGTTTACTGAGGGGTGGGGCTGTGATCCCACCTGGGTTGTTGTTTGCCCTGGGGCTTCTCAGCACCTGACTAAGGATGGGGCCTGATTTTCCCAAAATGGCCACCTCCAGAGAAAGGCAGCTGCTCAATATTCCCGAGAGCTTTGCTTTCAATGTCCTTTCCTCACAACAAGCCACATTCACCCTTGTTTTCCCAGGATGTCCTCCAAGAACTACAGTCAGGTTTGACCCAGATTCCCATGGAGACTTTGCTTTGCCCTGGGACCCAGTGCACGTGGAAAGTCTGTGTGTGCCTTTTAAGAATGGGGTCTCCGTTTCCCCCAGTCCTGTGGAGCTCCTGTGCACACGCCCCACTGGCCTTCAATGCTAGATGCTCCGGGGCTCTTTCTCCCCGTGCCAGATCCCCTCACGTGAGAGTTTGATGTGTGGCTCAGAACTCTCACTCCTGTAGGTGAGTCTCTGTGAACCAGTTAGTTACCCGTCTGTGGAGCTTCCCACCCAGGAGGTATGGGGTTGTTTATATCGTGAAATCGCCCCTCCTACCTCTTGATGTGGCCTCTTCTTTTTCTTCTGGAGTAGGGTATCTTTTTTAAGGTTTCTGGTCCATTTGGGTGAAGAGTGCTCAGTCTTTAGTTGTGAATTTTGTTGTTTTTAGGAGAGAAGCTGAGCTCCAGTCCTTCTATTCTGCCATCTTAATCTGTATATTTCCTAATCACACAGATTTTCTCCTGTTTTTTCTTCTGGAAATTTCATACTTTTATCTTTTAACATTTAGGTCTATGATTCAAATTAATTTTTGTGTATGGTGTGAGGTATGAGTCAAGGTTTATTTCTCTGCCTGTGGATACGCAGGTAGTTATCCCAGCGCCATTTGTTGAAGAGACACTCCCCAGTAAATTACCTTGGTGCCTTTGTCGAAAATCAGTTGGCTATATGTGAGTGGGTCTAGTTCTGGGCTCTCTAGTCTGTTCCACCGATTCATAATATGTCTATTCTTTTTTTTTTTTTTGTCTTTTTGCTATTTCTTGGGCCGCTCCCGCGGCATATGGAGGTTCCCAGGCTAGGGGTCAAATCAGAGCTGTAGCCACCAGCCTACGTCAGAGCCACAGCAACGCGGGATCCGAGCCGCATTTGCAACCTACACCACAGCTCATGGCAACGCCGGATCGTTAACCCACTGAGCAAGCGCAGGGACCGAACCCGCAACCTCATGGCTCCTAGTCGGATTCGTCAACCACTGCACCACCACGGGAACTCCTAATATGTCTATTTTTTTTTTTTTGAATTTTCCCACTGTACAGCAAGGGGGTCAGGTTATCCTTACATGTATACATTACAATTACATTTTTCCCCCACCCTTTCTTCTGTTGCAACATGAGTATCTAGACAAAGTTCTCAATGCTATTCAGCAGGATCTCCTTGTAAATCTATTCTAAGTTGTGTCTGAGAAGCCCAAGCTCCCGATCCCTCCCACTCCTTCCCCCTCCCATCAGGCAGCCACAAGTCTCTTCTCCAAGTCCATGATTTTCTTTTCTGAGGAGATGTTCATTTGTGCTGGATATTAGAGTCCAGTTATAAGTGATATCATACGGTATTTGTCTTTGTCTTTCTGGCTCATTTCACTCAGTATGAGATTCTCCAGTTCCTTCCATGTTGCTGCAAATGGCATTATGTCATTCTTTTTGATGGCTGAGTAGTATTCCATTGTGTATATATACCACCTCTTCCGAATCCAATCCTCTGTTGATGGACATTTGGGTTGTTTCCATGTCCTGGCTATTGTGAATAGTGCTGCAATGAACATGCGGGTGCATGTGTCTCTTTTAAGGAGAGTTTTGTCCGGATAGATGCCCAAGAGTGGGATTGCGGGGTCATATGGAAGTTCTATGTATAGATTTCTAAGGTATCTCCAAACTGTTCTCCATAGTGGCTGTACCAGTTTACATTCCCACCAACAGTGCAGGAGGGTTCCCTTTTCTCCACAGCCCCTGCAGCACTTGTTATTTGTGGATTTATTAATGATGGCCATTCTGACTGGTGTGAGGTGATATCTCATGGTAGTTTTGATTTGCATTTCTCTTATAACCAGCGATGTTGAGCATTTTTTCATGTGTTTGTTGGCCATCTGTATAATATGTCCTTTTTTTTTTTTGTCTTTTTGCTATTTCTTGGGCCGCTCCCGCCGCATATGGAGGTTCCCAGGCTAGGGGTCCAATCGGAGCTATAGCCACCGGCCTACGCCAGAGCCACAGCAACGCGGGATCCGAGCCGCGTCTGCAACCTACACCACAGCTCATGGCAACGCCGGATCGTCAACCCACTGAGCAAGGGCAGGGACCGAACCCGCAACCTCATGGTTCCTAGTCGGATTCGTTAACCACTGCACCACAACGGGAACTCCTAATATGTCTATTCTTAACAGCAGTTGATTCCAGCATTATCTTACTGGGGACACCTGGTCCCATGACTGTTTTGTCCTCTTCTCTGTCCTGATTCAGTTTCTGCACTGCATCTGGAGTGATCTCTCAAACATAAGCCTAATTGTTGTTCTCCTTTAATGGTTCCCTTTGCTTGTAGAGTAGAATCTAAACTTCTTTGTTTTGAGGCCTTCGCAAAACTGGCCCTTCCTTACTCCTGGGCTTCGCTGTCCCCGCACACCCCTCTGCCCCTCCTTCCTGCCAGCTCCTGTCTGCAGTGGTACTGGAGCAGGTTCCTCTCTTCTAAAGCTTTGTTCTTGCTTTGCCCTTTGCTTTACTTAGCGCCTTCCTCGCTGTCTCTGCTTCCCGTTTGCTTGACCAGGTTTTATCATTCTCCAGACTTTATTCTGCTTCATTTGTCATTTTCTCTCTGTTTTCTTTTCTGGCCTAGATTCCCTTGGCATCACTCTGTGTGCTGTTAACACCATACGTAACACATTTCCTCTTTTATGGCAGTTACTCTCACCCGTTTTGGTCTCAGGACTCCTTTACACCCTCAAAAGTTATTAATGATTCCGAAGAACTTTTGTTTATGTGGACTAGGATATGAAATTAAAACTGAGGCGTTCTCTCATGGCTCAGTGGGTTAAGGATCTGGCATTGTTACTGTTGTGGCTCTGGTTACGGCTGTGGCATGGATGCAGTCCTCGGCCCAGGAATTTCTGCATGCTGTGGGTGTGGCCAGAAGAAAAAAACAAAGAAATCAAAACTGAGAAATCTAAAAACTTGGCATGGAAGGTCCCATGCTAGGGGTCACATCGAAGCTGGAGCTGCCAGTCTATACCACAGCCGCAGCGGCACCATGTCTGAGCCGCATCGGTGACCTATGTTGCAGCTTGTGGCAATGCCAGATCCTTAACCCACTGAGCGAGGCCAGGGATTGAACCTCTATCTTCATGGATACTAGTCAGGTTCTTAACCCACTGAGCCACAACAGGAATTTTAAATATATATATTTATATTTTAAATAAATCTTATTATATATATTATAAATTATGACATAATTTGTATTATAATTATACATTTATTACTTATATATGATATAATTTATTATTTATCATATAACTATATAAATATATATGATAAATTTATTAAAAATTGTATAAATTTATTTAAAAGATTGAAAATACAGCTGGGCTCATATTGGCCTCTGTGGTGATATGACACTTAGTGTAGCCTCTGGAAACTCCCCCTGTACCCTTGTGAGAGGATGAAGGTGAACAAAACACGTAAGGTCTTCGCTTATCCGGAAGATTGCTTTGACCTTATGCTTTCCCTTCCCTGCTTTATAGCGATCACTTCATCATTCGGCTCTCCTCTGACTGGGAGCCTTGAGAGGAGGGCCCAGGGCTGCGGGCCTCCGTTGTGTCCCGAGTGCCTGGGCCTTGTCTGCCAGACTTTGATTCATTCGCTGTTTCAGTCTGTTGTTGCACCAGTTTGTTCTTCGAGATGGAAAACAGGCAGCAGAGGCTTCTGCCACGTGTATTCAAGAGAACTGCTGTCCACGGGCCTTTCTTGTACCATTTCCACTGGGAAATTTCGGGTTTGTCTTTCATGTGGTGTCACAAGAGTACAATTCTCAATTGGGCTCGAGGTAAAAAGTGAAAATATAAACTATTTTTTGTCTTGGATTTGAAAAATAAGATGTATGTGTGTGGGAGGATACGAGTAAAGGGAACTTAACTATGAAACACTGCCCTACATTCTCAGAGTTTACTCCTTTCTGTTGTTTCTGCTTGGCCAGAAGTTGTGTGAAATGCATTGTCCCTGCTGATTTGTTGTTGAGGACGTCGTTTATGCACAGGAAGTAATTTATTCTGAAATGGTCGGTCATTAAGTAACCAGTAGGCGATCTTAAATGCTTACTAGAAAAAGTCACTGTTTATTCAGTGTGGACCAGAAAAGTACATTTAAAGTGGTGAAGAAACAGGAAAAAAAAGAAATAGCATGAGGCATGACTTACTAATTATGTGTTGTCTGGTTTCCATGAAAGCCTTAACTAGAAAGAAAAGGAAGAGCTGTGCTTGTTGTTAAAACTACAAGTTGGGCATTTCTGGCGCGTGGCTGCAGGTGAGCACCATGCCCTCTGACCGGCGCCAAGCATGGCGACATGCACAAACCCTCATCATGGCCCTGCCAGAATTCAGGGTCTCGACCTCAGTCCGTATCTGCTTTTATACATTTTGCCATGGTAATAAGTCACAGGACTCGAAACCACTAGGAGATTTTTATTTTTGCTTTTCAAACAAAGCAGACTTTGAACTTCAGACATGGATTTCCTTATATTGTGAATTAGTAGCTTGTTTACATGACCCATAGAGCCTATCTAATAATAGTATTGTGTGCTTCTAATTTATTTTGATGACAGTAGATAGAGGCAAATGGGAAAATGGCTTTGGCACCAAGCATTCTTTTTTTTTTGTCTTTTTGCTTTTTCTAGGGCTGCTCCCTCGACATATGGAGGTTCCCAGGCTAGGGACTGAATCGGAGCTGTCACCGCCGGCCTATGACAGAGCCATAGCAATGTGGGATTCGAGCCGCGTCTGCAACCTACACCACAGCTCACAGCAACGCTGGATCCTTAACCCACTGAGCGAGGTCAGGGATTGAACCTTCAACCTCATAGTTCCTAGTCGGATTCGTTAACCACTGAGCCACAACAGGAACTCCTGGCATCAAGCATTCTTTAAGTAACTTCTGTGGGGCAGGAGAGTTTGCTAGTGTAGGAAGTTATTGGTCATGTCAGTATGACTGCCTTGCACTTTGACATGGCTGTCTGGAATAGAGGACGGATTATCCTGTGATTTTAACATGCCCTTCAGACAGGAGTATAGATAGTAAAATGCTTTACACTCGGTCACTGTGAGGTGTTGGCAGTTAATAGGCTTCTCTTTGATCAAAGAAAAGTCTTTTTATTTTTTTGTTTCTACCTATAGAGCATTCATTCCTCTTTTGGGGGAGTGCCAGGATAAGCCTGTTTATTTGTAAACTTTATACTTGTGTTTAAGTGTTTGCTTATTGTCAAGATGATTCATTACACTCATTTCTGTAGGAATAAATATTTCAATTCTGTGTGCCCGAGCCCTTAGCATGTTATAGGATGAAATATTTTACCCCTTTTCTTCCTTTTAGCACAGCATTCTGAAGTTTTTTGGTCATTGCAATGATCTTGATCGGGAGATGAGAAAATGCTTGAAAAATGAGGTAAGAAAAATGTTAAAGGTTGGCAATGATTAAATAGTAGACAAGAACATTTTTGGACAATATTATATATTACTACCATAGTTCAGTTTTTGGGCAAATTTTATGTCACAAATTGACTTTATATGTATATTTTCCCCTAAAACTAGGAGGGAGAAATAAAAGCCTCTTCTGGGAACAGTTTTAGAACATTGCAACTTTTTTTGCATATACATAAATAAAAACAACTATCTTGTAATAATCACTATAACTCCTCTGGAAGAATGTTAAGATTTGAGAAACTGAATCTGTAGTCAGCAGAAAGACTTGTCTATCAGCTTTTAGCTCTAGCAGGTAACTAAAACTCTCCTGGCCTCAATTTTCTTATGTAACATGGGAGGGTTACACATGGGCTCTTTCCGACTTTAAAATTTTGAATTTCTTTATCATGATAGTATGTTTAAGCCAGAGGCATCCATTTTGAGTTTTTTTGAAAGACTCATTTCCTGAACACAGTTTTAGGCTGTGAGTTGGACTTGGGCAAGTAGCCAAAGTGCATTGTCTTTTTGCAGGTACTGCAAACCAAGCAGAGTGCATTTTAAATCCTTGGAAAGAATTTAATTCCACTTCTACTTTGTATATCAGATATTTTCTGTCCAGGTCCTTTAAAAACAAATAACTACTAGAAATCTGCTTTCTAGTGTTCATTTTCTATACTTTTGAACATTTTTTCCCCTATGAGCCTCATTATTGAAAAATATTAGGTAAAATATTTGAAGCCCTCCAATATCTCTCTTTATTCTTTTTTTTTTTTTTTTGTATTTTCCACTTTATTTACTTATTTCCTTCCTGGAATTTCTTTCCAACATCTTTACTGTTTGAAGAACTTTCTGGAGTTCTGATAATCTTCCTGTGCACAAATGCTTATATGTATAAGTGTTTTAAGCTGGTTTTTGAAAAGAGTTTTTTCTTCATGTGTAACGGCTAGTTTATATAGAAGCTAAACCTAGGGCTGTGTTCCTATTGTAATAAGATTATGGAAAAATAAAGCCCATACTGTTTTATTTGGTATAGTTGTTTATTTCTTACACACTTTCAGTTGTATAAGATAGATTTTTCCCCAAGTTTAGATTTTTTTTTTCTTCAGTTCATTGATTGTGCCTTTGGTTTGATGATTAGATCTTCATATGCAATTTTTTTCCCCCAAGTGGTTGGTAAAAGAATGTGTTAGATATTTTTTTTTGTTTTTCTGAGTTTGTTTTTATATAATTTTCAGATTTTCTCCTTGACTACTTTCTTTCTTTTTTTTTTTTTGTCTTTTTGCCATTTCTTGGGCTGCTCCAGCGGCATATGGAGGTTCCCAGGCTAGGGGTCGAATCGGAGCTGTAGCCGCCGGCCTACGCCAGAGCCACAGCAACGCGGGATCCGAGCCGCGTCTGCAACCTACACCACAGCTCACAGCAGCGCCGGATCCTTAACCCACTGAGCAGGGGCAGGGATCAAACCCGCAACCTCATGGTTCCTAGTCGGATTCGTTAACCACCGCGCCATGACGGGAACTCCTCCTTGACTACTTTCTAAGTCCTCTGTGTGGTTTTCATGTTGCTCCGTTACCTGATTTATAGATGGTTTTTGTCTATTCTTTCATCCTAAAGTTCTCTGAACCTGTGCTAATTTATTTCCTCTCTGTTTTTAAAGCTTCCCAGTTTACCATTTACTACTTCTAATGTTCTCCTCCTTCCGTTTCCTCCATGTGTCATTTAATACTTTATTCTTTGAAGCTTTTAGCTAGAAGAAAGATCTGGCCAGTTCTTTCTGACCCTGTCTTTGTGCTTGTTGCTGCTTTTGTTCTTTTTCTTGATATAATCACTAATACTACTTTCGAGCCATCCTCTTTTGTCCCTCTTACTGGTTTTGTTTGCTTTGGGTTTTTGGTTATTGACCTTCCATTCTGTCTGTGTTGTTTGGTGGTGTTTTGTGAATAATATTGTATTCACCTTTTTTTCCTTTTATCCAAGGGTCATCCCGACTCCCTTAGGGGACATCTTGTAACATATATTTCAATGTAGACTTTTAATTTGCTCTGTGACTTATTTTATTGGCCTGCTACAAAGTATTCTTTGAAGAGTTAGCCTGAAGACCTCCTTCCAACTTGCTTGCTGGAGGCTTCATATGTTATAATTGAAGGTATCAAGTATTTTCCTCCAAGCAGGTATCCCTTCTTGTTCTAGAATGATTCTTTTTTTTAAAACCTTTTAAAGCAATGAAACATCCTTTCCCCGCCCAACACTCTTAAGAAGAAAATTAATGTATGACAGGTAAAAGGAATGTTGTGGTTAAAGGAACCTGGTGCTTCACCTGTAATTTGAAGTGGCCCTTTGATGAGGAAAAAAAAAGTTTGAAAACCACTACCATTCTAAGTCAAAACTTAAGACCTAGAAAACTTATTTTTTTTTTTGTTTTTAATTGTAGTTGGTTTACACTGTTTCTTCAATTTCTGTTGTATAGCAAAGTGACCCAGTCATACACAGTTCCCTGTTGCTCCACAGTAGGATCCCATTGCCTATCTATTCCAAGTGTAACAGTTCGCATCCAGCAACCCAGAAAACACCTTAAAAATGATCTGGCAGTTCCTCTTGTGGCTCATTGAGTTAAGAACCTCACTTGTCTCTGTGAGGATGCTGGTTCAATCGCTGGCCTCACTCAGTAGGTTAAAAATCTGGCTTTGCCACAAGCTGTGGTGTAGGTCACAGGTTTGGCTCAGATGTGGTGTTGCTGTGGCTGTGGCCAGCAGCTGCAGCTCCAATTCGATCCCTAGCCTGGGAACTTCATGTGCAGCAGGTGAGGCCATTAAAAAAAAAAGATTATCTAGCCCAACTCCCTTTTTTTTTTTTTTTTTAGCTTTTTCGGGCCCCCCTGGTGACATATGGAGGTTCCCAGGCTGGGGGTCGAATTGGAGCTACAGCTTCCAGCCTGCACTTCAGCAACTTGGAATCTGAGCCAAGTCTGCGACCTTCACCACAGCTCACAGCAACGCCGGATCCTTGACCCACTGAGTGAGGCCAGGGATTGAACCTAAAACCTCATGATTCCTAGTTGGATTCGTTTCCTCTAAGCCATGACGGGAACTTGCAGCTCCTTATATTTGAGGTTATTGGCCCAGAAGATGAAGTAACTCAAAGACTCGAATCTCAGGGCTCAGGGCAGGGGAGCCAGGCAGGTCTCTGGGTAGCGCTCTGTCACTATTCTTTTGTTTCTGTGGCCTCTTTCCATCTCTCTGGCAGCTGAAAGATTTTGATGTTCAACTATTGACACTTTCTAAGTGTTTTCAACTTGAATTTGCTTCTTCCCACTCTGCATAAGAACCCCTCTTGCCCCTTTAAAATATGTCTGTGTTGGTATATATATTATAAGCGTGTAAATGTATACTTATAAAATCAGTTATATTCAAGTTTTTCTGCTTTAAACAAGTACTTTTTCTCAGTGCTAGACTCTGGCTTTCTTGTTAATTATAACCTACTGGCCAGATCAGAGTACTAGTCTGAAAACCTCCAAGGTGAAAACTACATTTAGATGCAACTGATTGCAGAAACATCAAATTTGGAGAGAATCGGGTTTGATGACTATGCATGATGAAAAAAATCCTGGAAAATTCAGTGTCTATAAGTTTCCATATGAACCATTAGGATAATGTGGTTAACTAATAGCCAGTTACTCTTGATAGTACTTATAGAAATACTATAAATGTGTATAGATCATAAGAACTAGTAGGCCCCTGTGTAGTCCACATCTTCTAGACTATTTCTAGAACACTAGAGTATTTAATTCTGGTTTAGTTTTTTTAAAATAAGGAGTGTTTATATTGAAGTAGTGTATAAAAGATACCTTATGGATGAGCCATTAGAAGGCAAGAGCTATGTTCTGTGGAGCAGTTGAAACCAGTGATATTTAGCTTGTAAAAAAGATAGGGAGTGGGTTATCTGTAATCAGATATGTGGAAGATGATAGCAGGCAAGAAGACGTAGAGGGAGTAGGAGAATTTATAGGGAAACACTTCCTGGTTCAGCACAAGAAACGCTGAAACAGGTGGAAGCATCCAGCAATTAAACAGGCTGCCTCTAGGGGCAGAAGTGTTGAAGTGGAGCTTGGATGGCATGGTGGATTGTGAGCTTTTGGAGAACAGGGACAAAGCACATCCATCCTAAATGTTTCTTGACTTCATTTGTTTTGCTTTGTTTTGCTTTGCTTTGCTTTTTAGGGCTGCTCTTGCAGCATATGGAGGTTCCCAGGCTAGGAGTCAAATCAGAGCTAGAGCTGTTGGCCTACGCCACAGCCACGGCAACATGGGATCTGAGCCATGTCTGTGACCTACACCACAGCTCACAGCAACGCCAGATCATTAACCCACTGAGCGAGGTCAGGGATTGAACCCGCATCCTCACGGGTACTAGTCAGATTCTTAACCCGCTGAGCCACCACAGGAACTTCATGACTTCATGCTTTGGAAGAAATTAACTTTGCAGATATTTCCGCAGTTATAGGATGTTGGGGCTCTACTGTATTGAATGAAACTTTACTAAGTGGCCTCTAAGGTCACTGTTTCCAATTGCAGATTTAGTGAAGTAAAAGCCATGTAAGAATTTTGTCAGTAAAAATGTTTTTATTTTGGAAATCTATGTCAGTGGTGATAAAGTCTGCTGTCTCTTTTCTCCCCTTCCTTTTGTTTTCCAGTACATGGAGAAGAGGAACAAGAGCAGGGAGCATGGCAATGCCATGAGAAAGAGACTTCTCAATCTTCCAGAGGAGTCTGAAAAATAGATCATCACGCCCCTGGCTGCCTTGGCTGAGAGAAGACCTAAAGACTCTTGTTGGTAGCTGAGGGAATCCTGTCCCACTTGGTCTCCAGAATCCTTGGAGTGGAAGGTGCCCCGTGAGAAGCTGTGGAGAAGTACGGAAACCCCGGACCTGGATCTAGAACATCTGAAGAGCGGTCGCGCCCTCTCCTCTCCCAGCACGTCCAGCTTCTCATGTGTTTCTTCCCTTTGCCTATGGCCCGTTAACATCCAAGTAACTTACCTCCCTCAATAAAAGCATTGAGTTTAATTGTATTTTCTC
This sequence comes from Phacochoerus africanus, assembly GCF_016906955.1. Taxonomy (NCBI): domain Eukaryota; kingdom Metazoa; phylum Chordata; class Mammalia; order Artiodactyla; family Suidae; genus Phacochoerus; species Phacochoerus africanus. The sequence goes on from NC_062551.1 coordinate 7,239,962, forward strand.
TGTTCTCTTAGACTCTCTTGGAGTTAGAGCAAAATGGTGCCATTAGACTTCTCTTTTTGACAATGTGGCAACTCTGGAGACTAAACATTGAAGGCAGACTAAACATTGAAGGCACAGCTAAAGCAAAAAGAGTTTGGGGACATCCCAGCTGTGTTAGTTCTGTGAAAAATGTTCCAATTGGATTGTTTTTAAAGAGCTGTTTTCTAAGAGGTTAAAGGTTTAACATTGATAAAATTGCATCGGGTTAGGTTTTGGGGCTGAGCAGACTTAGCTTTGCCCTTTGGTTGAAGGGGCCCACCCTGAGTGACGGTAATCTCCTGGGCATCAGCCTGAGGCCCGCCTGCCTCCTCTCTGCTGGGCGTAGGGCTCTTCTTTCCCAGATTCATTTCTGGCCCTCATTCCACCAGTGTTCCTTAACCAGGTGTTTCTGAGACCTGCGCCAATCTGGAGGTTAGCTTCTAGCCATGGCCACAGTACGGGCTTGATCTTGTCAGATAAAGCGTCAGCAGCCTGTGAGCTGTTAGCTCCTTGTAGTGAGCTCTGCATACACATGCAGCTTGAGGCCTTGTTGCATGTCCATGTTTAATAGTGATTTCCCCATCGTGGGAGGTGTTCAAGAACCCGGATGTTCATTTATTTGCTTGCTTATTTATTTGCTTTTCAGGACCGCACCCGTGGCATATGGAGGTTCCCAGGCTAGGGGTCGAATCGGAGCTTCAGCTGCTGGCCTACACCGCAGCCACAGCAACATGGGATCTGAGCTGCGCCTGCGACTTAAACCACAGCTCACAGCAATGCCAGATCCTTAACCCACTGAGCGAGACCAGGGATTGAACCCACAACCTCATGGTTCCTAGTTGGATTCGTTTCTGCTGAGCCACGACGGGAACTCCTGGATGTTCATTTAGCAAGTTGTTACACAGGGTAACAGATATTTGATGAAGGGAGGGAGGAAGAAGCAGAATTAGTTCTGAGGTTCCTTTCAATACAGATTTATGAATATTTATTCAAGCAGCCCTCTCTCCCTTCCCTCCCTTGAGTATCAGGTAGTACAGGTGCAGAAGTGAGACATTTGCCTTTAGAAGACTGTAGTAAACTGACAGGTGGGCTTTTATACAGTGTGTTAAGTGCCATGATAAGGTAGGTGTCACAGAAAAAATGGAAAGGGTATCCACGCCCACCCCGCCTTCTGAAATAAGGAGCCATTCCAAGAAAGCTGCTTAGCAAAGGTGACCTTGACCAATGGAGTGAAAACGGAATACATTCTCAGGAACTTAAGGTTGTGTGGCCTGACCGGCATACAAGAGCTATTGGAAGATCACAGACGGCTTTGAATTCTGTTGAAATTTATCTTCAGTGCTGTGGTGGCCAGTTGGGGATTTAAGAACGGTGATTAAGGGTTTGCAGAGGGGCCTTAGCTGGAAGGATGATGTGTTTCAGTTTGTATTTTAATAATATTTTTCAGGTTATGGTTTGGGGGATAAATTGGAGTAGATAGGAGATTACACCCAGGAAGACCAATTAGATTTTTGTTCTAACGTAAGTGAGAAATGAGGGCCTGTGTTAAAGAAGTGGCTTGGGGATCAAGAAGAGTGATTAGATTTGAGGGGAATTTGAGCCTGGAGTCAGCGTTCTGACTAGGTGGAGGGTTTAAGAAGGGTCTGGGGAGTTCCCATTGTGGCACAGTGGGAATGAATCCAACTAGTATCTATGAGGATGCAGATTTGATCCCTGGCCTTGCTCAGTGGGTTGGGGCTCCAGCATTGCCATAAGCTGTGGCAAAGGTCACAGACAGGGCTCAGATCCCATGTTGCTGTGGCTGTGGTGTAGGCTGGCAGTTCTAGCTCCGATTTGACCCCTAGCCTGGGAACCTCCATATGCCGCAGGTGCGGCCCCCCGAAAAAGAGTCTGGGAGGTCTCAGGCCTTTGATCTGTGTTTCCATGCCCGTGGTACCCTGCCCTGAGCGGGAGGGAGTACAGCAGAGGTGTGGTGTGCAGTGCTGAGTTTGCAGTGTGTGTGTGTAAGATGCCAGTGGAGATGGGTTTTAGGCTTCTGAGTGTTCACCCCTGGGGCTTATTAGAGCCTCACCTGAATTAGAACAGAATTGGAAATCCTATAAAATTGGATTGTGATGATCACTGTACAACTACGAATGTAATAAATTCATTGAGTAATTAAAAAAAAAAGAACAATTGGGAAATGGCAACATGCAGGTGGCATGTAGGTGGCGGCTAAAGCCCTGTGGGCCAGTGTTGGTAATGGACTATGGGTGTTTTGTTACAGAACAGAATGAGATTTTGTGTTCTTTTAATTTTTTTTTTTAATAAGGCCACTGTCACGGCATATGCAGGTTCCCAGGCTAGGAGTCTAATCAGAGCTACAGCTGCCAGCCTACACCACAGCCACAGGAGTGCCAGATCCTTAACCCACTGAGCGAGGCCAGGGATGCAACCTGAAACGTCATGGTTCCTAGTCGGATTCATTTCCGCTGCTCCACGACGGGAACGCCTCTCTTTTTTTTTAAATCTTTTTTTGCTGCCCCACCCCCACCCCCACCCCACTGATTCTGTTTGTGCCACAGTGGGAACTCCTCATCTCTTATGTTTTATTTTTTGCTTTTTTTTGTTTTTAGGGCCAGACCTGCGGTGTATGGAGGTTCCCAGAATAGGGACCTAATTGGAGCTACAGCTGTCAGCCTATACCATAGCTGCAGCAAATGGGGATCCGAGCCACATCTGCAATCGATACCACAGCTCTCAGCAACGCCAGACCCTTAACCCACTGAGTGAGGCCAGGGATCAAACCCGCATCCTCTTGGATAGTAGTTGGGTTCATAACCCTCTGAGACACAACAGGTATGGTTCTTCTTTATAAATGCGTTCAAACTGGAGGAATAGAAACACTTCCTCTGTGCTTTGGTAGTTGTACCAGGTCCCTTGGAGCTGCCCCATTTGGCCAGGGCCCCAGCAGAAGGCTGGGGGATCCGCTTGCTATGTGGCAGAGGAGGGGCTAGGCTGCTAGAGCAAAGAAAGTCCTTTCCTCCTGGGGATTACTGTTCTTTTAAATTTTTAAATTGCTTCCATGCTAGAAGACTAAGCTGCGGGGAGATAAGGTTGGGGAGGACCAGTTGCCTTTTTTAAGCACCTGGCTTTGTGGTGGGTGCTGGTGATTCAGTGATGAACAAGCTGGACAGAGTCCAGGTGGGGGCTTGTGTCACGAAAGACCTCCTAAGTCCTGGTACAGAGTTGGCTTTCCTTTCGAGGGCACTGGAGGATGCTGTACAATTTATGTGGAATGCAGAGCGAAGTGATAGATTGACTTAGTATCACTTTCCACTGCCTGTGAGTCATAAAGGACCGTCTCTTGAAGAGTTCAGGCCAAGGGTTTTCCTGAGAAATCTAATTTTGCAGAACACTGTGAGCCTCATGTTCTGGTCACAACAAATTTATTAATGCTGTGTTGCGAGAAGTACGACACAATTCTACTTAAGAGCAAGGATGAAAAGTTGAGCTTTTTTTCTGACCCTTCTTAAATGCAGTTTAAAATCAGGTTAATTTCCATGGAGTTTGTAGCTCAAAGCCCAGAGTGAGTTTCCTGAGAAAGAGCTTGGGCTCAACCGGATAAGATGTCATTGGATGGCCAGGTTGACACACCCGAGATCATTCTGCTCTTAGCAAAAAACAAGTCCCCAGAGTCCCAGGTGAGCTGACGTTTCCATCACACACTCAGATGGAAATCAGTGCCCTTTAAGTGACGTTGTATCCAGAGGTTCAGATGTGCCACATCCTGCCTTCATCCATAGGCATGCCTGCCTCCCCCAGTGAGGTCACTGCAAGATCCATCCATAGTGGAGAGTGCAAGGGAAAGCAGAGGGCTGCTTTATTGTTACCTGTCTCCTGCCTGCTCTTGGTGTCAGAGGTGAAGCAAATGCCCCAGCCTGGAGGCCCATGGGACCATCTCCCTCTAAGCTCAAGTCTGATCCCACTGGCAGGTGGTCGCATGGGCAGACAGGAGGCTGAAATGAGACTGATGGTAGAGGGGGAGAGAGAGAGTAAGTTGTGTGGATGCCCCTCTGACACCTTTGCCTTAGAAGCGTGCCACACCCCTCTTTATGCTAATATTGCCTCTTTTTGTAAAAGAAATATTTCAGATTTATAGAAAAGTAGAGAGACTATATGAACACCCAGGTATCCACCATCTAGCCTTATTAAGTTTAGTATTTTGCCGTACATGTTTCAGGGTTGTGATTTTTTTTCAGGTCTTTTTTTTTTTTTTTTTTAAGTAATGTGTTAAAAATGTGGGTGAAACTGCCAGTGTATCGCCCCTCAATCCCATTCCCCTTCTTCCTTTTTCAGAGTTAACTACTACTCTGACTTTGCTATATTACATTCCCATGTATGATTTTATACTTTTCATTTATAGGTAAGTTATCTGTAAACTGTATTATTTTGGATGTCTAAATATTTTAATTAGAAGTCACCATGATGTATGTAGCCTTTTGTAGTTTGCTTTTTTTCAGAAAATACTATGTTTTTTTGGTAACGATTTTAATTTTTTCCATTATAGCTGGTTTACAGTAGTCCGTCAATTTTCTACTGTACAGCAAGGTGACCCAGTCACACATACATGTATAACAAAGTAGTATGTTGATAAATGAAACTCTTGATTCATCGTGCCTTCTATGTGGTATTCCATTTTATTCATGCATTTCCCTGTTGATGGCCATTTAGATAATCTCTTTTTTGCTACTATCCACAGTGGTTTAGTAGCATTCTTACATGTCTTCTTGTGCAATCTCTTGGGTATAACCTGGGATTTTGACTGATTGTTGAGCTGTGGGGTATGCATCTTCAACTGTACTAGGAGTTTCTAAATTATACCTCAAATGGTTATAGACATAAAATTAATGCATCCTAATGCTAGTAAGTTTTTCTCTTTCTAACTGAATGCATTTTATTACATTTATAGTCGCACAGTGATCATCTCAACCCAGTTTTACAGCATTTCCATCCCAAACCCCCAGCCCAACCTGTCTCCTTTGGAAACCGTAAGTTTTTCAAAGTCTGTGAGTCAGTATCTCTTCTGCTAAGAAGTACACTGGATGCTTTTTTAGATTTCACATGTAAGTGATAGCACATGATATTGGTGTCTCACGTCTGACTGACTTCAGATGTGTTTCAGTTTTCCAGTGCTCGTCTCTCCATCTTGTAGCCGACTCCTCCTAGGTCTAATTACTTTGTTTCCGAGAAACAAACCTTAGAAGTTGTTTTAGTCAGGGTCTACTCCTTGCGAACTCTTTCAGGGTTTGTCTGAGACTGTAATTGGGTTCTTGCCTGTTACGATATTTTGGCTCCCTGTAGCCTTCTACATTTTGAAGAAATTTTCTCTCATCATTTTGAAGAAATTTTCTTACTGTTTTCTGGCTTATTGTTGAGTAGTCAGTCAAATCGTTACTTCTTTGAAGCAACTCTTTAGTTTTAAGATCTCTTTGTTTTCAGTGCTTTGCAGTTTCATTATGATTTGTCCTGATGTGGGTTTTTAAAATCTTGCTCGAGGTTTTATCTTCTTTGTGAATATGAGGATTCTTGTCTTTCTTTGAAAATTCTCAGCTACCATTTCTTTGTTTCCTCCATTCTCTTTATTTTCTGCTTTTAGAGCCCCTATTACACATGTGTTGGGTCTTCTTATTCTCTTTTCTACATCTCTTAAACTTTTTCAAATTTTCTATCACTGCAACTCTCTGTGTTGCCTTCTTGGTAATTTTCTCAAATCTGTTTTCCAATTTATTATCTATTTTGCTTTGTCTTCTCTGCTGTTTAAATAATCCTCAAGTTTTTTTTTTTAATCTCAATTACTGTAATTTTCCCTTTCTAGACGTCCTAGTTGGTACATTTGCATATTTATCCTTTCTCTTTTCATAACGATATTTCTTATATTCTCAATTCTTTTTCTGTTTTTTAAATTTATTTATTTTACTTTAATGAATTAAATAATTTATTTTTGCTTTTTAAGGCTGCACCTGTAGCATATGGAGATTCCCAGGCTAGGGGTCTAGTCGGAGCTAATACTGGATCCTTAATCCACTAAGCGAGGCCGGGGATCTAACCCACAACTTCATGGTTCCTAGCTGGATTCATTTCCACTGTGCCATAACAGGAACTCCTCTGTTTTATTTTTAAATCATTTCCTTTTAATGATTTTTATCCTATAGTTCAATTATTTGAAGTTTTTGATATCTAATGCTTCTGTTCATCTGTTTGCTGTCTCTTCCTCATGGTTGATTGTTTCCTTGTATGTTTTTAATGTCTTTATTTTTAGCACATCTTTAGCAGGGTTTATTTAATTGGACTTTGTAGTGTAACTTGAGGGTGTGTCTGTACCAAGAGGTCCTGTATTTGCCTCTGCTAGGTACCTAGGGGTATTACTGACTCAGAGCCACCTTTTATGCTAATTATGCTGGTTAGAAATTCATGGACAACTTGAATAATGACAATTTCTCAAGTTTGAGTGAGGGAAAACCCAAAGTTCTAGGTGAAATTTTTTTTTTTCTGCTCGGAGCCCAAGATGAGTCAGGCTTTACTCTTGTCTCTTTGTGCTGGTGAGTGGATGTTTTCTAATTTCTTTTTCTTAGAGGGGTTCCCTTTGGTCATCCTGGCACTATGTGGAATTCCTGTTTCCTATATACCACTCAGCATACAGACCCAGTGTCTTTCACCTTGTTTCATTGTGTGAATAAAAACCTATTTCTAGGTGACTGGAACTGGTCCAGTATTCACAGCATCTGCTGATGCCCTTACCTTTCTGGTTTAACAGTGCTTTCAACACCCAAGGATTTTCTTTTCTTTTCTTTTCTTTTTTCTTTTTGCTTTTTGGGGCCATACCCATGGCATATAGAAGTTTTTGGACTAATACAGCTGCCGGCCTGCACCACAGCCACAGCAACGCAGGATCTGAGCCATGTCTGCAACCTATACCACAGCTCACGGCAATGCCAGATCTCCAACCCACTGAGCGAGGCTAGGGATTGAACTCGCATTGTCATGGATACCAGTTGGATTTGTTTTCACTGTGCCACAATGGGAACTCCCCCAAGGATTTTCTTTACTCTCTTGCAAACTCCACTATACCTTAAGAACTCATATGAAATATGTTCTCTAGTATTTTTAACATAGCTTTTTAGTAGGAAGGTTTTCAGATGGAGATAATCAGCCATATTACCAGAAACAGATGTCCCATGCATAACATTTTAACTTGCTCACTAGGAATGGTTGTAATTTTTTTTTTGTCTTTTCTAGGACTGCACCCACCGCAAATGGAGGCTGTTAGGCTAGGGGTCCAATTGGAACTGCAGCCACTGGCCTATGCCAGAGCCATAGCAATGCGGGATCCAAGCCGTGTCCTCAACCCACACTGCAGCTCACGGCAATGCCGGATCCCCACCCCACTGAGCAAGGTCAGGGATCGAACCCGCAACCCCATGGTTCCTAGTTGGATTCGTTAACCACTGAGCCACGATGGGAAGTCCCAATGGTTGTATTTTGAACAGTTAGAGGAATTATTTTTCGTGCCTAGGGGGTGAGTGAAGAGTGAAAGGGGTTAGAAGGAAGGGGGAGGTGGAAGGGGCATGAGAAGGAGAGAAGTTGCAGGGAGCATTCTCTTTCCAGGTGCCTTCACTGAAGTTGGGACTTTAGCTACCTAACTGGTCCATGGAGCAGCATTTTCAGCATCACCTGGGAGCTTTGTTAGAAATGCAGAGTCTTAGGCCCATTCCAGGCCTAAAGACTGAGAATCTGCATTTTAATAAAATCCCCAGGTGATTTGTATGCACATAAAAATTTGACTTAGACTCTTTCTGATATAACTACCTTCTGTAATACGACTACTTCTTCGAGGTTAAAAATCTTCCTCCACTCTTGTTGACCACTTCTCTGGCTTTGTCCTTTTTTTCCAGTGAATTTTTAAGCATCTTGAAGCACTTCTCTGAAATGACCTTTGTATGGAGGGTTTTGAGAACCTTCCTGTTGGTGATATATTATATTGAGGAAGTGTTGATATGACATATCATCGTATTGAACATGACAGCAAAATCTTTCTTGAGAGCAAGGTCATTATCAAATTCTCAGACTGTTTGCTCTCTGCTCAACTCCACAAGGTAGATGACTGAGAAACTAGAGCATTCTGTATAGAGGGCTTTAGACCTGGCTGTGTTTCTTCTGCACAGGACTCATATTTCCCAGGATCCCACCAATGTATGAGGATTCCCTTTTCTCCACATCCTCACCAACACTGACTATATCCTGTCTTTTGGTGATAGCCATTCTAACAGGTGTGAGGTGATTCTTACTGTGTTATTTTTATTTTATTTTATTTTTTGTCTTTTTAGGGCCACACACACAGCTTATGGGGGTTCCCAGGCTAGGGGTCAAATTGGAACCTTAACCTACTGAGCAAGGCCAGGGGTGGAACCCATGTCCTCATGGATGCTAGTCAGGTTCGTTAACCTCTGAGCCACAATGGGACCTCCCTGTGTCCTTTCTGATTGGCATTTCTCTGATGTTTACTGATGCCGAGCATCTTTTCTCAGACCTTTTGGCCCTCTGTGTGTCTTCTTTGCGAAAAGTCTATTGCGTTCCTTCGCCTCATTTTAGGTTGGTTGTTTTTTAGCTCTTGAGTTGTAGGAGTTTTTTATATATTTTGGATATTATCCTCTTAATCAGGTACATAGTTTGCCCGTATTTTTTTTCCCATTCTCCTTGCCTTTTCATTTTGTTGATGGTTTCGTTGGCTGTGCAGAAATTTTTAGTTGAGTTGTTTATTTTTGCTCTTGTTGCTTATACTTTTGGTGTCATAAACCAAAAATTGTTGCCAAGACCAGTATCAAGGAGCTTTTTCCTTATTTTTTTTTTTTTTCTCTCCCTAGGAGCTTTACAATTTTAGGTCTTATGTTTAAGGTTTTAATCCATTTTGAGTTCATTTCTTTGTGAGTAGTATAAGATTAAGAGACTTAAGAAACGTAAGAACAGGAAGTTCCCATCATGGTGCAGTGGAAATGAATCTGACTAGTATCCATGAGGATGCAGGTTCAATCCCCGGCCTTGTTCAGTGGGTTGGGCGGGGATCCAGTGTTGCCGTGGTGTAGGTCGCAGATGCAGCTTGGATCCCGTGTGGCTATGGTTGTGGTGTAGGCCGGCAGCTACGGCTCCAATTTGACCCCTAGCCGTGGGTGAGGCCCTAAAATGGAAAGAAAAAAACATAAGAACGAATTGCAAAGTATGAATCCTGTTTGGATTCTGATCAGAACAAGCCAGCTAAAAAAAGGCATTTGGGGGGACACTTGGGGAAATTTGAGTACGATCAGGTTTCAGATGATGTTAAGAGCTTATTGTAATTTTGTTAAATGTGATGATGACTTTGTGGTTGATGTTTAAAAAGGGGTCCTTATCAGTTAAATATGCGTTATGGAAATATTCACAGGGGGAAGTGATATATGTATGGGATTTATTTAAAAATACCAGCAAGCAAAGTGAGTATGGGGGTCGCAGATGAAGCAGGATTGGCCATGGGTCTGTAGCTGTTGAAACTGAATGGTGGATTCATAAAGGTTTATTATGCCATCTTCTCTTTAATGAATGCTCGAGAATTTCCATAATAATTTTTTTAAAGAGCCCTAGATTTTTAGAGTCAGGAAGCAGCCTCATCTAGAAATATAACTTGTCATAAATGTATACTTTTCTGAGAAACAGACTCCGTACTCTTGGTTCTATTTTTCCTAAACGCTTAAGATTTCTTTTGAATTTTTTGACTTTGAAGAGTTCTGGACTTTTCTGCTGAAGATCAAGATAGCCTTTCCAAAAGGCAAATACTGACCATGAAAATGCTAAGCGTGGACTAGGAATATGTTCAAAATGTGATAGACATATGCCCACCTAGAAACCCACTCATAAATATTTTGAAAGCTTCTTTTCTCCCCAGGGCTCTATTTTCCATGACAAAGTCCCGCACATCCCAAATGGCTGTTTCAGACTTTGTTGAGCGTCAGAATACTGCCACCATCAGCAGTTTGGAATCAGACAGACCTGTATTCAGATCCCACCTCTGTTGCCTATGAGCTGTGCTGATGGAGGGCAAATTTACGCAAACTCCCTGGTCCTCAGTTTCTTCAGTTGTGAAATGGGGCGATTGATCGTACCCACCTCATAGAGTTGTGGTGAGGATTAAATGATGGCATTTCACTTGTGGTGAGGTTTAAATGAGTTTCAGTGATCTTGTTCTTGGCATAGTGTGAGTGTCCATGGAATCCTAGCTTGTGTGTATGTATTAGAAATCTAGAAACTCAGGAACATGGCCCCATGGAGACCAGTGCCTCTTGTCTGTCTTTAAAACTCCATCTCAGTTGTGATACATCATTTCCTGTGTCAGTGTAAGGAATTCACTCCTCTGAAGTGAAGTTGTGTAAAATTCCTCCTTTTCTGGAGTGGACAGCCCAGAAATCCAGTTCCATGCATTTGTCTCATTTCCCTTTGGACTTAACTTTGCAACGTCCCTGGGGGGAAAGAGTGAGATGTGAAAACCGGGCTTCAGGACCACTTGACTGATCAAGGAAGGCCCTGCCCAGTGCCACCTGGGGTGCCCAGGGGAGCAGGACTGGGTCTGTGTTCCTGGAAGGCCTGGACATCTCTCTGTGTCTTCAGGGAAGAAGAGGAAGTTGTGCAAAAGGCAAATTTTTGAGTCAGAATTTTTCACTGGAATCTTGGCCTCCTTGCATAGCTTTGGCAAGTCATCTTCTTATGTCTTTGAACCTCAGTTTTCTCAGTTATAAAATGGAGTTCTCTGCTTCAGCAGTGGTTGTGTGCATCAACGGAGACCGTGGCTTTGCTTTTGAACTGCAGAGGGCCATGCAGTATTCATTGATATTCTCTAGAGAGAGTGTCCGACTTCTCTTAGCATCCCTGCAGGCACCTGAACAAGCAGGGAGCCCTGAACACTCTGTAGCCTCTCCTGGAGCAAGAGCTGGTTCGAGGGAGAGTCTGAAGGAGCGTCTAGCCCCACTGTCTTGTTCTCAGACCCCCTGTGCTGCTCCTGGGCCCAGAATGTGGTCCTTGGCCTGTGTTGCAGCATCCCTCAGAGCACGTGGGAAAGCCCGACCCGGCAAGAGGCAGTACGAGGAGTCACAGCCCTTCATGCCACCCTGCGCCTTCATGCACATCCTTACGGGACCCCCAGGGCACGCCAGCCAGTGTCCATGGTGTGGGAACATAGTCTGAACAGACGGATGTGGGGTTTATAAGGTCAGTGAGAAGTCCACTGGGCCTTCCATGAGTCCGGCCCAGCACTTGCAGTCGAACTTCCTGTAATAATGGGAATGTTTATATGTCCGTGCCGGGCACCCGGTAGCTTTTAGCCACATGTGAGAGGAGGACTCTTGAAATGGGGCTCATATGATTGAGGGGACTGAATTTTTTTTTTTTTCTTTTTTTGGCCACCACAGCATATGATATAGCTGGGCCAGGGATCAGATCTGAGCCTCAGTTGCAACCTATGCTGCATCTGTAGCAAGGCCGGATCCTTTAACCCACTGTGCCGGCTTGGGGATTGAACCTGCATCCTGGTGCTACAGAGCCATACCTATCCCCTTGCACTGCAGCGGGAACGCCAAGGAACTGAATTTTAAATTTTATTTTACTTGTAATTAATTCAAATTTAAACAGTAACCTGTGGCCCGTCGCCGCCAGAGGGGACGGTATTGTAGAGCCCTGGAAACAGTCTGAGAAAGTTAGGAGGGTACCCGCACAGGCCAAAGGCTGGACCTCCCTTCCTTAGAAAGAACTGCGCGACTCAGAAGACCTGTTTTCAGCTCTGCCTCCCACTGTGGGTGGATTTGTCACGGCCCTTGGCCTCCTCTCTGATGTATCAAACAGAAACACAGGGAGGATTGCATTAAATTCTTTACAGTGCTAAATTCTTAACTCTCTATGATCTGCCTTTTATTTGCCTAGTTATACTAGTGTGCTATGGTTGCTCTAACAAAGTGCCACAGACATAGGGGCTTCAAACAACAGCAATGTATGTCCTTAGCTTTGGAGGCCAGAATTCCAAAATCAGTTCCATTGGGTCCCAGTCATGGTGTCGGCAGGACTCTGTTTGTGCTGGGAGCTCTAGGGGAAAATCAGTGTCTGGTGGCTGCTGACATTCCTTGGCTAGGGCTGTGTCACCGTCCCTGCCCCCGTGGCCATAGGTCCTTATCTTCTGTGTTTGATCGCCCTTTGCCGGACACTTGTGATGGCATTTAGGGCCCATAGATGATCCAGGATAATCTCCCTATCTCAAGATTTTAAATTTAATCACATCTACAAAGACCCCTTTTTGCATATAAGGTCACAGTCACTGGTTCCAGGTGTTAGGACCTGATGTCTTTGGGGCTCATGATTCAGCCTCATACACGTAGTGATACTGAGGGATGGTGGGTTTGCTTCACACCCGATACTGTGGCGTGAAATTGGATGGGCGAAAATTGCAGGCTGCATACAGGCTCTCCTGGGGAGGATTTTCCCACTGTTCTGAATGGGGACCGAGTTGGGTTTTTTTATTTTTAAATTCCCCTTCCCTGTTCCCTTGTTGATTTGTTTATGCCAGAGCATCTTTACTAAAAGACTGATGAACTCACGAACATGCCCCAATTCACATTCTCCTGGTAGGGAATTAATCCCCCGATTCCCAGCCATCTCCAAAATGTGTGGAAGGGGCTTTGGTTGCGATTTGAGTCAAGAAGACCCCAAACTGTATTGCCTGAGAGTGAGAGGAGAGAGCATTTGCTGCATCAGCTGGTAAGTGATTATTTTCTAGTGGCGGACTCCTAAATTTGAAACGATAAAAGATTGGCCCTGACACAGTCCAGGAACAGCTTGTAACTGATCTGGAACGTCATGTTTTACTGTTCCTTCATCAAACTGGAGAGCAGTGGTTGCGGAAGTGGGTTCTGTAAATATTGCTTGGAAGCTTTCATGTTTCCACAGAAAACAGATGCCAAGTGTTTTCATTATTATCGATGTTTGAAGTTACTGGATTAAGCACACGTCTACTCCCTGGAGCAGCCAAATGTCAGCAGTGGCCTTGGGTGGGGAGGAGATGGAGGGTGGGGGAAGTAAAGAGAATTTGTATAAGTTTGCGGAGTAAGTTAGCTGGAGGGCCTTCGTTTTCTGCAAGTGAGGCCTAAAAGTGAAGTATTTATCATCTCAGAGATAGAGAAACAGAATCATCATTAACATGAGTCACAATGCTGTGTTGTTCAACAGGGAACAAGATGACTTAGGGGCAGAATAAAACGACTTCATTTGTGTCTCTTAGGAACACAGCGTTCCGTGGTCTGCTGGTCTGCGTAAGCCCTCGGGTAAAAGAATGGCCACGTGTCTGTTCTGTTCCCCAAGGTGATCGGTGCCTTTGTTACTGCCATCCCTCTGGGGTTGCCTTTCAGATAATTAGCTGATGACGGCGATGGTGTGTTTCTTCAGGTCCAGGCACTGTGCTTTACTTGTACGATCTCGTTTAATCCTCACATTGTCCTCTAGGGTAAGTGTCAGTGTCCCTGTTTTATAGATGAGGAAGACAAGGCTTGGAGAGGTTTGGCAACTGCCAGCTCGCTACTAGGTGTCCCAGCCGAGGTCTGACCCTTTGGCTTCTGATCTAGAGCCCAGCTCTTAGTCCCTCGCTCTCTCCTCTCTCATTAAATGAGCTTGGGAATTCCCTTCACTCTCGCTCAAAAGCCCACGTAACTCCTTCGGCAAAGTTTGCCCCGCCGGGTTCATTCATGGCCATTGTTAGGCAGGTGAGGGTGCCTGTAAGGTTTTAGCTGCTTTGTGAAGTCTGAGATACAGATGTGTTTCCCCTGCCCCCTCTGGCAGGAAGGATAATTTCCCCTCAGATTCCTATCTTTTTCTGACCGAGGAGTTAACACCCTGGTTTTCAAGGTGTGCTTGTAGTTCTGCGGGCTGGGGCGGTAGAATACCACGTTCACACATGCCTTCGTTCCCTTAGCAGGTGTTTGCGGAGCTCCCATCCGGGCCAGGTGATGGGGACACACTTGTCCTCAGCCTCCTGGAGCCCGCAGAGTTTTTTAACAAGGGATCAATGGGCACGTTAGGCCGGACAGTTCCTCCCTGTGTGGGCCTGTCCCGCTCGTGCTGGTTCTCACTCATCCCTGCCCCTGACCCATTCAATTCCCAAGCAGGGAAAAAGCGAAAAATGCCCGCGCACACTTTCATAGGCCTCCAGAGGGCGCCCCTGCCCCCTGAATTTGTTAGAAACAGAAAAGTTTGGATGCACGACTTGGGTGTGGTGCACACTTGTCTTTTTCTAGGAATTTGGCCCATTTTAAGTGAGGACAATAGAAGGAGGAATTTAAAAAGCAGAGGGACCACCAAATTCCTTTATCAGAGTCCTGAACTGAGAAGTTGAGGTTTGGGATGCTGCCTGCTGGGCGGGACCAGGAAGACTGCCTTCCTCCTCGTCCTCCGACCCGCCCCCCACCCACCCGCTTCCCTGCCCCCATCTCGATCAGAGAGTAAACCAGATGGACCTGAACGACTGAGCCTGAGCCAGAGGCTGAGGGAGACCCTGGCCAGGAGGCCTGGAGAGGAGCTAGTGACCCCAAGCTCCATGGGGGGAGGGCAGGGGACAAGGACTCCTGGATGAGGCTGATCTTGAGGAGACTGATCGGCAGCTGGAGGGCCGCCTCTTTTCCCCACCCTGCAGACAGAGCGTGTGCTGATTCAGCTCATAGCAAGCCTTTCCCAGCACCTCCCACCCGCCCTCCGTACTGTTAACGGCATAGCCAAAGATTTACACAGAGAAGGAGGCTGGGGCCCTGGCTTCAGTAAAGCTCAGCATCTGGCCTTCTCTCCCTCGTGAAACTTCCTAAGTGCTGAGCACTGTCCAGGGTCTGGGAGAGAAGGAAGTAAACAGTGCTTGCCTCCGTGGAGTTTGGAGACCAGCAGGAGTGACAGACCATTTCAAGAAGCCTGACTCCTTGGAACAGCCAAATGCCAGTGGTGACCTGGGGAGGGGAGATGTTGGGCTCGCATGTGTGGGCGAGAGTGTGTGTGGAGGCAGAATCATCACGCCCAGCTGGTGGAGACCGAGCATGGTACAGCCTCTACGGAGGAGAACAGGTTAAGATTCCTGTACCTTAGGACTCAGGGATGCTGTTCTCACTGATACACTGCAGAGAAACTCCGCTAGGAATACAGAGTCGTGTACCGAGCCTGTTCATGGCAGCTTCCTCTGTAGCCATTAAAGCATCCTCCTCGGTGCTGAACAGGAGGTGTCTGTGAAAATGTGTGAACCGAAACTTCATGCCTGTGGACATGTCTCACTAATCTGGTCATGAACAACAAAAGCAAGTTGCAGAGTAATACGTGCAGGATGATCCCGCTGATACCAAGTTGAAAAACACACAGAAGAAGGCAACATATTGCTTAGGCATACAAGCATATATAGGAAAGATGGAATGAAGTGCATAGGAGTGAAAAGCCCTGAATTTAAATTAGCAGGTAACTTTAGGGAGGAAGAAGGGGATTCGTTTGCATGGGCATGCAAGGATCGTTAACCATGGCCATATTTTATATTCGAAGGTGAGTGGGATGGTGGGCACGTTGGTATTGTTGCATTATCATTTATATTCAGTGCCTACACATCATCCGCTTCATCTGTTCCCTTCTGTCCTTCCTGATAAAACCTCCCTTTTGTTTAGGCATCTACCCTCCCTTTCGGCATCCTTTGGGGGCCTCAGGGAAGCTGACCCACTCTCAGGCTTGGGGTACATGGACTCATCAGATTAAGGACCCATCCTTCTTACCAGCAGTTGGTTCAGAAAAGGGCATGTGTCCATTTGGGTTCAATTAAAGTTGGCAAGCTTTGCTGAAGTCTTCCGGGAAGCAGCACTGTCTCTTAAGAAGAGAGCTGCAGGAAGCCTCTCTGTCTCTGTCGCCCAGGCTCTGTCTTTCTTCCTGGCCCCAGAAGAGGAAGCAGATAGCCTGGCTTGCCATGGCCGTCCTCCTCCAGCAGTGGGCGGAACAGCCTTACAAAGCAACCAGCAGTGTGAGTGCTGGAGTGGAGAGATGATCAGGTGTGTAGATTGTATCATGCTGGCTCTGAGGGCCGCCTCACCTTGGCTCTTCTAAGAATGGGAGCCAGTAAACATTCCTGAGATGTAAGCTACCTTGGTCTGGGCTTTCCATTGTCTTGCCGCTGCGAGCATTCTCTCTGTGCCACAGAGGTTGCTATGGAAGCACACAGCACACAGCAGTTTCCTAATCAGGAAAGCTAAGTGTTTCTTAATTCACTCAACTTTAAGCT
Organism: Phacochoerus africanus; assembly: GCF_016906955.1. Classification (NCBI taxonomy): domain Eukaryota; kingdom Metazoa; phylum Chordata; class Mammalia; order Artiodactyla; family Suidae; genus Phacochoerus; species Phacochoerus africanus. Next base: position 7,256,313 of record NC_062551.1, read on the forward strand.
TTTCTCCTATTTTCACTGTAAACATTTGTCCTGCTCGCAAGGGTTAGCCATGGAGGAAAACTCATGAACAGGAAGGAAACCAAAGGTTTAATGGAAAAGATCTGGAAGAATCTGGAGTGGTTGACTTTTTCTGAGAACACGTGTATTAGTTTCCTGTGTTTGCTGTGGCAAATTATTATAAACCAGGGAGAGAAACAACAATATTTTTTGATCTCCCAGTCCTGGGGCCAGAAACCCAAAATCAAAATGTCAGCAGGGCAGCGTGCCCTGCAAAGGCTTATTATCTAAGGGAGGTTTCTGTCCCTTGACTCTTCCGGCTTCCGGTGGCTCTTGGCATCATTCTCATCTCTACCTGCACCTTCACAGAGTCTCCTCCTGTGTGTCTGAGTGTCCCCTCTTCTGTTTCGTATAAGGACACTTGTCATTGGATTTAGGGCCGCCTGGACATTCAGGATGGTCTCATCTCAAAATCTTTAACTTAATTATATCTGCAAAGACCGGTTTGCCAAATAAGGTCATGTTCACAGGTTTGGGGATGTGGACATACCTTTTTTTTTTTTTTTTTTTGGTGCCAGCATTCACCCCATCATAAAATAGTTTTCCTCTGTCATGATTTTATATTGCAAACAGGTAACATAGTCTCAGAAGTGGTTCCTGAGTCATAAAAATAGGAATAAATCTGAGTTCCCATAATGGCTCAACGGAAATGAATCTGACTAGCATCCATGAGGACGCAGGTTCCATCCCTGGCCTTGCTCTATGGGTTAAGGATCCAGTGTTGCCATGAGCTGTGGTATGGGTCGCAGATGCGGCTTGAATCTGGCCTTGCTGTGGCTGTGGTGTAGGCTAGTGATTACAGCTCTGATTCGATCCCTGGCCTGGGAACCTCCCTGTGACGAGGGTGCGGCCCTAAAAAGACCAGAAAAAAAAAAAAAAAAAGGAATAAATAGGTTGATATCAACTGGTGCTCCCCAGAAAGCATGATGTCTTCTCTCCTCCAAGTCAGATAAGGGCTTCGTAAACCTCGGAGAGGTGGGTGCGTTTTTTGTTGTTGTTAAGATGTTAGCAGTGGAAGTGAAGTCGCGTGACATAAACGCTGGACAACATGTTCTCGGTGTAAATTCCCGGCTCCCTGGGAGATAGATGGTGTTCTGTCCCAGCCCCGGCCCCGGCCAAATGTGGACCAAGAGGCCCCGCATCAAAGACAGGCGACCGGAAGGGAGGAGTATGAGCAGAATTAGCAGAGAGCCGATGGCTGTGCGAGGAGAAAGACTAGTTCTGTTTTGAGACCACTTCGTCTCCTCTGAGAGGCAGTGGATAGATCCCGCAAAGGCAGCTGTTGGAAAGGAAGGAAGGGACGTTGGACTTGGAATCAGATAGACCCGATTCCCGTTTCTGACCTGTCTCCCTTTGATCTTGGAGCAGTCAGGTGCGCTCCCTACATCCGTTTTTTTTTCTCCCCTAAATCTTAGGGAAATTGCGCTTCCCAACACAAGTTTATTTCATAAAAAACGCGAAAGAGGACGCATACCTCAGGGTTGTTGCGAGGATAAACCAATGTGCCCTCTGCAAGAGAACCTCATCCACGGTGGGGGCTCAGCTCGTGTCTGCTGCATGAGAATCTGAACTAGGAATGTCCCGCGAGTGGCAGGTCGGAACACGTACAGTGTGGATGTTACCCTGTTCTCCAGGTTCCCCAGTTTCTACAAGGCCTCCCCTGGAACTCGAAAGGCCCAAGTGAACACATTGGCCTTCACTTTCTAGCTTTAATGGAGTGACTGGTGTGCATTAAGCCCCCTACTCTATCACAGACAACTATAAACCCAACACAATGTATGGGGCAACTTTTGACAGACAGTGGGCAACAAATATAGCAGGAATGTGGTCCCTGAGAGATGGGGAACTCAAGAGTTGAGTCCCAAAATCATCCAGTACCCTGCCTGGGACAATATTTCAGTGGCATGAAGCATGGGGATTTGAGCAGAGCACAGCGGTCCCACTGCCTGAAGGAGGCAGAGATCAGCGTCCAGGGGAAGTGAAGAAGCTAGAATCCATGGGGTGGGATGTCTCAGAGGAGGGCGCCGTACAGGAAGAGCTGGGGGGGTGGCAGTGGGGGGAACCCCCTTTGACCCTGTGGCCAAGAGACTCATGTGCAAACAGGACCACCCGAGGCTCATCAGAGAGCAGCAGCTGCAGGGTTGAGAGCAGAATGGAGGTACTAGAGGCTGAGCTGTGCTGGGGCTCATTGGTTTTGGGTCCTGCCAGAATGGAGAGACCTCCTTCATGGCTTGTTAATACCCTGGCATCCAGCTGTAGGACTGGGAAGGCCATACCTTAGGAGTAAAGACTGTCTCAGAGCAGAGTTTCTCAGCCTTGGTATTATTGCTCTTTTGAACAAGAGAGTTCTTTGTTGTAGGGGCTGTCCTGTGCATCGTCGGATACTTAGCAGCATCCCTGGCCTCCACTCACCAGATGCCTTCACCACCTTGTGACAACCAAGGATGCCTCCAGACATTAACAAGGGACCCCTGGGGCAGAATCACTGAAAACACTGCCCTAGGGTAAGACCTACTCTGTACCTTCCCTAACAACCCCCACCCCCCACCCCAGTGTCATGATAAGATTTGCAGTCAAGGTCGAGTTTAGGGTCAGGGCTGAGTCCTAAAGTTGCGTCCTAAACAAGTTGGAGGGGCTGGGCTTTCTACAGATCCACTCTAATATCCTCAAGCTAAACCTGCACTAGTTCAAGATGGTTTGCCAGTAACTGAACCGCGGAATCGGTACCTTTCAGGAGATGATAACAAAATCCAGATATACATATAGTTAACACACACCCTACTATATATTAATCACAGTGTCTGATTTTTAATCAAGAAGCATTAGAAATAGCAAAAAAAGGTGTTCTCTAGTTAAATAAAAGGCAGGCAATAAAATCTAAACTCAAGATGACCCAGCTATTGGGCTTAGAAAATGAAAGATTTAAAGCAGCTCTTATAAATCTATTCAGAAAATTAGGGAAGTAAATTGACAATCTTGGCAAAGAAATGGAGACCACAAAAAAGAACAAATGGAAATTCTGCCAGTGGAAGTAAAAACTGAAATGAAAAATACTTGAATGTATTTAGCAGCAGATTTGAGATAGCAGAAGACAGGGTCAGGGAACTTGAAGGCAGATGAGTAATAATGATCCAATCTAAGGACCAGAGAGTTAAAAGGTTTTTAAAAATGAACTGAGCCCCAGGGACCTGTGGGCCAATATCAAATCTTATCTTTGTGCATTTAGAGTCGCAGAAGGAGAAGGAGGCTGGGAGAGTCCACCTCCAGCAGACCTGCATTGCAAGAAATGCCAGAGGATATCATTCAGGCATGAAGAAAATGACACTGACACATACAGACCAATCTAATCTAGGGCCCATGTCATAGTAAAGCAACAAAAACAATATAAATTGTGTAGTTAAGAAAAAAATCCAGGCCCCCAGTAACATCCAAGGGAATTAAAATCACAATCCACAGTAACACTCCCTTAAATCCTTTTGGCGGTTTTAAAATACGGCCACATATTTCTTTGATACTCTGGCCTTCAAAAGATGGAGGCGGTTGCCTTCCCCTTGGGTGTGGGCTGGACTTAGTGACTCACGTCTAATGAATCGATTGTGGTGGGAGTGATGGTGAGTGATTTTCAAGGCTGGGTCATCAAAGGCCTGCGGCTTCCTCCTGGTTCCCTCTCCCGCATCCCTCACTCTGGGGGAGTCAGCTGCCACGTTGTGCAGACACCCAGACAGCCCGTGGGAGAGCCCTTGGGATGCGCCCGCCGTCTTGAAAGCAGGCCTTCCAGTCTCTCAAGCCTTCCCAGGACGTCAGCCCTGGCTGATAGCTGAACGGCACCCTCGTGAGAGACCTTGAGCCAGAACAGCCCCGCTAAGCCTCTCCCAATTTCCTGACCCAGAGAAACAGCAAGAGGATAGATCTTTATTGTTTTGAGCTGCCACATTTAGGGATAATACTTATGCACCAATAGATAATCAATTCAATCCGTTTTCTCGGTGGATCTCAGTTACCACCTGACTCTATGTAGCAGCTCCCAAATCTCTCATCCTGTTTCTTATTCCCCCTCTTTTCAAAATCTTAGCAGATACCCTTAACCGTTCAGGCCCAATTCTCCCCCTTTGTTTCTTTCTCACTCTCTCTCCCCTCTTTATTTATTGCTTAGTTTTGGTTTTGTGCTGCTTAGCCCTTTTTCCATGACAAATTCTCACCCCTATGTCTCTGGTTCTTCTCCCACTAATGAGCCAGATTCCCCCCCAAAGGACCCAAGAGTGGAGGAGAGTATGAAGAGGAGGTAGAAGGAGGAAATGGTGGCCTGGGAATGCCAGCTTTTCTTCAATGGAAGGAGGGGGAAGCTGTGAACACACATCTAGCAGTCATTTCGGTCCCTTTTATAGTGGTATTTATGACCAGAATTTGTTATTGGCTTGCAAAATGTTAGGTACAGTGCCAGGAGCTTTGGATTTGTGTATTTAATCCTAAAAACACATCCCAATGAGGTAGATGCTATTATTATCCTGTTTTTCAAGAAGAAAACTGAGGCACAGAGAGAGTAAATTACTTGCTTTCAAGCCCCAGGGCCAAGGTGTAAATGTCTGTATTACTCAGAAGCCTGTGGCTGAAGTGGTTATGCATATTGCATCAAATTTTGCTCTCATTGGTTCAGTTTCTCTTTAACTTGTACAAAACCACAGGGCTGACTTCCCACAGATGCAGTGCTACTAGCTAAGACATTTTTAAGCCCGGTGTTGCCTCATCTCCCTCTTGAACCAGAAAGAAATCCAGAATCTCCACCTCGTACAGAACAGGTGCCCACTCTTCCTCAACCTTAGATGGAATCTGTGGCCAGTTCCTAGGACATCGAGGTTGTGGAAGTGAAGTCTAATTGGTTCACATACAGAACCTAAGGAAGAAGATTATCCTGATCCCCACCGTTCTACCTGCCAGTCATTCCAGTTGGTGGCTGGACCACCTGCCCCTCAAGATTGAAATTATGCACCCCTGGTGCATCATCTGAACACAAACCTCCCTCAACATTGCGGGGTTTGGCATTGAAAAGGAGTTGCCTCTGCTGCCCATGCTGTTTTAGGCTTCAGCAAGGGTACATGTCTTTCAAAAACGCTCGTTTTTATGATTAAGAAAGTGGCATAATAGCATAATAGAGAACAGACGAAATTACTGACAATCCAAAGCCTTGAAACAATGATTATTCTTATGACACATTCATTGGGTTTCCCCTGGGCGATTGTGTTCTGGCCTTTTGTGAGGCCGCTATTTGGGCTCCAGATGTCAAAATCTTAGCTCCCAGGGCTGTTTCTGTCACCAGAATCTGACCTGTCTGCAGCGGAGTCTCTGTCTTTGCTCAACTCAAAAGTCCAGGATCTTTGAGTCTCCTCCCATCAGCCCGGCTGGAGGGGGGGGCCCTGTGATGACAGGTAGATTTGTCATAAGTTCGGTTGATCCAGTATATGCTCATTTCTTGGTATGACTGGTCGTGTTTATTGTCTGCAACCATCTTCTTCCTCCACGGGAGGGTCTTATATCTCCATACCCTTTGCCACGTGACTTCCAGGAATGATTCCAGTGAGTGGAATATTATTTTGTCCAGGAGTTACTCCACTAGGTGGAATGTATTGCCAGCCTTGGCCGTGTGACTTGCTTTGGCCAGTGGAATGGGCGTGAACGTGATCTAGGCCACGTCCAGGCAGAATGATCTTGCACAGTTCGCCCTGGCCTCTTTCCTTCCTGTGTTCTGCCATCGGACCATCACTTCCCTAATGCCGACTGCTCCTTCAGCCTGGGCCCTGGAGTCAGAAGATGTGGATCAGAGCTTAGAGAGCTGGTTGTAAGCTACTGTGATTTTTGGAGTAGTTTGTTAACAGCAGACTACTGACTGATGCCTGGGCTCTCTAGGCAAGTGAGAGGAGTCCATCTTCTGGGGCACATCTTCCTCTTTGGAGGTATCTAAGCCACTTCTGCCATCTCCCTCCCCAAACGGAGGCATCACATCTCTGTGCTTCACTGGTGGGACTCAGATGCTGGCGCACGTGTCCATCACGTTGAAGACAAGCCCCGTGACATGGTGATGGAGCTGGAGCCCTGCCACTCACTTCTCTGTGACCCTGGCCAATTTGCTTAGCCACTTTGTTCCTTATTTCTCTCCTTTTGGTAAAAGAATAGCACTTACCTTAAATTTTGATGCAAAGAATAAATGCAGTGAAAGATTACGATGGAGTTTATGGTTATTGTTCTTCCACCACCGCCTGACTCCATCTGTCCGGGCTTTTAGGAGAGATGTTCACAGAATGCAAAGGAGAACTTCTAAAACTGGAGCTGGGGGAGTTCCCGTCGTGGCGCAGTGGTTAACGAATCCGACTAGGAACCATGAGGTTGCGGGTTCGGTCCCTGCCCTTGCTCAGTGGGTTAACAATCCGGCGTTGCCGTGAGCTGTGATGTAGGTTGCAGACGCTGCTCGGATCCCGAGTTGCTGTGGCTCTGGCGTAGGCCGGTGGCTACAGCTCCGATTCGACCCCTAGCCTGGGAACCTCCATATGCCGCGGGAGCGGCCCAAGAAATAGCAACAGCAACAACAACAACAACAACAACAAAAGACAAAAAAGACAAAAAACAAAACAAAACAAAACAAAAAACCTGGAGCTGGGCGCCCACAGAGGCCTGAGTCCTGCTGTCCAGCTCTCATCTCCTCTGGTTTCTTCCTTCCTTCCTCCCTCCCTCTCTCTCTCTCTTTCTTTTCTTTTTTCTTTTTCTTTTTTTTTGTCTTTTCTAGGGCCGCACCTATGGCATATGGGAGTTCCCAGCCTAGGGGTCCAGTCGGAGCTGTAGCCACCAGCCTGCACCAGAGCCACAGCAATGAGGGATCTGAGCCGTGTCTGCAACTTACACCCCAGCTCACGGCAACGCTGGATCCTTCACCCACTGAGCGAGGCCAGCGATCAAACCCGCAACCTCATGGTTCCTAGTCGGATTCGTTAACCACTGCGCCACGACGGGAACTCCTCCTCTGGTTTCTGATTGACTTTATTCTCTCCTCTTGAAGATCGGTTTTCCCCAAGACCCCCAGGGCAAATTTCCATGCTGTCCTCATTTACGCAGTCCAGGCAGGAACTCTGACGGTCCTGATGTGGGTTGTGTTTTCATCCCTCAGTCAGTCTCTGTCCGGGTGGCATCGGGAGGGTGTTTCCCAAACAGCCATGCCTGGGTTCACGTACTTGAGTTCACACTGCAGTGGATCTCGCAGGATCCACTGCAGGAAACGTGTGGAAGGCGGATCAAGACAGTAGCCTCATCACCCAGGTTACCGCAAACACCAATGTGTGATTACTGTCCCTTGGATGTGGTTCGCTGTCATTGTTGGCCGCATGAAAACACATGGTCTTGGAAGCTAGGATCGTGAGGAAATGTTTAAATCCCTATAAACCTCAGTTTTCTCATATAAAACCAGGAGATAATAATTTCTCTCTCCCTGCTTTGTTATGATTAAGTCAGGTAACCCAAGAAAGTGCCTGGAACATGTGCTCAGCAAATGCTAGTTATTATTCCCCAAGTTCTGCTATCCTTGCCCCTGGGCTGCCTAGGTAATGCACTCCCCCACCCCCTTTTTGATGTCCCCATTTCTTACTTTGCAGTGAGGAACAAAGCTCTCAAGTGGGCCAAGCACCCCCACCTGTTCCTCACTACTCCCTCCCTGAAGGCAAGCCACATGGCAGGGCAGATTATCAGAGGGTAGGGTCTTGAGAATGAGACTGGAATATACAAAAGAATTTGGGTGGTTTTAAGACGAGTTTCTCCACCAGGATGCCTGAAACACTTTCATTTGCTACATTAGCAACTCAGTTCTTCATCTACTTGACGTAAGGAACCCCCCTGAGAGTCTGATTGAAACTATGGATACTCTTCTCTGAAAGATGCACAATTGTACAATTTCAGGAAGGGCACAGAGTTTTAGGAAGCCCAGCCATGGGAGCCCAGGTTCAGAGCCCCTGCACTAGATGGGGAATCTTGCTAGGGAACCTCTGGTACCTGCTCACCCAGATGGTGCTTGGATGGGCACTGCCCACTCTCCCTCCATGACTCTCCTTTGTCCAGTCACCTGGGTCTGACCAACCCTCTTTCTGATGGACTCTTTTTTTGTCAGGCAACCGGCGAGTCTAGACATGATGTGTGACCTCAAGAAGTCTTTGTTCGCTTAGGTTTCAGTCAAGAACTGCGGCCTCAGGGCCATTCTGTCTCTTCAAGTTGACCCCATACTTCTATTTTGATACATGACCTGTGGATTTTAAAGGTTTTATATCAAGGAGTATTCTTATTTCATTGTCTTTGAGGGATATCAGGATCCTTTTGCGTGCAATAGGTGGAGAATCCAGGTTCAAAATGGTATAGGCAAACAGAGGGAATGGCTCACACAAGTGAAAAATTCAAGAGTCATGTCCCACATCAGGCACAAACATCTAGGGGCTCAAACATCACCATGAGGCCTGGGTCTCACATCAGGTACTAGCTCTTTCTTTGTTTGGGCTCCATTCCCAGGCAGTGTTTCCCAGTTCATGGCAGAATGGTCTAAACATCTTCTCTACTCAGAGATGTAAAGAAGCCCATTTCAAACCAGCTTCCCATCTCTGCCTGGGAATAAAGCAAGCCTAAGACTATCTCCTTTCCCCATCCAACCAGAATGTGCTCATTTACTCATCCTACTCTTTGACGCAGGGCAGCGGTCAGGGGGACAAATTGACACGTGACTTGTAGAATGAATACACTGTAGTCAAATATGTGCCATAGTAGAGTTGGGAAACAGGTGCAATGGGGACCCAGAAGAAGGAGTGATAAATTCCACCTGTGAGCCTCAGAGAAGGCTTCCCTGAATAGGGGATGTTTAAGCCTCATCCTAAAGCACAAGGAAGAGTCTTCTAAGTAGTGAAGAGGGTGGGAAACAGCACATGCAAAGGCTTGGAAGCCCCAGAAAGCAGAGAATGTCCAGGAATCTGTGATGAATGTGGCACAGCTAGAGAAAGGTGCTGAGGTAGGAGTGTTGAGAGAGAGGAAGAAATGGGACAGAGTGGCAAGAGATATGAGGCCTTGATTATCAGGATAAGGATTCTGGGCTTTCATGAGGAGTAAGGGGCAGAGGACTGAAGAGTTTCAAGCCCCTGATGGAACCAGATGGCAGATGTTGGCCAGATGGCCCTGGCTAAGCATGGAAGACGGGTTGGGGGAAAAAGGCCCTGAGACAGGGGACTTCTTCCTGGAGAAGCTCTTGCCATCTTCCGGTAGAACCGAGGCCGATGCAAGAGGAAAGGGTTTACAAGCTCTGTAGGAGGGAGAATTGACAGACCTGGAGACCAGATGGGTGCGGATTGAAAAAGGAAGGGTCTAGGGTAATTCCCAGGTTTCTCCGATGAGAAACTGGGTAAATGGTGGCAGCCTGCACTGAGACAGGGAACATGGGAGAGGAGCAGGCTGAGGAGTGAGGGGAGGACGAGGAATTCAGTCTTAAGCATGTCCGTGACCTTGAGACATCAGGTTGCAGCTGTCCAGGTGTCAGCTGGCTTCCTGCATCTGGAGCCCTGGGGAGAGGTGGGTCCGGGGGACACACCTGAGGCCAGTGGGCTGCAGGTGGTGCTGGTGGTGGAAGCAGTGCTAACCTAGATGGGGCACCACCACTAGAAAGAAAAAGCCCCACAGTTGTTGTTATTGTCATTTTTGGCATTACTCTTTTCTTCTGTCCTTGCACGTTCTCTTCAAGATTCCAAGTCCTGGTGGAGGGAGAGTCCACTTGGCTAGCGGAGTCATGGGCCTACTCCTCGGCTTGGGGAAGGCACGAGGGCTTTCATTCACCCGAGATGTCATCAAGCATAGAAAGGGGGCATGGACCCCCCCAAATAACATATAGCTCCACTTCTTGCTTCAGTCTCAGTTTTCTTCCTGGTGGTTGTTGCTGAAAGGCTAAGAGGGGTATTTCCCCTAAGCTCTGCTCCCCTACTCCCATCTGCATCATAGCACTTGCTTTCTAAGTGTCTATGAAGTTTTATACCAATAATCCCAAACCTGGATCTTTAGGTAGTGAGCCTGGGGCCCACTATTTCACATGAAATACTTTAGAAAGGAGGCATTTTCCCAAGCCCTTGGCTATTTCATGTCTCAGGGAACCTATGATGCCATAAATCACTGCTGACCAGGTGTGGATAAAGCGGACCTGGCCAGTGCCTGGAGCTGTTGGTGGTGCCGCCCGAGGAAGCAGCCTCCCCACGAGTCCACGAAACAACATTTGAGCACCTAGCATGTACCAGGAGCACAGAACATGTGCCCAGTGTCACTCCGGGCACTTCCACACACCCTATTTTATTCAGTCCTCACCCTCACCATGAGGTGTAGGGGGCATTTTCTCCATCTGAAAGAAAAGCAAGAAAGATGGGACCCCAAGGCATCAAGTGACTTGCCTGAGGACAGGAGGTGGAAAGTGGCACAGCTGAGCCTGTCAGCCCACAAGTCCTGGGCAGATGCAGGGAGGCTGGCTGGACCAGGGAGGCAGTGTGTGTGTGTGCGTGCCTACAGCGTCACCACATGGGCCTCCCTGGGGCCGGGAGCATCCCGGAAGGCACATCAGCGTTCCTGGTGAAAGTCTCAGAGCATGAGGCTCCAGTCCTGTCCCAGGGAGAAGGGAGCCCACTTTCTGGCTGGAGAGCCCATGGGGTTTATAGACAGACTCCCAATCTCTCCAAGAAGGCTTTCTCTAAGTCTGCAAAGGGATTCCCGCTTTTCCATGGAAGCAGATGAAACTGACAGCTCTCTGCGGAGGAGGAGGAGGAGGAGCCATGGGCTGGCCGCTGGCTGGGCTTCCTTGAATCTGTGCCTCTCACCGAGGCACCGAGGCACCGGGCTGTCTCAACAGTAGTTCTGGCTGCAAACAAATCGGCCCAAGAAAACTAGGTCAGCATGCGGCCAAGCGGCACTTCCTGCTGGTCCGCGCTCCCCACGCTCACGCTCGCGCTCGCGGGCTGCCCTCCCTTCCCCACTTCTCCGCACTCTCCGCTCTTCGGCCCTCTTCGGTTCCCCTGCTCTCATCCCTCCTTCTTGCCCTCCTCTTTCTGGTCCTCTGCTCCTGTCTGTCCTGTGTCCTCTCTGGCCATCGGACATCCTCCCCTCCGTCCTCTCTCCTCCTCTCATACTTCTGGAATCAGTGCTCAGTGAGACAACCAATCTGTGGTCTTTTTAAACAGACAATGTGCTTGTTTTAAAGAGATCAGAGGAGCAGAACAGAAAAGTTCACACATGAAAAAAAGGCAAAATCCTACCACTCAGAATTAACCTTGGTGAACACTATTCCAGATAAATATTAATGCACACATGTACATATTTTTATGTATTATGTATATAGTAGAGGATAGATATAGAATTTTATTTAAATGAGATGTTTTTTAAAATGTAAAGGTATTTAGTTTGAAAATTTACTTTTATTTAAATTCAGTACAGGAAAATAAATTATGAAATGGAAAGAATTGTTGAATTTTAAATGTGTGTCTTTACCACAGAAAACAGAATAACAAGTTTCTTTAGAAAGGGAGGTGGGGGGACAGAGAGAGAAAGAAAGAGAGAGAAGGGTTGGAGATTTGTAAAAGCTACATATTTTAGTTTTTCACTAGTATAATTAATCCTTGCCAAGAAAGATGGGAGAATTAACATTTTTCTCCTCTTTCTCTGTTTCCTGATTTTTAAAAGTTGCACTATGATTATTTTTAATTTCCCAGGCTTATAATATTCACATTCAGTTGTGTGTATACATATACATATATATATATTCGTTCAGTTATGTATATTTCCCATAATAACCATAGTAAAACACATTTGCTATTGGTTCTATGTCTAAACAGATTCAGTGCCCACCACCAGCACTTTTCCCATGTTTTTTGCGTTCCTGAATTATTTGTTTAAGGTCTTCTCTCAATTGTCTGGATTTCATTTTGAAGTCATTGTCTGAAGAATGATTTACAGGTCCTGTACTGGGCAGCATCATGGACTGGGTGTAACCTTCTCAAGATACTCTGCTTTCACTTACAACGTTGTACACATGGTTCCATTGTCTTCTGGCATTTGTGCTGCTGTGGAGTTGTTTGAGCATAGCTAGACTTTTTTTTTCTTCTTCCTTGTAGGTAGTTTTTAGAGGGTGTTGGAACAATTCTTTCTGATTCTATATAATTCCAGTTTAACTGGGACATATTTGGTATTGTGCACCCTGAATAAAATTTTCCTGCAATGGACTATGCTCTTAGAAGCTGAAAAGTCCTTTCTCTCGTTATGTCGGGAAAATTATTTATACTCTGTCGTCTTTAAGTACACATTCTTTGAACTTTGTTGGCTTATCAGTTTAAGGAATCAAATATGTATGTATTGGTTAATTTGTCTTCCATATCTGTTACTTTCTAACAGCTTATTTACTTATTTATTTATTTTGCTTTTCAGGGCCGCACCTGCGGCATATGGAGGTTCCCAAGCTAGGGGTCAAATCGGAGCTACAGCTGCTGGCCTACGCCACAGCCACAGAAATGCAGGATGCAGGATCCGAGCCGCGTCTCCGACCTACACCACAGCTCACAGCAACGCCAGATCCTTAACCCACTGAGCAAGGCCAGGGATTGAACCGGCAACCTCATGGTTCCTAGATGGATTCATTTCCCCTGTGCCACGACAGCAACACCAGTTTCTAACAGTTTAAAGATATTTGTCATTTTGATTGTAATGCAAGGCTTTTATTTTCGTGATTCAATTTTCAGCACAAGATCTGTTCTCTCTTTGCTGTCTTGAATTATGCATCAGTCCCATAATATTGTTTTTGTCCTCAGTTTGTTTCCTTAGTTCTTCAGTCTCCCTTTAGAGCATCTCACTCTGTTTTCTTTTCTTGTTTGGAGCTCTTGTTTTATTGACGTTCTTGTTTTCATTTGTTGCTGTATAATATGAATCCCGGATCAAGGTTCACTCCATTCCTTTGGGCGGCGTCCACCCATTTCCCTGGGGGCTGGGATAGGCTTGTTTTTTGTTTTCCAGTTGGCATATTGGTTTGGAGCCTTCCTTTCCATCTGTTCACTTTTCTCTGTTATTTCCTGCCCTCTCCTTTTTTCTTCCCAGCAGCCCTTTCCTCTATTTCTATATTAGAAGAGAGAAAGATAAGAATTGGCAGATTTAGTAAAACTTGCCTGGATTTTGTGGATTAATGGGTACAGTTTCTGGGCGAAGAGGGTGGCTTGCTCCATCATTTTTCATTTCTTTCCTTCATGGATCTTTTATTGGTTTTTACCTTTTTGATCTTTTTTGAACACTACTGAGGACTTTTGGGGGTTTTTTTTGCTTAACCATTTTGCGCATTATATTTGATGCCAGGGCTGGGAAGTTTTGAGGTGCAATTTCAATCACCGTCCTAACCTTTTAACCTAGAATTTCTGAAGATGTACTCTGTTCACCCAGTTTTCCATGGGCCCACAACTGTGCATTTTAAAAAATTCCCCAGCCCTTGTCCATGTTTATTCACTCAATCATTCTTTCGCTCCTTCAGTCAACATTTGTGTCAAGACACCGATGATAGACTTGTTTCTTCACTGTTCCTTCCAAACCGCACAAACTACACGTCCCTAACTCATATTCACCCAGACAGTTGAACTGAATCCAGAGTATGGTCCCAGCATGTAAGAACTACCCCAAACATGGAAAACTAATGAAACTCTTTTCAAGTTGTTAAATTTAGCTCGAGGAATAAATTAAATTGTAAATGTAGTGTTTCCATTTTAAAAACTCTTCTAGCAAAGTTCACTTTAAAACCAGCTCATAACCCCCCCCCCCCCCCCCCGACACACACACACACACATACCCCCCACCCCCCACACAGACCCTGAAGTTGTTTAAAATCTTAGGTCATCAGTCCTGCTATTTACTAGTCTTCCACCTTCCTGTTGAACCATTCTCTTAACTTTTTGGTATTTCCCGGTAATTGCAACACTTTGTTTATATAGTGCATTATATCGTTTCTAAAGTGTTTTCCCCTATTTTTTCCTTTTCTTTCTTTCACACTCCCTTTTTTTTTTTAATTTTACACTCATTATTTACCTCAATTTACAAATAAAGGAACCAAGGCTTAGAATGTGAGTTTCCTACACAGCTGGTAAAGCAGAAAAAGCAGCAGAGACATGGAATTCAACACAATCCCTCTCGTGTTTTTCAAATATTATTGGCTCCTGCTCTCTTGAAATATATGGGATATTGTTGTTTATAGAGAATAAAATTTAGTTCCATTGTATGTACAATTTTGTATCTTATCTTTTTTTTGCCCAAGACTATACATCATTAACATTTTATTTATTTATTTTTTGTCCTTTTAGGGCCACACCCGCGGGATATGGAGAGTCCCAGGCTAGGGGTTGAATCAGAGCTGTAGCTGCTGACCTACACCACGACCACAGTAACGCTGCATCCAAGCTGCGTCTACGACCTACACCACAGCTCACGGCAATGCCGGATCCTTAACCTGCTGAGCAAGGCAGGGGATCGAACCTGTGTCCTCTTGGATGCTAGTCAGATTCATATCCACGGAGCCATGACAGGAACTCCCATCATTAGTATTTTCAAATTCTCCTCAGTGTTTCCGATGTCATTTAGTGGCTATCTCCTCATTTACGATGCTGTTTTCTAGTGTTGGACATCTAGGTACTTTCTCGTTATTGTTATTTCCCTGTAATAGCTGGGAAAGTAACATATTCGGCACATATAGCCTTTTGCTTTTGTTGGATTATTTCTTTAGGATAAGTTTCCAGGAATGAAATCATTGGGAATGTTTTATACTAGTGCTTGCCACAGAGGTCATTTTAATTTATAATGGCACTCACAATGAATGAGGCTCTGGTTTCACTCCAACTTCGCCCAAATTACATATTGTTTATATTGTGAGATTTTGCCACATTGAACAGGTTTAAAATGATATGTCAAGGGTGCTCTAGCTTACATTAAAATTTAATAGCATTGAGTTCCCATTGTGGCGCAGCAGAAACGAATCTGACTGGGAACCATGAAGTTGCAGGTTCGATCTCTGGCTTCACTCAGTGGGGTTAAGGATCCAGCGTTGCTGTGAGCTGTGGTGTAGGTTGCAGACACGGCTCGGATCTGGCTTTGCTGTGGCTGTGGTGTAGGCTGGCAGCTGCTGTAGCTCCAATTAGACCCCTAGCTCAGGAACCTCCATATGACACGAGTATGGCCCTAAAAAGACAAGAGACAAAAAAAAATTTTTTTTAATAGCATAGGTTTTTTTTTTTCCGTATGCTTTTTTGCCATTTGTATTGGCTCATATAAATTATCTATTTACGGGAGTTCCCATTATGGCTCAGTGGGTTAAGAACCTGACTAGTATCCATGAGGATGTGTGTTCAATTCCCCGGCCTGGCTCAGTGGGTTAAGGATCCAGTAGTGCTGCAAGGTGTGATGTAGGCTGCAGATGAAGCTCAAATCTGGCATTACTGTGGCTCTGGCTGTGGCCGGCATTTGTAGCTCCGATTTGACCCCTGACCTGGGAACTTCCATATGCCATAGGTGCGGGTTTAAAAAGAAAAAAACAAATTATCTATTTATGTTTTTTATCTGTCTATTAGGTCTCGAAGTGTCCATAAAAATATGAATTACTTCAGGGTTTGACAGTTAATCTAAATATCTTCCTCTGTCGTCGTCGTCTTCTTTTTTTCTTCCTTTTCTTCTTTTTCTTTCTTCCTTTTTTGGCTGCCCTATGGCATGTGGAGTTCCCAGGCCAGCGGTCAGATGTGAGCTGCAGTTGCGACCTATGCCACAGCTGGGGCAACGCTGGATCCTTTAACCCACTGTGCCAGACTGGGGATCGAACCTGCGTCCTGGCGCTGTGGCGATGCCGCCAATCCCGTTGCACCACAGCAGGGACTCCTGTCTGCTTTTTTCATATTTAAAATTTAAAAAATTGAAGTACAATTTACACAGAGCAAAGAGCCACCCTTTGTAGAGGTTTGACCAGTGCCTGCCGTCGTGTCAGCCCCAGTACCATCAGCCGTTCCATTACCTTCCACATCCTCTTGTGGGGCCTTTGTAATGGGCCCCTTCTCCCAGTCCCAGACCCAGCAACCATCCATCAGTTTTTCTGCCCCATAGTTTTGCCTTTTCCAGAATGTCGGATAAATGGAAGCATGCACTATGCAGCCTTTTGAGCCTGGCTGCTTGCCCTTAGCGTGGTATATTTGCCCTGTGTCCTTTGTGTGCCCTGTCATTGCTGAGTCACAGTCCATCATCTGGCACAGTTTATTTGTCTCCCTCTCTGCTTTAATCCTTCTCTTTTTAGTTCTGTGACATCTCTTTCTAACATTTTTGATTTTTAAATATTTAAGTCTATCCGCCAGTCTTTTCCTGTGTAATCACTGCTCTTGAGAAGATTTTACTTAAGCCATTCCTTTTGCAAACAGGAGAACCCTAAGAAGCCTAATCCATATGTCTGTCCATTCTCCTTTCATAAAGTGGCTGTGAATTGTCATTTTCCACTACTATGGACTGAATCCTGGGCATCTTGGACAAAGAGGCATGATCCTAGGAGCTCTCCCCAGCAGGGAGCTCTTGATTTTAGTGGAATTTTAGTAGTTAGTGGCAGAAACAAAACATGTTCTCCTGGAGGTGGTGGCGGGAACGACCTGGTAGGGCAGGGGTGCAGCCACTCTGAGAAGGATGAAGAAGTGAGCTGGCATCTCACCAGGCTGGGGTCCCTTGGTACACTGAGAGCAAACATCACTTTAAATTCAAGGAAGTGGGGAGTTCCTTTTGTAGCTCAGTGGGTTAAGAACCCAACATACTGTCTGTGAGGATGCAGGTTTGATCCCTGGCTTTGCTCAGTGGTTAAGGATCCGGCATTGCTGCAAGCTGCAGTGTAGGTCGCAGACATGGCTCGGATCTGGTGTTATCATGGCTGTGGTGCAGACATAAGCTGCAGTTCCAATTCGACCCCTAGCCCAGGAACTTCCATATGCTGCAGCTGCAGCTATAAAAGGAAAAATAAAATTGAAGGAAGTGGTTTTTTTTTTTCTTGTCTTTTGTCTTTTGTTGCTGTTGTTGTTGTTGTTGTTTTTGTTGCTATTTCTTGGGCCGCTCCCGCGGCATATGGAGGTTCCCAGGCTAGGGGTTGAATCGGCGCTGTAGCCGCCGGCCTACGCCAGAGCCACAGCAACGCGGGATCCGAGCCGCGTCTGCAACCTACACCACAGCTCACGGCAACGCCGGATCGTTAACCCACTGAGCAAGGGCAGGGACCGAACCCGCAACCTCATGGTTCCTAGTCGGATTCGTTAACCACTGCGCCACAACGGGAACTCCTGTGGTTTGTTTTTATACCAGCCGAATACACACGTAATCAGATGTTCTCCTTGACAACTTCTGAAAGCAACCGATGGAGTGTTTCTTTGTCCAGGCCATTATTAGGATTGAGCTTTCATTGCTTGGAGATATGGGAGCATCCCATAAGCATTTGGGACCTGATTTACATAAGGACTCTGGTAACCTGCAGGAAGGAGAGCCTGGGACAAAGATTCTGTTTGTTTGGATTTTTTTCCAGAGCTCCAGACATGGCCAGAGATGCATGAGGAATCTCTGTATTCCCCTTGGAAGATGCCTTGTGAACAGAAATAGCCTCTTTGAGCCTCAGAATTAATGCCGTTGCCACCACTAGACTCTAACTTCCATGACGGCAGGGGCCATGTCTCTTTCTGTTACTCTCATATCCCAGAACCGAGTGCTTGATAAATATTTTATTAAGGGGATGGACGAACGAACAGATGAACTAATGACCTGAAAACTTTCTGGTTCACTTCTTAAAGCAGCAAAGGCAGGCATCGCCTAAGTCTATTCGGGGAGCAGACCATGTCCCTGTGTACTGAGAAATGGGTTAGGAAGGCAGACCTGGAGCTGGGGCAAAGGAGCCACCTAAAAGGCTTTTGGCTTCAGCATCCAAGACGCCAAAGGTATAGATGAGAGGTGAGCCCAAACCTGTGCTCAGGGTTCAGCAATGTCCAGTGCTCCAGGAGGAGTTACGGAGGGTCTGCCACTGGTTCACTTTGACAGCCAAGGCTGGGAAGGTGGGGCTCAGCCCGATGGGGGTTCTCTCCTAGAGGTAGGGGGAGGGGAGAGTCAAAGGAACAGACATGAGACAGCTCCTTGGCACAAGAAGCTGCCCCGACTGGGCTCTTATTGGAGTAAAACCCTGTCAATCATCTGAGCCTATTTCCTGAGTCCTGACACTCTCGTTCCCATCCGTCCTTTCTTCCTTGTAAGATGCCTGGTAGGAGCTGAGTCTTCTGCCAGCGGGGGGTCATGGAGGTTGTCCTCACAGACTGTTATTCTCAGCCTAATCTGAGTGACACTGAGCAGTGTGACTTTCTGAGTCCCAGAGTGTTGCAAACCTGGGGGAGCGGGTCCCTGGGTCCCTGGATCCCTTGAATAAGGGGAGAGGGACATGTCCTTGGGTTGGCAGGTGCTGCGAGTGGAGGGGGTGCAAGCCTAAACGCCTGTGTGATCCCACTCCTTAGTTTCTGCTGGTTGGTGGATTTTGAGTGTTAATACTGTGTGGACAAAACAATACATTGTTTAGCTTTTTCTCTGTAACCATTTGATTCAGAATTAGGTGAGAGTCCTAAACCCAGGATCCAAGCAGAGAAATAGCTAATGACCAACGTGGAGGGACTTGATAGGGACAGATGCTATTCAGGGCACCTGACAGCCAGCCACAAATGGCAGAAACACAAACCACACTCCCCTCCCCCATGTTGGCCTCCAGCTGGAATCCCAAGAAGCCTGGAGCTCGTGTGTCCAAAATCACACTCCTCCCATCCCCAGGTGTCCACCTTCTTGGTGACTAAGGCCACGAAGAGATCTACATGTCTGCATGGAAACCCATGTGTCACCTCCGTGTCCTTCTCCCCTTCATGCCATACCCAGCCACTCCCCAGGTCCTGGTGACCCTGCCTCCGAAATGTCTCTCCAGTCCTTTTCCTTCCTTGCAATCGAGGCTCCGGCTGTATGGTCCTCTTTCGTTCCTCCCGTGTGTGGGCCAACTGTCTGCATTTCCCCTCCAGCCCAGCTGTCGTGGCTCTGCCATTCCCATTGCTGGCTAGTTCCTGCCCATCTGTGAAGTCTGTTCAGACATCTCTCCTTGCCCCCCAAAGCTGGCAGGGTCGGGGGTGGGGGGGCTTCCCCTGCGTCCCTCTTGTGTCCCCTCTTTTCCTCCGCATGGCAGGTGTCAGGCCATATCATCATTGCCTGTTGATTGTGTGACTTCATTGCCTAGCACAGAGCCTCACACCTCGTGCGTACTTAGTAAATGTTATGCCAAGGTTGACTGAACAAAAACAAGAGAGAGATTGGCTTGGCACCAAATGAGTCTCTCAAGACCCGAGCGGTTCCCAGGATGTATAAATGAGAAGATTATAATTTTCTGGGTAATGATAATTTTATTTTGAATCCCCACCCTTCTTTGCTGTCCCTTCTCCTCCTTTTCTTCCTCCTTTCTCTTTTGGCTTATGTATTTTCTAAAATTTCTATGATCAACACATATTTATTCTGCAGTAATACAAGAAAAAATGAGTCATTGATTTTATCTCCACAAGGAGTGAATTTTGGAGTTCCCATTGTGGCTCCGTGGGTTAAGAACCCAACGTAGTGTCTCCAAGGATGAGGGTTCGATCCCTGGCCTCACTCAGCAGATTAGGGATCTGGTGTTGCTGCGGCTGTGGTGTAGGCTCTGATTCAACCCCTAGCCTGGGAACTTCCATATGCCATCGACACAGCCTTTAAAAAACAAACAAAAAAAAAAAGAAGTGAATTTTGCATTCTGGGTTTTGAACTTTACCTCTGAGGATGAGACCTTGAACCCTGTCTGCTGGTCCTTGAAAGCCTGCAGCAGCCCTCATTCCTGGTTGTGTTTTTCTTGTTTAGCTACCTTTCAGCAGTTCAAGGATTTTTAGCCAATTAAGATGAAAGTACTTGGACAAAATGGTTAAAAAAATGTCTTTAAAATGCTAAAAGTTGGCAAAATAGCCAACGACATTTAAAAGGAAGCAAAAAAGCTCTGAAGGGCTGAAAAGCTACATATCATGGAAAAAGGAATTGCTTTTGACAGTTGCTTTGCTACAAATTTGAAATTAAGGTGGACATGTCCTTGGGTGAATAAGCTGAAAATGCTCAAGAGTGAAAGCAGGGAAATGACACCCCGCGTGTGCGCTGTGCCCGGCCCCCGGGGTGACCTGCTGTTTGTTCTATATGGTCCTTAGCCATGAGGTCCTATTTATCCTACCTGCTGGTAGGCAGCTCCTACCTGCAGGAAGAATTTCTTCCTCAGCTCAGCTTGAGGGGTGGGGGCTCCTCAGTCTCAGGCCAGGGAGAAAAAGCATCCTTCTTCATCTTGGGATCTTGTTCCTTGGATCTAGACTCCAAGGAATTGAAATGTCTGGCAAAGGGCTTCCGCTTCCGGCCAGTTCCGCTCTCTGCGGCTGTTCTGGTTACCTAGTGCTGCGTGATACATCCTCCCCAACTTCCTGGCGTCAAACAAGCATTTTTGAATTGATGCATTCCGTGGGGGAGGAGTTCGCAACAGGACACAACGGGGATGGCTCGTCTCTGATCCCCCCAGTGTTGGGATCCTCAGCTGGGGTGGTGCCCCGAGCCTGGAAGCTGGAGTCATCTGAAGACATCTTGTAGTCATCTGTCTGGCGGTTGATGTGGCTGTTGGCTGGGGGCCTCAGTTTCCCTCTATGTGGTTCTCACCACGTGGGGTTTCCCCTTGGGCTCCTCTGGCCTGCATCACAGCATCACCGCTGGCTGCGATGAGCACGTGTCCTAAAGGGTGGAGCCAGGCAGGAGCTGAAATCTTTGGACCACCTGCCTTCCAGAGTCACATAGCCCCTCTGCGCTGGGAGAGCAGTCCCGGCCCCCAACCTGACTCCTCGGGGTGGGAACCGGGACCCCACCTCTCGGCGGGCACATGTCCCAGTCACAGTGGAAGAGCGTGTGGGATGGAGATCGTGTGGCGGTCATTTAGCATCTCCCCTGCTTGAAGACCTTCTGTAAGATTCCATTACAGGCCTGGATAAGGTCCAAGCTCTGTGTCGGAGAGCCTGGCCCGCTCCCCTTGCCCACTGAGAAGCGTCCCCGGCCTTCTTTCTGGTCTTCTGACACACCAAGGACTTTACACAGGCTCTCCCCCTGCCCGGCCCCATCTTTGCAAGGCTGGATGTTCCTCCTCAAGTCTCAGATTAAAGGGTCCCCGCCCCCCCCCCACCCCGAGAGGTCTTCCCTGATCACCTGCATCAGCTCGGATGTTCTGTATCACCAGACCTCACTTCCTTCGCTGGCCTATTCCCCCCTGGGATTATGTATTGATTTCTTTGTCAAGCATAAGACCTCTGCTGCTTTAACTCACAGTGTAGCGCCTTTGCCTAGCACAGTGCCTGGCACATGGTACTCACCCAGTGGAGATGTGTTAAATGAACCCCTACATTCTGCAAGCTGCCTACCCCAGGGAGACTGGCTGAGAGCTGGATTCTAGGGCTGACCTAGGGCCCCAGATGATCACATTTCCAACAGGTCGCTGTGTTTCCCTCCCTTTTGCTCCCCCCCTAGTATTTGCAAACCCTGATTACATGCTTTGCCCTTTAAGGGGCATTAAAGAAGTGCTGTGGGGGGCGGGGGGGGGGGGGGGGCGTTAAGTGGGAAGCAGCGCCCCCTAGCGGCCACCATGGTGGTGCCTGGGACGGATCCCAAAAGACCTGTCTCTACAAGGAAGAGTTTTAGACACCCACCTGCCCCTTCCTAAGTGGAGCTGCAGAGCTTCCTTTTCCAGTTCCACCCTTGGGGAACTAGGGGTTTGTGGGTATTAGTGGAAGTCACTTTTAATAACAGAGACAAAGGCGAAGACCCCATCACACAGATGTGTTTACAAAGGGCTGTTGTGTCATGTATAAAATGTTGCCATCAGTTATAAAGTGTCGTTTAGATAATGGCCACTAGGTGAGCTGACAGAGCAGCTTTCACTTGTAATTTCCATGAATAAAAACCACTTAAGTATGCCCTGACCCCCTTGCTAATCCTTTTCCCATCATGCACTGTGCACTGGCCTAGTGGCTTCTTTGCTAAACTTGAACCGGTGCAGAATGCCCCCATCTCAGGGCCTTTGCTCGCTGTGCTCTCCGGCCTAACTCACCTCTTCATCTCCTTCAAGTCTTTGCCCAAAGAGCAATTTTCCCATGAGTCCTTTCCCTGGCCGTCCTCTTGAAAATTGCGACCTTCCTACGAAAGCAGGTCCTAGCCTCTGTACCACAAACTTAGCTCCTTTTAATGTCATGTAATAATAATCGTTATTTTTCACTAATTGTCTGACTGCTCCACCAGACTGTAAGCACTAAGAGCGCAGGCATTTTTTTTTTTTTTTGTCTGCTTTCTTCACTGCTGGATCCCTAGCTCCCAGCATGGTGCCTGGACCATAGTACATGCTCAATAAATACTTGTCAAATGAATGGATAAACAACTCTGTTAGTAACATCCTTTATTCTGGGCATTTAGTAATTAGTTTTTATAATCCACCCTCATAGCCTGTGAGGCATTTCTTTTTGTCTCTCTCTCTCTCTCTCTTTTTTTTTTTTTAATAGAAGAAGAACCTGGGGCTCAGGGAGGTCGAATCATTCACCTGGGGGAGCCCAGCTATGACGTGACTGAATTTGAAATAGAATCCAAGTGTGCGTGACTCCAAGATGAATGTGCTGTTCAGCCCTGCATTGTCTTCCTGTGGATGCAGACACCGCAGAGGGACCCAGCCTCACTCTGTGGCTGGATGAGGACAGGCAGGGCCGAAGAGGAGCCGCCGTACAGTTTCACAGTTGGGAACTATGGTCTGGGCAGAAAGAATCAGGGGGGTGGGCTGTTCAGGCCAAGGGGGCCTGTGCACGGTTTGCGAGAGGCACCGGGGGGGGGGGGTTCCCCATCATCTCACAGAGGTGGCAAACTGGAGGAAGTGGACATGAGTTTCAGGATGGTTCGGGCTGTAGCAGCCTGGCCTGTAGGAACTGGGAAGACGTTCCCTTAGATTACACTCCAATCAAATTTCCCAGCGAAACTGTTTCTGAAGTAGTGGAATTCAAGAATTCCATGCCTCCATGGATAATCACGATTATAAAAGCTTTTAGACTAGGAGTTCCCTTCGTGGCTCAGGGGTTAACGCAACAGACTAGGATCCATGGGGATGTGGGTTCAATCCCTGGCCTTGCTCGGTGGGTTGGGGATCCAGCATTGCCGTGAGCTGTGGTGTAGGTCACAGAGCGGCTTGGATTCTGTGTTGCTGTGGCTGTGGTGTAGGCCTGCGGCTGTAGCTCCAATTAGACCCCTAGCCTGGGGATTTCCATATGCTGCAGGTACGGCCCTTAAAAAAAAAAAAAAAAAAAGATTATGGGCTATATCATGACAAATACAGGGAGTCTTTTTCAATACAAGACACCCCCCCCTTTTTTAACACAAGTCATTTTAAACTAAGTGCCCACTCTATTACTGCCCAGGGCTAGATCTCAGGGGGGATTCAAAAGAAGGGGCCAGTGGAACTAGAGACTCTCATACTAAGTGAAGTAAGTCAGAAGAGAAAGACAAATACCGTATGATATCACTTATATTTGGCATCTAATATACAGTAGAAATGAAACTTTCTACAGAAGAGAAACAAACTCATGGACTTGGAGAACAGACCTGTGGTTGCTGAGGGGGAGGGGGAGGGAGTGGGGTGGACTGGGAGTTTGGGGTCGTGGATGCAAACTATTGCATTTGGAACAGATAAGCAATGAGATCCTGCTGTATAGCACAGGGAACTATAGTCTCTTGTGATGGAACATGATGGAGGATAATGTGACAAAAGAATATATATATATACATATATAAATGACTGGGTCACTTTGTTGTGCAGTAGAGATTGACGGAGCAATGTAAGTCGACTATAATAGAAAAAATGAAAACCTGAAAAAAAAAAAAAAAAAAAAGAAGAAGGGTCCAAAAGATTACAGTCTAATGCTGTGAGGTTCCCTCTAGCAGCCTGGAAATATGCTGGACCGAGAGGCTCTTTGGGGCTCTTGGGGCCCCCTGAGCCTGAGCAAGGGAGTGTGTTGGTTCAGCCTGGTGGTTCTCAAAGTGTGGTCCCTGGACCAGCAGCATCAGCATCACTCGGAACTTGTTAGAAATGCAGATTATCCCCACTCCCCTACCCACTGCTGATCTGGGGTCTGGCACCCTTTTAACAAGCTCCCTAGGTGGTTCTGAAGTTTGAGAACCACTGCCTTATATATTAATGCAAAAGTAAAGCCTCCATGGCCTTCTGGTTCCTTCAGTAATATATTCCACCCCATGGCTATGCCAAGAGTTAAATCTGGGTTTGAATGAAAGTTTGAGTGCAAAGGTAGATAGTTTCTCTGCGCTTCAGTTTCCTTGTCTCTAAAATGGGGATAAAGAACACCTGCCTTATAGGTTGTCCTATAACATTAAATGAAACATTGCATACGGGGTTCTTGGCACATGGGAGGTATTCCCTACCTTCCTTTGCCTCTTTTTTTCCCTCCTCCCTTAGTCTGGACTTTTAAAAAAACAATGAATATTTAATTTATTTTTTTTTATTAAACTATTGTTGATTTACACCGTTCTCCAATTTTTGCTGTTCGGCGCAGTGACCCAATCGCACCCAGGTCCCTGTGCTGTACGGTAGGACCCCATCGCCCATCTGTTCCAAGTGTTACAGGTTGCATCCACCAACATTTTGAGGGGTCGGATTATGAATAACAGAAAGCAATTCACAGCTGCTTAAGGAAAAAGAAAACTCGAAGGGTTCAAGAATTCCTTGAAGACTTGTCCATACTTGCTGCCTCCAGCCTCTTTCATCACATGCATTCTTGAACCTCCCCCCCCCCCATCAGGTTTTTGTACCTCTACTCACTGAACCTGCCCTTGTCCAGGTTTGCAGTGGCCTCCTTGAGGCTAAATCCAGGGGTTCTTTCTGGGCCCTTATCCGATGCGTCCTGTCAGTCGTCTTTGACACGGTTGATCCCCTTGTCCCTGACATGCTTCTGGGACAGCCTGCTCTCTGGATCCTGCTCCATTTCTGGGCACCGGTCTTCTTTGCTGAGGTCCGTTGCTCATTTGCTCTCTGCAGGTTGAGGTTCCCCAGGGCTCAGGCCTTGGGCCTCTTTGCTGTCCAGCTTCACACTCCTAATCCATCCATGTGCTGCTGCTGACTCCCAGATTTATACCAGCCTGGCCCTCTCCCCAATCTCCACTCTGGAGTTCACACTGTTTCCGCTTGGATGTCGAATGGTTATCTCCAAGGACCAAGTCCAGATCCCATCCCCATACCCTGTGTGCACCAGCTCCCTCTCTGACACAATTTGCCAATCTTTTTTTTTTTTGTCTTTTTGTCTTTTCTAGGGCCACACATGCGGCATATGGAGGTTCCCAGGATAGGGGTCTAATTGGAGCTGTAGCCACCAGCCTACACCACAGCTACAGCAACATGGGATCAGAGCCGTGTCTGCGACCTACACCACAGCTCATGGCAACGCCGGATCCTTAAACCACTGAGCAAGGGCAGGAATCAAACCCACAACCTCATGGTTCCTAGTCAGATTCATTAATGGCTGAGCCACGACGGGAACTCCAGTTTTGATTAGTGGCTGTGCCACCATTCCTGTAACTCAGGCTGAAACCCGGGCTTCATTCTTGGTGCCTCCTCTTGGATCCCCTTTCCAGTTGGCAGAGAGTCCCATTGGCTTACTTTGTGGATCTATCCACAAGGAGTCTAATTCCCAGCATTCTGTGTAGGTCCCCATTATCTGTTACTTGGATTCTTGCAGTGGCCTCCTAAATGCTTATGCCCTTATTTTGCTGGCAGGTAATCCTCTTAACATGTAAATCAGACTATGCAACTCTCATGTCCCAAATCCTCCATGTGTCCCCATGGCCTCTCTGTAGGTCCTAGAGCTGCCATAATAAAGCACCATAAACTGGGCAGCTGGATTTTCCTCTGTCATGTTTTGGAGGCCAGAAGTCCCAAATCAAGGTGTCAGCAGGGCCCCCTCTGAAGGCTGTGAGGGAGAAGCTATCCTGGGCATGCATCCTAGCTTCTGGTGGTTTCTGCAATCCTTGGTGATCCTTGGCTTGTTCTCACCTCTGCCTCCATGCTCACACGGCCTTGCCCTCTGTGTGTCTCCCTGTGTGTCTCTTGTCTTCTTATAAGGACCCCAGTCATTGGATTTAGGGCCTACCCTAACCTATCATAACTAATTACATTTCCACATATGGTCACATTCTCAGGTTTCAGGTGGACAAGAATTTTGGGGGGAGGATCTGTTCATCCCAGTCCTTTCTCTAACCTCACACCCAGCCACGCTGCCCTCCGCTCAGCTTCAACCACCCTGCCCTCATTCTGCTCCTTGATCACACCAGGATTTGTCTCATCTTAGCACCTTTGCCTTCTGTCTTCCCTTTGCCTTTATCACTTTCTAACCTACTATATGTTTTAATTATCTTCTCTTTTTTGTTGTCTGTATATGCCAGTAGAATGTGAGCTCTAAGAAGGCAGAGGTTTTGGTCTGTTTTATTCACTGTTCTATTCCCAGCACCCAAAAGAGTACATATTCATTGCTCAATAAAACTTTGTGGGCAATTTCTTGAATTTATGAACTGAATCATCTGGGAGTGAGACTAATTCAGCTATTGAAATTATTATTTAAATTTAAACACCAACCCTCATTTTCAGGCCATGTTCTTCTCTTATTTGGGGGCAATGGCCACCAACAACTCTAGGTTTGTATCTTACCAGCTTGACAAGAATCTCAGTCAGCTGTTGCTGCCATAATGCTGCATAACAAAATACCCAAAGACTCAGTGGCTTCTTACAACACATACTTCTTTCTCTGGTGCACAGTTTTCAGCTGGTTGGCCGAGACAGCTCTGCTCCTGGTTTGGAATTGCCTGGGTGACTTCTTGTGTTTCCATTTTCTGCCTGGATCAGCATCTACCCAGGAGATATTCTCTTCACGGCACAGGGTGGGAGCCCAAGAGTGCAAGTGGAAATATGTAATGTCTTTCAAGGCTCCAGCTCAGAATGAACACACTGTCACTTCTCACCACCTCCCTGTGACAAAAGCAAGTCATCTAGGTGGTGAGGGATCAAAGTCCATACACTGCAAAGTCACATGAAAGGAAGGAGTGAAGAACTGAGGACAGCCATGTAATGTCCCGTAGCAGGCTCAGCAGAAAGAGACAGTTGCTCAGGAGTCTCAGGGAAGGTCTCGGGCTGACTCGTATGATTCACTCCATTCATACCCACCCTTGACTTCATCACAGATATTGCAGTGATGGGTCAGATCAGTGTCATATGCTCTTTTCTGGAATTGGACAGTGGGTTGGGGGTGGCAGAGGTTACCCTCTCTCAAGCCACTCAATTGAGGGTCAGAAATAAATGTCCTTCTGAAGGAAAGCTGGATTGTTGTTACCTTGAGATGGGTGAATGGGTGCTGGGAAAAGAAAGCCACGAGTGCTTTCTTCCATCTCACCCTAGTTGAAATATCTGGCAGGTGGCACTCTTGGGAAGCAGAGAGCAGCATGCGGCATGGCACAGAAGCTGTGGCACTTGGTTTGAGAGTCTGAAGGTAATTCCTTCTCTAGGGAGCCCCTCAAACTGATGACTAGTGCCTGTGCATGGGGAAGTGGGCTGCTGTAGCGGAGGCATCTTCCAGCCCCACTGGCTTACGATTCCTACCCAAGCTGGTCCCATCACAGCGAAGGCCAGGACTTGCCCAGGAGTCACTCAGAAGAGGACTTCTCTCTTTTCTGCTGGTCATGGACCAGGGAGGATACGAGGACAAAGTCTGTCTGAGCTGCAGCCAACACAGCCGAAGTTAAAGCTGGAGAGAACCTGGTGATATTGTTCAAGACCCAGAATCCAGCCATTTCATGTCAATGAATTTCCCTTTTTTGCTTAACCGTGTTGAGTCATCTCTAAGTGAAACGCTCCCCTCCTGACACCAGGCTTCTGCTCGGGACCAACTCTGCCCCTCGACTGGCCTCTTTTGATCCTATTCTGCATTGAACATTTGCTCCCCTGTGGCTTCAACACCTGTGTAATTTATCAAAGAGGACTGCAGACAAGGTGATAGGTCATCAGCGA
Source organism: Phacochoerus africanus (assembly GCF_016906955.1). Classification (NCBI taxonomy): domain Eukaryota; kingdom Metazoa; phylum Chordata; class Mammalia; order Artiodactyla; family Suidae; genus Phacochoerus; species Phacochoerus africanus. The sequence goes on from NC_062551.1 coordinate 7,284,595, forward strand.
CAGGTTTTCTGAGTGGAGCAAACTGTCCTCAAAATAGGATACTTTGTGCTCTTCCATTTGAAATGGCTTCACCTTCAAGTCACAGAGAGAGGTTTTGTCCCTACATTTTAAGTGTGTAACATTACAATAAAGACCCAAGGAGCAATTTCCCTTTTGGGGGATGAGTAAATATAGAACTAGCCATGGCCAGAAACCAGTGTGCTAGATGAATGTACTCTCATAAGAGAATTATTTTACTTATATTTCTACCAACTTAACTGGCATATTATAGGCTAGGTATAATGCTTTGTAAAGAGTTTCATAAATCTCATCTGATTGAATCAACCTAGGTTAAAATCACCCCAAGAGGTGGATTTTATAATTCGCATTTTATAGGTATAGAAATTGAAGTTCAATGAAGTTAAAGTAGGTCACACAAGTTCTCTAGCTAATGAGGATCAGAGGTGGAATTGGAACCCAAGTCTCTTGGATTTCACAGTCCTGTGTTGTTCATACCACACCACGCTGGCAGAATGAGAAAGTATGTGGCATTTTGGATGGATTTTAGCTTGGAGTCTATTTTTCATTCTTTACTGCCAAGACAATCTTCCACGACTTCTTGAGACTATTGATTAAGGGTCATAGAAACATCATTGTCCTCAATGGAAAGCAGTGTCTGTAGTTAAGAGGTCACCAACCTGATCTTCTTCCCTCCTCTTTCACCAAGTCCTATTGGTTTTACTTCTCAAACAACCATCAAACCTGTCCCTGGCACTTCACCTTCATTTCGTTTGCTGGGACCATGGCTATTTACTCTTCATGGGTCCAACCCATTCTTCAAAGTGCTTGAGAATGAAGAAAACACAGTTCAGATTATGTCACGTCTCTGCTGAGGACCTTTCAGTGATTCCATCTTCTCTTGGGATAAGAATCAAACATCTCATAAAGGCTTTTTGCAGCCATGGCCATGCATGGTCTGGCCTGTGACCTCTGTAACCCCATAACTCACATCTTCCCCTGACATCTAAGCTCTAGCCACACTGGCCCTCTCTCAGCTTCAGAGGTACCTCGGTAGAGCCCAGCCTAAATCAGCCAAACTTTACCTAACTTGTAGACACACATTATGGGTGATGATAAATTATTGTCATCTTAAGATAAAAAATAATGGTTTGGACACATTGAGGTTATTTGTTATACAGTGATAGCTAGCTGATACAATCTTCTATGAAAACACTGCTACACTGGAATCAGCCATTTATGCTGGTGCTTTGTGCTCCATGACCAACTGTGTGTGTGACTCTTCTTTTCCTCACATTTGGTCATGTTTATGCTCAGCTTCTTGAACAGTCTTTCTTGAATGAAGCTCCTTCCACTTTTGGCCTTTTCCCCTTCTTCCATAGATTCCAACCAGAGGCTACGTCCAGGTAAAGAGGCAGTACTCATGTCATTCCCTCCATCAGCCTGCTCTTTCCAGTGCCCAAACCTAAACCCCATCATCCTCTTTCATAAAAATAAATAAAATAAATGAAAGCATCCTTGTATCAACAGGCATGCAAACCCAAGCAAACACCTTCCTGTTAGGCATCAGTGGCCTATTCACTCTGGCAAACTGCCCAGCTTTATGTGATGGATTGGGTCTGCAAGAAGCAGATATTAAGATGGGATTAGACAAGCAAAAACATTCACTGGGTGATTTGCCTGTAGGAAGATGTAGGATGAGTCTTCAGATTAGATCCAAGTCTGACACCTTTGGAAGGAGAGTGGGAAGAAGGGAGGACTGGGGGGAAGAGCCTAAGATCATAGCACAGGTCTAAGAACATCCTGGCCAGGCTGATAGGGAGTCCTCCAGATAAAGTCACCCCTGAGAGGAGTCCCATGTCCTGTGGGAAAGGGCTGGCATGGACTCTGCTGTGCTCAGTCATTGGGTGGTGTAACCTCGGAGAAGCGTAGCCTCATTGTGAACATGGCGGATGCCAGTAGGTGACAGCTGGGGCTGACAATCAACTATGTTCCTACAGCAGGAGATCTGAACAGTGCATTTCTGTGGCACCATACTCTTAATCCTGGATGTCCCTCACCCACTGTGTCCTGAACAGAGAAATGTATTTAAATAAATACATATTGAGGGAATGGACAGTTGGGAAGGGAAGAAATCAGGTCTCTCTAAGGAGAGAGTCTGGCCTTTTTAGAAGACATTCATGTGGAGCAGACATATGGAATACCTTGGTGCAGAGACAGGTACCCAAGAAAAGGTGTTTACCTCTGTCTAAATCTGGAGCACGAACCAGATGGCTTCGGAGCAGGCGGCAGTTCTTGTGGTTGTTCGCCCAAATGGTGTTGATTGTCAAAACGCACAAGGTAGCAAGTCTGGAGCATGGGAATCACTTCTGCCCTGTCCCCTTCACAGTGAAGGAGGAAGGTCCACGCAGTCCTTAAGACCTGCCCTTACAGACTCCAGGCCCAGGAGAGAAGGTTCAGGGTCAGAATGGTCATTCATTCAACAATACCAATTTCACACAAGTGCTCAGAACCACACCAGGTGCTAGGGGAAAGCTCCAGGTAGCCTCCATGTGCCCCTTCAGACCTGGTCTCCACCCTTCCCCGCCTTGCTTCGGTCTCGGAAGGCTGACCTATCTGGGCAGCAGCAGGCTCCAGTGGTCTCTGGCTTCTGGTTGGGCTTGGCCAACAGAGGGTCCTGGCAGGAGACTGGGAAGAGGGAGGGTGGGATCAGGCACTTCCATCTCTGGCTCCCTCTGTGGTCACCTCACAGCTCTATGACCGTCACTTTTGCTCTCAAGGAGGCAGATTTGACATAGTTCTCCCCTCTGTAGCTTCCATAATGACTCCCCCCTTCCTTCCTTGAAGCCTAGGGTGGTAAATTCTGGCCTACAGCCCCTACCCCCACCCTTCACTGTAAACAAACCCTCCTCCACTCAGCCACTTCAGATGTGCTATCAGTCTCCCTGGAGGCCCTGGAGTGAGAAAGGAGCAAAAGACAGACTTGGCCTGTCTGGGGTCAACAGACATTGTCTTAATCAGCTCTGGCTGCCATAACAAAATACCATACTGGCTAAACAATAGATATTTATTTTTTGCTTTTCTGAAGGCTGAAGGTCCAAGTTCAAGATTCGGTCCTAGGACAGAGCTCTCTCTCTCTCGCTTGCTCTCTCTCTCTCTCTCTCTCTCTCTCGCTCGCTCTTTTTTTTGTCTTTTTGCCTTTTCTAAGGCCACTCCCGTGGCATATGGAGGTTCCCAGGCTAGGGGGTCTAATCGGAGCTGTAGCTGCTGGCCTACGCCAGAGCCACAGCAACGCAGGATCCAAGCTGCGTCTGTGACCTACACCACAGCTCACGGCAATGTCAGATCCTTAACCCACCGAGCAAGGCCAGGGATGGAACCCGCAACGTCATGGTTCCTAGTCGGATTCATTTGCCACTGTGCCATGACGGGAACTCCTAGGCGAGGGCTCTCTTGCTGGTTTGTGGGCAGCCACCTTTTCTCACTGTGCCCTCACATGGCAGAGAGTGTGTGGTCCAGCTCCAGTCTTTCTCCCTCTTGTTATAAGGATGCTCATCCCATCACGGAGGTCCCACCCTCATGACCTCATCTCAACATGCTTGCCTCCCAGAGGCCCCATCTTCAGATACTATCACACTGGGGGCTTAGGGCTTCAACACAGGAATTGCAGGGTAGAGGGCTACATAATTTAGCTCACAGCAGGCATCAAACATATGATGCCACAAACATTTTAAATTATAATACAATAAAATCTGCAATGGAAAAGTGCTTGGTACCTCCTGTCCAGGGTGACGTAGGGGTCAGTAAGGGCTTCCCCGAGGAGGTGATGTGCTTCCTGTGCCTGCACTGGGCCTGGACCATACGTTTCAGGCAGAGCAAAGGCAGGCATGAACGCCTGGGGTGGGAAGGAGCGGGGGTGTTCAGAGCCAAGAGAAGGTTGGCGAGTGGGCAGCAGCCTAGTGATGGCCGTGGGAACAGTTCATGCAAATCCCTCTCTTCTCTTTCTTCTCTCCAGTCTCTCCTCCACCCCCTTTATTATTTTCTTTATTCGTGGGCTTCAAAGAGGCCTCCAGCCCAAGGTCACCTGCTGATCTTGGGAAGGACAGGGTCGGAGGCCCCTGGCTGAGCCAAGGTGAACGTCTCCAGGTTCAAAACACAGCCTGGGATGTTGCCTTCGGCTCTGCTCTTCCTCTGGGCGGCAGGGTGTGTGGGATGATTAACTCCTTGGGATCTAAGTGATGAAAGGGAGCGCATGGCTCAGAAGCAGAAGGAGCCTAATATGTAGAGGGCTGGTTATGAAGGGTTCACAGATGCCGGCCAGACAAGACAGAGTGCGCTTGGCAGGGCACTGTGGGACCTCATTTATTGGATCCATTATCTGAATTCAAAACAATTTGAAATTATGACCGTGAGATAAAAATAAAAGATAAAGAGTGTTTGCAGTCATCCTTGCCCCTGCCTGTCTCTATTGCGAGCATTGTAGAGGCCTCTCCTGCCTTTCTTTATGTTTCAGATCATTTAATTAAATTTAACTAGTCCTTCTGGACCAGAAAGGGAAGGAGGGAGCCAGCATTTACTATGCGCTAGGCACTGCATTAAGCATGTTGATCCTGGAAGCTACACACGGCAGTTCAGTTTTTCATTTAATCTTCCCAGCAGCTCTACACACAAGGTGTTATTATCCGCATTTGATGGGTGGGGGTATGCTGCAGTTTAGAAAGATCGGATTAATTGTAATCCCTTAGTTAGAGGTATACATCTATTGGTCCATCTGTCCATCCATCCACCTGTTCGTGTGGCCCTCCATTCATCCATCTATCCATCATCCAGCCAGCCATCATCCGTCCATCCACCCACCCATAAGCAATACTTACTGATCATGCTTCACATGCTCTTAGGCACTGAGGTATCATTGGTCTTCTGCCTTTGGAGCCTGCAGTCTAGTGGGGGGGGCGGTGCTCCGACCTCCCTAGGCCCTTTGGATGGGAGACCAAAGCCCCATTCCAAGGCCCCCTACACAGTCTAGGTCTGGACTTGAGTGTCTGGAAAAACTTAGGGCTTTTCAGTGGCACATGAGCTGCTCTTTGCCCTTAAAGAGAATGTATTTTGGGTGGGCAACTGCCTTGAGGGGTATCCCAGGATATGGGCCTTAGTGCTAAAACCAGAGAGTCCTGGGCCGACTTGGATGGTTGGTCACCATAATTCAGTGCTTCTCAACAGCAGGGTGATTTTGCTCCCCTACCAGGAACACTTGGCAATGTCTGGAGACATGGTTGGTTGACACAGTTGGGGTGGCAGAGCAGCTACTGTTATGTAGTGGATAGAGGTCAAGAAGGCTGTTAAACGTCTTACTCAGGGCAGCCCCCTTCACAAAGAGCCACCTAGTCTGAAATGTCGACAGTGCCCCAGGCTCAAGAGAGGGGCTGAAAGTGTGGCAAAATTGCTGATGCCAGGAGCAGCATTCAGCTAATGGGAGGTGGAGTTTCTAATACCAAGAGCATTCAGCCAATGATGGGTGGAGTTACTGATGCCAGGAACAGCATTCAGCCAATGGTAGGTAGAGTTTCTGATACCAGGAACAGCATTCAGCCGATGGTAGGTGGAATTAACTGATGCCAGGAACAGCATTCAGCCAATGGTGGGTGGAGTGTCTAATATCAAGGAGCAGCACTCAGCCAATGTGGGTGGAGTTGTCAGGTAACTACCCTGACTTCTTTACCTGTTAAGTTAGAAACTCCCATGCGTGGTCTGTGTTGTCTCTCAGACTTTCCCAGTGGAATTGAGCCCCTGGTTGCCCGTGGTGGTTGCCTGCTCAGTAACACAGCCCTTCAGTGGCTGCCTTTCATTTCCTGACTCATCCCTCACTCCCCTGCAGACACGCCCCCGGAACTACTTGCACTCAAGTTCTTAACTGACGGTCTGCTTCTGATGGGACCCGGTTATCTTTATACATGGAAAATCAAACATGGCCAGTTTTATTAAAAGATAACATTGGGTTGGCCACTTGGAAATTTCACTCTTCTTCTCACCATTTCTGTCCCTTAAACTCAGTGCTGGGGTCCTGCTGCATAGCCACATACAGGTGCGGGAGGGTGGGTGGCTACGATGCCCAGCAGTAGTTCATGCATAAGCCGCTGGTGCATGGCCCTCTTTGGGTGGCCTTGGGTGCACACAGATAGGCCTAAAGGGACATGAGAAGGGGTGCTGGTGTTGAGGCAAGATGAGGAAGGGAAGTGGAAGCAGTAAGGCAGGCTGGGTTTCTTCTGACCTGGCCTCAGTGACACAAGTTGGCCTTGTGATTATACACCTGGGCTTTCTGTACCCTCAGTTGAGTGTAGGTTTGTTGGGTTAGTATAGCAGGATGCATGACGTTCCAGGCTTTAGAGTCTGAGAGAGTTGCGCTTGAAACATAGCGTTGGTATTTACCACATCTCTGCCCTTGAATGACTTAACTCAGTCCCTTGCTTCACATGATTGTCATGAAAAGTAGATGATAAAATATTAAATGATAGAATGGTATGTATTGTGCCTGACATGCCATATACATAAATGTAGGAATTGTAATATTGCGGTGTGTGTGTTCACACATACAAAATATATACGATGTATGTAATCTGTGTGTGTGTCTGTGTGTGTGTATGTGTATCCCAAAATATAATTTTGTAATTTGCAAGTTCTCTGAGAGCTGAGAAAATGTGATGTGGCCAGACCATGATCCAAAGTGTGTATATGGGTGTTTACATTGTGGCTCAGCTGGTTAAGAACCTGACTAGTATCTGTGAGGATGTGGGTTCAATCCCTGGCCTCCCTCAGTGGGTTAAGCATCCAATACTGCCATGAGCTGTGGTGGAGTTTGCAGATGCAGCTCGGACCCCACATTGCTGTGGCTGTGATGTAGGCTGGCAGCTGAAGCTCTGATGCAACCCCTAGCCTGGGAACTCCCATATGCCATAGGTAGAGCCCTAAAAAGAAAAAGAAAACAAAAATAAAAAACAGAGTGTGTATCTGCAGAGATAAAATCCATGAATGGAGGATAAAGACCTGTTTTCTTCAATATTTTTTTCAATATTGACATTTTCAAGTTTATACAAAAGTAGAAAAAATAATAAAATGAACTCCTAAATATCCATCACCCCAACTTCAGCCATTATCCAGTATCTTGTTTTATTTATTTATTTTTCTGGCCGCACCTCTGGCATGTGGAAGTTCCCAGACCAGGAATCCCACTCATGCTGCAGCAGTGACAATGCCAGATCCGTAACCCACTAGGCCACCAGGGAACTCTAGTATCTTGTTTTATCTATTCATCCCCCCCATATTTTTTTTCCCTGGACTATTTCAAAGCAGATTCCAGACAACAAGCCATTCAGCCATCCTCTGCTGCTTACACTGTAATGGGCTTAGCCTCACTCTTCACCCAGGGCTGAAGACCCTCTGGGGGAGTGACACGAGGACTGGCCGCTGCCCCGGGCCACGGGAGTCTCAGTGGTCCCTCCCCACAGCGCTGGGGACTGAGGCCCTCGCCCCCCCACCTGTGTGCCCTCTCCTCGCAGGCTGTTGTTTGTAATGATGGCTTTGAGGTCGGAGCTCATTTATACCCAGGTACCTGCCTCCTGTGTCTCTGGACTCCGCCGAGGTAATTCATGCTGAGCGTCTGTCTCGACTCCAGGAAGGCGCTGCTGCCTCCACATTTCGCAATAAATATCTTTTTAAACGGCCTGGTGTTCAGGCTCGTTTCTCATTTCCAAGGAGGCTTTTGACGGATGACCTAAAGAATTGCCTCCCTGTGACTGACAGGGTAATGCAGAAATCTCAGCCATCCTTAACTCTCCCTCCGGGAGGCTGGGTCAGAGCTGTGACGGCTGGTGCCACGGGCTGCTTCCAACTGAGGCATTAACCCCCGTGGCTGCCCGTTTTCCTCTGCGCCTGCGAGGCTGCTGGCTGCTAGGCTGGCCGTCAGGGCCATCGTGGGGCTACTCCGATGGGATGCATTTTTGCAGAAAATCAACATGAAAGGCCTCCACGGGCCAGGTGAATTCGGGCTCCCTGTCTGCAGGCAGCCCGCCAAGGCGCAGTTTTATAAAGACTTTGAAATCCACGGAACTCGAAAGCTCTGCAAGGCGGGGAGGTGCAGTTAGAATTCTCTTGACATGGAGGCCCCCCCTCCCCCCCCCGTGGCAAAGGCAGGCCGTTTTAAGATCTCCATATGCACAAGAGGCCCCAGGCACTCTTCCTGCTTACATCCCATCGATCATAATAAAATGTACCCACATCCTGCATGAAATGCAATTCCTGCATAAGTGTCGGGTTGCAGATAACTAGAGGCACAGAACAGATTCTTTCCTAGAGGCATCAGTGAGATCATGGCCCTATTTGTGCTACCGGTGAAAGCAGAGAGGCTTAGAAAATGATGGTTCTCTATTCTTCCACCAGACTTAGCGATCTAAGTATTATAGAATCCTGAAGGGCCTAAAAAGTCACCTGCCTTTTTTAGTTACATTTTTCTGTGTCCTAGGGGAGTTATATCTTGCCTAGATTTGGAGTTTTGTGATTCAGAAATCAAGCTTTCAGTTCCAGGTAACTCACGCTGGTGGCCAAGGAAACCTGCCCTTCTGCGTTTTAGATGCCCAGGGAAGGTGTGCCCAGCCTTTAGGTGTGAATGGAGTCCGCTGCGCAGTGACTGATTTAATTCTGCTTTTATGACTGATGATGCTTCAAAGCCCCTCACCAGCTCCATCTCAGAAGTCAGTCGATAAAAAACAAAAGAGGGAGTTCCCATCGTGGCTCAGCGGAAACGAATCTGACTTGCATCCATGAGGACGCAGGTTGGATCCTTGGCCTCGCTCAGTGGGTTAAGGATCCGGCGTTGCCTTCAGCTGTGGTGTAGGTCGAAGACGCGGCTCGGATCTAGTGTTGCTGTGGCTGTGGCTGTGGCGTAGGCCGGTGGCTGCAGCTCCGATTAGACCCCTAGCCGGGAACCTCCATATGCCACAGGTGTGGCCCTCAAAAAGGACCAAAAAAAAAAAAAAAGAAGAAGAAAAAGAAGAAACCAACCTTGATGACATCTTGATCTTGGACTTCCAACCTCTGGAGCTGTAAGAAAGTACATCTCTATGGCTTAAGCCACCCAGTCTGGTACGTTTTTACAGCTGCCCTAGTTTTGATAATGGACTTGTGACCCAGTCTTTTTCTCTAGGAAATACCGCCCTGCCCCTCCGCCTGCCCCAGTCCAATGTTTATAATCCCTCTGCCAGGGCCTGTTGTCTGTTGATTGTGTATCTATTCTCTGTTTATACTTTTCTGGAGCCAGTTCTCAAGGATTACGAAGTCACAGCTCTTGGATTCCTTGCCGAGATGCTGCTGTGGGTCTTGCTGGCCTATCACACTTTTGGGAAACCTCCCCTTTTCCATTCCATGTGTTTTTTGGAGGGCTGCTAGTCATAGCATCTGCCTTCCCTCCACTGAATCACCCATCTGGACCAGTATTCTTGAATGAGAAACATTTTGGAGGGAGAATCTAATGGTTTGGGTGGCCAACTGAATATGGGGTGAGAGAGTAAAAAAATCGGTACCTTGGCTTGGGCATTTGGGTGGATGGTTATGAGACTAGAAGCACAAGAGGGAAAGACAAGTAGGGAAAAATGATGAACTTTGGCTTTCAGCAGCGGAGAAGTGAGCTGATAAGGAAGTTTTCAGGAAGTCTGCTTTAGGATTGATGGAACTCTGGAGGCTGGGTGACCAGGGAAGAGATAATAATTAATCCAGGGGTGAGAAGAGGAATGATAGTATTTATTAACCACTTCTGCCTAACGATCCCAGCAAATGCCAGGTTCCGCCAAACATGGTTTGCAAGAGCGGACCCAGAGCTGTGCTGGGGAGTGGAAACTGGGGAAGAGTCCAGTATTTTGCAAGACGGAAGGGAATGTGAATTCCCAGGGGTAATCAAGAAGTGAGGGGGTGAGAGAGAACGATGGAAAAGAGGAAGGATGGGAGATCAGCCTCGGTCTGGGGCTCCTCGTGGGGTCAAGTGACTGGTGAAGACAAAGAATCTTCAGCACAACCTTAAGACAGCAAGTGTTTAATTCCAAGTTCTCTGCTTTGCTTCACCCCCCACCCCCCGCCTCCAAGTTTCACTTGTCCCCTCCGCACTGAAACGTCTTTGCTCTTGCTTTTCAAAGGAAATTGAGAAAGGGTCTGAGTGTGGATGATTTCAGCCAAGCGAGAGCACCCAAGATGTGACAGGATGTACACACCGCGCGGGTCGATGCTGGGTTTCACTTATACGGTTCGTCATTTGCCTCAAGTCTGAACTCGCTGGCTGGTCCTAGATTTCTCTGTTCCACCGCACCCTGGAGGTGCCCGGCAAGCGTTCACTGTTGACTAATGTACTCTAGAAGTCTCCGAAGGACCCACCTCCCGGTTCGGTCCAGTGGCCTGACCTGGAGAATGCTGTTCTGAAGATAGCGCAGAAGTTGCCCCCAATGCTGTTCTAAAGATAGCGCAGAAGTTGCCCCCCACCACTTGGACGTCCCAGTAAGAGAACTGGCTGCACTTAGGCAAGGTTCACTCAGCAGCTTCAAAAACATTTTTTTTTTTTTTTCCAGCCAAGTTTCTGTTCTGCTCGCAGTTCTTGCTTGTGACCTAGAAGCGGCCAGTGCCCCAGGGAACGATGCTGTCTAAACTTCCTCCTATTTCCTGGCCTCCCCTCCCCCACCCCCCACGCGGAGCACTTGGGCTTCCCAGCAGCCTTTGCACGCCAGCCCTTCCTGAACCCCTCCTCCAGCCACAGGCCTTCTCGGAACCCTCATCCTATCAGATGCGGGCCCGCAGCTGGACCACAGCCAATGGCAGCCATGAATGTTGGCACCGGGCTTAAATCCACACTGGCCTCCCTCCTGCCTGCAGCGGGTCCAGTCTGGTCTTCCTGTGCTCACTTCTCTCTCTGCTCTGGCTGGGACGCGTGTGCCTAGTTTCTTGGTCCAAATCATACACGAACCGTCGGGATTTGTGTTACTACGTGTAGTCTGAACTTTGTGGCTATATGCTCTGGAAATGTTGTGTGTAAATTAATTTTTCTTCTATGCATTGGTTGGTTTGAGCCATTACTGTATACACCCGTCCACTTTAAGACATTTTCTAGAGTCTTCTCTTCCTTGTCTTTGAAGGGAAATGATTACTTGTCTTGTTGCCCAGATCTGGCTGGGAGCTGGGCCAAGAATCCCCTCTTACACACACCACTCAGTACCCACACCCGTCCAAAATCCTCTTGAAAACATTGACTCATCCTCTGTATCACCATCATTCATTCATTTGCAAGAATATGGGACTATTGGGCTGTGCTGGGTGCTAAAGGCACAGGGCCAGAACAAAACAATGGCCCTGCCATCCTGGAGCTTGGAGTCTAGTGAGGGATATAAATAGGAAACAATTTCATCCACTGATGTAATAGGAAAAGACGGATCAACTGCCCCAGACGTGGAAATTCAGGGAGCTCTGTAGGAAGAAATGCCCTATGCATGGAGCCTACAGCAGGTTGACATTAGGCACGGAGGGCTGGTTGATAGTGGCATTAGTGGTGGCCTTTTGCCATGCTGTGCATCTGTCCTTCTGGCAAATCCCATAATGGCACCAGACATAAGGAAACGGGGACAGACCTTGACTCCATGGAGTTTTCCATTTCTTGGTTCAAAATGTCTTCATTGGCAGCCTGTACAGGTGGAATTGCCGTGAGTTGCTTGTACCTTTACACTTGTAGAATCTGTACTTTGTAGAGTCAAGACTTGTTCATCATCTGAATAGATAAACTTATTACCCTATGGTAAAGCTCCACTTGGAACCGGCACCTCCCCCTCCAGAGTTATACTTTTCTCTAAGCCCCACTTTCTGGATTATGACCATAAACTTCTCAGAGAATGAGTGCCTTGACAATGTGTTATATACATATATATTCGGTTACATATGTATATAACCAAATCATCCAGTAACTCGGGAAAATTTGTTGCATTCGGAGTTAGTTCAGGTAACCAAGAGCAGGTGATCTTTATTGGGTGCTTACTGTGAGTTAGGTGCTAAGTGCTTGATGTATCCTCGATTCATCCTCATAAGCATTCCTAGGGTTAGGCAATGGCCAGGCAGGGGTGAGAACTCTGGGTTCCTTGCTGTGGAGCCTGGGGTCCTGACCATACTGACTCTCAAGAGTACTACTTGCAGAATTCCTGTGACTCATTGGTTAACAAATCTGACTAGCATCCATGAGCACGCAGGTTCAATTCCTAGCCTTGCTTGGTGGGTTAAGGATCCAGTGTTGCCGTGAGCTGTGGTGTAGGTTGCAGATGTGGTTTGGATCCCACATTGCTATGGTTGTGTTGTAGGCCAGCAGCTACAGCTCTCATTTGACCCCTAGCCTGGGAATCTCCATATGCTACAGATGTGGCGCTAAAAAGCTAAAAAGCTAAAAAAAAAAAAAAAGTACAACTTGCTCTTGCAGTTCCCTGGTGGCTCAGCAGGTTAAGGATCCACATTGTCACTGCTCTGGCTCTGGTCACTGCTGTGGCATGGGTTTCATCCCTGTCCTGGGAACTTCCACATGCTGTGGGCATGGCCAGGAAGAAAGTATTACTTGCTCTTTGGTTTTTCATGCACAGAACAGAGCTCCCTTCAAGGTTTTGATTCTTCAGGTTGAGGAGATGTTTGCTCTGGGGAATATGGGCATGAGAAAAGATCATGGAGAGAGAGTGTTTGTGAATTGGCACTCCAGCCAGTGGCCAAGGCTGTGGACTCTTCTTACAGGTTCTACACTGGTTCTGGGCTACCAGGAGTGGGTGGGTGGGAGCTGAAGTCCAACATAGCTTCACTCATCAAGCACAAGGGGGCGCCCTTTTCCAAATCTGCAAAGGCGCCGCAAGGGCTCTAGCTCTGGCCCGCTTCCCTGCATATCAGCGCTGGGCAAATGCTGCCCCCCTCCCAGATGCCCAGCTCCCTCTTGTGTCTTGCCTGACCCTAGGGGCAGACCCAGCTCTTCAGAGCTGATTTTTTGCCTCTGGACCTGCCCCGTGTAGATTTGAGACTTTGTTCTCCTTGCCCTGCCCTAGACTCTCATTCAGCTGGCAGAATCTAACACCAGGCAGTGGGCTCATGTTTCTGCCTTTCTGGGGAGGGGAATTCCAACAAGAGCAGGGCTTTAGGGAAGAAGATCAGAAGAGGATGAAGCAGCAGCGTGGGGGATGGGTTGCTCAGGGGGAGTCACTCATTGAAGCCTTAGGAGAAAGGGGCCACCTCTCTTTGGCCAGGTGTAATCCCTGTCTTCTCAGCCCTTCCCAGCTAACATGGGAGATGAGTTAGACCAGATGGGATCAGCAGGCATTTACAGAGCTTTGGGTTCAATTTCCCGCAAGTTACCCATAAGAAATATTAAAGGACAGATATGGAATCAACTAAATATATCCTTGGAAAGCCAACTTCTCTGGCCAGAGTTAGAAATAAGATGCCATTTGTTTCTTTTAAAGCAGTCATCTGTTCCTACAATATAGGCGGGCGATCCGCGTCTGAATGCGTGCATATGTGTCTTTAGTTGTGCCTGCCTAGGTGTCTCCGTCCTGGTGTGTGACTGTGTGTTTGCATGTGTGCCCATGGGGCTCTCTGCCTGCAGCATCAGTCAAGCACAGTGTTTCGGTTGCTTTGGAAACAGCACTGTTGCCCCTTCACCGCTGGGAACAAGGGGGCATGGCAGGCTGTGACATGGCCACGTGACTGTGATGCTCTCGGGCAGTGGGCTTCTTTTTAGTCTGTGAATACACATGGGCTTGGTGGGGTGACAAGGTGCAGGGAGGTCTCTCTTAAGGAAGTTCTGCAATGCTCATTTGGAGGCAGATCTGGAAAAGAAAGCCAGCTGGCTGTGTAGACGTGCTCTTAAATCCTTGCTTTCTGCTTCCTGAAGGAGGGTACCAGTTCCAAAGGAAGCAGGAACTGGGGTGAGGTGGTGCCCCTTTCTGGCTACTGGGGGACACGACTTAGGGCATCCTAGGGACCATCCTATATTTGTTTTACATAATGAAACGTTAGCAGCCACATTGTATTTTTGGGGAAAAAAGATTTGGGGGATTCCTGCTGGGTGAATGAGAAAAAAACCCAGTTAAGAGTAATAGTCTGGGGAGTTCCCTTTGTGGCACAGCGGAAATGAATCCGACTAGGAACCATGATGTTGTGGGTTCGATCCCTGGCCTCGCTCAGTGGGTTAAGGATCCGGCGTTGCTGTGAGCTGTGGTGTAGGTCGCAGACTTGGCTCGGATCTGGTGTTGCTGTGGCTCTGGCAGCTACAGCTCCAATTCGACCCCTAGCCTGGGAACCTCCATATGCTGCGGGTGCAGCCCTGGAAAAAAAACGACAAAATCCAAAAAAAAAAAACCCAAAAAACCAGAGTAATGGTCTGTGGGAAAGCTTTTAAGTAAAAATGTAGATTTATATCGAGTGTGTTCTGTGGGCTTTTTCATGAGGGGCTTATTCTCAGACCTTAATAAATAATATCATTAAATCACTTAAGAAATCTAGGAGTTAAACGACGAAGATCCAGGGATGAACGATCCAGTCCATGTTCTGCCAGGAGTTCACAGAGAGTGGAGAAAGTGTTTAAATAAGAGATAATTGCAACAAAGTGTGATTTGTGTGAAAAAAAGAAGTACCAGGTGTGGCAGAGCACAGGAGAGCGAGGGCAAAGCAGAGGAGGTGGGGGTGGCAAGCTGATTCATAGCAGCCGGGAACTTGACGTTCCTGACCAGTGAGTCAGGAGAGGAGAATGGTCATCATGAAGGAATGTCAGTGTCAGTGTTGCTTGGGGGAAAAACAACCCACCGCGGCAGGCTGGGCTGGCTGGTCACCAGCCAGATGAAAGCACCGACTGTAAATTGGTGCCGCTGTGAGTGCTCACGCTCATGACGTCACAGGTGACCGCCGAGTGGGCGTGAGCCCATGGGTACCGATGGTCCCGACAGGCACAGCTGTCATCTGTATGCTCTGCAGGATGGCGGGCGCTGTGCAAAGGACCCTGCACCGCCCATCTCATTTAGTCTCCACGCTTCCCCCCCTTCCCCAGTGTTCAGTGGGGTTAATAGGCAGGGAAGCTTCAAGTCTTGATGTCTCAGTCGTTTCCATGGTTCCCCCACACCCACGGCAGACAGACAGAGGGACAGACAGTTTATGTGCGTGCAGTTGGAGTGGGACTTCTAGAGGGGGATCAAAATCAGCTTTATCTCCCCTCTGCCCACTCCTACCCATGCGACGCGACAGGCTCTTTCTTGCCTGTGGTGGAAGCTTCCGGACGGGCGCTCTGGCCTTTCCATCCACCCTCAGATAATACAAAATACCCAGCTCACTTTATGAGCCCAGCCGAGGGTTCTCATTTCAGTAAAGAGTGGCTGTGTTCCATCCACTGGAAGGGTCCGAACTCCAGACTCCCTGCTGGTGAAACTTCTGCCCTGGAAGCCTGTGGGGGAGAGGCTGTGTGGTCAGCTTTGGCCCCCAGCCTTGCCTCTCCCAGCTTGGTGGGCAGTTTCTGATCGCGCAGGGTCCAAGTGGTGGAGGGATGAGGGAGAAGGGGCCGAGAAAGGTCTTTACTCGTCAGGTCCTGTCTTGAACTCACAGCCATAGCAAATTGTGAAATGAAGGGAAAATTTTAGCCCAAAAAAAAAGAGAGGTAGAGTTTTTGAGTTTTTGGAGGAAAAGGATCAGTGGGAAACAATAATGATTAAAACTATTTGAGCCCCCTTTTTTTCTACTCTGCAAACACATACATAACCAGAGGTGGCTACGATTACTTTTCCCCATTTTATTGTTAGGGAAACTGATGCCCTGGGAGAGAAGTAATTTGTCAGAGAGCTTGTTAAGGGCAAAAGCAGGGATGTGGGCTTAGAGAGTTTGTTCAGAACCAGATCTCTTAACGGCTCTGCTATCAGAAGTTGGAAATCTATCAGGAGAGGAAATTACTATTCCTTACCAACTTGACAATTTGTCTTTTCTTATTCTAGGAAATATTACCAGACCTGATAGCATTTCCTTTTAATAGCTGGTATCAAAGCAAATCTAATGAAAATGTGTAACCTGGAGAGAGAAAAAAAAAAAAAAACACCTCTCTGAAATGGTACTAATTTATGATCATAAAGGGATCTCTTGTGTTGAAAATAACCACCAACTCCATTGGGTAGTATGTCAGGAATTAGGAAAACAAAACAAATCTCAGGGGAACGAATTTGTGTAACTAGAAACTATCTCAAGAGAATTATTTATTGCATTCTGTGATACTTGGGAGCATGTTTCATACAATCAGATTTGTACCTGGAAATAATTTGTTGTGGGAAATAAGAAACCCTCCACTCAACTGATGGCTTGGAGGGAGAGAAGAAGTTATCACTGACGATGGCTTTTGCGCATCAAGCTGCTGTTTTAGCTGTTGGGATTTGTCCCTTTCTCAATGCTTTATTTGTGCTCGAAGCAGCACTGAAATGCATTTTACATATTGCAGTCTGCCCATTTTTATTTGAAAAGATTGAAATGTTTGGGGTGGAAGAGGGTGTTTTGGAAGGGGTGCCTTCCATAGCCCAGACCTCATCCCTTTATCCACGCCGTCACCCCTCCATATCTTCATTGTCTCTACTTGTTGAACTCCTATGCATCATGCAAGGCCCACAGAGAATCACCTCTTCACAGAAGCCTTCCTAATTGCTGCGAGCAGATACTGCTGTGTGCCTCCCTTGGCCCACAGAGAGTTTTGCAACATTTTACCTCTTGTGAGAGTTGTCTATCTTTGTGTCATTGTTCTAATTAGAGAGTCTTCTCTTGGTAGGTAGCCTATTCCAGCTCTAGAGCAGGGATTGTAAACTACAGCCCAGAGGTCAAATCCAGCCCCCTGCCCGTTTTTCTATAGCCCTTGGAATAAGAATGGTTTTGATATATTTAATTGGTTGAAAAAAAGTCCAAAGAAGAATACTATTTCATGACATAAAGTGAAAATGATATAAAATTCAGCTTTCCTTGTCCATAATTAATTTTTTTTTTTTGGTCTTTTTGCCATTTCTTGGGTCGCTCCCACAGCATAGGGGTCAAATCGGAGCTGTAGCCACCAGCCTACACCAGGGCCATAGCAACTTGGGATCCAAGCCGTGTCTGCAACCTACACCATAGCTCACCTCAACGCCGGATCCTTAACCCACTAGCGAGGCCAGGGATTGAACCCACAACCTCATGGTTCCTAGTCGTATTCGTTAACCACTGTGCCACAACGGGAACTCTCATAATTAAAGTTTTATTAGCACACAGCCACACTCATTTGCTTATGTGTTGGCTTTGACTGCTTCTACGCTACAGCAGCAGAGCTGAGTAGTTGCAACAAAGACCATCTGGCCCGAAAAGCCTGGAATATTTTCTATCCGGCCCTTTACAGAAAACATTTACTGACCTCTGTTCTAGAGCAGGTGTTCTAAAATTTTAGTGTGTATCACAATAACCTGGGGGCCTCGTTAACACAGCCTGTAGGGCCCCAGCCCTATCATTTCAAATAGGAGGTCTGAGGTGGGTCCTGAGGATTTGAATTTCTTTCTTTTTTCTTTTCTTTTCTTTTGTCTTTTTAGGGCTGCACCCGAGGCATATGGAGGCTCCCGGGTCACATTGGAGCTGTAACTGCCAGCCTATGCCACTGCCACGTCAGTGAGGGATCCAAGCTGTGTCTGCAGCCTACACCAGGGCTCACGGCAACGCCGGATCCTTAACCCACTGAGCCAGGCCATGGATCGAACTCACAACCTCATGGTTCCTAGTCGGATTTGTTAACCAGTGAGCCACGACGGGAACTCTGGAACCCACACTTTCAAACCCTTGTCCTGGACGTGAGGAATGGTCTTTGACATCACAGATACGTCTTGAACTAATGTGTTATTTATCAAGCAGTTAACCTCTCTGAATCTCAGTTTCTTCATCTGTAAAATGGGGCATGTGATAACCAGGTTGTTTGAAGATTCAGTAGATAAAGTCTGGGAATGTTCCTGAAACATGTGGTAGGGATTCAATGAATGGGGACTTCTTTCTTTTCCTCCCTCCCTCCTTCCCTTTTGCTAGTCTCTCTCTCCCTTTCCCTTCTCTGAAAAGGAACAGTAGGTACTTATTTTTGCACTGCCTCTGAATTGCATTCCTTCCTGAGCTTCTTGGGAATTTTACAGCCGTGTACAGCTCGTGATGTCCTTCCTCCAACATGGCGCTTGTCATGTCACCCAAGCACAGCAGGCTGGGACAGCCCTACTTCCCTAATTCACTTGAGTGCATGCTCTGTACAGGTTTCTGTACTTACTAAGGAAGAAAATTAAGATCAAGGACTGAAAAAAAAAAAAAAAGATCACTCATCTGCCTCTCAGTAGAGTACATGATATAGGCAGAGGCCAGGTTTTAAAAAAGTAATGGTTGCCCTTTAGCTAATTGTAATCAGGGGGTTTTGTCTTCTTTCCCAGGAAGAATGGTAAAGGGCAAGTGCTTTAGAAACAAAACCATGCCAGAATCTTTGAGGAACTAGGTATGAGGACACCTAAAAGAAATGAAGGTAATTAAAAAAAAAAAAGCATTTTTCTTGGGCCTGGTTTTAAAACGACGATTAAAGTAAGCACCCCAAAATATTGTTTTACCTAGGAATTTTTTCTCCTTAAATTTTTTTTTAGTCATTCCTGCTTCATAAAAATTGTTCTGAGAGTCAAATGAGATAATTAACATAATTGGATTTGAAAATGATAAAGTACTGTTTCAATGCAAGGGACATCAGTTTTCCCACATTACATCACAATCTCACTAGAGAAGAAAGAGCGCAGTATATTGGATGAATAGCAGAGGGTGCAGAGAATTAGGGAGATGCTAGAGGACCCCGCTTCTTTCCATCTTAGCCCCTGGGAATCTATGCACCTGAATGAACCCGTTAATTACAGAGAAGGCCTTTTAACCTTCTTGCTCACGTATTTCTTTTCTTTTTTTTTTTTTTTTTTTTTTTTTTGTTGTTGTTGCTATTTCTTCGGCGGCTCCCGCGGCATATGGAGGTTCCCAGGCTAGGGGTTGAATCGGAGCTGTAGCCACCGGCCTACGCCAGAGCCGCAACAACGCGTGATCCGAGCCGCGTCTGCAACCTACACCACAGCTCACGGCAACGCCGGATCCTTAACCCACTGAGCAAGGGCAGGGACCGAACCCGCAACCTCATGGTTCCTAGTCGGATTCGTTAACCACTGCGCCACGACGGGAACTCCGCGTATTTATTTTCTTTCTCTCCCTGGCAGAACCTGAAGGGTGAGGACCTAACCTTATGCATAATCCCTCCATACAAGGCACAAAATATCAGTTGTGTACTCCCGATCAGCCCGAGTTAGAAGGAGGTACTTTCACCTTTATATTTTTGCTTTAGTGCCCTCCTCCCTTAGCTCGTTGGCTTCTTCAGCTTTGGCTACATTTGCAGTCCATGTTTCTGTTAGTCATTTCCTTCTATGGAGCAAAACATGTTTTTAGGTGGTGGTGTGCTGGGAAATGCTTAGCAGCCGGCTCTCTGGGAAAATGGATGTATACGTGTTTGTGTATTTCTTATCACTGTTACCGGTATAGAGGATGGGTAGCACGCAATTTACAAATAAAGATACAATCAGCAGTACTCTTGTAAATTCCATAGAGCCGATTGATTTTCACAGGATGTTTTTGCTGATGTGTGCCGAATTCTTGCATCCGTACAACCTGCTATGGCTGTTGACCAGCAAGTGTAGTTCCAGCATAATTGTTGGTGGATGTTTTCCTTTATGTTAACTAGTAAGATGAAAGTGAAATAACCAAAGACATGTGTAGGGAGCTTGGTCCATGATATGAGTGACTCCTTTGCTGAGGTGGACAGTAGCTGTTGAATTCTGAAAGACTATTTCCTTAATTTTTTTTTTTTTTGTAATCACGACTACCGACACAACACGCATCTAATTTTAATTTTAATGCATGCTCACATTTTCTCCATCACTTTCCTAAGCCTAGATTGATAAACAAAACAATAAATCAAGGCCTGACTTAGAGCATTTGTCAATTTCTGTGGTGTAAATACTCCCATTGCTGGGTACCCAGGCCCCTCCACTGACTTGGGAGGTAGGACATTATTCATCAGATTGGTGGAAGGGCCACCTGGCTCCCTGGCTTGTCCTCAGTTTAAGTCTCTGTGCTCCCAGTTGGGTGAATCAGCCACATGTTTAATGTTCACAATGAAGTCTTTGCGAATTTCACTTCTTTTCACCTCTTTCTTTCAACTTTGGGAATGGAGTTCTGGATATCGGCCTTGCAGCTGTCATGCTTAGGGGTTTCTCGTGTTTTCAACATTGTAGAGAATTTTGAACATTGTACAGAGGAAGAAAATGAAAAGCAGCCATTAACCATCATTTCTCAAGCTTTTAAAATTTTTTTTACAAATTCAAATATTTGTATTATAATATATTCAAATATTATAAGTTTTAGACAAAATATAAATATCACAAGGTAGTAGTATTTGTCATCCCCAAAACATTAGACAATACCTCAAAGTCCAAACATAGGAAAAATGTTTTATTCCTCATTTCATTTGATTATTATTTTAGAACTTCAAGTATAATTGACCTACAGCACTGTTAGTTCTAGATGCACAACAGAGTGATTTGATATTTCTATACATTGTAAAACGATCACCCTGGTAAGTGTAGTTACCGTGTGTCACCATACAAAGACATTATAACATTATCGACTATGTCCCAAGCTGTACATTTTGATTCCTTTATTTTATAACTAGAATTTTGTGCCTCTTAATCTCCCTCACCTGTCTTATTCATCTCCCACATCCCTGCCCTCTGGCAACCCCCTGTTTGTTCTCTGTACCTATGACCCTGTTATCTGTTTTGTTATGTTTGCTCCTTTGTTTTGTTTTTTAGATTCCACCTGTAAATGAAATCATATGGTCTGTGCCTTTCTCTGTCCGACTTATTTTACTTAGCATGATACCCTCTAGGTCCATCCATGTAGTTACAAATGGCAAGATTTCAGTCTGTTTTATGGCTCAATAGTATTCCATTGTATATAGGCATTCTTCTACTGATGAACATTTAGGTTATTTCTGTATCTTAGCTATTGTAAATAATGCCACATTGAATACAGGGATCGCATTCTTTTCAAATCAGTGTTTTTGTTTTCTTTCGAAACATACCCAGAGGTAGAATTACTGGGCTGTATGTTTTTAACTTTTCGAGGAGCCTCTGTACTATTTTCCATAGTGGTTATTCCAATTTCTATTCCCATTAACAGGGCATGAGGGTCCCCTTTTCTCCACATCCTTGCCAACACTTGTTATTTGTTGTCATTTTGATAATAACCATTCTGAGAGGTATTTAGGTGGTATCTCATTATGGTTTTGATTTGCATTTTCCTGACCATTAGTGATGGTGAGCATCTTTTCATGTGTCTGTTGGCCATCTGTGTGTCTTTTTTGGACAAATGTCTATTCAGTTCCTCTGTGACATTTTAAAATTGGGTTATTTGAGTTTTTTGATATATGCTTTGTATATTTTGCTTTTTTTTTTTTTAGAAGCCACACCCACAGCATATGGAAGTTCCCAGGCTGGGGGTCGAGTCAGAGCTACAGCTGCCAGCCTACTCCACAGCCATAGCAATGCCGGATCCCCAAGCCACTGAGCAAGGCCAGGGATCGAACCCTCACCCTCATGGATATTAGTTGGATTCATTTCTCCTGGGCCATGACAGGAACTCCCTGTTTTTGTATATTTTGTATATTAACCTTTTTCCAGATATATCATTTGCAAGTATCTTCTTCCATTTGGTAGGCTACCTCTTCATTTTATTGATAGTTTCCTTCACTGTGAGAAAGTTTTTCTTAGTTTGAGGTAGTCCTGTTTGATTTTTTTTTTTTTTGCTTTCATTTCCCTTGCCTGAGTAGTCCATCCAAAAAATTATTGCTAAGACCAGTATCAAAGAGTTTACTGCCTGTGTTTTCTTCTAGGAGTTTTATGGTTTCAGAACTTAATGTTTAAGTCTTTAACACATTTTGAGTTTATTTTTGTATAGAATGTGAGAAAGTAGTCCAGTTTTTTGTTTTGTTTTGTTTTTGCTACACCACAGCACATGGAAGTTCCCAGGCCAGAAAGCGAATCTGCACCGCAGCTGTGACCTACACCACAGCCACAGCAATGCCTGTCCTTAATCCACTGCACTGGGCTGGGGATTGAACCCATGCTGCTGCAGAGACAACACTGGATCTTTAACCAGCTGTGCCACAGCCGGAACACCCCCGTTTGATTCTTTTGCATATACCTGTCATTAAAAAGGTTGCCTTTTCCTCATTGTATTTCTTGGCTCCTTTGTCATAGATTAATTATCCTTATAAGTATGGGTTAATTTCTTTTTTTTTATGTGCGCTCTTGAAGTTTTATTTATTAAAAATTTTTTTTGAAAATTATAGTTGATTTACAGTGTTATGCCAATTTCTGTTGTGCAGCAAAGTGACTCGGTCATATATATGTATATGTGTCCCAGGAGATAGGGTATAGTTCTGTGTGCTATACAGTAGGATCTTGTTGTTTATCCATTCTAAATGTTGGATTCATTTCTGGTTTCTCTATTCTGTCCCATTGATCTCTGTGTGGTTGTGTGCCAGTAATACACTATTTGATTACTGTAGCTTTGTAGTATAGTTTGAAATCATGGAGTGTGATAGCTCCAGCTTCTCCTTTCTCAAAATTGTTTGGGCTGTTCAAATTTTAGAATTATCTATTCTAGTTCTATGAAAAATGGCATTGGTACTTTGATAGGGCTTCCACTTAATCTGTACATTGCCTGGGGTAGTAAGGTCATTTTGACAATATCAGTTCTTCCAATCCACAGGTATTGTATATCTTTCCTTTTGCATCATCTTCAATTTTTTCATCATTGTCTTATAGTTTTCTGAGTACAGGTCTTTTATCTCCTTTGTTAGATTTATTCCTAGGTATTTTATTTTTATTTTTTGATAAAAATAAAACTTTCTCAAGATTTTGTCTTTTCTAGGGCCATATGGAGGCTCCCAGGCTAGGGGTCTAATCGGAGCTATAGCCGCTGGCCTATGCCAGAGCCCCAGCAACTCGGGATCCAAGCTGTGTCTGCAACCTACACCACAGCTCATGGCAATGCCAAATCTTTAGCCCACTGAGCGAGGCCAGGGATCGAACCTGCAACCTCATGGTTCCTAGTTGGATTCATTAACCACTGAGCTACAGTGGGAACTCTACTTTCTCAAGATTTTCATGTAGTTCTGTTGGTTGCTTTTCTGATACACTCACACATATGATCTCATTCTTTCATCAGCCAAATTTGGACCATAATATACATTTTAAAGCATTTTTTAAAAAATCAAGATATGACATATGCACTGAAAAGTGTACAAATTGATAAATTGTGGCTAAGTGAAAATGGCTATGTAACGATCCCCCAGGTAAAGAACTGGACTGTTATGAGCCCATTTGAAGCCTCTGTTCAAGCCCCCTACAAATGTGTACCCTCTCCCTTGTGATAGATGACAAGAATATTCTGTCATCTATCATAAATTACTTTTGTCTATTATCAGGCTTCTGTTTATAATTAGAGGCATATTGTATATACTCTTTTGTGTCTATTTTCTTTTTCTCAGCATTACATTTGTGAGATTCAGCCCTGTTGTGAGTAGAGTTTGTGCATTTGCACTGAGGGTTTTTTTCCCATTGTATGAATCTACCATAATCTATTTTCTAAAAGATTTTTATTTTTCTATTATAGTTGATTTACAATGTTCTGTTACCATAATCTGTTTATCCACACTATTTTTGATAGATGTTTGGGTTTTTCCAGGTTGGGCCTATTTCAAATAATGCTGTTATGAACATTCTTTTAATAGATCTTTCAGTGCATACGTGCCCTCATTTCCATTGTGTAACTGCTAGGAGTGCAGGTTCTGTTCTGATATCAACTTGCAGACATCAGTTGGAGGCTGCATATCTACAAGTTCAGGAGAGGATGCCAAACCGCTTTTCTGAGTGTTTGTAGCCATTTACACTCTCATCACTGCCTTAGGACCCTTCCTGTTACCTCACTTTCTCACCAACCCTTGTCATTGTACTTTTGGTTTTGAACTTTTAGCACTTAACATCACCTTGTGAACATTGTCATGTATTATTAATGCTATTTCAAAAAAAATTTTTAAATGACTGCACACAGTTTATCATATAGAGCAGGGGTCAGCAAACTTTCTATAAAGGGCCAGAAAACAAATATCTTCCATGTTGCCGGCCACACAGTCTCTGTTGCAAACCACTCAACACTGCCATTGCAGCACGAAGGCATCCATAGACAACCTTTAAATGAATGAATGTGGGTGGCTATGTCCTAATAAAACTTTATTTATAAAAACAGGTGGTGGGCCAGGCTTGGTTCACAGGCTGTAGTTTGCCTTCCTCTGGTAGTTATGCAATCCCCTGATTATATTTTTCAAACTTGTTTTTTATCAGGAAAAATTAATTAAATCTATAATAAACATCATCTATTTGTTGAATATCTATTATGAGCCAAGCCCTGTGCTTAACTTTGGGAACCTGGTTGCACATCAGTCATAGACGATTGCTCCCCTCCCATACCCCCCAAAGTGAATCTTAATTGGAACTCAATATGTAAAATAGAGAAAAGGTTAACTTTGATTTAGAAATAAAGAACTCAGAGTCCTAACAACTTGACCACTTTTCTGGTTCCCGCCACTTTTATGGGTCCAGCTCTAGAGTTCTACTGAAAGTAGCCTGAAAACCATGACCAAAACTATCAATTGTAGGATGTTGACAGCTTTTTTTTTTTTTTTTTTTGGTTATGCCACTGCTTGGAATTTTTTGGTTCATAAATCTTTGATTTTCTACCTTATTTTCTATACTTGAATTCTAGCAGAGAATTTGAGAGGTCAAAGGATATGAATATTTTGAAGGCTCTTGTTTTATTTGCCAAAACATTTTTCAGTTGGTGCATCTATGAGCACCCTCACAAGAGCTGTGTCTCACCCTTGCCAACATCCAGTATTGGCATTTAAAGAGCGTGTGCAAATGTGATAGGTAAAAAATATGACATTGTTGTTTTAATTTGCATTTCTTGATTAGTTGAGTGCTGAACATTTTTTCATATTTATTACTCATTTGCATTTTCCCCCTGACATGATGAGAATAGGACATTTTGAGAATAATTTAAATAGAATTTGGAGGAGAGATTAACAAATCAGTTTTTTTTTTTCCTTCACCTACCAGATTTTGAATTGGAATGAGGTCATGGTCAAGAAAAGCAGATTTCTATAGACCTCTCCTAGGTACCCAAGCCTGTTTTTTATTCTGCACACATTACTATTCTCAAGTAGGTAAAATAATACCTTTTCGAGTGTTTAAAAACACTAGTTGAAAATTTACAGGCAAAGGTTTAGGCGTGAGAGAGAAACAGTATGACTTCAGCAGAAAGAGAAAATAAAACTAGACATAATGACCGTAGCTACATGTACACTATTCGCTGAAAATTGGTGTCCCCTCAAACCCCATCCGTATGTTGAAGCCTAGGTCACCAGTGTGATGGTATTTGGAAGTGGGACACTTGGGAGGTAATTAGGTCATGCAATCCTAATTACCTTCATGAATATGGGGAGGGTGGACCTTCACGAATATGGTTAGTGCCCTCTTGAGGGTTGATACGAGAGGAGTTCCCCGGTGGCTCAGCCAGTTAAGGGTCCGGTGTTGTCACTGCTGTGGCTCAGGTTCGATCCTTGGCCCAGGAACTTCTCTATGCTGTGGGTGTAGCCAAAAAAAAAAAAAAAAAAAAAAAAAAGAAGAAGAAGAAGAACAAGAACAAGAAAAGATAAGAGTGCGATGACCTCTCTCTCTGTTCTCCACCCTCTGAGGATTCCAGATGAAGATGACTGGTCTGCAAAGAAGGACAAATTCCCTCACCAGACAAAGGAGTGCCTCACATCTTGATCTTGGATGTCTCAGCCTCCAGGACTGTGTGAAATAAACTTCTGTTGTTTAAGCCATTCCAGTTTATCATGTTCTGTTACAGCAACTCAAACTAAGATAGAAATCTGTATTTGTCAGGGTTCTCTGGAGAAGCAGAACCAATCATCTATGTATATACATATATGATTAGCTTGTAATAAAAAACAGCTAAGAAAGAGATTTATTATATTAGCTCACACAATTACGGAGGCCGGGAAGTCCCACAGTTTGCTGTCTGTGAGCTGGAGACCCAGGAGAGCTGGTGGTCTAAGTTCGCAGTCCTGAAGGCCAGAGAGCTGATGGTGTCCGTTCCATCCAGGTCTGAAGGCCTGAGAAGCAGGAGAACCAAGGCCTGGAGGACGGATGCTCCAGCTCGAGGGGTCAGGCAGAGAGCAGAGTCAGCTCCCCTCCTTTTTCTCGTTCTGTTCAGGTCCTCAATGGATTAGACGATGCCCGCCCCCGATGGGAAGGGCCAGCTGCTTTATTAGAGCCTCTGCATGTGCTCACCCCCCACCTCGGCCACTCTGCCTGTTTAATTTCTGTTCCCCTTAAGGGTTCTTGAATGTCCTCAGGGAAGCCTCACCTGACCCCTGAGGTTACGTCAGAGCCCCTGTTCTGTGAATCCCTTGACCCTGGGCTTCTCTGGCATCATCGCAAAGGTAATTAAATAACCAGTTGTGCAATTCAGCCTTTGATGTCTGCATTCTGCTTGCCATGTCAGTCACGGTGGAGATAATTGGGAGGCGGAATCAGAGCAGGTTTAATGGCCACACAAAGCCCCTCACCTTACACCTGTCGGGTACCACCGCAGTCCAGGCACTGAGGGGGAGAGGCAGAGAGAGCTACGTCTATATTTCTTTTGACGCTGCCTTTCTCTTCTCTCTTCATTGATTCTGATCCTGATGGAGAAAATGGGACCCAGGGTGGCAGGATACGTGATCTGTTGTTGCTACCTTTTCCCTTGTTTTCTGGGAGATTTCCCCCACCTTCTTAAGAGCTTCTGGGTCTCTGGCTTCAGCTTCTCCCCCGACGTGCTGAGGACACAGGGTTTTAAACATCCCAGTGCTTATTCCCTCCCCACCCACTACTTCTAAAAGGTAATCAGGAAACCACCTGAACGTTACCGTCACCAAGGGAAAGGGGAAAAGCCAAAGGGTTATCACCTGGTGAATCTGCACCAGATAAAGGAAATGCAGGGTGGGAAGTGAAGCTTTACCTAATCAGACCCCCCATGCCTAACTGTAGAGTGTGCTCCCCGATTCCACGGACGTTATCACATTACCGCTGTCAGACTAAAGCTAGGTGGTCAGTCTCGTGAGTGTGTGTGTGGGGGGCTCCCTGGGGGTCTTGTTCACTGCTCTGTCCTTGCTATCTCACAGTAGCCTAGCTTGTGAATTTGTGCTTGGTAAAGATTTGTTAAATGTATGGAGGGCTTAAGCTCTTTCATCCATTTAGAATTCATTTTAGTGTAAGCTATAATTTAGAGAACTAAATTTTTTTCCACATAAATGCTCATTCTATAACTTTGGTGGCACGTGTCAAATACTTTGTCCTTTTCCTCTTGACTTAAAACACTGCATTTACTATATACTAAAACCACATATATATATATAAAATGATAAAATATACATGTACTTGGTGCTGTTTCTAAACTTTCTATGCTGTTTGTTGTTCTCCCCGGTCTATTTGATCCCATAATCACTTTTTAAAAAATGGTTTTGGATTATCATTTTTCAA
Organism: Phacochoerus africanus; assembly: GCF_016906955.1. NCBI lineage: Eukaryota > Metazoa > Chordata > Mammalia > Artiodactyla > Suidae > Phacochoerus > Phacochoerus africanus. The sequence continues at coordinate 7,312,377 of NC_062551.1, forward strand.
TGGCTAGTAGAAAACGTACTTATTTTTATAGAAAGATGTTACTTGCATAAATTGTTATAAGAAGACAACACTTGAATATCTTTGAAGCTCAGAGCCAAAATGACAGAATACCAAAACATTCTGTGATATACTTTGGTTAATTTATTCAGCACAACCAGTCAGTTTATTTCCAACTGTGGCCCATTTTAAAAATAAAAATATAGTCCTACTGAAGGTGCTTGTTTACTAGGTTAAAGTAACTTTTAGCAACTTGTAGCAATGTCTTCTCTTTCTCTGGACAATTGTGAGTGAGCTGGAAGAAGCTGAACTTCTCATCTTCTGGAAGGAAGTAAAAGAAATTGTAGAACACATCATGCATTTCTGGAATGGCTCCTCTTTCCTCATTCCTAATTTTCAAAATCTTCTTGGCTATTCTCATTCACTTATTATTTCAGATAAACCTTATAATTATTGTGTCAAATTCTGAAAAGAAATCCTACAGATATTTTGACTAGAATTGAATTACTTTTAAAGATGAGTTTGGAGAATTTTTAGATCTTTGTAATATTGAATGTTTTCATCCAAGAATGTGATGTGCCTTTTGAAAAAACTCATTTCTCTCTCTTTCTCTTTTTCATCTTTTTGTCTTTTTGGGCCGCACCCATGGCATATGGAGGTTCCCAGACTAGGGGTTTAATTGGAGCTGTAACTGCTGGCCTACACCACAGCCACAGCAATGCAGGATCCGAGCCGTGTCTGTGACCTACACCACAGCTCACGGCAACGCCGGATCCTTAACCCACTGACTGAAGCCAGGAATTGAACCCCCCACCTCATGGTTCCTAGTCGGATTCGTTTCCACTGCGCCACCACGGGAACTCCAGTTCTCTTTGCTGTCTCCTAATAAACGTTTTTAGCTCTGTGAGTCCTGCATCTTCCATGCTCCCTCTCTTCTTCCTCTGTTCTCTCCCGTTCCTCCCTCCCTTCCTCCCTTCTTCTCCCACCCCCGCCTGTGTATGTCACTCTCTCTCTTTTATGTCTATTGTGAATGCTTGTTTTTTACCCACTAATTTTTCAAAACTAGTTATTCCTTTAAAAAATAATGATTGAGTACCTGTATAGTGCCAGTCTGATACCGAGTGATCTAAGCCACTGACATTTTTTATTTGGTAAAATATAAGTAACATAAAAGTTACCATTTGAAGCACTTTGAAGCATACAGTTTCATGGAATGTACTGTATTGTCAGTGTTGTCCAGTCACAGCGCTAACCACATCCGGAATTTTTTTACCTTCCCCAAATGAAACTCTTTATCAAGACATTGTAACTATGTAAACAGACACTTTAGAAGACTTTCCTGTTAGTTTCAATGGGTTTTCAATTGATTTGTTGTTGTTGTTCAGGAGATATACTTGTGTTGTATACGAATAAAGAGTATTACAGTGGTACACAGAACTTCCATCATAATCTTTTTAAATTTTTTCTTTAAAAACTTTTTTATTAAACTTTATTGATGAATAGTTGACTTACAATGTTGTGTTTGTTTCAGGTATATGGCAAAGTGAATCAGTTTTACATATACTATATCCATTCTTTATCAGATTCTTTTCCCCTATAGGTTGTTACAGAATATTGAGTAGATTCCCCTGTGCTATACAGTAGGTCCTTGTTAGTTGTCTATTTTATATATAGTAGTGTGTACATATGAATCCCATCCTCCTAATTCATCCCCGCCCCCCTGACCTTGCCCCTTTGGTAATCGTAAGATTGTTTTCAAAATCTGAGTCTGTTTCTGTTTTGTGAATAAGTTCTTTTGTATCTTATTAGAGTCCACATATTAGTGATCTCCTATGAGATTTATATTTCTCTGACTTACTTCACTACGTATGATAATCTCCAGGTCCATCCATGTTGCTGCAAATGGCATTAATTTTGTTCCATTTGGTAGCTGAGTAATATTCCGTTGTGTATAGGTACTATATCTTTTTTACCCATTCCTCTGTTGATGGACATTTATGTTGCTTCCATGTACGTGCTGATTCCACCACAATCTTAAATAGCAGAAGTGACTGTGGACTTTTTTATCTTGTCTATTTTAATGAGAATGCCTTTGGTGGTTTTTTTTTTGCTGTTTACTTATTTATTTTTATGATAAATATGCTGTTACATGCTTACTGGTTGATTTTGATATTCTTTACTAAATTATAGAGATATTTCAATCCCATTTTGTTGGGAGATTAAAAAAAAATAAGAATGGATCTTCTATTTTAGAAAATGCTTTTTTTAAAAAATGGCAGTTTCAAAGGTTTTCCTGTATAGTCCTATTAATATGGAACCATATTTGCATTCCTAAATTCTATTTTGTTGTAGCTATGGATATTTTAATATGTTGCTTTGTTAGGCTTGTTTAAATGTTATTTGGATTTTTATGGTTATACTTAGAAATGAGATTTCCCTGAGAAAAATTTTATTTTTTATCCTTCAGTTCCCCCCCAGCCCCATATTTTGACTCTATCTATTTATTTATTTATTTATTTTTTGTCTTTTGTGTTTTCTGCTGCTGTTGTTGTTGTTGTTGTTGTTGTTGCTATTTCTTGGGCCGCTCCCGTGGCATATGGAGGTTCCCAGGCTAGGGGTTGAATCGGAGCTATAGCCACCGGCCTACGCCAGAGCCACAGCAACGCGGGATCCGAGCTGCGTCTGCAACCTACACCACAGCTCAGGGCAACGCCGGATCGTTAACCCACTGAGCAAGGGCAGGGACGGAACCCGCAACCTCATGGTTCCTAGTCGGATTCGTTAACCACTGCGCCACGACGGGAACTCCTGACTCTTTATTTTTAATGAATGATTTTTTTTCTCATCCAAGTAATTCAGTTACATGGTTACAAAATCAATTAATACAAAGGAGCTTAGGATAAAAAAAAACAAGTCTCCTGCTTGACCTCTCCCAACTCCTCCTAGCCTCATACCCAAGGCTACCACTTTTATCTTTCTTAGATGTTTGGTTTTTCTGTTGTTGTTAGCAATTTTCATATCACTAGTAGGCTTAGACCAATATTTCTAGATTTATCAATTAACTAATCACTTTTGAAACTGGCCATATTTTGTTTTTTTGTTATCATCAGGTGAACACTTAGACATTTGGTTAAACCAAATTAAACATGCTTCCCACCAACAGGGCTTTTTATAACTTATGGGGCCACTAGATTATTAAAAGTTATCTGACAAGCATTATTATCTCTAGGTAGTGGGTAATGGGTCACATACATTTATTTATTTATTTATTTTGACATTTTTTTCCAAGTTTCTTATGTAAGAACTTTTTTTTAACTCCCAAAATTTAGAAAACCACGTTAATAAAAATTAAACAGGGAGATATCTGGTTAGACACAGTGAAATAAAGATATGTCTACCATTGAGCAAAACAACACAGAGAGAAAGAAAGAACGAGGGGTGGGAAGTGAACCCCGTCTTCATTGTAGTTATAAAATATCCACAACTCATATGTTAATTTTTATCAAATAAATGAAATACACAGAGACATAACATGTACCTTTATGTTCTAACATAACAAGAAAGTTTTCTGTGTTATGTAGCAAGGTCTTGAAGGGCCCAAAATACAGTTCTCTTATTTAGGACAGCAAGCTCAAGGGTTTGAGAGGCTATGTGTACAACACAGAATTCTTGCTTCTCTGGGGATAGAGGGAGGGGGAGCAAATGAGGAAGCCAGCCCACATACTATCTTCTTGAGGAGTCACCTTCTGCTGTGACTGGGTAGGTTTTCTGCTTTACAGCTGCCACAAACAGCCAGCTGGAGAAAAATAAGCAGGTAAGACAATAAGGGGGGAGAGAGATATTTGTGGCATACAGGACTGAGCCGTTTGGCACAGAGATTCCCTTCTTCTCAGAGGGGTGCCAGAAACCCAGAGAGTGCAGAACAGATATACTATGAGGGCAGAATAAGTAGCAGAGTTGATGAGAAGGTGTTTGGAAACAATGTATGTGAATTTAACCTGCTCTCTCTGCTGGGAGTGCTGGTTACCCTCCCAGCCTCTTTTCATGTATATACTAGACAAGAGGTAGTCCCACAAGTCTAATTTATAATCAGTTAGAATCCAGTATAGACAAAAACATAAAAAGGAAGGAATATAATACAACAAACAAAGACTATTCTTTCTCTTTTTGGCCATGCCCATAGTGTGCAGAAGTTTCCAATCTAGGGCTCAAACCTGTGCTTAATGTTTTCTATTTGCATTTTCTCTCTCAATTTTTTTTTTCTTGTTAAAATTGCTAGCATTTGCTTAATTGGTCATTTCAAAGAAATACTTCTCAAATATATTGGTTTTACTGTATTTTCTAGTGTAAAAATTTCTACTTTATTATAATCATTTATTTCATTTTCTATAGGTTTATAGCTTCCTATGTCGAATGCTTGTTTTTATTATTTCTTATTTAATAATAAAAATATTCAGGACTATGAATACTCCTCTGAATACAGCTTTGGCTGCATTCTGTGAAATGCGCTGTTTATTGTTGGAGAACTTTCCTAAATTGTCTTGAAGTACAGATTTTATTTCCAACCTGACCCAAGAGCTACTTTGGAAAGTGTTTAAAGTTTTATAAGTGATAAAGTGGTGAAAACACATGGCCTGCACAAATTTTAATTTTGAAAAGATTTTGAGGTTTACTTTGAAGAGAAATAGATAATGAGTATATATTTTGGTATATATATTTGTCTACTTATTTTATTATTTTTACAAATCAAGTGTTTTATTTTAACTTTATGTCAGTTTTTTCTTGAAGATCTTACAGCTATTGCTTATATATTTTGATGCTTGTACATAAAGGGTCTTGACTATTGTATGTTTATTGGTTATTGTTGAACTTGCCTTTACCAGTTAGTTACATTTTATATGAGGGAAGTGTTCCTTACAACTTTGAAAATACAAGGCTGATTTTCCAGTTGGAATGAATGAAAATTTGTGTGTGATGGTATTCCTGGTGTGTATAAATCTTCAGCTATTATATTTTTGTTATATATGATTCTTTATTATGCTGAGTAGTATTCCATTATATACATGTACCACATCTTTTTTTATCCATTCCTCTGTTGATGGACACTTAGATTGCATCCATGTCTTGGCTATTAAAAATTATTATTATTATTATTATTGGCTCTGCCCATGGCATGTGGAAGTTCTTGGGCCAGGGATCAAACTCATGCTGCAGTAGTGAACAGATCCACAACAGTGACAATACCAGATTCCTAACTGGCTGCACCACGAGAGAATTCCTTATGTTATGGCTATTGTAAATAGTCCTTCAGTGAACATTAGGGTGCATGTTCGAATTATGGTTTTCTCTGGACGTATCCTCAGGAGTGGGATTGCTAGATCATATGGTAATTCTATATTTAGGTTTTTTTGAGGAGCCTCTATGCTGTTCTCCATAGTGGTTGCGCCAATTTACATGCCCACCAACAGTATAGTAGGGTTCCCTTTTCTCCACACTCCAGTATTCATTTTTTAATTTCTTTTTGCTTTTTAGGGCCACACCTGTGGCATATGGAGGTTCCCAGGCTAGGGGTCTAATTGGAGCTACAGCTGCCAGCCTACACCAAAGCCACAGCAACACGGGATCTGAGCCATGTCTGAGACCTACACCACAGCTCACCGCAATGCCAGATCCTTAACTCACTGAGTGAAGCCAGGAATTAAACCTACAACTTCATGGTTCCTAGTCAGATTCGTTTCTGCTGTGCCACAATGGGAACTCCATTCTGATCATTTTTTAGTTGGGTTGTTTTTCTGGATATAAACTTGCATGAGATATTTGTATATTTTGGAGATTAATCCTTGTTGGTCCTTCATTTGCAAAGACTTTTTTACCCTTTCTATGGATCGTCTTTTCATTTTTTAAATTATTTCCTTTGCTATGCAAAAGCTTTTAAGTTTAATTAGGTCCCATTTGCTTATTTATTTTTTATCTTTATTGCTCTAGGAGGTGGGAGAAATTATTAATTTAAAGTGCATCTTGGAATTCCCTGGTGTGTCAGCAGGTTAAGTATCCAGTGTTTTCACTGCTGTCACCTGAGTTCGATCCCTGGCCTGGGAACTTCTACATGCTGTGGACATGGCCAAAAAATAAAATTAAGTAAATCTTTACCCTCTCTTTGCAGTTGTTAGCCTATTGTTCTAACACAACCTATTAAAATCTCTGTCTCTGCTTTTGGATACACCTTTAATTATATTAATATACACAATAGGTTCTGTTTCTCATTGTTTTGTTTTCTTCCACCAATTCCCTTTATCTGTTCTCAAATAGTATCACACTCCATATTGCACTCTGGGGACAGCTATTAGGGCTAGTCTGCCTCCATTGATGTTATTCTTTGATAGCTTTATCTATTTATTCATTGATGTTTATTTTAAGAGACAAGTTATGAAGGGCAGTTAGAACATGGGCCTGCAGTTAGACTTCTCAAGTTTAAATCCTGCATTGACATCTACCAGCCCTATAACCTTGGGTAGGTTGCTTCAGCTTCCTCATTTGAGCATAGCAGTAGTATCTTCTTTGAGAACAGAGTAGTATCTTCTATCAGGACAATAATATCATCTTCTTCATGGGGCTGTGGTGAGGATGAATGGAATTTAAACCTTTATGGTACATAGATTAATACCTGGCACATGGTAATTTCTAAATAGTACTAGTTATTATCATACTGTCAAGTTCAAAACTCATCCTCCTGAGATATTGATTGGAATCATATTCAACCAAACCTTTGCATTGGTTTGAAAAGATAACTCCCTCTTTAGGGGCATAGCTTGATTTAGTCAAGTCATAGTGTACATTTAATCAATGAGCATTTGTAATTTTACCCACACGTACTGTTCTGGTTGGATTCCTAGTTAACGAGAAAATTTAAGATCTAGGTAGAGAGGGGGATTTGGATTATCCCAAACCCACTCCTGATCAGTTTCTTGAAAGGATAAGACCCTTTGTTGAGTGTGGTTGGTAAAGAGGATAGGAGTAGCTTCAGCCATTACTCTCTGATGAGGAAGTCTTAACCCTAGGGCCTTTGGTCGGGATATTCTTTCTGGGTGAGATGTGGCTGACTACAGTGGCAAGGTGGACTAGGGTTGAGCTGCACACCGTAATAGTCTTATTGCCGAGAAAGTCAAGGGTTGAATACCTCCACCTTCCCACTGGGTCAAGCCCTAGACCTTTTTAGAGCTGCACACCTGCTCCATGGAGACCTAGGAACCCTCAACACCCCAGGCCTCTCCAAGCTTTTTCCATAAGGAGCACTTACATGGACTTATATCCTTTATTTTACTCACCTGGTCGAAGTTTGACAGAAACTCCAGCATTCTTATAGTTAGTCCACGCTCGCAGGCTAGCGCATTGTGGTTCCTTTTGCTTGCTTATCAGGGACTTGCTGTTCATGAACAAATGTGAAACTTGCCCTCCTTTCCTTATCACTCAAGGCCAGATATCTCTGTATAAACAGAACTTATTCCATAAATATTTGTAATTTTCTTCATAGGCCACACAAATTGTTTTTTTTTTTAATCGAAGTATAGATGATTTAAAATGTTGTGTTAGTTCCTGGTGCACAGCAAAGTGATTCAGTTATACATACATATAATCTATTCTTTTTCAGATGCGTTTCCCTTCTAGGTTATTATGGAATATTGAGTATAGTTCCCTGTGCCATACAGTGGGTCCTTGTTGGTTATCTATTTTATGTATAGTAGTGTGTATATGTTAATCCCAACCTCCTCATTTATCCCCCACCCACATTTCCCTTTGGGTGGCCCTAAGTTTGTTTTCTATGTCTGTGGACCTATTCAAGTTTTATATGCAAATTCATTTGTATCATTTTTTTAGAGTTCACATGTAAGTAGTTTCATATATTTGTCTTTGTCTGGCTTGCTTCACTTAGTATGATAATCTCTACCTCCACCCCACGTAAATTTCATTAAATGTTTTATAGATATTAAAATTCTGGGATTTCCCATCATGGTGCAGCAGAAACAAATCTGACTAGCAACCATGAGGTTGCAAGTTCGATCCCTGGCCTCGCTCAGTGGGTTAGGGATCTGGCATTGCTGTGAGCCCTGGTATAGGTCGCAGACGTGGCTCGGACCTGGCATTGCTGTGACTGTGGTGTAGGCTGGCAGCAACAGCTCCGATTCGACTCCTAGCCTGGGACCCTCCATATGCCGCAGGTGTGGCCCTAAAAAGACCAAAAAAAAAAAAAAATTCTTTTGCTATTATTGTGAGTTGGGTTCCTTTTTTTCCCCCTAATTTATTATTACTGATGTCTCAGGGAAGTTACGATTTTTTGAATATATGTTTTAACAAGCCACTTCACTCTTTTCCCTTTCACAACTTCTACTGAATCAATCAAGTTTTCCTTCATAAGTTTCCCCTCTCCTCCTCTGGTTTAGAATTGTACCTTCTTTTTTCTATTCTTTTATTGTCTTCCTTAATTTTTTTTTTTTTTGGCTTTTTAGGGATGCACCCACGGCACATGGAGGTTCCTAGGTTAATGGTCAAATTGGAGCTGCAGCTGCTGGCCTACATCACAGCCACAGCAACGTCAGATCCGAGCTACTTCTGTGACCAACACTACAGCTCGAAACCGCGGATGCTTAATGCACTGAGCAAGGCCGGGGATAAACCTGCCTCCTCATGGATGCTGGTTGGGTTTGTTACTGCTGAGCCACAATGGGAACTCCTATCTTCCCTAAATTTTTAATAACATATTTGACTTAAGCTTTAATTGATATCTTTGTCCTCTTTTCAAACACATGAAAACCTTAAAATGAATTAACTCTGATCTCCCCTGCCATCTTCCATATTTTTTATTATTTAGAGGTTTCATCTTTTAAAAAATATTTTCTTTTGACATAATTATAGATTCACAGGAAGTTGCAAAGTGTACAGAGTGGTCTCTGTCTCTTCCACTCAATTTCATTTATTTATTTAGTTAGTTAGTTAGTTAGTCTTTTTGTCTCTTTTAGGGCCGAAACTGCAGCACGTGGAGTTTCCTGGGCTAGGGGTCTAATCAGAGTTGGAGCTGCTGGCCTATGCCATAGCCACGCTGGATTCAAGCCACATTTGTGACCTACACCACAGCTCACGGCAACGCTGGATCCTTAACCCACTGAGCAAGGCCAGGGATCCAACCTGGAACTGGATTCGTTAACCACTCAGCCATGATGGGAACTCCCACTCAGTTTCTTTTAGAAGTTACATCTTGAATAAATGTAGTTCAGTATCAAAACCAGGAAGTTGACATAAGTACAATGTTCACTTTTAGTTTTTGTCATTTTGTCATGTGTAGGTGAGTGACCACTATTGCCGTCAGGACACGGAACTGACCCACCACCATAAGGCTTTCCCCTGTGATACTCCTTCACAGTTTCATCCTCAGCCTTGCTCTCCTACTGCCTCCATCCACTGGCAACTACTAACCTGCTCTCCATCTCAGTCATTGTATCATTTCAAGAATGTCATCTAAACGGGACTGTACAGTATGTGACCTTTTGAGACTGGCTCTTTGCACATGGCATAGTGTCCTTGAGCTCTATCCAAGTTGTTGAGTGTATCAATAGCTTTTTTTTTTTTTATTGCCGTGTAGTATGCCACTGTTTTGGTTTTATCCCCTCAACGTTTGTTATTATGATTGTTAGTACTCACACGTATAGGTGTGTTTCCCAGTTTCTCTTCTGTCTCCTGGATCAGTCTGCTTCCTTCTGAGTTCAATTTCCTATTTCCTGAACATACTGTAGAATTTCTTGCAGTGAGAGTTTGTTAGTGCTAAATTCTTTACATCTCTGTGGATCCAAAATTATCCTTTTCCTCCTTTACTTTGGTTTTTTAAAAATTTGAAATATAAGTGATTTATAATATTGTATTAGTTTCAGGAATATTGAAAAATGATTCGTATATATGTGTGTGTATATATATATTGTGTGTGTATATATATATGATTTGCCAGTATAGTTTTTATGAATTATTGAATGTAGTTTCCTGTGCTATGCAATAAATCCTTATTATTTATCTATTTTATATATATAGTAGTGCGTCTCTGTTAATTCCAAACTCCTAATTTATCCTTCGGAAACCATGTTTGTTTTCCATATCTCTGAGTCTGTTTCTGTTTTGTAAATAAATCTGTTTGTATTTTTTAGATTCCACATGTGCTATTACATAACATTTGTCTTTCTCTCTTACTTTACTTAGTATGATATTCTCTAGGTCCATTCATGTTGCTACAAATGACAATATTTCATTCTTTTTTATGGCTGAGTAATATTCCACTGCATATATATACCACATCTTCTTTATCCATTCCTCTGTTGAAGGACTCTTAGATTGCTTCCATGTCTTGGTTGTTGTAAATCATACTGCTTTGAACACTGGGGTGTATATATTCTTTTCAAATTAGAGTTTTCATTTTTTTTCTGGATATATGCCCAGAAATGGATTGTATGGATCATACTGCATACCCACTGGATCCCTGGCTGGATCATATGGTGGCTCCTCTTTTATTTGAATGGTGCTTTTGGTGAATAGATATTTCTAGATTCAAAATTATTTTTTTCACGAAACTTTGAAAATATACTTTTTTCTTCTGACTTGTGCTGTTGTTGAGAAGTCTTCAGTCAATCTAATTACTATTCATCTGCAGGTGGTCTTGTTAACTTTCCTCTGCTGCGTACCTGAATCTCTGCTCCCTCCATAGCCTTTAAGATTTTCTTGGAGTTCCCATCATGGCTCAGAGGTTAACGAATCCAACTGGGAACCATGAGGTTGCAGGTTTGATCCCTGTCCTTGCTCAGTGGGATAAAGATCCGGCGTTGCCATGAGCTGTGGTGCAGATTGCAGACACGGCTTGGATCGTGCGTTGCTGGGGCTATGGCATAGGCGGTTGGCTACAGCTCTAATTGGACCCCCAGCCTGGGAACCTCCATATGCCACAGGTGCAGGTCTGAAAAAAAAAAGATTTTGTTGTTGCATTTTGAGGTCCACAGTTTGACTACCATGTTTTTAAATTGTGAATTTATTTTTATTAATCTTAATCTCATCTCAGAACAACTTTTGAAAGTAAAGATTCGTGACTTTCTTTAAGGCATGGAAATTCTTAGCCAACATATCTTCAGTATTTTTCCCTTCCCTCTAGGTGCAGGTTTATTGGAATTCCCTTGTGGCGCAATGGGTTAAGAATCCAATGTTATCCCTGCTGCAGCTTTGGTCACTGCTGTGGTGCAGGTTTGATTCCTGGCCCAGGGATTTCCGCAAGACATGGGCGTGGACCCCTCCCCAACACACGCACATACAAAAAGAACACAAAGTCAGGATTGTTGAAGAGCAATTTACACACAGTTAAGATGTATCTTATTGCGATAACATAATTGGGTGAATTTTGACCCACATGGTTGTGTAACCACTGGTCCAGTCATAGAATATTTACATCCTCCTCGAAAGCTCCAGTTCCCTTGTTTCCTTTATGGTCAATCCCCTGTTTTCACCCCAGCCCCTGATAACCGTTTCTCTGATTTATGTCTGCAGGTTTGCCTTTTCCAGATTGCCATGTGAATGGAATCACACAGTATAGAGTCTTTGTGTTCGGCTTTTTTCACTCAGTTTAAGGCACTCGAGCTTTGCTAATGTTGTGTATACTCAGTAGTTCTGACCTTCTTATTCCCATGTAGTATTTCATTGTGAGGCTATATACCACTATTTGTTCATATGTTCACCAGTTAATGGACAATCTGTGTCATTTTTTGGTTTAGGCAATTATGAATAAAGCTGCCAAAAGCATTCATGTATAGATCTTTGGGGACGTATGTTTCTTTCTCTCAGGGAAATGTGTAGGATTGGAGTTGCTGGGTCATATGGTAATTGTATATGTAGCTTTATAAGCAAGTGCCAAACTGTGATTTACAACACTTTATATTCCCAGCACCACTTCTGTATAGAGCTCTGTTTGCTCCATAGTCTCACTAGCACTTAGTATTGATGTTTTTTCTTAATTGTTATTCTAATAGTGTAGTGTTATCTCATTGTAATTTTAATTTTAATTTCCCTAATAACCAATTATATTGAGCACCTTTTCATGTTCCTATTTTGCCATCTATATATCTTCTTTGGAGAAGTGTTTGTTCAAATCATTTGCTCAGTTTTTAAATTAGGCTTTAAAGGATTTGCTGTTGTGGCTCAGCAGAAACAAACCCGACTAGGGTCCATGAGGATGCTGGTTCGACCCCTGGTCTTGCTCAGTGGGTTAAGGATCCGGCATTGGAGTCCCGTCGTGGCACAGCAGAAACGAATCTGACTAGGAACCATGAGGTTGTGGGTTTGGTCCCTCGCCTTGCCCAGTGGGTTACAGATCTGGCGTTGCTGTGAGCTGTGATGTAGGTCACAGACGTGGCTCAGATCTGGCATTGCTGTGGCTCTGGCATAGGCCCGTGGCTACAGCTCAGATTAAACCCTTAGCCTGGGAACCTCCATATGCCATGGGCGCAGCCCTAAAAGACAAAAAGACACACAGAAAAGAATCCGGCATTGCTGTGAGCTGTGGTGTAAGTCACAGACGTTGGCTCAGATCTGGTGTTGCTGTGGTTGTGGTGTAGGCTGGCAGCAGTAGCTCAGATTCAGCCCCTAACATGGGAACTTCCATATGCTGCACCTGCCCTAAAAAGCAAAGATAAAATAAAATAGGCTTTAAAAATTATTGTACGTATTTTGAGAGTTCTTTGCATGTTCTGAATATGTCCTTTATCAGATATATGTTTTGCAAATATTTTCTCATTTGTGGTTTATCTTTTTCTTAACAATGTTTTTTGAGAAGCAAACATTGTAAATTTTAATGAAGTTTATCTTTTTCTTTTCATTGTCTATACTTTTTATACCCTGTGTAAGAAATCTTATCCTTTTCATGATCACAAAGATTTTTTCTTATCATTTTTCCAAAAGTTTTATAGTTTAGATTTTATATTTAGGTCTATGACTTAATTTTCACGTATTTTGTAAGGTAAATATTGAAGTTCCTTTCCTCAGTTCCCACCAATTTTGATCTGTTTTGCATTCATTTCCAGTTAGTTCAAAGCACTTTATAATTTCCTTGATATCTTCTTTGAACCATAGATTATTTTAGAAATGTCTTAGTTTTCACATACTTGGGGATTTTCCAGAAATCTTCTCTTATGGGTTGCTAATTTTATTCTTTTATGGTCAGAGAACACATTTTGAATAACATGAATATTTTATGTTTATTGAACCTTATTTTGTGGCTCTATTTTAGTGTTTTACGTACACTTAAAAAGAATGTGTAATTTTGCTGTTTTTGCCAGAGCATTCTGTAAATGTGAATTAAATGTCAATATGTTAAGTTGATTTGTATTTTCGTTCAAATCCTCTGTACTTGCTGTTTTTCTCTCTGTTCTATAAATTATTTAGATGGGTTTTGAAATAAATTCTAATTTTGGATTTGTCTATATCTCCTTATAACCCAATAAGTTTTTGCTTCATGAATTTTGAAGATCATTGTTAGGTACAAAATATTTAGGATTTTATGTCTTCTTCATGAATTGAATCCTTTATCTTTGGAGGCAATTTTATTTACCCTTGGGGATATTCTTTTCTTTGAAACCTACTTTGATTTTAATATATCTTTCATAGATTTCTCTTGGTTAGTGTTAACATCTTTTTACTTACTTGTGAATTTATTTATTTATGTAGTCTTTTTAGTGCTACACTTGCAGCATATGAAAGTTACCAGGTTAGGGGTTGAATTGGAGCTGCAGCTGCTGGTCTACACCAAGCCACAGCATCATGGGATCTGAGCCACATCTGCAACCTATACCACATCTCACATCAATGCTGGATCCTTAACCCACTAAGTAAAGCCAGGGATTGATTGAACCTGTGTCCTCATGGATGCTAGTCAGGTTTGTTATCGTTGAGCCACAACAGGAGCTACTGTGTTTTTATATTTGAAGTGATTTTCCTATGGGTAGCAAATAGTAGAATCTTAATTTTGTAATGCAGTCTGATAGTCTGTGCCTTTTAATTGGGGTATGTAGGTAATTTATATTTAATGTGATTAGTAATATAATTAAATTTAAATCTATAATCTTACTATTCCCTTTCTCTTTGTCTCATGTATTCTTTGTTTTTTTCTTTTCTTCTGCCTTCTTTTGGATTAATTAATTTTTTTGTGCGATTCCCTTTTGTCTCCTTTGTTGGCTTATCGCACATAACCCTTTCTTTCATTTTTTCCATGGGTGCTTTAGGGTTTATAGTATATATCTAACATATTACTGTCTACTTTCAAATAACATTATGCAACATTGCAGATGATAACTTTATAACTGTATACAGTAGTCTCCCCTTATCCTGATTTTGCTTTACATGGTTTCAGTTACCTGTGGGTTACCATTGTCTGAAAATATTAAATGGAAAGTTCCAGAAATAAACAATTCTTAAGTTTTATTTATTTATTTGCTTTTTAGGGCCACACCTGTGGCATATGGAGGTTCCCAGGCTAGGGGTTTGATCGGAGCTACAGCTTCTGGCCTGTGCCACAGTCAGAGCAACACCAGTTCTGAGCCGTGTCTGTGACCTACACCACAGCTCACATCAATGCCAGATCCTTAACCCACTGAGCAAGGCCAGGGATTGAACCCACAACCTCATGGTTCCGAGTCGGATTCGTTTCTGCTGTGCCATGACGGGAACTCCAGTTTTTTTTTTTTATATAAATATAATGATTTTTATTGTTTTCATTATAGCTGGTTTACAGTGTTCTGCCAATTTTCTGCTGTACAGCATGGTGACCCAGTTTTACATACATGTATAGTTTCTTTTTCCTCACATTATCATGCTCCATCATAAGTGACCAGAGAGATTTCCCAGTGCTCATAGCACGATCTCATTGCTTATCTATTCCAAAGGCAACAGTCTGCATCTATTAACCCTAAGCTCCCAATCCATCCCACTCCCTCCTGCTCCCCCTTGGCAATCACAAGTCTATTCTCCAAGTCCATGATTTTCTTTTCTGTGGAAAGTTTCATATGTGTCATATATTAGATTCCAGATATGTGATCTATGGTATTTGTCTATCTCTTTCTGACTTACCTCACTCAGTATGAGAGTCTCTAGTTCTATCCATGTTGCTGCATGTTGTTACATCCATGTTGTTCTTTTTTATGGCTGAGTAGGTATTCCATTGTGTATATATACCACATCTTCCTAACCCAATCATCTGTCAATGAATATTTAGGTTGTTTCTATGTCTTGGCTATTGTGAATAGTGCTGCAATGAACATGCTGGTGCATGTGTCCTTTTTAAGGAACGTTTTTGTCTGGATATATGCCCAAGAATGGCATTGCTGGGTCTTATGGTAATTCTATGTATAGTTTTCTGAGGTACCTCCATGCTGTTTTCTGTAGTGGTTGTACCAACTTACATTCCTACCAACAATGCAGGAGGCTTCTCTTTTCTCCACACCCCCTCTAGCATTTGTTATTTGTGGACTTATTAATGATGGCCATTCTGACTGGTGTGATGTGGTATCTCAAGGTAGTTTTGATTTGCATTTCTCTAGTAATCAGGGATGTTGAGCATTTGTTTCATGTCCTTGTTGGCCATCTGTATATCTTCCTTGGAGAAATGTCTATTTAGGTCTTTTGCCCATTTTTCCATTGGGTTGTTGGCTTTTTTGTGTTGAGTTGTATGAGTTGTTTGTATATTCTAGAGATTAAACCCTTGTCAGTTGCATCCTTTGAAACTATTTTCTCCCATTCTGTAAGTTGTCTTTTTGTTTTGTTTTTGGTTTCCTGATATCAAGATACACGAACCACAGAGGGCCCAAACAAATTGAACCTAAATAGGCCCACCCCAAGACATATTATAATGAAAATGGCAAAAGTTAAAGATAAAGAGAGGATTCTGAGGCAGCAAGAGAAAAGCAAAGTGTTAATTGTAAGGGAACCCCCATAAGGCTATTACCTGATTTCTCTACAGAAACACTACAGGCCAGAAGGGAGTTGCAAGATATATTTGAAGTGGTGAAAGGAAAAAATTTGCAACCTAGAATACTCAATCCAGAAAGAATATCATTTAAAACAGAAGGGGAAATTAAGAATTTCTCAAACAAACAAAAGCTAAAAGAGCACAGCAATACTAAACCCATTCTAAAAGAAGTACTGAAAGGGCTTCTCTAAAAAGAAAAAAAAAGAAGAAGAAGAAGTAAGAAGAAACAGGATGGAGGAAACCACAATTGGAAATCACTTACATAAGCCAGTGTACAGATCTAAACATGAAGATGTTAAAAAAAAGATATCAAAATCATACAGTGTGGGGAAGGAAAGTAAGAAAATATAGATTCTTTTTTTTTTAAATTTTAATGATGTGTTTGAGCCTATACGACTATCAGGCTAAAGCAAGCAGATAAAGGAAGGGGTTAACATACTTAAAAAACAAGGCAACCACAAATCAAAACTGAACATTACATTCACAAAAACTGAAAAGAAAAGTACTCAAGCATGAAATAAATGGAAACCATCCAACCAAAAAAAGAAAGGAAGAAAAGAGAAACATAGAATCTATTGGAAAACAAGGTTTAAAATTGCAATAAATACATATCTATCAATAATCACCATAAATGTCAATGGACCGAATGCTCCAATCAAAAGACACAGAGTGGCAGATTGGATAAAAAAGCAAAAACCTTCAATCTGCTGTCTACATGAAACTCACCTCAGGGCAAAGGACACACGTAGATTGAAAGTGAGGGGAGGGGAAGATATTTCATGCCAATGGACAAGACAGGAAAGCAAGAGTTGCAATACTCATATCAGACAAAACTGACTTTAAAATGAAGGCCATACAGAAAGACAACAAAGGACACTATTTAATGGTTAAAGGATCCATTCAGGAAGAGGATATTACAATCGTCAATATACATGCCCCTAATATAGAAGCACCCAGATACCTACAGAAAATACTAACAGACATAAAAGGAGAAATTGGTGGGAATACAATCATAGTAGGAGACTTTAACACCCCACTTAAATCAAAGGACAGATCCTCTAGACAGAAAATCAATAAGGCAGCAGAGATGCTAAAGGACACAATAGATAAGTTAGACTTAATTGACATTTTCAGGACACAACATCCCAAAAAATCAGAATATGCATGCTTCTCAAGTGCACATGGAACATTCTCGAGGACTGATCACATACTGGGGCACAAAGGTAACCTCAACAAATTTAAGAGTATAGACATTATTTCAAGTATCTTCTCTGACCACAATGGCATGAACCTAGAAATCAACCACAGGAAAAGAAATGAGAAAAAACTTACTACATGGAGACTAAACAACATGCTACTAAAAAACCAATTGGTCAATGAGGAAATCAAGAAGGAAATTAAAAAATACCTTGAGACAAATGATAATGAAGACACAACCACTCAAAATCTATGGGATGCCACAAAAGCAGTGCTCAGAGGGAAATTCATAGCAATACAGGCTTTCCTCAAAAAAAAAGAAGAAAAATCTCAAATTGACAACCCACCACCTAAATGAATTAGAAAACGAAGAACAAACAAAACCTAAAGTCATAAGTTTTAAGTCACTTGTCATTCTGAGTAGCATAAGTCTTGTCCTATCTGTCTTGTCCCAGGACATGAATCATCTCTTTGTCCAGTGTAACCATGTGATATATTCTACCTGCCCTATAGTTACTTAGTTGCTGTCTTGGTTATAAGATCAATTGTTGTGGTATCACAGTGCTCATGTTCAAGTAACACTTATTTTACTTAATAATGTCTCTGAAGTGCAAGAGTAGTGTTGCTGGCAATTCAGATATTTTCTTGCTGTTCCTAATTTATAAATTAATTTTTTTCATGGATATGTATGTACCATAGGAAAAACATATTAGGGTTTGATACTATCCACTGTTTCAGGTATCCACTGGGGGTCTTGGAACACATGCCTGCTGCTGGGGGAAAACTGTACTTCCATTTCTCCCTTCCCAACCTTTGTGCTATGATGTCATACATTTTATTTTTAGGTATGTTAAAAACCCCATTCTATGTCTTCATATTTTATATAGCCAATTGTGCTCTTTAAAAAACAGCTTTATTTAGGTATAGTTTACCCATTGTAAATGTACAATTGAACCATCCTTAACACATTTATAAAAGTGTGCAGTCATCACCATAATCCATTTCTACCACCCCTAAATTTCCCTCATGCCCATTTGCCATTAATCTGCACTTGCAACTTCAGCCCTAGGCAACAATTCATCTGCTTTCTCTCTCTACAAATTACATTTTCTGGAATTTTACCACATGTAGTCTTTTGTGGCTAGTTTCTTTTTTATTATTGTTATTTAAAAAGTTTTATTGAAGTATAGTTGATTTACAATGTTGTATTAATTTCTGCTGTAAGAAAAGTGATATGGGAGTTCCCGTCATAGCATAGTGGTTAACGAATCCGACGAGGAACCGTGAGGTTGCGGGTTCGGTCCCTGCCCTTGCTCAGTGGGTTAAGGGTCCAGCGTTGCCGTGAGCTGTGGTGTAGGTTGCAGACGCAGCTCGGATGCCACGTTGCTGTGGCTCTGGCATAGGCCGGTGGCTACAGCTCTGATTCGACCCCTAGCCTGGGAACCTCCAAATGCCGCGGGAGTGGCCCAAGAAATAGCAAAAACAAACAACCCCCCCCCCCCAAAAAAAAAACCGACAACAAAAAAGAAAAGTGATATGGTTATACAGGTATATACACATATTCTTTTTCTTTCTTTTTTTTGTCTTTTTAGGGCCACACGCATGGCATATGGAAATTCCCAGTCTAGGGGTCGAATTGGAGGTGCAGCTGCTAGTCTACACCACAGCCACAGCAACGTGGGATGCAAGCCCATGTCTGTAACCTACACCACAACACATGGCAACACCAGATCCTTAACCCACTGAGCTAGCCCAGGGATTGAATCTGCATCCTCATACTGGGTTGAGTTTGTTACCGCTGAGCCACGATGGGAACTCCACATTTTTTTCATATTATTTTCCAGCATCGTTTATTACAGGATGTTGAATGTAGTTCCCTGTGCTACACAGTAGGACCTCGTTGTTTATCAATCCTTTATATGAGTCTAGTTTCTTTCACTTACCACAATGCTCTTGAGATCCATTCATGCTGTTGCATTAATTGTTAGGTTGTTTACTTTCGTTGCTGAGTAATATTCCACTCTGTGGACATATTTGCTCTTTTCATTTGCACATCGCAGAACGCTTAGGTTGTTTCAGTTTTAGGCTATCCCAAATAAAGCTGCTGTGAACATACATGTTCCAATTTTTTGTGCAAACGCAAGTTCCTTTTCTCTAGGACAAATACCTGGAGTGCGATAACTCAATTGCATGTTAGTGTTTGTTTAACTTTATAAGAAACTGTCTTTTTTTTTTTTTCCAGAGTGGCTTTCGCATTTTACATTCCAACTAGACATATGAGCCATCCAGTTGGTCCAGTTGGTATTGTCAGCACGAATTTTAGCCATTCTCATAAGTGTGCACTGGTATCCCATTCTGCCTTTAATTTATATTTCTCTAATGGATAGCAAAGCTGAATATCTTCTGGAGTTCCCATCATGGCTCAGTGGAAACGAATCTGATTAGCATCCATGAGGACACAGGTTTGATTCCTTGCCTTGCTCAGTGGGTTAAGGATCCGGCATTGCTGTGAGCTGTGGTATATAAGTTGCAGACACAGCTTAGGATCTGGCGTGGCTGCCGTATAGGCCAGCGGCTACAGCTCCAATTGACCCCTAGCCTGGGAACCTCCATATGCCATGGGTGAAGCCCTAAAAAGACCAAAAAAAAAAAAAAAGCTGAACATCTTTTCACATACCTTGTTGCTATTTGTATATCCTTTTCCTCTTTTGCATTACTCAGGGTCATGAAGTCTTTTTCTAATATATTCTTCTACAAACATTTTTCTTTTTCTAAACATTTTATAGTTTTACATTTGTTATAAAAATGATCCGAAGACGGCTTCTATTTATTGGCCCCAGGTTGTTTATTTTTTCACTGCAGGTTGAGACACATTAAAAGCCCGCTGGTGCCAAACTAAAATTTTTACACATTTAATTATTAAAAAAAAATAGCCCAAACAAACATGTTTAGAGCCTGCCTCCTTTTCATACCCTGTATAACCTCACAGGGCATCCGCTGATCACTGGTAAGATAGAGCTTTGTGGTTAGAAGACCCCAAAGAGCTCTCTAAGAGATGCTCTGTGGTGTGACTGAGGAACACAACACCTATGCATGAAATCCGCCTCGAAGATCCTTCTCTTCCCCAGGAGTTCCTTGGCCCTCCTCCCATTCTGGGTGGTGGCCCCCACGCTAAACTCTGTATGGGCTCATGCTGTGGGGGAGTTTCCTTCTCGGGCAATCCTATCCAATCATTGCCCAATAAAGCAGGTGTAGTCCTGCCTTTCATAGTCTCCAAGGTCACGTCTTTTTTGCTGATCAGCCAAATCCCTTGAATCCCCTATAATATTTTACATTTAAATCTATGATCCATACTGAGTAATTATTTTTGCATGAAGTAGGAGTTCTTTTCTTTTTGCTGAGTTCCAATTGTTCCAGCATCATTTGTTTAAAAGATTATCACCTAACTCTGGACAGCTGATCGGCTTTACCTATGGTGCTTTGCCTTTAAACAGAGCCTGTGACAGGACATTATTTCAGATATGTCTATAAGACTGTTTCCTGAACAATACGATGTATGAAAGAATGAGAAATAATTTTTCTAATTAAAAAAAACCATCACCTATCCATTGAATTACTTTTGCATCTTTGTTGAAACTCAATTGGCCATACTTATTTGGGTCCATTTCTGGACTCCATATTCTTATGTTTCATTATTTTATTCTATTTTGATACCATTGTGAATGGAATTGTTTTCTTAATTTCATTTTTGGATTCTTCATTACTAATATGTATAAATACAATTGATATTTGTATGCTGATCTTAAATCCTGTGTCTTTGCTAAACTTGTTCATTAGTTATCATGTTACATTATATTGTTATAATTTTTTTTAATTCCTTGGGATTTTCTGCATATAGTATCATGTCATCTGTCAATAAAAGCAGTTCTAATTCTTTTTTTCCAATTTGAATGGCTTTAATTTGTTTTCTTTTATAGCCTTATCTTACTGTCCAGACTATCGATTATGATGTTGAGTAGAAAGCAGACACTATGCCTAGTTCCTGACATTAGGGAAAATAGTTCAGTCCTTCATACCTAAGTATGGGACAAGTTATGTATTTTTCATATGTGCTCTATTAAATTGAGGAGGTTTCTTAGAATCTTTGTTTTCTAAGAGCTTTTTCTTTTTTTAAAATCATGAATCAGTGTTTAATTTTATCAAATACATTTTATTCATTCACTAAGAATATCATGTGGTACCAATCTTGCATTCCTGGGTAAATCATGGGATAAATAGGTGTTTGGTGTGTCACATAATTTGTTGATAGGTTGGTGAATTCAGTTTGCTAATATTATGTTTGAGATTTTTGTATCTATGCTACTGGTCGATATTAATCTGTAGTTCTTTTGTTGTAATATCTTGCCTTTGTTATCAGGGTAATTCTGTCATCATAGAATTCATTAGATCGTGCTTCCTTCTCCTTTATATTTTGAATAAAAATTGTGAAGAATTGGTAGTATTTCTTCTTTAAATATTTGTTAGTATTTGCCTGTGAGGCAACTTGGCCTTGGCTTTTCTTTGTGAGAAGATTGTGATTATTGACTCATTTCTTTACTTGCTGTAAGTCTATCCAGAATTTCTTCTTCTTTTTGAATGAATTTGGAATTTCTTTCTAGGAATTTGTCCATTTCATCTAGATTAGCTATCTAATTTTTTGGCCTAACTTTGCTCATAATG
This sequence comes from Phacochoerus africanus, assembly GCF_016906955.1. NCBI lineage: Eukaryota > Metazoa > Chordata > Mammalia > Artiodactyla > Suidae > Phacochoerus > Phacochoerus africanus. The sequence goes on from NC_062551.1 coordinate 7,334,326, forward strand.
TTATCTTATAATTCTTTTATTTTCTGCATGGTGAGTAACAGTGTCCTTTCTTTCAGTCTTTTTCCCCCCATTTGGACACACCCACAATATGCAGAAGTTCCCAGGCCAAGGATCGAACCCATGCCACAGCAGCAACCAGAGCCAATGGGTCCTTAAGTCAAACTCCCTCTCTTTCAGTCTTGATTTTGCTTGTTTTCTTTTACTCTGTTCTTTTCTTGGTTGGTTAATTTAAATGTTTGCCACCTTTGTTGATCTTTGCAAGGAATAAGATTTTGGTTTCTTTGTTTTTCTGTTTCCTGTGTCATTTATTTTATTCTTCTTTTTTAGTCTCTTATTGTAGATTTCGGTTATTAATTTAAGACTATTCTTTTCTGATATAGACATCTAACTTCATTTCATAGCCCTTAATAATATATTGTGCTTTATTTTCATTCAATTCAAATATTTTCTAATTTTCCTTTTGACTGTTTCTTTGAGCCATTAGTTAGGTTAAAGTATATTATTCTTTCTGTTGTTTATTTATAATTAATTACATGGTGGTTAGAGGACATACTTTATAGGATTTCAGTTCAAGTTTATTGAGACTTGTTTTATGGCCTAACATACAGCCTATCCTGGAGAATGTTCTGTTTGTGCTTGAAAAGAATGTTCATTCTTTCTTTTTTTCCTTTTTCTTTCTTTCTTTCTTTCTTTCTTTCTTTCTTTCTTTCTTTCTTTCTTTCTTTCTTTCTCTTCTCTTCTCTTCTCTTCTCTTCTCTTCTCTTCTCTTCTCTTCTCTTCTCTTCTCTTCTCTTCTTTTCCTTCTTAGGGCTGCACCTGCAGCATATGGAGATTCCCAGGCTAGGGGTTGAATTGGGGCTGCAGCTGCCAGCCTACACCACAGCCATAGCAATGCTGGATCCTTAACCCACTGAGTGAGGCCAGGGATCAAACCCACAACCTCATGGTTCCTAGTCAGATTTATTTCTGCCATGACAGGAACTCAAGAATGTTCATTCTTTAGTAACTTGATGGTACATTCTCAATATGTTAAGTTGGATGATAATGTTGTTCAAGTTTTTCTTATACTGGTTGAATTTCTGTATAGTTCTGTTGATTATTGAGTGTGATTTATAGAAATATCCAGCTGTTATTGTTAAATTGTCTATTTTTCCTTTGGTTCTGTCATTTCTGATTCATATGTTTTGTGACTTCATTATTAGCTGCATAGATACTTATTTTTGTTGTAGATTTATGATATATATTGACCATTTTATCATTCTGAGATATTCCTCTCCTTAGTGTGATTTTTTGTTTTAAAATTTGTCGTAGGTTAATATAGTCACTCTAGCTTGATTATTGTTACTGTTAGCATTGTAAATCTTTCCCCATGCCTTTACTTTCTACCTATTTGTTTCTGAATTTAAGGTGTTTTCCATAGATAGCATGTAGTTGAATCTTGACTTTTTTACGTCCAACGTGATAATCTCTGCATTTTGACTGAGGCATTTAAACTATTTATGTTAATGTAATTACTTATATGGTTGGATTTACACTGGTCATTTTCCTATTTGTTTTCTGTGTTTTACTTCCTTCTATACAAAAAGTTTTATGTTTCTACTTTAATTCCTCTGTTGACTTTTACTATATTTTTAGTTGTTTTTCTCAGTGATTACAATAAAGATTAGTATATGCATCTCAATTTATCACAGTTGCCTTTAAATTAAAATACTCTCAATTTTCCTAGAATACAAAAACTGCTGCAATATGGCTCCATTCCTATCCCCATTTTGTACTACTATTGTCGTATCATTACATCAATACATGTTAAAATGCAACAGTATAACATTATAATGATGGGTTTATGCAATTTAATGTCTTTTAAGTTGCTTAAGAAAAGATACAATATATTTACGAAAACTTTTATAATGACCTATTTAATATTTTCTGTGATTTTTTCATTTCCTAGTTGTCTGTTGTCAGACTTCTTTTATTATTACTTTTTTTTTTGTCTTTTTAGGGCTGCACCCATAGAATATGGATGTTCCCAGGCTAGGGGTCTAATCAGAGTTGTAGCTGCTGGCCTACACCACAGCCACAGCAATGCAGGATCCAAGCCATGTCTGTGACCTACACCATAGCTCATGGCAATGCTGGATACTTTACCCACTGAGTGAGGCCAGGGATCAAACCCGCAACCTCATGGTTCCTAGTCAGATGCATTTCTGCTGTGCCACGATGAGAACTCCATATTATTACTTCTAATATAGGTCTACTAGCAACAAATTCTCTTGATATTTGTTTATTTGGAAATATCATTATTTCATAATCATTTTTGAAGAATTTTTTTTTGGCTTGGTATAAAGTTATTGGCTGAGAATCTTTAGTACTTTAAGTGTCATCCCATTGCCTTCTGGCTTCCATTGTTTTTGATGAGAAGTCTGTTGTTTATCCTGTTGTGGTTGTTGTGAGGGCAAGTGCTTTTGCAGTAACATGGGGCTGTGGCCAGGATAATTCTCACATCACTGTCAGCCTCCTAGAATCCTGCCTCAAGCACTGCCTCCAAATATCATCTCATGCTGGTGTGGTTGGAGCTTGGAGAAAATGATATAAAAGTGGCTGAGTAGTGCTTGCAACTGACATAACTGGGACCAGGACAGGGGTGGATCTGTGCCCCCAGGTCAGTGACAGCACATCTCTGGCCAACAGGACACTTGGCTTTGTCCTGATTTCTCTTGGACTTCATGTCTTTTTTTCTTGCTACTTTCAAGATTTTCTCTTTGTCTTTGGGCTTCTACAATTTGACTGTGATGTTTCTAGGTGTGGATCTCTTATTCTTAACATACTTTGAGTTTGTTCAGGCCTTTTTGATGTATATGTTAGTGTTTTTAGAATCTAGGAGAAGTGTAAAATCATTATTTTTTTTTAAATCTCCTTCCTTCTCTGTCCTATTACATGTATGTTGGTGTGCTTGATGCCTCTTCATATATTTCTGAGGCTCTATTTATTTTTTAAAATCTTTTCTTTTTGTTTTTCAGATTGGGTAATTTCTGTTGCTTTGCATTCAAGCTCGCAATTTCTTTCTTCTACATTCCATGGGTTTGGCCAATACATATGATATTTCCATCATTACAGTAACATACAAAGTATTGTCTCTGCCCCAAATATCCTCTGTGCTCCCCTTAGTCATTCCTCCCCTCTCCAGTCCCTCACAACTACTGTTGATTTTATTCTCTCTATAGTTTTTCCTTTTCTAGAAAGTCATATCATTGGAATCCTACCGTATACAGTCTTTTCCATTTTACTTTTTTTACTTAGTGATATACATTTAAGTTTCCTCCTTTTTGTTTCATGGCTTCATAGTTCATTTGTTTTAGTGCTGAATAATATCCCATTGTCTGAATGCATCACAGCTTATTTATGCATTCTCCTACTGAAGGATTTATTGGTTGATTACAAGTTTTTGGTGATTATAAATAACCTTCTATAAACATCCATGTGTAGGTTTTTGTATGGACATGTTTTCACCTCCTTTAAGTAAATACCAAGGAACATGATTGCTAGATCACATGGTAAGAATATGTTTAGTTTTGTAAGAAGCTGCCAAATTGTCTTCCAATGTGCTTGTACCATTTGCATTCTCATCAACAATGAATGAGAGTTACTCTTGCTCCCCATCTTCAGCAGTAACTGGTGTTTTCAGGGTTCTGAATTTCAGCCATTCTAATAGATGTGTCATGGTATGTCATTGTCGTGGGTTTTTTGTTTGTTTGGATTTTTCAGGGCTGCACCTATGGCATGTGGAAGTTCCCAGGCTAGGGGCCGAATTGGAGCTGTGGGTGCCGATCTATGCCACAGCCACAGCAATGTGAGATCCAAGCCACTCTGAGACCTACACCATAGCTCACAGCAATGCCAGATCCCCAACCCACTGAGTGAGGCCAGACCAGGGACTGAACCCTCATGCTTATGGATATCAGTCGGGTTCATTATGGCTGAGCCATGACAGGAACTCCTGTCATTGTTTTCATTTTCATTTTCCTGATATCATAGGATGTGAAGCATCTTTTCACATGCTTACTTGCCATCTGTGTGTCTATATATATGTGTGTGTGTGTGTGTGTGTGTGTGTGTGTGTGTCTGCTTTTTTTTTGTGTGTGTGTGAGGTGTCTGTTAAGGTCTTTGTCCCATTTCTACATTGGATTATTTGTTTTCTGGCTAAAAAGCTTAACTCAACTGAGGAGAAAAGAGAATCTTCCCCGAGGAAGTGGTTTCTGAAGAAGAAATTTGAATGATGAGTCAGAGTTGGGTAGGTTGAGAGATATGAAGTAGGAAGGAAAGGAAAATGTATAGCCAAAGGGAAAATTATATGTCAGCACAAGGAGTTAAGTAATAGGGGGCCACAATTGACGAAATCTGGATGATAATCTAGCAAAGGGGAGAGTCCTGCCTAAAGTGTGCAGGGTCATGGGTTCAATAAGACTATTTGAGATTTGAGGTATTTTCCTAAAAGAAGAGCCAAAATGAAATATTTTAAATAGCTACAGTGGGTAGGTTTGGGAAGGTAACATGATCATATTTCTGTTTTAGAAAGATCTCTCTGGTTGCAGAATGGTGAATGGATTTGGGTGGGTTACAAGGTGGTTTGCTAGGAAGCCATGTTTGAGGTACCATAAGAACCTAGTTGAAAGATGATCATGGCTTGGGCTCTGGTGACTATAGTGTGGATGGAGGGAGATATATTGATGTGAGATATCCTTAACATGTTGAATTAATAGACTAGACTTTCGAGTTGAGAGAGAGAGAGATGGAGAAGTGGGGGAGAGGGAATAGTCAAAAAGTATTCTTGAGATTCTAGTTTGAGCATCAGAATAGATGATGATGACATGTATTGGGCTGGGAACAACAGCACAGGGACAAGCTTGGGAGAGGAAGGGAGAAAAATTCTGACGCCAGATCTGGCATAATTCAAGAATAAAAGGTATGGAGCTGGAGCTTGTAGGCGAGGACTGCTTTGGAGATGTGGGATTGAGAGTTGTTGGCATATCCATGGCGACGGAAGCTTGGGGAGAAGCTGGGGTAGCACACACAAGCTGTGTAGATGGAGTCAAGAAGAAAGACAGAGTCTGGAAGATGGCCTAACATTAAGGATGGATCCAGGAAAGGAGAGTAAAGGTGCTTAGAAATGATGAGAGGGGAACCAGGGAAATTTGGCACCCTTGAAACCAAGGAAGGGTTATTTCTCAAAAAAGAGTAGTCAGGGTATCAAATTTTGTTGGTAGATCAAGCAAGATGAGGGCTAAAAGGGTCCTTTGGGTTTGGTCTCAAGAAGGCATCTATTTTTCTTGCTGAGAGAAGTTTCAATGGAATAGGCGGAGTAATGAATTAGTTGAGGACTAAGCTGGTGGTAAAGAAATGAATGCTGTGAGCTTTGAGTCAAGAAGTTTGACTGTCACCCTGACTTCTGGGTTGCCTAATCCAAAGGCCACTTTCCAGTCTTTCGTTTTTTGAACATTTGACCATTGCGTGTTTTGGTGAGGAGGCTTAGTTGTCAATTTTGCCTGAAATATAGTTGATTATCTCATTCTCAAAGTTTAAAAAATGCCTAGTTTGTATAAATATTCTCTTATTATACTTTAGAGTATTGCTTTGCTCTATTTGCTCATTTTCTGCATAAAGATCCACTCATTAGTTTAGTCTTTAAGTGTGTTCAACTTACCTGCCAACTGTTCTGATATTTTCATTTTCATTCAATATTGCTTTAATAGTTGATTTGTAAAAAAGTTGTGTTGGTATGCTATGCCTCATTTAATCACGTTTGGGCAGCATTGTCTTTACCGTGCCCCGTACAACTGTGATTTTTTAAATTAGATTTTTTTTTAATATTAGTTGGTGGTTTATATCAGTTTATTCTTATTTAATAGAAAATATATCTCTCGTAGTCTACTGAACATCTGAACATAAGAGGTGGCTCTTTTATGAATCATTCTTTTATTTCATGAACTTTGGTAGAGTATCATTTATCCAAGAATCTAAAGTTGAGTATATGATGGAATTATTACATTCTTGTTATATCTTTATATTTTTTAAGAGAAAAGACATTGCCCACTTTAAAAAATCATTTATTATAGTAACCGAGGAATGATTTCCTGAAGTAAATGATCCGTGGTGATGCTGAGCTTCACTGAGCTGGAGCTGTGGATGCGAGAGTTGAAATGGATGGATGAAGGATGCCTTTATCTGATGCTGTTTTATACTGTGAAAAGCCCATAAATTTCATTGGACAAACATCATTTATTACTAAGCAGAAGATGCCTCAAATGTAGAGGCTGAAAGAGAAACCTGAACAAGAGGCAGCAGAGGAAGGAAAAGCAGATGACGGATCTTTTCATCAACGTGGCAGCCCTGTTCCCTTCTCGGATTCTGTGCCACTGTTACATCATATTCTGTTGATAAGGGACCATAGCCACATCCCTGTCTTCAGATCAAGAAGGATTTCCTGGGAAATAAACACTTCCTTTTAAGAAGTAATTTATCATTTTTATAAATGTGTCATTTTAAAGGAAAGGAGTGTAAAGCAAATTCTCTCTGTGTGTATGAATCAATAGGTAAAATGTGTTTGCTGTGTTCCCATGATTAAATATTAGTTATATGCTCTTTTTCCATTTTCAAGTTAATCCAGATATTTTTCCTGGGGGTGTAAAATGAAGGCTTATGTTTAGCATTCTTCAGTTAGATTTCATGATACATTTATATTAGATAAAACTCTCCTAGGATATATAAAACTTTAAAATGAATCTATTTTCTACCGTGCCATAGGTGCCATGTAAGAGTCTCAGATGCCTTTTAAAAAAATGTTGTGCTTGCTTGAAGCTAAGATGAATGGATCTGGAAATTACATTGATTACATTGTTCTGTAAGAGGCTGAATCCTGGCCATTCTTGTAGAATGATCTCCCATTGTCCAGCTGCTTTATAGGAACTCTTTTTTGAACCTTACTTAAAACTTCACACCTTTCTCTTGAACTTCAGAGAACATCTTATGATCTCTCTTGATTTCTTACCAGGGCATCTGCAGGTGGACTCGCCCTTTTTGGTTTGGCAAGGAACAGGAAGAGCAACTGATTGTTGCCTCAATAACTGGCACCGCCAGTCAACATTCAGAAGTTGTCAGATGCAGAGGAATGGATAAAGAAAATGTGGTACATGTATACAGTGACATATTACTTAGCCATAAAAAAGAATGAAATCATGCCCTTTGTGGCAACATGGATGGACCCAGAAATTATCATACTCAGTGAAGCTAGTCAGACAGTGAGAGACAAACATCATCTGATATCACTTATATGTGGAATCTAAACAAAATAGATACAAATGAACTTATTTGCAGAACAGAAACAGACTCATAGACTTTCAAAAACTTAGAATTACTGAAGGGGACAGGTAGGCGAGTGGAGAGGGATGGACTGGGGGTTTGGGATTGGCACATGTATATGTATATATGAGGTATATGGAATGACGGCCAACAGAGACTTGCTGTATAGCACAGAGAACTCTATCCAATATTCTGTGATAATCTATGTGGGAAAAGAATCTGAAAGAGCGTGAATGTGTGTGTGCGTACAACTGCATCACTTTGTTGCACAGCGGAAAGTATCATGACCTTGTACATCAACTATATTTCAATACAACTTTACAAAATGGGGAGTTCCTGTTGTGGCACAGTGGAAACAAATCTGACTCGTATCCATGAGGATGCGAGTTCAATCCCTGGCGTTGCCGTGAGCTGTGGTATAGGTCTGGCATTGATGTGGCTGTGGTGTAGGCTGGCAGCTATAGCTCCGATTCAACCCCTAGCCTGGAAACTTCCATATGCCACAGGTGTGGCCCTAAAAAACCACAACAAAAAAACCCCAAAAACTTTTAAAAATGGGGAAAAAAAAGTAAAACAAATAAAAAAGAAAGGAAATGTGCAGAGTTCCTGCTATGGCACAGTGGGTTGAGGATCCGGCACTGCTGCGGCTGTGGCACAGATTGCAGCTACAGCTCGGATTTGATCACTAGTCCGGGAACTTCCATATGCCACTTGGGTGGGGCCCAAATTTTTTTTAAAATTAAAAAAAGAGAAATTGTCAGGCAAGTAATTTCATCATCTTGTTCACCAATTTTTTATTTTTATTTTTTATTTTTATTTATTTAGTGTTTTTGCCTTTTCTTGAGCCGCTCCCACGGCATGTGGAGGTTCCCAGGCTAGGGGTCGAATCGTAACTGTAGCTGCCGGCCTACGCCAGAGCCACAGCCATGCGGGATCCGAGCCGTGTCTGTGACCTACACCACAGCTCACGGCAACGACGGATCATTAACCCACTGAGCAAGGGCAGGGATCGAACCCGCAACCTCATGGTTCCTCGTCGGATTCGTTAACCACTGCGCCACGACGGGAACTCCCCTGTTCGCCAATTTTTTAATCGCACAGCACAGCTTTTAAGCAAGAGAGGCACATCAGCATAGATGGTTTCCTCTTGCAGAAGTGGAAGCGTACAGATGGGAAGAATCGGTGCGATGATACCAGAGGAAGGTGCTCAGTGTCCCTTTTACCCCCCGAGAGGAGTTTATTATCTGTCGCTACAGAAACCCCTCACCGCGTTGTCTCTCCACCCCCCTCTCATTTGCATTTACATTCTTTAGCGGGTCTGCAGTCTCAAGTGTTTTTCTAATGCAGATGTGATTTTGATTTTGATTTTTAAAATTTATTTTTCTATTAAAATTGTTCGAAATTGTAGTTGATTTACAATGTGTTAGTTTCAGATGTCTAGCACAGCGATTTATAGACATTCTTTTTTAGATTATTTTCCCTATGGGTTATTATGAAATATTGGGTAGAGTTCCCTGTGCTGTACAGTGGGTCCTTGCTGTTTATTTTATGTATAGTAGTGTATATATGTTAATCCCAACCGCCTCATTTACCCCTCCCCCACCTTGCCCATTCAGTAACCATAAGTTTGTTTTCTATGTCTGTAAGTCTATTTCTGTTTTGTAAATCCGTTTATTTGTATCTTTTTTTTTTTTTTTTGGTCTTTTTAGGGCTGCGCTTGTGGCATATGGAGGTTCCCAGGCTAGGGGTCCAATCAGAACTACAGCTGCTGGCCTACACCACAGCCATCGCAATGTGGGATCCGAGCCAAGTCTGGGACCCACACCACAGCCCACAGCCATGCCGGATCCTTAACCCACTGAGGGTGGCCAGGGATGGAACCTGCGTCCTCATGGTTCCTAGTCAGATTCGTTTCCACTGCGCCGTGACGGGAACTCCTTGTATCTTTTTTTGATTCCATTGTTTAGTGATTTCATGTGGTATTTGTCTTCCTCTTTCTGACTTAGTTCACCTAGTACAATCATCCTAGGTCCATCTACGTTGCTGAAAATGGCAGTACTTTCTTCGTTTTTTATGGCTGAGTAATACTCGGTTGTATACAGAGTCTTTGTCTTCTCTCTCCATTCATCTGCCAGGAGGCACTTAGGAGGTTTCCAGGTCTTAGCTGTGGTAAATAGTGTTAACAGTAAACACTGCAGTGCATGTGTCTTGGAAATTACAGTTTTCTTTGGCTACATGCCCAAGAGTGAGGTGTTTCTTTAATTCTGATTCAGTAATTCTCTTTCAGCCACTGCCTTACATTCTAAAAAATCCTATACCTTCATCACCATGTATGGAACCTCATACAATGTCCACTTTCCAGGTGTAACATTGAACCAGACCTAAATGTCTTCCAGTTGAAGGCACTATGTTTCAGTCTTGATCCTTATGGACCCATCAGACTCTCCATCGATTTTTATTTTCCGCCCACGCCTTCTTGAAGGTAGAGTAGCATGGGAATATCCAGTGTTGGGTAGCAATTAGGATTGTTCCTAAAGCTCTCAGGGATGCAGATGCTGGCTGATAGCCTCTCCTCCGTCTGAGGTTGAGAGTGGCTTTGCATAGTGTGCATAGCACATGTTTAATGAAATTTCCCAAACGTCCAAACAAGGGAGGCAAGATGAAAGGCCTTTGTCAGTAGAGTTGGGTTTTAGGAAATGAAGAACTATGAGACTCATCAGTTTTTAAAACCCTGGTTGTGAGATTACTGAGGCCACAGCTCACAGAAGGGTTGGAGGTTTCACCTTGATTGTGGCGATGGACACACAACTCTGAACGTGCTAAACGCCCCTCAGCCTCCTAGGGCAGAGAAAGGCAGGGGTGGTAAACAGAGGTGGAAGGCTGAAGGTAGTAGAATGTCAAAGAATGAGTTTAAGTATTCATTCTTTTTTAACTATTTCTGCTGATTTCATCAGTGTTATTCTTTCTATTTTTCCTTCTGTTTTCCAACTTGTTAATTTGGGTATTTTATTGACCTTTTCTGTTTCATTGTGTTCCCTTTTGTTGTGTTCAGAAGACAGCTGTATATTGTGCTTTGCAAACATGGTCCCAACTGTTTCCTAAAGAAAGGCGTTAATTGTTCCCCCACCACGGTGTTCCATGCCCCGTGTGTCCCCACCCCTGGGGAGGTATCTCCCCCCCCCCCCCCCCCCCCCGGGATCTGCTGTTTGCACACTGTCTCAGGTTCTCCGATGCTGGCCTCATGGGTCAGCTCTAAGGGAGGAACCAAGTCTCTGCCCATTGGAGCCCATTCTGTCCCACCCGCAGTCTGTCCAGACAAGAAGCTGACCCTCTCAAAGGAGGGAGCAGGCAGGAGTGGAAAGGGGAGACAGCGTAGAATACCTCGTAAGACCTGAAAGTTGCATTTTGCTTCAGAAAATAACTATCAGAGTAGGTGTGTGTGAAAGACCTGTAAAAAATTTAGGAAAAAAAATATTAAAATCTAAAAGAATTCTGCTCTCAGTGTATGTCATAAACATCTTTAATGCCTCACACTGGAGTTCCCATTGTGGCTCAGCAGTAATGAACCCAACTAGTATCCATGAAGATGCAGGTTCAATCCCCGGCCTCGCTCTGTGGGTTGGGGATCCAGTGTTGCTGTGGCTGTGGTATAGGCTGGCAGTTGCAGCTCCGATTCAACCACTCTCCTGGGAACTTCCATATGCCACAGGTGTGGCCCTAAAAAAACAACAAAAAAATTTATCATCCCATTTTAATGTAATCAGGACTGAAAATCAGAGAGGAGGCATATGGGGGTGGTTTGTGCAGGAAAGATGACACTGGAGTCATATCCTGTTTTGCTCCATGCAGCACACCCATGTAGCTGTGGTCACCTGTGGCTGGTGACGACCACATTAGGACAGGTAGAGAACATTTCCATCATCAGGGAGAGTTCTGCTGGATGGCACTGCAATCGCTTGTCCCCACTCAGAAAAGTCCTTGCCTCTCCATTACAAACACCCATGTGCACGTGTGTATCTTATACATTTAACATATGTATAGTTTGAATGGCATACTGCTTTATCTAACTAACATTTTAAAGCAATTAACGGTCAGTCTCCCCAATCGCCTTGGGGAATAACATTCTACTGTGGTTACAAGCTATTATGTGAAAAGTGAAATGATCACAGAATGATTCAGAAGAGGACAGGGTCGGGGGGAGCAAGCAGGACAATGACCAGTGGCTGGAGCCTCTGTTTTCTTTTATTTAGTTAGAAAGCACTTCTTTTCAGAAGGGACTTCTCTGAGGGTAAGTGATTCCGTACTTCTGCCCAGGGTTGTGCAGGTGAAGGCATTGTAGTTCTACCAGCGGGTTGGATGGCAGGTTGAGGAGCCTGTCCTGGCTCCGGTTCTGTGGCCTGGCTGATCCCTCAGGGCCGCCCTCTCAGGCCCACCCACCAGACTCAACTTTGTTTCTCTTTGACTTGTAATTTTCTCCCTCCCACAAGCTCCCTGAGGACAAGGATCATGACTGGTTTTGTTCACCACTGCATGCTTGGTATCTAGCACATAAAAGGACATCAACAAATATTAGTTGAATGGAAGATTAAATCAACAAAAAAAGTTGCAGAGCTTGAAGATCACAAGCGTGCCCCAAATGGGGCTTATTCCTTCAAGGAATGAGAGACTGGCCCCCTCTGGAGATGACAGTATATTTCATTTACATTTATGCGTTTGACCCCCTACCTGTCATCGGATTTTAAAATGCATTGACAGTGGTGGCTGGGAGAGAACTGCAAACTCAAAAATAACCAGGCCAGTTAAGACAGAAGGAAAAACAGTGGAAGAATTTGTTGCTTGTTTTAAAAAACTCATTTCACATTTTCTTTTTCCTTATCAAAGAGGCAGGAAGCTCAATGTGTATAAATTCCCCCTTCAAAGTGAGGACAGGATCTTAAGCCTCTCTGTTAAGCAGTCTCTTCATGAAAGTTTGCAATGTGTTGGGAATAGAGCATGCTAACTGAAGTGCAATGCACAGGAGAAGAAGAACACTGCGAAAGCAAAAAACGAACTGTAATTTTATTTCATTTTGAATAATGACTGATAATTACACAAGAAATAATGAGGATTACACAGATATGAGCAGAATTTACGTTTCTATTGACAGCTTAATTGTGTACCCTTGCTCTCAGCAAGAGGAGTTAAGTTCATTTTCAAGGACTTGAAATAAAAAGGCAAATAGCAAAGCAAACGCCTAAACAGGCTGCTTGTGAATGACTTGTTATCCCAGGACTCAATGCCTTTGTGAGAGAAATAGCAATAAAGAACCTCCTTCTTATATAAATAAGCTGAAGGAAATATCTTGATTTTTAGAACTGATAGGATTTCAAAACAGGAAAGTCTTCAAAGCAGATGCATTAAAAAAAAAAAAAAGAAAAGAACAGAATATTTATTCCCAAGGCAACATTCATGCTCTAGAAATAGCTGAGCCATCTCCCTGTTGACCTTTCCCCTTGCTCTGAAAACTTTAGTGGTGGCTTGGGTACCATCTTCTCAACCTGGTCTTGAGTCGATGTGTTGCACTGAGGTTCAGTCTCTAAAGAAAAGTCTCTATTTAAATTCTCCACCTCGAGAAGGAAATATGCATCTAAATCACAAGAAGGCATGGGTATGGCAGCTTTATGTTTTTCTCATTTGTGGAGACAGAAGGAATCCTTCAAATACCAGCTGTAGGTTTCCCCTACAAAATCCTCGTAATTCCTCTATAGACTGACTCCTTTCCAGAATCCTGGGGCACCTCGAAGACTCGGAGCTGTATAAATACAGCACACTCGTTGTTGGAAACAGAAGAGCTTCTTGTCCTCTTTTCTTTGTCTTCTCACTGTTGGGTTGTGAGCATTTATTTGTAAATGTGGCCACCTGAAAGCAGAAGTGGAGTGGCCATAAGAATGGCAGTGTAGCAGCTGAGCCTTCTGGCTTCACGTGGGACTGAGCTCTTCTGTTCCTATACTGTTTCTTTCTTTTATAAAAAATCCTTTTTAAAATTGAAGGGTAGTTGCTGTACAATATTATATAAGTTACAGGTGTGCAATATAGTGATTCATAATTTTTAAAGGTTATGCTCCATTTATAGCTAATATAAAATATTGGCTACATTGCCTGTGTTGTACAATATATCCTTGTAACTTACTTTATTCCTAATAGTTTGCGCCTCCTAATTTCCTACCCCTATATTGCCCCTCCCCGCTTCCTTCTTCCAGCTGGTAGCCACGAGTTCGTTCTCTTTATCTGCGAATCTGCTTCTTTTTTGTTATATTCACTAAATTGTTGTATTTTTTAGATGCCACATATAGGTGGTATTGTGTAGTATTTGTTTTTCCCTTCCTGACTTATTTCACTTAACATAATGCCCTCCAAGACCATCCATGCTGCTGAAAATGGCAGAATGTCATTCCTTTCTGTGACTGAGTAGTCTTCCATTGTATATATGTACCACATCTTCTTTATCCAATCTTCCATTGATGACACTTAGGTTGCTTCCATATCTTGCATGCCTTTCTTGACCATCTCCTCCATCTTGGCAGGCTTGTTCCCTTAGACAGGGCTGATGTGCAGCTTAACCCTTAGACCCAGCTGATGTGCAACTTAATTCCCTTTCCTGTTGGAGAAGAGCCTTTGCAGGTGTGTTGGAGATTCTTCTAATGGCCATTCTCTTTTTGGCTGCACCTGTGGCATGTGGGAGTTCTCGGGCTAGGGACTGAACCTATGCCACAGCAGGAACCTGAGCCGCTGCAGTGACAATGTTGGATCCTTAACCCACTGCACTGCAAGGGAACTCCCGGTGGCCATTCTTTTGTGTCCTCAAGTAGCATTTGAGACTCTGGTCAAGGGGCAAGATTCCTGAGAAGAAGGTGCCTTCTCTAAGACTCCTTCCTTCTTCCATCCTCTCTTGTAGTGTGGTGAACCATTCTCCTTCAGCTGTCTTCTCTGTACTCCATGAGACTTCTGTTTTAGCACCCAGCACACTTGGCTGCATTACCTGTTCACTTCCCTGAGCCCCGCCCCACCCCCTGGAGCTCCCTGAGAACAGTGGGAATAGCATGAAGAAATATCACCATTACCCCATCATCATCTCTCATATTTATAGAGTATTGACTGTGGGCCAAGGCCTGTGCTAAGTGCATTGTATCACTGTCACATTTAAGTTTTACAATACTTTTATAGAAGAGTAAACTGAGGCTCAGGAAAGCTGAGGGACTTGCACAAATTGGTACATGGCAGAGCCAGGATAGGAACAAAGATATATCTGATATGGGGATCTGAGTTCCTCATCGTCATGTTCTGATTCCTCAAGACTTCCTCAGGAGTTCCTGTCGTGGCTCAGTTGTAATGAACCTGACTAGCATCCATGGCCTCGCTCAGTGAGTTAAGGATCCAGCATTGCCATGAGCTATGGTGTAGGTCAAAGATGCAGCTCGGATCTGGCATGAGTGTGGCTGTGGTATAGGCCAACAGCTGTAGCTCTGATTGTACCCCTAGCCTGCAAACTTCCATGTGCTGTGAGTTCGACACTAAAAAGACAAAGAAAAACAAGATTTATTCATTCTTGAATCTGCAGTCACTAATGAAGGTCATAGCGCACAGTGGACCTTGGCCAAGATTTACCGAAGAGATGAATGAATGAAGGTGGGGAGAATTGAATGGAACAGCCCAGGAAACTGAATAGACAGAAGCAGGGCCGCTCTCAGCCAAGTGTGGAAGGAGGCCAATGTTTTCCTTGCCCTTATTAGAAGGGATGTCCCCTTCTAATATTGCACCAGACTACATCAATCTTCTCATTTTCCTTTCTAGCTAGGTTTATTTCCTAAAGGGTGGTATCCATTTATTGATGTGGTCAAGATATGACCCTCCTTCTAGGAGCAATGGTTTGTAAGGGCATATCACATTTTAAAGATGAAAAAACAAACAAACAAACTTGGCCTTAGCCATTCCTGTTAGAACTAAGTTTATAGGGAAATTCATGGGGTTTTATGACCTGCAAACTACTCAATTTAGATGTTAAACAGCCTAGTTCCTCCTGAGTGTACCTCAGTTGAACTGTGTTTTCTTGACATGAAGCCCCCAAATCTAGTGAAAGATGGAAGAATTCATTCTCTCATTGGGATTTGTTAGCATACCGACAAGTGGATAAATTAATGTTCAACCAGATGTTTTGGCTTTGGCCAGCCAGACAAAGCCAATTTCTCTATTTGAACTTCTTGGGCATCTTCCTCAGAGATTTCTTTTTTTCTTTTCTTTTTTCTTTTTTTAATGATATTTATTTTTTCCATTATAGTTGGTTTACAGTGTTCTGTCAATTTTCTGCTGCACAGCACGGTGACCCAGTCACACATATTTCAGGGATTTCTTGATGGAGCTCTTCAGGGTCAGCCCGTCTTCACCCACGTCCATCGCAGGAGTCCTGAGTCCCAGCCAACACCTCATCCACACTGGTTTCTTTTGGAGATCCGGAGCTATTGTCCAGCGGTTTTTCATAGCCCCCAGGAGCTACAAAAACCAAATGACCAGGGCACATCATGTTCAGTAGACCAGTGGCTGTCCACTGGGGCC
The DNA here is from genome assembly GCF_016906955.1 of Phacochoerus africanus. Lineage (NCBI taxonomy): Eukaryota > Metazoa > Chordata > Mammalia > Artiodactyla > Suidae > Phacochoerus > Phacochoerus africanus. The sequence continues at coordinate 7,350,268 of NC_062551.1, forward strand.
ATTTTGCCCCCGGCTTATATTCAGCAATGTTGTGGGCTGCTTTTGGTTGTTACAAATGGGGAGGGTGCTACTGGTGCTCCAGAGACCTCTCAGGGGATGCTTTGAAGAAACATGAAATCTACTCTGAAATTCAATCATGAAATGAAATATGGAGGGAAGTGAATTCATTGACGGTGTTTGTCTTGCTCTGTCTTGAGAAGGTCATGAGGCGGTATGGCAGAAAGAAAAAATGTGCTATGTCGTGAAAAAAAAAAAAGAAGAGGGTGAGGTTTCTGCCATTTAGGGAAAGAAGAGCATGCCTCTTAGAGTGAATGGCTCTTTGATGGAGTAAAATACTTTGATGGGGTTGTGTGGTTGAGAAAGATGAGCCTCTGTCTTGCTTCTTTGCCAACTTCCAGGCGAAGACTAGATTTGCAAGGGTGAGAGAGCTCAACTGCTTTCTATAAGGGAGTAAGGGTTTTGAGGGTTGGTGGGAAACCCAAGAAAGAGGGTTGGAGGGACCCAGCGTCTGAGAAGAGGAGTATTATGGCAACCAGCAGCACCTCAGGGAAAATCGAAATTCCCCAGAGAGGAGGAAATATAGGGACCTAGGAAAAAATGATGCTGCTTTAACTTAGGTGTTGTGTTTCTCTGGTTGTGAAGAGGTGATTTTGTAGAAACCACCTCTCCTGTCCTTGAAAATCACAGTAAAAGTTAACCACACATATTAGCCTTGGACAGTGTTGTTTGCAGGGAGAAGGGAGGAAAGAAGATGAGTGGTGGTTGGAAGAAGCAGGAAGAAGACGTGACCAGTAGAAATACAAGCCTTGCCCCATTGGGACCTCCTCCCCATTTCTATGCTCTCAGATACTCACAAAGAAACAGGGCTGCTCAGGGTACTAAGATGGGGGTTTGAACCCTGTTACTTGGATACTAAAAAGAAATGTACCCTCAGCAAGCCAGGAAGTACTGGGGACATCTGGTTTACAGAGCTGTGTTCATGACAAGAGTTGTCACACGGGGGTGCAATGTGGGCCCTGCCTTTCACGAGTCTCCCTGGGCACATGTGTCCTCCACAGATATCTGTATCTGTGGCTTTCTCAAGATCTTTTGGTGACACATGCAGCCTGAAGCTTTCCCGAGGAGCCTGTGTTGAACCCTTCTTGCCCAAGCTGGCTCCTTGAAGGAGAGGAAGGGAGATGTGGTAGGAGATGGCTCTGAGATGGGGGTGGCCTGGGGCTGTGTGGGCTGGAGCCCAGGCTTTCTGCCGGCGTCACTTGCTTCAGAAGATGGGTAGATTCTCTGTCGTCTTCCCAAGTTCCCTTGGTTTTGCTGCATCGCACAGATCACGTTTGCTATGTCTCCCTGCATTTCTGGGAGTTCCCAGCTGCCAGTCACAGCACAGGAGGCTCTTAAGAGGCTGTTTGCCAGAGGTGAAGAGTTGGAGGTGCCCAGGCATTTGCTACAGTCGTTTTTCTTGCCCAATATTTGTCATCTTCCATTAGTCAGGAGTGCTAATGAAGAGCTGGGGTGTCCAAAAGACAGGAATTCAGCATCCTACTGGGACTGTTGAAAGGCCACTGTAGGAATTGTAGTGTTTGTGTATTGCCGTAGCCTAGATCCCATGGGCTTTTCCTTCTCCTGGAGTTTTGCTCCCTGAATCAGCCCTAACCCTTGCCTCTCCCCTCTCTGTCTTCCTTGGCTTTCCACTAAATCTTGCTCCTAGAGGTTCATTTGGTTGGTTCCTCACCATGGCTCATGTCCTAGTTCAAGTGTCTCTTTGGAGAGACTGTCACTGCCCATCCCCGCCCCCACCCCACCTAGACCGTTCCTCCCCTGCCTCTCTCTGCCATTCCTAGTGGTTTTTTTTTTTGGTTTTTTTGTTTTTTTGTTTTTTTAGGAGTACTTACCACTAACTGCATCAGCATGTTTGGTTCCTCCTTGGCTATTGACTTTCTCCTCCCACTAGAAAACAAGCTCAGTGACAACCAGAAACTCCTCGAATGTGTTCACCTCATATCCCCATTACCCACACTGTGCCCTGCACGTCATAGACTCTCAGTAAATGTTCCTTAATTAATGGACAGATGAATGAATAAGTGAAACTATTCTTTATAACGTATAACCTCATTGCCTTTTCTCAGATCTCATTCTCCTCCATGTCCCTGCTGGTTTTCTCACCACACTCAGAATTACTTTTTATCTTTCCATGCATACCCGGCCCTCCCTCATCAGGGACTGGTCTCTTTATCTTTTTATCTCCTACCACCCTTGGCCTTGCTCCAGTCACACTGTCCTTTTTTAGTTGAACGTGCTAAGCTTATTCCTGATGATCCAGAGCATAGGCTCTGGACTTGGCTGTATCTGGGTTGGAACCCCACTCTGCTTGTTGCTAGTAGTGTGATGATGGGCAGATTCTTCACCTTGTCTCACCTTCATTTCCCTCATTTGTAAAATGCAGGTCATGAAAGCACCTCCCTCCCAGGTGGTCACTGCATGGGGCCACATACTCAAAGAATTAAGGAAGCCTCAAAGAATGGTGATTCTTAGAGACACAGCATGTATTGGGTCAAGGTTGCAGATTTCAGCTTGCAGGCCTTTTTCACGAACATAAAAAGGCAGTCCTGGGTGTGGCTGAGTTCTCTAGTGGGAAGAGGGATAAAAGATCAACTTGTGTGTTGAGTCCAGAGCAAGATGGGAAAGCCTCAGAGAGAAGGCATCAGAAGGCCAGCCAGCAGATGAGGGCAGTGGTCTGGGGAAGCTGGGAGAAGTGTGGGTGGCTGGAGTGTGGCTCTAGAAGATGAGAGGTATGGGATGGTGGCCGAGTCTGTGGGCCCTGAATATCATCCAGGACATCCTGAATATTGTCCCCAGAGCTTGGGATGTCCTTTGTCCTTACCAATTCAGGGTCATGGATCCCTAGTAGATTGAACGGTGTCCTCCCAAAAGTCATGTCTGCCCCAAACTTCAGATCGTGACTTTGTACGGAAATAAGAGTCTTTGCAGATGCAAGTGGGTGACGATCAAGATGAGGTCATGCTGGATTTTTGTGAGCCCTAAATCCAATGAGTGTCTCAGTAAGAGACAGGAATGGACACATAGAGACACAGGGATGAAGGCCACGTGAAGATGGTAGCAGAGAGTTGAAGGATGTGACCACAAGCCAAGGAACCCTAGGAGCCACCAGGAGCTGGAAGAGGCAGGAAGGGAGGCTCCCTCAGAGCCTTTGCATAGAATGTGCTCCTGCCAACACCTTAACTTTGGACTTCTGGCCTCCAGAGCTGTGAGAGAACCATATCTGCTGTTTTAAGCCAGCAAGTTTTTAGTGACTTTGTTATGATTGCTTTAGAAAAATAATCCAGGAGTTCCCGCCCTGGTGCACGGGGTTAAGAATCTAACTGCTGCAGCCTGGGTCATTGCAGAGGTGCCGGTTCCATCCCAAGCCCAGCGCAGTAGGTTCAGGATCCGACATTGCTGCAGCTGCTGTAGGTCACAGCTGGGGCTCAGATTTGATCCCTGGCCCAGGAACTTCAATTTACCTCAGGTGTGGCCAAAAAAAAGAAAAGAAAATGAATCCAATCTCTTAGAGAACTTAGCAGAATCTATGGATTTTTTTTTTCTCCAGAAAAATATGCACACACACATACAATTTTGCTTTCAATGTAATGGATATTCTGAAGCTCACCCATGGGTCCCAAGGTTAAGAATTCTTCCTCCAGAAAATGGGGCACAACTGGCTCTGGGGTTCAGAACAGTAATCATGGAAGCAACGTCAAGATGAGTAGGAGCTAAAGGAGATTTTAAATACAAAGGAATTACAATGCAAGCACTTCTCTTTTCACATGTCTGCAAAATACTGCATTATTTCTTCTGGAAATATTTAAATACAAGTGAAAATTAATAAGGTTGCTTATCATGTGTCCCAAAGCAGGATTTTTAATAAAGAAAAAGGAACAGTGATATAATTTCTGCAATGTGCTCAAAAATGATGGGACTGCTCTGAAGGTGGAAAAACGCCCAAGCGTAAATCCTGTTTTGTCCCAGTTGACTGGGATTCAGTGGAAAGGTGAAGGACACGTGGGTAGAGTAGTTGAATTTTGTGACATTCAACTATTGCCCAGTACTTGGCAATAGTGAGTATCAATAAATGCCAATGGGGAGGCTCCTCCTGAAAGTCCCTTAGCTGGGGCGAGGCAGGTGCCTGTTGATGTTGGAGGCTGTGATGGAGCAGCTCTGGGAAGAGACAGGAGAGTGACGCTCTTTCAGAGCCGTAGAGAAGGGGCAGCACATGAAGTGATGCTCTCACCTCCTGGCATCTCAGCTCTATGGCCACAGCCACTCTGCTTTTACAAACTTGGGTAAAGATAAAGATAGTGCTACTTGGAAGATTCTTTATATATTTGTGAACTAGCTTTACTCCACATTGATGGAGTATGTTTTCTAAGTGAGTGGTGTGTTTTTTTTTTTTTTTTTTTTACTGCCATTGTGTGATCATGGAGAGAGGAATAGCAAAGGTTCAAATTCAAATTTAGCCTTGTGTGCATTGGGACAAATCATGTATGTGAGGCTCAATTTCCTTAGAATAAAAAAGTTATTGTTAGTTTAAATGAGGCTATATCTAGCTGGTGTATATTGTCTGTAGACTACTTAGTAGTCTTTCAACCCATTTTTTTTTTGGGGGGGGGCTAATAGCATCCCAGTTTCTATCCATTCTATTTCAGGATAATAGAATCCTATCTCAGCCTGGGGGCCTGTGACCTAGATCTGCATAAGGACATGAAAGGGGATGTTTGCTGAAGAAGAAGAATTTTCCAAAAAAAGAGACGAAGTCTCACAGGGATAAAATCTTTGTCCTTTCCTCCTCATTTTGCTTTGAACATTGGATGTGATGTCTGGTGCTGCAGCAGTCATCTTGTAACCACAAGGTCTCTGGCAGTATCACTAAGACGTTGAGCCAAAGGCAGCAACCACTGACTTCTAGGCTTTTTGTTGGAGAAGTTAAATAAATTCCTGTTTTCTATTGAAGATGAATGCAATCCTAACTGTGAATCCTAAGTGTGAAACCAAATGTACTCATCCCAGTACTTGGCAATAGTGAGTATCAATAAATGCCAAGAACTTCCCCTTCCCTCCTTTTGGTGTGATATAAGTTTTGCTTTTCCTATATCATTTCCCAAGGATGCCATTTCTTTCTTTTGCTCATACCTTCATTACATATTTAATTTTATTCGATAACATCTTATTTGGCCAAATGTCACCTATCAACCAAACCTACCTTTCTTCGACATAGCCAAGGATCCAGCAGAAAAAAAACAAAAACAAACAAAAAACAATTAGTGGTGATTGTGCAGAAAATTAGATGTGAGAAACTTCATTCTCTGAAGGCAGTATGAATCTAAAAGCAGAATCGAAGCAGAGAATCTCAGCTTTTGCTCATAGCTTATATATTTTACTTGGGCTGCATTTTTTAATCAAAACTTGGTTAAATGGTTAGAAGCCTGCTTAAAGCAAAAAAAGAGATGATAACATTGGAGGAGACCAAAAAAACTATAAAAAGCAAAAGTATGAAGTGAGCATTAGAGTTGCTCTCAGTCATTTCCTGTAGCTGCAGGCACCCTGTACTCTTGAACATCCCCAGGGAAATCGCTGTATCACAGCAGAGTGTGAAAGCTGACATTCCTAATTATCCAGAGACAGATAGAAAAGGTTAATCTATGTTCCATATATTCTGCCCAAGGCAGGGAAATGCTTTAGCTTCTTTTGAAAGATTCCCACTTTTTTTTTGTTTAGTTGCCACAGTGTGCAGAAACTTGATGTATCTCGGTTCCCAGATCAGGGATTGAACCCAGGCTGCAGGGGGGAACATGTCAGACCCTAACCACAAGACCACCAGGGAACTCCCAGATTTCCACTTTTTAAAAAAGCTTTTGCTTGAAAACAGTGAGCTTCCCATATCAGAAACATTTTACTTTAAATATTTGGATATATGTATAATCTTGTTGCCTAGACATCTCCCATGTTTAGAGTTTATCACCCTGAATTCTTAATTTATAGCTCACACACACTTCCTCCAGAGATAAACCATGATAGACAGACAATAAAGGCCTGTTGGTCTGACTTACCTTTACATGTAGAAGCTGCTGGGTGTTATAACTTCATTTAATCCTTCAGCTTTTACTGTTTAGAGTTCGTGTCACACTTAGTAGAATTTACATGACACCAGTTCTGGTTGGGTGGGTGATCTCAGGGTCTCAGGGGCCTTCAGAATGTCTTGTCTTTGAGAAAAAAAGTACCCTCCCAGAGCCCCATGTTAGAAAGTGTGAACTGGCTGCGTAACAGTCCCCTAGGGCTCGCTGCTGTAGTCTTGGAGTGGAAGGAGGTGATGGGTGTTCAGTTTGGGTCCCGAGCATCTGTGCCCTTTGATTAAGGAGAAGAACAGAGGCCCTCCTTCATGCCATCATTAGAATAAGATGCTGCAAGAACAGAACAGGCATAGTAGAAACAGGTATAGAACATAATGCAGGTGCAAAAGCTGAAGCACCACTGGACACGGATGTAGAGACTCCAGTGTGGGCAGCATGGCATCTCAAACTCAGGAAGAGCAGAGCAGAGCAGAGCAGAACGTGTTTCTTCATTTCTCTTGGCTGTCCTGGATAAGGAAATTCACACAGGCCTTCAAAAGGAGAGACATTCAAATCAGGACTCCTGTATATACTTCCTAGTTCCTTATCTCTAATGATGGGGAATTAATGATGCCTTTCTCATGACAGACCTTGTGATCATTCATTCTCAAAACATATTTTGTCAGCTTAATAAAACACTACATTAAACAACACTGGGTCTTGTTCATTATAGATACTTGGACTGAGTGGACCCAAGGTTATGACATCCAGAGTAGACAGAAAGCAGGTGTATGAATGATACCTATATGTCAGGGGCTCTTCATCTAGATTAGATGTCCATGGTTTTATATTCAAGAGGAATGAGAAGTCATTAGAAATCCAAACAAAATTCTATATGGGTGCTTCCAAATGTGTGCATTTTCAAGGTCCATATATTCTCAGAGATCTGTGACCCTGATGGGGTTTAAGCAACATAGCCTTTTAGAAAACTTAAAAATGTACTGTCTTTCTAGGGAGTTCCCTTGTGGCCTAGCCATTAAGGACTCCGTGTTGTCACCACTGTGCTTTGGGTTTGATCTCCCAAAGGGGAACTTCTGCATGCCATGGACATGGCCAAAAATTTATTATCTTATACATAAGTTTATTATCTATTCTTATGCATTGTTGAAGTTTTAAAAAGTACATATGAATGAAAGAAAAATATACTCAAAACTCATTATTTAGTTATCCCTCCAGTTTTAGATATTAAAAAATTATGTATGCATATAAATTGCACACACAGCTGAACTGTACATATGTAAATATTATTATACTATATATTCTTAGAAGGAAATAGGTGGATATAACTAAATATTTAAATTTTTTCCCCTTTTTAAATCATGTATGTCTTTTCTTATAAATATATATGTGTAATCATCCTCAGTGGCTTATTGTATTCCCTTGTATAAATGTATCACAATTTACTTAGCCACTTAAGATTCTAAACATATTTCCCTATTATAACTTATAATGAGATGCATATGTATTTTTTCCCATTTATCCAATTATTTTTAAGGATACGTTCTAGGAAGTAGACTTTCTGAGTCACTTCCTAAGTCATCTAAATATTTTGCCCAACTGCTTTTCAGAAAACTTATACTCCTAAGAGCATTATAAGAGAGTGCCTCTCTCCTCATTTCTGGCCAATGCTGGGCATGATCCCACTTTTTATCTCTGTTAGTGAAGTTGTTAAAACAAGGAATCCCAGTATTCGTTGGCATTGTTTGGTAAAAGTGAGATTAAATATATTTTAACGTTTTCTCTGGTTATTTATATCTTTCCTTTTGAGAATTAACTTTTACTAATATCCTTGGCCCCTTAAAACATTAATTTCTTTTTACTTGTTAGAACATTTTACGTACAAATCCTTTGTCATACACACGGCACACATTTTTTCTGTGTGCTGTTGGCTGAGTATTTTGTAGAAAAGAAATTTTTACCTTTTTTTTTTTAAATAATTTGGAGAGCTTTTTTTTTTTTTAATTTTTATTTATTTATTTTTTGTCTCTTTGCTATTTCTTTGGGCTGCTCCCGCGGCATGTGGAGGTTCCCAGGCTAGGGGTTGAATCGGAGCTGTAGCCGCCAGCCTACGCCAGAGCCACAGCAACACAGGATCCGAGCCGCATCTGCAACCTACACCACAGCTCACAGCAACGCCGGATCGTTAACCCACTGAGCAAGGGCAGGGACCGAACCCGCAACCTCATGTTTCCTAGTTGGAGTCGTTAACCACTGCGCCACGACGGGAACTCCAAATTTTTACCTTTTATGTAGCCAAAGCTTTAAACTGTTTCATTTAAGTATTGTTCCTCTATGTTATATTTAAATGGACATAGGATTATGTAGAGTCATTAGTATTTTCTTCTAGAGACTTCACAGTTTCTTTTTACATTTTGTCTTTCTCTTTCCTTAGGTTGTTCATGGCAGTGAATGTTTCCCAAATGTTAAGGGCTGGTGACAATTCATATTTATTTCTCACTCACTTTACATATTGACTGCAGACTAGCTTTGCTGCTGTTCAGGTGTGCCTCATTCTGGAGCACCTCTAAAGGAGCAGCCTCTGTCTCTGTCTCCTGCCAGAGGGACAAAGTGCCATGGTGGCACCATGCATTGATTGGCACATGGAACTTCTACTACAGTGCAGCATATTCATTGGCCAAATCAGGTCACAGGGCTAAGTCTTCGTCGCAGGGCGTGGAAGTCTAATTTCATGGGAAGAGGAGTCAATAATGCAAAACTAAGTGTAGTCTATCTTATATTTGTGGTAGGGTCTAACTTTTCATTTCTCTAAGTACTTAACCACTTATTTCAATACATTTGTTAGTAGTCTCATTTTCCACATGGCTCTGTGATGCTACTTTTATCACATGCTACTTTTAGGTCCTTCTTTTAGTTTCTGGACATTCTGTTGGGTTTCATTGCTCTCTTTTACTAGTCCTGCACCAGGGACTAGTTGTACTTTTAAAGTCAACTAGGGAAAGGCTCACTTCTTTCCCCCTTTATTTAATAAATGTCTTGAGCATTCTCTGGGTTTATTATCCCAGTACATTTATTTCCAAAAAGAATTTCTGTTGAAGTAAGGTTGGGTTGCATTATATGTTTGGATTAATTTGGAGGAGAACTGATTTGTTTTTAATATTGAGTCATCTCATCCATGAACATAGTATGTTACTTTTTTTGTCTGAACTATTTTTTAAGTTTTCTCAGAGTTCTATAGATATGAAAAAGTCATAGTTTTTGCTACTTTTATGAAACAATTTTACTCCCCAAGATATTTTATAAATGATTGTAACTGGTATACGGGAAAGCCATTGTCTCGGTTTATTTTTTTTTAAATAAAATTAAAACACTGAACTTATTTATTTGTCTATTAGTTTTTAGGTAATTCTCTTTGGTCTTTTTAGAACAAATAGTTATATGTATTATTGTGATTTAAATAGTATTTATTTTTCTGATTTACTGCACTTATCAATAATTCCATGACAATACTGAATCGTGGTTATTTCAGGAGTCATTTTCTTTTTTTTTTTTTTTGTCTTTTTGCTATTTCTTGGGCCGCTCCCGCGGCATATGGAGGTTCCCAGGCTAGGGGTCAAATCGGAGCTGCAGCCACTGGCCTACGCCAGAGCCACAGCAACGCGGGATCCAAGCCACGTCTGCGACCTACACCACAGCTCACAGCAACGCCAGATCCCCAACCCACTGAACAAGGGCAGGGACCGAACCCTCAACCTCATGGTTCCTAGTCGGATTCGTTAACCACTGCGCCACGATGGGAACTCCAGGAGTCATTTTCTTATTTGCAATTTTAGGAAAGGAAATATTACTGATGTTTTGAACTATTCTTCTATCTGTAGTGTTAGGATTGTCTAACCAGGCATGCAGTTGAATTTTGTTGAAGTGTTTTCTTCTTATACTTCAAGATCTTCACAGGGTTTTTTTCCTTTGAATCTGTCACCATGGTGAACCAGATTGATGATTTCATGCATTGAGCTATCCTGTTACATCTGGAAATAATGCCCACTGGACACAGTGTGATATTCTTGACTATATAATTTTATTTATCTTTTTATAATTTTTAAATGTTGTTCTTTTTTGTGGATATGTTTATCAGATTTTTTATGTTAAAAGTTGATCATTTGATTTTATAAAATTAGAGAGTCTTTCTCTTTGTCTACATTTTGGAGCAGTTTCAATACTGTAAGTACTTTCTTAAAAGTATCTCATTTATAATACTGCCTGGCCCTAAAACATGCTGGGGAAAGCTTTTTAAAAAAATTTGGGAGTTCCCACTGTGGCTTAGTGGTAATGAACCTGAATAGTATCCATGAGGATGCTCAGATCCCCCATTTCTGTGGCTGTGGTATAGACAGCAGCTGTAGCTCTGATTCGACCCCTAGTCTGGGCACCTCCATATGCTATTGGTGCAACACCCCCCCCAAAAAAAAACTCTTATGTAGTCTTTTGTGTTTTTGGCTTTTTTACTTCTTCTCAAGTCAGTTTTAGTGATTTATAATTTCCAACACGTTTTTCCATTTAATTAAGATTTTAAGATTGACAGCATACACAGCAAAAGGAACTATCAACAAAATGAAAAGGCCACCTACTGAATGAATGGGAGAAGATACTTGTAAATTCTTTTTTTTTTTTTTGTCTTTTTGCCATTTCTTGAGCCGCTCCCGTGGCATATGGAGGGTCCCAGGCTAGGGGTTGAATCGGAGCTGTAGCCACAGGCCTACAGCCATGCGGGATCCGAGCCGCGTCTGCAACCTACACCACAGCTCATGGCAACGCCGGATCGTTAACCCACTGAGCAAGGGCAGGGACCGAACCCGCAACCTCATGGTTCCTAGTCGGATTCGTTAACCACTGCGCCATGACGGGAACTCCAGATACTTGTAAATTCTATGTCTGATAAGGGGTTAATATTTATTAAAATCTACAAAGAATATCAAATAACAAACAACACAATTACAAAATGGGCAGAGGACCTGAGTAGACATTTTTCCAAAGAAGACATACAGATGGTAAGCAGAAACATTAAAAGATGCTCAGTATAACTAATCATTAGGGGATTGCAACTCAAAACCACAATGAATTTCACCTCATACCTGTCAGAAAAGCTGTTATCAAAAAGACAACAAATAACAAGAGCTGGCAAGGACATGGGGTCAAGGGAATCCTAGCACACTGTTGATGGGAATGTAAATTGGTGCAGCCACTGTGGAAAACAGTATGAAGAGTCCTCAAAAAAATTAAAAATAGAATTACTATATGATCCATCAATTCCAATACTGGGTATTTTTTTGCAAAGAAAAACAACACTAATTTGAAAAGACATAGGCACCCCTAGGTTCACTGTAGCATTATTTATAATAGTCAAGATATGGTAGCAAATTAAGTCCATTGATGGATGGATAAAGAAGATGTAGTATATATACACAATGAAATATTACTCAGCCGTAAAGAAAATGAAATTCTGCCATTTTCAATAACATGAATGGACCTGGAAGGTATCAAGCTAGTGAAATAAGTTAGAGAAAGACTAATACTGTATGATTTCACTTATATGTGGAAGCTAAAAAACAACACAAATAAACAAGCATAACAGAACAGATTTATGGATACGGAGAACAAACAGGTTTTTACCAGAGAGGAGAGGGCTTGGGGAATGAATGAAATAGGTGAAGGAGATTAAGAGACACATATTTTCAATGACCAAAAAATGAGTCATAAGAATGAAATGTAGGAGTTCCCGTCGTGGCGCAGTGGTTGACGAATCCGACTGGGAACCGTGAGGTTGCAGGTTCAGTCCCTGGCCTTGCTCAGTGGGTTAAGGATCCAGCGTTGCCTTGAGCTGTGGTGTAGGTTGCAGATGCGGCTTGGATTCCGCATTTCTGTGGCCCTGGTGTAGGCCGGCGGCTACAGCTCCGATTGGACCCCTCGCCTAGGAACCTCCATGTGCCGTGGGAGCGGCCCTGGAAATGGCAAAAAGACAAAAAAAAAAAAAAACCCAAAAAAGAATGAAATGTAAAGCATGGAGAATATAGTCAATAGTAGTGTAATATTTTTGTAATGTAACAGATGATAACTGGACATGTCCTGTTATAATGTATAGAAATATCAAATCACTGTGCTTTACACCTGGAGCTAACATAGTGATGGAGGCCAATTAAACCTCAATCAAAAAATAGGTAGACCCTGTGAGGAAATGAATCAAAATGATAATGATGGCTCTCTCTGGAAGGTGGGGATTATGAGTGATTGCTAATTTTTACTTTATGCTTTTATGTATTTCTCATTGTCTTCAATGAACATTATTGCTTGTACGATTAGAAAGAAAACAATCAATACCATTAAACATGAAAAAATTGACATAGCATCTAAGGTATCTTGTACCATTTAAAATCTTTAGAAGCTGTACGTTTTAAATAACTTAGAATTTTCAATTTGTAAGATTGTTTAGATGTGAACAAAGCCAGAGCAAAGGTGTTAACTCTGTCTGCCACCAACAGATGGCGATGGCGGTCACTGTATGTTGTTAATTTCGCTTTAAAACAAATGGGCTTTGAAAGTCCTCCAGGACCTGACCTCTTCGGAAGGAGATCTTTTTACCATTCTTAAGGTTATATAATATATGGTGCCCTGATTATTTTTTTTTCTCCGCTTCCCTTCTCATTTAATTCCCCTCTCCCTCCCTCTCTCTTTTTCCTTCCTTCCTTCTTTCCTCCTTCCCTCCCTCTCCTCTCTTGCTTAGCTTTGGACTGTGTTGGTTTTTAAAAAGAATCAGAGTTTAGATTTATTTTTGAATGCTATTTATATCTTTAATTCCTTATTTTAAAATTCCATATCTTTTCCCAGTTTTTAAAAAGTTAAGTGCCTAGTTTATTTATTTTCAATACTATTTAATAATGAAAGCATTTGACCTTAAAATTTCTCTACTGATTTTAAAAAAAACCTGGACTCTATTCCATTAGTTTTGGATATTATCTGTTTTCATTGTGATTCACATCTAAATAATCTGTCATGGCAAGTTTGGCGTCTTCTTACACATAATTATGTAGGATAGTTTGTCTTACATTCCAAGAAGGGGAGATTTCAGTTATCTCACTCTCTACAGTTACGAGGTTGCATAGAGGAGCAAAACTGTCATAACCTGAAATGTGCACTGATGAATGAACTATTTATAAATTCCATCACATCTTAAAGGTCCCTTCACTGCTAAGACCAGGGTCTTTACCTGGCCATCTGGTTGATGAGTGTCCTTTAGTTGATTGTTGGATGTTTTCCTGACGAATCAACACACACACACATAATATTTGATGAAAAAGAGAACTTACAGAGTTTATAGGGTCGAAGGGGATGTTGGAGAATGGCTGGAGTCACCCACCTTTCTTTGACAAATGAGGATCTGGCAGAATGCAAATGAAGGAAAAGGAAAATCACAAGATGATGGCATTTTGTCAGAGGAGAACCATTTCCGTAGAAAAGCATTGAAAAAACCCTTGAGAAACTGATAAAGGCTTTGACTTTTTTTCCAGAAAAATTATTTTCTTTTACTACATATGAAATGTGTTGTATCAGGAGAGCACAAATTTTGTCAGAAAATGCCTAAATCAACCTTTTTGCTTTTTAACTTCATTAAATAGGCAATGAAATAAACTTACCTTGATAAATTTTTGTTTTTCAAGACAAAATTCCACTCCAACATTTCTTCAGTGCTCGTGAAATTTTGAACTTCTTTTAAAGGGGATTTACTTTCAAAGGATTATTCTCAGAATTAATTATCCTCAAGTGATGTCTTATTAACATATAATTGTATTGAATTTTTGCATTTTACTTGTATGTGTTTTGTGTTTATAATTGTTCTGTAATTTCCAGGAAAATGTACTCTCTCCTCACCCCATTTAAAAAATCAAGCTTACTAATTTTATGACCTAAATCTTTTATATTTTTGTTTATTTTTCTCTAACTTATGTTCCCCAAACAATAATGGTATGTTGATGCTTCACAAAATTACCTTTTGTGTCAGTTTTTCTTTTGTATTTCCCAAGGATTGTCTTTTTTCTCTATATACTTAAATGAAATATTGTAAGCAACAGCGCAACTGAAGAAAGTTATACACTTATTTTAAGCATTAAGTGGTTCATGCATTTTTTTGTTCTTAAAGGGCTATGAGAATTGAGTGTTTGCTAAATATTGCACCATACCTTCATTTTGAGTTATATCCCTTATTACTGTGAAATGTCCCCTTCTGTTACATTTAGTGTTTTTTCCTAGATTTCTTTTTTCATTTAACATTCATTTTACAGTTATACCATGTCTATTTTTTTTTTTTTTGGTCTTTTTAGGGCCACACCCATGGCACATGAAGGCTAAGGGGTTGAGTCGGAGCTGTAGCCACTGGCCTACACCACAGCCACAGCAACACCAAATCTGGCCGCAGCTGTGACCTACACCACAGCTCATGGCAACACCAGATCCTTAACCCACTGAGCAAGGCCAGGGATCGAACCTACGTCCTCATGGATACTAATCAGGTTCATTTCCACTGAGCCCTGATGGGAAGTCCTTTTTTTTTTTTAAACGTGTTATATCACTTTTACTTTATATTTTTATCTTGTGAAAAACATACAGTTCATCCTTGAAAAATATATGTTTGAACTTCAGGGATCCACTTTCGTCGGACTTTTTCAGCAGTAAAACCTACAATGCCACATGATCCGCCCTTTGATGAATCCAAAGATGCTGTATCTTGGATGCCCAGAAATAGCGGATTCAGAGAAAGGTCGGGTATCGAGGGCGGACATTAAGGCATGAGGAGATTTTCCGCTGCCCTCAGAGGGTGGGCACTCCTAACCCCCAGGCTGTTTCAAGGCTCCTCTGTAGTTTTTGGCCTGACATGCTTTCGTGCCCCAATTTAAGAGACTTTGTCTGCTTTTGCCCTTATAGTGCATGCTACCCTGTCATCTTCACTCATGTTTCCTATTTTGTACACTTCTTGCTATCTCCGTTTTCTATCTTACGCTCTACAGACTATATTCTTTGATTTTATATTGGTCTGATAGTTCATGTAAATTCCAGGAGGGGTTATCTTTGGTGCCTCGGATTTGTTCTCTGATGTTTCCCCATAATTGTGGGGTTAGGAGCAAAGGGATAGTTGGGGGCTCCCCGACCCACCATCTCCCATTGGAGACAAAGTTTTCAGTACAGTTTATTTCCCCCTTCTGCACAATCTTAGTCCCTGAGGTTGTTACATTGTTACTTTTACATTCACTTTCAGTTTTGAAAGTAGATGTAAAATATTTAGACTTCACTACTTTGACAAATTTCAGTGTTTGTTGCTGGTTTCTTATTTTATTATTTAACGAAATTTTAATTATAGTTGCTTATGATGTCGTGCCAATTTCTGCTATACAGTAAAGTGACTCCGTTTTTTACATACCGTATATATATATGTATGTATACATATATACACATTGTATATGTGTGTGTGTGTGTGTGTGTGTGTACACACACACATTCTTGTTTATATTCTTTTTCATCATGGTTTGTCCCAGAATATTGGAGAGCGTTCCCTGTGCTATACAGTAGGACCTTGTTGCTGCTCTCTTTATGATGCTTCCCTTCCTGAGGCTGTTTTTGAGTTTATGATCCTGTGAGGATGTCATCGTGATGCCTTTACATGTAAATAAATGACTGCTTTCTTGGTATAAAACAGTTGACATTTAATTTCTATCGAGGGGGTACATCTTTAGCATATCACTGTTTTCTCTTAGGAGATCTTCAGACCTCGCTTCTGTTTTTCCTCTTCTTTAGGGACATTTTAAAAACAAATCGAATCTTTGTTCTCCATTCTCCATCTTCCATAACTCTCCTCTTTTCCCTCTTCTTCTCAATCTCTTTGTCCATTTCTTCTCAATTCTGGAAGGTATTCTTAAGTTTGCTCTCCTAATCACATACTGTTATTTATTGTCTTTAATGCTGGTTTTAATTCTACTACAACATTTTAAGTTTCCTAGGGATGTGTCACTCATTCCCCTTTTCATTTTTTTTTTCCTTTGCCTAGTCATCACTCTCTTGTTTTAGGATACTCTGATCATTATTTACAGAACCTATTATTTTGTGTCCTTTGGAATGCCCAACCAAGTTTTGAAAGTTTTCTTCTGAATTTTGCAGTAGTTCATCTTCAGAGCCAGGTTCTTCCCTGGATTCTTCCGCTTTCCAGGTTTCCTGTCGTTTAGGTGTGGCTTTTCCTCAGATGAACTCATTATTGTCCTTTTTACTTTGTGATAAAGAGTGAAATGACAGCCTTATGGACATCCATGTATTCAGGAAAATGTTAACATTTCATTCTTCTCTTAACGAAGAGAAAAATATTCCTCCTCTTAGTGCGTATTTTTTAAACTATCCTGTTAATTGTAATCGATACCATAAAATTTTTCTCCAGAAAAAAAGCCTTGCCTTTAATGACCTCCTTCAGAGCCCTGCAGAGATAATTTCTGAAAATGCTTTTCTTACATTTTGTTACAGAACTTTGCTTTAAAAAATGAACTTTCTTTCTTAGAATGATTTTACATTTACAGGAAAACTGAAGAGATAATACAGAAAGTTTTTATATACTTTTCATCTAATTTCCCTTATTATTAACACTTTATATTAGTATGGTGTATTTATCCCAGTTGGCAACTAATGCTGATAAATAACTCTTAACTAAAGGCCGTACTTTATTTACATGCCCTTAAGTTTTACCTAGTATCTTTTTTCTCTCTTCGAAGACCCCATCCAAGTTACCACATTGTATTTAGTCGTCCTATCTCCTTAGACTCTACTTGGCTGTGACAGTTTCTCAGACTTTTCCTGTTTTTAACGAGTTTTTTGGAGGAGTACTGGTTGCACATTTTGTGGAATGTCCCTCAGTTTGGGTTTGTCTGATAGTTTTCTCTTGATTTGAATGGGGTCATCGGTTTTGAGAGGAAGATCACAGGAGTAGAGTGCCATTTTCATCACATGTCAAGCGGGCCTGCTATCAGCATGACCTGCCACTATTCCACCTTAGTCTCGGTCACCTGGCTGAGGTTGTGTTTGTCAAGTTTCTCCGCTCTAAAATTACTCTTTCCACCTCTTTTCCGTATGGTGCTCTTGGAAAGGAACTCACTAGGTGCAGCTCACACTTAAGGAGTGGGGAGTTAGGTCCCACTTCCTCGAGTGTGGAATATCTACATAAAGTATTTGGAATTCTTCTGCACGGGGAATTTGTCCCTTATCACTCATTTCTTCAATCATTCATGTATATTAACATTGACTCACGAATATTTATTTTATACTTTGGAGATAATCCAAAACTTCTAAATTTTGATACTCACGGTGTTCTGGCTCTGGCCATTGGGAGTTTTTTCAATTAGCTTCTTCGACATTTTCTCATCGTTGTGGCTTTATTTTTTCCTCTTGAGCACTTCCTTATTTTCTGGTACTCTAAGATATTCTAGGTTCGTTTTGTATATTTTCTGCCTTAGTCCTGGAATCAGCCATTTCTGCAAAGAGCCCTGGTTCTTTTTACTGGCATGGTAGCAGAAACCAAGATTTGGGCACTAGGTGTTTTCAGAGCTACTGAAGTGTCCTTACGTCTGTGCCCTCTCAGCTGGCAGAGCAAGGACATATGTGTGTATACTAATATGTGTATATAAATATTTCTGTATGTAACTCCTTGTGTCTATATTAAGCTAAACATGCCGATGTCTCCAACTGCAACCCATTCCCACATGAATCATTCTAGCCTCCTGCCATTACATCTCTGTAAATTTCCACTCCAGAACCTTGGTTTACTTTTAAAATAACGTTTCCTTAAACAAAATGTCTGGATTCTATAAATGTGTCTGTGTCTGTGTATGTGTACTATATGCTCCTTGTAGAACATTTTAAAAAATTCAAGTGGCTGTGGAAGAAAGCCCAAATCTTACAGATTCGATCACTGTTAACGTTTTACCACATACGCAGTTACACATTTACACACATACACACACAATTTTATGAATGGAAACTGTAATCATACTGGATACACCATTTTTAATCTACCTTTTCCATTCAACAATGGATAATAGGAGTTCCCGCTGTGGTGCAATGGAAATGAATCCGACTAGGAGCCATGAGGTTGCAGGTTCGATCCCTGGCTTTGCTCAGTGGGTTAAGGATCCGGCATTGCTATGAGCTGTGGCATAGGCTGGCAGCTACAGCTCTGATTAGACTCCTAGCCTGGGAACTTCCACATGCTGCAGGTACAGCCCTAAAAAGACAAAAAGACAAAAACAAAAAACAATGGATAATAAACTTTCCCCCATCTTATCAGCTATTCTTAAAGGTCCTGGTTTTAATTACCTGCAGAATATTAGCCTGTAAAATATTTACATTTTAATAAGTTTTTGTATTATAAATAACTATCATAAATACTCCTAAACGTAAATCATTATACAAATACCTGATTTTTTATTTAGAATAATTTGTGGAAGTGAAATTACTGGGCCTTAGGGTAGGGCCATTTTAAGGAGAGTGATAAACAATGTCAAATTTCCTTCTAGAAAAGACAGCAGCAATTTAGCTTCCTACAAACATTGTATATGAGCCATTTGCTACATTCTTAGTAACACTTAGTAATATTGGACTAATTTTGGAAAATCATCAGTTGATTAATTAAATTGACATCTTGGTGTTATTTTACATTGCATTTACTTTATAACAAATGTGTCTGAATAGTCTTTTCCTAAGTTAATTGCCTATTCATATTTCCTCATTTCCATATTACTTACACCCTCGCCCCTTTTTTGAGTTAGGTATTTTTTTATTATTTCAAAATAGCATTTTAATTTTGAAGGAAATGCATATTCAACATAAAAATATGTTAAAAACAAAGAAAACTAATTTCCCATGATCGCATCATCCTTCTGAGTTCATTGCTAACATTTGCATTTTGAGGTGTCTATTTACACACCGGAAATCAATATTTTACATTTTATAAGTGGTTGAGTAGAATAATGGTACCCTGGCCCTCTTGTTTTACAGCCTGCTTACTAACCACTTAATATTATACCTTTACTATTTCCTTAGCTAACCCACAATGGTCTTTTTCTACTTAAAAGAAAAAAGCTCTTAGGGTTTAGGGTCTATGCATCTATGTCCATTTTCTGTGGCCTTCTTTTATCAGGAGGTCTGACTCCTCCAACCAGGTTGATAAGGACCCAAATCTGGACCGTCTCTTAATTCGATGACACCATTCTCTGTGCTACAAGGACTTCTATAGGGTTAGCATTCCCACATCCTGGAATTGTGAGCCACTTGTGTTCCCTTGAGCTGTTTCTGCTGCGACCCTGCTGCCTTCGGGGCAGGGGCGAAGGAGGAATGGCTACTCTCTGCTTTATCAGTACATTCCAATCATACATACAGGCTTGACTCTGAATTTCCCATAGCATAACTAAGATAGCCCTGCAACATTTCACAAAACTGAGACTCTGAGATAAAAGAAGGGTTACTGACCATAGAGAAGTTAAAACTAATTGTTGGGCTATTCTCAGAGCCCACAGATCTGAGTTCCTCCACCAGAGTCCCCAGCAGGCACTGCTCGAGTCCCTTCCTAGTCCAGGTAATTCTGCTGGAGTCCACCTCACTCACCTTTTCTCCAGTGGCTTCTTCTAGCGGCTTTCTCTTTTGAGGGGCCTCAGGTTCCCTCCTCACTGCAAGTACTCCTATGTCATCTCCAGATTAGTTACCTGCCATAGTGATTGACAGTTGTAAGAATAAACCTAGTGCCCTGCCCACAGGGGCGGGGCTTGTTTCTGGGCACCCTCTTCCCACAGATTGTAATGATCGGTCCATTTTCTTTCTTTTTCTTTTCTTTTTTTCTTTTTAGAGTCACACCGTCAGCATATGGAGGTTCCCAGCCTAGGGGTCGAATTGGAGCTACAGCTGCCAGCCCACACCACAGCCACGGCAATGCCGGATCCTTAACCCACTGAGTGAGGCCAAGGATCAAACACGCAGCCTGACGGTTACTAGTCAGATTCGTTTTTGCTGTGCCACAATGGGAACTCCGATCAGAACATTTTCTGACATCGAGTTATTCAGTAAAAAACTGAAATCCTGCTAGAGACTAGCAGAAATTTAAAAAGATGAAGGCATAAATCTACTCGTTGCAATATTATTTGTAACTGCAAAAGACTCTCCATCTACAGGGACCAAATGAGTAAAGCGGGGTATTATGCAGCTGTAAGTGCTTCTAAATAATGCTAAAAAGTGATCTACAGGATGTGATATTTAGTGAGAAAAGCAAGGTAGAGAAAAGCGTGTGCATATACTAACGTTTATCCAGGAAAGGGGGTATATGGATGTATGTGCATCTTTATTTATGTTAAGAATTCAACAATAAACTATGAAATAAAATAGTTACTTATATGGGGACAGAGGGAATGAAGTGGGGTGGGGGAGGAATGGTAGCCTTCCCTAAATATACTTTGCTTATTGATTTGACTTTGGAGCCATGAAAATCCTCATACAATTAAAATTTTAAATAAAAATAAAAATGTAATCTCTAAACATGTAAATCAAAATGTACCCAAACGATGCTAAATGTGCAGTGAGTTGTGGTGACTTAACCAAGCTCAGAGAAGTTATTTCAAGTGATTTTGAAACAAAGCAATGTGGCTGGACATCCCTTGTGGGATGGACCCTAAGAATTAAAAGAACTACAAAAACTTTCTAGCATTGTTCATTAAAAAGATCTCGAAATATTGACCAACCTGTAGTTACAAGCTGGTATTCAGTTTATAGTATCTTGATGCCATTTCTCAGTGACAAGAACCAGGGATCGGTTGGGGAAATTGTGGACTCCAGAGGCAGGAAGTGGTCACAGTGTCTGAGCATCTTTTCCTACCAGAAAGCCAGGATGCATTCAGAGATTCAGGAACCAAATGCAGGAGGCTCCTGCTGGTCAAAACAGGAGCGGTTTGAGCCTCAAGAAGGGGAACAATGACAATGGGGCTCATAATATTAAAATTCATGAGCTCATAATGACAATAAAAAAAAAACTGATCTTTTGGAGGGTCTTAGAGAACCAACTCATGATCTGGAAAACATAAATAAAAGTTTAATGAAGCATGTAGCCAGCTTTTCCTTTACGGATAGGCCTTAGGGCAACCAAAGTGTTGTTCATGGAAGATTTCATAGAAATATCCCGCTGATGAATAAGGAAGGAATGATAGGCGATCACCATTTTGCAACTATAATGAAATGTGATCTAGGTAGAGCTCACTGGTGGCTGCTAAAAATCACAAAAAGAAAGACAGGCAGACACTATGTGCCTTCTGGTGGGGGTGTACAAAGCCAGGTCTGACATAGTCTTGCTCCTGAAACAAACCCCAATCTAGATCTAGCTACCACTGTATAGGAGATAGTGGATACAGAAGCACAGGCTAAATAACCCTGCTGACAAATGATCAAGTTTCTCTGACAAATAAATTGCAAGAAAAAAAAAAAAAGGGCAAGGATTGTGATATATATAAACCAGCTGTGAAAAAGTACTTATGAGACGACTGAGGAAATTTGGACATCAACTGAATATTTGATATCTAAGACTTCGTGTTACTCTGGGGGCGATGGTGTGTGGTGGTTACGTGATACTAGTTGTTCTAAGTTATGGGAATTGACATATTTTCAGATGAAGTGATGTAATTTCTTAGACTTGCTCAGAAATAATCTAGCATGTGGGGTGAGGCAACGGGGCAGTAGGGATGAAATGAGAACTTGGACTGGTAGTTTTTATAGCTAGGAATGGGGATGTGCAGGCTCACTGCATTAGGCTCTCTACTTTTGCATAAGGATTGGAATTTTTTTTAAAAAAGTAAAAAAAAAAATAAATGAAGAAGGAGAAGAGGAGGAGGAGATAAAGAAGGAGGAGGAATCCCCCTACAGAGCTTCTTCAGTAAACTCAAGTTGCGTTCCCTGAGGATTCCTCCAGAAGCCTATGGTGAAGAAAGATGCTCTCGGGTCCTGTGGAGGGGCCTCTGAGCATCTATTCCTGGGCTCCTTTGAAAGGGACTTTGTGAATGAGAACTCACCTCCAAGATGTAAGAATTATGCTAAGTCTATTTAGAAAAGCGATATTTGTGTACAATCTTCAAAGACACAACTTTACCCACAAGAGAGGCAACCTTTTACACAATTCTGCAGAACAGCAATTCTCAAAGAGTGGTCCAGGTCCCTCAGGGTCCCTGAAACCATTTGAGGTATCCATATGGTCAAAACTATGTTCGGGAATTCCCATGATGGTGCAACGGAAATGAATCCGACTAGAACCATGAGGTTTCGGGCTTGATCCCTGGCCTTTCTCAGTGGGTTAAGGATCTGGCGTTGCCGTGAGCTATGGTATAGGTCGAAGAGGCAGCGCGGATCTGGTGTTACTGTGGCTGTGGTGTAGGCCGGCAGCTGTAACTCTGATTCGACCCCTAGCCTGGGAACCTCCATATGCCACGGGTACGGCCCTGCAAAAACAAAAAGACCAAAAAAAAAAAAAACCCTATGTTTGTAGTAATACCAAGATATTTTTGCCTTTTCACTCTCATTCTCTCACCAGTGTATGGAGAACTTTTGTAGAACTTTCATGATTCTCGTTAACTTTACTGCTCTGGCAACTAATGGAGTGTGTTGTGTGCTTGTGTGTTACTTTTATGTACAGCGATTCCCATTTAAATTTTTTTTCAACTGAGTTTCTAATACAGTTAATATCATATGTAGCTATAATCCGCATAAATACAAGCTCTTTGGTGTTCCCGGCCATCCTGAAGAGTGTCAGTGGATCCTGAGGCCAAAAGTTGAGAGCCTCTGATAGAGTTTCGTCACTTGAAGCCACACTGATAAGACACATCTATTTCACAGTAATGTCATTGATTTACTACGTATGAAAAATTTTGCATTTTGATCTTTCTAGACAAGGAAGTGTTGTGTCAACAAACTTAAGTGCAACTGTCTTCTTTCTACAACACACACACACACACACACATATAGAGATACACAACTGAAAAACCGATATTGCTTGCTTCCCAGGATCCACCCATCTCCTTCCCCGAGATGTCAAAATCACAAGATCAATTCTTACGTCTTTAAGTCAAGACTTAAAGCCAAACAGGTGGGTAGTCTCTGTAAGAAATAACTTTTTTCCCATGCACATAACCCACAGGAAGTCTGGGTCTGATTAAGGCAACAGACCATCTCCCTGCCCTTTCGGGAGCTTATCTCTAGGATTGTGACCTCTACTTCTTACCTCTGTAAAATGGGGCCAATGGTTCTTACCTTGTTGAAATGACAAAATGATGCAATGTGCCTATAATAATTGAATTCTGCACACAGTGTCTAGAAGAGTGGCAGATTCACTCCACTGAAAATCCCTGGAAACAAAAGATGGCCATACATGTACAGCACACAGCTCAAGGCAGCTGCTCATGAGTGGCAGCCGCCATTACTGACCACACCCTTTCGAGAGTCCTTGTCACTTGCTGTAGCCCTTCTCACTCAAACAGGGTTCCATTTCATCTACCGTTTCTACCTGGCCCCCCGTGGTACCACACTCTATCTAGCTTAGGTTTGGTAACCATCATCCTTTCATTACAGTCACTTCCTTCCATATACTCAACTCCACGTTGCCTCTCTCCTTCTACCCAATTCCCAGGGTGAATTCCACCCTTGGTTAAACCCAGTGTCCAGGGTGCCTCTGAACAGCTCAGTGTCATTGGGTAAATCACAACCATGCTTACTGGTCTGACGGCTCTGATTAACATATGACCATGAGCCACATTGCTGTGTTTTCCTAGTCAGTCTTCTCTTCTCCCCAAGTCCAGTTTTCATGTTTCAAAATCTTTATGCAAACATCTAACACTTGAAAAACTATATATTTTTGGTCTGAATCTAGGTAGCCTGCGGAGTGAAAAGGGGTGTTGTTAGCAGTTTTGGAAGGGGAACCACAGACTAAAGAATACTGTTCCAGGCAAATCACATTCCCCTACCTGATACATTTCCTTTCCCCTCAATTTCATCTGATGATTTCATGGCTTACTTCCTGGAGAATATAGAAATAATAGAAGGGAGTTCCAAATTTGCCAATGACTTCACCTTCAGCCGTGTGCTTGGCCTGACTTGTTTTTCCAAAGAATGGTATATTAGCTTCCTGTGCTGGTCATAACAACTTGCCACACACTTGTTGGCTTATAGCCACAAACATGTATTTTCTCACAGCCCTGGGGTCTAGAAGTCCGAAATGGAGGCGTCAGCAGGCCCACAGACCTCCATTGGCTCTGGGGAAGAATTCTTCCGTCCTAGTCTCTGGTGATTGCTGGAAATCCTTGGCATTCCTTGGCTTTTAGACACGTTGCTCCAATCACTGTTTCCATTGTCACATGGCCTTCTCTCTATTTCTTTCTGTCTGTCTCTATTTTTAGGTCACTAGTTATTGGTTTAGGGCCAGCCTTAATCCTGTATGATCTCATCTTAACTAATTACATTCTTTGAATAAGGTTACATTCTGGGGCTCCAGGTAGACATGGGTTTTAGGGGGACAGTATTCAACTCTATACACTTTGACCTTCTGCATCTCCTCTCTGTTGGCCTTTTCAAGGACTCTGCTTCTGCCCTTCTCTGTTCTCTCTTCTCTCTACTACACCATGTCCTCCTCTTTGCTGTGTCATTCCTTTCATTGTACAGACATGTTGTATGATCTATATTGAAAACCCTTCCTGCATCTAATGCCTCTGCTCCATCTCCTGACCCACTTCTCTGCTCTTTATAGCAAAAGACCTTGAATGAGTCACCTATGCTCAGCATCTGTACTTCCTCTCTGCCCAAGCTCTCCTTTACTTCTAGTCTAGCTTTCAACTTCACTGCTCCACCAAAACTGGTTCTGGCAGGGTTGCCAGAGATTCCATGTTGCCAGATCCCATAGTCACTCCCCTTCTTACCCAACTTCCCATTGACACTGAATTATCTTTCCTCTGTCTGAACACACTTCAGTCTAGCTTTCCACTTTACTGCTCCACCAAAGCTGGTTCTGGCAGAGTTGTCAAACCCTGTCTGTCACATGGCTCTGGGATCCAACACTCTCTTGGTTCTCTCCTGTTTGCATCCCCCGTCTCAGACTCCTCTGCTGGCTCCTCCCCCTCTTCTTGACTTCTAAATGCTAAACTGCTCTAGGGTTCCATCCTAGGTCCCCTTTCCTACCTGGGCACAGACCTTTCCATCCAGGTGCTGATCACTGCCACTATATCCAGCCCGAGTTCCCGACTCACATGTTGAGTACCTGCTCATCTCCACTTGGATGTCTAAATGCACCTCAAAATTAGCACGTTCTAAAACTGAACTATTGATGTCCCCTTACCTGACCCTAATGCAAATATAAATACCTGGAAAATATGTTTCTCCCCAGTTTTCCCCATCTCAGTAAATGGCACCTCTATTCTCCCACTCACACCAAAAATTCGGGATTCTTCTACTTTCCTCATAATCCACGTATGTATCCTCCATATACCTCCAATCCATTTCTCTTGGTCTTGACACTTTCCCCCTTAGTCCACACCCCTAGGGTCCTACACCTGCACTTCCGGGATGGTGGCCAGTATCTCCCCCCCTCCCATGGTCCATCTTCATTCCAGTTCCCGCCTAGGGGCCAGGCCATCCAATCATATCATGCCCTTGTTCAGAGCTCCCCCAATGACCACACACATCACTGAGAATGAAATCTCTTTCCTTACCTGGAAATATAGCCTGCCCTTGGTTAGCTCTCAAGCTGACCTCTACCTGTGCTCTTTCTTGCCCACTTAGCTTCAGCCCCTCACTTAAGAGGACATACTAAGCCTCTTCAGCTCCAGGGCTCAGCCTTTGCTGTTTTCTCTCTCTGACATTCTCTGCCCTCTGATCTGATTTGTATTCGCTCTCACTTTCTTTCAGGTTTCAGCTCAAATGTCACTACTTTAATGAGTTCTTGCCTAACCTCCTTATCTAAACCAGCACCCTCTCCCAGCCCCGGCACACCCCCGTCTCCGTTCCTCTGTCTCTTTCCCTGGCTTCGTTTTTCTTAGAAGTGTTCAGTAAGTACGTGAAATAATAATAGATATGTCATGATGCTTTCTTGGTTTATTCACTGTCTCCTGCACTGTACTGTAAGCTCCTTGAGGGCAGGGCACTATTTGTTTTGTTCAGTGAGAGTAACAACCAGCATGCTGTAGGCCCTGAATAATTATGGCTTTACATCAATTACTATTATTATCATCATCACCATCATCATTATTATTAAAGTTAAAATCAATGCTAAAGATAAGTTTAGTAGCAATGGTTTCTACATGGCTTCAGAACAACATTTTATTTGAAGGTTTTATTTGAATTAATGGCTTTCTACAGGAATCTTGAGCATTCAGAGATATTAGTGACACATATAAGTTGAAACTGGTGGAATTCC
Source organism: Phacochoerus africanus (assembly GCF_016906955.1). NCBI lineage: Eukaryota > Metazoa > Chordata > Mammalia > Artiodactyla > Suidae > Phacochoerus > Phacochoerus africanus. The sequence goes on from NC_062551.1 coordinate 7,376,893, forward strand.
TATCATGGCTCAGTGGAAACCAATCTAACTAGTATCCTTGAGGATGCAGGTTCGATTCCTGGCCTTGCTCAGTGGGTTAAGGCTCCGGCGTTGCCATGAGCTGTGGTTGTAGGTCGCAGACACAGCTCAGATCTGCCGTTGCTGTGGCTCTGGTGTAGGCCAGCGGCTACAGCTCTGACTCGACCCCTAGTCTGGGAACCTCTGTATGCTGCAGGTGTGGCCAAAAAGACAAAAAAAAAAGGTTGAAACTGGTAAGAGTAGTTGTAATATTAGTTATAACGAGTACCATTATTCAGCCCTTCTTAGCTGCAGGTGCTTTGCATGAATTATCATCTATCCTCAAAACAACTCCGTGGGTTATCCATTACCTCAGTTTACAGATGTGGTGTGGTGGTTTTAAAATATGGCTACACATTCTTTGAGAGTCCTACCTTTAGAAGGCAGAGGCTAATTCATCTCTCCGTGAGCGTGGGCTTGGCTAGCTGCTGCCAAATCCCTAAGCTACAGAAACTGTGAGATGAGGAATGGCTTTTGTTTTAAGCAACTAAGTTTGGGGGATCATTTATTGTGTAGCAGAAACAATAAACACATTTAGAAATGGAAGGACAGAGGGGTTAAGTAAAGAGTGTCATAGCAGGGATAATTCAAGAAATGGAAACCAGGCAATCTGAACCTAGAGCCCATGTGTTCAACAACCCCACTATACAGGAGGTCAAGATCATGTCTCTAGTAATACCAGAAGGAGATTATTGCCACTTTCTAATGTCACTGTCAGGGCAATGGATACAATTTGCCCTTGGATATTAAACTGGCTGTTCTTGCTCCATTGCAAGGCCATGTTCTAGGCAGCCACTGTCCTTCCTTCTAAGTTCCCTTTCTACTCCAGGCTCGCCTAGCATACAGTAAACATCTATCTCCCCAGCATCCTTTCCTCCATCCCTTTGGGCTTCTGCTCAACCTCAGTTCCATTCAGGTAACTCTGGTAAAGCTGCCAGTCACTGCACCTACCCCGCCCCATTAGTGGGCATGTGACTCGAGCTGGCCAATCACAGAATACTCTCAGTGACTGGCTATAGTAATTGGCCAACATAAGAGCATGTGGTCTGTATTGGCCAATCAGAGCCTTCCCCTAGGATTTAGAAATACTGTATGAGGTCTCTAAGCTGGGATGATGTGGGCTGTCATATTCTCAGCTGCTTGGAGGAAGTCCACCTTCAACAGGAAGGAAGCCAGCTGGGGAAGGAGGCAGAGTGAGAGAGACATTTCCTATCCTTGGAGACCCCGAATCCAGCCAACCCCGAGAGCAATTCCATCCTTTTCTAATATGTGTGAGTCCATAAATTCTTTGTTTTAACTTAGTTTAAGTTTCTACCAGTTACCCTTAATTATGACTGGTATGAAGAGTCTATCTCAGTTGGTGGACAATAGTAGGTATCTTCCATTCTCTGTGAGCAAGAGTGGTTCTGTGCCATCTGAAGAACCTGGAGCAGTTCATGACGGACGGGGAGCTCAGTCACTCAGTTTGAAACCTTAGTCATCTCTGTATCCTTTCTTTCCTTTGTTGCTCATCCCTTCCCTCAATTCTGCATGCACACGTGTGTGCACGTGCACGTGTGCACACACACACACACACACACATCCTGTTAGTCATCAAGTCCTGCTGATGTGGATCAAATGCTTTATGGAAGTAGGTGGAGTAACCATAATGAAAGTCTGTGGCCGGCGGGTTCTTCCTTCTGAACATCCTGCAATTCCAGTTTTTCTTCTTCACTTCTACCGCCACCGCCGTGGACCACTGCAACTGGCCTCCCTACCTCTAACCCCAACCCCATTTCTCATGTCTCTTCTAGAATTTGTCTTCTAATGCACACTTTTAATTGCCCATGCCTCGGATGGATTAAAAAATGTTCACCAATTTTTCATGGCTGCCTGGCCAAATTGCAGGCTTCTTAGCTTGATGTTCAAGACCCTCCACGAACAGACCCACCCTCGTTATCCAATGGCCTGAGACTTCCTCGAATCAATCTTCTAGTCTTTTCACTCCTGCCCGCCCCACTGCAGCACTGCCTACCCCTTCCCCTTCCCTCTTTCTCCAGAGCAAAACGCTGTCCCTCCTTTGCCATAAGCGTTCAAGATCCATTTTGTCACCGCCACCCCCATAAAATATTCCGAGTGTGCCAATCACAGTGAATATCCCCTTCTGGGAACTCTGTAAACAATTGTTGTCTAGACTAAGGTTTTTTAAACTGTGCTCGCATTCCCAGGGAGTATTTGGCCGGCGCAAGTGAAGTTTTTGGTGTTTTTGTAAAACTACTGATTATATATTCAAATTTGGCTGAGCATATTATTTCCAAACCCAGTTTCTTTCTTGCCTTCCACTTCCAAATTACATCCTCATGCTATGGTAGTGCATTTATTCCCAAGTACAAATTAAGGATCATTAAAATTTGTTTTGTGACCTACAGATAGAGAACCACTTATTATTATTTAAACCATGACCATTGGGAAAATATCAGTATGAATATGGATATAGAGAACTCATAACAATTTCCAGTTTCTAAACCAAATACACTTTATTTCCACAGTCTCCCTCCCCCCCCCTTACTATTTTAATGTTGGATTTTAACTAGAAATTGGCATAAAATCTGTTTTATTGATATAGTCCCACAAATACTGTGTACCCACTCTGTCAGGAATAGGGATAGATGCTTGTGATTCGAAGATAAAACAAGGAAGAGGATGCGTTTTCCAGATGGATTCAGTGGGGAAGGACGTTCTAGGCAGAGGGAACAGCATATGCAAACTCACGTGTCCTAGAATGAGCCGGACAAGAAAACTTTGTGGATTTTTTTAAAAACTGAAACATTTGGTGACTTTTAAAAATGGACAAGCCCTGGATTAAACCCTTCCCTTTGTTGTAATTTCCCCTTGCCATCTCCTTCTTCACAAGGGCAGTTCAGGGTCCAAATTCAAACACAAATAACCTTGTGGAATTCTGCTGGGAGAGGCCACTTCAAATATACAGAGATCCTTTGTTTACTTCTCCCATTCCCTTGGGTGCGTGTTACCATCTCCAGTTTAGAGATGAGGAAAGCAAGGCTCAGATGGGTAGCGTGACTTGGCCAAAGTCTCACAAATAGGAAAGGACCGAGGGAGGATGTGAGTTAAGTCCACGTCACAGCTGGAGAAAGTGACCAGTGGTGGGGGGACGAGGAAGACCTTTCTTCCAATTACAGAACAGCCTGCCTGCCCAGGTCCTGAGTTAATTGTATCTCAAACAGAAAGGTGACCCCTTATTCCCCAAGTAGGAAGACATGACAACGCATTTGCATTTCAGAGAGCTTCCCAGGTCCCTCCTTCGCTGGAGCCTGGCACATAGTAGGAGCGATTTTTTTTTTGCTCCCTTTTGCCGAGTGACTGAATCCTCCTCACGGTCGTGTGGTTAATCTCTCCTCTTGCTTTCAAAGTCCCTGGTGGGCAGGGTCCCAGTCATGCCTACCAAGGAACACAATGCAGTTGGGTAGACGTTTGGAAGATGTTTGTTGAATAATGGATGAAATGGATGGTGAATGGATGGGGGCTGGGGGTGGTTGGAAGAAGGCCACGCCCGGCTCTGAGGACTTTCCAGGATTTACCGGGGTGCTGTCCTGGCTCTCTCGGGAGCCTCTGGAGGGGTCATTTCGTCCCTCCTCCCTCCACATCTCACTAACCAGACTGGAGGGAGGGGCCCTGAAGCCGGGGAGGGGCCCCCAGAGCCCCGAGGGGCCAGGTCTCCCGGGGAGGGGCCCCTCGCTCCCCGGGATGCGGGGGAAGAGGTGAGGCCCCCGGGCCGGCCGAGCCCGCAAGGGGCTCCTTCCCCACCGGGCCCCGCAGCCCTCTACCTGCCTCCCGGCCGCCCCTTCGCAGCCGGGGCCGGGTGCGCTCGGCGGGCACCTGGCCCGCCACCCCCGGGGGGCCCCGCCGGCCGCCGCCGGGGCCCGCCCAGGGCGGCGGGGCGGGCCCGGGCGCTCCCCGGCTCCGGGACCGGTCCCCCGGGGCGCGGCCGGGCGGCCGCCCCCGCCCCCCCCGCCCGGGGGGCCGGGCCGGGCTCCCGGGGGGCGGGGACTCGCCCTGTGGCAGCAGCAGCGTCCGGGCCGGCGGCGGGCGCGGGGCAGCTTCCTGCAGGCGGCGCCGGGGCGAGCCGTTGCCCGCCGCAGCCACCGCCGCCGGGTCGCCGGGTCGCGGGGGCCGCGGCGCTCGGGCCGCGTCGGTGCCTCCCGGGCGCGCTGCGCGGCCGTCGCTGCTGCCCGCGCTCGTGCCGCCGCCGCCGCCGCCGCCGCCGCTGCCGGTTACGCCAGCCCCGCCGCCGCCCGCTCTGATTCTGCGCATAGGCAGCCCCCAAGCCTGTCATTCTGCAAAAACACAGTTTACTCAACACACCACACACACACACACTCACACACACACGCGCGCACACACACGCGCACACTGGCCCCCTCGCGCACACGCACGGAGGGCGCGAGCGAGCAGACGCGCACACCCGGCGAGCCAAGTTCCGCAGCCTGGCATGGCTTCTGGGGACCTTTACGAGGTACGGGGACGCGGGGGCGCGGGCCGGCCCCAGCCCGCGGGCGGCGGGCGGGCGGCGGGCGGCGGGCGGCGGGGACCGGGCCGGGGCCGGGGCCGGGCGCGAGCCGGAGTTGCCGAGCCCGCGGCGGCGGCGGCGGCGGCGGCGGCAGCGGCGGCCGGAGGGCGGCGGGGGCCGGGCGCGCCTCCCGCCCGCCGCCCGCCCGCCCTCCCGCGGCGCCCGCGCCCGCTCCCTCTTTCTCTTTCTCTCGCACACACACTCTCTTACTCCATCTACTTTGCGGCCTTGGAGGGGAAGGAGGAAGCCGGGCGGAGCCGGGGCGGGGGAGGTAGCGGTCCCAGGGAGGTGTTTCTCGCCCGACGAGGCGCCTCGAGTGCAGAAAGTACAGGTAAAAGTCGGCGCCGGACGTGCCGAGAATGCGGGGGGCCGCGCGGCGGCCGGCGGGGGTGCGGGGCCGGGGGTGCGCGGCCCGGGTTGGGCCGGGGGCGCGGGAGGGGAGGGGAGCGGGCCGACGGAGTGGAGCCCGGCCGGAGCCAGCCGGGGTCCTGGGGGGGGCGGCTGCGAAGGGGGCGGCCGGTTAGGGGCCCGGGAGACACCCTCTAAACCGCTCCCCCGGGCCACCAGGCCACCTCCCCCCTCCCCCCACCTGCTGCCCCCGCCACCAGCTGGGGGCTGGGGCGTGGGGGCGGTCCTTGCGGGTGTCGTGCTCACCGGGGACGAGAGGGGGCGCTGTAGAGGGTCCTTGGTGGAAGGAAGAGCACATGGAAGTTGGTGGTGGGTGGTAACACTGTTGCTGGAGGACATGGGATGCCAGCTCTGCTTCCAAGGCCAAGTGTCACCCTCAGTGGATACCTGTCTCCAGGTCCACACAGGTAGTGTCCAGCATCCGATACTTTGAAAGCGTCTCAAAAGTGGTCAAGGAAGACATCAGTCTGGCATCTTTGAAACAATGGAGAAATAGCCATGGCCTCTGGGAGCTAGATTTTTTTAGCTCTGGACAGAAACATTCTTGCTTTTGGATTCCCGACAAGTGGACTAAACAAGAAGCAGCCACCTCTCCCTGGGGAGAATGCCCCAAAGAGGTGTTGACCTCAAGAAAAGGTTGAGGAAGCTAAGAAACCAGCCATCTTCAACCAGAAGGCCTGCTGATCCTCCAAGAAACCAGACTCAGAGCTCCGCCTGGACCTGGATTCCCCTGCACATAAATCCATTAACTCTAGCCCTGGTTCTTAAGGCTTTTGGCTAAATTGAGATGAGCACCCCAAGGGGTGGAATTAACCTTCTGGGTAAGGGATTCCAGGGGTGATTCACACACAATGAACTTCTTCCTCTGGGCCTTCTGGACACCTGAAGCTTTTCAGGTGGTGGATTTGCTGGCTGGCGAGACAGAAGAATGGAGAACAGGCAAGGTACCATTCCAGCTTCCTGGGCAACCAGGGCCTTTTGGATGATTCTGGACTTGATGAGGCCCAGTCATAGACCACTAGCCCATGGGCTCAGGTGCCATGTCATGAGAGGAGAGGTCCATGTAGTGACAAGTTGAGACCCCCTGCCAACAACCAGCACTAACTCCGTTTGTGCGTGAGCCACCTTGGAAACAGAATCAACAGTCCCAGTCAGGCATTCAGATAATCTCAGCTCCAGTCAACATCTTGACATAAAGCCCCTGAGAGATCCTAGGGCAGAACCATCCAGCTGAGATGTTCCTGGGTTCTTTGAAAGAATGATGCAGCTTGGCCTCTTCTCTACTCTCCTGCCTTCCTCATCCCTATGCTGATGGAGAAGATGAAGTTGGATAGAGTCAGATTGGATAGAGTCAGATTGTGGCCAATGGGTCACCCAAGTACTGTGGCCTGTTTCAGGATGGTGGAGCAATTTCTGAAACCAAAAGTTGAAGCACAGTAAAATGGGATGTTTGATTGAGCTTCTTGAAGTATAACCAGCACTGTTAAGACATTGGCCAAAAGTAGGTATTGTTCAGGGGTAAAGCTCATCTTGGGAGCCTGGATTTTTCTGCCTGTTGTATTGAGTCATCTTAGAGCTGCTGACCTTGCCTGGGTGAAAAGTTGCATCAAGAAGGCATTAAGAGGACGTATTAGGAGCTGTCAATATTTCTCCCTTTGAAGTTTGGAACTTAGGAACCTTCTGGGGATAATTTCTTGTTTAATGTTCATCCGAAATGCCCTCCTTAAAATTGATAATTATAGTTGCCAGATGAGTCTGTTAAGAGGGGCGTTTTCACACCAGCCTACTGGAAGTATTTAAGCACCTCAGGGGTTCTTATTGAAGTTCAGGAAGCAAGACAATAATAATAATTACTTCCGTGATAGTAGGTACTAGATATAAAATAGTTTTCTTGTGGCTGATCATTTGCGTAGTCATTACTAAAAGGGCTAAATTGCATTACGAGAATATAACCAATGTCAACATTTTTATAGCCTCTGTCTACGTTACATAACGTGTACTGAGGAATTTAATTTGTTGTCTAAATTTAGCTGTAAAAACAATTAAGAAGTGCTGAATGTACATTAGCATATGTATTTCTAACTATAAACTTGGTGTTGGTGAAAAATGCGATGTCGATTTAAGGATAAAAATTGGAATATCTGGTACATCGACCTTTAAAGAAAAAAAGGAGAAGAAAACTGATACTATATTAATTAAATATTATACTCACGAGTATATAACATGGCTTCTCCTAACCGCGGGCCAAGAAACCACATTTGGAGTAGGCTAACAACTGTTGCCTTTGGAATTGATGCATTTCCCCTGTGTGTGTGCTGACACTATCCTTGATCCTTCATGGGGAAGATGTGATGTGGATTATAGAGATTCTTCAGCTTCTCATTGGTACTTCAGACAATTGTTAAGAGCGAACCTTCCCTGAATAGCATCTTTTAAGGAAGAGGTGCTGGTTTTAAAGATGCCAGCAAATGAATAGTTTGGTTACATAATGGTACTCTTTGATCCTAATGAAGACATATGGAAGCAAGGTCAGTTTCTAAAATTTTGGCTCTTGGATTGTTCTACGTTGCTTCCCCTGTAGCTGAGTTATTACCTTCTGGTGTATTATGGCCATCACCTATAGAAAGGTGATCTTTTATATGGGTCGATCCTTTTAGAATCGTGAAGAGTCGTGAAGTGGTAGTCTGTGAGCCAGGTCTAGTCCATCTCTGCCCTGAAGATAGGTGAGAAAAATGGATTTGCGTACTTTTAGATGGGCCATGTGATAGCTAGTTTATAGTTGTCCTGGTGCGCCCTATTACCAGGTTCCCTTTCTGTTTCACTCTTAACATTACTTATCTGGGTCCAACAGGCATTAGGGTTAGCACCCCTAGGATGCTAGTCAATCATTCGCTAAGATGTTTGGGTATCAGGAAGACATAATCAAATACTTGTTGACCGAATCAATGAACAAAAGACTGGCTTATGTATCGATGAAGTGCCTTGGCTGACCTTTGTTACCCTGTGTTGAGTGCAACCTTCTGTTCTCTTTCTGCTCTGGCTTGTGGTCTCTCCTTGGTGGTCACACCATGTGTAGGGGTTGCTCTCAGTTCCCTCTGGAAGTGTGGCTGAGTCCCCTTCCAGAGAGCTGGACTACTATTCATTAAGATTGAACGCATCTCAGCGTCAGCGTTGTGGTTTTCTTTGTGGCTGTTGGGTGGTATTTTTATACCCTTTCCCTTGTGATTAAGCTGACCTCATGGAAGAGGTTCCATTTTGTTGGCAAAAATGTTCAAAGAGAATGCTGCACGTCTTTGGAGGTTGGTAGGAGCTAAGTGGAAATTTATGCAGATGGGCCTAACAGTGGCAGTTCCTGGTGACTGTCAACATTTAGTTTATTTATACTTCCAAATGTTCTATCTTAAAAGGAAGAAAGGTGTCAGATAGGTTTTTTTTGAGAGGGGAGGGGATTGATATACATGCATGCATCTGTATCTATCTCATATATTCATGTGTGATGAAACATATTTGTGTGTGTATGTATATTAAAAATACTGCTTTCATTGCATTCAAAATAAATAACAATAATAATAGGATTTTAGTTTTGTTGGAAGAAATTTAGCTAAAAACCAGTGCTACTACAGTGCCTTTTCTCTATAGCACTATATATGCACCTCGTGTCCTGCAGAATCACACCCTGAAAATAATGGCTCATGGGAGAACCAGGGTTGAGGCCAACTTTGGAAAGCCCTTGGAACTTTGTAACTAGAAACAAAAACAAACCCAAATGTAATAAAAACATAGCTCTCTGTTCAATCTCCATCTGGCTGCCATTTGCCCTCACCAGCTCGGTCCATCCTTTATGGCCTTCCTCTTGGGCCAGGTACTCCTTCTTCTCTGTGGATTGCAGACCCCATTCACTTCTCATCGAGACCGTTTTCACTGACAGTTACATCCGGCCCAGAGCACAGCCCTCTGCCCTCATCTGTACAGGGAGAAAGCTTTCTGTAGCTCCTTCATCTGTAATTTGCAGCTTTGCCGGTTGGGTTAACCTAGTGGAAAGGCAGTCGTTCTTGAAGCCACCACAGCCACTACTCATATGGAAGATGGGCCCTTGAGTGTGTTTCCAGCTTTGTTCTGACATGTCTTCAAACATCGCTGTGGCTTTCTCTTTCCTTGTGAGAGCTCGTTCCTGTGATTGCTTCAGAATATTAACACTATGAAAAATCAGGTGAGAATCCACACACCCCGTTTTACTGACATATTCCCCTACTTACCAGTCGTGCCTGAGGTAAAAACGAGTCATTGCAGAATGGACGGTCGGTGATATAACTTCTTGAATCTCTGCACCAGTTTTTGAAGAGGCAGATATCATCAAGGAATGTATCGGAAGAGTTGAATTGATTCCTTGGCACATAGTAGGCACCTGCTGAACACTGAGTGCATTTCTGATTCTCCCAGCTTTTGGAAGTTATTTTAAATTATTCTCTGTGGGTGGATATCAGCGTATTTTCCAGTACCATCAACTTATGTGTGAAGTCATTCCTCATCCCATAAAATAATTTCTTTGGAGGCTTAAAGTGTTTTTGAAAGGCGTTAATACAGCTTCTTGCAGCCAGACCAATCGCTAAGGAATGATTCAGGCACGGTGATGGTCGAAGAGCTCAAGTTTTGGAGACACACATTTAACTTCCAAAGATGTGGGTCCTTCTGCATCTCGTGCCTGGTGGAGAGGTGGAGGTGCGGCTGAGTTCATCACACCATCATCCATCTGCTCATTTCACATTAACCGAACACCAAATACATTCCAGGCGCTACACTAAGGAAACAGTGAGATTCTGCCCCTGAGCCTATGGTCTGGTGTGCGATACAGTTAAGAAAATAGGCAGTTTACAGTGCGGTGGGAAAAGTGTTAGTACAGGGAAAGATGGGGTTCTGTTGGAGTGTGAGCCTTGGAGGAATGAGAGAAGACCGTCCAGAGGAGGTGATGACTATGGGGCAGTTGAAATTAGGAAATGGGCATGATCAGGTTTGCAGGACTTAGAATATTTTTTTCTGCTTTGAAAGCAATTTATGTTTACCGTTGCATCTTGAAAAAAATATAAGCATGGGAAAAAATTATAATACCTCAGATAACTATTATAATTTAGCATGCACTTGATATTTATTAAATACCAGGGTGCTATCTAAATTAATTAAAATGTTAGTTTTGTTGGTGTCGATACAAATGTAAGAGTGAAACTATTTTCTCTACATGTTTATGTAATTTAAACTATCAAATTGGAACATAGGGTAATACTATTTTATAACCCATTTAATTTTCATATTTATATAATTTCATATGTATATAAAGTGAGCATTTCTTATCTTAAATATTATTCTATATCATGGTTTTTTTTTTTTTTTGCTGCACCCATGGCATGTGAAAGTTCCCAGGCCAGGGATCAAACTCGAGCCACAGCAGCCACCCAAGCCACTGCAGTGACAATGCTCGATCCTTAGCCTGTTGCACCATGAGAGAACTCCCTCTGTATTGTGATTTTTAGTGACAGGTTAATTTTTCTCTTGAACAGATGTACTATTTTATAGGTAATGAACCCCCTGTTGTTGGCCATGTAGATTGTTTCTGTTGATAAACCTTTTAGAAATTGCTGTTATTAGCCTCCGTGAACTTACTGATTTATATTCCTATCTCATTGTCTTCCTCAGGATAAGTTCTGAAGAGTGAAATCACTAGCTCCAAGAATGTTAACACCATTAATGCATAATCTCAGTTGCCCCTCAAACATGGGCAGGGGATTTAGATTGGAGGAAGATTAAAAGCATGGTGACCAGTTAATATGGTCTTTCAAGTAAATTGAAACAAATGGTGTTGGTGGCTTGAACCAGAGGAGAGGCAGTAGAGGTGGAGAGAAATGGATAGAATTGAAAGATTTAAAAAAGAATCAGTGTAATTTGGTATGCTCGTCAGGGTTATGTTTGGCTGCTTATAATAGAAAATGTATAACAACAGTCACTTAAAAAGAGTTTATTTTCTTACATGAAATAAACTTGGAGTTAGGCATCCATGATTGGTGTGATACTTTATAAAGTTCTCAGAGTACCAGGCTCCTTCTGTCTCTTTCACCTTCAGCTGTGGCTTCTGTCCTCAAGTCACTGCTTGATCCAAGGGAACATGGAGCTCTAGCCATCTTTTTTTTTTTTTTGTGAGAAAATGGGGGAGACAGGAAGAAGGTGAGGGCAAAAGTTGAGTTAGTCTCTCTAAACAGCTGTCTGGAAGTTCCATACAATTCTGCTTTCACCTCTTTGGCCTGAATAGTTGTATGGTCACACCTAGCTGCAAAGGAGGCTGGAAAATGTGATTTTCATCTGTACTTTCCCCACCACCCCCCATCCCCAAGTGAACCTTGATTGACAGTATGTAGAGATTTAGGAAAAGGCAGGAGTTGGGGGATACTTTTTGGTTTCTGTTTTGGTCCATTAAGTGGATGGTGGAACCAGTCATGGAGGTAAAGAGCCGAGGAAGAAGCTTTGATTAGAGCAAGTGGGGACAGCAGAAAGCATAACGAGTTCACTGTGACTGTGGGGCATCCATGTATGGATGTTCAGAGTGGTAGGTCATGGGAACCTGAGACGTAGAAGCAATATCTGTCTTGGAGATAGAGATTGAAGATCGTTACTGTATAGATTAAAATGAAAGCCAAAGGACAGTGCATATACATGAGGCGGGTCCAGTGGTGGAGGGCAGGAGAAAATGGACATTGACAGGACGGAAGAAGAGAAAGATCAGATTTACAAGGAATAGCAAGAGAGGTAGAAGGAAAAATGGGAGGCTTTGCTGTTATGGAAGGCAATGGAAAATTGCATTTCAAGGAAGCAGTGTGGTCAGCATGACCGTTTGGGTGTAACAACCAGTAAATCGCTGATAATCTTAGGGAGAGTCTGTTTCATAGAGTGTGTTGGTGGGAGGGCTTGACTGCGGTGTGATGGTGAATGAGAGGGTGTGGGGAATGTAGATGTAGGGACATCTTATATAGATGACACTTCTAAGAATCTTGAGTGTGAAGGCCATAAAAAAGAATGAAATAATGCGCTCCGCAGCAACATGGATGGACCTAGAGATTATCATACTAAGTAAAGTAGGCCAAAGATAGATATCACCTGATATCACTTTTAAATGGAATCTAAAAACAACGATACAAATGAACTTGTTTACACAACAACCAAATACATGACATAGAAAGCAAACGTATGGTTACCAATATGGAAGGGTGGTGGGGAGGGATAAATTAGGATTTGGGGATTAGCAGATACACACTACTGTATATAAAATACATAAATAACAAGGTCCTACTGTATCACACGGGGACCTGTATTCAGTGTCTTGTAATAAACTGTAATGGAAAAGAATCTGAAAAAGATTATCTCACTTTTTCTGTACACTAGAAACTAACAAAATATTGTAAATTAACTATACTTCAATTAAAAAAAAAAGAATCTTGAGCATGCTAGTGTAGAGAGAGTGAATGTGATATCTGGGTGAAGGGGGAGAATGGATCAGCCATCTCCATTCTCCTAGTTCTGCACTTGCTCTGCTACTTTGGATGACTTGGGTAACAGAAAGATTGTGACACAGACTTTGGACGTACATTCTTAGAGGACGTGATTTTCCATGAACCCTCCAAGCCCCTCCCCTGCTGACCCAGGAGAGCTGGTTCCAACATCCTCAGTCATTTTAGCTGGAGAACATCATAGAATGTGTTTAATATAGCCACCTAGAACCTTTCTAAGTAAAATTCAGTCAAGGAAAAGATCTTGCTCAATCGAGGACAAGGAGATAAAGTTCTTCATTAAAGGGATTGATATAGCAGCAGTTTCAAATATTAAAATAGGTCACATATTAAAATAGGTGTTGCCGTGAGGTTATTTTGCAGATGTGATTAAGGTCCATAATCAGTTGACTTCAAGTAAGAGAAGTGATTCTAGATAACCTCGGTGGACCCGATTCGGTCAGTGGAAACGCGTTAAGAGTAGAACTGAGGAAATTTCATCTGTGTGTGGAGAGCAGCTCCAGCCTGGAAGCGTTCCAGCTTACTCTTCCTGATGACCTGCTTTATGGACCTCGGACTTCCCTAGCCAGTCCCACAACCACATAAGCCAGTTCCTTGCAATAAATCTCTTTATGTATATAGCCCAGTGGTTCTGCTTCTCTGGCGGAACCCTGGTGGTACAGTCAGCGTTCTCATCCATCCACCACCATCTGATAACTCAGTGCAGCTGGCCCTGTCCTTGAGTCTTTTTGAGCCTTGATGCCCTTTGCTGTAGAATAAGAGCTCTTCTGTTACTGAAATTCCCCCTTCTGATTGAGTCTGTTATTTCTTCCTACGAACATCTTACTTGTTAGCAGTTGTCGTCATCTTGTTTGTATGCTGGCGTGAAGAGCGCCAAGCCTGGAGCTTTGAGAGTCCTGCCATTGCCTGGTGTTCTGTTACAGTGGAGGTGTTCCCTGGGGCCCAGCTCAGGATGGCAGGCAGAGGTGGCGCTGGAGCCCTGGGCAGGCATCCTCTGGGACGGAAACTCACCTCTGCTTTGCGTCAGCCCCTGCTCTGGAGGTTGAGTAAATGCTGGGGGTTGTAGAACAGCTCCTTCAGGCCTGATACCTCCCACCCCTTGTCTCTCTTTTCAGCTCACTGTCTCACCCTGACATTGTCTAGTTAGCCTCAGCCCTGCGTGGAAGCTGCTGCCTCCAAAGGTCCTGTCACTCCAGTGAAAGGCCCATCAGGTGATCAGGTCTGATTAAAGCTGTGATAGGGTTCCTGAGAAGCCTTGGAGGGCCATGAGTTTGCCATTTTATGTCTTGATTTCTCTTAATATTTTTATTATTTTCTAATAAGTATAGTTGATTTATGATGTTGTGCCAATTTTTCTTGCACAGCAAAGTGACCCAGTCATGAACACACCCCCACTCCTATTTATACATACACATGCGCTCACACACACACACACACACACTCACTCACTCCCTCCCTTTCCTACATTCTCTTCCATCGTGTTCTCTCCCAAGAGACTGGATAGAGTTCCCTGTGCTCTACAGCAGGACCTCATTGCGTATCCATTCTAAAGGTCACACTTTGCTTCTGCTAACCCCAAACTCCCAGACCATCCCAGTCCCTCCCCACTCCCCCTTGGCATCCACAAATCTGTTCGCCGTGTCTGTGAGTCTGTCTGTGTTTTGTAGATGGGTCCATTTGTGCCATATTGTCCTGCTTTCTCTTGATGGTGTGTTTTTTAATGGAAAACCTAATGCAATTTATAATCATAAATATTTAAATCAATAACATGTTAAGTAGCACAAAGAAAAGGTATTCCTTCTTCACTCCATTCATCTCATCTCTCCCAGAATGCCCCCAGTGCTGACCCATTCACTGCATTACTCTGAATGACTCACAGAAGCATCGGTATAAGAACTGGAGGGACACGGATGTGGGCCTGGGGCTCTGGGCTGCACGCTGACACACCAGAATTCCCCTTCTTCTCAGATTCTTGATCAGGGAATTTTCCTCTTCGATTTTCACGTCATTGTCCATTGTTTTAAAAAGTATGCCTCAAGGGCTCTTCATAACAAACCATGGATCTTATACAAGTGCTGGATTTGAAATTTTTTTGTTATTTCCCCAATACAATTTTTTTTTCTACTGTACAACATGGTGACGCAGTTACACATATATGTACACGTTCTTTTTCCTCCCATTATCATGCTCCATCGTAAGTGACTAGACATAGTTCCCAGTGCTGTGCAGCTGGATCTCATTGCTAATCCATTCCAAAGGCAATGGTTTGCATCTATTAACTCCAAGCTCCGAATCCATCCCACTCCCTCCCCCTCGGATTTGAATTTTATTTAAAAATATTATGTCTGTTCAATAATCCACCAATCAAATATTTGCTTTTCAACTATGTGCCTAGAAGCATCCTGAGTGCTGGGGCTGCAGCTACGGATGTCTTTTAAACTGTTGTTCAGACCGTGGTCATTTGAAAGACATAACACCCATGTGTGGTTGTATACCATATTTTTAACACGTTGCAGTGTTCAGTACTTAAGAGGGGCAGCCAAGTCAACTCTCTTTTGTGAGTAGACCTCAGAACACAGCTTTTCCTGCCATTTCTGGACATAGATGTGAACCTCTGGTAAACACACTTTGTTAGCAACATTGTAGGCCTGCAACTCTCTTAAGAAATTTTAGGCCAGTTCGTTTCTCCTTGCGTGAACGTGCACAAGCAAATATGTTTTATTTATGGCACAACAAACACCACTCCGTTAAATACCAGTCAGTTCAGGTGGTACAGTGGTGAATGTTCTAGGCATGGTGTGTTTATCAGTGTGTGATGATCACTGAATTCTAACCGTTTGTCACCTTACGTTGTATAGAACTTGGTGTGGGGGTTTATTTAGAGTTCTAGGTCCTTCTGCGCTGACTTCTAAATTTGAGAGAAGAAATGTGAGCCACTGTTACATGTTCCAGGTTCAGCCATGAAGCAAACGTCTCCTTGATCCCTTCTGCCAGACTTCAGCGTTGCGTAGAGGTGAAGGGCATTCTGAGATTTCAAGACAAGATGATCCAACCAAGCCAAACCCGATACCGCTTGTAACTGCTTTTCATAGCAAACCAGAGATTGTTTTCTTGTAGACAAGCCAACCACTGCAGAAATAAATTGCCAAGGCTGATATAGGAAGACAGTAACATCCTCAGACCTCCTTTAAAAAGTTTGCTCTTAGTTAAAATAGGCTTTATTGCTCTCCTGTGTTAACTCAGTGGTAGGGAAGTGTCATAAGTTATGCTCAGAGAAGACATCTCCACTAAGAAGTTATCACACAGACCTGACTTTATAGGTTCGATTTCCTGGGGCATTTTGATTGGGGCAAAGGGTTCCATTGCTGAATGCCAGCATTTTCCGGTGGATTCTAAGCTCGTTGAGGTCAGGGACTGTGTCTGTATTTTTCATGATCATATTCTCAACTCTTGGCATTTTGCTGGGTGCATAATAACCTTTCAACAAATATCTGTTGATTGCGTCATTGAAAATGTTCGAAACTCCTGCTTCTAGGTCACCTGGGCTTTCTCTGTAGTGAGGATCCTTTATCGTTTCCTCTCTCCCTTTTCTAGGAAGATTCCTTCAGGTTGTCCTTGAAATTCAAGTTTCCATTTGGCCTCCCATGAGATCTTGTATAGATTTATTAGGTAACAAAAAGTCCCATAAAGTGAATCCAAACATTCAAGTCATTGTCCTTCATTATGAGTGATGAGCGGATTGAGAGTGGCCATTCTCTGTTAAGTCCTGCGTGTGACAGAGCCCCTTTCACGCTCACACACACAAAGGCCGCCCTATGGTTTGCAGCTGCCTCTGCCATGGGCAGCTCTGCCGCTTTTCTCTACTCTAGCCTCAGTGTCTTGTCCCAGTTTGATATGCAGTGTCTGTTTTAGGTTGGGCTGCCTAGAACTGGACTCTGAACTGGAGAATGGTACCCAGTGGGCTAACTGAAGGATGCTCTTGGGAGATCCACCTGTAAGGAAGTGAGGAAGGCAGGACTGGACAAGCGGTGAAGCAGACCTGCAGTGGGGTTGCAACTGAGGTCTCCCGGGATCCTGTAGGAGGCTTGGGAGCTTGGGATGGCGCTTCAGAAATTTCCCGGGTTGAGGCCAGAGCCCTGGGCCCCATATTCCTACATCACCAGCCATTGCTGTGAGGCTGCCGCATGGGGAGGGTGTAATCTTGGGCAGGGCAGTTCCCTGCGGTGGAGGGAAGTTCCCTTTGAGGCACATCTGTGAGCCCTTCTCGACATGGATATTCCTGGAAGCTGAGGGGAGGGGTGCACTGACCCTGAGAAGGGGACCTGGGTGGAGTGTCCCATGATCCACTCACTGCATCATCGCCTCTGTTCCCTGATGGGTGAGTCTGGATCCTCTAGAATACTCCTCTCACCTCAGTTGTATTTTAGGCTATGGTTTCCTCCCTTGAAGACGTCATTTGTCATTTGACAGCTCCTTGGGGCAGCCCAGGTCTTGAGCACTGAGACCCTGGCCATGTGCCTGTTAGGATCGTACTCACGAGTCTCTTCTCTCTCCATACAGCATGCAGCACAGGACCCCGTGCGGGGACGCATTTCAGGAGTGGTCATTTCTTTTGAGTCTCCAGCCTTTATTCTTCAAATATTTTCCTTGGCTGGTTCGCCCACTCCTCCCTTGCCTTTGTGTCCTCATCTTCTGCTGTCTAGTCCTTAAACTTTGGAGCTTCTTACAGCTTTGACCCAGGGTCCTTCTCTTTTCTCATTGTGCTGTAGTGACTGCATGGGTGATTCTGAGGTCTCTAACACTTGCCTGGGTTTTTTTTTCCTGAGCCCCAGTGCTGTCCATTTTTTTTCCCCCCGAGCCCCAGTGCTGTCCATCTAATTCCCTTGGACTCTTTAGACTCAAAATAGCCAAAGTTGAACTATGTTCAACCCGTATAAAATGTGCTTTTTTTTTCTGAGTTCCTAGCCTCAGTAGTACCTCCATCCACCTGTTTCTTTAGCTGCAAGCATGGCCACCGCTTTCATTCAGGCGACGGCTCCCATTGCTGGGTGATGCCAGTGCCTCTCAGCCGATCACTCTGCGTTTAGTTCGGTTTTTCTCTGTACTGTGCTCATAGAGGTCTTTCTAAAATCCCCATTTTATTACATCTCTCCTGTGGAAGTATCTTAAAGCGATGCATAGGCTCTATGATTTGGCCCCTTCTCATCTCCTACTAATTCTTCTACTTGCAGCATATATTCTGTCCAGAAAGACCTGCTCTTAGTTCTTGAATGTTCCATGCACTCTCCTTTAATCACACCCTTCCAAGGGCCTGGGCACTCTTCGTTACTGACCCTCCTTCCTTAATTCCTGCTCATCCTTTGGTCTCAGCTCAGATGTTGTTCGTGGCCAAACTTCCCCGACTCATCGAGGGTTTTCTTTGGCTCCTGTAGAACCTTGTTCTTCTCTCCTCACAGCACTCATGTTAATATGTTGTAATTTATCATCTGGTTTTCTGAATCTCCCACTGCACGGTAAGTTTTGAGAGGGCAAGGATTCCCTCTGACTTGTTCCATCTTCAGCACCTAGCACAGTGCAAGACTCAGAAACCAGTCTGTTTAATGGAAGAATTAATATATTCAGATCTTTCATTTACATGAAAGTTGAAGTGGTCTCAGCTGTTTCTGCAGTGGTTTGTATGAAGCTTGAAAGCATTTTCAGTCTTTCCATTTTCCTAAGGGCGTAGAAGTCTTGAGTCTATTTTCTGTGTCTTTATTGATCAACTAATCAATGGGCATTGGCTTTTCCTGAGCAAAACTCATGGAGAGCATTCATCTTTGTGTTATCAGTAAAGCTAATACAGTCTTCAAAGGATTCTTGAGTCTTAGAGTTGGATGGGAGTTTTGAAGTCATTTACTTAGTCTTCCACTAACCTCCAAAAAGTGATTGAAAGTGAGTGACTCTTGTTCTATTGAAGGAGACAAATGCTTGAAATACTCAAACTGGCTGTTTGGCTTCACGAAAATCTGAGTGTTTCATTCACAGGACAGAGATGATAGCTTCCTAGACTTTTCTGGAGAGTTGCCTTGGCAATCTCGACATCATTATTACCTTCTTATGCAAGACTTGGTCAAGGAGGCTGGTGAGGTTCAGCACAGCCTTGAGTCTTGTTTAATTCTCTTGCTGATGAAGGACGGGGTCAGGACTTGCCTCAGCACCTGACGTCACCAGCCTTGACATTATGGGGAACCCTTGATCTCTAAACTTTTCCTGGAAATCCAGACTCATTTATGAACTGTTGGAAGTCAGATCAGTCATATCATCCAAAGTGCCCGTTGCATTAAAAAGTGAATGGGTAACATTTCAGTGTCCTGATACGGACACTGCTGTGTTTGCTGGTCTGTGTTGCCACCTAAAGCCAGGTTCACTTTGAAGACTATTGTACATGTGTTTGTGGAATAAACTTTAGTAACAGTCTTGCAGTTATTAGAAAGAGGAAAGAAGCCACACAGTGGCTGCCTTTCAGATGTAAAAACATGTGGACCTTCTTCAAACTATAAACCTAATTTTCTCTTCAAATGGATGTGTATTTTTTGGTACCATGTAAAAAGTCATAGATTGTTTTCTTACTTTGGTTGTCAAACATGACAGTAATTGCAGAAGTCTTTAATATCTTGAGGCATTTCTTTTTCTTTGTTTTCTTTTTTTGGTCTTTTTAGGGCCGCACCCTCGGCATATAGAGGTGCCGAGCCTAGGGGCCGAATCACAGCTGTAGCTGCTGGCCTGCACCACAGCCACAGCAATGCCAGATCCAAACTGCATCTGAGACCTACACCACAGCTCATGACAGTGCTGGATCCTTAACCCACTGAGCGAGGCCAGGGGTCGAACCTGCATCCTCATGGATACTAGTCAGATTTGTTTCTGCTGAGCCGGGATGGGAACTCCAGTAGCTTGAGGCATTTCTTTTTTTTTTTTTGCTATTTCCTGGGCCGCTCCCGCGGCATATGGAGGTTCCCAGGCTAGGGGTCTAATCGGAGCTGTAGCCACCGGCCTACGCCACAGCCACAGCGACGCGGGATCCGAGCCGCGTCTGCAGCCTACACCACAGCTCACGGCAACGCCGGATCGTTAACCCACTGAGCAAGGGCAGGGACCGAACCCGCAACCTCATGGTTCCTAGTCGGATTCGTTAACTACTGCGCCACGACGGGAACTCCTCTTGAGGCATTTCTATGTTTTATTGCCCCCTATTCTCTCACTCTGTGTGTATGGTATTGACTTTTTGGGGAGCTGGTACAAATCCCATTCGCTTTTGACTAAATGAATTGATGCATCTTTTGAAGAATTCTCATCTCTTTTCCTGATTGATGCATAAAGACATTTTCGAAGTGTAACTTCCTAAGATTGTTGTATAAAATACTCTTATGAATAATAGTAAAAACAGTAATAATGGCACTTAATGGGTGTTTACTGTGTGCCAGACACTGTCTAAATTGTCATATGCATTATCTCATTTAGTCTTCCTTAGGGGATCCGTGCTAGTATCATCTCCATAATTACGATTCAGAAACTCAATAGCTATCCCATGGTAAAACCAAGATTTAAACGAGGTCATTTGCGGTACTCGTCTCTTGATAAATTATAAAACGCCCTCAGTTTTCCTTCTAACCTCCTTCCTTTTGTCACTAGGTGGTATTTCCACTGTAGCACTCTTTTGCACCTGTACTTTTGCACCTGCAGAATTGCAGGTGGTAGAGGTCAGTGAGTGTCACACCAAAAGCAAGAAGAGGAACAAGAAAATCGTTCTGCTTCTTCATGCTTATAGCATGAACACATAATTGTGTGTGTTGTATTGTTCAAGATAGCGGTGACAGAGGCCAGCCTGTGTGTTGGCCTGTGAAGGAGTTCCTGTGAAATGAGTTAATTGTAATCAGATGGACATTCTTCTGTTTAAGTGTGTCTGGGTAGATGTTTTTCAGCATCGCTGTAAGTCATGCTGCTTCAGAAATCGTGATGGCTCCACCCACCTAGTAATTGTGATGGAGGGACCAAGTGCAGTGGTCTTTTGGCCTTTACCGAAGCTTTAGCATCGAGGTTTTGAGGGCAGTTGGTAGCATTTCTTGGTCGGTGTCATTTTATCCTTTCAGTATATTTATGAGCCTCAGCACATGTTCCCATGTGTTTTTTTTTGTTGTTGTTGTTTTGTTTGGCCTGGTGTTTGCATCCCTTCATGGCTGGAATTGTCAGGATGGTGTGTTTGAAGCTCTCTTTTTACTGCCATATACTGTATTTGTAGATTTATTGCCTGGTGGACAGTGGTGCCTTGGTTGTATGGATTTGTGCTCAGAACAGCTAGGCTTGCCCTGGGTGAGGCAAAAAAAATCCCAGATTATAGCAAATGGGTCTGCACAGTTGGCTTTAAAAAACATTAACAGAGCATACACTTTTCTAATATTTACTAAAACTAAGTTAATATGTACAAATAAGTGGAGGCTTTATACCATACTTAAAGAAATGCAAGGAATCAGAAAGAGATAAATAGTACTATTTATTTACCATCTGCATGACAAGCTGCAAAGTACCGACGGTCATTTATCAGTGTATTTTTCTGTAAGAAACTCAGCTGGAATAGAGAGGAAAACTGAGATAGGAGATAATACATATGCAAACAGAAACACACACGATTTCTTTCTTTCCTCGATGTTTTATACTGAGTTGTCCAGAGGGCCTGACGTTTCTGTTGATTTTAGCAAAGAGTCCTAGAGGTTGGTCGTGATGTGTTAGACATCCTCTAGTCTAATTCCTCAGCCACCACATGTACTCTTCACATACGCTCACCAAGTTGCTCTTAGGCATCTCTTAAAGGAAGTGCTGTCTTGAAGGGCAGCCTCTGCCATTTTGCCCCAGCGTGCTAGCTGTTGGGAAATGCCTCGTTAGAGTGACCACGGTCTACCTTCCTGTGCAATTTCTACTTGTTGGTCAGAACCATGAACTGAGTCACCAGGAGCTATCAGATTCATTTCCGAGGTAGCTCCATTTCCCCTCCTGCCATACTAGTCCAAGCCATCCTTCTTTCCCTTCTGGAAGAAACCATAGCCTCTTAGTTGGACTCTCAACATTTCCTCTTTGCCACTTTCTGTTCTCATACTGTATCCAAAGTGATTGCTTGAAAAAGTAATTCTGAACATGTGCCTTTCTTCCCAGAGTCTTCAGTGGCCTCCTGCTGCAGTTGGGCAAAAACCCAAAATACTTAGCTTGAACTCAGCCTGCCTACCTTTCCAGGTCAGCTGAGACTCGTCTCCCTTTTCTTTTCTGTGTCCACGCTCCCTGCCTCTTTTCAGGCATCCAGATGCCTTCTGCCTTAGGACCTTTGCTCATGCTGTTTCTTAGGCCTGAAATGCCCCTGGCCCTGCCTGGTGTCTCTTCCATCACTTCTCTTCTCTAAAGGTGATTTACCACGGATGCCTTCCCTTGTCCCCAGGCCAGGATAGACCTCCCTCTTAGGTATTCTTAAGCCTCCTGTGCTTCTCCTTCACAGCATTGGTCTTTAAAATCGATTGTTTATTTTTGTACTTAATTAAGGACTGTCTCCTCAGAGTAATATCTGGTTCAGCAACGTATCTGCAGCACCTGGAGCGTAAGCAGTGCTTGTAGAAGTCTTCCAAGTGTTTTAGGTCTGGTTACTAGAATTTAGGACTATTTTCTCCTTCAGAGTAACATCCCTGTCTTTTTTCCTGCTATTAATGGATTTCGCCCCCAGTGTTTACCTTCCTGGTTGTTCTCTCCTGGATATCTCTAGTCTGCTTAACACGATGCTTTAATGGATAACCTAGAGTAATTCTTGGTTTCATCAGCAAACTTCACTTCTTGTAATTTGGACACTGGATTTTTTTTTAATTATTAATTTAGTCTCATGGAAAACCAGAATCTGGATTGCAGAATAAATATTTTAAAAATGACATGAATAAAAACAATAGTCATAGGAATTCTAGGCAGTGGGTAAAGAGTGGCGCTTAGAGGAACGTTTATAACCTTAAAGACATATGTTAAAAACAATAAAGAGTAAACTCGGCCTTCAACTCAAAAAGTTAAAAAAAGCATAACAAAGTGAATGAAGTGAAACCATAAGGAAGGAATAAATGTAGGTAAAAATGAAAACATTAGTAAAGTAGAAAAGAGAAGAATAGTAGAATAAGTGTATTGAAAGCTGTACTAGGTTTTTTGGGAGGAGTATCAAAAGTTTTACGTATATATGTGTATATATATATTTTTTAACTTATTTTTAATATTGGTAAAGTATACACAGTTGATCCTTGAATGCTGTTAGGGTTAGAGGCACTGACCCTCCATGCGGTTGAAAACCCATGTGTAGGAGGTGGGATGGATGGAGAGTGTGGGATTAGTAGATGCAAACTATTATATTTAGAATGGATACGCAGTGAGGTCCTTCTATACAGCACAGGAAACCATATCCAATCTCTTGGGGTAGAACATGATGGAAGGTAGTATGAGAAAAAGAATGTATGTATACGTGTATGCCTGGGTCACTATGCTGTACAGCAGGAATTGACAATACTGTAAATCAACTATACTCTAATAAAAGTAAAATAAACATAAAAGAGTTATAACTTAAAGTTGGCCCTTGTTTCTGTGGTTCCTTCATATCCAGTTCCACATCTGTGGATTCAGCCAGTCTCAGATTGTGTAGTAGTGTAGTATTCATTATTGAAAAAAGCCTATCCATAAGTAGACAGGTGCACTTTTAAGTCTGTGTGGTTCAAAGGTCACCTGTATGACATAAAATTGGCCATTTTAATTTTTAAGTATACAGTTTAGTGGCATTTAGCATTTTCACCGTGTTTGTGCCACCATCACCAGTGTCTTGTTCCAGAACATTTTTTTGTCACCCCAAGAGTAAACCCTTTACCTATTAAGCAGTCAGTCCCCATTTCCCTAACCAGTGTCAACCGTTAATCTGTTGTCTTTATGGATTTGCTTATGTTGAATATTCCAAATAAATGGAATCATACAATACATGGCCTTTTCTATCTGGATTTTTTTTTTTAACCATAATGTTTTCAAGGTTCATTCACATTGTGGTATGTAGTCAGAATTTCCTTCCTTTTTGTGGCTGAATAATATTCTGTCATATTTTATGTATACCACGTTTTGTTTATCCATTCATCTATTGATGGATACTTGGTTTGTGTCCACCTTTTGGCTCTGGTGAATAATGCTGCTATGAGCTTGGCTTATCAGGTATCTGGTTCGTTCGTCAGTCCTTTTGGGTATATACCCAAGGGTAGAATTGCTGGATTATATTATAATAATATGTTGAACGTTTTGAGAAACTGCCAAACTATTTTCCACTGTATCTGCACCATCGGTGTGTTGAGAATTACTATTTCTCTGCATCTTTACTTGTACTTGTTACTTAGCTTTTAAAACAATTGTAGCTGTCTTTGTAGCTAAGAAATGTCATCTCACTGTGGGTTTTGATTTGCATTTTCTTAAATGACTAATGATGTCAAGCATATTTCTATGTAGTTATTGGCATTTGTATATCTTCTTTGGAGAAATATCTATTCAAATCCTTTGCCTATTTTTAATTGGATTGTTTGTCTTTTTGTTGCTCAGATGTAGGAGTTCTTTATATATTTTGGATATGAAACCCTTATCAGTTATATAATTTGCATACGTTTTGTCACTTGCCATGGGTTGCCTTTTCACTCTCTGTCAGCATTACTTGATGCATAAGAGTTATAATGTTAATGAAGTACCTATTTTTAATGTTGTTGCCTGTGGCTTCGGTGTCATATTTAGGGTACATTGTTGAAAAGAAGTGGAGAAAGTGGGCATTGTTGTCTTGTTTCTAATGTAGGGAGAATGGGTTTCAATGTTTCACTGTTGAATATAATGTTGGCTGTGGATTTTTCATAATCCTCTTGACTGTGTTGAGAAAGTTTCCTGTTCCCAGTTTTCTGACATTTTTATTATGAAATGTTGTTGGATTTTGTCAAATGCCTTTTCTTTGTCATTTGAGATAATCATATGTTTTTTCTTTATTCTGTTAATGTATTACATTTATTGATTTTTATATGTTGAACCATCCTTGCATCCCTGGGATAAATTCCCCTTGTATGATCCTTTTAATATACTGCTGGATTTTGTTTGCTAGTATTTTGTGGGGGATTTTCATATCTATATTCAAAATAGATATTAGCCTGTAGTTTTCTATTTTTATAGGGTTTTGTGTCAGGGTAATGTTTGTATCATAGAATGAATTAGGTTTTTATTTCCTCCTCTTCAATTTTTTTTTTCAAGAATTTGAGGCAGATTGGTGTTAACCCTTCTTTAAATGTTTGCTAAAATTTACCAGTGAAGCCATCTGGTCCTTCCCTTTTCTTTTTTGAGGTGTTTTTGATTGCCAGTTCATTTTCCTTACTTGTTATATAGCTATACTTATTTTGTATTTATTCCTGAGTTAGTTTTGGGTACTTTGTGTGTTTCTAGGAATTTTTCCATTTTTCGAAGTTTATCCAGTTTGTCATGTAGGCTATCTAACAGGTTGAATAATTTACATGAACAATGGTATTTGCTCAGAGCATTCTCTTATAAGTCTTTATTTCTCTAAGATCTATAGTAATGTCATTTCTTTCATTTCTCATTTAACAATTTGAGTCTTCTCTGTTTTTTTTTCTTTGTTAAAGGTTTGTCAATTTTGTTGATCTTTTTAAAGAACCAACTTCTGGCTTAATTGATTTTTCTCTATTTTTTTCTGTTCTCTGTTTTGTTGATCTCATCTCTGTTATATCCTTTCTTCCACTAACATGGACTTAGTTTGCTTTTCTAGTTCTTTAAGTTATACAGTTAAGTATTGATCTATAATTTTTCTTCTTTTTAAATATAGGGGTTTATAGTTGTAACTTTCTCTCTGAGCACTGTTTTCACTGCATCCCATAAGTTTTGATATGTTTTCCTTTTGTCTTCATTTGTCTTAATATATTTTCTAATTTCCCATGTGATTTTTTTCTGTGACCCATTGGTTGTTTAAGCAAATGTTATTTTTCACATAATTATAAAATGTCCCATTTTCCTCCTATTTCTTATTTCTAATTTTATTATGTTGTGATCAGAAAAGATACTTTGTGTGATTTCAGTCTTTTAAAATTTACTAAAATTGTTTTGTGGCCTAGCATGTTATCTATCTTGGAGAACATATCATGTGCACTTGAGAAGAATATGTATTCTACTGTCGTTGACCATTCTGCATACATATGCTAGGTGGAATTGGTTTATAGTGTTCTTTACATCATCTGTGCTTTTATTGATCTGTTTGGTTATTTTATTCATTTATGAATGCAGGGTATTCAAGTCTCCAGTGATTGAAGAACTGTATATTTCTCCTTTCACTCTGTCAGTTTTTGCTTCATATATCGGGGGGCTGTGTTGTTAAGTGCACATTTGTTTATAATCATTTATAATACCTTCTCGAGAGCACAGTGTTGGCATTTTACAAAAGGTATTTTATCATTTGGTTGGGTTGAATCTTGAAGTCAACTAAAACCTCCTAGATTTCTTTTCATACAACCAGTTCCCAGTATTGTGCCTGTACAGCCTATGCTAACAGATGCTTTTCTTTTGGTTTTCTAACCTAGATGGGTATATCATAATGATTTCTGTTGAATTTGCATCTTTGCTGCTTTAGTCTATTGAAATTATTGTGAATATCTGATTGGGCATTCTCTCCAGTCTGTGTGGGCTTTTAATTTCTGGGCTTTGACACAGGTAACATAGAGAAGTGTGTTGGACAAGTAAATACCAGGCATGAAATGGGGCAAGTTAAAACATCACAAAATTTGTTGTTCTTACTGAGATTCAGAAATTTTTCTTGAAAAAGTGCCCCGCTCCCTGCCCTGCTCAATTGCTGCAAGCTTTTGGTTAATCTCCAGAGTTTTGAAAAAGTTGGTTCTGACACTCTTTGTCAGTTTTCACACTACTGTTAATGAGGAGACAATTTTTGGAGGTCCTTATAGATCATTCTTTTTAAAAAATGACATTTCTTCATGTTATTGACATTTCCTACTCTTTTGCTAAATGATACAGAAGATTTTGTCAAATGGTTTGTTGCTTTTAAGATACTGTACATCTGTATAATATTTTTTTGTGTGCAATTTTCAAATCCTTTTAAAGGAAAAAAATGAGATTGGTGTGAAGGACTTGCTTGTTGTCATGGCTCTATGTTGTTATTGGTAAATCCTTACTTACTTTCATAAAGACCTAAAATCTGACTTTTAAAAAAAAACCTCTTTTAGGGTTTTCACCCAAAATTCACAAAAACTCCTGAGCATTTTGTAGAATAGGAAAATCATATGTATCTCTGTTCTACATGCAATGCTTATCTTTAAGGGTTTAAAAAAAACCCTGTCAGTTACACTTCTACAACTTTCCTTACAAGATTGTTTTCAGGTCCTCAGATTATAATAAGTTTGAGTGTAGAAGTTTGAAATCAGCTATTGTGGTGGGTACTTGTATGTCTTCTTTTCAACTAACTCATTGCTTTTCCTTATTATATGTTTTCTTAATAAATGCATTGAAAAAATAAGAGTATGAAACAAATAGGTATTCACTGTCAAAAATTTTAAAAAGTAAAAAACCAGAAAACAAAATAACTCACAGTTCTTTTATTTAGCAATATCCTTTAACATACATACATGTCCTAATCTCTGTACACTTACAAAAGGAATATCTAAATGCATATATAATAACTGCATACTATAAAATTATGTCCATATTATACAAAGCTTTTTTTTCAAGTCTACAGATATTTTCTGACTTTATTTAGTAGTGTCCAAAACAATTTTAATGTACTGTACCATGTAATTTATCACCTTGTTGTTGTAGTATCTTAAATTCCATACTTAGCTTGCTTTGAAATTTTCACTGTTTTACTTTATTTATTTAAAATAATTTTAAATTAAGATATAGTTGGTGTACAATGTTATATATATTTCAGGTATATATCATAGTGAGTCACAGTTTTTAAAGGTTATACTCCATTTATAGTTTTTATAAAATATTGGCTCTATTCTTTGTGCTATAGAGTGTGTCCTTGTAGCTTATTTATTTAATACATAGTTGGTACCTCTTAATCCTCTTTCTTTATCTTGCACCTTCTCCCTTCCTTTTCCCCACTGGTAGCCAGCAGTTTGTTCTCTGTGTCTTTAATTTGCTTCTTATTTGTTATGTTGCTAGTTTGTTTTATATGTTAGAATCCATATATAAGTGATATACAGTATTTGTCTTTTTATGACCTATTTCACTATGCATAATACCCTCCAACCCATCCGTGTTGTTGCAGATGGTACAGTGAAATGTTCAGTGTTTTAAATAGTGGTATAACTAGGCTTTCTTTAAAAATCTTTGTGTATGTTGGTAATGTTTCCTTAACATACATTTCTAGATAGGGAAGTTCAGTGAGTGTGCCCTTTATAAAGACTTTTGCTAATACTATCAGATTGCTCTCCAGAGAGGATGTGCTTGCCACTTAGAAAAGATATCGCCAGCAGTGACTGGCCCATTTATTTCACTAGGCTTTCAGCACTACTGGTGTTACTGTTAAAAAATGCAATTGGAAAGGTGATTTTCATGTCTTATGGATATATAAATATTTCAAAAACTATTAATGAGCTTAATCGTTGTCCATCACATACATTAACACAAATATTTATTTTTCTTCCTGGAGAATTGTTAATTTCTGCCTGCTTTAATTTTTTATTAGGGCAGTTACAAACTTCTCTCCTAGATTAAATATATACCTATTTGGGGTTTCTTCTCTTCTCTCTCTCTTTTTTGCTTCCATCCTTCCTTCTGTTCTTGCTCCTTTCCTTCCTTGGTGTAGGGAGAAAGCCTTTCTTGTGTTGAAGTTTCTAACTA
Organism: Phacochoerus africanus; assembly: GCF_016906955.1. Lineage (NCBI taxonomy): Eukaryota > Metazoa > Chordata > Mammalia > Artiodactyla > Suidae > Phacochoerus > Phacochoerus africanus. The sequence goes on from NC_062551.1 coordinate 7,405,393, forward strand.
TTGATCTTTAGTCTCTTCTCTTCCTTTTATGGCATAATTGATGCGCACTTAATATAGCAGCAGTTTGTTTTACTATATGATGTGGAGTGGGGATATAGTCACTGCCATTGTTAATCTATTGTTCAACACTATTTGCTGAGTAACTCATTATTTTCCCTCCGATGTGAAATGTTATATTTATCATTGGTGAAATTATGGCTTATATTGTTATGAGGCTTCTCTTGTCCTCATTTTTAGTTATCGTGCTTTTAGAAAACATATTATTGTTTGGTAATTTGAGTCTACTTTCGTAATTCCCTTCTCAAAATGTTTTTGATTATTTCTGTTGATGGAGTTCCAAAATAAAATCCAGATGAGCTTCTTCTTTTAATTGCGCCAGCTTACAAGTCACTTGGAGGATCTTTGTAACATCTTTGTGATTTCGAGTCTTCTCATCTAAGAACATATTTCTCTCCATGAAAACTTCCTTTTTTGTATGTTCGTCAAGTCTTCTAGTTTCTTTGATACAGATCCCAAGTTTATTACTAGGTAATACAAATTTTTGTTGCTTTTGTAAATAGAATTTCACTTGTAAGTTATTACTGTTTACAACTAAGAAGGTTTTTTTTTTGTCTTTTTGCCTTTTTATGTTGACAACTAAGAAGATTTTTGACATTGGTTTTTAATGTTTCACCTTCTGAATGCTTATCAGTCTAATATATTTCATTCTGTTCTTTCTGGAATTTTAGGTGGTCACATCATCCTTATATTATCTTGCCTGTCATTTTTATTAGTTATACACTTACATTTTTCTCCTCTTCTTTTATTTGCCAGAATTTTCGGAAAGCACTAGATAAGAGCGTGAGAGCCAGGACAGTGTCTTGTTTCTTGCTTCTGATTTTACTATTAGTTGAGGCACTAGCTCTTGGTAAAATGTAGATATTTTTCCTGTTAATTAGAGTTCCTATATCTGTGTACTTTTTCTTTTTAATAAGGAATGATGTTACATTTTATTAGGTGCTTTTTTTGATAGTGATCATGTAATCTTCCCCCTTAACATAAACTTGGTTTAATTTAGTAACTGATTTCTTAAGGCTAACATTGTGTTTTTAAATAAGCACACTCGGCAATAATGCATTTCTATTTTAATATTTTGCTGAGTTCAGCTAGCTGCTATGTGTGTTTAGAATTTTAGTATCACTACTCATAAATGTGTTTGATCTTTGGTTTTGTTTTTGTGTGTGTACTAGTTTAGTCAAAATTTTAATGTCATGATAATGTTTCATGAAAGTAATTGATTAACCTTTTTCCCTCCTGTTTTCAGGACTAGTTTAAACATGTCAATTAAGCTGTCTCTTGAGTGTTTTTTGAAAGAAATAAGTTAAGTGAAGATGTTTTCTGCATCTAGAATTTTATTTTATTTTTTGCAATTAATTTTTTTTTTTTTTTTTTTTTTTTTTTACTTTTTAGGGTTGCACCTGCAAGCATATGGAAATTCCCAGGCTAGGGCTCAAATCAGAGCTGCAACTGCCAGCGTACACCACAGCCACAGCAATGTAGGATCTGAGCCATGTCTGTGACCTACACCTCACCTCACGGCAATGCCAGATTCTTAACCCACTGAGCAAGGTCAGGGATAGAACCTGCACCCTCATGGATATTGGCTGGGTTGTTTCCACTAAGCCATGACGGGATCTCCTGAATCTAGAATATTTTTTAAGACATTTTGATAATGTTTCTAATGGCTGTTGATTTTTTTGTATTTCCTCTTTTTGAGTAAATTTTTTGTACTTTATACCTAGCAAGGGCATCATTCATATTGTCCCTATTTTAACATTTATTTGAAGAGATGCAAATAGTTTTACATTTTCAGAATAGCTCTTTTACATTTTGTTGTGCAGCAGAAATTAACACCACATTGTAAATTGACTATACTTAAAGAAATCTTAAAAAAACCCCAAATATCTCTCTTATATGTGTGTTAATGCTCTTCTCTTTCTGAGGTTGATAGCTTTATGATTATCTTCTTTTTCAGTTGCCAGCAGTTTGTCTCTTATTTTGATTTTTTTTTTTTTATAAAATCAGCTCTTAGCTTTTTTTCCTCTTGCTGTTATCTGCTTTATAGTCGTCATTTTCTGGTTTATCATGATTCACTTCTTCACCTGTTTACTCTTTCTACTTTTAATTGTGAAATAAAACATTCAAAAATATACTAATGTAAATGTGTTAATAATAATAAGAGTAATAATTGCACCAGCCACATAATTTAAACAGTAGAACATCTTTTTTAACCCTCTCTGTGCTCCCTTTTCAGTGTATGCCCATCACTCCTCTGAATTTCTGGTTAATCATTTCCTTCACTCTCTCTATATTTTCACTTATGGACCCTTGAAATGGATGTTGCTTGACTTTTCCTGGTTTTTGAAATGTAAAGAATTGGAATTGAATTGCATGAATTCTTCTGCATCTTGCTTTTTGCTCACTGTTATGCTTTTGAGCTTTGTCCATGTTAACGTATATTAACTGGACTATACTATTTTTAATGGAGTATATTAGTTCTTTATAGGAATATATGCAAAATGTTGAAAATACAATATACAGTATGTAATATACAAATACAGGATATGCAAATGTATTGAATTTATTAATCTGTTCTATTGTGGGTGGATATTTGACATTATTTGTTTGTTTTGTTTTACAGTGTGGCTATGAATATTTTCTGTAGCTGTCTGTTGGTACATCTGTGCCAAAGACTATGCGTGATAAATACGTAGATGTGGAATTCCCAGGTCCTTGTTTACTCACGTATTCACCACTACTTGATAATTCGAATTCACCAAGTTATTTCCAAAATATTTATATTCCTTTTAGGCCTAATTTGCTCTTGATTTTCTAGCTATTTGGGTTGAATTTTTAACTTACTTCTTTTTCCATTTGATGTTTGAAAATAAAAAAGAACTTTTTTTCTTTTTTTTTGGCCTCACCTGTGGCATGGGGAAGTTCCTAGGCCAGGGGTTAAACTTTTATCACAGCTGTTGACAGAGCCACAGTGCTGACAATGCTGAATCCTTAACCCACTGAGCCATGAGGGAACTCCAAAAAGGGAAAACTTATAGTTATTAATTTGTTTCAGAGCATGGTTTTAACTACAGAGTTTTATTATGAAGCCTTCTAATTGATATTTTTTTCTAAGTAGAACATATTTTTGTTTATTATTTGTTCTTTTACCCAAGAGTTAATTAGGAGAGTGTGCTATTTTTAAATTTTATTTATTTATTAATTTTCTTTTTTTTTTTTTTCGGGTCTTTTTGTCTTTTTGTCTTGTTTAGGGCCACACCCCTGGCATATGGAGGTTCCCAGGCTAGGGGTCTAATCGGAGATGTAGCTGACAGCCTATGCCAGAGCCACAGCAATGCCAGATCCGAGCCACATCTGTGACCTACACCACAGCTCACGGCAATGCTGGATCCTTAACCCACTGAGTGAGGCTAGGGATTGAACCCGCAACCTCATGATTCCTAGTTGGATTTGTCTCCGTTGCCCCATGACAGGAACGCCAATGTTTTAATTTATTTTTATCTTTCAGGTCTGCACTTGCGGCATGTGGAAGTTCCCAGGCTAAAGGTTAAACTGGAGCTGCAGCTGCCAGCCTCAGCCACAGCAACGCAGGATCCTTAATCCACTGAGCAGGGCCAGGGATCAAACCTGCATCCTCATGGATACTAATTGGGTTTGTAACCTGCTGAGCCACAACAGGAACGCTAAGAGAGTGTTTTAAATTAAAAATTAAAACAATTTTTTGACTTAAAATAATTAAATTAGTATTTTTGACTCTTTCTGTTGTTTGTAACTTCAAGTTTTTGTGCATTGTTGTCAGAAATCAAGATGTATATTTAATTCCTTTTTGCAGTATTTTGGAGTTTTTTCTAACTTAATATATGATCAACATTTTATTAATACTTGAAAAATGTATAGTCTCTAGAGGGAAGAAAATGTAGTATCTATATTATATAAATAAATCTATATTGACAGTTGATATATATATTAAAGTTGATTAATTATATCAAGTAAATTCCTTGGATTCTTATTGGTTTTGTCATGAGACTCTAGTTTGAAGTCTTAAGTTCTCCTTGTAGATGTATTGCATAGGTTTCCATGTCAGTTCATATAGATTATTTTTCTTGTGAATACTGGTGTGTTTAGTTATTTATGAAGCTGTATTTTATATTTTCTGTTTACATACTTTCTTGTTTCCTTTTCTTGGGATTGATTTTTATGTGACTTTTTTTTCTTTTAGTGTTCTTGTTCTATATATGCTTCTTGTTTTTGTAATGGTTGCTCTTAATTTCGTAAAGAAATTTGAAACTATTTTTTCTGCTAATATCTAGAGTTAAACACTTGTTAGAACTTCCCTCATGAACAAGGTAAGCAGCTTAGCTGCTCTTTGCTTCCTCTCTACTGACCGCCTATGATTTTTAAATTTAATTATTTAAATGTTATATACAGGTTTTTGTTACTTTTATTTTTATACTGTACATACTTGTTTAGGCTTTGAATTTTAACATTTAAGCATAATCAATTATCAATAGTTATTGAGATATAAATATAAATTTGCTTATGCCATTACTTTTTACACTTTTATCTATTCCACAGTTTTTTTTCTTGGACTGTGTTCCTTGATGCTACATCCTCAGGTAGGTCTTTCAGGTAGGGACTGTGCATAGACAATCTTCTGATTCCTTGAATATGTTATAATTCTCTAATTAAAAAAATTTTTTTTCTATTGAAATCTTTCTCTTTTGATCACTGAATTTTTACAGCAAATTTCTTAATGCTAACCCTCTGTATTTTGGAATAAATCTTTCTTGGTGATGATTTTTTAAAAGTTCTGCTCACTTCAGCCTGCTGCTAGGCTTCTTATCCTTCCTCTTAATGGCCTTTGCCATCTTACTGCTCTTACCTTTATTTTTTATGCTTGTCCATTCTGGCCTTTCTACTGACCTTGGATGTACAATGTTTCTTCTTATGAACTATTAAAAATACTCTTCAGTCTTTTCCTGGAATGCTGCTCCCTTGCTGTAATTACTACTTCGTATTCGTTTTCTGACTGTTTTTTCAATGACTCTTCCCATAGGCAGTCTTCCCTGACAGCCAATACAGATAAGTTTTCCCTGTTTTATATTCTAGTATCTTCTCTTTTATTTTTTTCATAGAACTTATTATGGTTTGGAGTTTATTTGCCTGACTAATTGGTTAATATCTGACTCTTCTATGACACATGAGAGAAAGAACTCTGTTTGTTTGTCTCTCTATGATGTAGTCCTGGGCCCTAGCATTGTGAGTGATACATAGTAACATGCAGTCAGTATCAGTTGAACTAATTCTGCTCTGTCTGGACCACTTAAGATTTTTTCCGCTTCTCTTTTCCTTGTGTGTCTTACCTATTTCCTCATGTAGAACATTGTCAGAACCAAGATATCCTCATGTACTGAAGTTTGTTCTTAATAGTCTTTTATCTTTTTAAGCTATATGGTCATCTTCCCTTTTTCATTCCTGAGACTTCTCATATTTATCCCCTTGCTCCTTTTCCCCTAATAATTCTTGTTATTGGTTAACTTTTTTAAAATTAAGTATAATTAAGGCAATTAAAGTAAGTATTAAATTAGTTTAAAATCTAACTCAGCTTTGTAGGTTTTTGTTACTTGTTTTCTATTTCATTTATTTCCACGTTTATTTTTATTATTTTCATTCTTCTACTTTTTCTGTATTTGGTTTCCTTTTTGTTAAAAAAAAAATCTTGACATTTGTTTTAGTTCTTTAACTTCCACCCTGCTTTCCCCCCCAAATATATCATTTAAAATTATACATTTTTATTTAACCATTGCTTTAGCTATAACCCACAGGTTTTAATATGTAATCTTTTCATTATTATTGAGTTGAAGACATTTTCTAGTTTCCATTTTGTTTTAGAAATGTATTTCTTAATTTCCAAATGTCAGGATCTTCTATCCATCTATGTTTGGGATTAATTATATTGTTAGAGAACATATTCTGATATTGACACTTTAAAATGTGTTGCTACATGGAGTTCCCATCTTGGCTCAGTGGTTAACGAACCCAGCTAGCACCTGTGAGGACGTAGGTTCGATCCCTGGCCTCGCTCAGTGGATTAAGGATCTGACGTTGCCGTGAGCTGTGGTGTAGGTCACAGATGCAGCTCAGATCATGCGTTGTTGTGGCTGTGGTGTAGGCTGGCAGCTGTAGCTCCAATTCAACCCCTATCCTGGGAACCTCTATATGCCGCAGGTGCGGCCCTAAAGAGACAAGAAGACAAAAAAAAAAAAAGTGTTGATACTTGCCTTGTCATCTGGTATGTGACTGACTACTCTTTGTGTGTTTTATGTATGTTAAAACCATGTATTCTGCAATTTTTGGATAGCATCATTTTACTTTCAACTCTTCTGTGTCTGTATGTTTTATGCGTGTCTTCGTATGTCCTTTAGGTCAGTATTTTGACTTGTATGTTAAAATGTTTGGTGTTGCTTAGTGTTTGGTCTGCTAGTTCTATCAGTTATTGAGAGGAGTGAATAAAAATATGTTTTGATTGTCTATTTCTCCCCATAATTTTACCATTTTTGTATTTTATATGATATAGCTTTTACATTATATATTTTGAGTTTATGATATTTGGTGCATGCAGATTTATGATTTTTATATCTTCCTTGGAAATTGATCCTTTTCCCATTATAAGCGAATCTCTTTTTAACTCTAGTTAGCTTTTTCCTTTGAGGATTACCTTATCTGCTCTTAGAAGAGATCTTTTACATTCTTTCAATAATGTTTGTATGGCGTTTCTTTATCCATCATTTTACTTTCAACTTTTCTGTGTCTGTGTGTTTTATGTGTCTTTGTATATAGCATATAGTTAGTTTTTTTTAATCCACTCTGATAACCTTTATGTTTTAATTGGAATTTTTAGACCATTTATATCTAATGTAATTATGTGTATATTTGGCTTTAAAACTACCATTTACTGTGCTTTTTCTTTGTCCTACCTATTCGGTCTTACTTTTAATCACTGTTCTTGTCTTTTTATTAATTTATAAATTTTATTGTCCCATTTTCTATTATTTTTTCCTTTCTTTTAGTGATTGCTCTACAGATTACAGCATACACACTTGACTTAAATTCTGATGTTCGTTGACTTTTTATAATATTCCCAAATGATGCACAGGCCTTAGAAATCTTTACGCTGCAATTTATGTTCTTTTGTGTTAGAGGCTATTGTTGTTTAGTGTTTCATTTATATATATTTTTTTTACCTAAGAGGACATTTTTATTATTATTTTGACTTTGCCTTATTTCCCATTTGGAGGGCTCTTTATTCCTTCTTCCATTTCAGACCTTTCCTCTGAAATTATTTTCTGAGGAACACTCTTTATTGCCTTTAGTGAGAGGCTGGTAACAGCAAATTTTCCTCATTTTTCTTTATCTAAAAAAATCTTCGCTTCGCCTTCATTCTCTTTCTTATCCCAGGTTCATTGAGATATAATTGGCACATTTACACGCTGTAAGTTTAAGGTGTCCGCCATAACGACTTGACCTGCGTACACCTTGCAGTAAGTTTAGTGGACATCCATCATCTCACGTAGACACAAAAATGAAAGAAATTGAAACATTTTTTCCCTGTGTGGAGATCTCTTGGGATTTATTTTCTTCATAACTTTAATGTGTAACTTATAAGTGTTAATTATATTTATCATGTTGTACATTATCTCCCTCATACTCGTGTATCTTATAACTGCAAGTTTGTACCTTTTGACTGCCTTCATCCAATTTCCCTTTCCTCTACCCCCTGCCTCTGGTAATGACAAGTCTGATCTCGTTTTTGAGAGGTTTGTTTGTTTGTGAAGTATAGTTTACTTACAATACTATCTTAGATCCTGTTACACAATATAGTGATTCAGTATTTCTATACATTTCAAAATGATTAGCATGATAAGTCTGGTTTTGGTCTGTCACCACACAAAGATATTATATAATCTTTGACTATATTCCCCATGTTGTACGTTTCATACCCATGACTCATTTATTTTGCAACTGGAAGTTTTTAACCTCTTATTCTCCCTCACGTGTGTTTCTCCTCCTCTCACTCACTTCCTCTCTGACAGTCACTTGTTTGATCTCTAGATCTATGACTCTGTTTCTGTTTTGTTACGTTTGTGCATTCATTTTGTAGATTCCACATGTAAGTTAAACTAGCCAGTATTTGTCTTTCTCTTTCTGATTTATTTCTCTTAGTATGTGTGTTGTTGCATATAGCAAAATTTCATTCTTTTTAATGGCTGAGTAATACTCCATTGTGTGTGTATGTGTACCTTCTTTATCTATTCATCTATTGATGGGTATTTGAGTTGCTTCTGGTCTTGTTGTTGTAAATAATATGGCAGTGTATATAGTGGTGCATATATCTTTTCTAAGTAATGTTTTTATTTTCTTTGGATAAATACCCATGTGTAGATTTGCTAAACTTTATGGTAGTTTTATTTTAAATTTTTTGTGGAATCTCCATACTGTTTTCTGTTTTCCATAGTGGCTATACTAATTTACATTCCTATCAACAGTGTGTGATGGCTTCCTTTTCTTCACATCCTTAACTACACTTGTTATTTGTTGTCTTTTTGATAATAGCTATTCTGACAGGTATGAGGGGATGTTTATTGTGGTTTTGATTTGCATTTATCTGAAGATTACTGATGCTGAGCATCTTTTTATGTGCCTCTTGGCCATCTGTATGTCTTCTTTGGAAGTATATCTATTCACATGCTCTGCCCACTTTTTAACTGGTTGTTTGTTTTTTTAATGTTGCATTTCATGAGGTATTTTTTGGTATATTTTTGGATATTAACCACTTATGAGATATATCATTTGCAAATATCTTTTCCCATTCAGTAGGTTGCCTTTTCATTTTGTTGATAGTTTACTTCACTGTACAAAAGCTTTTTAGTTTGATGTAGTTGTGTTTGTTGATGTAGTTGTGTTTGTTTATTTTTGCTTTTGTTTCTCTTGCCTGAGGACCTGAAGATACATACCCAAAAAATATCACCAAGACCAATAAAGAGCATATTGCCTATGTTTTCTTCTAGGAGTTTTATGGCTTCCGGTCTCATATTCAAGTCTTTACTCTTAAACTGTATCCCCTTTGTCTCTTTAAGTGTTGTAGTTTCTTTTCTCTCTTTCTTTCTTCCTTCCTTCCTTTCCTTTCCTTTCCTTTCTTTCTTTCCTTCTTCCTTTCTTTCTTCCTTTCCTTCCTTCCTTCCTTCCTTCCTTCCTTCCTTCCTTCCTTCCTCCCTCCCTCCCTCCCCCCTCCCCCCCTCTCTCTCTCTCTCTTTCTTTCTTTCTTTCTTTCTTTCTCTTTCTTTTCTTTCTTTTTTTTTTTTTGGCTTTGCCCCCAGCATGTAAAAGTTCCTGAGCCAGGGATGGAACCCCAGTCACAGCAGTGACAATGCCGAATCCTTAACCACTAGGCCACCAGGGAACTGACTTCATTTTCATTCTTGTTGTATTCCAGTTGACCTTCCATTTCACAAATTATTTAATCCTCTGTATCTTGTTTTAAAATTCTTCCTCTGAGACTTTTTTTTTTTAGTTCTAGAAATCTGCCTTATTTTTTGGTTTCCCTTTTTTTGTTGTTAAAATCTTCAGTGTTTGGAGTTCTCATCGTGGTGCATCAGAAAAGGATCCGACTAGGAGCCATGAGGTTGTGGGTTCAATTCCTGGCCTAGCTCAGTGGGTTAAGGATCTGGTGTTGCCCTGAGCTGTGGTGTAAGTCACAGATGTGGCTTGGATCTGGCGTTGTGGCTGTGGCTGTGGCTGGAAGCTAAAGCTCCGATTAGACCCCTATCCTGGGACCCTCCATGTGCTGCAGGTGTGGCCCTAAAAAGCAAACAAACAAACAAACAAACAAACAAACAAAAACACACTTCATTGTTGTAGTTTAGATCCTCGAACATACTAAGCATCGTTATTTTAAAGTCTTTGGCGTTTCATCATCTGGAGCCCCCGTAGGTCTGTTTGTACTGCCAGTTCTCATTAACATTGTATTTTCTCCTTTCGTATCTGTTTATCTTTGATTGTGTACTCGAAATTGTATATGGAAAAAAATCTTTGTAGAACTAAACTGAAACCTAGAATGACTTTAGTTTGTCTAGGTTGCATATTCACCTACTTTTGGGGAAGGATGGGTTCACTGTGAACTATTTATAGGGATGGAGATTTTCTTGGCTGCCCAGATGAGTAAAAAAATCTTGGCAGTGATCTTCATGAGGCTAGTTTACTTACTCTTTACCCGACTCCTGGAGGAAAGGATTTTAGGGTTCCAGTACAGATTCCCAGTGGGTCTAAAGCTTTGTCATCCTCTCAGCTGACAGTTCTGTTCAGGAAGTGCCCTCCCATGGCCCCAATTCTAGAGTAATTCCCTGGCTTTCCACTTTCTCCAAGTTCTAGGCTGGGTAATTCATCAATACTTTTTAAATTTTCTTGTTCCTTTGTCAAAAAATAAATAAACAATTTTTAGTGGTTGTAAAACTTTTCCCCAGCTTTTGTTGCAATAACCAAAGATTTTATATTTGCTTTTATGGGTTTTTAGATAAATGTGTCTTATTTAAAGAAAGAATAACAGTTGGTCTTTATATAGTTGCACTGTGAAGAAATAGACAACAAATTTTCATTTTACTTTTATCTTTGTGCTTATCATGAATTATTTGGTGGCACATCTGCCTCCTTTAAAAAATTTATTTATTTATTTATTTCCCCAATACATTATTATTATTTTTTTCTACTGTACATGGTGACCCAGTTACACATACATGTATACATTCTTTTTTGCTCACATTATCATGCTCCATCATAGGTGACTAGACATAGCTCCCAATGCTACACAGCTTTTCAGCAAGTATTGCCGGGAAACCTGGACAGCTGCATGCAAATCAGTGAAACTAGAACACACCCTCCCACCATGCATGAAAATAAACTCAAAATGGCTTAAAAACTTAAATATAAGACAAGACACCATCAAACTCTCGAAAGAGAACATAGGCAAAACATTCTCTGATGTCAGTCAGAGAATGACTGACAAATGTTTTCTCAGGTCAGTCTCCCAGTGCCTCATTTTTAAATTTATCATTTTGATCCACTTATTGGTTAGTGGTGTAATTCTTTTTGTTTGTTTCAGGAAAAACAAATGTATGGGTGATGTACTTTGTGGGTCCTTGCAAATCTGAAGTTGGAAAAATGTTTGTGATTTGTTTGTTTTTTGTTGTTGCTGTTCTTCCACATGAACAATATTTAGCTTGGCTGGTTGTGAAGATTTTGTTGCACATTTTTTTTTCTGAAAATCATAGTGTGGAGGAGAAGTCTGATGTTAATAAGATTGAAAACTTAACTTTTACTTCTGGTTCTTGTAAGATTTGTTCTTTATCTTTTTCTTTTTCCTTTAGACCCACCTTTTATTTTTTTAATTTATTTTTAATTTTTTCATTATGATTGATTTACAGTGTTCCATCAACTTCTGCTGTACAGCAGTGACCCAGTCATATATATATATTCTTTTTCTCACATTATCCTCTATCATGTTCCATCACAGGTGTTTAGATATGTAGTTGCCTGTGCTATACAGCAGGATCTCATTACCCATCCACTCTAAATGCAAGAGTTTTTCGTCTCCTAACCCCAGACTCCCAGTCCATCCCACTCTCTCCCCCTCCTGCTGTCAAACTTGAGTCTGTCCTACATGTCCATGATCTTTTCTGTTTTGTAGATGCATCATTTGTGCCATATTTTAGACTCCACATATAAATGATACCATATATTGTCTGTCTTTTTCTGACTTACTTCATTCAGTATGAGGGTTTCTAGTTCCATCCATGTTACTGCAAATGACATTATTTTGTCCTTTTCATGGCTGAGTAGTATTCCATTGTATATTGTGTACCACATCTTCCTAATGCATTCATCTCTCAATGGGCATTTAGATTGTTTCCATGTCTTGATTATTGTGAATAGTGCTGCAGCGAACATATGGGTATGTGTATCTTTTTCAATGAAATTTTTGTCTGGATATATGCCCTGGAGTGGGATTGCTGGATCATATGGTAGTTTTGTATTTAGTTTTCTGAGGTGTTTCCATACTGTTTTGCATAGTGGTTGTACCAATTTACATTCTCACCAACAGTGTGGGGTCCCTTTATTTCCACATCCTCTCCAGCATTTGTTTTTTATTGACTTGTTAATGATCGCCACTCTAACTGGTGTGAAGTGTAGGACTTCATTGTAGTTCCCCCCCCCCCCTTTTTTTTTTACTTGCAAAGTATATTGTACTCAATGAACAAACACTACCCCCAATGGTGGTCTGCTTCTGAAAGAAACCCTTGCTTTTTTCCCATCTAGGCCTGTGTTATACAAAGGGCCAATGAGCCCCAGCACTGCCTAAGGCCCCTGTGCACTCTTTTTTGTACAGGCTGTTTCAGTAGCTCAAAACCCACATGAAACATGTTCTCCTTTGTGGAGAGGTCTGATTTAGTATAAAAATGCCTTCTTTTCACAAGCAGGGTGAAGCAGCCCTTAGAGAGTTAGGGCAATAATCACCTGAAGTCAGTGTCACCAACTCCAGAAATAAAGACGCTAGAAGTTTCCTCCTGTCAAAGTATATCATACTGAGTGAACAAACAAGCCCCCGAAAGGTGGTTTGCTTTGGAAAGCATGCCTTGCCTTTCTCCCATCTAGGCCTGTGTTATACCAAGGGCGAATGTGCCCCAGCACTGCCAAATATCCTCCATGCACTGCTTATTTGCAGTGTGCTTCAGTAGCTCAAAACCCACTCAGAACGTGTTCTCCTTTTTGGGGAAGTCTGATTTGGTATGAAAATCCCATCTTGAAGTGTTATATCTTCATTGTCATTTGCTTCTAGGTATTTTTTAATTTCCTCTTTGATTTCCTAAGTGATCCATTGGTTGTTTAGTAGCATGTTGTTTAGTCTTCTGGTGTTTGTGTTTTTTGCATTTTTTTTCCTTGTTGTCGATTTCCACTTGTATAGTGTTGTGGTCAGAAAAGATGCTTGTTATGATTTCAATTTTCTTAAAGTACTGAGGCTTGATTTGTTGCCTAGGATGTGATCAATCTTAGAGAATGTTCCATGTGCACTTGAGAAGAATGTGTATTCTGTGCCTTTTGGATAGAATGTCCTATAAATATCTATTAAGTCCATCTGGTCTAATACTTCATTCAGGACCTTTTCCTTATTGATTTTCTGTCTGGATGATCTGTCCATTGCTGTAATTGGGGTGTTAACATCCCCCACAATTATTGCGTTATTGTCTATTTGTCCTTTTAAGGTTGTTAGCAGTTGTCTTATTTATTGTGGTGAACCTATGTTGGGTGCATAGGTGGATTGATCCTTTGATCATTATGAGGCGTCCTTCTTTGTCTTTTAAAATATTCTTCATATTAATGTCTATTTTGTCAGATATGAGTATTGCTGCTCCAGCTTTCTTTTGATTCCTTTTTGCATGGAATATTTTCTTCCATCCTCTCACTTGCAATTTGTATGTGTCCCTAGAAGTGAAGTGGGTCTCTTGAAGACAGCATATATATGGGTCTTGTTTTTTTATCCATTCAGCCAGTCTATGTCTTTTGGTTGGGGATTTTAGACCATTAACATTTAAGGTAATTATTGATATGTATGTTCTTATTGCCATTTTATTAATTGCTTTGGATTTGTTTTTGTTGCTCTTTTTTCTTCCCTTCTTTTCTTGTTCTCTCCTCTTGTGGTTTGGTGACTATCATTACTGGTGTATTTGAGGTGATTTTTTTTATTTGTTTATGTATCATTTGTAGATTTTTGGTTTGCAGTTATTCCGAAATTTTGATATGAGTCTATACATATGCAAGATAATTTTTTTGCATGTTTTTAAATTTTTTTCCCACTGTACAGGAAGGGGATCAAGTTATCCTTACATGTATACATTACAATTATATTTTTCCCCCACCCTTTCTTCTGTTGCAATATGAGTATCTAGACAAAGTTCTCAATGCTACTCAGCAGGATCTCCTTGTAAATCTATTCTAAGTTGTGTCTGATAAGCCCAAGCTCCCGATCCCTCCCACTCCCTCCCCCTCCCCATCAGGCAGCCACAAGTCTTTTCTCCAAGTCCATGATTTTCTTTTCTGTGGAGATGTTCATTTGTGCTGGATATTAGATTCCAGTTATAAGTGATATCATATGGTATTTGTCTTTGTCTTTCTGGCTCATTTCACTCAGTATGAGATTCTGTAGTTCCATCCATGTTGCTCCAAATGGCATTATGTCATTCTTTTTATGGCTGAGTAGTATTCCATTGTGTATATATACCACATCTTCCAAATCCAATCATCTGTTGATGGACATTTGGGTTGTTCCATGTCCATTGTGAATAGTGCTGCAATGAACATGTGGGTGCATGTGTCTCTTTTAAGTAGAATTTTGTCCGGATAGATGCCCAAGAGTGGGATTGTGGGGACATATGGAAGTTCTATGTATAGATTTCTTTTTTTTTTTTGTCTTTTTGCTATTTCTTTGGGCTGCTCCGCGGCATATGGAGGTTCCCAGGCTAGGGGTCTAATCGGAGCTGTAGCCACCGGCCTACGCCAGAGCCACAGCAACGCGGGATCCGAACTGTGTCTGCAACCTACACCACAGCTCACGGCAACGCCGGATCGTTAACCCACTGAGCAAGGGCGGAGACCGAACCCGCAACCTCATGGTTCCTAGTCGGATTCGTTAACCACTGTGCCACGACGGGAACTCCTCTATGTATAGATTTCTAAGGTATGTCCAAACCGTTCTCCATAGTGGCTGTACCAGTTTACATTCCCACCAGCAGTGCAGGAGGGTTCCCTTTTGTTCACACCCTCTCCAGCACTTGTTATTTGTGGACTTATGAATGATGGCCATTCTGACTGGTGCGAGGTGGTATCTCATGGTAGTTTTGATTTGCATTTCTCTTATGATCAGCGATGTTGAGCATTTTTTCATGTGTTTGCTGGCCATCTGTATGTCTTCCTTGGAGAACAGTGTGTTCAGGTCTTTTGCCCATTTTTCCATTGGTTGATTGGCTTTTTTGCTGTTGAGTTGTATAAGTTGCTTATATATTCTAGAGATTAAGCCCTTGTCTGTTGCATCATTTGAAACTATTTTTTCCCATTCTGAAAATTGTCTTTTTGTTTTCTTTTTGGTTTCCTTTGCTGTGCAAAAGCTTGTCAGTTTGATTAGCTCCCATGAGTTTATTTTTGCTCTTATTTCTGTTGCTTTGGGAGACGGACCTTAGAAAATATTCATGATGTTGATGTCTGAGAGTGTTTTGCCTATGTTTTCTTCTAGGAGTTTGATGGTGTCTTGTCGTATATTTAAGTCTTTCAGCCACTTTGAGTTTATTTTTGTGTATGCTATGAGGGTGTGTTCTAGTTTCATTGCTCTGCATGCAGCTGTCCAGGTTTCCCAGCAATGCTTGCTGAATAGACTTTCTTTTTCCCATTTCATGTTCTTGCCTCCCTTGTCAAAGATTCATTGACCATAGGTGTCAGGGTTTATTTCCGGATTCTCTATTCTGTTCCATTGGTCTGTCTGTCTGTTTTGATACCAGTACCACACTGTTTTGATGACTGTGGCTTTGTAGTATTTCTTGAAGTCTGGGAGAGTGATGCCTCCTGCTTGGTTTTTGTTTCTCAGGATTGCTTTGGTGATTCTGGGTCTTTTATGGTTCCATATAAATGTTTGGATTGTTTCTTCTAGTTCTGTGAAAAATGTCATGGGTAATTTGATAGGGATCACATTGAATCTGTAGATTGCTTTGGGTAGTATGGGCATTTTTACAATATTGATTTTTCCAATCCAGGAACATGGAATATCTTTCCATTTCTTTACATCATCTTTGATTTCCTTGATTAATGTTTTATAGTTCTCAGTATATAAGTCTTTCACCTCCTTGGCCGGGTGTATTCCCAGGTATTTGATTTTTTTGGGGTGCAATTTTAAAGGGTATTGTATTTTTGTATTTCTTTTCTAATATTTCATTGTTAGTATACAGAAATGTGACTGATTTCTGATGTTAATCTTATATCCTGCAACTTTGCTGAATTTGTTGATCAGTTCAGGTAGGTTTTGGGTTGAGTCCTTAGGGTTTTCTATGTATAGTATCATGTCATATGCGTACAGTGACAGCTTTATCTCTTCTCTTCCTATTTGGATGCCTTTAATTTCTTTTGTTTGTCTGATTGCTGTGGCTAGGACTTCCAATGCTGTGTTGAATAGCAGTGGTGAGAGTGGGCATCCCTGTCTTTTTCCAAATTTGTGCAAGATAGTTTTAAGTTTTTGGTCTCTTAATTTCAAGTGCATCTCCAGTGTTCTGCATTTGTACCTTCCTCTTCTCACAATTTCTGGTTTTGGTGGCATAATTATGCATGGATGATTTCGTGTCTTTACTGTATATATACCTTTACTGATGAGCCTTGTGATTTGTGGTATTTTTGTTTCTGGTTGTGGCCTTTCCTTTTCTTCCTGGAGAAGTTCCTTTAGTGTTTGTTGTAAAGCTAGTTTAGTGTTGCTGAATTCTCTTAGCTTTTGCTTATGTGTGAAGGTTTTGATTTCTCCTTCAAATCTGAATGAGTCTTGATGGGTAAAGTAAGCTTGGTTGGAGGTTTTTTCCTTTCATCACATTAAGTATATCATGCCACTCCCTTCTGGCCTGCAGAGTTTCTGCTGAAAAATCTATCGGGTTTCCCTTGTATGTTATTTGTTTCTTTTCCCTAGCTGCTTTCAATATTTTCTCTTTGTCTTTAATTTTGGTCAGTTTGATTAATATGTGTCTCAGGGTATCCCTCCTTGGGTTTATTTTTTATGGTACTCTTTGCACTTCTGGGTTTGAGTGAATGGTTCCTCACCCATGTTAGGGAATTTTTTGGCTATCATTTCTTCGAATATTTTTTCTGTCCCCTTCTCTCTCTTTTATCCTTCTGGCACCCCTATAATACGGATGTTGGTGTATTTAACATTGTCCCAGAGTTCTCTGAGACTCTCTTCATTTGTTTTCAATCTTCTTTCTCTTTTCTGTTCCACATCCGTGATTTCCACTAGTCTGTCTTCCACCTTGCTTATTCCTTCTTCTGCCTTCTGTATTCTGCTGTTGGCTGCTTCTCATGGATTTTTTTATTTCAGTTATTGTATTTTTAAATCTCTTCTTGTTTAAGTTTTATATCTTGTATTTCTTTGCTCAGTGTTTCCTTTAAATTATCCATCTTTGCCTCCAGTTTATTTCCAATGTCTTGCATCATCTTCAGCATCAACAGTCTAAAGTCTTTCCTGGAGGCTGAGAATCTCGTGATAACTTAGCTGTTTTTCTGTTTTTTTTTTTTTTTCCTTCTCCCTTAGTTATAGTACTCTGTCTTTTCATTTTTATAGGTTTTTGGCATGGTGACCTTTTTACAGATGATAGAGTTGTAGTCTCTGTTACTTCTGGTGTCTGCCCCCCTTGTGGCTGAAGTTGGTATGGGGGCTTGCTGTAGGCTTCCTCATGGGAGGGGCTGATGCCTGTCTGCTGGTTGGTGGAGCTGATTTCTGTCCCTCTGGTGGGTGGGGCTTTTTCTCTGGGTGAGATTAGAGGCGGCTGAGTGCCTGGAGGGTCTTTAGACAGCCTGTTTACTGATGGGTGGAGCTGTGATCCCACCTGGATTGTTGTTTGGCCTGGAGCTTCTTAGCACTGATGGGTGGGGTCAGATTTTCCCAAAATGGCCACTTCCAGAAAAAAGCACACTGATGAATATTCCCAGGAGCTTTGCTTCCAATGCCCTTCCCCCACAACAAGCCACAATCACCTGCTATTTTCACAGGAGATCCTCCAAGAACTGCAGTCAGGTCTGGCACAGATTCCTATAGAGCCTTTGCTTTGCCCTGGGACTCAGTGCACGTGAAAGTCTGTGTGCACATTTTAAGAATGGTGTCTCCATTTCCCTCAGTCTCGTGGAGCTCCTGCACACAAGCCCCACTGGCCTTCAATGCCAGATGCCCGGGGGCTCTTTCTCCCAATGCCAGATCCCCACATGTGGGAGTTTGATGTGGGGCTCAGAACTCTCCCTCCTATAGGTGAGTCTCTGTGAACCAGTTACTTTCCAGTCTGTGGGGATTCCCACCTGGGAGGTATAGGGTTGCTTATATTGCATAATTGCCCCTCCTACCTCTTGATATGTCCTCCTCTTTGTCTTCTGGAGTAGGAAATCTTTTTGAAAGTTTCGAGTCCATTTGGTTGAAGGTTGCTCAGCATTTGGTTGTAAATTTTGTTGTTTTTAGGAGAGAAGTTGAGCTCTAGTCCTTCTATTCTGCCATCTTAATCTTGTCTCCTCATTGTAGTTTTGATTTGCATTTCTCTAAAAATCAGTGATGTTGAGCAGTTTTTCATGTGCCTTGTTGGCTATCTGTATGTCTTCTTTGGAGAAATGTCTATTTAGGTCTTCTGCCCAGTTTTCAGTTAAGTTGTTTGGGGTTTTTTTTTGGTTATGTTTTAAATTAATACATTTCAGAAGTATGTATCTAGTGTACGGTTTTCATTAATACAGTTTTGTATCAGGTCTTTTGATCTGTGATAAAGTCCTTCAAAATTATGTCACTGAATATTACTTCCTTAATTATGTTTCATTGGTTAATATATTGTAGTTTTTTTGGGATATACCTTCAATAATTCTCTTATTTTACTCAAGATGTGTTTTTCCTCCTTAATTCTCAGAGGATTTTTTTCATTAGTATTCTGATTTTCTTCATTTTTTTTGATGCAGTGACCCATTGCTGACTCCATTTGTTTTGCAAAATAGTTTTATTGTTTTTGTAAAACTTTGTACTTTATAATATAAGCATTATAGAAACTTTAAAAAATTTCATGCCTTTTGCAGTTATTTTATTCTTAAACCCTTCTTTCCTTTTCATGGGTACAAATATTCTCAATATCATTGAGAATGCATATTGTATAATGTATAAAGCGTCATGAACTTTTTCCTTACTTTCCCTGGGAAATGAGTGATCTGATTGATTCCCCAATTTAGTCTCTTGAATTTCATCTATGCAGATATGTCCAATTTTTTTTCAGTATCATTATCTATGTTTATGTTTCCAGTATTAGGAGTTGAGCTAAGTTTCTACCAGTAAAAGTATTGGTCCCTGTTCATATCATTCAGGCTGAGACAAAGGAAGCTAGGAAAAGTTGATACTTCCCATACTTTTTCTTTGCCTTATTAGCAGAAGGAGCTGTAGCAGAAGTGTTGACTTGACCAGAAGCTTTCAGTCCCCACTGAAGGATTCCTTCCTATGTTCTCCAGCCAACTTGGCTGTTCATAGGGTGCCTCTTCTTTTACTCAGCATGCCAAGACGAAGGGATAATGAAACGTACCTTTTACAGTATGAAAATTAGTTGAGAGGCAATGCTTGTTAAGCTTTAGGTTAGCTATTTGCACATAGTAAGTGCTCAGTAAATGTTGGCTTTCCCCATTGCTTCCTTCAGCTTATGCTGGGGTTGACGTTTTTCTAGTTTTTACAACTAGACCCATTTTGGACCCATTATTTCAATCACATAATGACCTAATAAATTATAACTGATTAGCATGTGACCTTATTGCTAAATACACCTGATCTTAAAAACGGAAGTACTTCCATTTACGCAGGAAATGTTGAGCCACTGGCTCTGGGCATGGCTGAAGCACATGGGCTGAAGTTAGGGGAGGTTCACTGTAATGGCTGTTTGGTCCTGGTTGTTGAAGTCCATCATATTTCAGCCTAAGAAGGCAGGACTAGGAGTGAGCCGTTGAAGGCTTTAAAGGAGGGGGCTGGTGACCAGAACAGGCTTTATAAGGAATAGAGTCATATTAATAATGACAGGTGATGTTTATATGCTTACGTTCCATTTGCTCCTCTATGTGCTTTATCTGCATCATCTTTTAAAATTCTCAAGCACCTTTAAAAAAAAAAAGCAGACATTAAAACTAAGGCACCAAGAGGCCAAAAAACTAAGTGAGAAAGCTGATTGATAGAGGAGGCAGGATTTGAACCTTGATTTCATGTTGCTACTTTGCTGACTGTACAATGTAGAGTTAGTACCTACTGCCCATTCTAAACCCCTTCCCCCTCACTCAGCACAAGGCCAGCTTCTCCCAGGCCGGGTATTACTTCAGGATGGACGTGGCTGGTGATGGGCCTTGCCCCAGATCCTCTTTCCATTTGCTTGTTTTGTGTTGTTGGGAGAAGTCCTCAGAGTTAAGCTAGTCCCCAGAGCATCCCTGAAACAACAAGGTAAGTCCTAAGACCACCCCGGTTCCTGGTATGGCCTCTATTTTCTTAATAGTCCCTCGCTCTTCCTGTGGGTCCAGCCTCCACAAGTACTTTCTACCCAAAAGCACCTGGGATCTGCAGCCTTTTCCATCTGAATCTGGGCTGGGCTTCTCATGGCCCCACTTCTTATCAAAAGTTAGTGTCAGGAATTGAGGTCTGCATATGCTGTTGGCCTCACTACTTTATGTCGCTTAGGGGGCTCAAAATAATCTTCTGACTGTGATGAAATTATCTCTGCCTCATTGCACAGTTATATGAAAACGTACTATCAGACCGTAAAGGTAGACAGCATGCTTTGTTTTTTGTTTTTATTTTAATTCTTCTATTTCCAAAAGGAAAGAATAATAACAATGGTTTGTGGACATTCTCTGTTACCAGACTGACACTGCTCATTTGCTCATTTTCTAGTGAGATAAAAACCAGAACTTTAAGAAATCATGTATGCAATATTAATTTAGTTTTTCTTGATATATAATCAGTATGGAATTAATTTGGGCACCTTATGTGAAGGTCTAAATCCTACTCCAGTGTTATTAACCGGTTGAACCAGCCTCATTTATTTATTTTATTTATTGAACTTCATTCCCCACTGATGGAAATGATTCCCGCAGTGCATATTAAAGACCATTTATGCTGTTACAGGCAAAAGAATGAAACCGGACCGTATCTCACACCATACACAGAAGTTAACTAACAATGGTTTAGATAAAGGCTTGAATGTAAGAGCAGAAACCATAAAATGTGGGCGGTAACTGCCTTGACATTGCTCTTGATGATATATTTTTTTGGATCTGACTCCAAGGGCAGTGGAGTCAGCAAAAATAAACAAATGAGACTACATCAATCTAAAAGAGCTTCTGCACATTGAAAGAAAAACCATCAATGAAATAAAAAGGCAACCTATGATTGGGAAAAGATATTTGCAAACCTATGTCTAATAGGGGGCTTTTATTCCAAAACATATGAGGAACTCATACCACTCAAAGTCAAAAACCCAGTTCAGTTAAAAAATGGGTAGAGGATCTGAATAGACATTTTTCCACAGAAGATACACGGATGGTCAGCAGGCACATAAAAAGCTGCTCAGCATCATAAAGACCAGGGAAATGCAAATCAGAACCACAAGGAAGTATTATCTCACATCTGTCAGAATGTCTAGTGAAAAAGACCACCAATAACAAGTGTTGAAGAGGTTGTGGAGAAAGGGAACCCTCATACCTTGTTGTGGGAATGTAAATTAATGTAGCCACTGTGGAAGGCAGCATGGAGCCTCCTCAAAACAATTAAAATTGCCATATGATCCAGCTATTTTCCTTCTGAGTATTTATCTGAAGAAAACACAAAACACTAATTCAGACAGATCTCTGCCCCTCTGTCTTCATTTGCAGCATCATTTCCAGTAGCCAAGATATGGAAAAGCCTAAGTGTCCATTGATGGATGAATGGATAAAGCAGATGTGGCATCTATATCTAGATCTAGTCAATGGAATATTATTCAGCCATAAAAAAGAATCAAATCTTGCCATTTGCAACAACGTGGCTGGACGTAGAGGATGCTGAGTGAAATAAGTCTGACAAAGACAAATACCATGTGATTTCACTTATATGTGGAATCTAAAATACAAAACCAACACAATAAAACAAAACAAAATTTATAGATATAGAGAACCGCCGTAATATATTGGTGGTTATCCGAGGGGAAGGGGGTTGGGGGGTGGGCGAAAAGGGTGAAGCTGGTCAGTTGTATGGTGATGGGTAGTCACACTGTAATGATCACTTTGTAGTGTGTGCAAATACTGAATTATAATGTTGTACTCCTGAAATTAATGTCATGTTATATACAGATTTTTTTACCTTAAAAAGGGAGCGTTTATGCTCATACCTCACCACAAGACAAAATGTACACTAGCAAGTTTTTAATCTCTCTGTTCTTTTCTGTAACTCTCGCTCTGTTCTTGTCCCAGCAATATCCACTTTTATTCATTAGAAATATTTTAGTATTGATCATTCTAGCCTGTTTTAATTACTTATCATAAAAGGTTTTGATGCCTTTTCTCCTCTTGGGATGGAGATTGGAATTGCATCAGTTTTCAACTTAATTTGGGGAGATTTTGATACTTTAGTCTCTTTGTTCTTCCTCTCCAAAATAAAACCCCTAGTTCTCTTATTGAGAATCTTGTTTGAAATTTCTCAGAACCGTTTTGCAGTTGTCTTTATATAGATCATGTATATTTCATAAGGCCGTTCTTAAGTAGTAGTTAGCTTTTGAGGCCACCATATAATGTTGAAAATCATGTTTAATAGTAGTTGTTGTTGGACTGTCAGAAAGTAAGTGATTTTTATTTATTCATCTTCTACCTAGCCACTTTATTAAAGACTTATTTTTATCAAGTGTTTAAGTTTCACATTATTCTTTTTTAAAAAACATTGTCATACCATATTAAAAGACTATTTTTTGTCTTGTCCTTTTCAGTATTTATAGCTCTTTCTCTCTCTCTTTTTTTTTTTTACATCTCTGATTTCTCCCCGACTTTACCTGGGTATCCCATTTCATCTTCAACACCCCTCTGCTATCTCATATCTCCTTCCCTATTTTGTCTTTTCCTCTAGTTCTTAATGCTCTTGGACATACTATTTATTTCCTTTAAAGAGAAACAACTTATTTATGATGTCTCCATAGCATATCAGCTCCACTGTATCTCAAGGAAGGGCACCCCGCATCATGCCTCTGCACATATTTGTTGAATGAATGAATTTGCGGTGTTTTGGAACTCTAGATTGTCACTCAGCTGAGCTCAGAGGTCTGAAACTTTTCAAGTGACTTGGCTTCCCTTCTCTTTTTCTCTCTGTTTTGCCCTTTCTGAATCGAAGAGCCTCCTCTCTGTGGGAGACGATGGAAACAAATTAGTTTTCGAGTAGCTGCAGTTGATTCTCATTATTCGCCTTGCTTGTTAGTCATGGCACTTGTGTTCTTTATCAAGTCCCTGTGAACATGGGATGTGCCAGGGCTTGGCCCCTCCATGCCCATGCGTTCTGCACCCACAGATTCCACCACCTGTGGATAGAAAATATTGGGGTGGAGTGGGAGGAATTCCAGCAAGTTCCAAAAAGCAAAACATGAATTTGCCACGTACCAGCAACTACTTACATTGTGTGGATATTGGAGGTATAACCACAGATGATTTAAAGTAGACAGGAGGTTGTGCCTAGGTTATATGCAAATACTGTGCCATTTTGTATAAGGTACTTGAGCCTCAGCAGATTTTGATATCTGGGAGGGCTCCTTGAGCCAAGTCCCGGGCATATGGAGGGATGGCTGTGCTGAACCATTTCCTTGGGGGGCAGGGGGCGGGGAATGAAGGATTTCGTTCTGGTGAGCCTTGTGTCACGTTTTGGTCAACCGGTCAATACATAACCTCATCCTATGTGTGTTTCTTTTCAAAGACACCTTATTTTGCATATTACTGATTTGGCCATGCCGAACTTCCAGCCAGCGGCGCTATAAACGCATCTCGGAAGGGTGATCTGACACCCATGTTTTCTGCATAAGGCCTGTCCCAGTTTTCTCAAGCTTGAGGACTAGGCAGCCCTTCAGTCCTGCACTTGGAGCCATTTTAGACAGCAAAGCCACCGATAAAAAGCAGAAAAATGCGAAGATGTGGCACTAAATTGACCACGAAGGCACACTTCTTTGCAGTATGACAGCTGAGACAAGAAGGCGGCGTGTCCTCTTGTTCAGTCTCAGCTGGGTGCTAGTTTGATGACTCAGAATTGTCCCCACTCACTGCCTGTCCTAGAAAGACCATGGAATCCCCTGGGTGTTGGTTTTGGGGTTAGAAATAAATTTAGGAAGGGAGAGCTCACAAATAGCCTGTGAGTGATGGGGATCAGATGGGGCTTCCTGTAGTGTGACTGCAGCAGCTTCTCCAAAGGCGGAGGGTGGTGGCGGCTTTCCTGAGTCAGATTTTGGTATGAATGACTTGATGGTGTCCAGCAGCTCTTGAGTCTGATGTCCCAGTGTCACCTCTCTTTCTGACCAGGGTCACATTCTGCTCCTCTGCCTTTGCCCCATGTCCCCGTGGAGCCCAGGCTCAGCCTTGCAGTCACGCTTTTCCTTAGGCACTCTCTTCTTTCTCTGTCTTGGCATCCTCTGCCCCTGTGTGGTCAGAATTTCACTCTGGGGGTGACTTTCTTCTTAGCTCCCCTGGACCGCCGACATAGCCTTTGAATTTCAAAATGTTTTGAATCTGCTTTCCTGAAGTTCAGGTTCTCAATTGGAGGTGCACGTCTAAATCACCTGTGGGGTTTTTTAAGCTGCAGTCCCCCCTGAGCCTCGCCCCAGACCTCCCAAGACCGCAGGTAAAGGCCGTGTCTAGACATGTTATAAAAGTTCCACAGGTGATTCGGATCTGTGTTGGGGGGGTTTGAACACTCCGGTAGTGTTAGATGAACCCAGTAACCAACAAAACCACCGCCATCGACCTTAGGCTCTTTATTAAGCTCTTTGTGTGTGGTCATCTTACAGGCCTTTGCTGTAGATACGGACGCTGATGACCCCACTGCACAGATGAGAAAACAGAAACTCCTAGTGGAGACTCACACAGCTCCTTGACCAAGGACTGGAGCTCTGGTGGCTCCTTAACCACCAGGGGTGTAACCTGGAGCGTGCCCTGGAGGGCTTGTTAAAGCAGGTTAGCAGCCCCACCCTCTGAAGGTCTGATTCTGTAGGTTTGGAGTGGGACCGGAGAATTTGCATTTCTAACAAGCTCTCCCCTGGGCCTTTTTCCTTTTTTGGACTGAGCCATCTCAGTTTTAAAATCTCTTAGGTGTGAAGTAAGCTGCGGGGATATATTGTACAACACGGGGAGTAGAGGCAGTCTTTTACAATAACTATAAATGGAGTATAACCATTAGTAAAAAAGAAAAAAGCATCTACGTGGCGTGGTGCATTTGGCTTCCACAATTTTCACCTGCTGAGTTAATTTGCTTTGTCCCACGGGTGCGTTAACGTCCACCGAGGCATCTGTTCTCAGAGAGTCTTAACCTTTTGAGAGAAAACTTATCTTTGGGGTGAGTCTGACCTTGGTTTCTGTAATTTTGAGAATGTGGCTCTAGATAACAGCTCACCTCTGAGTCTTCTTGCTTTCCTGTCATTCTTCCTGCATCTGAACGCCTTGGTGTTGTAGTTAGTGATCCATTTAGTGCGTAAGATTTTCGTCCCTCCTCCAATAATAGAGCCTAGGTGAGAAGACGCTTGCAGGGAGTCTGACTCTTTTAACACTGTGTTTTACAAACCAGAGGCAACACACTTCCTCTTAGGAAGCAGGATGCTGTCTTAGGGGCAAATGCTATGAAGTTCTTGCCTAGCTTAGGTTTGCCTTGGCTGCCCCACAGCGGAACACATTCCCAAATTGGCTATTTGCATGAGGGTAGCCTGCTGTTTTTAAAGGAGCCATGTGGCAAGCCATCTTTGTAAAGTAAACAGTGGCACTTAATTTATAATTCTAGGTGTTCACCTTTCCTTGAAATGAAATATGCCTTCTGGTTGGAGCACTAATCTCTAAACAGAATCTTTGTGCTGCTACAGTTAATTTACCCGCAGACAGTAATTTCTAGTGATTCTAGTAATTCTAGTAATTTCCAAATCATCTGAGTCATTTCTCATAGAATTTAGGACAGGAGCTGAAAGGAAAAAGAAATATAGCTCAAGATTTTTCCACATGTTTCAGGGAATCTTAGAATTCCCCCGATAGTTTCCTGGTTTAAGGGAAACGTGTGAGTGTGGTTAGACTCGAAGTGGTTGGTGCAATCTCACAGTTTGTTATTGTTCTAAGTTTGCGTGTTAATTTTTTTTTTTTCCAGTGCAATTCCTCCCACGAAACTTCACCTCTGTAGTTAAGCATTTGCTTCCAGGTACCATCTTACACTCACAAGTGTGGTCTGTTTTGCCATCTTCAAGAGGAGAGTGGGTTCTGACGCCCTCTTCTTAGCCATGGAGGCAGCAAACACCATCCCAAACCAAAGAGGATAATTTGATTGCCGTTCTTATAACCATCATGACAGAAGTACTCCCTTGTTTATAATGATTATGATTTATTGTTTTTTTCTTGGCCTTCCTTTTAGCATGTTATTTTAAAGTGAGATAGCTTTCCATTGGTATATAGGTCACAACTCGAAGCAGTTAAAATCTTTTGGTTAACCTGAGGGTACACATTTGAGGCCAGTTCATATTGAAGGGCTTGCCAAAAAAAATCACATTACTTACAACTAAACTCTCGTTGCTTATTGAACAATTTTGAATGCTTATTATACTATGTAATTATATAATGATGTATCTAATTATATAACATGTTATTTGTGTATATTATAATGATATAATATATATGTTTATATATTTATACATAATTATATTATACTTTCATTCTTATATTTCTAAATTTCTTGGCTACACTGGCCCATTGTTCCTCCATATGAATTTATGAAACCAATTTTCCAGCCAAATAAAATCTTAGTGGCTGAGATTATAATGATATTTAATTTATTATTGAGCTTGGGAAGAACTGACTTATTTATAATAGGCCAATTGGCTTATCGCTCTAACTGGTGCAAATCTCATTTACATCTTTCTGTAATTGTTTGCTGTTGTCGTGGATGTGGATTTTACATATTTCTTGGTACATTTTCCCCTAGGTACTTTGTTCTGTTCAGTTTTGTTTTTGTTGTTGTTGGGAATACATCTCGCTCTGGTATTTTTTTTTTTTTGTATATTAATTTTTAGGGTAAATTGTTGGTTGTTGGTCCTTATTTTGTAGCCTACCATATTATTGACTCTCTATGAGTTATTATGATCTCTTGCTTAATTCTACTTTTTTTGGGGGTGTTCTTTTTGTCTTTTTAGGGCCACACCAATGGTACATGAAGGTTCCCAGGCTAGGGGTGGAATTGGAGCTGCATCCCCCAGCCCACACCACAGCCACAGCAACACAGGATATGAGCCGCATCTGTGACCTACACCACAGCCTCACGGCAACGCCAGATCCTTAACCCAGTGAGCGAGGGCAGGGATCAAACCTACGTCCTCATGGATGCTAATCAGGTTCGCCAACCACTGAGCCACTATGGAAACTCCTAATTCTACATTTTTTGAGTTTAGTTTTGTTTTAAGCAAATAGTGGTCAATTTATCTCCTCTCTGAAGATGGAAGCTCTTATTTCTTTTACTTGCTTTGTTTACCAGTATTAATACTAGTTGTGATAGGAGCCTTACCCACGATTTTGATGAGAATGCCTGTAAGTTTGATGTTGGCTGGTGGTTTGAGACTAGCAATGTTCTTCCTAGTTTGCTGTGTTTTAAAAGCAGGGAACACTGGGAAGTTCTGTTGTGGTGCAGCGGGTGAAGAATCTGGCATTGCAGCTGAGGCACAGGCTGCACCTGTGACTCGGGTTCCATTCCTGGCCTGGAGACTTCCACGTGCCATGGTCGCGGCCAAAACAAACAAGGAATGACTATCAGATGCCTTTAAAAATTAATGAGATCATGTGATTTTTTCACTAATCGATATGATTATATTCATTCATATTATGGGGGGGATAAAATCCTTGCTGATAGAGGTATTTTTTTTAATTATACTAATGGATTTCAAAAATGTCTTATTTAGAATTTTTTCATATATATTCCTAAGTGATACCAGGCTTTGGTTTTAGTTTACATATGAGTGTGTGTGTGTGTGTGTGCGCGCGCGCGCGCGCGCGCGCCCGTGCGCACGTGCGAGAAAGAGAGAGAGAGACTGATTTTTCTGTCAAGGTCACTAAATGTCATAAAATGAGTGAGGACCTGTTCCTTTTCTTAATGCATCTGTAACATTTTATAAAGCTTCGGTAACCTTTTCAAATTCATCTAGAGCTTTTGCCTAATTTGTTGTTCTTAATTTTAATTTAGTCAGTTGTGTTCATTTTTATTTATCCAGAAAACCCTCTATTTCATTGAGAAATTTCAAATGTAAGTCAAATAATCTCCTGTCATTTTTGAATTGCTGCAATATATATTTTTTTTACCATTTTTCATTCTTTATTGAGTCTATTTTTGTTTTCTCACTATTTAATTAGACTAGGTAGAGGTTTGCCTGTTGGTGGTAGTTTTTGTTTATAGTAATGTTCTTTTTAGAGAACCATCTTTTGAATTCTGCTTTTTAGTTTTTGATGAATTTATTCCTGCTTTTAACCTCATTAATGCCTTGATTCTATTTTTCTTAGGTTTTATTTTCATTTTTTTAACTTGAATTGGGTGGTTGGTGCATTAGTTTTATTCTTTCTTATTTAAAGCCATTTAATAATTTTCTTATGATGATGGTTTTGACCATATCTCTCCTAGAGTCGTCTATATTATTATCATTATTGCTATTTTTGAACAAATCTGTAATTTCTTTACCCATTTACTTAATAACTACTGAAGAGAGTTATTTTTCTCAACAGCTAAGGGTTTTGTTTATATGTTTATAATTTCTTTTTTTTTCTTTTGCTTTTTAGGGCTGCACTTGTGGCATATGGACGTTTCCAGGCTGCCATGAAATTGGAGCTATAGCTGCTGGCCTACGCCACATCCACAGCAACACCAGATTTGAGCCACCTCTATGACCCTACACCACAGCTCACAGCACTGAGGGAGGCCAGGGATCGAACTCGCATCCTCAGGGATACTAGTTGGATTTGTTACTGCTAAGCCACAGTGGGAACTCCTAAAATTATTGTTTTAGGATAGGTTTCTAGCAACAGGATTAGCAGGTCAAAGGTGAGACTATGTTCTAGACTTTTGATAGAAAGTTTCTTTATTGGCCCTTCTGTCCATCAGGGGCAGCCATGCCTCTTCTTGGTTGTAGGTGTTACAGGTCATTCCCCACACGTGTCAGGTCTCCGTAGACAGTGAGGTATCGCAGATGGGCTGCGGTCCCCTGTGACTCCTCCTCTTCCTGTGTGAGGACTCCGGGTGCAGGGGCCCAGGAAGCCCTTCCTCTTCATCCTCATCCAGATGGGAGATGCCCAGACTCCTTGGTAGACTAAGAGGTAGGAATTCGAGAGAGGAGTTCACAGTGTCCTCCACTCTCCAGGTGCAGGCAGTCTCCGAGCATCCCTGCTGACACTGGCGGAACATCCAGGACACGTCAGGCCTTTTAGACACTCTGCCGTCTTAAAAACACCTCTGTGCGTTAGACAGAGTGCGAATGAGGGGACCCCGATTCTGAGAGGGGAGTGAGGGCTGGAGCCTGAGCCCCTCACCAGCGCCTCCTCGCGCCAGAAGTGCAGGCTGTGTTGCTGGCCAGCTGCCCAAGTTCATCAGTGAAGTTCTGAGGATCCTCCTGGGACGTCACGGGGGGCTTCTCACCCTCTCAGCAGCGTCCCCCTTCCCATCCACAGGAGGGTCTTCTGGGAGCCTGCTGATCTCCCAGTTGTTTAATGTTTGGGAGGAAAGAAGGCTGGACCCTATCACACTCCCAGTGGAACTTTAAAAATCTTACCTTAGTAGCTTCCTGCACTCAGTGGAGTCCCCTCCTTGATGGAGGGTTGTTCTCATCTCCATTGTGCAGATAAGGGGCGTAAGTCTTGGTTGAGTGGCCTCAGTCTTAGGAGAAGGTCTTAAGAGCACTTACTTAGGGGAGTAAGTCCTAGTAGAATGAATTGGGTCTCCCCTCGGATGAGCCGTGGAGCCACGTGGGCTGACACTGGGCTGTCCTTTTCTATAGTGTCCCTCCTGGCCACATGAGGCCACACTTTATGGATCATGATGGATGTGACGTTTTCTCAGATTCTGGCCTATTTTCCAAACTACATCAAGTTCCTCTGCAGATAATTCTCTAATGGCAGCATCTCGTAACTTCTGGGATTGGGGTAGCCTTTGCTCCAGCCTTCATCTCCATTTGTCCTGAATCCCAGACGCTTGTCCACACAGCCCTCAGGAAGCCACGTAGTGTGACTGTTTAATCTTGGGCTCTGCCCACGTGGGGCCTGCAGCCCCTCTTGCCAGGGCCCTCCTGGCTGGGGCACACAAATTGGCAGGGGTTGATTACTGTTTGTGTCTCACCAAGCATTGCGGTCCCCTTGCCTGTGCGTGGGGGTGGCTCTTGGGAACCTGGTGGAGACCAGGATCGTGTGGAGCCTATAAAACGGGGATAAAAATTTGCTCTTCCCTCAAAGGATTGTTGTGAAGATCAAGTAAGATGACGCATAAGGTGTGCTTCCGTCACCATCATCCCATTATAATCCCTTCTCCCAGTGCCTCCCACATCTCCTCTTCCCAGAAATCTGATGATTTACCCTGGGTTTTGACAAAGTGGAAAGTGCCTTCGTTTTAGAACTAAGTTCTTTGTCAGAAATATGCACGTATTCTACATATCTTCTCATGATCTACGGACTATTTTTTAAATTTCTTAATTGTGACTTCTGATCGGCAGACAGTTTTAATTTTAATGAAGTCCCGCTTATCCATTTTGCCTTTTATATTGGTCCTAGTTGAAGAGAACTTCCTACCTGACGGTCTTGAATATGGTCTCCTCTGTTATTTTATGGAATAGTCACTGTTTCACCTTTTGCATTTAGATAGGTGATCATCCGGATTTGATATTTTTGTACATGGTATGAGGTGTCTGTCTGTTGAGGAGGGGTCAAGATTCTTTTTTTTAAGTTGGGAATCCGTTTCTGGAAAAGGTCCCTTTTTCCTATCACACTGTTCCCTGTGTAATATACTGATTGGCCATATATGTGTAGTTCTGTCTCTCTTACTTATTAAAGGCTGATGTACATGCGAGTTTTACTGCTTCCCAAACCTTGAGGGAACTTTGACTCCTTTTGCCCCCACTTCTTCTTTGTTCATATTGCCATGCCTTTTAATTCTACATTATTTTATTTAAAAAATTGTTCAAAATTAAAAAAATTTTTATTGTAGTTGATTTAGTGTTCTGTCCATTTCTGCCGTGCAGCAAAGTGACCCCATTATATATACATTCTTTTTCTCATGTTATCTTCGTTCATGTTCTATCACAGTGATGGGCTATAGTGTCCTGTGCTGTTCAGCAGGATCTCATTGTTTTCTACATTATTTTAAAGACCACATGCCGTTGTTATTCATTGAATAGAGTATCCTTTAATATTTACTCATATTTTTGTACTTTCTTGTATTTCCAAATTTCAGTATGAAAGACTTTTTCTTCTGCCTGGAGAAGACCTTTTAGTTGGCCAGTATCAGTGGCATGCTCCTGAGACCTGACTGTGTGCATCTTTTCCCAACCCTGCATTCTCTGATGTCACGTCAGTGGCTTAAAATGAGCCGTGGTGGGAGTATTTGCATCCCAGAAATAGAAAACTACAAGTCAGTGTAGTTTGTTACACATGTCCTAGCGCTTCACTGGCTGGTGGCAGATTCGCTCAGCTTCTGTGCATCTAAGTGTCTTTATTTTACTTCACTTTAGAAGGATGTTTCCATAGGATACGAGTGGCATTTATCTTCTCTCAGAAATTCTGTTCTTTTTATCGAGAACTGAGCTGTTGGTTTTATCATTTTTTTTTTTTTAAAGATAATGTGACTTTTTTTTTTCTCCTCTAGCCACGTTTGAGAACTTGTGTTTGGTTTTCCGAAGTTTTATTCCGGTGTTTCTAGATATTTTCTTTTTATTTATTCTGCTTGCAATCTATGACTTGATATTTTCTGTGGTTTTAGGAGATTCTTGGCCATCGTCTCTTCACATAATGCTTCCACATCAATCTTTCTCTCTTCCTCTTTTGGGGTTCCTGTTGCAAATATATAGACTTTGCTACCATGTTCGTCATGCCTACTGTGTGTTTTATTTGGTTTTGTATTTCTACCAGTTTTTGTTCTTTTATTGTCTGGACATTTTCTTTAATATTTATTAAAAAATTTTTTTTGGTTATTGCCCCAATACAATTTTTTTTTCTCCTGTAAAGCATGGTGACCCAGTTACACATACATGTACACATTCTTTTTTCTCCCATTATCATGCTCCATCATAATTGACTAGACCTAGTTCTCAGTGCTACACAGCAGGATCTCATTGCTAATCCATTCCAAAGGCAATAGTTTGCATCCATTAACCCCAAGCTCCCAATCCATCCTACTCCCTCCCCCTCCCACTAGGCAACCACAAGTCTATTCTCCAAGTCCATGATTTTTTTTTTCCCTGTGGAAAGGTTCATTTGCACTGTATATTATATTCCAGATATAAGTGATATCATACGGTATTTGTCTTTCTCTTTCTAACTTACTTCACTCAAGATGAGAGTCTCTAGTTGCATCCATGTTGCTGCAAATGGCATTATTTTGTTCTTTTTTTATAGCTGAGTAGTATACCATTGTGTACATATACCACATCTTCCTAATCCATTCGTCTGTTGATAGACATTTGGGTTGTTTCCATGTGTTGGCTATTGTGAATAGAGCTGCAGTGAACATGCAGGTGCATGTGTCTTTTTTGAGGAAACTTTTGTCCAGATATTTGCCCAAGAGTGGTATTGCTGCATCATATGGTAGTTCTATGTATAGATTTCTAAGGTACCTCCATACTGTTCTCCATAGTGGTTGTACCAGCTTACATTCCCACCACCAGTGCAGGAGGGTTCCCTTTTCTCCACACCCTCTCCAGCATTTGTTATTTGTGGACTTATTCATGATGGCCATTCTGACTGGTGTGAGGTGGTATCTCATGGCAGTTTTGATTTGCGTTTCTCTAATAATCAGGGATGTTGAGCATTTTTTCATGTGCTTGTTAGCTATCTGTACATCTTCCTTGGAGAAATGTCTTATTTAGGTCTTTTGCCCATTTTTCCATTGGGTTGTTGGCTTTTTTGCTGTTGAGTTGTTTAAGTTGCTTGTATATTTTAGAGAGTAAGCCCTTGTCAGTTGCATCCTTTGAAACTATTTTCTCCCATTCTGTAAGCTGTCTTTTGGTTTCTTTTTGGTGTTCTTTGCTGTGCAAAAGCTTGTCAGTTTGATTAGGTCCCATTGGTTTATGTTTGCTTTTATTTCTGTTCCTTTGGGAGACGGACCTTAGAAAATATTCATAAGGTTGATGTCAGAGAATGTTTTGCCTATGTTCTCTTCTAGGAGTTTGATGGTGTCCTGTTGTATATTTAAGTCTTTCAGCCATTTTGAGTTTATTTTTGTGCATGGTGTGAGGGTGTGTTCTAGTTTCATTGCTTTGCATGCAGCTGTCCAGGTTTCCCAGCAATTCTTGCTGAATAGACTTTCTTTTTCCCATTTTATGTTCTTGCCTCCTTTGTCAAAGATTGATTGACTGTAGGTGTCTGGTTTTATTTCTGCATTCTCTTTTCTTTTCCATTGGTCTGTATGTCTCTTTTGGTACCAGTACCACACTGTCTAGATGACTATGGCTTTGTAATATTGCCTCAAGTCCGGGAGAGGTATGCCTCCTGCTTGGTTTTTGTTCCTCAGAATTGCTTTGGCAATTCTGGGTCTTTTATGGTTCCATATAAATGTTTGGATTGTTTGTTCTAGTTCTGTGAAAAATGTCATGGGTCATTTGATAGGGATTGCATTGAATCTGTAGATTGCTTTGGGTAGTATGGCCATTTTTACAATATTGATTTTCCCAATCCATGAATATGGAATATCTTTCCATTTCTTTACATCATCTTTGATTTCCTTGATTAATGTTTTATAGTTCTCAGTATATAAGTCTTTCACCTCCTTGGCCGGGTGTATACCCAGGTTGATTTTTTGGGGTGAAGTTTTAAAGGTATTGTATTTTTGTATTTCTTTTCTAATATTTCATTGTTAGTATACAGAAATGTGACTGATTTCTGATGTTAATCTTATATCCTGCAACTTTGCTGAATTTGTTGATCAGTTCAGGTAGGTTTTGGGTTGAGTCCTTAGGGTTTTCTATGTATAGTATCATGTCATCTGCATACAGTGACAGCTTTATCTCTTCTCTTCCTATTTGGATGCCTTTAATTTCTTTTGTTTGTCTGATTGCTGTGGCTAGGACTTCCAATGCTGTGTTGAATAGCAGTGGTGAGAGTGGGCATCCCTGTCTTGTTCCAGATTTTAGTGGGAAGACTTTCAACTTTTCTCCACTGAGTATTATATTTGCTGTGGGTTTGTCATAAATGGCTTTGATTATATTCAGGAATGTTCCCTCTATACCCACTTTGGCGAGGGTCTTGATCATGAATGGATGTTGGACTTTGTCAAATGCTTTTTCTGCATTTGTTGAGATATTCATGTGGGTTTTGACTTTTCTTTTGTTAATGTGGTGTATGACGTTGCTTGATTTGCATATGTTGAACCATCCTTGTGAACCTGGGATGAATCCCACCTGGTTGTGGTGTACGATCTTTCTGATATGTCATTGGATTCAGCTGGCTAAAATTTTGTTGAGAATTTTTGCGTCTATATTCATCAAAGATATTGGCTGATAGTTTTCTTTTTTGGTGGTATCTTTGTCTGGTTTTAGAATTAGGGTGATGGTGGTGTCATTGAATGTCTTTGAGAGTGTTCTTTCTTCATCCTTTTAGAAAAGTTTAAGGAGGATGGATGTAAGTTCCTCTTTGTATGTTTGGTAGAATTCGCCTGTGAAGCCATCTGGTCCTGGACTTTTATTTGTAGGGAGTGTTTTTATGACATATTCAATTTCATTTCTAGTGATCGGTCTGTTTAGTTGATCTATTTCTTCTTGATTCATTTTTGGTAGGCTGTATGTCTCTAGAAAGTTATCCATTTCTTCAAGGTTGTCAAATTTGTTGGAATATAATTGTTGATGGTATTCGCTCATAGTTTTTTGTATTTCTGTAGTATCCATTGTGACTTATCCTTTTTCATATTTTGTTTATTTGGGTTTTTTCTCTCCTCTTATTGGTGAGTCTGGCCAAAGGTTTGTCCATTTTGTTTACCTTTTCAAAGATCTAGCTCTTGGTTTTATGTTTTTTTTTCCATTTTTTAAAATCTCTATTTCATTGATTTCCTCTTTGTTCTTTATGATTTCCTCCCTTCTGATAACTTTAGTTTTTTGTTGTTGTTGTTTTTGTTCTTCTTTTTCCAATTCATTTAGGTGGTGTGTTAAGTTGTCAATTTGAGATTTTTCTTCTTTTTTGAGGAAGGCCTGTATTGCTATGAATTTCCCTCTGAGCACTGCTTTTGTGACATCCCATAGATTTTGAGTGGTTGTGTCTTCATTATCATTTGTCTCAAGGTATTTTTTTTTATCTTTTTGTCTTTTCTAGGGCCACTCCCATGGCATATGGCGATTCCCAGGCTAGGGGCTCAATCAGAGCCATAGCCACTGGCCTACACCAGAGCCACAGCAACACGGGATCTGAGCTGCATCTGCAACCTACACCACAGCTCACGGCAACACTGGATCCCTAACCCACTGAGCAAGGCCAGGGATCGAACCTGAAACCTCATGGTTTCTAGTCAGATTCGTTAACGACTGTGCCACGATGTGAACTCCTGTCTCAAGGTATTTATTCATTTCCTTCTTGATTTCCTCATTGACCTATTGGGTTTTTAGTAGCATGTTGTTTAGTCTCCATGTAGTAGGTTTTTTTCTCATTTCTTTTCCTGTGGTTGATTTCTAGTTTCAAGCCATTGTGGTCAGAGAAGATACTTGAAATAATTTATGTACTCTTAAATTTTTTGAGGTTAGCTTTATGCCCAAATATATGATCAGTCCTTGAGAATGTTCCATGTGCACTTGAGAAGAATGTGTATCCTGATTTTTTTGGATGTAGTGTCCTGAAAATGTCAATTAAGTCTAACTTTTCTATTCTTCTAACATGTCTTTTACTGTACTGATTCTGTGTTTTATATGATGTTACAAAACCCATTTATTGAATTCTTAATTTCATTTAGTCTGTCTTTTACTTTTAGATTAATTCTGCTCTGGTTAAATTCTCCGTGTAGTTATCCATTTCTCCATTATTTTGAAGGCCGTGTTTGATAGCTCCGGTAATTATATTGCCTGTGGGTCTAATATTTATTTTGACTCTTGCTCCTGTGTCTTAGTGTGCCTGGTACTTTTTAGTCGAATGTGGGACATTTATTCATGTCGTGGATGATGTTCCCTTCTTGCAAAGAGGATTCGCCTAGCCTGTCTCCTAAGGATTTATCATGTCCTCTGTCAGGCAGAGAAGGGGCAGATCACCTCAATTTGATCAGAAACTGAGGCTGATTTGCAGTCTTTGGAAGGCTTGGTAACTTGTGGTCATTCTCCTCTCCCCAAGATCCTTGAGAGTTTGTTTTTGCCTTGGTGGTTCCTGAACCCCAAAACTTATTTTCCCAGCACCACGAGTCTCCTGAAAGTTCTGTTCAGTTATCCAGCCTCTTTGTGCAAGGCAGTTTAGTCTCTCACCCTCCTTTGATTAAGAATCATCACCTGTTTTAAAAGTAGAGTGGGTAAAGAGGTAGGCACACTGTCTCCCTCTGTACCAGCTTTGTACCCTCTAGTCATGACTGGACCCTGGAACCCTAGATAGGTGCTGTCACATTTTGTATCTTCCCAGCCCTGTAAGACTGTGGAAGGCTTTCCTCACCGTTCCTGGGCTTCTTTGCTTTATCTTTGTGCTTCTGCCAAGCTTTCCAGCATCTAACCCCACACCATTTAGGAAGTGGTAAATAACCCAAGAGGAGGACCAGAATGCAGGATGTCAGGCACACCTCCGTCATTTTTTTTGCCTTTAGGATTTTGGTGCTTTAAATCCCAGCTGCTGAGCAGTTCTTGAATGTCTCAGAACAGGTGATGTATCGTAGCAACTTTCCTAGTTGTTCTTGGCAGGGACATTGGTTTCTTAAAAGTTGCTCTGTCTTGGCTGGAACAGAAGTCTAAAGTTTTTGTTTTTGTTTTTCCTACATTATCTGCTTTGGTTTTGGAACCAGAGTTATGCCAGCCATATAGAGTTATGCCAAATAGACTGGGAGATCCCCATATTTTTCTGTAACCTAACAATCTGTCTAGCTTTTATATTACCTTTTCAAAGTTTGAAAGAATTTATGAATAATTTGTGCATGGCACATCCTCCCCCCCTCCAGTTGTTCTTTGATAACTTTTCCCAATATTCTTTCTTGGTTATTAGTTTAGTCAAGTCTATTATTTGGGGGAGGGGATTATCTTAATACAATCATTACTTTCTTTTGCATTTTCCAGTTTTTTGGTTGTAGAGGAAATTTAATTTTTTTTTGCTTTTTTTTTTTTTTTTTGCTTTTTTAGGGCTGCACCTATGGCATATGGAGGTTCCCAGGCTAGGGGTCTAATCGGAGCTGCAGCTGCCAGCCTGCATCACAGCCACAGCAATGCAGGATCCAAGCCATGTCTTCGACCTACACCACAGCTCATGGCAACACCAGATCCTTAACTCACTGACTGAGGCTAGGGATTGAGCCCGCAACCTCATGGGTCCTAGTCAGATTCATTTCCGCTGTGCCACGGTGGGAACTCCCTGTAGAGGAAATTTAATAGTTTAAGATCCCTCAGTGTTTATAGTTTAATTCTCATAGGTCTTGTGTTTTTTTTCTCTCTCTCTCTTTCTCTCTCTCTCTCTTTGTGTGTGTGTCTGTCTCTGTCTCTCCCTACCCCCATCCCCCATCTGGTTTGCTAGAGGTTTGTATTTTTTCAATCAGACCTTTAAAAAAGAACTGATTGTTAGATTTTTTTTGACCCAGTCTTCCCTTTTTACTTTTTATTTCTCTTCATTCTTTAAAAAAAATGAATCCCTTTCTCCTGCTTTGCTTAGGATCATTTTGTTTGTCGTTTCCCCTCTGTTTTGTATTGAGTGTCTCACATCCATTCTCCCCTTGGTATCCATGGGCAACTGGGTCCAGCACCCCTGGGAAACCAAAATCTGTAGATCTTCAACTCCTGCATATAATGGCCCAGCCCACTGGTTCTGCATTGGTGGGTAGGGAGGGCCAATTGTATTTTCATTCTTTCTTTTATTTAATTTTTATTCGTTTGCTTGTTTTGCTTTTTTAGGGCCGCACCTGTGGCCTATGGAAGTTCTCAGGCTAGGGGTCGAATTGGAGCTGCAGCTGCTGATCTACACCACAGCCACAGCCACAGTAATGCCAGATCTCAGCCGCATCTGTGACCTACATCACAGCTCTTGGCAACACTGGATCTCTAACCACTGAATGGGGCCAGGGATCTAACCTCCATCCTCATGGATACTAGTTGTGTTTGTAACCTGCTGAGGTGCAACAGGAACTCCCTATTTAAAAATTTTATGTAAGGCTGATTTCCCCTTCTGAGTCCAGCCTTGGCTGAATCCTACAAATATTGGTATGTGTTGGAGCCATTATCATTATTTTACATGTAGCCTATGGTTTTTTTGATTACCTTCCTTAGCTAACACTTAATTATTGGGGTGTTTTGAGGATTTTTTTTTAAATCTTTTAGCTATTGATTTTGCTTTTTATTATTTCGTGGACAGAAAATAGCTGGTAAAGTTCTGGTTTTGATATTTATTATTTCTGGTTGACTAGTACTTGTTTAATTTTTTGTAAATGTGTCAGGGACAGTTAAAAAGACTGTGTTTCATTTATTGTTTTGAAAAACCTAGACTACTGTGGGCAAATCACCAATTGCCTTCTCTATTTTTAATGATTTATTTGCTTTTTGGCAATTTTTAATTGATTACGTGCCCTAAATAAGACCTTAGCAAGCACTCAGTATGAGTTTTAGCTTTTATTTAGTTATGCATTTATTTGTTTATTTATTTATTTTGGTCTTTTTGCCATTTCTAGGGCCGCTCCTGCGGCATATGGAGTTTCCTATTCTAGGGGTCTAATTGGAGCTGTAGCTGCCAGCCTACAACGTGGGATCTGAGCTGCGTCTGCGACCTACACCACAGCTCACGGCAACGCCGGATCCTTAACCCACTGAGCAAGGCCAGGGATCAAACCGCAACCTCATGGTTCCTAGTCACATTCGTTAACCACTGCGCCACGACGGGAACTCCAGTTTTAGTTTTTAAAATCATGGAGTAACCATGGGATTGCTGGAGAAAATTCGTATAATAAAGGTATAAATAATGAAAACCACAAGAGTCCCTCATGGTCGTTTTCTGCTCTGAACATTTTGGTTGTCCCTTTGGCTCTCTGCTGCCGTTTGTGTAAATGTTATTTAGACACAGCGGGAGCCGCACGTTACATACAGCTTCTCGTCCACATGTTGAGTTTTAGTCTTGTATCTTCGTCTTTACGTCGAGATTCACACCTCCAGAGAGGACATGCGATTGGCCCCCTTCTCTGAGTCCCCCTCTTTGACGGGTTTCTTTATGTCAGGGTGGGCTCTTTTGGAACCCAGGGCCACGCTGAGCCCCTTAGAGCTTTGAATACAGTGAAGTTAGGAAAGAGCTGGAAAGGTGGGGGGCGGGGAGTGCCATTCAAGGTCAGAGACCAAGCATCATGTCGGGAGTGGGGTTGTTGGTGGTTGTGGTGTTGGGTCTGATGGTAGGTGGGGGTGCAGATAATAACGCGTGGGTCTGCTTTGCTGCTGTTCTCGCCCCTCTCTTCGCAAGGATCCATCATGTCACACCTTGTTAGCCTCGTTCTCCGTTTGTGCAAACCCAGCTCCAAGGAGTAAGGGGACTGGCTCAGGATTACCCACCTGCATTTTAAACAGCAGCCCCAGGATACAAAGCTGTGCCTCTGGCCCCCAAACCCGCACTCTTTCCTTTGCGTTCCGCTGTCTGGTGGGGCCGGAATCACTAGTGGGGCCTGGTTCTACAGGTGACCTTGTGTGCTCTGTCTGCTGGGTGCTGAACCCTGGACTGGGGGCTGGGGTCACAGGGCTGACAGCGCCCTGCTTTCTAAGGGTGCCCAGTCTAGTGGGGAAAATAAACAAACATAGAAGGTTTGGATTCAGGAATCGTGCCTGAGAATTCAGGAAAGGCTTCTTGGTGTGGATGTCTGATTGGAGTTTTCACCTGTGACTAATGGCCCGCCGGGCAGGCAGCGGGGGGAAGGGGTTCCCGCATCCAGAGGGAAGAGCAGAAGCCGAAAAGACAGGTGTGTGGCCATGGGTGCTTCTCTGGCCTCAGAAGCTGGGCGGGGAACAAATGCCAGAGGGGGCTCTGGGGGCAACCTGTTCCCAAAGGCTACACCTCCTTCCCGCCCCCCGCCACAGTTGCCTCTTTTGACAGTACCAATAACTGTGATGGCCTGGGTTTACCAAGCGCTGCCTGGCTCCCAGGCCCTGTGCCCACCACTCTGCACTCACTCTCTCCCTCAATCCTTTCCCAGCCCCCATGAAGCCTAGGCATCTTAATAACGAGGAACCCCAGGCTTGGAGACGGTGAGCACATACCCCCGGTCCCCCAGCTCACAAGTTGCCAGGCCAGGAGTTGAACTCCAGCATCTCTGACACTGCGTTTTCTTGCCCTGCAGCCCGGGCTGGGCATGAACACAACGTGCAGTGGATGTTTTCCCAGCATCCTTGAAATATGTGGGCCTTTCGTCCACTTCTGCTTTCTTTTGTTTTGATGCTTTTGAGTACAGAGAGGTATTTTCAGCCATAAGAATATCGACAGCACACCTAAGGTAAGTGACACCTGCCCCCCGGCTTTGGGGACGCACTGGGCAGTAGTGGGGCGTCGACTCAGGAGGGCTAACCGTTCTTCTCGTCCAGCCAACCTTGGAATATAGACCTGGGGCTGCCAGTTCTTTTCTCTTACTCTTTTTTTTTCCATTTGTTTTTGAAGAGAAGGAGGGAATCTGGATTTTTAAGTGAAGTCTTCCAGTTTCTAAAAGTCAGCTCAGTTTTTAAATGACCCTGAGCCACCACTAATAGGCTGGTGGGAAAAGAGGCTCCCAGTGAGTGGTCTCTGTGCTGTGCCATGTGCCAGAGACCCTCCTGTCACCTGGCTGGTCTCCGTCTCCCTCCCCCGGAGGGGCCCTGAGGACCTCGTGCTCTAGTTGTCCCCTGGCCCCATGGGGGTCGGGTGAAGATCCTGCGTGGGCCGTCTGAGCCAGGAATTGTCCTCAGTCTGTCTAGGACCCTGGGCTTCCCGTGCCCTCCATTCTGGGGGTTGCTTTTCCTGTTTTCACCAACCGATGCAGAACGGTCAGAAGATTTCCAGGACACTTGAGAGGATACAAGGAAAATTGCTTAGAATCCGCACTTAAAAAAAAAAAAGCTGGCTGTAAGAAGAAAACAAGAGGTCCCTGCTGGAGTCGGAGCCAAATGGAACATTTCAAGCACTTTTAAAGAAGCCCTTCTCTTCCCGTAGCACAAGTCACCACTGAAGTCCCAGCTCTTGGGACTATAAAGTCAGTGCGCCCCTGGTCAGTGGGGTAGGCTGATTGTGTGTCAGATTATTACACACTCAGCCTGTGTTTCTGCTCAGATACAGTGGAATTCAGCCCCCATCACTTGTAGATCTTCGTGGGGATGGTGGATAAGCCTAGCACCTTGATACGGTACCTGGTGGGAGGTGCCTCGTCCCCAGAGGCGAGGGTAGAAGGTAGGTCTTAGGGACAGGTCCTGTCTTGTGAGTTTCATTACCGTTCCACCCCACTCTTCATATTCCAGGGGAGTGGGTGTGACGATGCTGTCTTGGCAGGTGGGTGGCAGGTACACTGATCAGCCGTAGGAAGGGTTGTCCTGACAGCCACAGGACTGTAGAATCGGATGGTGTGATGTGCTCTTGTTCTGGGTGGTGTCCTCGGTCTTGCCTTCCCCCATCCTCCGAGGCAGGAGGAGCAACAGCCAGAACGGAAGGTCAGGTTAGACCCCTTTCCAAGCGGGTAACGGCACCCTAGTGTTTGGTGGGAAAGCCCCAGTCCTGTGTGAGATCGACTTCAGATTCCCCACAGGCATCACAGAGTGATATTACAATTGTGTGGTTTTGCTCCTGAAAGCCACATCTAGG
The DNA here is from genome assembly GCF_016906955.1 of Phacochoerus africanus. Classification (NCBI taxonomy): domain Eukaryota; kingdom Metazoa; phylum Chordata; class Mammalia; order Artiodactyla; family Suidae; genus Phacochoerus; species Phacochoerus africanus. Next base: position 7,447,663 of record NC_062551.1, read on the forward strand.
AGCACAATTACCTCCTATTAAAAGCTGGAACTCTGGACACTGTTGTCTCATTTACCCATAGTAATAATATAATCACTAACGTGTACTGCTCTCCTGAGTGCTTCCAGCAGCGGACCTTGTTTGAAGTGTTCTGTAGGTGTTAGTCGATTTAATCTTCTTACCAACTGGTTCCTTCCCCTTCTACGGATTAGAGACTTCAAGTGCAGAGAGGTTAGGTGCCTTTCCCAAGGTCACCCAGCTAATAAGTGGCCAGGCTGGGATGATGTACTCAGGAACTCTGGATGCCCTTCGGACTGCCTTTTGCCTTTGGGGTTTTCCAGTATTTGTGACAGGGTTTCACTGGGCTCCTGGTTTCAGGGTCACTGATATCCTGAAGAGTGGACATCTGGCTTTCCAGATGTTCCGTTCAAACCAAAGAGGTTGCCTGGTGTTGGGCACAGATCAGGGGATTTGGAATCAGAGAGTTTCAGTTAAACATCCTAACCGCCCCCTGCCCTGCGCCCCCGCTCCCACCATTCTAGCCATGGAACCCTTGGGCACTTTGAACTTAACTTGGTGGCTTTAATGGACAGGATGCTCGCAATACCTGGCTCTCGGGGGTGCTTGTGCAGGTGAAGGGAAACCAGTGGTGTGCATGTACTTCATCAGCCTGAGGGGCTCTAGCAGTGGTGACGTTATTATGCCATGTGTGTCACTCACCCTGTGGGTCAGGCGTTGTCCCTGAAGGACCACAGGGAGCCTGTTGCAGAGCGTTCCCTGGAGGAGAGGAGGCAGGTGGCTCAGTGCTGGGCTTTCGTGAATCATAGCAGGAGGGTGGTAGTCCAGGATGGCCACCTTTCTGATGATGGAGAAACTTGCTGCCTGTTGTTGCAGAGATAAAATTATAGCCTTGCTACCCTGCCAGCTAAGACGAGAACCTCCCAGAGCCCAGCTAACTAGAAGTCCCTTGGCTCTGTCGACATATGCTGTCAAACCTCAGTCTGGTCGAGACCCCCACGTGACTTTTCACTGTAGGTCTTGGTGAGCCGGTGCAAGGTGACACCTGTCACACCTGGGCAAGCCGCTTAACCTCTCAGAACCTCAGTGTCATGAGTTGGGGACAGTGACGTTTTCTTAGAAGGTTGTTGGGAGGATTAAATAAAATGATGGATGTGAAGTGTGTAGTGTAGGGTGTTCCTACGTGTTAATTTCTTCTTCCATTTCAACCTTCACCTTGTTGCCTTCTGAGGTCAGGACTGTGGAATAGGGCTTCTTGCAGGAAGGATGTCTTCCCAGAGCCAATGTGAAGCCAGTGTTAGGGGCTTCAGCACGTGACAGGGAAGAGGCCTGACAATTCGCAGGTTTATAGGGTGACTCAGGGGATGGTGCTGTAGGGGAATCAGGGCAGGAAAGGGAAGGCATGGACAGGGTACCATCTGCCCACATGTGCTGGCCTCTCCCCAGCATATTTCTCAGCACACTTGTCTTCTCTGCATCTCTGGACTTTGCATCACACTGATTTAGTTCACATCTCTTCCCGTTTCTAAGTTTGTGGCTTTGATAAGTTGCTCTACTTTCTCTGTGCCTCAGTTTATTTAATTTTTAAATTTTTTTGGTCTTTTTTGCTATTTCTTTGGGCCGCTCCTGCGGCATATGGAGGTTCCCAGGCTAGGGGTCTAATCAGAGATGTAGCCACTGGCCTACGCCAGAGCCACAGCAACACGGGATCCGAGCCGCGTCTGCAACCTACACCACAGCTCACGGCAACGCCGGATTGTTAACCCACTGAGCAAGGGCAGGGACCGAACCTGCAACCTCATGGTTCCTAGTCGGATTTGTTAACCACTGCGCCACGATGGGAACTCCAGTTTATTTATTTCTAAAATGGAAATAAGGGAGCACTTGCTTTGGCGCAACAGGATTGGTGACGTCTCTGGAGCAGTGGGATGTAGGTTTGATCCTCGGCTCAGCACAGTGGGTTTAGGATCCTGCATTGCTACATCTGTGGCGTAGGTTGCAGCCTCAGCTCTGATCTGATCCCTGGCCTGGGAACTATATGTGCTGTGGGGTGGCTGAGAAAAAAAAAAAAAAGACAAACAAATGGCAATAAGATACCTAACCCCCAGGAGTTGGTACGTATTAAATGAGCAAGTGAATGAGTCAGTGAGTGTGCAGTGTCTGTGTGTCACACTCACATACTCACATAGGATGTTCCTTTTTTGTTTAAGTGAATCAGCAGAGCCTGTAGCAATAGTATATCTGAACCCTCACCCCCACCACTTGCCACAACGTCTTGAGAACTTAGTAGGTGCCGCTTGCACGTTCAGCGATGTTATCTTTCTTTTGGTTTCATCTGTTCACCAGGATGTTGCCGTCTGTTGTCAGTTGTCCTCATCCTTAATTATATTTGAAGAGGTTTAAATGTTTAAAAAAATGTTTTCAAAAGTTTGAGTTAGTATGTTTATTATAGGAAATCACCTTATCTGGGTTAAGATAGCAACAGATAATGAAACATGCGGCTCAGATGTCTTACAGTTTGTGGGCTTCACGCCTGTCCTTCCTCCCCTGACGTGGGTGAGACCCCTTCCCTACACAGGGATGTGGGGACACGTCTCTCTGACTTGTTCCTGAATCCCCTCCACCTGTCCTCACTTGTGCACCATCCTTGGTGAACCCCTGTATCCCATAAACATGGGGGTGCCCCCTCCTCCTGTTGCAGCTGCTGAATCCAGGCCGACAATTGCCGGGCCTGTTGTCTCTGCTTCTTTGACTTTAAATACTTTCCTACTTTGTGACCTCATTGATCTGTCTCTATTTTATGAAGCAAACAAGAATTTAATAACTTTGGGAAGAGAACAGCTTCTTGTGTGGGGGCTGCCTCACAAGATCTTTGTTCATCATTTACTCTTGGGAGCAGAAGCCTTGACTTGCTCTTGAATTGTCCCATGCCTCTCTTGGCGAGGGCTAAAATGGTATCTGGAAATTTGCCTGCCCTGAAGCGAATGTTCAGTACATGGGAGTGGAAACAGAAATGAGGGCAGATTCCCAAATGGATGCTTTGTGACTCAAGCCACTCATCCATCTGGCCACCCATCCATCATCCATCCACTCATCCACCTGCCCATACAGCCATTCATTCTCTTAGGTGCATGTGCCACATATGCCAGGATGCACTTAAATCAGTCCCTTTTCTTGGACGGTAGGTAGCATATTAAAGTTTTACTCTTGGTATTGATGGTTCTCTGATAGCAGCTTAGTGTTTAGTAGGCGTCTGGGCCTAGCCAGTCACAGTGCCTGGGTTCGAATCCAGGCTCTACCAAGGATTAGCTGTGTGCTGCTGGACGATTTTCTCAATCTCTTGGTGCATCATCCTCGTAGTTGGTAAAAATGGAGATCATATCGGGATCTAGATATTCCCTTTGTAAGGATTAAGTTACACGTTCCACTGAAAGCATAGAACTGTCTCGTGAGTACGTACACATGGTGCCCCTACCGTGCGATGATGGTGTTGAAACTTTGCCCATAGTTCTCATTGTTTCCTTCAGCTGTTTTCTAAAAGCGGGGTTATTGGTCAAAAGATGTGAGGCTTTCAGCAAGGTTGTTCACGGGCATTGCCAAATGGGCCTCCAAGAACGCCGTAAATCAGTCGAGCTTTCGCACCTCCCCAGCGGTGTGTGTGAGTGTCCATTCGCCTGGACAGCTGCCAGTGCCGGTCCGTTATTTTAACGTTTGCCAACCTTGTGAAAAATGCCAGTTCGTGTCTTGATGTTTCAAACTTTTTATGACCGGTGAGTTTCATTACCTTTTCTTTGTTTCCTGGTCGTTTCGCTTGTTTTCTTCCTCCCACACGTCTTTTTCCTGACCTTTGCTATGGATGGGCTCATCTGCTTCTCAATGAATCGTGGGATTTATTTCAGTAATAGTAGCAGCAACAACAGCAATAATGTTTATCTTGCACTTATGTTACGAGTCTTTCCCTGACAATGTTTTTTTTTCACGTTTAGATTACGCCACTCTTTGATAGGCAAAAATTTTAAATATTTATGTAATAATGGCTTTGAAAATTTCTGGTAAGCTTAGAAAGACCTTCTCCATCCCCAAATCACCTATCTGTGTGAATGTATTTATTTGTACCTTAATTCTTGGATTAAACGATATTCATGTTGGTTGGTGCTAGGAAGGTGGTATCTTATATAATTTTTCTTTAAGTAGTTAACCAGCTATCCAGACTCACTTTGTATACTGAATCTAGGACCTAAAATGCAATTTTTATTATATTCAAAATTCTTTTTTTGGTCTTTTGTCTTTTTATGGCCGCATCCATGGCATATGGAATTTCCCAGGCTAGGGGTCGAATCAGAGCTGTAGCTGCCAGCCTGTGCCTCAGCCATAGCAACATGGGATCCGAGCTGTATTTGCTACCTATACCACAGCTCATAGCAATGCCAGATCCTTAACCCACTGAGCAAGGCCAAGGAATGAACCCATGTCCTCATGGATACTAGCTGGGTTCGTTAACCACTGAGCCATGTTGGGAACTCCCGTATCATATACAAAATTCTAACGTGTATGTAAAATGTATACATAGGTCTTGCTTCTGGACTTTTAATGCAATTTCACATTTTTGGTCCCTGCTTACACCCGTTGTTTCTTTGTTACAGTTTTATATTTTAATAGATGGTAGTACAAGTCCTGAATTCATTTTCCTTTTTGTTTCAAAACTTTCTAGGCTATTCCTGCTTCTTATTTACTTAAAATAAATTTGTCAGGTTTAAAAAATCCAGATGGGATTTTGATTGAAATTGCTTTAAATTTAAAGTAATCTTGAGAAAATTAACATGTTTATAGTAATGAAACTTCCCATCCACAAATATAGAAGTGTCTCCATTTGGTAAAGTCATTTTTGTATGTATCACAGTTATTTTGTGGATTTCTTCCTTTAATCCTAAACATTTTTGTTAAGTTTATTTCTAGGCATTTTATATTTTTGTTGCCTCCATAAATAGGTTCTTTTCCCCTACTATATTTCTTAACCAGTTATTGCTGAATGTTGATTAGGTCTTTATTTTGTAACCAGACATCTTTCTGAATTTCCTTATTCTAAATTCTTTCATTTATCTTGAGTTATTTAGATGTGTGATGATTTATACAAATAATACTTTTTAGATTCTTTTCTATGGATTACTTCTATATTTTTGTTTCCTCCCTTATTGCATTGGCTAGAAGTTCTAAAAGTATTTAAAATAATGCTTTTTAGACATAAGGGCTGCATTTTTAGTGGTGTTCATTTATGCATCATGAAACTCAGAAGGGTGGGTGTCATAGCTCTCCCTCTGGATTGAGCCTTCCAAGGGCTTCCCAGGTACCTGATTACGTCTGGCTGTTTCTGTAATCCATCCTGCCTTAAGTCAACTGCTACTCCTTTAGAAGTCAAGTTAAAGAATGAGAATGTATCTGTAGGATCTTGGCTCTTGAAAGGATGAGCGTTGCAGTCAGGAATGCAAGTGGCAAATTTCAGGCACCCTGGGTTTTGCTGCCTCTCCCTGGTCTTGCTCATTGCACAGGCTGCCCCAAGTTTGAGGAAGGACACTAAAGGATCAGGCTTGTCCTGTAAATGTCAACCCTGCCTAATTTAGTCAGTCTCTTTTTTTCTGAGTAGAAGACCAATGAGCAGCTCTCCTGTCTTCTGAAATTTCTCCTTGGCACCCTCCCTGCCTCTTGCACCCCTCTGCACAGCCACGCGGGGGAAAGCAACAAAGGAAACGTGTGAGATGGTCCCTGAGTCTTTGTCCCTGTGCATCACTGTGACTCAGCTTTGCTCTCAGCAGACTTGGGCTGTGCATTTGGCATAATCCAGATCAACACGGGTGGTTGGACTGTAGGGCCTGTGTGTATACGGGAGGTCCAAGGTGCGGGGCTTCCGTTTCTGTGGAGTTCCCTTGACTGGCAGGGAGTGAGTGGGTCTGTCTGAAAGCGGAGCCCCGTGACTCACTCCTGCTCCTACGCCCCTGAGCTCTGAGCTGGCACTGTGGGATCTGTGGGCCGGTGCTGGGTGGCAGAGCGGATGGCAGAACAGGAGGAAGCCAGAGCATGCCCGGAATGCCAGCCGGCCTCTGACTGGTGTGCTGGGTTCGGAGGTGGGGCTGCTGGCACCTCAGTGCTCCATAAATCTGCCCTGAGGAGGCGGTAGCTCCTGAGTCTTCTGACCTTGGCAGCCTTCTCCAAATTTCCCCCTCTCCCTACACTGTTCTTTCTCTGCTCTTCTATACTGCTGTTTTAAAAAATTGTGGTAAAATACTCATAACGTAAAATTTATCATCTTACCCATTTTGAGGGGCCACGCCCATGGCATGTGGAAGTTCCCACGCCAGGGATGGAACGTGTGCCACAGCAGCTACCCAAGCTGCTGCAGTGACAATGCTGGATCCTTAACCCCCTGAGCCACTAGGGAGCTCCCGCCCGAGCCATTTTTAAGGGTACAGTTCTTTGGCGTTAAGTACATTCCCATGGTTGCATGAATATCACCCTCGTCCATCGCCAGGATGCTTCCCATCTTGCAGAACTGAATTGTCTGAATGGTCTCATTAACTGCTCACCTCCCATTCCCCCCTCCCCAGCCATTGGAAACCACCTTGTAATTTCTGTCTCTGGCTCTGATGACTCTAAGCCCCTCCTGTAAGCGGAATCATTGGGTATGTGTCCTTCTGTGCCTGGCTTATTTCATTTAGCATAATGTCCTCGAGGTTCATGCAGGTTGTATCATGTGACAGGATTTCCTTCCTTTTTACGGCTGATCACTACTCTGGTGTGTGTGTACATACCTCATCTTGCTTATCCAGGGACCCTTGTGTTGCTTCCCCCTTTGACCTGTCGTGAATGACTCTCTGATGTCCCATAGCTGATAATAATATGGGTCAAAGCAGTGGGTACTTTTTACAAAGTTATCCCTCTGAATTTTCACGGGAATTTCACGTTTGCCACCATCATCACCTCTGTCTTATAGGTGAAGAAATGGAGGCTTGGAGAAATTAGTAATTTGCCCAGAGTTACTTTATTTTAAAAACAGCTTTCATGAGATATAATTCACCAATGCTGCAGCTCCACTGTGTAAAGTATACAAGTCGGTGGTTTTAGTGTATTCATCGCACTCTGTGCAGCCATCGCTATGGTGGATTTAGAACATATTTATCACCTCAGAAAGAAACCCATACCCATCTACAGTCACCCTGTCACCCCTCTTCCCGCCCTACCCTACCCCAGGTCCTGGAGACTCCAAATCCACTTGCTCTGTCTATAGATCTGCCTGCGCTGGACATTTCCTGTAGATGGAATTATACAGTCGGTGACCTTTTGTGACTGGCTCCTTGTCTTCACGTAATGTTTTCATAGTTCATCCAGTTGGAGGCCGTAGTCAGTATTTCATTCCTTTCTAGGGCCCAGAGTTACTTTTGAACCTATGAAGTCTGAACCCAGAGTCCCAAGTGTTCAGCCACACTGCTGTCCTGCCTTCCTTAACACACAGACACGTTCATGTTTACTAGCTGTGCCTTTCCAGCTCCTCCTCACCTGGGGATTCAGCTTTGCGCTTCTGTTGTCCACTGCTGGCCATAGCAGTGGCGCGTAGTAAATTCACAATTAGTTAATTACAAATAAATGTTTAGTTTGTTGAATGCTTGTGTGTTGGATTAAACTCACGCAAAGGGTTATTCACATTAGTATTCTGTATGTGACAGTTAGGTGTCAGGTTTTGCCATTAGAATTGAGGACAGATGAATCATATTCATTAAAGGGTTCTGAGACATGCGAATTATAAACGTATCGATAGTGGGGATGTGTCACCATCTGCAATTAGATTTAGGAGCTGATGAATGGCCCATAAGACAGAGGTTCGCACACGCTGCCCTGGGCCCATGGCCAGCTGTGACAGCTGGGTGTTCCACAGTCTCAAGGTCACTGGCCTGTGCCACAAAGGGCTGGTTACTGAGGGCAAGCTGGCCAGGCGACCCTTAGTCCAGAGGCTGGAGCTGACCAAGGTCGGGAGTGGTTATTGACCTACTCCAGGCCCCCAAGCTAGCAAGTGCAGACCCGGGCGGGCCTTGGGTGATTCCACGGTTCCTGCTTTCTCACCGCTCTCTCTGGCCTGTGTTGTGGACAGGCAGTGTCTGAGGCTGGTGGAGGACAAGTGTCAAGTCGGGAAATCGGAGATGATGGAAGCTCCAGGACTGGCTCAGGATTCTTTTGGGGACACCGTGCACAGGGAGGGCGTGGTCTGAAGGTAGCGCCGTGACTTGCAGGGCCCCGGTAGGGAGTCCAGTGACTACTTCTAGGAGGTCCCCACGCAAAACGTCCGTGAGCAACATCTCCAGCGTGCCTGTCCAGACCAAGCCCCCAGCGCTCTAGTTGGAATCTGGGGCAGTCCTCTGGGGGTCTCTGCTGCCTCTGAGAATCCCCTTCCCACCCCCAGCTGGGCTGCTGGAGCCCTGTACCATCTGATATGCTGTCCAGTGAGGGTCTGAACTGGGCAGATGTGGAGATAAGCACTGATGTGAGCCCAGTCAATTATTTCTGATGGCAAGGTGGTCCCTAGCAATCCCATTTTACAGATGAGGAAACTGAGGCACAGACCGGGGCTGGGGGGGACTTGCCAAAGTCTGTAAGGATGTGATCGGACTGTGCTCTGTTTAGAACTGCTCTATGCAGCACTGTCTCATCTTAAATATTTTTGTGATCTATGTACAAATCCAGAGGATTGCAGTTAATATAAATTTTCTCTGTGACTTATTGGTAAATTCCATAGCTTGGCCCCATTTATCTCCTTGGCTGGCAGGTTCTAGCATGTCTTGCTTTTGAGGTATAGCTCAGTCTGTTTACTTCATCGGGGCCTTTTTTCTGCAGACATTGCATGTTCTTTTGAAGAGTACCTGCTCTTGTTGGTGGAGAGCAGGTGGACCAGGTGCATGGCTAGAAGAACCAACCAGGTGCCAAGGTAGAGGGTTGAGCTGGGTGATGAGGATGCAAGATGAACTTGTCACTTGGGCATCATTGGGAAGCCTTTGAAAGGAGGGACATCAGCAAGGTCACCGTAGCCTGGGAGGTCCAGTGATTGTCAGTAGTTGAAACACATTGTGATGGGAGATCCTTTATCACTTCATCCACCTTAAATTGAAGAAACGTAGCTCGAGGTTGCAAAATCGAGGACCAGCTCTCTAGCAAATGTTCCTGTAGCAGTGAGTCATCCAGTAATTGCATTTCCTGGAACACATCCTTAAACTTAAACTTCAGGGGATACGTCTGTACCCTCAAGGCCCAACACAGTGTCTTTCACGTGGTGAATGCCAGTGAAATAAACCTCTTCTAATGGGTGGGTAGAAACCTCATGCCTCTAATTTCCACATAGATTGACTTCCTATGAGAAGGGCTTCCTTATCCCCTCCCCAGCCTGTTTCCCTTTTCTGGGCTTCTGTCCAGTTGCTTTCTACCTAGATGTCCTGCCTCGGCTCCCCTGTAACCAGAGTGCATCTGTTTGCCAGCTGTGCCTTCACTGCTAGGGCACCTCTAGCATCCTTTTGTCTTTATGGGCACATCCCAGGCATCTCGATCTCATGCCCAGATGAAATGCCCCTCAAAAGCCCCATAGTCCAAGCACATAGGTGATCCCCAAAGTTCTCCCCTTTGTAGCCTGGATACCAGTGATCTAACTTGAAAGCCTTTTTTTTTTCCACTACCAGTAGATTCCACGAGAGCAAATAAAGTCTCAAAGTAGCCCTGTTGAAATACTGAGTTTTGAGTGATGGCGTTTCCTAATATAATCACTGAAAAGGTAACTGTGCTAAATTGTCCACCCAGGTATCCATGTGAAGTTTGCCACTGTGGTATTAAGTTCATTGAATGTAACTTTTTATATATCCTAGCTTATGTTACCTTTATTTCTGGCTGTAATTAGTTAGCAAATCCAGCCTCCTAGTCAGAGTAATTCTGGGAGACTGTGTATGTTTTGCCTTCAGGGTGGGACTTAATCCTATTGCGAAGCCATTACATGGATTTAAGAGGGAGATCAGGGAGGTGCCTGGTGGCTAAACAGGTTAAGGATCCAGTGTTGTCACTGCCTTGACTTGGGTCATTGATATGGCATGGGTTTGGTCCCTGGCCCAGGAAGATTCATATACCCCAGGCCTGGCCAAAAAAAGAGAGAGAGGGAGAGAGAGGGAGAGAGGCCAGACAGTAAGATTTATATTTTAGAAACCTCAGCTTGGTGTCTAAGTGGAGACTGGAGGAAGGAGTCAGAAGCAAAAGTTGGTTACGAGCCATTGTGGTAGTTGTGGTGCAGGGTAGTTGTGTATGTGATCTGCTCTGAGGACGTCCAGAATCCTTGGCGCTTTCCCTGCTGCAGTACTTTATCTTTAGGGCACTTTCCTTTGGTGACAGCTGCTTTCCTTGGGTTTATTGACAACGCACTGGGGAAGAGGCACATCCAAGATACTCTGTTTCCTTTTGCTCAAACAGGCATTTTTCCATCTTGGCATAGTGGTGATGTCCCCAGAGGGATGGGAGTTTAGAAACTGCCATGTCCTGTTGCCTATGAGGAGAAGTCACAAATGCCTTCCAGGAAGATGCAACCTGTCCAGGGAGCCGTGGAGAATGTTGAGAATTTTTCAACATTTTAGGAGCATTGGACTAGGGCGAGGCCACTGCATAGCCAAGATGGCATCATGAAGCTATTCAGAGTGGTTCCAGCAGCTGGATCACCTGGCTTCCTCCCTGTCCCATCCCTGCCTGCTCTCCAGCCAGGCTGCGGCTATGGCCCCTGTGAGGGTCTCAGGGCATCTCAAATATATACAGCAGATTCTGGCATCATATGAAGAGCATTTTTTTTTTGTCTTTTTGCCTTTTCTTGGGCCGCTCCCTTGGCATATGGAGGTTCCCAGGCTAGGGGTCCAATCGGAGCTGTAGCTGCTGGCCTATGCCCGAGCCACAGCAACGCGGGATCCAAGCCGCATCTGCAACCTACACCACAGCTCACGGCAACACCGGGTCGTTAACCCACTGAGCAAGGGCAGGGACCGAACCCGCAACCTCATGGTTCCTCGTTGGATTCGTTAACCACTGCGCCATGACGGCAACTCCAGAAGAGAATTTTTTTAATAACTGATTTTATGAATCCTGTTTCCTCAGTTTCCTCCTAATTCCATCCTCTTCCAGGTAAACTACCTTTGCCCCTCCCTTGAGAGGTGCACGTGGTATGACGGTGGGTGAAGTGGTTGTGGGAAAAACGTTACCCGGAGACGTGGGGTACGTTGGCGGGTTGCTTCCACTTTCACCCTTGTCTGCGGAGGTTGCAGAGATGGTCCTGGTCAGTGGTCTTTTCGCATCTCTTCGTATCATCATAGACTGAATAGACCATGATACCTTGAGGCAGGCAGCAGCATTAAGGGGAGTGTGTTTGTGTGTGCACGTTCCATTCCTCAGTGTCCCCACCTTGGCGCTTGTTTAGCGAGGGCCGTCACTGATCCAGAAGAAGTGCCTGGACTGTAAGAGAGATTAGTGTAGTTGTTTGAGTACAGATGGAACCAAAGGAGGTCCATACTCTGCTGTCTGGCAGTTCGGGGTTGTCTTAACTACATCTAATGCCCAGATTCTGCTAAATAATTTTTATACATTCATTTACTTTATACTGAGAAAGAATGTGTGTATACGTATAACTGAATCCCTTTGTTGTACAGCAGAAGTCATCTCAATGTTGTAAATCGACTCCACTTCAATACAACTTAAAAAAAAGTTCAATCAGTAAAAAAACTGGTTGGAGTTCCTGCTGTGGCACAGTGGGTTAAAGATCCAACTATAGCAGCTCGGGTCACTGTGGAGGCTCCAGTTTGATCCTCAACCCAGTGCAGTGGCTTAAGGATCCATTGTTGCTAAAGCTCGGTTTCGATCTCTGGCCCAGGAACTTCCATATTCCTTGGGTGCTGCCAATAAACAAACAAACAAACAAACAAATAAATAAATAAAAATAAAATAAATTTTAAATGTGAATGAGGAAAACCATTTTTTTCCCATTATTTTTGGACAGGTAAAATGTGCTCATGGTACACAATTCAAAAGAAGTGAAAGGGTAAATGGGAAAGTAGTTTTCTTCAAACATCCCCCAGACATGACTCTGGTCGTTACCCAATTTGTGTGTATCCTTCCAAAGAAATTCTGTGCATATTAAGCTTCGCTGTTTAGAGAGGAGACTTTTTCTTGATTGGGCAGATTTGTGTTTTTCTCTGCATTGCAGCCTATGGAGACCAGAAGGTTCTTGCCAAGATTTTGATCAGAAGGGGCCTCCAGACACAAATGTGGCCACTTCTGTAAGGAACATATCATATTTCACTGATTATAAAATGCAGTCAATGACAAGAGGTACCACTAAGACGGAAAACAATATGCAGCCAAGTAAACTGATACTCCCTCAGTTGTAAGATATATTTTGATTTCAGAGGTGTCAACATGTGAAAAAGGTGACATCAGCATCAGTGAACTGTGGTGCGCAATCTTCTCATTCAGCCCATCCATCCACTGTCATCTCGGAGCTCATCAATGAACTCAGTGGCTCTAAGGGCTCACATTGTGCCTGTTTTTCCACTTATTCTTGAGTGGAAGTGGCTCTGAATGTAGAGCCTTGCACTGTCATTGGCCAGGAAAAGCCACACCTGCTCCAGTCTGGACTGATTTCCCTCACGTTCTAGTGTACGGGGGTCACCCTGGAGTCCCTTCCTCAGCAGCTGCTTTTTCACCTCTGTTGCATCTGTTAGGTATTCTCTTCCTTGACTTACACTCTCGTTATGACAGAGCCCAGTCTCAAGTAGATTACTGAGAAAGGTGGATGGGAAGTTAATTTTTTGAGATTTTACACTTCTAAAAAATATCTTTATCCTGTTCTTCTGCAGATTACTGATTTGGCTCAGTATAGAATTCTAGATTGGAAATTATTTTTTCCTTAAGATTTTGAAGGTTTTGCTCTGTTGTTCTTAAGTGTTCAGTGTTACTTTTGAGAAATCTGGAGCCATTCTGATTCCTAGTCCTTTGGATGTAAAACCATATTTTCTTGGAAAGATTTCAGAATCTTTGTCTCTGTGGTCCAGTTCTAAATTTTCATAGGAATGTGATGTTGTGTGGGATACCTAGTGGGCTGTGTGAATCTGGGAACATGTATTATTTGTGGTGAGAATTTTCCATAATTATTTATTGATTTTTTTCTCTTTTAATTTCTCTCTTTCCACTTCTTGAACTCCTACTTTTCAGATGTTGGATTTCCTGGTTCTCTAAGATTTTTATTTTTCCTCTCTTATATTTCTTTTGATTGTGTCATTATGTTTCCTCTTTCTTCAACTTTGTCTTTTAACTGTTCTATTTCTGTGCTCATATTTTTAATTTTCCAGAACCTCATTTATTTATTGATCTTGGCCATGCCCACCCATGTGAAAGTTCCAGGGCTAGGGATCAAACTGAAGTGAAAACACTGAATCTTTAACCCACTGAGCCACCAGGGAGCTCCATGAAGAACTTTGTTTTTTGATTCTTTGAATATTCTGTTTTTATAGCATCCTGTTCATATTTTGCATGTATATTCTTTTATTTCTTGGAGGCTTTCTCTTTAATAGCTTTATTGAAATATAATTGAAATATACATTATACATATTTTAAAAAGAAAATGTTATAATTTTTAACATAATATATACCTGTGAAACTATCACCTCAATCCATTTCCATTATGTCTCCTCTTGTTTTCTTGTAATTCCTCTGACTTCTTTCTCGTAATTCCTCTGACTTCTTTCATTGCCTTGCCACCCCAATCAACTGCTGATATATTTTATGTCACTACAGAGTAGTTTCAGTTCCACAGTTTTATATAAATGGAATCATATTGTATATATTCTATTTTGTCTTGCCTCTTTCTTTCCATATAATTATTTTGAGATTCTTCCAAGTTCTTAAGTGTATTTAGAGTTCATTCCTTTTATCTCTAAGCAATATCCCATTGTATGGATAAACTAAAATTTTTTCATCTGTTCAGTTATTGCTGGACATGTGGGTTGCTTCTAGGTTTCGGCTTGAACACTCATGCACAAGACGTTGAAGGACATACACTTTTTTTTTCTTTTGGTTAAATGCATGGAAGAGGATTGGAGGAATCATACCGAAGATACATGTTTATGTTTTTAAGAAAGTGTCAAACATTTTTCCAAAGTGGTTGTACCATATTCTATTCCTACCAGTAGTATGGCACGCTAGTTTCTCTGCTACTATGATCAGTATTAATTTTAGCCATTTTTATAGGTATGTAGTGATATTTTCTTAGAGTTTTAATTTGCATTTCCTCAATGACTAATGATGTTGAGCATCTTTAATGTGCTTTTTTGCCATCATATAACTTATTTGATGAAGTGTCTGCTCAAATCTTTTGTTCATTAAAAAAATAGGATTGTTTTGTTATCACTGAGTTTGATGGGTTTTCTACTGTGGGTACAAATCATTTATCAGACACATGTTTGAAAATATTTTCTCGGTCCATGACTTGTCTTTGCAGTCTCTTAATGGTTTCTTTCAAAGAGCAGAAGTTTTACATTGGATAAAGTTCATTTTCCTTTTTTCTCTTATGAACTGTGCTCTTGGTGTGCTCGCTAAGAAATTTTTTTCTAATATAAAGTCACAGAGATTTGCTCCTATATTTTCACGTAGAAGTTTTATAGTTTTAGGCTTTTCTATGATCGAGTTAATTTCTGTATGTAGTGTGAGGTATGGATTGAAGTTCTTTTTTGTATATCTATATATATATATATCCATTTGTCCTGGCACTATTTGTTGAAAATACTATATTTTCTCTGCTCAGTTGCCTTTACTCCTTTGTCAAAAATCAGTTGTTGATATATGTGTGGGGGTCCATTTCTCTTTATTTTTTAAATTTTCTTTTGCTTTTTACGGCCACACCTATGGCATATGGAAGTTCCCAGGCTAGGGGTTGAATCACAGCTGCAGCTGCCAGCCTACGCCACAGCAACTAGCTCTGAGCTGTGTCTGACCTACACCACAGCTCACGGTAACACTGGCTCCTTAACCCATTGAGTGAGGCCAGGGATCAGACCTGCATCCTCATGGACACTAGTTGGGTTTGTTACCGCTGAGCTACAATGGGAACTTCTATTTCGGTACTCTTAAAAAACTCTGAACAGTCTTCTTAAAATTTTTTCAACAGTGTTCGTAATTTCCCCTGTAGAAGTCTTGCACATCTTTTATCATGTTTATTATTAAGTAGGTCGTATATTTTGATGCTATTGTGAATGCTGTTTTTTTTTTAAAGTTTCAATTACTGGTCATTCGTTATAAACATATAGAAATATGATTGAAGTTTTGTGTGTTCATCTTAAAAGTAATGCACCCTTGCTAAATCATTTATTATCTCTTGTAGTCTTTTTCGAAGACTCACTTCAGTTATTTCATAGATAATCATGTCTTATGGAGACAAAATCAGCATTGCTTCTTTCCAACCTGGAGGTCTTTTTCTTTTTCTTGTGTGATTGCTCTGACTGGGTAGAACCTCCAGTAAATGATGAATAGAAGTGGTGAGAGGAGGCATCATTCCTCACGGAAGGGGAAAGCAGTCTGTCTTTCACCATTGGGTGTAATACTTGCCAAATGTAGGTGTTTTTGTAACTGCACTTCATCAAGTTGAGAAAACCTCTGTCTCTTATGTGCCGAAATTTATAATTCAAGAGTGGATGTTAGATTTTGTCAAATTTTTCACACCAAGTGAATTGTTTCTGTTTTTTTGCTGTTTTGTTTGTAAAAGCAGTGAATTACATTGATTTATTTGAATGTTAAATCAACTTGCACTCTGGGGATAAAATTCCATTTGGTCACATATATATGATTCTTTTTATGTTAGCTTGTATTTGCTAAAATTGTTGAACCTTATAAATTTATTTGCATGATAGGTATTGTTTTGTAGTTTGTTTTCTTGTAATATCATTGTTTAGTTTTAGTGGCAGGATAAGGTTGGCCTGGTAGAATGATTTGAGAAGTATTCCCTCCTCTTCAATTTTCTAGAAGAGTTTGTGTTGACTTGGAATTATTATTATCACTACTGCTGCTACTACTGTTATTATTATTGGTAGCAGCAGCAGCAGCAGTCATAAATGTTTGGTAGACCTAGAATTTCTGTTACGAAAAGATTTTAAACTATAGAATCAATTTATTTGGTAGATGCAGGGCTGTTTAGGTTACCTGTTTTTCCTTGAATTCAAGAGCTTTGTCTTTGTGTCTCTCTAGGAATTTGTTCTTTTCATCTAAGTTGTCAAAGGTTTTGGAAAATAGTTAAATGGATATTATTCTCTGATTACCCTTTTACTATTTGTAGAGTCTGTCCCTGCCTTTGTTACTCATATTACTAATTTGTATCTTCTCTCTTTTTTTCCTGATCATTATGGGTGGGGGTTTATCATTTTTGTTGATTTTTCCCACTGAACCATCTTTTGGGGTTCATTTATTTTTCTCTATCATTTTTCTGTTTTCCAATCATTAATCTCTCCTCTTATTTTCATTATGTCCTTTATTTTGCTTCTTTGGGCTTAAGAGTTTTAGCAGCATGTCTTAAATTTGATATGTTTTGTTTTAATTTTCATAGAGTTGAAAACACTTTAAAATTTCCTTTTGATTTCTTCTTTTACCTACATATTAGTTAGAAATGTATTACTTAATTTCAAAATATTTAGGGATTTTCCAGAGATCATTCCATTATTGATTTATAATTTAATTCCATTTTATTCAAAGACCATTCTTTGTATGGTTTTAGTCTTAGGAAGTTGAAACTTGTTTTGTGGCCCAGTCTGTGGATTATATTAATAAGTGTTCTGTGTGCATTTGGAAAAAATGTTTATTCTGCTGTTATAGGGCAGAGTGTGCTGGTCAACTAGGAGTCACAAGTAGTGATAAAGTGTTAACTAGATCAGATTGGTTGACAGTAGTTCAGATTTTTCTATATTCTGATTTTCTAAATATATTGATTTTCTGTACACTTGTTCCATTAAGTTTTGAGAAAAGTTTCTTTAAGTTTTTGACAATAATTGTAGACATGTCTACATCTACTTCTATCAGTTTTTGATTTTTGTATTTTGAGGCTCTCTTATTAAGTGCATAAGTGTAAGTATATGTGCTTTTGATATGACTCTTTTATCATTATGAAATAGCTTTCCTTTTTTCAGGTAATACACCTTGCTGTGAAATCTACTTTGATATTAAAATGTCTCCTCTGGTTTTCTTTTGAGCATTGCCGTTACCTGTCTTTTCCCATCCTTTCACTTTTGACCAATTTGCATTTCTCTGTGTAAAGTGTGTTCCACGTCGCCAGCATATAGTTAGTTCTTTTTTATCCAATTCAACAATCCATTTATATTAGATGTTGTTATCAGTATGGCAAGGCTTATGTCTGCCATCTTAAGTTTGTTTTCTTTTTGTTCCACCTGTATATTGTTCCTTTCTTCCTCTTCTTTAGTTTCTTTACATTAATGAATAATTAAAAATTAAAATCTTTTATTGGAGTATTAGCTATATATCTTTGTTTTGTTATTTTAATTGTTTATCTTTCCAACAAATGCTTTCAGATTTTGTTTATCTTCTGATGTCTTTACTCTGTCTTCATTTTTAAAAGTTACCTTTGCTAGATATTGGATTCTTGGTTGACAGGTTTTTCTTTTGGCCCTTTAATGTTACCACACTGCCCTCCGATCCCCATTGTTTCTGATAAGGAGTCAGTAGTTAATCTTCTTATAGATCCTTTGTGATGTGTCATTTTTCTCTTAGAAAAAAAGACTTCCTTAATATTTTTTCCTTATTTTGGCTTTCTCCATTTGACTATAATATGCCTGAGTTTGCTCTCTTTGCATTTATTCTTCTTGAAGTTTTTTGAGCTTCATAGATATGTAGATTAGTTCCTTATCAAATTGGAGATATTTTCAGGTATTATTTATTTTAATATTTTCTCTTCCTCTCTTTCTCCTACTTGTATTATGCATATGTTGGTGTTTTTAATGGTGTCCCATATTTCTCTAAAGCTCTGTTCATTTTTTCTTTAGTTTTTTTTTTTCTTTTACTTTATTATTTTTTTTAAATTTATTTATTTATTTTTATTTTTTATTTTCCCACTGTACAGCAAGGGGGTCAGGTTATCCTTACATGTATACATTACAATTACATTTTTCCCCCAGTCTTTCTTCTGTTGCAAATGAGTATCTAGACAAAGTTCTCAATGCTATTCAGCAGGATCTCCTTGTACATCTTTTACTTTATCTTCAGGTTGCATGATCTCTACTGATTTGTCTTCAAGTTCACTTATTCTCTCTTCTGAGTCCTACTAATGACATCTTTATTTGGTTATTGTACTTTTCAACTTCAGAATTGCCATTTGGTTCTTTTTTTAAAATAGTTTTCATCTCTTAATTGATATTTTTTCTTTGGTGTTTTATAGTCATCATGCTTTCCTTTAATTCCTTAAACAAGGTTTCCTGTAATTCTTTGAGTATCTTTATAACAGTTATTTCAAAGTCTTTGTCTGCTATGTCTAATGTCTGGGCCTCCTCAAAGACGGTTTCTATTGTCTGCTTTTTCCCACTGTTAGTTATCAACTTTCACATTTCTTCACAAGTTTTATAATTTTTGGTTGAAAACAGGGCATTTTAGATAATATATTGCAGTGATATAGATACTCATTATCTCCATCCACCCCCTACCATGACCTGTTGTTGTTTCTATTTGGTAATTTTTGTATGTGTTTAATGTCTAGGCTGAACTAATTCTCTTCTCTGGTGCATGCAGCTTGTGTCCATGTTCAGCTGTTCCATCGTGTTTTATCTTTTAGCCTGGCTTTTTAGGCATTCCCTATGTGTCAACATAAGCCATTTATTGGTTAGAAGTTGTCCTTATGCCCCTTTAAGCAGTTAGACTTTCAGTCTTTACTGTTGGATTTGTGTGTGGCTTGGAGACTACTTTCAGAGTTCAGAGGGTTTTTGAGTTTTCCCTGTGCTGGGAACTGGTATTTGGGATGTTTCCTGTCTTACCACTCTTGAGAGTATGTAGCCTTGGGTATGGGCACAGTCGACCAGACCACAGGGTTATGTGAGTATGATTTTAAGTCTTGCTTCCTAGGATTGTCATGGTTTATTGTTCAGTCAGTGTGTGATCAGAGGTTGTGCTTGAACCCCTTGAACCAGTCAGGCCCCTGACCTTTACTGATGCATCCATATTGGGAAATGCTTTTAAGTATCTTCCGTATCCAGGTTGGATTCATTCTGAATGAATGTTGCCTAACACATGCTCAGGGTTCTGGATTCCCGGGGATGAGTGAGATTCCAGGAGGGCCCTTAATTGTCCTTTTACCTTTTTTTTCCCATTAAAGTTATGATTGGTCTGCCATTTTGCATGTCACCTCTAGTTTCAGGGAACTAGTAATCTTCTCTTAATTGCTTTCCACTAAAGTCTTCATTGTTTTTGATAATGTCCTTCAGCACATTCTTCTCTGTGCTCTGTTCCAGATAACATCAGTTGCCTTAGGCATAAGGGAACTAATGTTGTCAGTTCCAGCTTGCCACTACCGATGGCCTCTTACCCTTGGGCAGAACCTCTCACTGTTGTATCAAGGATGGGCATAGCTCACATCTCCCACAGCGATACCTCCACTCTCTGCCCAGTCACTGGGGAAGGGATGGGAGACCCTTCTTAGCTTGCCCCTGCATATGTACAGCTTCCACCCTCCAAGCCAACTGGGTTGGGGAGGGATGATTAAAGCCCAGTATTCTTGGCCTCTGCCAAGCGTGGTGTTAGTAGAACTCTTGTCCTCTAAACGGGATGGGCACTGGGAAAGGAATTCCTATTCCCTCACCTCTGCCTGAGCTTCTGCAACCTGGAGCTGGTGGGGGTGGAAAGGGTGGGGTGGAAATAGGTGATGAGAGACCCTGGGGGCCTGACCTTTGTAGAATAGAAATGTAGCCCTAGACTGGAAGCTGGGGAGAAATGGAACCTCTTTTCTCTTGGCTGCAGCATGTGGAAAAGAGCTTCTGTAACTTAGAGCTGGGATGGGGGACAGGTTATGGATCAAATGCCATAAACTCTCGCTATTATTATTGAGATTTAGTAGGTATTGTTTAATGTTTCTCTCTTGGCCATATGCATTTAGGACAATTTGCAGAGACATTAAATCTTTTTTTTTTCTTTTATAGTTTTTGCCAGGTAAGTGGCTGTTTTGTTGGGAGAGAGCTGAGCTCCTGACACAGCTATTGCAGAAGTCACCCTTCTTCTTCTCATTAATCATTAAAAAAAATTAAATAGACTTCATTTTTTTTTGGCCATGCCAATGGCATGTAGGAGTTCTCAGGCCTGGACTCGAACCCGTGCCACGGCAGTTGCCCAAGCTGCTGCAGTGACAATGCCTGATCCTTATCTTACTGTGCCCCAAGAGGACTTCATTTTACAAATAGGCTTCGATACACATAAAATCTGAGAAGATACTACAGAGAATTTCTCTATATTCCTCATACAGTTTTCTCTCTTGCTAATAACGTCATAGGTTACTGTGTTAAAACTACATTTAGGTGCATTGTAGGTACATTTGTCACAACTGAGGACCTAGTATTGGTTAATTAATTTTTTCTTTTGGTCTTTTTATTTTGTCTTTGCCAGGGCTGCTCCCGTAGCATATGGAGGTTCCCAGACTAGGGGTCTAATTGGAGCTGTAGCTATCAGCCTACACCATAGCCACAGCAACACAGGGGATCTGATCCACGTCTGCAACCTACACCACAGCTCATGGCAGCGCCGAATCCTTAGCCCACTGAGCAAGGCCAGGGATTGAACTCACAACCTCA
Source organism: Phacochoerus africanus (assembly GCF_016906955.1). Taxonomy (NCBI): domain Eukaryota; kingdom Metazoa; phylum Chordata; class Mammalia; order Artiodactyla; family Suidae; genus Phacochoerus; species Phacochoerus africanus. The sequence continues at coordinate 7,468,533 of NC_062551.1, forward strand.
TGGTTCCTAGTCGGATTCATTAACCACTGAGCCACGAAGGGAACTCCTAACTAATGTTTTTTAAAATTTTTTGTTATAGTTCATTTAAAATGTTTTGTCAATTTCTGCTGTACAGCATAGTGACCCAGTCATACATATATGTACATTTTTTTTATATACTGTCTTCCATCCTGTTCCAACTCAAGACATTGTACAGTAGGACTCCATTGCTTCTCCATTCCAAATGTAACAGTTTTCATCTCCTAACCCCAAACATTCCATCCACCCCACTCCCCACCCCCCACCCCTGGCAACCACAGTCTGCTCTCCATGGCCCTGATCTGTTTCTGTTTTGTAGGTAGGATCATTTGTGTCATAGTTTAGATTCCACATATAAGTAATATAATATGGTATTTGTCTTTCTCTTTTTGACTTACTTCACTTAGTATGAGAATCTCTAGTTGCATCCATGTTGCTGTAAACGGCATTATTTCAGTCTTTTTAATGGCTGAGTAGTATTCCATTGTTTATATGTACCACATCTTATTAATCCATTCATTTGTAGATGGATATTTAGGCTGTTTGCATGTCTTGGCTACTGTGAATGTGTAAACCTTTGCCTTTTGTACTGGCAGACCTCAGAACCTGCTATGAAAAGGTGAACAACCTGGGGTCAGTCTACAGTGGTGCATGTATTTTTTTTGAATGAAAGTTTTTTCCAGATGTATGTCCAGGAGTGGGATTGCTGGACAATATCATAGTTCTGTAGTACTATTGATTAGACTCTACAATTCATTTGAACGTCACTGGATTTTCTTTAATGACTTTTTTTGCTCCTAAACTGAGGAATGTGGGGGCGGGTCAAGGACAAAGAGATGATGATCAGTTGGCAGTAGCACACACAGACTTTTTTTGGGTGATGCTTTGACAGGTGTGTACATGGGGGAGGCCCCTCACAGCATGAGACCACATGGAGGCTATGGTAAGGGGTCACTACTCAGATGGTGGGAGGAAAGAGGAACTCCCAGGAAAACCAGGATGGGCAAGGGGGCTTCTGTGTCTTGGTGATGTTGCTCCCAGACTCCCAGCAGAGTCTCCGGGTCACATCTGGGGCCTGGAGTCTTTACAGAGTTTATCTTACCTATGACTAGAAGTTGTTGGGAGCAGTTTTGCAGGCTGTGCAGAGCAAGGAGGCTCAAAATGGCTAAAAATCTGCTCATAGGGGCTATATTTAAAACAACAACCTGTAAACCTTTGCGTTTCGTACTGGCAGACCTCACAACCTGCTATGAAAAGGTGAACAACCTAGGGGGTCAGTCTCCAGAAGCATCTTTGGCTCGTTGATATAATACAGGATCCCATCCAGGATAACACTTTACCTTTAGGTGTCCTGTCTTATGGGCCTCTTTTGATTTGCGACAGTTTCTCGGAATCTCCTCATTTCTGATGCCCTTGACAGTTTTGAGGAGTACCAGCAGGCATTTTGTAGAATGTCCCTCCATTTGGGTCTGCTGGATCTTTCTTCATGATGCGTTTGGGTTATGGCTTTCTGCGAGGGAGACCCCAGAGGGAACGTACCATTTCTCCCCATCGTATCAAGGGTGCATGCTCTCCGTGTGACTTGTCTTTGCCGACATGACCTTGACCATGTGGCTGAGGTCTTCCTCTGCTCATCCTCTCTTCTTTAGAAGCAAATCACTAAACATTTGAGGGGAGGGAGTTATGGGTCACCTTCTTGAGGGGAGAATATCCACATCAGTCATTTGGAGTCCTTCTCTGTGGGAGATTTGTACCTTCTCCCTCATTCATCTCAGTACTTAATTACTAATTGGTGTGATTGGACTTGTGGATTTTTTTAAAAATAATGTGGGTGATAATCCACTACCATATTACTTATCTTGCTTACTCCAGTTGGTCTAGCTTTGGTGATTGGAAGCTCTTTCACGTTGCTCATTTGTCCCTTTGACCTATCTCAATCTTTTTTTTTTTTTTTATCATTTCCTTACTTTCTGGCACTAGAAGATCCTCTAGGCTTAGTTTGTATATTCTCTGTCCCAGCCCTAGAGATGGAGAAACCATTTCTCCAAGGAGTCCTTGTCCCTTTTATGAGAGAATTATATCAGAACCAAGATCTGATCCCCAGGCATTATTAATCTTCTTCTTTGTGCTTAAGCTAAAAATAGCTGCACTTTGGGAACGATGTCTCAGCTGGTCTTTCATTCAGTAAATACATACTGAATGTCAAGCTCTGTACTTGGGGTCATGTTTTTAGTTATTTAAAACTTGCCCTAAATAGAATTTCACTTTTTTTTAAACACGTTGTAATTAGAAATTCATTCATAATTTGATGTTATTTTAGTAAAGGGTTATAATTAAAATTGGAGATAGGGTCATGTAATTATTGTGTGTTGTGCTAAAATCAGTCCCTTTATTTTATAAACTCCTTGACTCTGTTGCCAGTTTTAACAACAAATGCTTATTCTTGGGAGCAAACGTGTGGATGACTATTGACTTGAGTCACTAAATGCTCATCAAGTAATTTTTCAATGTTCATGTGGAAAATTTCAAACATACACAAAAATGCAGAGAATCATACCTGGAACTTCCAAGGACCCATCGGCCAGCTTCATGAGTTTGAACTCGTGGCCAATCTTAATTCATTTTTGCAACGTGTTTTTTTTTTTGATGAGCAAATAAATCATTTTTGAACTTGAAATAGATGTCACTGCTTTCTTGTGGTTCACTCACATACAGTGGAAGACGCTGAAGTGTATGCTAAGAAATATTTCCCAGTTGGCCTTTTTAAGAGCCAACGAGTGATTGATTGTCATCCCACTTCAGAAGATAAAAGATTGCTGCCCCAGCGTATTAGAAGCTTGTGGGTAGAGTGACACCGAGAATGTTTGGGGCACGTGAGAATTTGAAGAAATGAAGAGTCCCTCATCTGGAGCTTGGATCTCACGCTTCTTGAACAGCAGGGCCCGTGCTTGTCCCCAAAACATGCCACTCACACTGGGGCTGCCAGGCCTTCAGGAGCAGAATATGCCAGGCATTTTCCAGGTGAACCCAGGTTCAGGCCTCTCAGGTCGGTCAGACACACCCATTGTCAGACTTTTTTGTGGACTCGTGGAACTTCAGCTCTGGCATTGGCCGCAGTGATGGAATACAGTTCCTGGACGTCAAGAAGAGAGTTTGAACTTGGTGAGCTGAGATCTGCAGTGCGAAGAGTGACATTGGTTGACTGACTACCTACTGTCCCCAGGGGTCATGCTGGGGACACAGTGGTGGGCACAGACCCTGCTACCTGGGGCTTGCAGTCAGAAGTAGAAGGGGCCAGTCTCCAGGAATCACAGAAATCGCCGATGATAATTGCGATGTGTAGCAAGGGGTAGGAAAGAGTGCTAAAAATGCAGCATCCCCCATCCTGTCTAGGAAGATACTCTCAGGAAGTGACATTAAACTAGGATTTAAGGGATGTACAGGGGAGTTCCCACTGTGGCGCAGTGGAGATGAATCTGACTAGTATCCATGAGTATGTGGGTTCGATCCTTGGCTTCGTTCAGTGGGTTAAGGATCCGGTGTGGCCGTGAGCTGTGGTGTAGGTCGCAGATGTGGTTCGGATCCCACATTGCTGTGGCTCTGGGGCACGCTGGTAGCTGCAGCTCTGATTTGACCCCTAGCCTGGCAACTTCCATGTGCTGTGGGTGTGGCCCTAAAAACTGGAAAAAATAAAGGATGTATCGGAGTTGGTGAGGCAAGATGTGTATATGTGTGTGTGTGTGCACACGTGCATGTGTGTATCTTAAGGGTGGCTGTATGAGAATCGGGAATATTCAAGCCTAGTGTATCCCCACTATATTAAGTTAAAGTATTGACTTAATTAAGACTGGAGTTGGTGCAGGAGTGGGATGAGCAGGGAGGCAAAAGACCACGCTTCTCTATGGGCCGTGATGAGAAGCCTGGATTTTATTCCTAAGGCACTGGGAAAACCACCATAGGGTTTCAGGACAGGGTCTTTGCAGAGTTGGCCACTGTGTGCAGGAGGCACTGGTCGGGGTGAGGCCTAGAAGCAGGAGGACCAGATAGAGGACTGCAGCAGAAGTCTGGCTGAGAGGTTGTGAGACGGTGATGCAGGGAAATGGCTTGATCTGAGATCAAATTCATAGAGTCTTAGTGTGGTGACTTTCAGACTTTTTTTGACTGTGATCTACTGAAAAAACACAGTTTGCATCGTGGGTTAGTATGTCAGTGTGTGTGTGTATGTACAGGCATGTGAAAAACAGCAGTGCCTTTACTACACGTAAGCACGCTGAAATCTGTTGTGTGGTGTGCATGTGTGTGCATGTGTGTGTGTGTTTGAGACAGGCAGAGGGAGGGTGTTACAGGACTTTACGGGGCCCCTGATGAATCTGGATCTTTGGCTTGAAGTAGGTTATCCCCAAGGTTTTGAAGCAGATGTGTTCTTCGAGAGAAACAACTCCAGTCATAACAGAAAATAGCAGTCAAGAAAAGAGCCTTTTGACAAGAACACAAAACCTAAATCATTCCTCCTCCTCTTCCTCCTCGTCGTCTTCTCTGTTCTGGTGGGGCTTGGCCAACTTTTTACGTATAGAGCCCGAGCATAAATATTTTTGGCTTTATGGGCCATTTGATTTGTGTCCACTACCAAGTTCTGGTAACAGTAGCCATAGAAAGACAGTATGTTAAAAACGGACATGGCTGTGTTGTCAATAAAACTTTATTTATAAAAATAGATGGTGGGCCAGATATGCAGGCTGTGGTTTGCTGACCCCTGTCCTGAGGAACGAGGGGAATGACATGTGGTGGTTATGAGACAGGAGGATGAGTTGAGATAAAGTCAGCATTCTGGGGGATGGTGCTTGTCCCGCCTGGTCCTCAGCATCCTGGTGTGTCTGAGGAAGGCTCCCCCCCGGGGCCAGGGTGCATTCTGACACTCAGAGCATTTGCATGTGGCGAGTCTGGGTTGCAGAAGCAGTTGAAGTTAAGGTCCCCTCTTCCAGCCTCCGATTCAGCCACGGACAGCATGCACACTGTCAATTGGATGCTCAGCTCATTTCCTTGGGGCTGCGAGGCCAAAGCTGGACTTGACACCAGGCCAGGGATTAATTAATCCAACCCTTCTGGGCAAAGTTCCCTGCTGTTGGGCCTTGTGCAGGGAGGCAGCTTTTGTGCAGGGAGAAGCAGCTCTTATGAGGAGACGGCTGGAGATGGCTCTCCGGGCTGCTTTGCCTCTCTCCAGGAATTCCTGGACCTGTGCCACACACCTCAGCGCACTTGGCGGCAGATGGTGAGCTTAAGCAGGTGCCCGAAACGGGTACCGTGACATATAGGGCCGGAGAGGATGGATACAGAGTGCTCCTGCTGGCCTTGGCAGGTAAGAGGCCTTTGCCTCCGTGCTTTTGCCCTGTGTCTCTGCTCTTCTTGTGGGAATCCTCCTGACCCTCCAAGGGCCAAGTCCAGTGTCCCCTCTATGGAAACTGACTCCTCCAGTCAAGAGTATGTTCCCCCTTGTGGACTCCCGAGGCTTGCATGTTGGAAGGTGACCTGGATGATAATGACCAGGATTCCAGTCTCCCTCCTGGAGTGGATCATGAACTCCTAGAGTCCCTGGTCTGTGGCTTATCTCTCAGTGGATTCTAACATGCAGCCCTGTCCTTAGCGGGGACACAATGTAGTAGAGAACCAGCAGGATGCTTTGGAAAGGGCAGAGCACTTCCTCTGTAACTTTGGGCAAGTCGTCAGACTTCTTTGAGCCTCCGTTTCCTCATCTGTAAAATGGGCCTAATAAAACCAGTCTTAGGTATGTTCCGAGGATTGCAGATAAAATACAGGTGAATCTTGCATCCCCGTTTGGCTGTTTGCGAAGCAGTAAACTCATCTTTGCCAGTGCTGACCTGGCCAGCAAGTCATCAGAAGGAACTCGAGTGAGAGCTCATCGTGGCTTTAATTTACATTTCCCTGGTGATGAATGATATTGAGCATCTTTTCATGTGCCTCTTGGCCATCTGTACATCTTCTTTGCAAAAAGAGTCTTTTCAGACCCTCCGCCTGTGTTTCATTTGAGTTTCTGTTGTTGTTTTGATGTTGAGTTGCATGAGTTGTGTGCTTATATATCCAGTGGAATGCTGCTCAGCCATGAAAAAAGATGAACTCTTGCCATTCGCTACAACATGGGTGGACCTTGATGATGTGTTTGATAAGTTACATGCAGAAAGGCATGTATGATTTCCCTCATATGTGGAATATGCCAAACAAACCAAGTACACGAACACAGCAAACCAAACAGAAACAAACAACTAGATACAGCGAACAGATCTGTGTTTACCTGAGGAGCAGGGCGAGGGAGGGCGAAGGGGTAAATGATTCGACTGTTTGGTGACAGAAGCAGTTTTTGGTGGTGAGCGCGCTGTAGTGAACACAGTCCCTGAAACGTAATGTACACGTGAAACTTATATAATGTTACAAGCCATATGTAAAATGTTATGTAATGTTACTTTAATTAAAAAAGAATTTTAAAAAAAGGAGCTGGAGTGTTTGCGGGTGTGATCTGGGTTTAGGTAAATTCTGAACCCAAACCCGAACGCTTGGCTCAGCATTTTCGCCTTGACTCAGAGACGCCGTCGGTTATGTGGTGCTCTGTTGTCTCACTTGTCTCTCAGCCGTGGAGTCACCTGGGGCGTTAGCGGCTCTCTCGATACCTAGCCCTGTTTCAGATCAGTTATGTCAGTAATTTGGGGTTTGGGCATTGGTTTTTTTTTTCCCCACCCACTTATTCATTCATTTTTGGTTTTCCTTATTTATTTTTTATTGATATCTTAAAAAACCCCGCAGGTGGCGTTCCCATCGTGGCTCAGTGGTTAACGAACCCGACTAGTATCCATGAAGATGTGGGTTCGATCCCTGGTCCTGCTCAGTGGGTTAAGGATCCAGCATTGCCATGAGCTGTGGTGTAGGTCACAGATGTGGCTCGGATCCCGCGTGGCTGTGGCTGTTGGGTAGGCTGGTGGCTACAGCTCCAATTCGACCCCTAGCCTGGGAACCGCCATATGCCATGAGTGCAGCCCTGAAAAGACAGGGAAAAAACCACAAAAAAACGAAACTCCCCAGGTGATGCCAGTGTGCAGCCAAGATTGAGGACCTCTGCACTAAAATATGTATTATACACACACGCACCACTGTCAACTGTATGATGATCCAGTGTTTTGCGGTCATTTGGAACTTTTTTCATTTGTTTGTAAGGCTCTTTATTTATTTATTTAAAAATTTTTTAAAGGAAATTTGTTATTTTTTAAATTTTTCATAAAGTCTAGTTGATGTACAGTGTTTCATCAAGTTCTGTTGTGCAGCAGAGTGTGGGGCTCAGTGCCAGAGGAGCCCCCCAACCACCCTTCATCAGGGAGGGGCTCACTCTCTACAGTGAGCGCTGGGGCAGCTGGCAGATCCCAGCCTCGGGTCGGGCCAGGGTCTCTCCCTTGCTCTGCCTGGTGCACAGTTGCTGGGTGCACAGCTGGGGCTCCCGAACGGGGGTTCAGTGAGTAGGGGGAAGGGCGGGCAAGGCCAAGGGACCGTGGAGCCTGGGTGGCACCAGGACCAGGAGAAGGCATGGGGGAGGCGTGTTAACAGCCATTTCTTTCCCCGTGGGTGCTGCTCAGCTCAGGCCTGGAGAAGCAGAAGGGTGGCCAGGCTGGGCCATCGCAAGGCACCCAATGGTTTTAATCCTGGTTGCAGAAATGACAGCATGGAAATAGTGTGTGTTTCAGGCTCAGTGAAATAGAGCAAATTTTATGCTGGAGGATGAATCTGCCCGGGAGGAGGTGGTCCTGGATGCCTAGGCTGGGTTTGAGCCTCAAGGACAAGGAAGAGCTCATAGCTCGAGGAGCAGCTTGGAGGTCCCTCCGAGCCCACCACCTCCCCGGAAGTCCCTATGGAAGGCCTCTCCCTCGGGCCATTGTTGCTCTGCTCAGACTTGCTCTGGGTCCTGGGAAAGCGCTTGGGCTTCCCCGTCAGTGTTGGGTTGGAGTCTAGGCTCCGGGGCGTGTTGCCTCTGTGACTTTAGGCAGACACCTGAATGTTTCGGAGCCTCGGTTTGCTGACCTGTCAGGGGGGGATGGTGAGAAGTCAGTAAGTTACCGCAGGTGAAGCTTCTCAGGGGTCCGGTGCCTGGTAGCAGCTGGAGAATAGCAGGTGTTGCTCTTCCTTCTGCTCTTGTCTTGCGGATTTTGTTCTCCTTGTGATGCGTGGTCCTTGCTGTGGCCATGCACTGGGACACTGAGAAGGAAGGTGGGAGGAGGTGGCATTTTCCTGGGGTCTTAGCAGAAAGGCATTCACTGTTTTTAGAGTCTCTGCAGGATAGACATATCATCTCTCTGTAGCCACTTCCCCGTAATAATGCGATGTGGGTTCTCTGGCTATTTTAGTCTGTTCTCTTATTTAAGATAAGTTACCCCACTGGTAACTGTAAAGAAAGCCTTTAAGCAACCACACATGCTCAATTTCTGAAGTGGTTGGGCTCCCAGGGTTTAATTTTAAACCAGAAACCATATTATGCGTTGGATTCCCACGCCAGCCCACTGGCATCTCCCCTCCCTAAGGCTGCAGGATCCCTCCACCCATCAGAGCAGCCTGTCAGCCTCGCTTGTCTCTTGGTCCAAGAGGAAAATGCATCCCGAGTCCCAGGTGGAAACACCAGGGCCATGCCTTCCTCGCCACGGCAGCCCTTTCAGAAGCTCCGTTGGAGGCTTGGGTCGATGGTCCCCAGCAACGTCCCCTCCATGTTTGAAGACTGTCAGCAGAGCGTCATGATCCTGGCTTTTACAGAAGCGTGTGTGCTCACTGCCAGAGTGTTTTCCACGGGGATCCAATGAAAGCGACAGCAAGGTGCACTGGGGTGTTTATGTGTGTGGGTGGTTTTTGCGCTGCCTGGTCGTCGGGCACTAAATGGTGATTGGTCATCAACGTGGTGGGAATTAGCATCACGTCTGATGGGCAGTCCTAGTCCCTAGTTTTCGTCTCTTTGCTTCATGGGTTTTCTGGCATTTAGAGTTGAGAAGATTGTCAGTGGTTTCCAGAATCCAGCCTGGAATCTAGTGCATCCACAGTTGGGTGGGGGACAGTGAGGGGAAGGGGAGGGCTGCTCCCTGAATGAGCCACGTGGGTTTAACCCCTCAGGTGGTGTGAGTGCTGCATAGTTTCAGAACCCTGGGGAAACCTGGATTCCCTCTCTTTATACCTCATTCCTGACCTGCCTGTTTCTGCCCAAATGTCTCTTTGCTCTGTAATTGCTTTCTAGTGTCAAGGCAAGGGAGACAGGGACGTGTTGGGAAATGACCTAGCCCAGGGAACGGTCATGATGCTCTTGAAATACCCACTGAATTAGTGGGGTTTTGATGCAGAGATGCCAGGGGTGGGAAGGAGGTGGCCACGGCAGACCTCGGTGGCTTCTCAGATTCCCCTTGGGCCAATCCTGTTGTCATCGTCTCTGCGCAAACACAAGCCATGAGCAAGGTGCTTCCTGTCCCCCGTGACTGCACAGCGTGACGCCCGTCAGGGATGGCCTCCTTGCTTCCTGTCACGGAGGCTGGGCTCCTCGGAGAGACGACAGCATGCAGGGGCTCGGCCCTGGGGTCCCAGGTGACCTCGTTTTCCTCCAGGCGGCCTGGTGTGCACATACTTGTTTGTGTCTATTTTGAGTTGTTGGCTGGTCCCCATGTTGGAAAAGCAGGAACTGCCCGCAGAGCTAAAAACAGTGCAGTGATTCTCAACGCTTAGGGCCTGTCGGGGACTAGTGGGCTTGTTCAAATGAAGTCTCCTGGATTGTATTCCAGGATGGTGACGCAGAACCTGTAAATGATGGTCACCGTGATCCTGGCCTGTGTTGAATCCCTACTATGTGCTGAGCACAGGCACTTAATACGGTGACCCATGAGCCAGTCCTTTTTACAAATGGGGGACCTGAGGCCCTGAGAAGTTAGGAGACGTGCTCAGGGGCCCATAAGCTCCCACATCCGACCTTGTTCTGGGACAGGGCCCAGGAATCTGCATTTTACAAAACACTCCAGAGGGTCCTCAGATGTTGGTTTGAGAAACATTGCCTAGACTTCCAGCTCACAGGAGGCAAGGACTGTGGGTGCCTTGTTCAAGGCTCCACGTTCGGGGCCTGGCCTGGGCAAGAGGCATAGCAGGTGCTCAGTCTACACTTACGGAAGGAACGGTTGAGTGCTGGTCTCTTCACGACAGTCCCCTGGGAATCCCTGGGGCTCTTGCCCAGTTCCCTGAGAGCATTAAGTCGTCAAGCCCAGAACTCGTTCCCTAGTTCTGACGTCTTTGGTCTCCTTGCCAAGAACACTTTGCCCGGCTTCCTGGTTCTGTGCCTGGATCACAGCATTGTTCTCTGGCCCCGAGTCCTTGCTGCCTTTGTGCTTCCCTGTTTCACCAGATCCCAGGCTTTCCCTTGCTCTGGTCAGGACCTTTTTTAGGGACTGGGCTTCTGTCTCTAGCCAGGGTCTGGCTGCTGGGACCCTCTTACCTGGGTGGGCTTTCCTGAAGTTGCCTGCCAGCCCGCTGTTCTGGATTTTCCATCCCTTGACCTCCCCCCCCCAATGCTGCTGGTGTCCTGGGTGTCAGGTCACATTTGCTGGACTGGATATCCAGTTCCTCCAGTTGCATCCTTTCCCCATAGTGGCCACTCCTACTCCTGAGCCTGGCCACCAGCCCAGCCTGCTTGCCTGGGGGCCTAAGTCCCTCTGGTTAAGATGTGGTGCAAATCCTAGGCGTTGGAGTGGGTAGGCTCAAGTTCAACTCTTAAGCCTTAAGCAAGTACTTTAACTCTGAAAGCCTCAGCCTAGCCATGTGTAAATCAGGCGTGATGGGCTCCCCCAGTGGGGTGATGTGAGGACCAGATGGACTTGTGCATGCGAGGTGCTTAGTATCATGACAGCCATTGGTCATCACCCTTTTATCTTAGGTGATAGTCTACCATCTAGCTTTCAACAAGCTGTGAGTTTTCCTTACAGACTATCTTGACAATGAGTATTATATATTTGCATTTTATTTTGGGGTAGGTTCCTCGATTTTGCTCAAAGATAAAACAAAACCAGCTTCTCGGTCCTCATACTGTCAGTGTCACAGTTAGGTTGGCTTAAGATCCATTCTTGGCTCCACTGTTTGACCAACTCATCTAATTCCCCTGAGCCTCAGTTGCTACACCTGTCAAGTGGGGATGATCCTCTGTTCTGAGTGTGTCGGGGGGACTTAGTGACTGTGAGTGGGAAGGCCTCCAGCATGAACCAGACATCAGAGCTCGTTGCGCCTGCAGAAGGCCGGGGGCCTCACGCAGCTCAGTGAGTACCACACTGCATGGCCTTTCGAGTGAGAAACTTAGTAGGAACACACCTGCTCAGTGCATCCCTCTTTTGCCTCCAAAAATCACATGGGGAAACTGTTCTAAGGACCATGCTGCATTTTGATGCCAGGGAGTTTCTGGCATATGATGGGGATCTCCCTCGCCTGTATTTAGTTACATATCCTCTTCTTGGCACACTTACAGTCAATCATGTCTTTGAATTATCTATTCCCTTTCCATCTTCTCTGTGTCCTGGCTAACTGCTAACCTTGTCTGTCCACTTCACTCTGCCACGTCCCCAGCAGATCTCATGAATACTTGCTGCCTCCTTGACAGTGGCAGACACCTGAGAAGGATTCTGGCTCCATTTCTAGTTTGCCACAGGGGTTTTCTCTTCATGTTTTCTAGGAGGTAAAGCAGTCCCTAGGAGGGAGAGGGCTGGGGGCTCTTGATCACCCCAGCTTAGATTGTCTTTGTCTCCACCAACCTGCCTTTGTGGTGGTGGCTATGTTCATTGTGTGGTTTTTGGCGTGTCTACCCACTGTGGTCCCATTGCTGTCTTTTTGTTGTTGTTGTTGTTGTTAGTTGGAGCCCACTAGAAGGGTGGTGGGCGAGAGAACTAGTGATGTTCACTTTCACTGTAGAAGACACACAAGGCTACAGAGATGATTTGTACAAATGATGATTGTAAAGGTGGGTAGTGACAGTGGCTAGCCTCCATACTCTGTGTCGTCTGGGCTATCTCCATCTATCCACCATCTGTCCATCTGCCATCCATCCATTAATTCATCTATCCACCCTTCAAGCCATCCATCCACCCATCCATCCATTAATTCATCTAGCTACCCTTCTAGTCATCCATATATCCAGCCAGCCAGCCAGCCATCCACCCAGCCACCCATCCATTAATTCATCTATCCAGTCTTCAATCCATCCATCTCTCCATCCATCTACCCCTCTCCCCATCCACACCTCCAGCCCCTTTTCTATCCATCCACCCATCTATCCCCAACCATCCAATCATCCATTCATCCACTCTTCCATTCACTCTTCCACCCATCTATCTGTCCATCTGTCTATTCATAGGGTTTTAATTTGAATATCTACTATATGTCAGGAGCTGTGCTGAGTACTGTCATGTTTTATGGGCAAAACCAGGCACATACCCCACTTTTGTGACCAGTGGGTGGGGTATATGCCAATAAAATGGTCCCATTAAAAGATGTATAACTACCAAGCAGTAAGTGCTCTGAGGGAAAAAACATTTAATGAAGGAATCTTAGTGTGGGGGAGCCATAGAGGTGGCTTCTCTCTGTAGAGGTGATGTGTGAGCTGAGACGAGAACAAGGAGCCAGCAGTTACTGAGTGCTTTTCCTGTGCGGGGCCCTGAGAGTTACCTCATTTACATATCTTAACTCTTTCATCCTCATAATGACCTCAAGAAGCAAAAATGAGTATCATCCGCGTTAGGAACCCTTTTGATTAAACCTCTGCCCATGGGCATAACTGTCAGTCAGGGGCAGGTCTGGAATTTGAACCCAGGGGCTGGCTCAGAACCCACTTCTTGCATCGTAGGGTGGGTAGGAGTTAATTAGGAGAAGAGGGATGGGAAATGAACACATCCCCCAGGATACCAGGCCCAGGCCCTGAGGTGAGGGTCAGGGCATAGAAAGTAGCTGGGGGAAGAGAGTGGAGGGGTTGGTGGGGAGTGGCATGAGGTGTAGGGAGATGCCATCCTGGGCAGGGCCTCACACACTCTATTAAGGATTTTACATTTTCTCTTTGGAGCAGAGGGAAGCCATGGATGAGGGTCTTAAGCTGGCTTAGAGGGTGGGTCGCGTGTGTGGAAAAGGGAGGGAAGGTTGCCCAGGTGGTGCAGGGCTTTCCTTCTGGCCTGTGAGGCTACTGTGAAAGCCTCGTGATGCCCTGGGCTTGTGCCAGTGGGTGGCAAGGATGAGATGCTCTGATTGTGAAAAGAGTCGCTCCTCTTGGGTGGCTGCTTGCTTCTGGTGTTGACGGTGGTTGGGATGTCCCAAAGCCATGGGTCATTGTCAAGGTGAAGAGGTCATGACTAGGGGTCCCCAGGCCAGTGGCAAGATGCAGGAGTCCAGCGTGTGCTTTCGCGTCCGTCCTTCCCAGGGCCTGAACCAGACACAGCACTTCTTCCCCTCTGTGCTGCCTGGTCCTTGCTGCCGCCGTGGCTCCCAGCATGGACCACAGGCCCAGTTGTGTTTGTGCGTCATGCTTCAGTCACACTCACTCTGGTCTCACCTCCTTCACTCCTCCAGGTGAGTCAGATGTAACCACTCATTTGCGTGAACTTACCCACCCGCTCAACGCCTGCTGCTCTTTCTATCTTAGGATCGAGTCTCTGCTCCTGAGTGCCTTCCCCGGCACCCAGGCTGCTTGGAGGCTCAGCCTGCCTCCCACTCGATGGGATGGATTGAAACGCCGCCTTGACGCTGCTCTGTGGCATCTCCCTGTCCACTAGGGAAGCTCATCCCATCTCTCCAAATGGAGCTTTTGATCAGAAGCCACTGGTAGCCTACCTTTGGAGTAATTTCCATTTCACTGAGCAGCCTCAGGTGAGCCTCGAGTTGGTTGGCTTGAATGTGGAATGCGGAGATGATGTTTCTTCTCAGGGTTCCTGGGTTGGCATCAGTGTGAGGTAGGGTGGGATTTTATGATCCAGAACGGTTGCGGAAGCAGAGAGAACCAGGGTCAGAGAGGGGGTGATGGACTTGATTGAAGCAGCCAGAACAGCAAGGGTCCAAGGAAGTCGGCTCGAATGTGTGAGGCACAGAATAGATGTATAAATGGTGGTTGGTGGACCACACGGGCAGCAGCCTCTTGACTCACTTATGCTACTGATATTAGATAGTAGGATCCTCAAAGGCATCTAAGGCTACAGGATGAAAGGACCACCCCTGCAGATTAGGGGCAGTTTAGGATGGAGGCTCAATGTCAAGGCTCCTGCTAAGAGGTCTGGGTTTGGGGATAATGTTTCAGTTCCAGTGTTCCGACTAACATGGCTGTAAAACCAATCATCCTATAAATTAATGGCATAGAACGTTTTTTTAAAATGCTTGTGGATTTTTGATCAGGAATTCAGACAGGGAACATGGGGATGGCTTGTCTCTGCTCGACTGTGTCTGGGACCTCCACTAGGAAGACCTGAGGGCTGGGGTGACATGATGCCTGGAGGCTAGAATCATCTGGAAACATCTCTGCTTGCATGTCTGGTCGCTGATGCTGACCATTGTCTGAGACCTCTGCTGTGTTGTGAGCTGGAACACCTACGTGTGATCTCTCCACGCGAGCTCTCTTGGGCTTCCTCACAGCATGGCTGCTGGGTTCCAGGAATGAGTGTGCGTTCCAAGAGAGCAGGGTGGAAATGAACGGCACTTCTTAGGATCTAGCCACAGGAATCATGCAGGGTCCCTTGCAGGGAGAGACAGGGTGGTGGAGCACATGTCAAGGTCATGGTCATTGAAGCTAATCAGAGGTTCATTGGAATCTTTGGAGCTCTGGGTTAAGTTTCACTGTGGTTCAAATGGAACTTCTTGAAGAGTCACCCATGGCTGCTGCTACAGTGCTTGCAGAAGTCCTTTTGACTTAATTTAAAGTGAGGCCAGTCTTCTGGATGTTTGTTTATGAATAGCAGATGACAATCTGATTGAGTCACCTCAGCGGTTTCACAGTCCCCCACCCCCCAGTGTCACCATGACCCTCCCACCCCCGCAGCTTCTCTTAACTCTCTGCCTAGCTCCCCACCCATCCATGTTTTCATCCGCATTTCTGCCACCCTTGGACCCATCTCCCATCCAGCTAGTTCTTGTGTGTCTACCGTGTGCTGTGACTTGCCGGAGGGGGAAAAGGCAGAGCCCAGTAGCTCACGGGCCACACCCTCAAGGAACACACTGCCTTCAGGAGATAGTCTTGTACAAGTAAGTAGGGCTGCTGGGGGCCGTGGGGAGGCTCGTGTCTGTGGCTAAACCCTTTATTAATGAGGCCACACCTGCTGGACCTCGGTGCCCTTGGCGTCCAATATCCCTGTGGCCTCCAGCTTGTCCTTCTGTTGGTTTTTGGCAGAAAGTCCACATTTTCTACTAAGGAGGCCAGTGCCCCCTAGGCTGGATGTCACTGAGCTGGTGACACTCAGTGGGTAGCAAATTGATAGAGCCAGCTGTGCATCCTACATAAATCAAGTGAAGGGCACCAGATGTGTCTGTAGCAATGGCATTTTCTTCTCACCACTGGTTTCCCTTTCCTCCCAGAGCTGTGCGCTGCAGCCCAGGCTGCATTTCCATATGCACCTTTCAAGGAGAGAGGGGGTTCATTAGGATTTTCCATTCCAGGCACCCTGCTCAGGCCCACAGATTCCTCCCTCCTCCTGCTCCTGACTGCCCACCTTCTACCACGAGGTGTGTGTGCGGGGGTACGGCTGCCCTTGTGCTGCTGCTGGGCATTGGGGTCGTTTTTGCCGCATTCATGTCCATAAGTATTCAGTTTCTTGCTGCTGTGGCAAGGCTTCGGCAGACACGAGGGGCTAGCTGACATGTAGAGGAGCCAGCAACCTGCATTGTGGTGATGCTGATGAATGAGTCAGAGAGAATTTCAAGGGCAGACCAAGGACACCAGACCAAGGATCACTTACACCAGTGGCTTCATGCACAGGGTCCAGGTGACCGAGTGGTTATTTTGGAGGAGCTTTTGGGACATTATTTTAAAACAGAGACAAACTGAATTGCATTCAGTTGAATCACAGTGAGCAGTGGTTTGGGTTTTTTTCTTTTTTTTAATTGTAAAGAAAAATTCTTAACACATTCTCCCCCTTTCTTCAACCTTACCATCCCCCCCCACACGTGGCTTGGGTGGTTGGGTGAGTGAAGCTGGGCGGTTGAATCCAGTGTTGCTTGGATAAATGATAATTCAGGATCCTGCTGGGGTCTCCATCTCTCAGTGTTCTGTTCTTTTGGGGGACATCAGGCACGGGGTCGTGTTGGAGGAATGTCTCTTGCACTGTTAAGCTTCAGATTTAATGAGTATTTATGAAGCCCCTCTTAGGGTCAGGTGTGTTGCTTTTTAAAACATTCAATCCGGAGTTTCTGTCATGGCTCAGTGGTTAATGAACCCGACTAACCTCCATGAGGGCGCGGGTTCCATCCCTGGCCTCGCCTTGCTCAGAGTTAAGGATCCGGCGTTGCCGTGAGCTGTGGTGTAGGTCGCAGACGCGGCTCAGATCTGGTGTTGCTGTGGCTGTGGTGTAGGCCGGCGACTACAGCTCCGATTGGACCCCTAGCCTGGGAACCTCCATATGCTGCGGGTGAGGCCCTAAAAAAAGAAAAAAACAAATTCAGTCCTCAGAACAACCATTTGAGAGATACTGTCATCCCTGCCTTTCTGAAAAGGAAAGGAAGGCTCAGGGAAGTAAAGCAGTTTGCCGAGGGTCACACAGCAAGGAGCTTGAAATAAGCCCCAGAGCTGTTAGGATCCAAAGCTTGAGCGCCCTCTTCTACTCTGCATCCCAGGTGTTTGGAGCAGGAAAAGCCAGCTCACGAAATGTTAATAAAAACGGGACCATCTGTGAAATGTTCAAATTAGTCCCACCTCTGTCCCCTCCCAGGTGTGCAGGCAGGCATGTCCCCCTCCCCCCAATACTCTGTTCCCCGCATGAGAATTTGGGCTGATTGGGGGATTCCGACCTGAATGCTTCAAGGTACAGACTTGACAGTGTTCACAGAACCCACTGGGTGGTTCCTTCTGTGCTAAACACGAAAAAGGCTTCCTTCCTGTGGGCCGTCTGGCTTGTCCAGAAAGTTGTCTTCTTGGTCCGCTTGCAAAGATCCTGCTGGCATCCTGCCCTCGCCGCTCTTCTCCCGTCAGCACAGCCAGCGTGTATGTGTAGTACAGGTTGCTGGCCTTTGAACAAAACCTTGACTTGCTGTTGGTGTGTTTGGCCCCGTGTGTTCGCATGTTGCAGAGAGACTGTTGTTTCCATATTTACAGCAAGCCGCAGGCTGCAAATTAGTTTTAGTGACAGACTGAAGATAACCAGCTGTAGCTCAGGATTCAGATTGGTAGTGGTACAAAAATATGGATTCACAAAACTAAAACTTCAAATTACTTCCTTCATGTCTCGAAATACATAGTGTGCCAGATATGTGTTATGCAGTAAAGGCCTATTTCTCATTTTTAGCAAAAATTAGCACATTGACAATCCTCCTTGGTGACTTAACTTTTTAAAAATCTGAAGCACAACTCTTTGCGCTTTTTGTGTGTGTCTGTGTGTGTAAACAACTATCATTGTTTCCCAGTCTTTGTTTTCTTACTGCTTCATACATTTTTCCCCTTTTCTACTTAACCAACAATGTATTATAGTCGTTTACTATTTGGTTACATAGTCCTTGTAATTAAAATGTTTCCTGGCTTTGGGCGTGTGCTTACATATGCACGCGCGTGCACACACACACACACATACCAGTTTCACAATGAACATCTTATATGCAAATGCCTTGTTTCCTTTTTCCTGTTAAATTCTGTCTGTAATCCTTGTTGAATTTTGTTGTATGTTTCCTAGAATGGGATTACTCGGTTAAAAGGCATGGCCATAACTTGGTCTTTTTTGCCAAATGACCGCTAGAAGGGTTGTACCTATTTATATTGCTGTGTATTTTCTTGAAAAAAGTAAATCAACCATGGAAAAACATTTTTCCACACACAGCGAGTTCTGCCAGAATATGACTTAGGTGTCCCTAAAAATCACCCTGCAGTCCAGAATCATGCAATAAAAATACCCACAGCCTTTATGGGAACAGTGGAATCAGGGCACAGAACTCAAAAACGTTGTCAGTGACACAGTTTTAAAAAAAAAAAAAGCTAGCACTTTTGCACATGATCAATGGTTAAGAAACCATGTACACACGACCTGTACACACGACAGCAGCTGTGACTGGAAGTCACACGACAGCAGCTGTGACTGGAAGTCGGCCTGGAAGTCGGTTTGAGAAGGGCTGCAGCTTAAGAGGGGTTGTGAATTTGGAGGGAGGCCTGTCTAAATAGAGGGAAGTTGTGGATAGGTGTGGCCGTTAACACACCGGGCAAACCGAGGTGGCTGGTAGATGTGTGAGGGGTGTGTGTTTGTATATGTGTGTGTATGTGCATTTTGTCTGGGTGTCTCCGTTCACCTAGTGTTTCTGATGGTTGAGGACTGTGCACAAGTAAACATGAAATTTGCATGATGCTCAAATTGTACCTTCATATCAATCGCAATGCAACAAATTGGTATTTTCAAAACAAGTTGTAAGCAGAACTCATAGTGCTTTTCCTATTGGTATTTCCTGTTGTTGGCCTGGTGTCTTACTCCTCTGTTCAATTTGCAAACAGGAGCTGTTTTTCCAGAAGAGGGTTTTTATCTTTGTGTTTAAAAACAGGAATGTAGATAGGTAATTGCCTCATTTTGCTTTACACTAAACAAGGATTGCATCAATTTTACTTTATAATACAGGTTTCATCATTACCAGATTCCTCTCTGCTCTGTCTTTATACGTTGGAACTGAGAACAATTTGAAGTACAAAATGAGCACTTAGTATTTTCCATTTAGAAGTTAAAAAATAGGCTGTGCCTTTTCTTTATTCATTTGAAAAGGACGTCTGACGTCCAGCTTATATTTATGGATTGCTCTTGCATACAGTGATGTCGTTTGCATTCTCAAGGGACAGGTTGAGTTCTCTCTCTGATGGATAATCCCATAACGGAGTGGTGATGCTGTATGAAGGTGACGGATGTGACTTCTCCACTTCCCATTGGATCAGGGAGCGTTTCCTCCTGTCCCTCCATCCCATTCTGGTTTTTCCCTTCACCTAACATCCTCCACGACAAGGGAACTATCTTTGCTCCAGCAATGAGGAGTTTTGTCCTCTGAGCCCTTCTGCTTTGCTGGAAGAGGACCCATCAGCCTTGCTTCCTGGCTCATCGTAAGGTGATCTAGAGTCCCTCAGTGCCCTGATGCCATTCTGGAAGAGAAAACACTCGTGGTGTGACCCTCAGTGGTCTCTTACTGGAATTTCCCCAGCGAATGGCCATGCAGCAGTGGTGCCTTATGTTACGGCCACCTTGAAGTATCAACCCTTGACCTGCGTCAGGGTTCGGATCAGCTTCGTTCCCTTACTGTTATGGGACTGTCTCTTTGAAGGGCGAAGATGTGGCCATTCTATTAGAAACAGGGATTTTTCTGTACAAACACAAAAATCTGTTAAAAACTAGGAAAAGATGGTGCCCTCAGTGTGGGTTTAGGGCTGAGAAGATGCCCCTGAAGGGTCTTGGTGTTGGGTGAAGCCAATCTGGGGAAGCTTTCGTGTTCTGACCTCTTTGAGGCCGCTTCCCTGCTGGGGCATTTAGAATCAGAGAACCAGAAGGAAACTTCCAGAAGGCTCCTTGAACAAGTATCATCTTGTTCAAGGTTTTTCACCTTTATTTTTATTGTTGAAAAATGTCCTTTTAGCTCCAAACACAATACCAGGCAGATCGCCCCTTATCACGACCCAAGCAGAGAGGTGGGCTCTGGGGGGATGGACTTGGAGGTGGGGAAATCAGTGACCCCATTGCCCCGAGGGGACTTCCTTGGGGCATCTCCGTTTGTTCCTCCCAGAACACGGGCAGGCAACCTCTGGCTGTTGCGGTTCACACCTTTACTCTGTCTGCCAGGAAGCACACCTGCAGGGGTGGTTCATACAGTGCCTCGGCCAGGTGGTCACGGAGCCAGCCTGTCCAGCTCAGTCTGTCTGCGTCAGTCAGAGGCAGGCCTCTCTCTGCCTCACTCCGATCCAAGTGTTTGATTGCTAGGTCTGGGCATCAGGACAGGAAGCCTGCAGCCCCAGCCCTTGTTTGCCCCTCTTCTTTCTTCCAGGTGGTTCCTGTCTACACTGCAGACCTTCTCGGCCTCATTCTTCTCCATGTTTTCTGTAACTTGGAGCATTCTCGTCACCTGTGCTGATTACTTTTGTGCTGAAGGGGGATGCTTTTCTCTGGGGACTGTCCCATGTTTCCAGGTTGATAATTCAGTGATAGCTAATTGTTTCCAGGAAGCCAGGGTCAGGAGTAAATTCCTTCTAACCATTTAGTGCACTTACCTGTTTGTCATTATATGTGGATTGGGGACATTATTGATCAGAATCTGCCTCCCCCACTAGACTGTACACTTCATGAGAGTAAGGACCCCATTTGATGTTACTCACCATTGCCTCTCTGGTATCTGCCGCAGTGCCTGGCAGGTGGTAAGCACTCAGTAAGTGTTTGTTGAATGAATATGTGAGCTCCACCTTTTTTCTTAGCTCTGAGAGAATAGCTGTGGCTTCCTGGAGAGTTACATTGAAAGTAATAATGGTAATTATCATATAGTTATTCTGTAAATGATACGATGAGGCCAGAGCCAGAAGCACTCCAAGAGGATCCCCCAGGAAGACCCTTTGGCCCAAGCCAGCACAGGATGGCCAGGAGACCTGCTATAGGGCAACTCAAATGGTGGTCATTGACCCCTGGGCACCCAGTCGGGTCCAGTGGACGTAAGGGCCAGTCCAGGCAGCAAGAGGAGTTTGGCAGCTACAGTCAGTTCTGAATCTGGGAAACCCCAGTGCTCCATGGTCTTGTGTTTATCAAACACTTATTGCACACCTACTGTGCGACATGCCTTGGGGTCCACAGTAGAAAGCCACAGTCTCTACCATCAAGAAGTTGGCAGTATGGTGGGGAAATAAATGAATTTTTAAAGCGTAAGGCTCTATACGTACATTTTTCTGTGAATAAAAGAACACTTCGTAAAAAAAATATAAAAGGATATAAAGAAGGTGTTGAACGCTAACCCCACTGCCCACACTCCTCCCTAGAGTCTTTCCTCTCTTTGGTCCCCAGTGTATGTAGTCTGTATGTTTGAGATAAGTCTATGATACGGTTTCCTGTTTCTGTTAGTATTTCCTTTTTTGTCTTTTTGTCTAGGGTTACCTGTGCCAGAGGCTACATGATTGAGCTAATTCCCACATACAGTTTTATATCATGGTGTATCTCTTACAGACCTAGTGGCTGAAAATAACAGTTTATCATTTCCCATAATTCACTGGGTGGGCTGGGTGGGTCTGTGTGGGTGTCTTGGGCTCATTTGTGCAGCTGGGATGGAAGGTCCCAGGTGGCTTTACCCACCTTCTGTCACCAGTACTGACAGCTGGCTGGGCACCTCTGCTCCTCTCATCCTCCGTAGGCTGGATCAGCTTCTTTCCTTGATGTTCTCAGGGCAGCCAGCCAGGGAGGTGAAATTAGAAGCTGTGTTGTCTCTTAAGGCTTATTTAGAATTTGGCATTGAGTGATATCACTTCTACTGTAATATTTTGGTTAAATCAAGTCATAAGGCAAGTCCAGATTCAAGAGTTGGAAAATACACCCACCCCTTGATAAGAAAAGAGATGAAGTCGGCTTCCAAAGAGGGGTGGACACGGAAAGATGATATTAGATACGGGCCGTAACTGAAACAATCTAGGATTCCCCGAGGCTGTGAAAATCATTGTTTTCCATTTAATATTTCATCGCTTTTGCACATCATTAAAATCTATTTGTAGATACAATTATTGGAGCATATGTGTTTCCTTTTAACTTGTTAGGAATTTAGGTTTTACTTTGCTTCCATGTAATGATGCGGTTGACATGCATGATACTTTGCCAAGTTTTTGGAGTCCTTGAGGAAGCATTACTGGGTCAGAGAGTATGGGCGTTTTAAGGCTCTTAATACATATAATAAAATTCCCTTCTGAAAGTTGTGTCACTTCACAATAGTGCATCGTGGCATTGACCCCTTTGTTGGCATAAAGCATTCTTGATTTTCCAAAAAGAATGTTTTCATTTTGATGGATAAAAACCAGAATCTCATTCTTTTTTTTTTTAAATCTTTGCTCCTTCATTAGATAGTGTTTTTTGCATATTTAATAGCCATTTGTATACACTATCTGTGAGTAGTTTCTTCATGCCCTTTGCTTCTATAGGTGTGTTTCTTGATGTTCCTGAGATTCTCATGTGGTAATTATTTAAGCTTTTATCTGACATGTCTCTTGGTTGTTTGTTTTTTGTTTTTGTTTTTTTTTTCATTTTACTGTGTGCCTTTTGATTTTGTTTCTATTTTTGTGTACAAATTTTTTTCTGAGTGAAAAATTCTTTTTAAATCTATGATAACCTTCAACTAAAACTCAGGTGGCTCTCCACCTCCATTTTCTTCTAGCTTTTCTCTTTTGTGTGTGGTGGCGGCAGTGGCAGAGGTGTATGTGTGTGTGTGTGTGTGTGTGTGTGTGTGTGTGTGTGTGTGTGTGCGCCTTCTAACTCTCAGAACCAACTGGAATTACTAGTTTTTAAAGAATCACTGAACTCTGATTTCTTTCTTGTCTAGTGAGCATCTGTTTCCCCCCCATTCCTATTAATTGTTCCACTTATCCAAAATTTTTCCTTTTAATACTAATTTTCCTCCCTTCTATAGGGCCACAAGTGTGGCATACGGAAATTCCCGGGCTAGGGGTCAAATTGGAACTGCAGCTGCCAGCCTGTGCCACAGCCACAGCAAAGCCAGATCCGAGCCATGTCTGCGACCTACAACATAGGTCACTGGATCCTTAACACATTGAGTGAGGCCAGGGATTGAACCTGTGTCTTCATGGATACTAGTTAGGTTCATTGCTGCTGAACCACAATGGGAACTTCCTTTTGACACTAATTTTTGATACAATGTTTTTTTCTTCAGATTCCGTTTCCTGCTATACTAAGGGTTGTTTCTGGGCTTCCTCTCTTATTCAATTGATTTTTTTTTTCCTGCCCCAGTGACACTCACAGTGATTGTGGCTTTATATTATGTTTTATTCTATAATCATGAAAGTGCCTCCTCATTCTTGTTTTTCAAGATCTGTTTTAACTGTTTTTGTTTAATTCTCCCAGAGGTACTTGAGAATCATTTTGCACAATTCTGAAAATGGACCTATTGGGATTTTGATTGTAACTGCATTATTTTTATTGATCAGTTTGTTACAATCTGACATCTTTAATATATTAAGACTTCCCATCCAGAAACATTGTACATATAGCTCCATTCATTTGAGCCCTTTAAAATATCTCAGCACAATTTCGTGGTTTTGCTTCTTACACTTTCTCAATATTTCTTGTAAAAGATATCCTTTGCTATTTAATCTCTTTGGTTGCTTTTTGGAATGTGCTCAGGTTTTCCCATTATATCTTCTAACTGGTCATTTAGGTTGTATAGGAAATGCATTAATTTAAAAATATTTTTATTGATTCAACATTGACACAGATACTATATAAATAGCTTGTGCTGAAAAAAAGTTAAACACTGCCAGAGACTTGAATAAAAATGAAAGACCTGCTTAATTCCTCTTCCTGGATCCCTGAGAGCTAAGCGTTATTAAGATTTAGGCAGTAGTTACAGACAATTAACAGTGAATTATTCTAGCCCTTTATTCATTTGCATATGCATATTTTAACATAAATGGAATCATACTATCAAAGCATAGTTCTCTTAATTTTTGTAATCATTCTCCTTTGACAGATGACTTCCAAGGTCTACATTGATTTCTTTCCCTTTAGAAACAGTGGTACAGTCAGGATGGATGCCCAGATGCTAAGTTGCTGGCTTACCGCTTTGTGCCATCTCTTTTCCCAGCGGCTTCATACAACAAAGGTTTAGTTCTCACTCATGGTGCTTTTGTGCCGTGGGTTGGTGGGGGATTCAGCACCACCCTGTCTGTCAGGTGCCCAGGCTGATGTGGGAGGTTTAACTATCCTGTAGCTGCACCAAAAACAACATAGGGTTTCTCTAGTTACGACCATGGAGGAGACAGAGTAGGAAACGAAATGCTTTTGTTCAGGGGGACGCACAGGTTTTCCTGCTGATGGTCCCTTGGCCTGAACTAGTGTGATGGGACCCTAAATTTAAATACTCTGTGTGCATACGTTGAAAAATTTTAAGGTATCTGTTACCTGGGCATTTACCAGTTTTATAGGTATCTGTTTAATTACCGTAATGGGCAGGCCAGTTCGCACTCTGGCCACAGTCATTTGTGGCCCCTCGTTTCCCCGGACCCTTGGCCGGGAAAGATCTTCACCTTGATGGTTGCCAGCCTTCTTCATTGTTTCATCTCTGCCTTTCCGGATGCTGGCCGAGATTGACCACACTTTCTCATGTTACATCCATTTATATTTCTTGGAGTTTTTTACTCTGATTCCTGCCCATTTTTATTGCTTAAAATTTTGCTGTTGATTTCAAACTTTTTTGTAAATTACTCAGTGAATTTTATTACATTTAGAGTTGTACAGCAATCATCACAACCAAATTGTATAGCATTTCCATCCCAGATTTCAGACTTTTAAGAAGTATATAGTCTGGACCTTAAATGTCAGTATTTCCTCAGTGTGTCATTTATGCGTTTTTTGTTTTTTGTTTTTTTGAATTGATGAACCTCCACTGACACATCACTGTCACTCAGAGTCCCTAGTTTTACATTAGGGGTCACTTTTGGTGTAAGGCCATGTATCCATCATTGTGGTGTACAGAGTAGTTTCACTGCCCTAAAAGTCCCCTGTGTACTTGCTCGTCATTCCTCCCTCCCCCACCCCAGGCAGCTATCAGTGATGGGCCTCAGTATATACCCGAGGGTCTCCAAGGGTGTTTGTTACTCCTTCATTCCTGTTATAGGTACTTTGAGTTTTCCCCCTCCAACTATCAGTTTTATAGTTCTTCAAAATAGCCAGCTTTTGACTTCATTGATCTATAATGTTGCTGTTTTTAATTTCGTTGGTTTCTGTCCCTACCTTTATTTTGCTTTCTTCCTTCTGTTAGCTTTGAATTTCATTTGCCCTTCTTTTTAGTTTTTTAAGGTGGACGCTTACTTATTTTAGACTTTTCTTTTTTATCTCATATCAGCATAGAATGCTGTAAATGTCCTGAATGCCGGTTTGTGTGCCTCCCTCAAATTTTGATATATTTTATTCATTTCGTTTTCACTGAATTTAAAATATTTTGTAATTTCTCTTGAGACTTCTTTGGTCCATGGGTTAATTTAGAAGCAGGTGGGTTAGTTTCCAGCTATTAGGGGTAAGATTTCTGGATACATTTTATTTAATTTGTAGTTTAATTTTGTTACAGTCGGAGAACATAGTTTGCATGATTTCATTCTTTTAAACTTTTATGGCCTGTGGTATGGTGAATGCTTCATGTACCCTTGAAAGGAGTGGGTATAGTGCTGTTTTGTATGAGGATTTTTAAATATATATCAATCAGATCAAGGTAATTCACGGTGTTTTTAAGAAATTTGGTATCCACACTGAATTTTCATCTTTCTTTGTTCTGTTAAATTACTGAATAATACTGAAGTCTCCAACTACAATTGTATATTTGTCTAATTCTTCTAATTCTCTGCTTTTGCCTTGCATATTTGTACGTCTGTTAAGTGCGTAAATATTTTACGTTGTTATATATTCTTGGAGAATTGACTCTTTCATTGTTTGGTGATGTTCCTATTTGTCTTTAGTAATATTCTTTGTTGGGAACTCTTTTATGATATTAATATAACTGTTCAAGATGTATTATTGTTTCACAGTATATTTCCCATCATTTTACTTTTTTTTTTTGGTCTTTTTTTTGGTCTTTTTTTTGTCTTTTAGGGCCACACCCACGGTGTGTGGAGATTCCCAGGCTATGGGTCCAATTGGAACTGTAGCCGCTGGCCTCTGCCAGTGCCACAGCAACTTGGGATCCTAGCTGTGTCTGTGACCTAGACCACAGCTTTCTGCAACACCAGATCCTTAACCCAGT
This sequence comes from Phacochoerus africanus, assembly GCF_016906955.1. Taxonomy (NCBI): domain Eukaryota; kingdom Metazoa; phylum Chordata; class Mammalia; order Artiodactyla; family Suidae; genus Phacochoerus; species Phacochoerus africanus. The sequence continues at coordinate 7,494,729 of NC_062551.1, forward strand.
GAGCGGGGCCAGGGATTGAACCCTCGTTCTCATGGATGTTAACTGGGTTTGATAACCACTGAGCCACAAGGAGAACTCCCAATTTTACTTTTAACCTATATCTTTAGATTGGAAATAGCTTACTTGGGAAACAGCATATAGTGGGGTTCTTACTTTTTTTATCCAGTTTGATATTATATTTTAATTTGCTATTTATGTCTTTTACATTAATTTCATTATTTATATAATTGTATTAAAAGTCTTCTATCTTTCCGGCTGTTTTCTGTTTGCTTCCTCTCATTTCCTTTTTCTGCCTTCTTCGAGTTAAATTTTTCAAAAAAATTAGCATTTCTCATGATTCTTTTTTATCCCTTAATAATATCCCTTAATAATATCTCTTGTTTATTTTAAAAACTAATTGCCCAAAAGTTTGCATTATGTATCTTTGCTCAGTTTACCTTTATATAACTTATGCTACTTGATTGTAGTTTAATGATCTTGAAACAGTATATTTCCATTTCCCTCTGCCTTTGTCCTATTGTTGTCATGCATGTTATGTGTGCATATGCCATGAACACACAGTACATTGGTGCTCTTTTTACCTAAGGTAGTCACTTAAGTTTAGAGCAATTAAAGGTAAGGGAAAAAAGAGTTTTACTCCATTTATCCCACTGTGGTTTCTTTGCGTAGATCAAAGTTTCTGTCTGGTTATCATATTCCTTCTGTCTGAATAACCTCCTCTAACATTTTGTGCAGAATGGGTCTGCTGAAGGTTAATTCTCTTAGTGTTTGTCTGAGAAATTCTTTCTTTTTCACTTTCGAAAGACAGTTTTGCTGGATATCAAGTTCTTTATTTATTTATTTATTTATTTTTGTCTTTTTTGCTATTTCTTGGGCCGCTCTCGCAGCATATGGAGGTTCCCAGGCTAGGGGTCGAATCGGAGCTGTAGCCACCGGCCTACACCAGAGCCACAGCAACGCAGGATCCGAGCCGCATCTGCGATCTACACCACAGCTCACGGCAACGCCGGATCGTTAACCCACTGAGCAAGGGCAGGGACCGAACCCGCAACCTCACGGTTCCTAGTCGTATTCGTTAACCACTGAGCCACGATGGGAACTCCTGGATATCAAGTTCTTGATTGACAGGTTTTTTTTTTTCCTTTCATCATGCTCAAGATATTATTTTCCTGTGTGCTCTCATGCATGGTTTTTAATAAGAAGTCTGATGACATTCTTATTTTTGTTCTTTGGTATGAAATATGCCTCCCCCCACCCCGACTGATTGCAAGATTTTTTGTATGTATTTTGCTTTCTGCACTATCCATATGATATGACTTGGTATGTTGCACTGTTACATTATTTCCTTTTGGGGGAGGAGTATTCATCCTGCTCAGTGTTTTCTGGACTCTTGCATTAGTGGTTTGGTGCTATCATTAATTTTGAAAATTTTTGGCTTTTCATTTTCCAAATGCTTCTTCTGCCTATTCTCCCTTCTCCCTGGGATTCCAGTGACAGGTATGCCAGACTATTTGATACTGTTCTGCAGGACCTACAGGACCTGTGCCTTTTCCCACTTTTTTCCCCTCTGTATTTCAATTTGATTGATTTCTATTGGCCTACCTTCAAGATTTCTGATTTTCTTCCTCAACCATGTTTAATCTAGTGATCAGTCTACGTATTGAAATCCTCTTGTCCCTTATTATGTGTTGATTTCTAGTATTTTTGCTTGATTATTTTTATAGTTTCCATCTCTCCACTGAGTTTTTCTGTCTAATCTTCCATGTTTCATCTTCTCCACTAGCGCTGGTGTCCAGGGGCATCTGTCCGAGGTAAGTATCAAATTCAGTCGCTCTCTGAAAGCACCTGAGATTTTGAGCTAGTTGTTTTCCCCTCATTATCTGTTCTGTGGTGAGTTCTAGACAAGTTGTGAATATTAGTTTGTCCAGGTTTTTATTGTTCTTGTTCCTGTTGTTGTAATGCAGGGTACCATTGTTTTCCAGCTCTAGAAACTGGGTGGTTATCCATAGAATTTTCTAGAAGGCTAGTCCGTAGCATTTTCTTCTCTATCATTTTTCTAATTGATTCAAAATTTTATTAGAATGAATTTAAAAATTATGGATTGTGTGATTTTTACTATGTTTTCTAATGAATTGAATATAACATATTTTTTTGTGACTACTTGATGTGTATTTGAAGAGACTGTGTAGTTTCATTTTGGAGCAAAGTTGACAATGAATTTTTCATATTTACTTTATTCTTAACCATTTGCTAAACTTTATAAATTCTGTTCATCACATTTTTTTCTATGAATTATCTCACATTTTCTGACCTACAAGATGTCTAACTATGTTATCTAACATACTCCTGTTTTCCTATATTTGTGTCTCCTTTTCATATTTTCATATGTTTCTCTGTCACTCAGAATAGCTCAAGAATGAAATAATTGCACCTATTTTCTTTTGCTCTTGATTCACTGTAAGTGCTTATTAAATTTTACTCTTATGGGAGTTCCTGTCATGGCTCAGTGGTAACAATCCTGACTAGGATACGTGAGGATGCAGGTTTGAGCCTTTACCTTGCTCAGGGGCTTAAGGATCCAGTGTTACTGTGAGCTGTGGTGTAGATCGCAGACATGGCTCAGATCTGGCATTGCTGTGGCTGTGGCATAGGACAGCAGCTATGGCTCTGATTTGACCCCTAGCCTGGGAACTTCCATATGCCACAGGTGCAGCCCTATAAAAAGCAAAAATAAATAAATAAATAAATAAATAAATAAACTTTACTCTTAGAATTGATGCAGACTTCCAGTTTGATACATTTCTTAGCCATATATATTTATATATTATGTAATATGTATTTATAATACATTTTTATTATTTATATTTGTTTATAAATTAATTTATAATTATTCCTTTGTGCATTTGTCTTTAACTCTTCTAGGAACCACAAAAGTAGCTGCAAATCGGAAACGCAATAATGCTTGCTTTTGTATTTCCCAATGTAGCTTTCTTTTCTGAAGTTTTTTATTTATGTGGCTCCAAGTTACTAATTTATGTCCTTTCACTTCAGCCTAAAGGACTTCTTTTAGCATTTCCTGTAAGGCAAGTCTCCTAATAATATTACCTCAGTTTTCATTTACTTGGGCATATCATAATTGCTCCTTCATTTTTAAAGGGTAATTTTGGCAGGGTGTAAAATTTTTGGTTGGCGGTCTTTTCTTTCTTTTCTTTTCTTTTTCTTCTTTTTTTTTTTTTTGGCTTTTCTAGGGCCGCTCCCACGTCATATGGAGGTTCCCAGGCTAGGGGTCCAATTGGAGCTGTAGCTACCGGCCACAGCCACAGCAACGCGGGATCTGAGCTGTGTCTGCAGCCTACACCACAGCTCACAGCAATGCCGGATCATTAACCCACTGAGCAAGGTCAGGGATTGAACTTGCAACCTCATGGTTCCCAGTCGGATTCATCAACCACTGAGCCACCATGGGAATTCCAAGTTGGCGGTCTTTTCTTTTAGCACTTTAAATATGCCATTCCACTGCCCTCTGGCTTCCATGGTTTCCAGTGAGAAATTGACTTAATCCTGTTGAGGATACCTTGCATGTGCTGAGTCATTCCTCTTGCTTTTTTTCAAGATTGTCTCTTTGTCTTTCAGTTGTTTGACTGTAATGATCTCAGTGTTGCTCTCTTTGAGCTTGTCCTACTTTGACTTTGTTGAGATTCTTGATTGTGAAGACATATCTTTAATCAAATTTGGAAAATTTTGGTCATTGTTTCTTCAAATATTCTTTCTGCTTCTTCCACTTTTTCCTTTTCTTTTAGAACTCTTGTTTTGTGTGTGTATATGTTGTTATTCTTGATGGTGTCCCACAGGTGTCTTGGGCTGTGGGTTTTTTCCCCTTAATTTTTTCATCTCTGCTTCTCAAACTAGATAACTTCAGCTCCACTGTCTTCAGATTTGTTGGTTCTCTCTTCTACCTTTTCATATCTACTGTTGAAACTCTGTAGTGAATTTCTCACTAAGTTATTGTGCTCCCAAATTTCTTTGGTTCGTTTAAATAATTTTTTTTTTTGTCTTTTTGCTATTTCTTGGGCCGCTCCTGCGGCATATGGAGGTTCCTAGGCTAGGGGTCGAATTGGAACTGTAGTTGCCAGCCTACACCAGAGCCACGGCAACTCGGGACCTGAGCCGCGTCTGAAACCTACACCACAGCTCACAGCAACGCCGGATTGTTAACCCACTGAGCAAGGGCAGGGACCGAACCCGCAACCTCATGGTTCCTAGTCGTATTCGTTAACCACTGCGCCACGACGGGAACTCCCGTTTGAATAATTTTTAATTGATGTTTTCTATTTGTTGAGATGTTGTTATCCTGGTTTAACTTTTTGTCCATATTCTTGTCCATATTGTTTTCTCTAGCTTTTTGGGCATATTAAAGATAGTTGATTCAAAGACTTTGTATAGTGAGTCTAGTGTCTCCTTCCTTAGAGAAAATTTTCTATTATTTCTGCAAATAGGCCATATTTCTTGTTTCTTTGAATGGTTAATAATTTTTTGTTGAAGATTGGACAGTTTGAATATTGTAATGTGGAGACTCTGAAAATTAGACCTTTCCCCCTTTTCAGGGTTTGTTTTTTTGCTTGTTGTGAACTATTGCTGTTTGTTTAGAGACTGTTCTAAACTATTTTTTTAAAGTCTGTATTCCTTGTCATGTGTGGGCTGTAAAATCTCTGTCCCTTTGACCTGTATTAAGCTGGTTGTGATAGATTTCCTTGCATGCCAGGAGAAATGAATAAAGAAATAAATAATAGAAATGAAGGAAGAGAGGAAGGGAGGAAAGAAGGAAGCAAGCCTCCTTCAAGCTTTTCAACTTGGCTCTGTATTAGGATATTCCTTCAGTACCTAGCCAGGCCATTTACAACTCTGTCCTAGTCTTCACGTCCTGCATGCACTAAGCCTAGACATCAGCCAGAAGTGAAAGCTTTAGGGCCATCTTGGGTCTATTTTGAGCACGCTTCCTGCCTGGGGGATGTGTGTACTTTCTAAATTTCCTGGTATGCATAGCCTTTTTGAACGCCCTGATTTCCCAAGGACACTCTCCATCTTTTCTTCCTAGGCTTTTGGTACGTATATTGTTTTTCTCAGCTGTACTCTTTTGCCCCAGTTGGCAGCAGATTGTTTATTTGCTTACGTTGTTTTGAAAGAATGACTCTGAGTAACGATTTTTCCAACCTACATTTTGAGCAAAACAAAAACAAGCGCCTATGTCAGTTCTTCAGGTAGCCCCTAGACAAGTGAGAACAAACACGGTTCTTTGAGGATAAAAGTTTCTCTGCTACCTCCAGAACCAAGGACTGTGATCACACTCTGTGAGTGAGTGTGGGCTGCTTTATTCAACACTGCTGCTGAGCTGGGTAGTGGGTGGGGCAATGGTAAGTAAAAATGACAGAAAGCTTTCCTACTATTTTTGAGTTGTGTTTTTCTTGATTCAGCTTTCAGTTTTGTCGACAGAAACTTTGTTTTGCAGAGTTCTAAACAAGTTGATTCTTATGTTTTTGCTTGATTTTTCAGTGTTTCCGTGGAGAAACAAGCTCTCAGAGCTGCCTACTCTGTCATTTTTGCTTTTTATTTCAAGAATCAGATTTTGAATGTCAACGAGTTCAGATTTCTTTTTTACATTTTCTAGTTTATTAATTTCTGCTTTATTTTTTATTTATTTTTGTCTTTTTGCTATTTCTTGGGCCGTTTCTGCAGCATATGGAGTTTCCCAGGCCAGGGGTCAAATCGGAGTTATAGCCACCGGCCTACACCAGAGCCACAGCAACACGGGATCTGAGCCATGTCTGCAACCTACACCACAGCTCACGGCAACGCTGGATCCTTAACCCACTGAGCAAGGCCTGGGATCGAACCCACAACCTCATGGTCCTTAGTCAGATTCGCTAACCACTGAGCCACGATGGGAACTCCCTAATTTCTGCTTTAATATTTATTCTTTCATCTTTCCTCCCAAGCGTGTTTGTTTGCTTTTACTGAACACTCAGGGTGCACGTTTAACTTTCTTCTTTCTTCCCTTCTGCATCCCAACTATTTGACACTGTATATACTCATTTTTTGAATGTAAAAAAAAAATCATTAGGACTTCCTTTTGTGGATTAAGAGTACGATTGCAGTGGCTGGGGTTGCTGAGGAGGTGCGAGTTTGATACCCAACCTGGTGCAGTGGGTTAAAGGATCCGGTGTTGCCACAACTGTGGCATAGGTTGCAGCTGCAGCTTGGATTCAGTCCCTGGCCTAAGAACTTACATATTCCACAGGTGCGGCCATTAAAAAAAAGTTATTGTAATTTTTTCTAAACTCTTTATGTGATCATCACTTAGAATCATTTTTTCATTTATAAGGGGTTGGGATTTATTTTTAAATTGTGTTATCCAGTATTACAGCATTGTATGTATTTAAGATCACAGCATGTGCATCTTCTTTTTTGGCATTCAGTAGGGCCTTTTTCCCTCTGATATTTTAGTGTTTAATCAATTTTTGTAATTGTTCCATGAATGATTTTTTAAAGTTTTGTAGAGTTTGTTTTCTTTACAAATTATGCAGTTAAAATTGGTGTTTATGTGATACTTACTAGATCAACCATCATATTTATATATAAGATTCTTTATATCCATATTTTTTAATCTGCTTGATCTGTGTCAGCCTGAAAGTATTGTGTCTGTCTTCAGTTCAAACTGTCTCTAACAATTTCCCATTGAGTTTTTGAGCTGTTTTATGGTCTGTTATTTGATGTTTAGAAGTCCATGAATGTTACGTATTTAGTATTTTTAATTTAAAAGATCTTTCCTATATAATGTATTTTGCTCCTGAATTTTATTTTGATATTCTTTACCAAATTTGATGCTTCCTGATATATTTTTGTCCTTTATTAAAAGCTTTTATCAATAAGCAAATAGGTAGAATTTTTAGGTTTTATGATTACGGTTACTATTATTTGGATGCTTTTTTTTTTTTGTTTTCGTATAACCCACAGTTGTATTTTTTAAAAAACTTGAAATAATTCTGGGCTTTCAGAGGGGTTGTATAGTACACAGTTTCCAGATATTCCTGAACCAGTTTTCACAATTATTTATATCTTATACCTTGTCCATGTATTAAAAAAAATCTAAGAAATAAACATGGTGTTGCACCCATGGGTGCTGCAGGTGTCATTAGGATCTCACCAGTGTTTCCATAAACATCCTTTCTGTTTCAGAACCCAGTCCAGGGTACCACCCTGCATTTAGTTATTACTTTTTCGCAGTCTCCTCCAGTCTGAGGCAGTATCTGGGTCTTCTTGCATTTCCTGACCTTGACACTCCCTTAGCCCTGGCTAAGCACTCTGTGGAGTGTCCCTCAGTTTGGGTTTGGCTGATGTTTAATCATTAGGTTATGGGTTTGGGGGATTGTCTACCACAGAGAGGAAGTGCCCTTCTCAGTGAATCATATCAGAGCAGTCACGACATCAGCGTGATTTATTGCAGGTGACATGATCTTGATCCCTGGTGTTGGCCAGGTTTCTCCACTGTGCACTATTTTACCTTTGCACACTCTGTCTGTTAGAAATTGGTCATTAAGTTGAGTCACCAGGGGAGGAGAAATTATGTTAAACCTCCTAAAGGGAGGAGTATCAGCTGGTGGGGGTCTGTTAAAACTACCATGGTTGTTGATAAATATGTTGGGGGAGGTATTTTCAGGCTATGCAAACATCCTGTCTCTCTTTAAGCTTTTACCCACTAATTTTAGCATCTACCTGTGGGCCTGGACCGGACCAGTTATTACTGTGGTGCTCTCTCTAATGAAATTTTCCCGTTTACCTTATTCTTTTTACATTTATTGTTTGGAATTCATTTATAAGGAATATTTGTTGCTTCTCCTCATTTGTTTATTTATTCCAGAGTCAGCAGACTTTTTCCGTAATGGACCAGAGAGCAGATGTTTTAGTCTTTGTGGGCTGCACAGTCTCTGTTGCACCACTAACTCTATCTTGTAGCATGAAATAGCCATAGATAAAATATAAACAAATGGGTGTTAATCTTTATTCTTAAAAACAGACATTGGGCCAGTTTTAGCCTGCAGGCCAACGTCTGATAATCCCTTTATTTATATCAGCTGAACTCATGGATATTTATTTTATTCTTTTGGTTATAAATGTAGTACTATCAGTATTTGTTTTCTTGTTCAAATTGCTTCCGGCTTCGGCCCCCGAGAGTTCATTCAGTTGGCTCCTTTGGCACTCTCTCATCATTTAGGCCCGATTGATTGATTGATTGATTGAGCCCTTGTTTCTCTGGCAAGACGTGATCCTCTAGGCTCGTCTTTCGAATGGGTTGGTGTGTATTTTGTCCCTCAGCAAACACAAACAAAATGTCTTCCTCCTCATCCGAAGGTCCCCTTGACTAGTTTTAGGATTCTTAAGTTTAAAATGTTTATTTTATCATTTTGGATGGGTGAAGAATGGGGTGTGAGGTTGGCAAGTTTGATTTATTTTCGAAATTAAGTAGTTTTGCAAGAAGAGAAATAGAGTTGATTTTTTTCCCCCTCAACCTCTGCTTTCTCCATCCCTGGGATCTTTTTTCACCTCCAGACTAAGATGCAGAGATCTCTTTGCTTACGTCTGGTTAGTGTTCTTGTCCCATTTTGATTTTTGTCCCTTCGCCAGACTTACACCGCTTGGGTCTCTGCTAACCCTTGCGGACGTCTGCTCTCATGTTCTTTAATATTTTCTTTAAAAACCACTGCGTCCTTTTCTTTTGCATTCTTGGACAGCTTTTCAAGGATGGTGTCTACATCACTGATTTGATTTCCTGCGTGTTGGCTTTGTCCTTTCCTGCTTCCAGTGGGAATTTTATTTCTTTGCCTGCATTTTTTCCCCTTTGGTTTCCTTACATCCTTTCTTGTGTAAATGAGTTTTCTTTCCGTTCAGTTCCCTTCTCAACCTATTGATTACATGTCATGATTTATCCTTTTTTCCCTTTCTCTCTTTTAAAACAGAGTTCATATTTTTCTGCAGTCTTTGAAAACACAACTCAAGTGCTCTCCAAATGTACAGGAGTACTTTTCGTCATCTGATTTTGCTGAGAATTTTTAATTAGGATTATGTTCTGCTATGTTTGAGAGGTTTTTATAAATACATCCTTCAATGATGCCGTTAACAGTTTTTGTCTGTGTGTGCGTGGTCAAAGAGAGGTCCCTCTGGTTTAGTGTTTTTCAGTAGACTGGGTGTGGGAATTCCTCTTGGTCCCCTCATCACTTGGATGCTGCTGAGTTCCTTGTTTGGAGCTTCACCTGGAAGCTGTCTTGCACTGCATACCTCTGAGTTAATTTCTTGGTCTGGCAGCTCTTCCTTAGTGTGGTTTGATGGGACCAAGTGGGAAACACTGCCCGTTCTGCTGACTAGATAATCTGAAGCCATCACAGTCTCCTAGACCTGAAATAGTCCATACCTAGTTCTTCCCAGAACTTGTCCCATCTTTATTCTCCCCGAGGATGTCATACCCCAGGTCGTAATGATGGGAGCCTGTGTCTTTCTCCCTCCAAGTAGGTTGTCCCGGGATGTCAAAAGGATGCAGAAAGGAAGGTCCTCATGGGTCTGGGTTTTGAGGTCCAGGATCCGGGGAATGTCCAGGGATAGCTCCTCTGGTTCGTGTGTGGGCGGACGGCAGGCATGGACATCCTGCCTTATTCCTTTTTGGCCTTGCTCTTTGCATCCAGAGGTTAAGCTATGTGCTGGTAACCCCAGAGTTTCAGTCCAACCCTGCCTGGTGTGAGGGGGATTCCTTCAAGAGTCTGGAAAAGCTTGGGTTGGTCACCCTGGGTTCCTGAGCTGTTGTCATTTTATGTACGGTTTTGGCTCATTGGAAAGTTGAGATGGGGATTATGACCTTTGATTCGTCTGTTTACCTTTGAACTGATGGAGAATTGGAGCAGGAGGGGAGGGAGGCCCACAGGGCAGGCTGGGGGACCCCAAGAGAGTAAAGCTCTGGAGGCTACTTAAAAAAAAAAAAGAAGTATAATTGATTTACAGTGTTGTGTTAGTTTCAGGGGTACAGTAAAGTGACTATTCGTATAGATACATATGTATATACACACATGCTTTTTCAGATTCTTTTACATTTTAGGTCATTACAAGATATTAAATGTATTTCCCTGTGCTGTACAGTAGGCCCTTGTCGTTTGTCTAATTTATACACAGTAGTGTGTATCTCTTAATCCCAAACTCCTCACCTGTCCCTCCCAACTCCCCCTTTCCCCTTTGGTAACCCTAAGTTTGTTTTCTACATCTGTGGGTCTCTTTCTGTTTCATAAGGTCATTGGTTTCACTTTTTCTTGATCCCACATAGAAGCGGGATCATATGCTCTTTGTCTGACTTCACTTAGTATGATTGTCTCTAGGTCCATCCATCTGCTGCTGCAAATGGCATTATTTCATTTTCTATGGCTGAGTAATATCCCATCGTATATATGTACCACATCTTCTTTTTTTTTTTTCCTTGCTTTTTAGGGCTATTCCTGCAGCATGTGGAATTTCCCAGGCTAGGAGTTGAATGGGAGCTGTAGCTGCCAGCCACAGCCACAGCAATGCAGGATCTATACCACAGTTCACGGCAACGCCGGATTCTTAACCCATTGAGCAAGGCTAGGGATCAAACCTGCATCCTCCTGCATCCTAGTTGGGTTCGTTAACCACTGAGCCACGAAGGGAACACCTGTGTACCACATTTTCTTTGTCCATTCCTCTGTCGATGGACAGTTAGGTTGCTTCCATGTCTTGGCTCTTGTGAATAGTGCTGATGTGAACATCGGGGGTGCAGCTGTCTTTTCAAATTTGAGTTTTCCTCCGGAGGCCACTTTTAAACCCCATAAAGCAGCTGTAGGTTTTCCGTGACCCAGCAGGGTTTGAGGGAGTGTCGGCAACTGAGACGTGCTGTCGGCCTCAGTCAGACTGGGCCGCTGAGCAAGAGCGGGAAGTGGGTGTAGAGTCATCATTGAGCTTGTGGGGTCTGGAGCCAAGATGCTCCGGACCAGGTCTTAGTTCTCCGCTGCCTGTCAGAGGTGGGGTCTGAGCCAAGGCCCTTCACTTCTCAGTGCCCTAGTTTTTGTCCTCTATTTAAAAAAAGAGAATTGGGAGTTCCTGTTGTGGCTCAATGGGTTAAGAACCCGACTAGTATCCATGAGGATGTGGGTTTGATCCCTGGCCTCCCTCAGTGGGTTAAGGATCTGGCCTTGCCACAAGCTGTGGCGTGGGTCACAGATGTGGCTCAGATCTGGTGTTGCCATGGTTGTGGCATAGGCCTGCAGCTGCAGCTCTCATTTGACCCCTAGCCTGGGAATTTCTGTGTGCCCCAGGTGCAGCCGTAAAAAGGAAAAAAAGAAAAAAATTACCTACCTCATTGGGGTATTTTGATGATTAAATGAGTTGACGTATATAACAAGCTAATATATATAACTACATATGTGTAACTATGTATCTATGTATATATCTCTATATAGATATATACACACACTGATAATAAATATAGGGATGATGTGGGACAGTGGCTGGCACTTAGCAAATGCTGGATGAATGTTGCGTGGTGGTATTATTTGGTTGGCTGGCCAGCGGAAGGCTGAGGAAGCTGTCTTTCTGCCTGGAAAGGCCTCTCACTGGTCCAGGGTTTGTTTGTTTTTTTTTTTTTCCGTCTCCAAAGGCCTCATTCGGCCTCAGCTTGGATTGTTCCTCCTCAGAGGAGCCTCCCTGTCCATCTGATGCGAAGTAGCCACTCTTTCTCCCAGTCCCTTTCTCGTCACCATCATCAGAGCTCTTTCCATAATTGTTCCTGAACGTGGCTTTGTGATTACCTGTTGAAGAGCTGTGTTCCCGTGGGCCTGTGGCAGCCCTGGTGGCGGTCTGTGGGGTCACCGTGGCCTCTGGTGCCTTTCGTATCAGCACATATCGGGTGCTGTTTGAAGGACGTCGTGAAGCTGTTTCCATCTCCAGTGCTTGTTTCCAGGCTTGGCTGGTCCCCACGGTTGGCACCTTGCTTGCTTGGTTCTGCGGGCTTCCCCCTGGTGAGAGGTAGCCAGGGGGCAAGAACTCAGGCTGAGGAGTCAGAGCCACTGGGGTCTGGTCTTGACTAACTGCCTACTGACCGTGGGATGGCGGGAAAGTTACCTCCTCCTTTGAGCCTCAGCCTCCTTCCTGGTCCGTGGCGAGAATCACACCCAACAGAAGGCATGTACGTTCTTATCACAGTTCCCGGAGCATGGCGTCTACCCCTGCAGGTGCCTGATGAGACAGCCGTCCAGGTCATCGTGGAGCTGGTAGTGATTATTCCAGAATTTCCCTGCCTCTCCCTGCTGTAGCATAGTATTAGCTGAGATCACAAGAAGAAGATCTTAGTTAATGATTTGGTGGAACTCTAAGGAATGGTTTAGGGCCTCAGATTGCTCATCTTTGAACAGAGGTGGTGAATGTGCGAACACATCATTTTGAAATATCATGTGTCGTGTGTAAGTCAGTAGAAGGAAATGGATGGTTGTTTCCACGTGAAGGGCCTGAGCTTCAGGGAGTGCCTGAGGCCTGTGCAGGTAGGGTGGGGCTGGGGGGGGGGGCATCAGGAGCAAAGCCATTAGCAGCCGGGGGCCCAGGCCTCTGTTTTTAGTAGGTGTCCTGAGGAGACAGTGGAGGAGGTTGGGGGAACTTAAGGAAAACACAGGCTTTCCAGACAAAGAATGTCCCAGTCTCCCACACGCGGAAGGACTTACTGAAGTAGGTGGACTGCCTCTCCTTCCAAGAGAGGAGTTGACAGGCCTGAGGGGTCATTTTCTGCAGGGTGGGGAAACGTCTTTACCTACCGCTCAGGTTTGTATTCCAGGAGGATATGCAAGATGAAGTGACCTTTACGATGGAATGCTAGACTCCTTATTTGTATATTCTCCACAGTCCCCCTCGGAGGTGTAGGCGCTGTTACTTCCCCCTTGCTGGATGAGTCATCTGAAGCCTGAAGAGGTTTAGTCACTTGCTCAAGAGCACGTGACTCCTTAGCAGGAGATTAAACCAGATAGTCTTGCTCTATAGACTATGTTCTTAAATACTATACCAAGCTCATTTTGAGGAGTGGGCACCATCCATCCATCCTTCCATCCTTCCCTCCATCCTTCCATCCATCCATCCATCCATCCTTCCATCCTTCCATCCTTCCATCCATCCATCCATCCTTCCATCCTTCCATCCATCCTTCCCTCCATCCTTCCATCCATCCATCCTTCCATCCTTCCATCCATCCTTCCCTCCCTCCTTCCATCCATCCTTCCCTCCATCCTTCCCTCCATCCATCCTTCCCTCCATCCTTCCCTCCATCCTTCCATCCATCCTTCCCTCCATCCTTCCATCCATCCATCCATCTTTCCATCCATCCATCCATCCTTCCATCCATCCTTCCCTCCCTCCTTCCATCCATCCTTCCCTCCATCCTTCCATCCATCCATCCATCCATCTTTCCATCCATCCATCCATCCTTCCATCCATCCTTCCCTCCCTCCATCCATCCATCCTTCTTTCTATCCTTCTATCCATCCATCCATCCTTCCATCCATCCATCCTTCCCTCCATCCATCCATCCATCCATCCATCCATCCTTCCATCCATCCATCCATCCATCCTTCCATCCATCCTTCCCTCCCTCCCTCCCTCCATCCATCCATCCATCCTTCTTTCTGTCCTTCTATCCATCCATCCATCCTTCCATCCATCCATCCTTCCATCCTTCCCTCCATCCTTCCATCCATCCTTCCATCCTTCCATCCATCCATCCATCCATCCATCCATCCTTCCATCCATCCTTCCCTCCCTCCCTCCATCCATCCATCCATCCATCCTTCTTTCTGTCCTTCTATCCATCCATCCATCCTTCCATCCATCCATCCTTCCATCCTTCCCTCCATCCATCCATCCATCCATCCTTCCATCCTTCCATCCATCCATCCATCCATCCGTCCATCCATCCTTCCATCCTTCCCTCCATCCATCCATCCATCCATCCATCCATCCTCCCATCCTTCCATCCATCCATCCATCCGTCCATCCATCCTTCCATCCTTCCATCCTTCCATCCATCCATCCATCCATCCATCCATCCATCCATCCATCCATCCTTCCATCCTTCCATCCATCCTTCCCTCCATCCATCCATCCATCCTTCTTTCTATCCTTCTATCCATCCATCCATCCTTCCATCCATCCATCCATCCATCCTTCCCTCCATCCATCCATCCATCCTTCCATCCATCCTTCCATCCATCCTTCCCTCCATCCTTCCCTCCATCCATCCATCCATCCATCCATCCATCCATCCTTCCCTCCATCCTTCCATCCATCCTTCCATCCATCCTTCCATCCATCCTTCCATCCATCCATCCATCCATCCTTCCATCCTTCCATCCATCCATCCATCTTTCCATCCTTCCATCCATCCTTCCATCCTTCATACACCTACACTTCTACCCACCCATCACTGTGTTGGCTGGTTTCGTACCATGGTTTTCTGCTTCATCTTGGGGAAGAAGTTTCTCCATCCTGGCAGCCAGGCACATGCTTTCTGAAGTTGGAGACCTCCACACCAGCATACATCGCTTAGCCCCCATCCCTCAGACACATTTGGATTTCCTCCTGACACACCGAGGGTGACTTCTAGGGCATGCTTCTCTTTCCAGCAGTGCCAGAAATGTAGCTTGCTCACTTTTCTCCCTCTGTAAACATGCAGAGGGTTTCCTCTCTCAAAGTCCTACAAATGTGCAAAGCTGCAGGCTCCTCCAGGGACACTCTTGAATTTCTGCGGCATTTTCACGAATGAATACCCAGCCAGCCCCATCCCTGGATTCAGAGACTGGAAGTTGGATTCGTTTGGCATGATTTTACTTTTTCAAGCTATTATAGAGATTGTGTGATACATCTAAAAATTATGTAATAAATCTAAAACAGATGTTCACAGAGCATTTTATAAGGAAAGACATTGTAATAGAAATAGGCCAATTCGATTTGAGATAAATCAATTAAGGAAACAATTTAAATTGTCTGTGAAGAAGCAGTATTATAAAGAAGCAGGATGGCCTAGCTATTTAGCTATTTATTAAACACAAAGCAATGAAAGACGTTTAATTATTGTACGTAGCCTGTGTTGTACATAGAACATGGGGAGACAATCTCACTTTGCAAAAATGTTTGCTTTTTATTACGGAAAAACTTAAACACCTCGAAACTCTAACGTACAAATATAAAGAGCTGTATAACCAACTACCACATACCTATGACCTGTCTTTAACGATTATCAGTTGTAACTGTAACCACTTCTCCCCTCTCATATTGTTTTTCTTTTTAGGGGTTTCAAGGTCATGTTCTTCAATCATTTCATTTTATCATTATTTTTATGGTTTTTATTTTTCCATTATAGTTGCTGTCAATTTCTACTGTATAGCAAAGTTGACCCAGTCATGTGTGTGTGTGTGTGTGTGTGTGTGTGTATGTATATATTCTTCTCACATTATCTTCCATCATGTTCTATCACAAGTGACTAGATATAGTTCTCTGTGCTATACAGCAGGATCTCATTGCTTATCCATCATTTTATTATTATTATTTTTTTGGCCATGCCCTAGGTACATGAACGTTCCTGGGCCAGCGACTGAATATGCGCCACAGCTGTGACCTACACTATAGTTGTGGCAATACTGGATCCTTAACCCAGTGCACCAGGCTGGGGATCGAACCCATGCCTCAGCACTGACGCAAGCCACCACAGCGACAATGCCAGATCCTAACCACCGTGCCCCACCAGGAACTCCTTTCCTCACTTACTCCTTAATTTCAAATTATATTATGTTGATGTTGAGATACAGTGAAATTTTGGATGTAATTGTTTACTTTTACATTGAAATTTATCTCTTGCTTTTGGTAGAGCATTGGGAATTTTTTGTCTTTTTTTTTTTAGTAAAGAATTTCAAATATATAGCAAAAATCAAAAGAAAAATAGATGAACCCTCACGTAGACACTGCACCCAGATTCACCAGTTATTAGCCTTGGGACTGGCATTTTCTAAGTGTGTTTTTCCATGATAGAACTTGAAGACAGAAAGATTTCCTTACCTTTGAAGGGACATAGATAGTAGTCCATGGCTTTACAACCAGATGTGTGTTCAGATCTTACCTCCATAACCTCTTAGCCCTACAGTGTAGGCAGGTTGCTTCATAATTAATCCCTTATCTCTCAAATGCGAGCAGAAATAAAGTCTACCCCGTGGGGTCATGCTGTGGACATAATAGGCTCTCAAAGGATGGTACCCATCACCTTGCCTTGCAGCTGCATGCCCTGTGGTGCAGCTGGGGGAGCTGAGTGGGGTGGGGGGAATAATATTGGCTTTTGTGATTCCAGTCATTTGTGGTCCATATGGAAGATTTTTTTCATTGAGAGCGTTGATGTGTCCTAGTTATCAAGAAATAAACTTGGGTTCAAATCCCAGCTCTGCCCTTACCAGGTTGGAGCTTGGTGGAGTGACCTCATCTCTCTGAGCCCCACTTCCCTCCCTGTAAAGGGGGAGGATAGAAAGAATACCTACCAGGAGTTCCCACTGTGGCTCAGCAGGTAACAAATCCGACCTGTCTCCATGAGGAGGCGGGTTCCATCCCTGGCCTCGCTCAATGGGTTAAGCATCCCATGTGGCTGTGAGCTGTGAAGTAGGTTGCAGATGTGGCCTGGATCCTGTGTTGCTGGGGCTGTGGTGTAGGCCAGCAGCTGCAGCTCTGCTTTGACCCCGAACCTGGGAACTTCCACATGGCGCATCTGTGGCTATAAAAAGCAAAAGCAAACAAAAACAATGGAAGAGAAAGGGAGAAAGAATACCTATCATACTTCAGGTTGTTGTCAGGAGAAGGTGAAATGGGGGCGTCCAGGCCCAGCAGTAGCAGTGTCTGCCTCACGCTGCCCGGGAATGTTACTTAGTCATCATTCGCAGTACTTCCGGTAAGGATACATGAGCGTAGTGCTTACCGTGTAAATGCTCAGTGGTACTTCTTATCAGTAAGGGTGAAAAAGCCATACCAAAGCAGGTCTTTAAAAGTCTGCTTCTGACTCACCAACAGAGAACAGACTTGCGGTTGTTAAGGAGGAGGGGGCAAGGGAGCGGGATGGACTGGGAGTTTGGGGTTGGTAGATGCAAACTCATATTTAGAATGGATGAGCAATGAGGTCCTACTGTCCAGCACAGGGAACTCTATCCAGTCACATAGGATAGAACATGATGGAAGATAGTATGAGAAAAAATGTATATGTATGGCTGGGTCACTTTGCTGTATAGCAGAAATTGGCACAACATTGTAAATCAGCTATACTTCAATAAAATATATTTATATAAAATTTTCAATGAGGCTATAGGTTGTGCTATCCAGTGGGCCAGCCACTAGTCACGTGGGCTGTTTAAACTTAAATACAGTAAGCGGTTTACTTCCCAAGTTTAGATGAATAAATAAAAGTCTGAGTCTACCTTGATGTAGTCAAAAGAGTAAAGATCTGGAGTTCCCGTCCTGGCTCAGTGGTTAATGAATCTGACTAGGAACCATGAGGTTGTGGGTTCAATCCCTGGCCTCGCTCAGTGGGTGAAGGATCCGGCGTTGCCGTGAGCTGTGGTGTAGGTCGCAGATGCGGCTGGGATCCTGCTTGGCTGTGGCTCTGGCATAGGCCTTCGGCTATAGCTCCGATCATACCCATAGCCTGGGAACCTCCATATGCCGCAGGAGCAGCCCTAGAAAAGGCAAAAAGACAAAAAAAAAAGGGTTAAATTTCTTTAGTGAACACTTGCAATGTGATTTCAAGCAAGAGTAATAAGCCTTAGGTGGAGTGGTCCGTGCAGCCGGCCCAGCCTGGCGGTCACGCGGTCCTCGTGGGAAACGACCATATGCTTTTGGTTCCATTCATTGATGTCCTGAAATAGTCCAGCTTTCTTTTCCTTTTTATCCCCCCATTTTAAAGTTTTCTCCAAGTCCGGTTGATTTACCCGATCATTCCGTTAGACATGTCCACACATCCGTTCTTTCCCAGATTCTTTTCCCGCATAGATGATCAGAGGGCATTGGGTAGAGTTCCCTGTGCTCTACAGCACAGCCTTCTGGAAGGCTGCGGGGAGGCTGAGCCTCCGGCATCGGGAGCAGCCCGCCCCAGAGCGGGGCGGATACCTCTGTCCTGAGGTCTGCGGGCTGTTCTTGGGGCCCCGGACTGACCGCTTTCTCCCTCTGTCTTTTCCGGTTCCCCCTGCCCTCCCCCCAGGTTGAAAGGATTGTAGACAAGCGGAGGAACAAGAAGGGGAAATGGGAGTACCTCATCCGGTGGAAAGGCTACGGGAGCACGGAGGACACGTGGGAGCCCGAGCACCACCTGCTGCACTGTGAGGAGTTCATCGACGAGTTCAACGGGCTGCACCTGGCCAAGGACAAGCGGCTCAAGTCGGGGAAGCAGGCCAGCACCTCCAAGGTGCTGCGTGACAGCCGAGGCCCCTCGGTGGAGAAACTCTCGCACAGACCCTCAGAGTCCAGCAAGAGCAAAGGGACTTCCCATAAGCGGAAGCGGATCACCCCTTCCCTGACGAAGCCCAAAAAGGGGTACTCGGCGAAGCCCCCCGCGGGAGGCGACCGGGCCGCCAAGACGGTGTCCTACAGGACTACGCCCAGTGGTTTGCAAATCATGCCGCTGAAAAAGGCGCAGAATGGGATGGAAAACGGGGACGCCGGCTCCGAGAAGGACGAGCGGCACTTGGGAAACGGGTCCCACCAGCCTGGCCTGGATGTGAACGACGCCGGCGAGCAGGACCTGGGCGACTGCGACGTTAGCCCCGCGGCGCTGGCGGAGAACGGGCTCGGTACGTGGCTGGGGTCTGGCTGGGGCGGGCGGGCTTTGCGGGCAGCCTCAGACCCCCGGCCCTGTCCCTGACGCTCAGCTAGGCGGTCCTTCTGTCTTGGTGTCCCTCACCCAGGGCGCGTGGGGCCTGCTCACAGGCCCAGACAGCTTGCAGACGCCGGTGCCGACGGGGAAGCCAAGCCGCTGCCCCGCCAGCCAAGCTCTGTCACGGCTTGGAAATGCCTAGCTGCACTCAAAGACCCCCCCCCCCCTCAGGCTGTGGTGACCACACTGGAGCCTCTGCCTTGAAGGTGGCCCAGAGTCCTCACCCATCAGACCCAGACGCCTGTCCCAGGGGGCCAGTCCCTCTCTGGGGCAGCCTGCACCTCCCAGAGCCCTTGCTTTCCATCTCACCCGGTCCCTGGCGCTGTAGCTCAGGGAGGTGGGGTCTCGGCTGGGGTCTGCTCCTCCTTCTCAGACCCAGTTTGGATTTGGAATTCTCCAGACTGGTGCTCTTGCTGCTTGAGTCTCTTTCGGGAACGTGCATGACCTGGCCCCAGGCCTATACTGGGTCCTAGATGTTGCTCTGGCCCCATCTTAGACTCATTCCTTTGGTTCGTACCTTCTTGCTGCATGGTGGCAGCAACATGGCAAAGACTCTGGACTTCCTCCCTCTGCCCAAATCCCCAGTGGCAGGCTTAAGAAGAGAGGAGCCAATGACCCCTGTAATTCAAGCTCCCAGATCTGACATTTCCGCAGCAATCAGATTGCTTCTTGACTGAGTTCTTAGTGGCTCGAGTCTGGCAGGTTAGCTGTCTGCACCTGTTACCTGCGTGCCTTCATTTCTCACACACCTGTATATCTGCATGATGCATTTTTCTTTTTAGCTGCCAGAGTTCTAAGCCTCAAGGTGCCCAGTGCCCAGCAGAGTCAGCCCATCCAGTGTCCTGCGTGGAAGCAGAGTGTGTGTGGGAATGGCGTGCCAGGACGCAGGAGGACCAGGATGGGGGAGTTCACAGAAGGGTGGGCTGACGGAGGCAAATGCACGTTAGAGGGCCAGTGACTTCGAGTTCAGAGTGCTGGGGGCCTTCCTGGCCGGGAGAGCATCTTTGGGATTCTTGCTGGGGAATCTGAGCAATCTGCTTTGAGGTTCCTCTTTCTCCAGAGAGAGGAATTTCACCCAAACAGGATTTATTTAGCAGTCTTTGCCCCAGATTGACTCACATTTCTGTCTGGGGATCCCTGACGCTGACATGACTCCTCCTGCTAACATATGGAAAAGCTGTTTGTTTTAAAAATCCATCTCTTGGGGGGAGTGGGCTCGTGAAAATGAGGCCTGGCACATGCATTGGTATTTGACGTTCTGGTGACAGCTGCCAGCAGCAGAGGGATTCCCTGTCTCGGGAAGGGGAGCTTTTGAGGCTCCTTGGGTGCAGGCTCAGGAACCTGGGCTTGGTGGCTGGCATCCTGGCAGGTAGCAGCCCCTCCCCTGGTCAAGAGGTGGCTGCCCCTAGGTGGGGGATGGGGGTCAGAGGGAGGACGGTGTGCCCATGGGAGCTGCCAGACTGCAGGGCATAGAGGGAAGCCAGGCTTGTCAGAGGTTTCGAGAAGCCCTTTCCTTCCATGCACCTTTCCAGAAGGGGTCAGGGCTGCCAGTCCTGTCCTCTCCATCCCTGGGCCTCATCGAAACCTCCCTGGTCCATGATCTGGTGATGGGACAGTACCCCACGACCGGGAGCAGCAGGTAAGAACCAGCGTGCTAGCCTCTGTGGTGCCCTTGCAAGCATCGAATGCTTTGCTAGACCTTTCTTGTCTCTGATCATTTGTTGGCCTCATTTTTTGCTGATGTTGGATGTTCTCAACTCTGCTCAGGCCTGTGCCTGGACAGAGAGGCGGGAGCCACTCACCCCCATTTTGCTGGGTCTTGGGGGTTCCCAAAGGGCCCTTCTGCTTAATCGCATCCCCTGGTATCGGTGTCCGTGAGTCCTCATGAGGCTAAGGCAGTGGTTCTCAGGCTCACTGCAAGGTTACCTGGCCCTTGGTTAAAATGTGGATCCCATGGAGTCTCATTTCCCAAGGCCAGGCTGGAGCCCAGAACATGGTTTGTTCACAAGCACCCCGCGTGGTTCTCATGCCTTCTGGGACTCGCTCTGTGGCAGGATGAGGTAGCAGTTACCTTTCACATCCGGTGTTAATTTACATCAGTTCAGGACTTTATTTATTTATGTATTTATTATTGATTCCTCAGATTTAGTCACCATGCTAGGTGCTTGGAGTTACGTAGATTGGTAAGGACTTTCTCTGGGACTTAGAGTCTGCCCTCCCGTAGGTTGAGAGTAGGCGTCTCTACGTTATTGCTGAGAAGACTCTTGAGTGTGATTCACTGGAAGGAGTAACACATGTGTAACACAGATGGTGCATCTTTCCCCACCTGCATCGGCATCTGTGGTTACTGGTATGATAAATGCCTCAGCTACTGTCAGCCTTTAACACTCTAGTTAGAAATAGCATCATATCCAGATCTTGGGGGTAGTTGGGGGAGAGGGAGAGAGGGAGAGGGAGAGGGGGAGAGTAAGAGAGGGATGGGGAGGGAGAGGGAATTTGAGGTTTTTGGCGAAGACACAAGACAGAGGGGTTTTGTGGTTCTAGAACTTTACAGCAAGGGCTCAGAGGTGTAGTCGAGTAAGACCTGACTCCACTTAGTTTTCAGCAGAGGGAAGCCTTCACGAAGCCAGGGTCCATGCCCCCGTGGACCCTGAATGTTTTCCTCTTTCCCCTCCCCAGCCGTGCCTTCTCTGACCCCCTCCACCAACCACCCAGATCCCGGTGGCCCCAGGGCGAGGCCGCGGGGTTTTCAGCCCAGAGGGAGCCTCATCTTTGCCTGCCAGACAAGGATGGGGAGATCCTGGCTACGCTTTCCCAGCATTTGTTTTGGGGGTGGGCTGTTGCTTTTTATATGATTTTTAACTTCTCTTTGGTGAATTAAGGTTCTGCATACAGAAAAGCAGCTTATGTAACACGTTACTCATTTACTGCTGACTTCCCTGATCTGAGCTGTGGGAACAAGTGCTAAATTGGGGCTCCAGCGGGTGGTGCTTTGGTTTCAGACAGCGTTTTCCCCAGCAGTGTTGTGAAGTGTGTGCCGAGACTCAGTACTGCTTTTGATTCCAATTCTCCTCCCGTAAAGACAGACGCCTTTGTGGTCTGGGTACCATCTGCCCCCGTAGCCCTTCGGGAGCTTGTTAAGGTTGGGCTCTGCCCCGTCCAAGGAATCTCGGGGGGCAGTGTGTGGATCATGTCTTTGAAACGCTGAATTTTAACAGCCACAGTGTATGTGGTGGCTCCTAGGGAAGCCTTTGGTTGTGAGTGGTGGATGGTGCTTTTGGATCCTTTTGTTGCTAGGTCCAGAGTTCCTCCTTGAATTTTAAGCTTGTGAGTGGGAATGTCATTTGGTCCTTTCAAGGTTTAAAACCTGACATAATTTCTCCTCCCCACTGATGCTCTCTCTACCAGGCATCTCTCTCTCTCTAAACCAGACCTATTTCATCCACACAGAAGAGCTGTTGGGCTGCTTAACTCCCCATGTGGTCTGGTGTAGAACTGGTTAGCGCTCTTTCACCAAAACAGGCCAGGCATCAATACTTAGCAGATTCAGATGAGCCTTTAACCTGTGGAGACATCCTGACTCGGAGCCAGCCTTTCGCTCTGAGCCCTAGCACAGCACACAGCCACCGGGCCTTCTCTGAATTTCCTGGAGCCAGTGAGTTTCCACTGCTGATGCTGAGCATGCACCCCGTGTCCACATTTCTTTGAATTTTGAGAATCATCGTCCTTGTGTCCCGGCGACTGTTGTCTGTGTCGCCAGGGCTGCGTCTCAGGCACCACTTGTGCAACGTTCTCTGAATTGTTCCCATCATCGAGTGAGTCATCCCACACAATCGTGCAGCATTTGCCGTCTCCTCTCCATTGATCTTTTAAAATGATCTCAGCTTTCACTTCTATTTCTGTTTGTTTATCTCTTCCTACTCACTCTCTCAACACGATTATCGTTCTTACTTTTATTGATCACCATGGAGTAACCATGTTTTCCAAGCACTTGCGAACTAAGCGTGAGCGTGAGAAATGCCCTGTGACTTTTGGGGACCAGGGGCTCTCAGATGTGGAGCCAGCATCGCAGTCCCCTGGAGGGTGTGTTAAAACTCTGACTACTGAGCCAACCCCCAGCGTTTCTGATTGTGTGGGTCTGGAGGAGAGACCGTGCGTCCGTGTTTCTAGTAAGTTCCCAGATGATCTGCTGGTCCAGGGGCCCTGCTTCCAGAACCACTCTTCTGTAGGAATTAGCACCAAGATGCTTGGGACAAAAAATGACAGACCGTTGGGCTCCCAGTTGGTGGTACTGGGGAGAGCTCAGCACCCTTGCTCCAGACCTAGGGTTTGCATTCGCGAGAATTCTTTTGTTGAAAGACAAGGCTAAGTTGGAAGTCTGAGCATATGGGAACTTCTTTGTTGGGCCTTGGAGTTTACAGAGTACTTTCTGTGACCCCAAAGCAGTCCTCCATGGCAGCTGTTTATTCTATCCATCTTTCAGAGGAGGAGACTGAGGTTACAAGGGCCCAGGTTGGGACTAGGAGAGAAATCTAGGTAATTCGACACCAGCGCTGGTCCCTAGAGCACTGCCCCAAAGCAGTACAAGGCGGTTCCTGATCACTGATAAAAAATGTGCCCAGACTGGGGTGTGCTGGAGTGCTGGGGGAGGAGCAGAAGCCACCTCTCCCACTCATCCTCATTGCTTATTTTTTTATTCACTTTTTTGCTTTTTAGGGCTCCACCCACAGCATATGGAAATTCCCAGTGGAGGGGTTGAATCGGAGCTGCAGATGCCAGCCTACACCTCAGCCACCGCCACAGCAATGCCAGATCCTAGCCCTGTCCACGACCTGTACCACAGCTCATAGCAACGCTGGATCCTTAACCCACTGAGCGAGGCCAGGGATTGAACCCACAAGCTCATGGATACTAGTCAGCTTCGACTGCTGAACCACCCCAGGAACTCCCTCCTTGCTTATCGATGGACCAATGTCCTCCTTCTAAGCCTGAGAAATTGAGATTGAATATGTGCCATTCAATTTGAAACCCAGGAGAAAGCAGTCAATTTCCTTAAAAAAAAAAAAAAAAAAAAAAGCTACTTAACAGAACAGACTCATGGAAGACAAGAAAACCTGAATAGAGCCGTAACTCCTAGATCATCCAAGCAGGCATTACACACCTCTCATGAGAAGTGGGAAGAAGGCACATACGGCCCGGATGGTTTGATAGGGAAGCCTACCTAATATTCTAGAACAGAAACATTCCCTCTCTTTCCCAAATGGTTACAGAGAACAGAAAAAGAGAAAACCTTCAGTGAAGCCCACGTGACCTGGATTTCCAAACCAAACAAGGAGGGAGAGGAGGAGCCAGGAAAATGATAGGTCAGTTTCCCTTAAGGATATGGTGGTAAAAGTCCTGAATAAGCCTCCCGGGTGAGTGACAGTTCCCAGATACTTCCTCCAGAGTGGGATGGTTCCAGAAACTTCTCCTTCCATGCCCTGAACATGACCCCGATTCATGACCTTTAGAAAGAGTACAGCTTTTGGAGGTGCCCAGCTTGTCCCCAGAAAGGGCCTCACGGAAGCTGGCTCAGGACAGCTCACGTGTCATGGGCAGTGGCCCCAAGCCATCTAGTGAATCACAGTTCGAAGAGGGTGTCCACTCAGGCCACTTATTCACACAGGTATCCAGTATCCTTTTGCCTGGGCACAGCTGTGGGAGTTTTTTTGGTGGGGGCGCTTCATGGCATGGAGAGTTCCCAGGCCAGGGATCAGTTATGGCAACACTGGGCCCTTTAACCCATGGTACTGGGCCGGGGAGCGAACTCCCTCCCAGTGCTGCAGAGACCCCGCTGGTCCCATCGTACCACAGCAGGGACTCCCAGCTATGCTTTAACACACTTCAAACACCCACTTCCAGGCCAACAGACTTTGACCCACCTTTTTTTTTTTCCCTTCTTTCAACCCTGGTCGTTTTCCAGACCAATAAGAAACGCCAAAGCCTGAGGGGTCCTTACGTTTTTGTCTTTCAAGCAAGTGAGCGACCCGTGCGAATGAATGGACTTAAAACTCTTTAATGCGGTGACCTGAAGCCCCAGCCCACTTGGCCACTGCCTCTGAGTGGAAAGTGCCAGACTGCGATGGAAAATCTGACAGTGGGTTTGACCCATGGCAGGTTTGTTCCCTAGTCCTGCGCTGGATTTTGGCATCTGGGGGAGGAATCTTGATGAAACCTTGACTACTGTTAAGACTGGGAAATCCATTCATTACTTTCCCTGCCAGCATACTGTTTTCTTCTCTCAACTTCCTCAAAAAAAAAGTCTTAGGAATTATTTGCATGCCCCATTCATCAGTGATGAACCAAGGGGGGGGGGAATGGGGAATGGAAGCCCCCCCTCCCTGGTGCAAGCGGTAAGGAGGACATTGTCTGCAGAGGGTCTCCAAACAGTGATCAAAGTCCATTTGCAAATGTGGACCCAAAAACCTTCTCCTCCCCATCAGGGTGGACCCCCAGGACCAGGGCTCCCCGCCCCCCGCACTGGCCCTAAAGAGCCAGTCTTCATTAATGGCTGTGATAACGTAGTGCCAGGCTCCTGCTGTAGTGGCAGCCTCACTGTTACTGTTTGATGGCTGGATATAATTCCATCCCCTCACTGGCTCTCTGACTTAGCACCTTAACAGCATGGCAATGAAACAGGGTTGGCCATTTTGGCCTTCCTTATAGATGGGAAACCAAGGCTCAGAGGGGTTGCCACACGGAGGGCTGAGGGAAGGCGGTGGGGCTGGGTGCCAGGTCTGGGGGTGCAGCCACTCTCAAAGGACTGTGACCCCTTTTAGAAAAAGGCATTTCCTGGATTTGGGTTCAAACCAGGAAACGTCCCCCAGGGTCCTAGGGCAACGTTCTGGCCAGCACCCCTGGGCCTTCCTAGGAGACATCTGCCACGGTTCCCAAGATGCCGACGTGGCCTTCTAGGGAGATGGAATTGCCAGTCCTGAGGGTTTTCCTCTAGGCCTTAGATTAAAAGACACACACACATGCACGCACATGCTCTTACAAATCTCAAAGGGCACTCCTTTAATTATCAAAGTTTATTTCAGTGCTAGAAGAAGTGGCAAAAAATAAATGTTAACAGTGTTCACCAGCTGATGAAAGGGGAAACAAAATTTGTCATAGCCCAAGAGTGGAATGTTATTCAGTGACAAAGAAAAGAAAGAAGTACTGGCACGTGTACAGCCTGGATGACCCTTGAGCACACTGCTCAGTGACAGAAGCCAGTCACCAAAGACCACTTCCTGTGTGACTGTTACTTTGGAAGGTCCAAGGTAGGCAGATCTAGGGCGAGAGGCAGTGGAGGACGGGCGGCCAGAGGCTGGGAGGCCGAAGGACGTGGGGCGTGACTGCGGAAGGGTGCAGGCACAGGCTTTCTTTTGGGGGAGAGGAAAATGCCCTGGAAGTAGCCAGTAGTGATGGTTGCACAGGCCTGCACATATGCTTACAAATCACGGGCTTGTATACTTTCAGCGGGCGGATTTTATAGTATGTAAATTATATCTCAGTAAAGCTGTTTAAAACAAAAGGGAAAAGAAACAGGTACGCAACAGCTAGAAGAGAAAAATAGCTAGTGCTTGCCACGTGCCGGGGAGCCTTCCGAGTGCCATCTGCAGGCACGCCCCGCCCCAGGAAACGGATGCTAAAGCCCCACTCTCGGTGTGTCCGCGTGCACTCCTGGACCCCAGATCCCACCTGCGAAATCCAGGTGCTCTTAGTGCACCGATACCATGGCCTGAGTTTCTGACGGCTGCGGTGACAAGCCGGGGGCTTAAAACAGCGCACATCATACCGTTAAGAGTTCTGGACGTCCGAAGCCTAAGGTGGCTTGGGAGGGCCGTGTGCTCCTAGAGGCTGCGGACGAGAACAGTGTCTCTTTTGGTGTCTAGAGGTCGCCCGCATTCCTTGGCTCCTGGCCCTGCCTGTCTGGGACCCCCGCTTCCATTGTCACATCTCCTTCTCTGAGTCCATCCCCCCGCCGCCGCCTCCCTCTTAGAAGGACCCTGGTGATGATTTCGCGCCCACGCAGTGTAATCTAGGGTCATATCTCCTCATGTCCCGATCGCCCCTCGTGTTTGCAGAGCCCCCCATTCTGCCACGTCAGGTCACAGAGTCCCAGGTCCTGGGTTCCAGGGAGTAGAATGGGGACATGTTGGGGCTTCCCTCGTCAGCACACCACCAGCGGGCAGGAGAGAAAGGTGAGGCGCGTGGGGCTGTGTTAGCTCATGGGCAGCAGCCAGCCTGTGATGCGGGGGCATGGATGTTGTCTGGGTTGGACCGCGCATGTCGGTGGAATAATCTGCTTGGCGGGGGCCTGGAAGTTGACTTAAGTTTGCTGTTGATGTTGGAGGGGGAGGCGAGCCAGCCGCAGGGAGCCCCTTCCCAACCCCACGATGCAATTCCTGGTGGCACACCTCACAGCGGCGCTTATGTTAGACCGGCTGCCTCGAGCCCTGGGAATGCTCGCGCCTCCCCCATCATGCCAGTCAGGCCAGGGGCATCCAGCGCTGGCAGCTATTTGTGACCTGCTGGCTGCGGGCGGGGGCTGGGTAAGACTTTTCTCGCCAGTAGCTCAAGTCAGTCCTGACGACCCTGTGAAGCCAGTTGTCTTTTTATTCCCAGTGGACTGGGGGGAAACTGAGCCTTTAAGAAGTGAGGACCCCTCGGGAATAACGTGCTAGAGCCAGAATTCCCGCCCAGCTTCTTCAATTGTGAGATTCAGGGCCTTTTAAAACTGCTCTCTCTTATACTCCCTGATTGTATGATCTCTGACTTTGTGGGCAGACCTTAAACACACAGGAGGAAAAAGCCCCTTCTCTTCCTTCGTGGGTCTGTGCCTGTGTCTCTGGGTGTGGAAAAGATTTTGTGTGACAACATTTGCATTTTGATTTTTCTCCTCAGGGTAGCATGTGCTTATTCCATATTGGGCAGGTCTTCCTGTTGGTAGTTTTAGTCGTGCCATTATATTTTTTTCAAGAGAACATACAATATTTTACTTAGTCTCCTGTCATTAGACTTTGAGGTTGGGTCTAAATATCTTTGGTTTGGTCTTATTTTCTTTCTTTTTTCCTTTCTTTATATACATATTTTTTTCTGCTGCACAGCATGGTGACCCAGTTACACATACATGGTCTTTATTTCGGAATCATTTTCCTTAAATTAATGCCAAGAGGCAGGATTACAGTGATAATTTTACCGTTTAGCCCTCTCCCCGTGAAAAGCAAATCGTACAGGTTATTTGACTGTAAGCGATGCGGGGGGGCTTTTCCGGGCTTGCCAGCCTTCGTTTGGGGGAGGGGAGGAGGAACGTGCCCGTCTCTCTGATTTGCATTTGTCTGCTTTTCACTGAGGTCGAGGCTTTGTTCCACATGCTCCTTGACTCCTTGTGGCCTGTCTACTCCTGCCTTTGAGCTTGGAGAGGACTTAGACTCATGTGGACTAGGTACTACCAGCCTTGACAGAGGAGATGGAGACGAGTGTGAGGCGCCCTGCAGGCTGGCGGGAGGTGGGCTTGGCCAAGGGGTTGCTGTGTCTGGGGGCGGACTCAGGGAGCGTTCTGGAAAGCTGGCTGGGCCAAGGGGCCTGAGGACCCAACCCTGATTGTCCTTATGGGACCAGCTGCTCTGCAGCTCATCACTGGAAAGACTGAGCCTACGTTTTTGATGGAGGGCTTCTTGATGACCGGTCAGAAGAGACAGAAATGGCACCTTCTCCTCCCGGCCTGTATGTCATCGGTGCGGGTGGCGGAGGGATTGCGACTGCCCCCCACGGCCGTCACCTGCCCACTTCCGGCTGCCCGTCCCCGTCCCCACGCGGCTTCCTGTGGTTCTGACTCAGTTCCGGGCCCCCAAGCCTTGGGGTTCACGGCTGGGCAGGGCCACTCTGCGTGCTCCTCGTCACCTCAGAGCCCTGAGCCGCAGAGGCTCTGGGCAGCGGCCGCTGTCTCATCCTGTTCCCTCCTGGGCACTAGGCGGAACCTTCCAGACGGTCACCTTGGCCCCGCCCTCTCTGACTTCCTGCCCATGTGGAGAAATGCCTTGTCCACTCTTGCCCCTTATTGCTCTTTTTTCTTGTATTTCTGCCTTTTAAAAAGTCATTCCTTGGAGTTGCCGTCGTTGTGCAGTGGTTGACGAATCTGACTAGGAACCATGAGGTTGCGGGTTCGATCCCTGGCCTTGCTCAGTGAGTTAAGGATCAGGCGTTGCCGTGAGCTGTGGTGTGGGTCGCAAACACGGATCGAATCCCGCGTTGCTATGGCTCTGGCGCAGGCTGGCAGCTACAGCTCCGATTCTACCCCTAGCCTGGGAACCTCTACATGCTGCAGGAGCAGCCCTAGAAAACACAAAAAGACAAAAAAAAAAAAAAAAAGTCATTCCTTCACTGCTGTTCCAGAGGGGTGTCAGGAGAGATGTGTGGGGGTGGTGGCCTGTCTGGCTTCGAGTCCCCAGAATGTCCCTTCCCGTTTTGCTCCCTTCCTTCCTTCTTTCCTTCCCTCCCCTCTCTTACTTGCTTCTTTTTAAAGTTAAAAAAGTAATGTTTAAAAAAATTAAAACAATATGGAAATACAAGCTTGTTAAAAGTTTGTTTCCCCCTTCTTTTTTCCCAGATTCCGTTTACAGGTGACTGACATTAATATTTCCCTCTGGATGTTTCTTGATTATTCTCTAAGCACATGCAAATCGCATATACTTATATTCATGACCCATTACATGTTATATATGTTAAAATCAGCTGTGGACAGGATGATGAATAAGAATAACACCCCTCTGGGGGTGTGGTGGGTGTATGTACACACACACATGCACGCACACACACACCATGTATGTAAGAAGCCAAGGCCTCCTGAGAAGGTAGCATCTGAATAAAGATTAGAGGTGGTGAGAGCACCTGGTTTAGATCTAAAAATCCATCTTTGTCAGGCATGGGGATGGCTTCTTCCTTGCAGGCCGCCCAGGGCTTCACAGCTGTGCGGGGGCTGAGCTTCCTCTCTCACTGGGCATCCAGGCTACCCCCAGGGCTTCACAGTGTGCAGAGCTGAGCTGCCTCTCCTCCGGGCATCCAGGCTGCCTGCAGAGGCATGCACTCCTGCTGGCTCTGGCTGTTGCCGGGCTTTGCCGTGCTTCTCTGAGTTCTGCTGGTTTGATCCTCATTTACAAATGAGGGTGAGCCTCTCCGCGCGTTACTGCCCCTTGTGTTTCTTTCCCTGGGAGGGGCTTCTTGGAGGAGGCGACAGGCAAGCCGAGGCTGACAGCCTGAGCCAGAACGAGCGAGCGGGGAAGAAGGCAGGGAGGTGGGGGGCGAGGACCGCACACACAGGGGCATAAGCCAGGGATTGCGTGATTGGCGCGCG
Organism: Phacochoerus africanus; assembly: GCF_016906955.1. NCBI lineage: Eukaryota > Metazoa > Chordata > Mammalia > Artiodactyla > Suidae > Phacochoerus > Phacochoerus africanus. The sequence goes on from NC_062551.1 coordinate 7,525,094, forward strand.
TTGCCCCATCCCAAAGAACACGGCAGCCCAGCCAGTTCTAGAGCAGCCTGCAGGGGAGGCTGAAGCTGCAGGGCTGGCTTCAGGAAGAGCTAGATGGAGCCTGCGGCGGGGGTGGGGGTTCTTTCTGGAAGGAGCTGAGGAAGCGCTTTGTACAGCCCACACTCCCCAGGCCACGAAGCCTCCCTGTCTGGCTGCCCTGCCGCCTTCCCCACCAGCCTCCCCATGCTGTGCACATGCGTTCCCCGCCCAGCCCAGCCAGCCCTCCGGTGTGCACTTAGTCTCTGCTGGTCCCTCAGGCTCGCTCCATGGTTCCCCCATGGAAACATCCCTCACCTTCCCTTTGCACCCCTAGAGCCGTATTGCCTCACTGCCAGCACGTACCTCTGCATGTGATGCTCACAGCCTGATTCCTGGGCTGGTCTCTGCCCTGCTCCTTGGATTGTCAGCCCCCCCGCCCCCTGCCGAGGGCTGGGCTGGTGTCGGGTTTTGCTCCCAGTTGTAGGCCCCACACCTAACACTTTGGGGCACTCAGGAGGTGCTTCAGAACACCTGCCGAATGGAGGGGGCGGGGCGTGAATGAATGAATGAATGAATGGACAGAAAGGCAGGGAGCCTCCCCTGCTAGGAGACACAGGCCCTGTGCCCCTGTGCACCCCTGCTCGTCTGTCAAGCCCCCCATCACTCGGCTGGGTGGCACCCCCCACCCCGGGCCATCTCGTGCCCTCTCGTCACACTCCTGCTCCTGGTAACTGTGTCAGAGCTGGTGTTTTGTCAGGCTCTTAACAGCACCTGAAGGACGCCCCTTCCGTGTCTTGTCTGACAATTGTTCTCACCACCTGCCGCCCAAGGCCCTCCTGGCTGTGCTTCTTTCTCTTCCCGTAACAGTCATGCAGTCTCACGCCCGCTCTTAATTAAGTGCCCGGGCTCAGACCCTGCACGTCCTCCATCAAGGGCATCACGTGTCCTTTTCAGCAGCGTGCCTTTCCTTCATGCCACGTGTCTGTGTTCTGTCTGGCCCTTTGCTATGGAAGCGAAAATGCAGCAGACTTCTTAAGAAGCGTCCTCTTTCCAGAGAGGCCTTGGAGATTTCTCATCTAAATGTCCAGTCCCTGTTGGAGGCAGCGTTGCCAGGAGGAGACGGGGAGGAATGAGCATGCGCCTTGGAGAGAGAGGGTCTGTGAGTTCAAGGACAAACACTGCCTCTCGCTGGGTCAGTGCCTCTAGGCACGTCTTTGCCGCTTGGAGCCTCCGTTTTCACCTCTGTACTATGGGAATAGCAGAGCCACCCCAAAGGTTCGAATGGTGACTCCCCATAGCAGTCAGTGCCGGTGGATGTTCGCTTCACTTCCTGCCCGTTCTTAGAGCACACTGCCTGCTGCTCATGGGCACTCTCCTTGTACCCAGAGGCAGGCTTTGCCCCCTTCTGCCATGTGCCCTGTTTCTCATTGACCCTAGAATTTCTTTTTTGGCTGCCCCTGTGGCGTGTGGAAGTTCCCGGGCCAGGGCTCGAACCTGAGCCAGAGCAGGGCAATGCAGGATCCTTAACTACCTGGCCACCAGGGACCTCTGACACTGGGATATTAATTTTCATCTTGTTCATGTGAACAGCCAGGCAAGCTCAGGAGGCCCCATCCCTGGGCAGTGGCACGACTGACCTGTCCCTTGTGTCCTTGATGGTTGTCAGAGTGGAGTCTCCCACCTGCATCTTGGTGACAGTGGTACTGGGTTGGAGGCTCTTGTCTCCAGGGTTTTTCTTTTGCTTCCCGTACACTAGTGCTCGGGTGTTTTCCCCACCTTCAGCCTCTTTCTCCATCCTCTCCCGCTTCTCCACCCCAGAGGAAAGGGGATCTATGCTGAATTCCAGAGTTTACACAGGACGTCCCACTGCTGGCCTGGCTTCCCACCAGCAACTCAGCCTGAGTCAGGGGTGAGAGAGGACTCCCTGGCGGCAGGTGAACTGAGCACCCGTGCATCCCAGGCGTGGCGTCGGGGGCTGAGGCTACAGCCATAGAGGGGATATGGTTCCTGTCCTCACCCAGCTCATGTTCTTGTGCGAAAACCCGAGGAGGCAGCTGACCGTGACAGCACCTGGTGGCCTGGGAGCGCCCTACGCGCGTGAGGAGCCCGCTGCAGTTCGAGGAGCCGAGGGGCTTCCAGGTGGAAGGACGTCAAGTCTGAGACCTGAGGATGCGTAGAATTTTGTCAGGTGAAGGGGAGACAAAGAAAGTTCGGGACCGTGGGAGCTGCGGCTTATTAAGATTTGTAGAAGATTTGTAGCGTGTACCTCACATGTCATCAGTTTCTTCATCAAACTTTCAGTGACTCCTTCGAGCCAGCGCTGCCTGCCTACCAGCGGGTCACCGTGCATGGTGGTGAAAGGCAGCGATGCTCACAGTTGAGGGAAGAAAACAGCCAGATGGGGAAAGACAGATGGCAGTTTCCTTGCCATGCCAATGTGCCCAGCGTGTGTTTATTGAGCCCGCGCCGTGCGCCTGTATGTAGTAACTAACTTAATCCAGGAGGTGGGGTCTCTTTCTCTCCCCTTTCACCCATAAGGAAACCGAGGTGTATGGAGGGGACGGGGCTTGCCTGTGGTCCCTCCGTTGGTAGGCGGCTGCTTGGGATTCCCACCCCGTGGGTCTGGCTCCAGACCCGCATTCTAACACCGCTGCTCTTGAGGACAGCCCCACAGACTTGAAAACCCGTTTTTCTCTCTGCCTTCCGAGAGCATGAGTTTTTCCTGCCATTCAGTTAAAGAGGCAGTTACTTTGCACCCACTGCGTGCTGGGAACTGGGGATTTGCAATGACAAGCCTCGTCTTCCAAAGAACTCATTAAGCTAATTAAGGGATCGGATACTCCCTGGCGGCCTGCTGCAAAGCGGAGTGTGCCCAGCCCTTGGGAAAGGTCTGGACAGACCGCCCCAGGGGCCCCAGGGAGGTGGGCTGTTGCCAGGCGCCCAGGCAGGAAGAGTCAGCTGCTTGGGCTGGATGAGAAGCATTTCAGGTAGCCCTGAGCATTCGGGTGTGAAGGTGAACAGAAGCGACATTGAGCTGAGGGCTTAGCTGGTGATGGCCCAGAAGCAGGGGAGATTGGGGTGTTTAAGGGGCAGGAGTGGCAGTTGAAGTTGGAGAACAGGCTGAGGGCCAGGAGGTAGAGCTTGTGTGCAGAGGAGTGACGGGAACGGATGAGAACATGCCTTTTCAGTGGAGTCTCTCTCTACCCTGGAGGCCCTAGGGAGTCTTTCACAGGCTCCCAGGATTCTGGTCTCATAGTGCTTTGAGGATCGGCCTGGCCTGGCAGGGTGGGGGCATTTAACACAGGAGACATGATTTTGCACCTGTAGAAAAAAGTTCCTTTTAATCAGGTTAGTGTGCCTTTTGAATTCATGCTCTGCTATTTAAAACATTTAGACAGTCGACAGTAGACATGAGATGTGTAGCCATCACTCCCAGCAACTCTAAAGTAATCTGGGAACGTTCTGGAAATTCCCTGTGTATGGATTTTTTCAGCAGTGATTATAACATGCCATTACATCACATGTGATGGCTCACATGGCTAAGAAAGATTTTTTTTTTTTTGAACTTGGCTACTTTACTTATTTTTTTACAATTATAAAGCTTACAGTCCATCGACTTATTGCAAGGTATGACATGGCCGTATTTGCCAGGTTGTGACATACATCCTTGAGCCTGTCCTACACCCAGTCCCCACTCCCTCTTCTCCCCCCAGTGCCCCTCCCTCCCCAACTGGTGACCATCAGTTTGTTTTCTGTGAGTCTGCTGCTTTTTTTGTTACATTCACTAGTTTGTTGTCTTTTTTTTAGATTCCATATATAAGTGATATGACACGGTATTTGTCTTTGCTGTATTTCACTTAGCATGATGCCTTCAGGAAGATTGTGATGTGCCTGTAAATTTGAACATTGCTATTGAATTCAGCCCTGAGATCAGGGATTCTGTGCATGGTGACAGTTAGGGACTAGGACAGCGACCCCCAGCCGTGAAGTGAAGGTACGAGTACTGAGTGTCTGTTGGGCTCTTCAAACTCTCAGGGCACAAGCGGGTGAAGTGATGGGAGGCCCCCACTCTCCCCACCGGTAAAGACCCTGAGCCCCAGCCCCACTTCCATGGAAAGAGGCTGCTGTCCCACTGCTGAATCTGCAGCCGGCACCTCATTCCTGGTGTGGGCAGAAGCACACCCGCGCGTTACCTTTGCACCCTCGTACTTCCCCTCCCGGAGCACCCGCAGAATGGTACTTCCCCTCCCCGTGCACCCTGAGAATGGTCCACGCATCAGGGATCTTTGGTGAGTCAGCCACAGACCAGGAAGTGGTTCTCAGGCGCAAGAACTATCACTTTCTCTTCTAAGAACTGCAGCTGGAAAACCCTAACCCCCCCAGTCAACAAAGTGATGGTTTCCCTCCACTCGAAACTGATGAGTCTTCTCTCTTGTTTAGGTGAAGCCCCCCCCGCCCTCCACCCAACCCCTCTCCACCGCTTGCAACTCATGGTTCTCCGGTTTGAATTGCCCACTGGGTGCTCCCAGCCCACCCTTATCTCTGTGAATCATGTCTGCTTCCCAAGACAGTGACCAGGACTGGGATGCTGGGGGAAAGGGCCAGGAAGGGAATCCCTAATCTTTGTATCTTCTTATGGGGACAGTGGCGCATCCATCACACCTTCCCTGTCCTGCTCTCCAGCCTCTGGCTCCCACTCTCCCAGTTTTGGTTACGAGTTAAAACTTCTCTCGGTCCTCCACTGTGTGTCTAACACATGTTTATCTGCCCATTCATTTATTCAGCAATGATTGAGCCACCGCTGTGTGCTGGACTGTACTGGTTCCAAAGATACAAGGAAAGGAGTTTCCTGGTGGTGCATCGAGTTAAGGATCCAGCATTGTCACTGCTGTGGCACGGGTTCGATCCCTGGGCAACACAACTCTTGCCCTTGAGAATCTGTGTGTGGGTGAGGAGGGGGAGATGCGTGCCAGAAAAGCCATGTCAGGATTTGCAGGTTATGCAAGATAATTATCCTGCAGTGTGATTACCTGCACTGTCCAGTCTGGCAGCTGCCAGCCGCAGGTGTTAGATTTCAGTCCATTAGACAGAATTTTTCTGTTTCAAGAGCCAGATGTGGCTCTAAGGTACTGTCTTGGGCAGTGCAGATAGCACCCATTCCCAGCATTGCAGGGGGTTCTCTAGACAGTGTTGAATCCAACAGTAAGCTTTGAGCACAGGATCCATCTTTGATTCTGCCCATCGGGTACCCGAGGAGCTATAGGTGCTCGCTAATAGGATGCTGAGCGCATGGAGAGAGATGCGGAGAAGGCTGCACAGACGGCCACTGGAAGAGGGATGCCCTACTCTGGAAGAATCCCTAAGCAGGTCACAGCAGAGCTGCATGGAGAAGGGTGAGGAGACTTTGACCGGGTGGGTGAGGTGGAGAGGGCGTTCCTGGAGAGAGTGACTCTGGTCTCGGGGCGCCTTCCTTCTGTGTCCTGATGGCTCACACCACCAAAAGGTGCTACTCTTTCCTCCACGAGCGAAGGTAGCTTCCTAGCGCTCACACGGTGCACTCTCCCTGGGTGTCTTTGAGAGGTGAGATCTCGCCTGGCTGTTGTGGAGCAGGAGGGCCAGGCATGATGGAAGTATGAGTTCGTCATCCAGGTGTGAGAGCAAGCTGATGGCAGGAGCAGATGTTTCTATGCGTGTGCCTGATACCAAGGTTGGGAGGTGTGACCAACACGTGGAGAAGTGAGGCTGGAACCTGTCCCAGCATTGGAAGAGTAAACACGAGGTTGGCAGGTGGTGTGACAAGGCCGTTGCAGTGACTTTTCTCCGTTTGTTTCTCCCTCATTCATTGTCCTTTTTTGGGGGAGCACACCCACGACATATGGAGGTTCCCAGACTAGGGGTCAAATCAGAGCTGCAGCTGCCAGCCTATACCACAGCCACAGCAAGGCAGAATCCAAGCCGAGTCTTCTGCCTACACCACAGCTCACAGCAGTGCTGGACCCTTAACCCACTGAGCAAGGCCGGGGACCGAACCTGCATCCTCATGGATGCTGGTCATGTTTGTTTCCACTGAGCCACAACGGGAAATCCTTGTTCATTCTCTTGATGAACCCTGTACAGTACCAAGCTGCTGTGGGGCACTGTGCTCAGTCCTGCAGACCCGGAGGTAAGTGACTCTCAGGCTTGTCCCCAAGAGCCTGCAGTCAGGAAGCGGCCTCAGGCAGGTGTAGAGATGATGGTAACCCAGCGACATAAGCTCAGCTCGGTAACAGCTCCATGTGACCCTGGAACCAGGTGTGGCACCCAGACTTTCGTTCCTGCTTTGTTCAGTGGGCTCTCGGGAAGAAAAGTGGAATATCCCTCAGAGGCAGCGCCAGTGGGGCAGCCCCAGGCCAGTGTAGGTTTCTGAGTCTTGTTTGAGTCAAGCATCCCATTTGAAGTCGAGATGCTTGGAGTTAGAACCCTTTCCTGGCCCTTCCTAGTGGCCTGCCCTTGGGTTTTGCTTTTCTCACCTACAAAGTGTGGATCAAACAATGTCTTACAGGGTTCTTCTGAGGATTGGGTGAGGGAAGGTGTGTGAATCATATCATAAGCACTCAACAAATTAGAATGACTGCGTTACGGTGAACATCGAGAGAACGGACTTTGAGAGTGATGCTGTATTGACCCTGAACGTTGCTGAGTTGGATTGGTCCAGGCAGGTGTAGATGGCTCCATGCCCAGCTGCCCATGATAGCCACAGAGCTGCTCTATATCCTAAGTGAGACAAAGTGTGAAACCCACCCGGATGGCGCACCCTTCACCTGGGGATAGCATCCTTTGGTGACCTGTCTAAACTCTCCTTCCTTCCTCACTGTCCAGAGGATGCTTGGTGCTCTTCATTGCTTGGGGCTATCATGTTCCTGGTGGGGAATGTGGACACAGACCCTGAGCCCTGCCTAGGGTGGCTGTTGCTGCCTGCGGCAGTGTCCCACAGTCTGTCCCTCCTCTGTGCATTCCTGTGTGGCCTTCCCCAGACCTTTACCCACCGCCCTTCTGGAAAGCTCACCCCTCAAACCTGGCCAACTTCTCCCTTATCTTTCAGATAACAGCTCTCTGCTTCTCTTCATGTATCTTATAAGCTGCAGTGTGTTTCCTGGCACACCTCTTCCTGTTGCACAGTGACAACCGTGCACCATTTCTTAACACTCTTGAAGTCATTCCACCATTTCTTGGCTGGACAGGTTTCCTTCCCGCATTGATTTGAGATGCCTTTTTCAGTCTTCAAGAGTCCTTATGGAATCTTTCACACACCTGGATTCTTTATTCTTTTCTCCAGTCTGATCATCTCTATCTTTTAGTATATAAGTCTGATCTGCTTACAAATTAATGTGATTATTAATATATATTTATTTTTCTTCTTTTTAAAAAAATTTTTTATTGTTATGTCCCCCAACACACTTTTCCCCCCCACTGTTCAGCATGGGGACCCAGTTACACATACATGTATACATAATTTGTTCTCCCATTGTCATGCTCTGTTGTATGTATCCCGACATAGTTCTCAGTGCTATACAGCAGGATCTCATTGTTAATCCATTCCAAAAGCATTAGTTTGCATCCATCAACCCCAAGCTCCCAATCCCTTCCCCTCCCTCCCCTTCCCCCTGGGCAAACACAGGTCTGTTCTCCAAGTCCATGATTTTCTTTTCTGTGGAAAGGTTCATTTGCACTGTATATTAGATTCCAGATACGAATGATATCATATGGTATTTATCTTTCTCTTTCTGACTTACTTCACTCAGTATGAGAGTCTCTAGTTCCTTCTATTTTGCTGCAAATGGCATTATGTCATTCTTTTTTATGGCTGAGTAGTATTCCATTGTGTATATATATACCACATCTTCCTAATCCAATCATCTGTCAGTGGACATTTGGGTTGCTTCCATGTCTTGGCTGTTGTGGACAGAGCTGCAGAGAACATGCGGGTGCATGTGTCTTTTTTAAGGAAAATTTTGTCTGGGTGTCTGCCCAAGAGTGGGATTACTGGATCATATGGTAGTTCTGTGTATAGATTTCTAAGGTACCTCCATAATGTTCTCCATAGTGGTTGTACCAGCTTACATTCCCACCAACAGTGCAGGAGGGTCTCCTGCTTTATTTTGCATTTTCATCTTATTCTGTTTCTCTGCCCCTTCTCCTCTCCCCACCCCCTGCCCTTTTCATACTTTTGAATTGAAGTGATATATTTTATGTATTCCCTCTCTCTAGGCTACCTTGGAAGCTAGCCATAGATTACATTTATATTCTTAAATTTTAGCGTACATACTTAACTATAAATTATTTCTCATTGATATAGTGCCCTCCTCTTGATAAAACAAGGAGGACTCTACTTGGTTTTGGCTTGTCAATGACCATCTTGTTTTTGTTTTGTCCACTCAATGTTGTTAAACACGAAAAACGATTTTTATTATTTTGTAGTCAGTAATTACATTTACTGAATGAAAACCAGTCACCTCTCTTCTATATCTTGTCTTCTTATGAATTAACTTTAAATTTGCTGAAGTTTCTCTGTGTAATTCTTTTAGAGCCTGTGGTAGATAAACTCTCAGTTTTTGATTATCTGAAGCTACTGTTTACTTGGTCCTCTAAGTACAGCGTTAGCTGGGTATAAAATTCTTGGTTGATAGTTATTTTCTCTTAGCATCTTGATAATAGTTTACTTTTTCCAGGTATACAGCAAAGTGATTCAGTTGTATACATATATATCTATTCACTTACATATTTGTATATTTACATTCTTTTCCATTAAAGGTTATTTTGAGATATTGACTGTATTTCTCAGTGCTATGAAGTAGGTCCTTGTTTATTTATTTTATATATAGTAGTGTGTATTATTACATTACCTTATATATAGTAGTGTGTATTATTCATTTTATATATAGTAGTGTGTATTATTGTTACTCCCAAACTACCAATTTTATCCCTCCCTCCCTCTCCAGTAATATTTAGTATGGGTATTTTCTAAGAAAAAGGATATTCTCTCAAATCAACGCAGTTCAGTGGTGAAATTCAAGAAATTTAGCATTAAGGAGTTCCCATCGTGACACAGCAGAAACGAATCTGACTAGCATCCATGAGGTTGCGGGATCGATCCCTGGCCTTGCTCAGTAGGTTAAGGATCCGGCGTTGCTGTGCGCTCTGGTGTAGGTTGCAGATATGGCTCGGATCTGGCATTGCTGTGGCTGTGGCATAAGCCAGCAGCTGTAGCTCCATTTTGACCCCTAGCTGGGAACCTCCATATGTCATGGGTGCAGCCCTAAAAAGCAAAAAAAGAAAAAAAAAGAAAAAAAGAAATTTAGCATTGATACAATACTTTAATCTTTGCTTCATGTTCCAACTCTTCCTATTATTCCAATAATGTTCTTTAGACTATTTTTTCCCTCCAGTATAGAATCCAGTCCAGAATCCCATGAAGCCTTTAGTTGTCATGTCTTTTTAGTCTCCTTTAATCTGGAGCCTTTCCTTTTTCTTCTATTGTCTTCATCTTCATTGACACATTTTTGAAGAATGCAATCCAGTTATTTTACAGAGTGTCTGCTGAAATACTTTATATGATATTATTTTTTTGTCTTATTCGTCTGTCTCCTTCCTTCCTCCTTCCCACCCCCCTTCCTCCTCCTCTCTCTCTGTTTCCTCTATCTATCCATCTATTAGAATAGACTTGAAAATTATTACTTGATGCAATGGTTTATTATCTCTTTCTGCCCCTTATTTACTTTTATGTTCAAATTGTGCTAGATTTGGCCATGGGAGCCCCTTCAAGCTGCCTTATATGTCTTTTTGACATGCCTGGTTATTCCTTTTATCTTTTTCTTACTTTCAGGTACAATAAGAGTTTCCAGTTCTATTTGTACCTTGCCTGTCTTAACCCTGGAAGCAGCTATTTCTCTGCAAAGCCCTAGTTTATTTTAATGGGGATGGGTATTTAGAAGCCAGCATCTGGGATATAAGTGTGCTCATTTTTGTTAGAGCTTCATTTCTTCTAAGTCCTTTCACCTAATAGAGCTAGTTATATATATATATATATATATATATATAATATATATAATTTTTAAAATTATGAGCTCATCCTGATACCTCCAGTTTCATTCTAATCCCACTGAATTCTTCCTTGCCTTCACACATTCCATATTTGTATGTCCCTTCTTCCTCAGAGAGAACCTTGTCTTTTGATAACATCACACAGTTATTCATTTGCCCACCCTATACTGCTCATAAAGTAATTTTAGAATTGCTCCATCCTTACCATCATGAAGAGAAAAGCCACTAAGAAAAAGCCAAGATTTGCCTGAGAGTGTGTAAGTCATTACGTTGATTCCAAAGGTTATTTGTACTGATTGTCCTCCCTCATCAATGAATACATACTCCATGAGCCATGGTTGATTGAATCTGTGGATGCAGAACCGTGGATACAGAGGACTGACTGTAAAGTTACACCCAGCTTTTTGACTGTGTGGGGTTGGTGTCCTCAGCCCCTGCATTGTTCAAGGGCCTACTATACTCAGAGATGTGTCACTTCTTCCCCATCCCTTGTCCTCTGTTCTCTCTGCCAACCACTGCGGGTAACCAGTTTCATTGTTTTCTGGTTTATTCTTCCTCTGTTTCATTTTGCAAAAATAACACATTTATCTATTTTCCCTTCTTTCTTACACTTTGCACCTTGCCTCTCTTCACTTGGAAATCTGTTTTGGAAATCACTCATTAGTTCACAGCAGTCATTCTCATTCTTTTTACAGCTACATAGTGCTCCACTGTGTGGGTGCACCATAGTTTCTTTCCCTAATCTGTGCTTGGATATTTAGATAGTCCCAATATTTTGCAACTGTGAATAAGGCTGTAAGGAATCATCTTATACATATTTTCTGGTATATTTTTATGTTACATTTCCAGAAGTGGGATTGCTGAGTTGAGAGTAAACGCACAATTCTGTCACATATTGCCAAATTCCTTTCCATAGCAGTTGTACCATTTTGCATTCCACCCACAATTAAGAGAATGCCCAGCTCTCCACATCCTCTTTAGAAGAGGATATTGTCAGGATTCTGAACTTCTGCCAAGTGACTAGGTAAAGAAATGGTATCTCATTGTGGTTTTAATTTTCATTTCTTTCACCACGAGGGTTTCTTTTCTTTCTTTTTTCTTTTTTTCTTTTTCTTTTTCCACACCACAGCATGTGGAAGTTCCTGGGCCAGGGATCAGGTCTGAGCCCCAGCTGAATCCTGCGCTACAGCCACGGCAGCACCAGGTCCTTAACCTGCGGTCCTTAACCCGCTGTGCCACAGTGGGAACTCTCATCATGAGTTTTAGTTTGCATTATTCTTTTGAGTGAAGTTGTAATCTTTTCTTATGCTTAAGGGCTATTTTTATGTAATATATGTGGGTTATCTGTCCATATCTTCTGTCCGTTTTTCTCCTGGAAGAGTTTTGGTCTTTTGGTCCTTATTCTTTAAAATTTCTTTACAATTTGGGGGTCTTTTATCTGTGAAATGCAGTTTTTTTCCTGTTTTGTCATTTGCTTTTTAATTAGTTCTTTACCTCACCCCGTGCTCTTTTCCTGTCTGCTTTTGTCTGAGAATTTCTTGTCTATTTTAACTGACTATTTTTCTAACATCATGTTGAACCTTCTGAACATTCCTCTCTTAAAGTCCTTGTCAGGTTGTCTTGTGATACTCATTTTATTTTATTTGGCATCATCGATGTCACCAGTGTTGATTTTATGGGCTAGAATGCAAAGCATTCAGTATCTTTCTGTTTTGGAATTGGGGCTACAGGCTGGTTTCCGGAGGAAAGTTTGTTGTCTGTCTTTGCTTCCCCTGTGTCCCTTCTTCTCTAACAGTTGTGTGTGCCTGTGCCTGGCCCAGAGCTCCTGAGAAAGCCCTGGCTGTGGGCAGCACTTGGTTTTTGTCCCCGTTGTTCTGCCTTCGTGGAGGGTCTCCCACCATCCCCTGGCATCCAGCCTTGGGCTGGGGTCCCTTCTTCCATCTCACGTGGCCACCATGGTTTCTACTGCCCATGTCCCTTTCCTGCCCAGCACTCCTGGCTCCCACCCCCACGCCATGCTTGGTGTTGATGTCCGGCCTCTAACACACAGGTGATTATCTTGATGTGAGTCCAGTGTTTTACCTGTTGCTTCTGCATGTCCAAGCCTTCCGAGTGGGGAATGCTCCTTCGTGCTCAGAAGAAAGGCACACAGGAAGGCTTGGAGGGAATGGAGGGAAGGAAACTAGCCTGGTGGGGGTTTTCCTTTGTCCCAGAAATGCAGCACATGTCATTTCCTTGGCTTCACACCAGTCCTACGAGGCAAGGGTGGTGTCTCCCATCCCACGTGTGGGCGGTGGGGACGCAGAGTGGGTAGTGAGCCCCCCCAGCCTCACAGCCCAAAGAGGACAGGGTGTGGGGATTTGAGGGTCCACTGTTGGGTTTCACCCTGGCTTTGGGGCTCATCAAGTGGTCTGTCCCCTCTCTGCATGGAACACCCCATCTGCACTGGTCCCCCGTGCCGGGCTTGGAGGGAGTATGTAGGGCTGAGAGTGGGAGAGGCAGGACTCCAAGGCCTCACCAGCCAGTTCCCGGGTTTGGAAACAACTTGGCGTCCTTCAGTGAACATTTCTGAAGTGCCTGGAAAGAGCGAGGCACTTGCCAACCCCACATTGGTTCTCTAATTAAACTAACTTAGAACAACTCTGAGAAGCGGGTGCCACAAATCCCATTGTATGATGAAGGAGATGATACAGCACAACGCGCTCACAGGGCTTCCTGGCTTCTCCCGATGAGCAGACGCAGGGCTGGGATTCCCAAGACGTCTGGCCCCAAAGCCCCAAACGTCCATGCTTCCAGCATGTTCTCTTTCCCATGTGGCTTCCCTACCAGCTGACCCTAGCCTCTCCAGAGGCTTGATGCCCCAGAAGGGGATCGGCCTTGAGAGCAGCTGGGTGTGAGGACGGAGTTAGGTCCAGAACTGTGAATCCAGGCCCTGGGGGGGCTTCTCCCTTCCACAGCCCACAGCTGGTGCATCTTCCAAGTCCCTTTTGGAGATGTGAGCCCCGTGTCCTCATGGAGAATAAGCACATCTGTCCTCCTCAGACAGTTTTATGGTTTGGTTGGTCTGTGGTCTCTGGGAGCTGCTTCTCCTGGTGGTCCAACAGAAGGACCTTGGGCTCCTGCACAGTCGCCCCAATGGTCCTTGCCGTGTCACCCTGCCTTCTCCCACCTGTGATTGTTTTAACTCATCATTTCCTTTCCATCTCCCTCACCTGAAGCAAGCTCTGGGCGGGCATGGACCTAAGTTCTGTGATTTTTTTGCTGGCTCTCCATCATCTGGTGTCATAGCTGGTCCCGAGGAGGTGCTAACGAATTCAATTTCGAATGAATGAAGAAAACGAGATGCAGCTGGCTCCCGTCCCAGCTCTGCCATGTGAAACCTCTGTGGCGTCCAGCAAGTTAGGCGATTGTCCTTCTCTGTAGAATGGATTAGGCGTGGCAGCTTTCTAGGACTCTTGAGATGTTTAGGGGCTGCTCCGAGAAGGGAACCCTCAGGTCCTCCTCCTTGATGTAATTGTACCCTCGCACCTCCGCTTGGCTGGGGCCAGGAGGCGTGTAGGCAGAGTTTTCCCGGCCCTGGGAAGCACTGAAGTTCCCAAGCCCCAGGCCTCTGGCTTCTCACTGGCAGGAGCTGGTGGCCCCCGCAAAGCCCAGGTCTGCCGGGGGCCCCCAAAACTGGCTCCGAGCAGGAAGTCCTTCCGAGGAGCTGAAGGTTTTGAGGTTGACCCCGAGGAAACAGCTCCCTTTACAGAAGCCTTTTAATTAAATGCCCGCGTTTACCTGCGAGTGCGAACTTCCCCGAGTCATTTGCCCACATCGCCGTGTTTGACAAAGTCCGGTTGCTTTGTGTGGTGGAACAGTAGGAAATGAGGGGGCTTCTGCGGGGACTGCGGCTTCTGTGCCCTTTTGGTCCTGGCCTCTGCCTTTGGCTTTATTCTTGACTTTCCAAAACCCCCAGTGCTAAGTAAAAGAACCCATGGTCCCCTGTCCAGACCAGTTCTCAAAACTGGTTCCTGGAGCAAGCGCAGCAGTGTGGGGCAGGCCCAGAAGGCTGGTTTTGTTTGTTTGATTGTTTGTTTTTAAGATTTTTATTTTTTCTATTATGGTTGATTTGCAGTGTTCTGTCCCTTTCCGATGTACAGCGGAGTGACCCAGTCATATGCATATATACATTCTTTTTCTCACGCTATCCTCCATCAGGCTGGTTTTTAATAGTTCTCTGGGTGCCTGGTACTGCGTAAGAACCACCTTCCTGATTGTCAGAATCTCAGGGAAAGTGGTTTGGTTTTGTTCTTTTTTAAGCGAAGTTTAAACTTAATTTCTTTTTTCCTTTTTTGGATGCCCCATGGCAGGCATATGGAGTTCTCCGGCCAGGGATCAGATCCGAGCCACACTTGTGACCTACACTGCAGCTGTGGCAACACCAGATCCCTGTGGCCACGTGGGTCAGTGTGGCCACCCTGTGCTGAGCCCGGGAGAGAACCTGCGTCCTGGCGCAGCCGAGATGCTGCTGATCCCGTCGCACTAGAGTGGGGACTCCTAAACTTCATTTTTTAAACAGGTTTTGATCTCCAGAAAAAGTGGGAAGGTAACACAGAGAGTCCCTGTCTGCCCCCTCCTCACCTTCCCTGTGCTCATGAACACCTTAATTCGTACAGCACAGCTGCTGCAGTCGATGAACCAGTACTGACGCACTGTCATTAACTGACGTCCAGACCTTATCCCAACGTCCGGTCCAGAATCCGGTCCAGGGCCCCGCAGGTCCTTAGGTCTCCTTAGGTTCCTCTGGGCTTCACGGTTCCTCAGACTTGGCTGGGTTTTGATGACCTTCACGGTTTTGCAGGGTACCGATTAGGTATTTGGTAGAACACCCCCCATTTGTCCGATGTGTTTCTCGTAACTGGACCGGGGCTGTGGGTTTTTGAGAGGGAGACCTCAGAGGTCCGGGGCCCTCTCTTCACACCACATCAAGGATGCAGGTCGCGCCCCCATGGAGCCCGGTCGGTGTTGGTGATTTTTTTTTTTTTAATAAGAAGGGATCTTATTAAAAAGCAGAATCTGATTTGGGAGTTCTGGGTTGGGGCCTGAGATTCTGCATTTCTTTTTTTTTTTTTTTTTCCCCACTGTACAGCAAGGGGGTCAGGTTATCCTTACATGTATACATTACAATTACATTTTTCCCCCAGCCTTTCTTCTGTTGCAACATGAGTATCTAGACAAAGTTCTCAATGCTATTCAGCAGGATCTCCTTGTAAATCTGTTCTAAGTTGTGTCTGATAAGCCCAAGCTCCCGATCCCTCGCACTCCCTCCCACTCCCTCCCATCAGGCAGCCACAAGTCTCTTCTCCAAGTCCATGATTTTCTTTTCTAAGGAGATGTTCATTTGTGCTGGATATTAGATTCCAGTTATAAGTGATATCATATGGTATTTGTCTTTGTCTTTCTGGCTCATTTCACTCAGTATGAGAGTCTCTAGTTCCATCCATGTTGCTGCAAATGGCATTATTTTGTTCTTTTTTATGGCTGAGTAGTATTCCATTGTGTATATATACCACCTCTTCCGAATCCAATCCTCTGTTGATGGACATTTGGGTTGTTTCCATGTCTTGGCTATTGTGAAGAGTGCTGCAATGAACATGCGGGTGCATGTGTCTCTTTGAAGTAGAGTTTTGTCTGGATAGATGCCCAAGAGTGGGATTGCGGGGTCATATGGAAGTTCTATGTATAGATTTCTAAGGTATTTCCAAACTGTTCTCCATAATGGCTGTACCAGTTTACATTCCCACCAACAGTGTAGGAGGGTTCCCTTTTCTCCACAGCCCCTCCAGCACTTGTTATTTGTGGATTTATTAATGATGGCCATTCTAACTGGTGTGAGGTGATATCTCATGGTAGTTTTGATTTGCATTTCTCTTATAATCAGCGATGTTGAGCATTTTTTCATGTGTTTGTTGGCCATCTGTATATCTTCTTTGGAGAAATGTCTATTCAGGTCTTTTGCCCATTTTTCCATTGATTGATTGGCTTTTTTGCTGCTGGGTTGTATAAGTTGTTTATATATTCTAGAGATTAAGCCCTTGTCGGTTGCATCATTTGAAACTATTTTCTCCCATTCTGTAAGTTGTCTTTTTGTTTTCTTTTTGGTTTCCTTTGCTGTGCAAAAGCTTTTCAGTTTGATGAGGTCCCATGGGTTTATTTTTGCTCTAATTTCTATTGCTTTGGGAGACTGACCTGAGAAAATATTCATGATGTTGATGTCCGAGAGTGTTTTGCCTATGTTTTCTTCTAGGAGTTTGATGGTGCCCTGTCATATATTTAAGTCTTTCAGCCATTTGGAGTTTATTTTTGTGCATGGTGTGAGGGTGTGTTCTAGTTTCATTGCTTTGCATGCAGCTGTCCAGGTTTCCCAGCAATGCTTGCTGAATAGACTTTCTTTTTCCCATTTGATGTTCTTGCCTCCCTTGTCAAAGATTCATTGACCATAGGTGTCAGGGTTTATTTCCGGGTTCTCTATTCTGTTCCATTGGTCTGTCTGTCTGTTTTGATACCAGTACCACACTGTTTTGATGACTGTGGCTTTGTAGTATTTCTTGAAGTCTGGGAGAGTTATGCCTCCTGCTTGGTTTTTGTTTCTCAGGATTGCTTTGGCGATTCTGGGTCTTTTGTGGTTCCATATAAATGTTTGGATTGTTTGTTCTAGTTCTGTGAAAAATGTCCTGGGTAATTTGATAGGGATTGTATTGAATCTGTAGATTGCTTTGGGTAGTGTGGCCATTTTTACAATATTGATTTTCCCAATCCAGGAACATGGAATATCTTTCCATTTCTTTACATCTTCTTTGATTTCTTTGATGAAAGTTTTATAGTTCTCGGCATATGGGTCCTTTACCTCCTTGGTCAGGTGTATTCCGAGGTATTTGATTTTGTGAGGTGCAATTTTAAAAGGTATCGTGTTTTTGTATTCCTTTTCTAATATTTCATTGCTGGTATACAGAAATGCAACTGACTTCTGAATGTTAATCTTATATCCTGCTACTTTGCTGAATTTATTAATCAGTTCAAGTCGTTTTGGGGTTGAGTCCTTAGGGTTTTCTATGTATAGTATCATGTCATCTGCATACAGTGACAGTTTTATCTCTTCTCTTCCTATATGGATGCCTTTTATTTCTTTGGTTTGTCTAATTGCTGTGGCTAGGACCTCCAAAACGATGTTGAAGAGCAGTGGTGAGAGTGGGCATCCCTGTCTTGTTCCAGATTTGAGTGAGAAGGCTTTCAGTTTTTCCCCATTGAGTATTATATTTGCTGTGGGTTTATCATAAATGGCTTTGATTATATTCAGGAATGTTCCCTCTATACCCACTTTGGCGAGGGTCTTGATCATGAATGGATGTTGGACTTTGTCAAATGCTTTTTCTGCGTCTATTGAGATGATCATATGATTTTTGACTTTTTTTTTGTTAATGTGGTGTGTGATGCTGATTGATTTGCGTATGTTGAACCATCCTTGTGAACCTGGGATGAACCCAACCTGGTCATGGTGTATAATTTTTTTGGTATGTTGTTGGATTCGGTTGGCTAAGATTTTGTTGAGAATTTTTGCATCTATATTCATCAATGATATTGGGCGATAGTTTTCTTTTTTGGTGGTATCTCTGTCTGGTTTTGGAATGAGGGTGATGGTGGCATCATAGAATGTCTTTGGGAGTATTCCTTCTTCTTCAACCTTTTGAAAGAGTTTAAGGAGGATGGGCACCAATTCCTCTTTATATGTTTGATAGAATTCACCTGTGAAGCCATCTGGTCCTGGACTTTTATTTGTAGGGAGTGATTTTATGACCTCTTCAATTTCATTTCTAGTGATGGGTCTGTTCAGTTGGTCTGTTTCTTCTTGATTCAGTTTTGGCAGGCTGTAAGATTCTAGAAAATTGTCCATTTCTTCCTGATTGTCAACCTTGTTGCCATATAGTTGTTCATAGTATTCTCTTATGGTTTTTTGTATTTCTGCTGTATCCGTTGTGATTTCTTCTTTTTCATTTATAATTTTGGTTATTTGGGTTCTTTCTCTCCTCTTTATAGTGAGTCTGGCCAGGGGTTTGTCAATTTTGTTTACCTTTTCAAAGAACCAGCTCTTTGTTTTATTAATTTTCTCTATTGTTTTTTGAGTCTCTATTTTATTGATTTCTTCTTTGATCTTTATAATTTCCTTCCTTCTGCTGACTTTAGGCCTTTTTTGTTCTTCTTTTTCGAATTCATTTAGGTGGAGGGTTAAGTTGTCACTTTGGGATCTTTCTTCTTTTTTGAGAAAGGCCTGTATTGCTATAAATTTCCCTCTGAGCACTGCTTTCGCAGCATCCCATAGATGTTGAGCGGTTGTGTCTTCATTATCATTTGTTTCAAGGTAGTTTTTAATTTCCTTCTTGATTTCCTCATTGACCCATTGGTTTTTTAGTAGCATGTTGTTTAGTCTCCATGCAGTAGATTTTTTTCTCTTTCCTTTTCCCATGGTTGGTTTCTAATTTCATGGCATTGTGGTCAGAGAAGATACTTGAGATAATTTCTATGCTCCTAAATTTATTGAGATTAGCTTTGTGTCCCAATATGTGGTCAATTCTTGAGAATGTTCCATGAGCATTTGAGAAGCATGTGTATTCTGCTTTTTTTGGATGTAGTGTCCTGAAGATATCAATGAAGTCTAACTTTTCTATTGTTTCCTTTAGGATCTCTGTTGCTTTATTGGTTTTCTGTCTAGAGGATCTGTCCATTGATGTGAGGGGGGTATTAAGGTCTCCTACTATGATTGTATTTTCATCAATATCTCCCTTTATGTCTGTTAATATTTGTTGTATGTATTTGGGTGCTCCTGTATTTGGGGCATATATGTTGATGATAGTAACATCCTCTCCTTGGATGGATCCCTTAATCATTAAGTAGTGTCCTTCTTTGTCTTTCTTTATGTCTTTTGCTTTAAAGTCTATTTTGTCTGATATGAGCGTTGCGACTCCTGCTTTTCTGTCATGTCTATTGGCGTGAAATATTTTTCCCTACCCTTTCACTTTCAATCTATATGTATCTTTTGTCCTAAGGTGAGTTTCTTGTAGGCAGCATATTGAAGGTTTTTGCCTTTTTATCCACTCGGTCACTCTGTGTCTTTTGATTGGGGCGTTCAGTCCATTGACATTTAAGGTGATAATTGATAGATGATTATTTATTGCCATTTGAACCTCGTGTTCCAGTTGATTCTATGGTTCTCCATTCTTCCTTTTTTTTTTTTTTTTGGTTGGATGGTCTCCTGTTATTATCTGCTTGAGTGTATTTTTTTTTCCATTTTTTGCAAATGCAATATTTGGTTTTGGCTTGTGGTTGCCCTGTTTTTAAGTATGCTAACCCCTTCCCATAATTGTGTGTTTTAGCCTGATGGTCCTGTAAGTTCAAACACTTCATTACTATATTAAAATTAAGAAGAGAAACATACAAACAAACAAAAAGGGTTATTACTTCCTAACATCCCTTGCCCACATTTTATGGTTTTGATGACTCTTTTTTATTTTTTTCTTTTTAATTTTATTTTGTTTGAGGCCTGTTCATGATTAAATCTGTATGCTGGCTTATTTGAGTGACTGCTCTCTGATTGCGGTTTCCTCAGTCCTAGTTCTTCCTCTTCTTCTTTTTTTTTCTTTTCTTTTTTCTTCCCTTTCCTTCCTTTCTTTTTGGTTTAGAGAAGCCCTTTCAATATTTCCTTTAACCTGTGTTTTGTGTTGCTGTATTCTTTAAGTTTTTGTTTGTTGGAAAAAATTTTTATTTCCCCTTCTATTTTAAATGATATTCTTGCTGGATAGAGTATTCTAGGTTGCATATTTTTTCCTTTTAGCACTTTAAATATCTCTTGCCATTCCCTCCTGGCCTGTAGTGTTTCTGTAGAGAAGTCAGCTGATATTCTTATGGGGGTTCCCTTGTAGGTAACATGGTGTTGGTGATTTTTTACAGTCTGTCCTTTATTCTACATTTTGTAGGTGGCATTTTTGTGTGCGTGTGTGCGTGAAGGAGAGCTTTCCATTTTTCTATCCTGTTCTTTGAAATATCACTGAAGACTCAAATTCTTTGTATATTCAGCATGTTGAAATTCATTATTCTTTTTGATGCTCAAATCATCCCAAATTTGGGAAGTGGAAGCCCCTCTAGGCCAGCTCTTAGATCCCATTGATATGTCCCCCCACTTTTTTTTTATGTTTTTGCTTTTTAGGGCCTCACCTGCAGCATGTGGAAGTTCCCAGGCTAGGAGCTGAATCAGAGCTATAGCTGCTGGCCTACGCCACAGCCACAGCAACGTGGGATCCTGAGCCATGGCTGCAACCTACTCCACAGCTCAAGGCAATGCCAGATCCCTAACCCACTGAGGGAGGCCAGGGATCGAACCTGCATCCTTATGGATGCTAGTCAGTTTCATTACCACTGAGCCACGACGGGAACTCCCTCAGTGTTGGTCTTGATCGCCTGGCCTGGTGGTACCATCTGCCCCCATGTGGTTTCTCTGCTCCCGAGCCTCCCAGCTTTTCACAGAGTTAGGAAGGAGGTGACTGTGCAGCCCACACATAAAGGTGTTATGTTCTGAGAGTTCTTTTGTGGCACAGTGGGTTAAGGATCTGGTGGTGTCACTTGCCATGGCTCGAGTTCGGTCCCTGGCCTGGGAACTCCCACATGCTGCAGATGCAGCCAAAAAAAAAAAAAAAAAGATGTTATGTTTTGCCTCCTTGAGAGAAGAGCGTCTTCCTAAACCAGTTGAAATTCTTCTCCGTGGGAGCTTCAGCTCTTGCCTTTGAGGGATTCATTCATGCCCTGGTCATTTAACTGTGTCAGTGTGGACTCATGGATGTTTACTTGATACGTTCAGTCTTATGCCATATGTACTCCTTTCTTTTGTTCCTCTTACTGTTCCGTCCTTGGCCCCTGGGAGCTCTTTCAGCCGGCTCCCGTGTCCTTCTGAAGCACCCCCGTCAGTGTGAAAGTTCTTTTGTTTTTGTTTTTTAGTGCTTCCTTCCTCTGAGCCTCTCCAAGCTAATCTTGCACGTTTCCTGCCGCAGTCCTCAAATCCGCCGTTTCTCTAGAGCACCCTGGTTCCTTTTACTGAGCGTGGTCTCAGAAACCAAGATCTGGGCCCCAGGAGTGCTCGGTGCTCTTGGGATGTCAGATTCTGCCTCTCGGCTGACAGAGCAAAGAAATCCCAGTGTCTGTACGCACCTGCATAGACCTGCTTGGCTGTAACTGTGTGTGTGTGTGTGTCCCCGTCTGCATGCGTGTTAGGGTCGTGGTGATGTCTTCAGCGCTCGTCTCTGACCACGTGGATCACTCCAGCCTCCTCCCCTTGCTAATCTGTAACCCCCACCCAACCGTGAGAAACCTTCCTCCCGCCGCCTGCCACCCATGTACGGACACGTGTCATGTCAGGACTGTTCACTTAGCTCCGTGGGAATCGCCTTTGTTGCCCTGAGGACCGTGCTTCTGCGCAGGTCATCTGGCCTTTAGTTTTACAGGCCCCTCCCCCCATTCTTAAAGTCACTTAGGTTAGTGCCTGTCCCTTCCATCCCCCTTCAGACAGGTGGCTTCATACATCAGTCCTACGATCAGGTTCTTTTATCGTGTTCTGAAGGCCATCTTTGGATGCCCCCAGTGTCTTCAATTTTTTCCTGAAATTTGCATACTTTAAGGCTCCCTGTCTGTGCTGTCAGGTTCTCTGGGTTTCGACAAATGCTTCATGTCTCATAGTCACCGTTACAGTGTCATGCGCGGTAGTTTCACTGCCCTAAAAAACTCCCCTGTGCTTCACCGTGTCCCCCTTCTCCTTACTGCACCCCAAGCCCTGGCAACCCCCGATCTTCTTATGCTTTCTATACCTCTGCCTTTTCAAGAATGTCATATAGTTGGAATCATACAATGCATAGCCTTTTCAGACTGGCTTCTTTCACTTAGGAATATGCATTTAAGATTAGTTCATGTATTTTCATGGCTTGGTAATGAATTTCTTTTTATTGCTGAATATGGTATCCCATTCTATGAGTGAGCTGGAGTTGATCCATTCCCCTGGTAAAGGGCACTTTGGTTGCTTCTGATTTTTGACAAGTCTGAGTGAAGCTGAAGTTATGGGGGTTTGGCTTGGTTTGATTTGGGGGCCGGAAGTGAATTCCCATTGCTGAAGGCATCTGAGCAGAAGCTGGGTGCTCACAGGTGCATGTGTGGGAGAGGAAATAGGATCACACAGAGGAGTCCTTCACAAGTTTGGAGGTGGAGCAGTTAATCCCCAGGCCCTTGACCCCACCCCACCCCGAGAACAGAGGCTGCTCCGTGGTCCCAGCCACGTCTGGTCTCCACGAGCATCTGAGCATCCTCGGATCCCCACTCTGATGTGGCTGCCCCCCAGCCCGTTTCTCACTCTGTTTGTCTCATTTCGGAAGGCTCTGCTCTGACCAACGGGGGATTAAACCTGCACAGCCCAGTGAAGAGGAAGCTGGAAACGGAGAAGGACTACGTCTTTGACAAGAGGCTCAGGTACAGCGTCCGCCAGAACGAAAGCAACTGTCGGTTTCGGGACATAGTCGTGCGGAAGGAAGAGGGGTTCACGCACATCCTGCTGTCCAGCCAGACCTCGGACAACAACGCACTGACCCCCGAGGTGAGAGGGGCGGGCCGGGAGGGCCTCCCCTGCAGTCCCCGGGGCACGGGCTTTGTCCCTGGGCCCTTGGGAGATGGCTGCCACTTGTACACGCTCCCCGCCGCAGCCCCTGTGCTCGTCACTTTACGGTCATTATCCGTCTGATCTGTACGACCAGGGACCCTATTACCCAGCTCTCAAGATGAAGACCTAGTCACCTGAGAAGTTCAGGAACCTGAGGGTGATCGCAGCATGGGTCACCATTAGCCCCCCCAAACCAAACGTCACGTCTTGGGCTTTTCCTGCTCTACTGCATTATAATCAGCGGGTGAAATCTCTTTGCTTTTGGAGGGCCCATTGTGGCTCAGCTGGTTAAGAACCAGACATAGTGTCTGTGAGGATTCGGGTTTGATTCCCTGGCCTTGCTCAGTGGGTTAAGGATCCAGCCTTGCTGTGAGCTGTGGCGTAGGTAGCAGATGTGGCTTGGATCCCGCGTTGACGTGGCTGTAGCTAGAGCTCCAGTTTGACCCCTACCCCGGGAACTTCCATATGCTGTAGATAGAGCCCTAAAAAGAAAAAAAACAAACAAACATTTCTTCGCTTTAGATGAAATTATATTCACTCAACTCACTTATGCGTTGTTTTTTTTTAAATTGACATAGAATTCACACTCCATAGATTTTACCCTTTCCAAGTGTACGGTTCGGTGGTGTGTAGTCCATCCACGACGTTGTGCCGCCATCCCCGCTTCTAATTCCAGAATGCTTCCATCACCTCACACGGAAACCCTGTGCCCGCGAAGTCAGGCCCGTCCGCCCTTCTCCTGGATCCAGATTAACCCCTATCTCCTCTCCATCCCCGGGGATTTGCCTCTTCTGGTAAATGGACCCCTTTAACACAGGACCTTCTGAGACTGGCTGCTTTCAGTCAGCATAAAGGTTCGGGGTTTGTCCACCTGGCAGCATGGCCAGTGCTTCCGTTCTTTTCCTTGTATGGGTGTGTCCCATTTTGTCCATGAGTTCTCCAGTGGACAGACACTTGGGTTGGCTCCACTGTGGGCTATCATGAATCGTACGGCTGTGAACCTACGTGTACATGTCTTTGTGTGAACATATGTTTTTGGTTTTGTTGGCTGCGTTCCCAACTCTGGAACTCCCAGGTCATAGCGTAACTCCGTATTTGACTTCTGGAGGAACCGCCCAACTCTCTTCCCCAGTGGCTGTACCACTTTATGTTCGCAGCAGTGGGATATGAAGGTCCCAATTTTTCCGTATCCTCATTAGCGCTTGTTAGTATCTGGTTTTTTTTATTATAGCCATTTTCGTGGGCGTGAGGTACTGTCTCCTTGGGGTTTGGATTTGCCTTCAGATCCTAATGACTGATGTTGGGCATCTTCTCATGTGGCCCCTGGCCCTCTGTCTGTCTTCTTCAGAGAAATGTCTTTTCAAATCCTTTGCTTATTACTAAAATTGGGTGTTTTTTTTTTTTTTAATTGCTTATTGAGTTTTAAAGCATTCTTTCTATATTCTGGATACCAGACCCTTATCAGCAGTGATCTGAAAATAGTTCCATCCTGTGCAGTCTTTTTACTTTTTAGATAGCATCCTTTGGTATACGCAATTTTTAAACTTTCAATAGAGTTCAATTTATCTTTTTCCTCTCCTACTTTTTAAAACGCTGAATCCTACTTAGGTCTTGGATGGACACAACAGGGACACGGCGGATGCTTGAGGCAGTTAGGTGGACACCGCCATTCCCAATATGGGGTGCCCAGCAGGGAGCGGTGACAAGGTTGGTTCTTTTAAGAAATTTTTATTTTTTACTCAAGTAGAGTGGATTTACAGTGTTGTGTCCATTTCTGCCATTTGGCAGGTTGACGCAGGCATGTGTACATATTCTTTTTTAAAAATAATTTTGTATTAGGGAGTTCCCGTCGTGGCGCAGTGGTTAACGAATCCGACTAGGAACCATGAGGTTGCGGGTTCGGTCCCTGCCCTTGCTCAGTGGGTTAACGATCCGGCGTTGCCGGGAGCTGTGGTGTAGGTTGCAGACGCGGCTCGGATCCCGCGTTTCTGTGGCTCTGGCGTAGGCCGGTGGCTACAGCTCCGATTCAACCCCTAGCCTGGGAACCTCCATATGCCGCGGGAGCGGCCCAAGAAATAGCAACAACAACAACAAAAAAATAATTTTGTAGTAAACCGTAGTTGATTTACACCGTCGTGAAAACATGCACCTTCTTGTTTTAAAGCATTCCCTTCCATCGCAGTCTCTCCCAGGAGGGTGGATGTGTTCCCTGCGTGAGGCAGCCAGCTGAGGAGGGTGTTGATGGGCTGTGGGAAACAGCCACCCGTGTCGTCTTCTCCCGCTGGACCGACCTGGGCGGGGCGCGAAGTGGCAAAGGACGGACGTGGCCACAGCGCCACTCGCAGCGGCTCTTCACACTTTATAGCTGCTGTTTATCCCACTGGGTCTCACCAGTACACTTCTTATTAAGATCCACTTCTTACAGATGGGCCTGGAGAACTGAACGGGCCTGGGGTCACACAGCTTCGGGAGGGGCAGGGTCCTCACAGTTTCGTGCTGGCCCTCAGCCCAGTCCTCGGCCCACTGGGGACAGTGCCCACAACCCCCTCTTCTCTGTCCCAACACTGTCCTACCCTCCAGTGTCCACTGTAGCACACATGGAGGACGAAGCACAGGAGCCGTGGGGTTTTACGGGGGACACAGTCCAGCAGCGGCCGCCCACCCAGACGGGGATGTGGGGAGGCCCCGGAAGTGGTTCTGTGTCCTTGAACCTGAAGTCACGTGTCTTACCTTCATGACTCCCATAGACTGTCATTCTTTGGGGAGATTGCGGGGGGTGATGGTCCGGAAAGAGTGTCACCCTGTGAGGGAAGAGTGGCCCAAGCCAGTGGAGTTGGTGGGGCTGCAGGTGCTCAGCTGCCCCTCTTCTGAGCATGGCGTTTTGGGGTCCCTCCCTCCTGCACCTTCCACGGAGCCAGACCGCAGCATGGGATTCAGAATCCGGGGCTGTGGTTTATCTCACAGGCCTCCCTTCACCTGTTCCTACACCAGGAGACCTTGTTGCTTTAAGCTCATCACCAGACATTCCCATGAGACTGATTCTTTTTAAGATTTTTTTCTCCTTCACTGCTTTTAAAAAGCGTGCTTGAAAGAGGCGCGGTATTTTCCTCTGATAAACCGAATCAATGGGAAGTCTCCCAGTTCGTGCCGTCTCTTTGGAGCAGCTCCGTGTATCCACTGCCGCCTCCTCGTCCGGGAATGTGGGGCATTCGCCTGATTTAAGGTCCCCAGGTTCTCACCTCCCTAGACGTGGGCTTGGTTAATTAGGCCTTTTCTTCCCCGTCGGTGTCTGTCAGTAACAGAACAGGAAGAAAACAGAGAAGCGACTATCGCTCGGGTGTTTGCAGCTCTTCCAGCACCCAGAGTGGACTGACTGTACAGCAGCTGGCTCACGGTGCCTCTGGAACCAAGAGGCGGTGTGAGTGGAGGAGCCTGGCGGGCCTGCGAGGAAGTCCTGCCTCCACCCCTGCACCTCGTCTGCTGCCTTGGGATCTCTCTGCCTCTCTGCGCGGTCTCATTTATAGGAATTAGATGGGATCGTCCCTGTGGGAGGAGAGAGAATGTCTGCAGAAGCGGCTCTCGGAGGCCCCGGCACAGAGGAGGTGTTCAGTAAATGCTGCCGTCGTGGCCGAGACGGAACAGCCGAGGTTTAATGGCCACCAGCAGACCCAACCCTGCTCGTTCATAGAGGGACTGGAAGGAGGCCACTTTCACGGTCGTAATTGAATTTCTCTCTCTAGTTGTCTGTGTGCCATTGGCTGGATTGGCCTCATGGGCAGAAATTCATACATTTACTGGGTGTATTAACTAGATTGTGAGGCTAGCAGGTGTGTTGTAATATTTCTCCTGTCCGGAATAGAGCAAAGAGCCTGGAAAATAATGAAAAGGCCCCTTAAGGAAAGAGCCAGCTAAACACATTGTCCAAAGTCTCGGCGATTAAAAGCTCAGCCACTTCCCCATTAGAAGAGGAGCCCAGGCCCTCGCTCAGATCCTGGTTTTCTTCACTGCTCCCCGCCTCAGCAGACAGCACCACCCCCGCCCCCCACAGGGGCCCCCAGCATGCAGGAGGCACCCCTCCCACCATCTTGATGATACCTGCAGAGCCACACTGGCCTCAGGCCGCTTACCTCTTAAATAGCTCCTTCCTCTGTTTCCTTGTTTCCGTGACCGTGAGAGTCCACCCTCCTCAGCTGTTTTGTCTGGACCCTCGCAGCAACCTACTGTCAGGTCTGCCCGCCTCACGTTTCCTGCCCTGGCATCCACGCTTCACAGGGCGGACAGTGTGATCTGCTGGCAGTGCAAATCCGATCAAGTCCCCCCTCTGACACATGCACGCACACGAGCGCATACACACAATCACATCCTCACATCAGCATGGCCACTTGCTTCCCCGGATGGAGAGCTCCAAGGAAGAAGGCTGGCAAAGAGGGCAGCCGGGACAGGCTGTAGTCTTCCTGTACCATCTCCTCTTGGAAGGGATGTCCCGATGCTTTGCTGTTTCCTCCTGGTTAGAAGTGAGTCGCTAGGTCCTGTGTGTGCTCAAGGGGAGGGGACTACACATGGGCCTGAGTGCTGGGCATGGGGCGTGGGGGGATATTCGCCAGCCACCTTAGGGGCTGCCTGGCGCAGGGGTTTAAATCAGCGAGGGGCAGATAAAGCAAGGATGCACACATGTTCTGCCAGGGAGTTTGCAGAAGATCAGATAAGATACTTAGGGGGGAAGTGGAGGATGC
This sequence comes from Phacochoerus africanus, assembly GCF_016906955.1. Classification (NCBI taxonomy): domain Eukaryota; kingdom Metazoa; phylum Chordata; class Mammalia; order Artiodactyla; family Suidae; genus Phacochoerus; species Phacochoerus africanus. The sequence continues at coordinate 7,552,652 of NC_062551.1, forward strand.
ATTTTGTCCGCAGTGTTTGGGACGCCTCCGTGAAGGTGATTGCAGTTGACATGGGCCCCGGGAGACTGGGCTCAGCTAGTAGAGATGAAGTAGAGAGAGGGACCCTGGTCTGCTCCCTGCTTATACCCATGTTTAATGGATGTGGTTGTCCTGGTCCAGTGCGGGGGACGAGTGTGCTTTCTCTCTCAGACACTAACTGGGAGCACTGGGCAATGAGCATGTGCAGAACAAGGGCCGTGAATCTCAGGAATGGCTGTGGGACTTCGATGGGCATCGCACACTGGCACCATTTGTTAGAGAGGCATGCCCGCGAGCCTCTGAGGGGATTGCTCGGACACAGGCTAGCAGGTGACACAGAGAGGGAGTGACACGTATGCAGTGGGTTCTGTTCAGGGAGGCGGAGGAGTGTATGATCATTTTAGAATCTTTTACCTTAAACACACCAGTCACATTATAAAATTGGTGTGGGGGGGGTGCTCCTTCTGGAACCTCAGCCGTCTGTCCAAATTGGATTATCAACATGAGCAAGGCAAAGGGAAGGTAGACTAACTAGATATGTATATTTTTAATTAACAGTGCAGCTTGTACTTTTGTTGTATGGACAAAACACACATTTACTCTCCGTTTATAAAATTCACGAAGGAGGGACCCATCTTGTTTGATGTTGTTTCTCCTAATTGACAGGTGTGCGTGACCTCGGATGGGGAGGCTCCTGGCTGAGTCACGTGTGGAATCGCAGCTCGTGTCTTTAGAGCACGGTTGTCTTTTTATTTGCCTCTTAGAGAAACAGAGTTCATATGGAGGTGAGCGTGTGTCTATTTCCGGAGGCAGATGGATGAAAGGACCCACCTGATGGTGGCCTGTTAGCTTTCCTGGCTTATTCCCTGTTAGAGTGGGAAGTGTTTCTCTCGTCCTTCTTACAGAGCTCAGAGCCGGAGATTCTTGATTCAGATTGACATCTAGGCCTTTTTTTTTTTTTTTTTAATTTAAGTCATCCTACAGCATGCAGGAGCAGAAAGAGGCGGGAGGTAGGGTGAAATTTGCATCCTGGTTCTGCCTCTTACTGGTGACCTTGAACCATTTACTTGGCTTCTCGGAGTCTTCCTTGCGGCATCTGCAGGGTTGGCATTCCATCCTCCACCTTACAGGAGTTTTGTTCGGCATAAACTGTCATGTGGAAATTAACTGATGCAATTCCTGGCACCTCTTAAGTGCTTGATAAAAGTGGGGGGTCTTTTAAAGTGTAATTTAAAAACCGCTCTCATAAAACTTCCCCGCTCTCCTGCCTATTGAATAATTAATGGCAGTCCTTTCAAAGCCCGTTCACATCCCCTCTCAGCTCCACTCAGGCAGGTGCATGCCTTGTTTGTTCTTTCCATGCATTTTCTGCATTTATTCTTCTTAGTTCCCTAACTGCCGTTGGACTGAGTGACTGAGCTTGCGTTATTTTACCCCTCATCTCTCCATTGTAATTTGTGTCGTTTTTAAGAGGTTTTCCTTAAGTTACGTACTCGCAGGGAAGCCTCGGTGTCATCCTGACCTCTGCACCCCTCCCAGACTCATAGCCTCGGCCATGCCCTAACCCGAGTCACCTTCCCCCACGTTATTGCCCAGGACCACCTTGGGCAGCCCCCACCCTGCACTGGCCACTGTCGGTATGAGGTTCATTATAGCCAATTCTTTTTTTTAATCTTTTATTTTTATTTTATGGTTGCATCCACAGCACGTGGAAGATCCTAGGCCAGGGACTGAATCTAAGCCTCAACTTTGACCTACGCCATGGCTTTGGCAACGCCAGATCCTTTAACCCACTGCACCAGATTGAACCCACACATCTGAGGTGATCTGAGCCCATGCAATTGGCTTCTTAACCCACTGCCCCACAGCAGGAACTCCTGTAATAGTCAATTCTTACACTGATTTATTCATACCCTCCCCACTTTCTTTGCTGGCTGCACTTCCTTGCAGGTCAGTTCTGCTCTCTGAACATGCTTTTCTTCTTCTTGAAGTGCATCCTTTCTTGGTTGTTGGAGTGAGGGCCTCCAGGGGCTGAACATTCTCCTACTGAAAAGGCCTAATCTTTACCCCTGCCTTTGAGTGGAGGTTTAACTGGACACAGAATTTTTGCCTTGTGGTTATTTTCCTCGGTGCCTTGAAAATCTTACGGGTTGGCTAGCAAAGCCCACTTGCCATGTGCCACCAACGAGCCGTGTGAGCATCTTAGTTGAGATAAGAGTAAGCAAGGATGTACTTAAACCAGCCCGGTGATGGCTGACATAGCTCACCTGGGCTGTGCATGGAAGGATCTTCCCACACCTCGAAAAGGCCAAAGCGAGCAAGTGCTGGAAGAAGATTTGCAGGGAGTCACCAGGGATTACACGGCTCCACGCCAGGCTTCCGAGTCTGCAGCCAGTGACCTGGCTGGCATCTCCTTAGGGCCCAGTGCTGCCTGGGGGATGGCGCGGGAAGCCTGGTCTGGTGCTTGGTCTGGGCTTGGCTTGTGTTCGGGGGAGGCTCCCCGCACAGGCAGAGCCGATGGTCTCACCTCTGCGCCCAGGGCAGGCGTAGGTCTGAAGGCCCAGGCGTACAGATGGACGCTCCCCACCCCCGCAAATCCTTCTCCGCCCGCAGATCATGAAGGAAGTGCGGCGTGCGCTCTGCAACGCGGCCACAGATGACAGCAAACTGCTGCTTCTCAGCGCGGTGGGCAGCGTCTTCTGCAGCGGCCTGGATTATTCCTACCTGATCGGCCGGTTGTCCAGCGACCGGAGAAAGGAAAGCACCCGGATTGCGGAGGCCATCAGGTGAGCTCTGCTCCTGCTTGGCCCCTGGGGGACCTGCTTGGGGCTGCTGGGTTCAGCACATAAAAACACAGGCTGCTCTGTCAAATTTGAATTTCAAATGATGCATTTTTAAAGCATAAGTATATCCCATCCCATGCAGTATTTGGGATATACTCATACTAAAAAATTATTTGATGTTTACTTGAAATTCAGATTTTAATTGGGCCGCCAGTATTTCCTGCCAGTATCAGGGATAGCTTTCTTCTCTAGGTTGTGTCCCACTTTATCCTTTTGATCAAAAAGAGATTTTATTTCCTCAGGTTAAGCCCAGCACCTGGTAGTGCCCAGGTATGATACACAGCGCTCCCGCCCTCTGCCTGCTGGTGAAGTCTTTGCCTTTCTGGGCGTCTCTGCCTCCTGGAGCTGACCAGGCTCAGCCCTGTGAGGAGGATGGACCTGGGCAGCTGTCCATCTGCAGCCGCAGGAGGGTGGGGAGTGTTTCCCCATCTCTTGTTGTCTTGGGGGCAAAAGCTGGGATCCTGGGAATGACACCCAGTCCCAAAGATCAGCAGCTCCTTTGGGACCCCGAAGGGTAGTTATTTCCCCATTCTTTACAGATTTGTCAAAACTGCGGGAGCGTCACTTCCAGACAGGGCTGTCGCCGGCCCTGTGCCCTGGGAAGAGCCCACTTGCTGCTGCACCTTGCAGGGTCCTCGGACACGTCACGGTTCAGTGATGCTGCCTGGTTTCTTAAGAAGAAACATGCAGCCTCGTGGCGCCTCCAGCTACGGGTTGGGGATTTTCTGGGGCCTCACTGCGTGGTGGCAGTGTCACCTGGAGGCCAGGCCCCACAGGGGCTGCGAGACCTCCTGGGGACGCAGTCTCAAGAGGTGACGCAGAGACACCCGCACATGTGGGTTCCCGAGACCGTCTTCAGGGGAAGCAGGCCCGGAGCCTCTGCCCTAAAACAGCTGTCACCTCCTGTGGCAGAGTGCTTGCCTGCAGAGACGGGGAGAGCCCGAAGGCCGGTCTCAGAACAGGTGTCATGGTTTCACACGGCTCTCAGGCTCCCTGGGTGCAAACAGGACAGCCCAGCCTTGTCCACGGCAGGTTGTTCTTGGCTTTGACTCAGCTGTGTCTTTTCGCGGCTGCCCTGTCACACAGTGGGGGGAGCAGCAGGGTCTCCAGCAGGCGTCCCTGCTCATTTATGGGACCCTCAGAGGTGGCCCGAGGAAAGCCGTGGCTGTGGCCTTCCTCTGCTTTCCGAGTGTCAGCAGAGCTGGAGTCCGCATCAGGGGCAGAGGCTGAACGCACTGGCTCATCTCTGGAGGCACGCGCGGTCCGGGGCGCTCTCAGCAGGCAGGAGAGCTGCTTGCACGTGGACCAGAGGGAGAGATGACAGAGGGGCTTCCTCCCAGGGCTTCACAGGAGGTGGACGTGCCTAGTTCATGGGCTGTGGGGACCCAGGGAGAGGGCATGAGGATGTCACCAGTTCGCAGCTCAGGCAGCTTTTCCTGAGCCCACCTGCTCTGCTCGCCCACCCCTGGGAGGTTCGGGGTTAGTGACGAGGAGGCGAGGGAGCCCGTCTTGGTTTTCGGGTTCCCTGGGTGGTTGTAATGCGGGAACAGGATCGAGAACCCCCGCTCCTGGCTGCCCAAGAGGCTTCTGCACGTCGACTGAGCGCACCAGAAGTTTTAGAAACGAAAAGCAGAGAGGCCTGTCCCGGAGAATGTTCCGCAGGGGTCCCGAGAAGCCTTGTGCGTGAGGGGCGCCGTCGGCACACGAGTTCTGTCCCCGCTCCTGCGGAGTCTCCAGGCACGTTGACGTGTCCACAGTCTGAGAAGTCCCTCGGAGAGCACCTGGTTCAGAACCCAGCGCGGCTGAGATGTATTTGGCCAGAGAACCTTACAACCTGCCGGCGTCCTTTGCGGGTCTCCTGGGACAGACAGGCTCTCGGCCGGGCCGACCTCCAGGACGGCCATCCTCAGAGTTTCCTAAAGAAAACTGCAGCCGACACTGCAGATGCGCTCTGAGTGAACCAGCAGATGTGAGAAGAGCGCGGATGACTCATTCCGCACAAGTCTCTCTCCAGGACCAGCAGAGCCGTCTGTCCCATCCCGGGAGAGAGGCTGCCCTCACCTGAACTCCCCCTCCGGGGATGCTGGGGCCTGCTGGCGGGGAGCGAGGACCAAGAGTAACCCGATAATCCACGTGAAACGCTCAGACGGTTCCTGGCTTCTCATGAGCCCTGAAAGAGAATAAGCGTAAAGAATTGTTTTCGTTGTTGCTACTGTGACTTCCAACCATGAGTTCTAGCTAAGCCTGGGTCTGACTGTGGAGTCGGCCTCTGGAGCAGCCTCTTGCCCCCTTGGAGCCTTGGTGCTCAGAGGCCCCGTCCCAGCTGCCTTGGCTCTGATCTGTGATGGTGGGAAGGGTGCACCCCTTGGCTCCAGGGGAAGGGAATGGGTGGCAGGGTCACAGCTGCCAGCTGCGCCAGGGGAAACCCAAACAGCCCCGTGTGCAAAGTTTTGCTCTGTCTCCTTTCGGCCAGGAGTGCAGATCGCAAACCACTGAGCACAGAATGCAAGCTGCCTCCACGCTTCCTGGCAGAGGTGCTGACTGTGGTAATAGTGGCAGCAGCAGGCTTCCTCCATGCCAGGCACTGTGCTGGTGCCCTGGGGAGGCGGTCACACTTAACTCTGTTGGGACTCACCGCGGGCTTTCCCATTTTACAGGAAGCAGAATGAGGCTCCAGAGACAGAACCCCTTGTCGAAGTCCTCCCCACGAGTTAGGGTCAGTGTTGAGGCTTGACCCCCACAGTCCTTTAGCCCCCAAAGCTTCCCACTCCTTCTGCCCCATCAGACCAGACTAGCAGCTCCAGGCGACAGAAGCCAGGGCTCAGGCTGAGTGGAGGAGGCGCCTGTGGAGGGCTGGTGTCAGCGCGAGGGACTTTGACGGGGGCGGCGGCGGAGGGGAGGACGGAGAGCCACCTCCCCAGCGCAGCCCCACCACCCAGACCAGGATCAGATATCTGAGCGGCAGTGCTGAAATGCAATATCCTGTTTGTTGTCTGGCTTCCCCGTCCAGTGGGCCGTGGCGATAGAAATCTGCTGTTGAGGTGAGAGCACAAGGATGGGGAGAGTGGCGGGTGCGTCCCATTTTCCCATCAAGGAAATGAGCTCGTGGGGCTGCTGCACCAAGACGGGAGGTTGGGGGCGGGGGGGGCGGAGCTGAGCACCCTTGGCCCCGTCGCCCTCTCACGGGTCTTGGTGCCCCTGCACAGAGCTCAGGCTGGAACGTCTCTGGGGTCTGGAAGGGGAAGCTTCCGCGAAGTCACAAGGACAGTTGTGTGAGTGGAGAAGCTGAGCGCAGAAGACTGTCTGCGGGGCCCACACGAGATCTGCAGCAGGGAGGCCTCTTGGTGGGATTAGCCCTCTTTCTTGAGAATGTTCAGCAGAGGCCAGATGATGCCTCCTTGGGAGGCTGGGGAGGGGATTCTGCGCCTTTGGCTCGATGGCTCTTAAAGTCCTTCCCAACTCTGAGGTCCATGATCCTGGAATGGTGTGAGGGGGGTTAGGAATGGGACATCTATCCAAAAGCACCCAAACCCTGTGGTTCCAAGGACCCTGCAAAGAAGCCTCACATCCCGTGTAGACTCCACATTGCATTTGGTAAAAAGCATTTGTTAAAACCAGCGATGGCAGCCATGACGTCAGGAAGTCAGGCCGGGAAATGGGCTGTTGGAAAGCCAGTGATGCCAGCCAGGTCTCCCTCTGTGTAGCTTTGTCCTCCTCGGGTCAGCTTCAGTGGGGCAGCAAGGGCCGAGGTAACTCTGTGACCCACTGACAAAGCGTCATGGGGAACTCAGAAGAAGCGATGCCTCCAGCCTGGGCTTGTACTGTCATGATGGCTTATAGCCCCTAAGATTCCTCCCATCCCAGTCGAGTATTAAGTAGTTTGCTGCCACTTCAGTCTAATCCCAGGATATCACTCATACCCAGATCTTTTGATAAGAATTCGGAGGGAGTAGTATCAATGGAGAAGGGTTAGGTTCCCACTGTGGCTCAGCAGGTTACAACCTGACATAGTGTCTTTCAGGATGTGGGTTCGATCCCTTGCCCCACTCAGCAGGTTAAGGATCTGGTGTTACCATGAGCTGCAACGTAGTTCACAGATGCAGCTTGGATCCCACATTGCCTTGGCTGTGAGGTAGGCTGGCAGCTGCAGCTCTGATTGGACCCTAGCCTGGGAACTTCCATATGCTGTAGAGGTGGCCATTAAAAGGGGGGGGGGGCACAGTAAATCAGCCCGACATTTGTATTAGTTATATATTAGCAGCTGTGACAAATGAGCCCCAGTAGTTGTGATAGAAATGTACTTCTTGCATCGATGAACCTAAAACAGCTATCACTGATCACACGGCCCTCCTCCACGCGGTGACTCAGGAACTGCAAGGCTCACCAGACGTCTCCCGAGTTTGCCAAGCTTGTCAAGACGAGAGGGCTCAGAGGGCTGTGTGGTGGGAGCTCGCCTTGCACCAGGCCTGGAAGCGGGTATGGGGTTTCCACTGACTCCCCACTGGCCAGCACTTGGTCACATGGCCACGGCCACCTGCGAGGGCGGCTGGGAATGTGTTCCAGCCAATGCCTCAGGGAGAGGAGGGACGGGAAAACAGGTCTGGTGAAGAGCTGGCGTATCCCTGCTGCACATCTGCGATCTTTGCTGTCGTTCTGGGAGATTGTTTACTGAGTGTTAACTCCAGGATGGAGAGCAAGCAGTGCCCAAGGCAGAGCCGTGTGTTTCCTGAAGGAGGGGAAGGGGGAGGAGAATTCAAATAAGCCGGCAAATAATTAGGAGAATTGCAGACTGCTCACAGTGTTTTCCAGGAATTCTCAGGAGGCCCTGCAGCTCGTGCACAGTGAGCGGGGGTGAGAGAGTCAGGAGAGGAGTGTGGAGAGGGGAGCAGAGGCAGACTGAGGTCATGCTCGGGAGTTTGGGTCTTCTTCTTGTGAGTTCTCCTTCGTTTCTGATCTTCACCTGAGAATAATGAGGAACGCAGGCTTTATCAGACCCCCTGGATCTTTCCTCCATGTCCAGCCGAGTATTACATTTTTATAGACCTTATATAGCAGCAAGGAGAAAGGTGAAAAGCATTGTAAGGCAAAGGAAGTAGAGATGCACGCTGGCACCTTGCTCAGCGCAGCAGGGCAGAGAATACCGTGTTGCCCCATTGGAAGCCATGGCTGCAGGTGCCTCCTGCCTCCAGGGGAGCCCAGCATCCTACCCCAGTTTTGGTCAAAGCCACCCAAACACACAGACCCTCATCAGCATTCCAGCACCACCCTTGCTGAGTCTGGCCTCCCTTTAGGTACGTCAGAATCCGAGAACCCTAGAACCAAAGGGAAGAGAAAGATGGTCCATCCCCACCCGCGCTCCCATCCGAAGCTTCAGTTCCCTGTCCAGCATGACCCGGGGGGGGGGTCATCGGACTGACCACCTCCAGGAGGGAGGTGCTCCTCCTCCCCAGGCCACCGCCACGCCCTCCACCTCCAGCCAGTGCCCTTCCAGCGTTTCTTCTCTCCTTGAGTTCAAACACGCCTCCTTGGAACGCCCTCCTCGGGCTTCTGTCCCGAACCTTAGCCTTCACCTTGCCTCCCCTGAGGATGTTTACACTGTGTCCATATCTAGGGGGTAGAAGGACGTGGTAACCAGGTTCCAGGCTGAGACGGTGGACAGCATGACCTAGGACCCCTTGGGAAAACGAGGACGTGCGGGCGCCCCTCACGTTTCCCTCTGAAAATCTGGCACCAGCCACTGGGTGGGCTACACCCACATCTCTGGGCCCCGAGTCTGGGAGAATGGGACCCCCGGCGGACACCTGCTCCCCTGATGACCTGTGGGTGTTTCTCAGCACCTGGGGAAGCTCATTTCTGCCTTAGCAGAATCAAGGGTGTCCCTGGGGCTCGGCTGGCCTGTCACCTGCTAAAGAGGGTCTTCTCTCTCCCCCAGGGACTTCGTGAAGGCCTTTATCCAGTTCAAGAAGCCCATCGTGGTGGCGATCAATGGGCCGGCGCTGGGCCTGGGCGCCTCCATCCTGCCCCTGTGCGACATTGTGTGGGCCAGCGAGAAGGCCTGGTTCCAGACCCCCTACGCCACCATCCGCCTGACGCCCGCCGGCTGCTCCTCCTACACCTTCCCCCAGATCCTGGGCGTGGCGCTGGTAAGCTCCTGTCTCGGCGCCTGTCCCTCCGCGCCCTCATGACACCCCTCCTCTGTCCTGGGTTCAGGATCCGGCCCTTCATGCAGGTGGAGTCCCAGGCTGCTCCCAGCCTGTGTGCGTGTGGGTGGGCAGCTCCCTTTGCCTCCCCAGAGCTGCTGCCAGCTGGGATCTACACAGCAGGGCCAACAGGTGGATAGCACGGCCGTTCGGATTCAGGAGCTCAGGCTGCTTCGGGCAGCTCACAGTCTCAGCAGTGGCAGGAAAACAGGGCCGGCAGGGGGCCCAGGAAGCAGGCACGTTCCCTTTTGATCTCAGCCACAGTGCTTCGCCAGGTTCCCAGTTCCCTCATGGTCACAAGGTGTTCACATTGTAAGGGCTTATCTTTCTCTTATCCCAAACGTTTCTGAAACTCCAAGAATGCTGATGGGGACGTGTTCCTGCTGACTGCATCCTCTTTGGCTCCTTCTGCTCGGTTCCTTCCTCGCGTTTTCCCTCCCTGAGTCGGTGTTTCTAAATACCTGCAGTGATGAGTGTTTGTCCTCACACCGCCAACCACTGCGTCCATTGACCTGCTGCTGACGTGATACGTTTCTCTCCTCTGCTGTAAGATTGTCCTTTGGGTCATCGTGACCCACCGGGGACACAGCACAGGGGAAGCACCTGCATAGACCCGCAGGCCGGGAGAGCCTGGCATCTCCGCCTCCATCCAAGAGCGGCTAAGCATGTCGGGAAGGGCAGGACAGGGGAGGCAGATGGACAGCAGTTGGGGAAAGGGGTGGGGATTCGTCCTGAAGCGGGGAGGACCCCCATCCCTCCCTCATTATCACTGGGAGAGTCCCTTGCTGGTAAGCGTCAGTGGGTGATGGCACAGGGCTTTCTCTGCCTGGGACCCCATCCACTCACCTCCTCCCAGAACACGTACCACAGCTGCACACTTCAAGGTCAAGGGAAATCCTTTGGGGAGTGGGGAACAGCGCACACCACAGACGGCAGCTGGGCGATGCCTCTGCACAGCTCTGGACCGCTGGGTGGGATGCGTCCCTCTGCATTGGGATTCTGCTATTACTCAGGACCTTTTTTGGCTGCCGAGATGGAAAGTAACTTGCCTAAGGGGTGGGGGTGGGGGAGGAAGTGAATGATTGCAGTAACTGGCAGGTCCAGGGGTGGAGCTGCCTCTGGGAGTGCTGGGCGCAGGAGTCCAGGTGCCGTCAGTGTTCTCTGTGCCCAGTCATTGCGGCCCTGCATCTCCCCGGATCAGTGGGCGGGCCTGGGCTCAGTGGCTTGAGCTTGCTGCCGGAGAGGGAGGAAGATTGTACCCCGTCCTCTTCTGCTGGGAGACCTCACACAGAGCTTTGCCGTCCTGCGTGGCTCCTCTGCTCATCCCTAGAAAGGTCATCACAGCTGGGGTTTCAGTACTGAACTGCACCCCCCTGAGACACGTGTCCCCTCCTGCAGGCTGCCGCCAGCCGGGGGAGGGGCATTGGGCAGACGGAGCCCTGTAGGTACATGGCTTCTTTGGGTAGTTTAATGAGAGCTGTGGGCCCTCTGCTCAGACAGGTGCCCACAGACGCACGTGTTTGCCCGTTTGCATGTGGTTCCCCAAGCAGCTCTCACTGCACCCCCCCCCACCGCCCCGTTGGGGATCCTGCCTCCGAGAGCTGGGACCCTCTCTCACAGGCAGCGGGCTGGCTCAGGGCCACAGAGGCACCTCGGCCCTCAGCCTGCGCCTGCCTTTGCTTTTCCAGGCCAACGAGATGCTCTTCTGCGGGCGGAAGCTCACCGCCCAGGAGGCGTGCAGCAGAGGACTGGTGTCGCAGGTCTTCTGGCCGACCACGTTCAGCCAGGAGGTCATGCTGCGGGTGAAGGAGATGGCCTCGTGCAGCGCGGTGGTGAGTTCCCGCGTCTTCGCGAGCGGCGCTTGCGGTAGAGGCATCGTGCAGACACAGCGACCGCGCCGGGAGGGGGGAGCTGAGCGGCCCAAGGTCACGCAGGGAGTAGGTGCAGGGCCCCGTGAGACGCCTGGGCACCCAGAGCTTAGGTCCAGGGGGAGGATCAGTGGTGGCAGACACTCCCCATCCGCTCCCGCGAAAAGCTCACAGCAGAGACTTCTACCCTGGGCTGCAAGTGTGGCCTTAAGAGCCAGTCCTACGCTCACATGAAAACACAGATCATCAGTGGCTTTCCAAGGAGTGAGAGGCGGAGGTGCCTGAGGACAGAGGGTGTTTAACCAGCCAAGAGGAGAAGCCGCGGCTCTCCCGTCCTGGTATCTCAGCTCTCCCGCCAGCCCCGCACTCGGCACATTTCAGCATCTCTGGTCCACTCTGAAGACACACTAAGAAACAGATAGGTTAGTGACCCCTCCCTCCAGAGGCGCCGGGTTTTCATTGTCGATTGTGTCTCTTACGAGCCGATCTGAGCGCTGTGGGGCTCTCCTGTCCAAGATCGAGAAAGGGCCAGGCCCGGAAATGAGGAAGGCGCTTTGGAAGTGGAAGGTCTAGGACACTTGCTGTGCTTCAGCCTCCTGGGGGTGCAGGAGGCAGCCCTGTGACCACCTCTTCTTTCTCCCCGCCTCCCTACCACGAGCCCCACCCCCGTCGCACCTCTCCTGACCCTCCCAGCCAGCCTTTCCTGGGCTCCTGCTTCGGGTCAGCTCTGCCTCCAGGAAGTCTCATGGTCCCAGTGACAGTGACAGGGTGGGGTGGCCCTCCTGGTTGGTGACCATCTATTATGGGCCAAGCACTCCGCTCATCTCTTTTTGTTTGTTTGTTTGTTCGTTTTATTAGGAACGCCCTGCAGCACATGGAGGTTTCCAGGCTAGGGGTCGAGTCAGCGCTGTAGCTGCCAGCCTACGCCAGAGCCACAGGAATGTGGGATCCGAGCCGCCTCTGTGACCTACACCACAGCTCGACCCCACTGAGCGAGGCTAGGGATCGAACCTGCTTAGCCACGCGGGAACTCCTGCTTATCTCTTTGTATGGATTCTCCTTTCATCTTCCTGATACTGCAGAGACCAGCTAGCTGGTCCACCCTGCCTGGGACGCTTGTCCCAGGAAACCCCATGGGCCTGGGCAGCTGCATAGACAGGCGGGTTGATGTCAGCAGAGGAAACTGCGTGATGAGGGTGCACACGTGGGAAATGCCACACAGCGTGTGGGCAGCAGCTCCTGGTGGCGTGAGTGGGTGCGCAGGGCATTTGAGGGATAATGAGACTGAAGAGGCAGGAAGGAGAAAGGCCCCAAGGTCTGCTGAGGAGTTTGGTTATTGGGCAGTGGAAGTGCTTGCCTGAGTTAGTGCTCTCCTTCCACAGTTAGGAATCCAGAGCTTTGGGGTCATTCTCCTGAGACAGGCCTCCACCCCGCAGCCCCTGGGGAGTGGTATGTTCTTTGGAGAAATTCTCTGGAGGAAAGAGGCAGCCTCGGTCTGGAGCCCTTCCCGCCCCCCCATCAGCCTCCAGCCCGGGTTGGGGAGCGAGATGACCACACTTGGCATGAGCAGGGGGCCCTTGTCTTGCTTTGTGAGACTGTGAACCTGATGTCTGCGGAGGACGGCGAGGCCAGTGGGAGGCTGCCCGGATGCCCCCCTTCCGGCTGTGCCTCGGCCAGGCCAAGGCGGCGGGGTGGCCGGTCCACATCAGCCTGGTGTTGGCAGGAGCTCTGGGCCTCTCCACTTCCCTGAGCTCAGGTCCTCCATCTCTAATGCGGTGACGAAAATACCACTTCTCTGTGGAGTCAACATGAGGAGGGACTGAAAGAATGCGGGAAAAGTTCCTATCACAGAGCATCTTGGTTAATGGTGGCTGGAGAGGCGTCCTTATTCTTACTCCTGTGATTGCTACAATTGCTGGTATTCAGGACTATGGTTATTGCCATTGTAGCTACTGTATCGCTAATATTACAGCTTACAGCTGGCGTCGCTAGTGTCGCACTCTAGTACCTTTACTACCGCTGGCGTTATTATTATTGCTCCCCTAACACTACGGTATTATTACTGTTGTTACTATTATTGCTATCACTCACGTTACTGTTACCGTGACTGTTAGACTAGGATATTACTATTGTTGTTACCATCATTACTCACTCGTACAGTGACTGCTACTTGTAGTACTACTTCTCTTCCTACTACGCCTGGACAAGGGGCGTTGCTGTGGGTGGGGTCCTGTGGATACTTTGACAACCACGCGTTCATTTCATCGTCTTGTTCCGTGACGTCACCCATCCTTGAATTAAGTAGCCTAGAGAGGAGAAAGCAGGATTTCCCAAACCTTTTCACGACATCCATAGGAAGTGACCCTGAGTGAGTGTCACCCTTGGATAGAAGACCAAACCCTTGCAGTCGGGGAGATGCAGTCCCACTCAGCCATCCCGGGGACCAAGGGCTCAACCTCCCGGCACACCGCGGCTCCATTTCTGGCATCTAGCGGGGCACGGGCCTGGGGAGCCCCCGACTGCAAGAGGCAGCCTCCCCCGGTTCCGGACATCGGGAGGGTCCCTAGGCCAAGCGCGGCCTTTGGGAGCAGAGCCCCTGGCGCCTGGCTGACGAGGCTTGTGCATTTCCCTCCAGGTGCTGGAGGAGTCGAAATGCCTGGTCCGGAGCTTCCTGAAGTCAGTGCTGGAAGATGTGAACGAGAAAGAATGCCTCATGCTCAAGCAGCTCTGGAGCTCCTCCAAAGGCCTGGATTCCCTGTTCAGCTACCTGCAGGACAAAATCTACCAAGTCTGAGGGCCTCGGCTCACCTGCCCCAGTGCTCCGGGGCACCCACTTCCAGCTCTGCCCTGTGCTTCAGAAATCAGAGCACAGCGTATGCCTGGCCAAGGAGTCTGTCAAGGTGTCTCTCTATACCTAGGGTTGTGTCCATTTCCTCGCGTCCTTTGGTTGCTCCTCATTGGTTTGGTTTTGTGTAACGATGGGAAACGCAGCACACTTGGCCTCCCCCGTGTCCCCCCACCCCCACCCCGCACCTGGCTGGAGAGCTATCGAGGGCTATCTCTTCCCAGGCCTCTGCCAGGCACCCTTGTCCTGCCCCCACTTGCTGAAATGCACCATCCTGGTCCAGGAAGGGGAAGACCAGTCTCCCCATCCTCGTGACTCAGGCTGTGTCTACACAGTGCCTCTGCTTTGGAGACTAGGCTGCCGTGGCTCTCTGGTTCCGTGCAGACCCAGTGACAGGGGACGAGCCATTGGAGGGGGTTCCCAGCCCAAAGAGCAGAACGATTGTGTAGAGCCAGCCTCGGTCTCTTCTCTGATGCAAATCTGTGTGACTTTTAGGGCTTGGTCTTAAAACCCAATTGAGTGATTTACAAACCCAGATATTGTACATTTAGGGGCGTTTTGTTAAAGATATATTTTTAAAACAATGTAAGTGGAAATTCTGATAATTTATGTGTATTATATGTAAAGCTAGTTTTGCAAAAACATGAACTGCTAGGAAAATGTGTTTTTTCTTTTCCTTTAATCGGACTTATTTAATTTATTTATTTTTGTTGCTATCTTATGATATCTGTTGTTCACACAGATACTCTTTTCATACTGCCCTGGACCAAATCCCGTGCAAGGTTCATGCCGTTTGGTGCATTCTAGCAATGAGCCACGTAGGAGTCAGACTCAGAGAGAGATGGAAGTGGAAGGGCGGATACAGCTGAAAGGAGCAGCTCGGAGCCAGGTTCTCTACACGGACAATGGCTCTGGGACTGCTGAATGCTTGTTCTTAGGAGAAATCGTGGAAGGGGTTTCTCTTCGCGCTGCTGCTTTAAGGAGACAAAGGGGCCTCCAGCCTGAGTGGTACTGAGACACACCCCGGCCCTAACTGTGTGAAAAGGTGGGGACCGGGCCCCCCTGGGGATCGCATTTGTGGAAGAAGGCTTTTTCCTTCGGGCAGATGGCTGTGCTTGGGTTTCAGAGCCCCCTTCTTCCGTGGGGGCGGGTGGGGATGTCGGGGCCTCCCAGGGAGACGGGGAGGTGACCCCCCTCTGCTGAGCTGTCCGCAGAAGGTCCGAATCTGTGTTCCTCCAGAGGCCCACATACTCCATCTGTTTCTCAGGTTGTTTACTCCCATCCAGGAGCAGTACCTGGGGGTGAGGTCTCCATGGGCCACCTGGGGACCCCAGCATCTCTATTCAGACCAGCGGCCCAACATCCCTGGATGGGCTGCGGGGAAGGAGGGCCTTGGGTCTGGGTTCGGGGTTTTGGTTTTGGTTGGCGAGAAGGTAAACATCACGGTCAGAGCAGAGAGGCGACAGGACCACGTTCCTCTGTCTGAGGCTTGACCCTGTTAAGGGTCAAGCACCAGAGAAAGTTCGAGTCTCAGAGGGCGGGATGTTCCCACCACAGCCCTCGAGTGGCGTCCGAGTGCTCGCCCGTCTCCCCTTCCCTCTGTTGGTCGCCAGCCCCTCTGGACCTTTCTTTGGAGAAACGTGAGTGGAGCAGTGAGAGTCCGGCCCGGCTGGGGGGCTGGGCAAAGGGAGGTCGTTGCTGCCATTCTCCCCTCTCTGGTCCTTTTCCTGCTGTTCAGGGCACCGGGCCAGGCTTCATGGCGCTGAGCTTTGTGTTGACCTTAGAGCCGGAGACACGGGCCTTTGCACAGGGCACCTGACCTTCCCCGGGACTCTGCCTCCTCCACACAGCCTCGGTTCCCTCTGTAGAGACAGCAGCCTCCCCCCAGCTGAGTCTGCCCGTGACCTCACGAGGCTCGGGGGAGAGGACGTGCCTCGCTTTCTTCTCCCAGGCTGGGTGTCCTCCCTTTGGTCCCTCTGGGGTCCCATGGGAACCACAGGCCTAGACCATAGGGAGTCCCTCTAGGGGAATGCCAGCTTTTGCCCAGATGCCTCTTGTCACATCTCACCTTGAGTTTGTCTCTTCCTTCAAGAAAGCCAGTGTGTGTTCTGCCAACCCTGGACAACCTCAGTCTTGGCAGGTCGTTGCTCAGCCATCACCAGGCCCCCTAAAGAAAGAGCACCCCCTTTCTGTTTACCTTTCAGGGGCAGCCACGCTCCGCATTAGGATTCTCCTTGGCGATGGAAGAGGATGTTTGGACATTGCTTTCGCTCAGGGCCCGTCTTTGTTCCCTGCTGAAAACAAAAAGCAGAAGTGCTTTAGCTTTGGACTAAAGCCTAGCTCTGGATCATCCCGTCCAAACTTCTAAACACCTCAAGGATCTCTGATGAGAAGGTAGGACTGTGACACCCTCCCTGAGGCCGCATACCCGTTGTTAATGTGCGGGTTTCTCGTGTACCGGGAGGTGTTGTGCAAGACAGTCTGTGCTTCGGTTCTTTGCCTTCAGTCCATTTAAGACGGGTGTTCCAGTCCTTTGGGCAAAAGCCGCTGGCCTCTGTTGGCTACAGGGTAGGCGAAACCACTGGGTTTCCACTTTCCGGATAGTTGCTTTGATAACGTGCAGGTGAGATCCAGGTGACTCGTAGCCCGTCGACCTGGGTTGGAATTGGCCAGACCTGTGGCTGTGTCAGGGTTTATCCTCAAAGCTTCCTCGAGGCAGCGCCCAGGCGTTCAGTTGTCTTCTACCCCAGCACCCTCTCTCCCCACCTGGCATCCTTCCCCCCTCTCTCTGTTGTGCTCTGCCCGCTCCCCATCCCATCTGTCTCATCCTGGGGCCCGGGAGGTCTCCGAGCAGTGGTACTTGGTCTCGCCGACCCTGTCCCGGAACTGCCTTTGGGGATGGAAGCACAGCTCTGGTGGGAAGTTGAGGGTTCTTCTTTGGTCAGGGAGCCTTCTGGGCATTCCACTCCTTGCCGTCCTGTTAGCCACACGTCAGGACTCTTGCATCCTTTCTGCTCCACATGCTGGTGGTTAGCGTGGTGGTCTTGCAGGAGAACCATTTGCGTTAGCAGCCCCGTTCCACGGGGGCTTGTTGGAGAACTTTCTAAGGTGGTCAGAGCTCCTCGCCATTGGGAAGCCTCAGCCTGGCGCCGACGTTACCCCCATGTCCCTTCCTGCTTTGAAATGATGCCTGTGGGTGAAAACCATCCCCAGCCACCCTCTAGGAATGAAATTGGATACCTCTGAGAAGGTCGCAGAGAATTGATTTGAACTGTTCTTCCTCTTTGCTCCAAGTTAACCTAGGAAAGGGTCTCTCTGAAGTGTGATAATACGTTTTTCCCACGTGACGTTTAGTCTGAAGATGGAGAAGTATCATCACAGTAGACTCTGACCAATGCAACTGTTATCTCCAGATAATCCACATTTTAAAATAGCCTTGACTAGATGCTGAATTGTATTTCCCATTATTAATTGTCGGCTTAAAAACTTTTGTAAACTTTTCTTAATTTGACGTTCAGTCATACCCATGTAATTTTCCACTTCGATTTCTGTGGACATATTTTTCTTTTCACCAAGAGAAACAAAGAGATGCATCTTCACATCTTCCTCCGTGAATATTCAAAAGGCGGAATTGCTTCTCTTTCGTGTCTCTGTGTTCAGATACGTAGCTCTGTTGTATATATTAGTTTAGACATTCTCACTAATCTACACAGTATTTAAGACTCTAAATGAGATTTCTTAAGTATTTTATTTTATTCTCTATAAATGGTTTTGTATAATCTTGAAAAATCTACACTTTGCCTTTGTAGATATTTAAGGGAAACCATTTGGGGGTTGTCTTGCATGTATATTTTTGTTGTAGAGAAGTGTTGCTTAGTTATTTCTGCAAATTTTGGTTGAAATGCTTACCGACTTTAATACAGTATATATTTTCAGAATATAAACTTTTATATTTCTGTGGTAAGTTAGGATATGCGTTTTAGGCAATCTTTTCCATGAAGATCATGTGTTCTTTCAAAAAAAAAAAAATAGCATTCTGGTTTGGTGCCAATGGTTTTTTGTTTTTTGTTTTCCATGAGAATCTAGTGCTCTTATACTGTTAGAGAGCCGGTTAATTTCCTTTTTCTCAAAGTAATTGAGTTCAAAGAATAATTTTACAATGTATTGAATTTGTGAATAAGCCTTACCATTAGGATCGGTAACGTTTCCAACCTTTGCAACTCCTTACGTAGTTTAAGATCTCCCCATATCTCACTGTGCGGCAGTTGATGGAGTTTGTGAACAGAGCCTTAAGCTTGTTGCAAAAAAAAAAAACAAAAAAAACAAAAAAAACAAAAAAAACAAAGGGGTAATACGGGTTGTTTCTTCCAAGCAACGAATAAGCCATGGGGATGGACTCTGTGCAGTCCGTACACCATGACTCATCTGGAGAGTTTGGTTGAGTTAATGGTGGCAGGGGCCAGATAGACACCTTGGTGATTGTCTTTGGCCATATGAAGGGACCATGAACAGGTTTTTCTGGAGCCACCTTCGTCCTGTTCACATG
The DNA here is from genome assembly GCF_016906955.1 of Phacochoerus africanus. Lineage (NCBI taxonomy): Eukaryota > Metazoa > Chordata > Mammalia > Artiodactyla > Suidae > Phacochoerus > Phacochoerus africanus. The sequence goes on from NC_062551.1 coordinate 7,570,972, forward strand.
GTTTAGATATGGTCACAGGGAGGGCTGCTGGTCCATCATTTGTTTTGAACAAATGGCATTTCCTGCTCCTGACCTTGGCGGTTGGCCCCAGGTTCCCTGCGGGTGACCTGGGGACACCCAGTCTGGCTGAGGTCCACATTCCTTGAGAGATGTTACAAAGTTTACATGTGCGTCTTACTGTATAGACAATCCGAAGTCGATTTCAGTTACATAATCAGCATTCCCACCCGTCCCTAGTGTCTTATCCATGAACGAGGTACGTGAAGCCATACTCAACCCGAGTTTAGCAGGGCACAGGCACACTAGATGCAGCACATGCTCATCCGCCGAGCCAGTCCACCTGGGGCGGTCCGAATGGAGCCTACGTCGCAAAGCTCATTGGCAGTGCGTCCACTCATGTCTGGGAGCTGATAAAACCACCTACAATTTGGGACTGAGCGTTTTTAAAAAGGATGATTCTTTCCAGTTGGCCGTGCTTCCGTAACGGCCTACTGTGTCTCCTTACCAAGACGTTGCTGTTGACCTTGGGACCAGGGCTCTGGAATGGCTAAGTCAGGTTATTCACCTCCAGTAAGTGAGGATCACATCACTGTGTCTCCCACCGGGATGACGTTTGCTGCAGATATTTGCAGTATGTGTGTGTGTATCAGTCAGAAACACCGGCGTCGAGTTTCCAGCCTCAGCTCTGGCCTGTCTGTGGGTTGACCATGCTGCCTTGGCCCAACACCTGGCCTCCTGCTGGAGCTCCTTAGGGTGACTTTGGGAAGTCTGAAGGGTGTGGAGTTGTCCCTCTAGTATTTACTTTGTCCCTGTGCCATTAGTCCCAGCTTGAAGTCATTTGCTGACGTCCATGTTTGACAGGATTGTGAAAATATTGCCTTTCATAAAACCAAGGACCAAAGAATTCCATTATGCCAACAAAGCACGAGTTTTGTAGATTGTGGGCCCTGCTAGGCAGAGCTGTGCATGCTTGACGGCCCAGAGAAGCTGCTCGCTTCCACCGACGTTACGCTCCCCCTGGGTGGCCGTGCACATGAATCTGTTGTCACCTCGAGAAGGCTCTGAAAGGTGAGCTTCTGAGATGGAAGCTCACTGTCCCAGGTGGGTGCTTCTGCCGTGGAGTCCCAGCCTTTATCCGGACCATGAAGCGTGGAGGGCTGGCGTTTGTCCAGTTTGTCCAGTTTGACCAGTGTGGACTGCTCCATCCGAACAGGAACCTCCCGCAGGAGTTTTTCATGTGTGTCTACACTGAGCAGCGAGATCCTGCAGTTGCTCACTTTCCACCTCTCTCTTTTTTTTTTTTTTTTGGCCTCCATCCACCCATTCCACTTCCGGTTGAGCCTGAGAAGACTGTTCTCCACTCCTCACACTAGGCAATGATGCTCCCTTCTCACTCATGATGAAACCATTGACCCATTAACCGGTGTAGCAATGATTGATCCTGAAGACGTGGTATCCTAGTGGTAAGGCTTATTACCAAACTTCTGCTAAGGAAGCAGGCTACCAAAAATGTCCCCCCATCCCCCCGGGGAGCGTTTGGATTTGGTCTCAGAGCTCGCACACACACCAAAATCCAAGGAGACCTTTGCAGTCTAGGCTACTCGTTTTTGTTTTGCCAGGTGATCATGGGAGAGTCTTTAACTAGTTCTGAATATTTGTAAGTATGAGTCCCTTCATAGACTTTAACGCAGGTAGAGGTGACCCTTTCTCACCACGTTGTAAATATTGCCCGAGACTGGGTGCAGTACCGAGGGGTGATAACCTTTCCGACTTATCAAACGCTGACTGTCTAGAGCAAATTGTACACTCTCTTTGTGAATGGTCCTGTAACGTGTATGAACACATTTCTGGGTGCCTTAGAAGTTGTATTTTTCATGTGTGCTAATATGCAGTATTTATACATTGTGAGAAGCTGCTTTGAATAAAAAGGTTGAAACTTCGCCTGCACTGGCTCGTGTTCTCCCTTGGGCAGCCCGTGTGTCAAGGTCACCAACAGGTTCTGTGGTTTCCGAAGAGAGAAGTTTCTCTGGCCTTCCTCCCCCCAGGGCGGGGGCGGGGGCGGGGGGGGGGGGGGGCGTTGAGACCTCTGATGCTTCTAGGCTGTGTCTGGGGAGCATGGGCACGCCCACCCACATCTGCCTTGAAGCTTCAGTTTTTCAGGCCGGTGGTCGCCGGGGACATAGGGTGATGCCAGAGGACCTGGGAATGGGGGGCACAGGTGTTATTTTTCAGGGGATTGGTAGGCGTTCACCCCTTCCCCTTGTCCACCCAGGTCTCCTTGCACAGGGATGGCTCCTCACTAGAGCTGGGTCCTGTCCAAGCCCAGCTGCCCCTCGCGGCTGACGACCGTGCTTGTCACTATGGAATGACGCAGAGTCCTTTCGTGTTACCTCGGCCATCGCACCGTGGGTCTTAAGACAGGCACACTGCGGAGGACAGCTGGCTGCCGAAGCCTGGCTCCAGAGACAGTGTGGGGCTGCAGGAAGGAGGAGGAAGGAGTCGCTCAGGGGCTCGTGGCAGCAGGGAATTCTGGGAAAGTCCTTGGCACAAGGTCACGTCTACCTGTCCTTCTGTCCCGCAGCAGTGCTGAGCCCTCTGCTCGCCTTGGGAGCTGCACAGGCGCCCAGAGAGTCCCTGTCGTAAACCAGCTTGGGGTCTAGGAATGTGAGAGAGGTGCATGGTCCCGCCGCGGTTCTCGAACCATGCACAGTGCAGCACTGGAGAGAATTCCTTATGCGATCTCGACGCCCTCAAAGTCTAGAAGACAGGACAGCTCTAACTGTTGACTTACCATCCCTTCCCCTCTCGGTCGGTGTGGCCGGCCAGCAGGGCTGCGGCCCCAGATCTCCCTCTGCTGGCTCCCTGTCCTTTCTCGTATTCTCGTCATCATCATTGTCGTCTTAGGTGTCTTCCTTTGAGGTTCTGACTCCATCCCATGGGGTCAAGGTCCAACCTGGAAAGTGCTTTGCTCCTGACTGCTGCTGGACCGTCCAACAGACTGGACCAGGACTTGTGGGTGTTTCAGAGTGTGGCATCTCTAGGACACAGCCCTGTTCCTCTGACTGTGTCTCACAGGCTGATGTGATACGATACTGAAAGAAGCCCCTTCCCCTGCAAGGAAAGGAAGTGGGCTGAGGCACCCATCTCATCAGAAAACATCCACAGTGACTCACTGGCACATTTGGAGACTCTCAAGAGAACCTTCGTTTGTTCTCTCACTGTCCCTTTCAGTTGGCTTAAGGGAGCAGTCCTCACCTAACCCTAGATGAAAACACAGTCGCCTGTAGGACCTTTCCAATCTATGATATAAAGTCACAAACACAGTGTCAACTCCGTTGTCACAAGTGGCCATGTGCCCTTTAAATATCAGTGCTAGGAGTTCCCGTCGTGGCGCAGTGGTTAACGAATCTGACTAGGAACCATGAGGTTGCGGGTTCGGTCCCTGGCCTTGCTCAGGGGGTTAAGGATCTGATGTTGCCATGAGCTGTGGTGTAGGTCACAGACGCGGCTCGGATCCTGCGTTGCTGTGGCTCTGGCGTAGGCCGGTGGCTACAGCTCCGAATGTATCCCTAGCCTGGGAACCTCCATATGCCGCGGGAGCAGCCCAAAGAAAAAGACAAATATATATATATATATATATATATATATATCAGTGCTAGCAACTTCACCCGAGGCCAAGGCTTCAGGCTTTCTTGCTGACGCGTACTCCCTTTTGTTTGGTTGGATGGAGGAAAGCTGGGAAGAGTTTACAAGGACCAAATGGTGCTCTTGTCACATGGGGGCTTTCCTTCTCTGGGCCTCATAGGCGTTTAAACCTGACCCTCTCACAGGGAACTCATGGGTTTCTCAGTGGCCTCTCCTGTGGATGGTGGCCAGTTTCGTAATTGCCGAATGAACTCTGTATCATCGCCCGTCGCTCCTTCTTCAGCCCCTGGGAATCCGGAGGCCTGCTGCTGGCTTCGTTCGCTGAGGTCTTTAGGTCCCTTTAGGGTAGGACGATCCCCATGCCTGGGCCTCGTGTGGCTCAGGGGATGCTCGTGTAACCTCTGATCAGGGGGCACAGGCTGACTTCCAACCGCCTCGATGGTGGACTGGCTGGTTCATCAGTTGGCCTCTTGGTTGCTGAATTTCTCAGGCGTGAGTCAGATGTCAACCTGCTGGGCCCCCTAAATTTTAGGGGGTACGTACAAATCACTAAAGCCTCATTCTCCCTTGACTTTAGAGGAAGGGGGAGGCCTCGTCACTGGTGTGCATGTGTGCATGAGATTGTGTGTGTGTGTGTGAAGGCAGAGGGCCAGCAAGCTTTGCTGTGTGACCCTGGTTTCAGCACACTGCCTCTCTGAGCCTTGATTTACTTCCCCATCTAGAAAATGGGAGATTTTCCCCAGCAGCTGAGAGAACCTCGGACCCAGGCATGGAAACAAGCAGCACAGTTCTTACAGACCCTTCTTAATAAATGTTAGCTTCATCAATTACATCTAGAAACTTCGGTAAGTGGTGATTTCAGCCAGCTGGCGAGTCTTCAACTGGAAGACACATGCTCGAGGGCCCTCTGGGCCGTGATAAGGATTCAGGCTCTGACTCCAAGTGAGATGGGAGCCCCTGGAGGGTGTGGGAAGGAGTGGCCTGGACTGCTTCTTGCTTTATCAGACTCGCTCTGCGACAATGGGCAAAGGGGGCTGGGGGAAAGGAGATGCACAGAAGGCTCTTATGGTTGCCACCTGCCCTCGAAGGCTTCAGTCAGGGATGGGCTGATCGAGGTGATGAGAAGGAGTGAGGTCCTGAGTGCATTTTGAAGGCAAAGAGAGAACAGAGCCAAGGGTGGTCTTGGGATTTGGGGCCTGAACAGCTGGAAAGCTGGAATTGCCCCCTAAATGAGGCCAGGACCGCTCTGGGCTTTGGGGGAGCTCTTCTGAGTTGTGGTGCCAGGAGCTTGGCTGAGTCCTGGTATCACATGCATGGGGTGTTTGGCCTCATTCACCCTTTGGGAATTACACTACATCTGTGCCAGCCTCCTAGAGAGTTTTTAAATGATTAAGTGAGGTTTACACACAAGCACACACATACATATTGTGTGACTGTGTATATGTGGGATGAGATTTTTATATACATGAGATTATAGTATATGAAAGACATTAATATATAAAATTAGGAGTTCCCATTGTGGCTCAGTGGTAATGAAACTGACTAGTATCCATGAGGATGAGGGTTCAATCCCTGGCCTCGCTCAGTGGGTTAAGGATCTGGCATTGACATGAGCTGTGGTATCCCTTGTTGCTGTGGCTGTGGCATAGGCCTGCAGCTGGAGCTCCAATTCAACACATAGCCTGGGAACTTCTGCCAGCCACAGGTGTGGACTTAAAAAAAATATGTGTGTGTGTATAATTAGATCAACTATAATATTTAAAACAGCTGACATAGAGCCTTTGAAATGCTTACATGAGATTTGCATAATAAAATCATATCGTATTTTAGAACAGAGTCCTGGTTTCATGATTAAATGAGATTTTCATCTAGATGAGATTTTACATATATGAGATTTATTTATTAAAAAAGTTTATTGGAGTATAGCTGACTTACAATGTTGTGTTAGTTTCAGGTGTACAGCAGAGTGACTCAATTATACGCATACGTGTATCCATTCTTTTTTCCCATGTAGGTTATTGCAGACTATCGAGTAAATTTCCCTGTGCTGTAGAGTAGGTCCTTGCTACTTATCTATTTTATATATACTAGTCTGTATATGTTATGCCCATCCCCCTAATTTACCCCCCCCCCTCAACACGTTCCCCTTTGGTAAGTTTGATTTTGAAATCTGTGAGTTTGCTTCTGGTTTTTTTTTGTTGTTGTTGTTGTTGTTGTTCCTTTTCTAGGGCCGCTTCCCGCGGCATATGAAGGTTCCCAGGCTAGGGGTCGAATCAGAGCTTTAGCCACCAGCCTACACCAGAACAACAGCAATCCAGGATCTGAGCCACATCTGCGACCTACCCCACAGCTCATGGCAACACTGAGCAAGGGCAGGGATCGAACCCGCAACCTCATGGTTCCTAGTCGGATTTGTCAACCCCTGTGCCACAACGGGAACTCCTGCTTCTGTTTTACAGTAAGATCTTTTGTATCATTTTATTAGATTCCCCATATATAAGTGGTATTATATGGTATTTGTCTTTCTCTGACAGGTCACTTAGTATGATCTTAGTGTGATAATCTAAGTATCACTTAGTATGACAATCTCTAGGTCCATTCATGTTGCTACAAATGGCATTATTTCATTCTTTTTTTATGGCCAAGTAATAGTCCATCGTAAATCTTTTACACCTTACATCTTTTTCATCCACTCCTCTGTCGATGAGCATTTATGTGGCTTCCATGTCTTGGCTGTTGTAAATAGTGCTGCAATGAACACTGGGGTGTGAAAACCTTTTCGAGTTATGGGTTTCTCCAGATATAGGCCCAGGAGTGGGATGCTGGATCACATTCTATATCTAGTTTTTTAAAGGACCTCCATACGGTTCTCCGTGGTGCTTGTACCAATTTACATTCCCACCAACAGTGTAGGAGGCTTCCCTTTTCTCCACACCCTCTCCAGCATTTACTGTCGGTAAACTTTTTGATGATGGTCATTCAGACTCCTAGGAGATATACAAGATTGATAGATGAGATTATATGTAAGTATCATTATAAAGAATTTTGGGCACTCATGACAGATAGTTGCTATTTAATGGCTTAATGTGATTTACATTATATGTATATATGTGACATTTTATATAGATAAGATAAAAATATGGGAAAGAGCTGGCATCTCTGGAGCCCTGGGGTGCAGGTTCAATCCCCGTCCCGGCACCGTGGATCAGGGATCCGGCATTGCCGCAACTGTGGCTCAGATCTGACCCCTGGCCCAGGAACTCCATATGGTGCGGGGTGGCCAAAAAATAAAAAATCCAATATAAGAAATGAGGTTATATGCATATATAAATGGGATTTTAATCTATATACAAAATATTTAGAACAGCTGTTGGCACAGTAACTCGTTAATGATGGAATGAGGTTTACATGCATGCAATTTTATATATATCTTTTTATATATACACACATACATATGTATAAGATTTATTTAAAATATGATCTTAGGTAGGTAGACGGATTCCTACCTACACACACACACACACACACACCTCTTTAGGCCCGTTGTTGGCACAGCACTGCTGCAGAATCAGGAGCAGCCATATCCGTGCTTATGCTGGCCAAGGCCAGGGGCCTCAGCACAGGTGCGTGTTGGTGGGAGCACACGCAGGCCAGGAGGAAGGTGGTGAGGACACAGTAACACCCCTCTCCTCCCCCAGATGGGAACCATTCTCCACTGGTGGCCAAACGGAGCATTGTCCCCAGAGAAGCCCCCTGGCCGTGACACTCTGGCGCATCCTCCTCCTTGCAGGCCTCCGTGTCCTCCTGCACGGGGGGCCCACGTGGCCTCTCTCAAGGTTGTGGTGGGGATTAAACGCGAGCGTGTGGGAGCTGGTGCCCTTTCCCTCGGGGATTGCCTCTGCAGCCCCACCAGGAGCTCTTGGCTTCTGAGGTTTCCAGTGAGGTCTGTACGTCTCCATCCGCCAAGTTCTTCCTGGAAATGCAGACGCGGTGGCATTGGACCAGGGATGGACTGGGAGCTTTCCTAAACTAGGGTGACCCTGACCACCCTTTCAGCCCTGAACCAAGTCAAGAAGTCAGCATCTGGGAGCTGACGAGCCTGATCAGGGTACCCATCTGGAGTGGCTGCCCAAGAGCCAGCACCCAGCAACAGAATGGACAGCAGGGACAAGGGTGACTGTGAGAGTTCAGGATGGAGGGCGGGAGGGGGACCCTGTGCACTTTTATAGGGCAGCTGCCACCTTGTCCAAGGATGGGGAGGAGACTGTCCGGGGCACCAGGCAGGCAGGCAGCGCCAGGGTGTGCATAAATCAGTGATAATTCCTCCTCCAGGACTGTCCTGTTGGCAAGAAATGTGGGGAGACTTTGCTGAGGACCAAGTGGGGAGATCAAAGGCAAGGATATTAGAGGCTTCGCCCTTCAGGGACAGAGCATGATTTATGTGGTTTTTATAGAGTCAGACAACCTTGCCTTGAAATCTCTGATTTGGCTTTAATGAGTGACAGTCTTGATTTCCTAATCTGTACAATGGGCACAATAGCTCCTATTGCATGTTATTATGGCACTGACCTGAGCTAAATGCCGCAAGTGCCCAAGAGGGGCTGGCACATAGCACATAGTCCTATTAGTATGAATTCCCCAATACCCACCTTGTCCCCTTTCCCTTTGAAACCATGGAGACCTGACTGGAGCACAGGGGAGGAGGCGAACTGGGAGGGGGGCATGGGGGGGGGTGTCTCTGCAACTGTCATCAGGGACTGACATCCAAGCCCCTGTCATTTGAGAGGCACCAGGAGACCCCACCCATGTGGGAAGTCCCCCAGCCAGATGGTGACTTGTGGGGTGTAACTTAATAGCCTCTTGGATTAAGGGCCTCGGAAATGCTTTGTGGCCGTGGGAGAGTTGGGGGTCCACGGGTTTGGCCGCCGTGTCTGGAAGAACACACACACGTCCTGCGCTAAGCGCCCTGCGGGGGGCGGGGGGGGGGTGTTGCCCACTGGGCGAGGGCGGGGAAGGCTGGGCCCTGTGATTTTCCAACTATTGTCAAACACAGAGCCCTGGGCTTTGGCAGGCCAGATGGCAAATGAGCTGTCTCGAGGTGACAGGGGACCTGATGGGCTCTGGCTTCGTGGCACACGCGGTGTCCCAGGATGCCACCTGTGCAGTTGCACTTGTTTACACTTTTGCTTCCAAAGCGAGGCACACAGGCGGCTCTCACAGCCATTTGGATGGTTAACAAGCACTTACTGACAAAGAGGAGAAAATTCAGACGTCGTGGGCCAATTCCTGGCAGAATAGGGCTGCGGTTGCCAATTTTTTTTAGACGCCTTGCGGTTGTGTCTTTAAGATTGTATCTCCTCTTGGCCACATTTCCTGTTTGATTGCGGAGGCTTTTGCTCCCCTTCTCCTCCTCCCAGAGTCTTGCATTGGTTCAAGAGTGTTATCATCACAGCAATCGCCCTTTCTTTCTTTTTTTCTGAACCTGATGTTTGGAATCAAATAGAACTGAGTTCAAATTGTGCCTCCATCCTAGCGTGATGTGCAGTGATGGCTTTGCTCCGCTTGCCTTCACATACATCTAGGTTTTGTTTGTTGGTTTTAAGGATTAAGAAGTAACATATGGAGTTCCCGTCCTGGCTCAGTGGTTAACAAACCTGACTGGCATCCATGAGGACGCAGGTTCGATCCCTGGCCTCAATCAGTGGGTGAAGGCTGCAGCATGGCTGTGAGCTGTGGTGTAGGTTGCATATGCGGCTCAGATCCCACGTTGCCGTGGCTTTGGCATAGGCTGGTGGATACAGCTCCGATTGGACCCCTAGGCTGGGAACCTCCACAAGCCATGGGTGCAGCCCTAAAAAGAGAGAGATACAAAAAATAAAATTTAAAAAAAGAAGTAACATATGCAGACATACAGCTGAGTAAATGTACACTTATTTCAGATGACTTCCTTATTTTAAAAATGTTTTTATTCCCAAACTCTTTGCATGGCTCTACCTAATAGGAGGTAAAACAAGGGCTCAGAGAGGTGAAATAAGTTGCCCAAGGACACACAGCAGTGAGCAGGCATTCCAACCTGCCTTTTTGTTTGTCTTTTCATTCCAAAATAACTTGACCTGAAGAAATCAAAGCTGCTAAAATTGCACATACCCTCCCCCCCCCGCCGGATTCCCCAAATGATAACATCATACATACACATGGCACAATTATAAAAATCAGAAAATTAACAAGTAATATTATGATCTAATTATTTCAACTCTACCGAATGTCCCATCCATGTCCATTTTCGGGTCTAGGATCCAATCCAGAATCACATCTCACATTTAGTTCTCATCCTCCTTTAGTCTGGAACAGTTCCCTCACTTTTCTAAGATTTTCTTGACCTTGACAGTTTGAAGGGAATATAACAAGCTGGTTGTATTTTACAAAATGCCCTTGGATTTGGGTTTGTCTTATCGTTCCTCACTCTTAAATTCAGGCTGTACATTTTTGGCAGATGAATCCCAGAAGTGACGTTGTGACTTTTTTAAAACAATTTTTATTGAAGTATAGTTGACTCACAGTGTTATATCAGTGTCAGGCATACAGCAAAGTCATTCAGTTACACTTATACACATAATGTCTTTCTGAGTGTGTTGCTTCATGCTCATTCGTTCCCTTACTGGCGACATCAACACAGTCATTTGGGTGTAGATTCCAAGGCTTCTGGTCTTTCACCTGCACCATGCAACTCACGGTCTGATTTCTACATATTATTCTCAAATGCTCAGAACTCATACCGTCAGGAAGGGACTTGAAAATGATATTCAATGATGTTGCAACTCAGGATGTTGCTTTTTACACTGTGAGTTTGCTTGAGGGCACAGCCCAGTTTCGAACCTCCAGCACTTTTGTGCATAGTAGAGAGAGAAAGCCAAGGTGATGTTAGCGGAATGAAAATAAATAAATGGAATCATGAACACATGAATGAATGGAATTCTCTGTTCAGTCTGCTCCTTGAAAGCAGGAAAATAGACTTTATGTGTCCCTTTCTTTTCCGCAGTGCCTACAAACCGTGGGTACGCAAGTTTGAAGAATACAACTGCCTAGTGGTTGTTTCCCGACTTTCAGGAGGAAGGGGAAAATGACTGTTTTATATCCAAAAAAAAAGAAAGGTGGGTTTTGGGTGTTTTTTTTTTTTTTTTTTTTTTGCAGCTGTTTTTCTTTTCTAAACAGAGGTGTTTCTGCTTTGATCCTGGGTGTGTAAAAATAAACTCATCTTCTCATCTTTGGCTGTGATTGCTATTTCTGCAGATGGAGCCTAAGACTATTGAGTTTAAGAGAGCTACTTGATGATTTGGGGCTGTGGTAGGCAGACTGCTGAGATGGCTTTGCCACCCCTCCCCCAATGATCTCTTGTTCTCGTGATGAGCCTGCCCTCATCAGGTGAACCTTTATGGGACTAGAGGTCAGACATGGAAAAGTCAGAGATTCCAAGGCTTGGGGACCAAATGGAGAATCACAAGGCAGGGGTGGCAGGAGACCTCTAGAAGCTGAGACTGCCCACCAGCCAATGGTTTGTAGAAAGATAACAGGGACCTTGGTCTGCAAACATAGGCACTGAATGCTGCCAACACCCTGAATGAGATTGGAAGGGGACCGAGCCTCAGATGAGACCCACGCTTCGATGGACACCTTGATTTCAGCCTCCTGAGACCCTGAATCAATAATTCAGCTACATTGCACCCCAACTTGTGATCCATGGAAACTATGAGAGGGTAAATGAGTATTGTTCTAAGCCACTATGTTTGCAGTACGTGGTTACACAACAAGAGTTTTTGTCTCTTTCCGAATGTCATATAGTTGGAGTCACATAGTATGTAGGCTTTTCAAATGTGTTTATTTCACTTCAGTTGCCTCCGTATCTTCTGTAGGACTTGGCAGCCGATTTCTTTTTATTGCAGAATAATATTTCTCCTGTCTGGATGTCCTGTAGTGTCTGTGTCCGTTCATCCATTGGAGGACATCTCGGTTGCTTCCAAGTTTCGGCAATTTTAAGTCAAGTTAACATAAGCATTCATGCACAGATTTTAGTGTAGACACGAGTCTTCAGCTGATTTAAGTAAACCAAGGAATGTAATTTCTGAATGGTCTACGAAGGCTGTGTGTAGCCGTACAAGAAACTGTGACGCTGTCTTCCAAGGTGGCTGTACCATCTTACATTCCCGCCTGTAGTGAAGGACACACTTTCTGTTGTTCCACATACTTGTCAGCATTTGACATTATCATTTTAGCCACAGAAGGCATTTTTAAGCTTTTATTTCCGCAGGGAAAAGCTGTCTCTCCCTTCCCATATTCTCTCTTCTGCCTGTGATGGAGGAAATGCCACCCTGTCTCCAGTGAGCTGGGGCGACAGCTCTTATCTCTCTCTACCCCCTGTTCAGATTTCTCCAGGGATGAGGAAGGTTCTCCTCTGATCCTGAGAACTTAACATCTGCTGGACCTTGTTTTTTCATGAAAAGCTAAGTCCTGGAGACAAAATATACATCTCTCTTCTGGGGTTTATATTCTCCCTTGAGGAGAGGACTACCATTCTTTGGCTTCTCTGTCTCAAATGAGAAGAGGAATAGGTTTACTTGGGGGTAGAAGGTTGGGAGGAGGTCCAGTGGTGTTTTCTAATCATGTTTCATCAGGGAGCTCAGCTTGGGTAGTTGTACTCCCATTAATCTACCCCGATAGCCCACTTTCTTTTTTTTTTTTTGTCTTTTGTTGTTGTTGTTGTTGTTGTTGTTGTTGTTGTTGCTATTTCTTGGGCCGCTCCCGCGGCATATGGAGGTTCCCAGGCTAGGGGTCGAATCGGAGCTGTAGCCACCTGCCTACGCCAGAGCCACAGCAACGTGGGATCCGAGCCGCGTCTGCGACCTACACCACAGCTCACAGCAACGCCGGATCGTTAACCCACTGAGCAAGGGGAGGGACCGAACCCGCAACCTCATGGTTCCCAGTTGGATTCGTTAACCACTGCTCCATGATGGGAACTCCCCGATAGCCCACTTTCTATCATTTTTGTTTCTCAGTTAAAAAACTGAAATTAGGCTTCTCCAAGTCATCAATACTATCTATGCTACCATCACCAACAGCAACAACAATTACTGCTGATACAGTTATCATTCACAGTATGCAAACAATCACTGCCATTGTTAATGATCTGTAATATGTCAGGTCCCACAGTCAGTGTGCCCTCTATATGCTGTGTCATCCATCCTCCCAGTGAACCCGAGTTATGTGTTACCACCCCAAGAAGTCACATGGCCAGGAGATGGTAGAATCATACTTTGAACCTAGCTCTAGTTGAGTCACAAGCTCACACTTATTCTTGTAGAGGGTGCAGCATGGGGGTGGTACTTAGACCTCTGAAGAGGTACGGGTGAGTTCTTTGTCTCTCTCTTTGGTCTGGCTTACACCCTTTCCCTTGGGCCTCACTCGGGATGGTTTTCCCTGTCAGCTTATAGAGTAGGTTGTTATCAAGGGAGGGGGTCATTTGTTGATTACCTCCCATGCACCAGGTACCATACACTGTCTTTTTAAAAAAAAAATTTAATACAATTTTAGAAGTTACTTGTGACTTAACAATTATTACAAAATATTGGTTTTATTCCCCATGTTGTACAATACAGCCTCGAGCCTACCTTATACCCAAGAGTTTGTACCTCCCACTCCTGCACCCCTATATTGCCCCTCTCCCCGCTGGTATCTACTAGTTTTTTCTCTATAGCTGTGAGTCAGTTTCTTTCTTCTTGTATTCACTAGTTTGTTGTATTTTTTAGATTCCACATGTAAGTGATATCATATGGTATTTATCTTTCTCTGCCTGACTTATTGCAATACCTTCCAAGTCCATCCATGCTGCTGCAAATGGCAAAATTTTATTCTTTTTTATGACCAGGTAGCATTCCATTACACACACACACACACACACACACACACACACACACATACATGCCCCATGTCTTCTTAGGTTGCTTCTTATCTTGGCAGTTGTAATTAATGCTGCTTCGAGCATTGGGTGCATGTATCTTTTTGAATTAGTATTTTTGGGGGGGTTGGGGATATATACCAGCAGTGGAACTGCTGAGTCCTGGTAGTTCTATTTGTAGCTTTTGAGGACCCTCCATATTGTTTTCCACAGTGTGTACATCAATTTACATTCCCACCAATGGTATACAAGTGTTCCGTTTTTCCACACCCTCACCAACATTTGTGATTTGTGTTCTTTTGATGATAGCCATTCTGATAGGTGTGAGATGATAGCTCACCATGATTTTGATTTGCATTTCCCTCATGATTAGCAATGCCAAACATCTTTTCCTGTGCCTTGGCCATCTGCATTTCATCTTTGTGTTTGTTTTTTTTTTGTCTTTTTGCTATTTCTTGGGCCGCTCCCACGGCATAAGGAGTTTCCCAGGCTAGGGGTCCAATCGGAGCTGTAGCCACTGGCCTACACCAGAGCCACAGCAACGTGGGATCCAAGCCGCATCTGCGACCTACACCACAGCTCACGGCAACGCTGGATCATCAACCCACTGAGCAAGGGGAGGGACCGAACCCGCCACCTCATGGTTCCTAGTCGGATTCGTTAACCACTGCGCCACGACGGGAACTCCTGCATTTCATCTTTGGAAAAATGTCTATTCAGTTCTCCTGCCCAATTTTTTAATGGAGTTGCTTGGGTTTTTTGAAGTTGAGCTGTATTAGCTGTTTATATATGTTGGTTATTAATCCCTTGTTGGTCATATCATTTGCAAGTATTTTCTGTCATTCAGCAGGTTGTGTTTAGTTTTGTTGATGGTTTCCTTTTCTGTGCAAAATCTGTTAAGTTTAATTAGGTCCCATTTGTTTATTTTTGCTTTTTTTTTCCTTTTTTTTTTTTTTTTGGTCTTTTTCCCTTTTCTTGGGCCACTCCCACAGCATATGGAGGTTCCCAGGCTAGGGGTCTAATTGGAGCTGTAGCTGCCAGCCTACGCCAGAGCCACAGCAACACGGGATCTGAGCAGTGTCTGTGACCTACCCCACAGCTCACGGCAATGCCAGATCCTTAACCCACTGAGCAAGGGCATGGATCGAACCCCCAACCTCATGGTTCCTAGTCGGATTCACTAACCACTGTGCCACGACGGGAACTCCCTATTTTTGCTTTTATTTACTTTGCTTTAGGAGAGGGATCCAAAAAAATATTACTGTGATTTATGTCAAAGAGCATTCTGCCTATGTTTTCCTCTAGGGGTTTTATGGTAGGCCTTTCATTTAGGTCTTTAATGCATTTTGAATTTATTTTTGTATATGATGCTAGAGAATGTTCTAATTTCACCTTTTTACATATACATGTCCAGTTTTCCTGGCATCACTTATTGAAGAGATTATATTCTCTCCATTGCATATTCTTGCCTCCTTTGTTGTGGATTAATTGATCATAAGTGTGTGGGTTTATTTCCGGGTTCTCTATCCAGTTCCAATTGATTTCTATGTCTGGTTTTCTATCACTACCATACTGTTTTGATGACTATAGCTTTTTAGTATAGTCTGAGGTCAGCACGCATGATTCCTCCAGCTCTTATACACTGCCTTTTATATCTATTACTTTGTTTAATCCTTACAACAAACCATTTGGTTGGGTGATATTATGATCTTTTAACCTATGATGAAATTGAGTCTCACCAAAGTTAAGTAACCTTTCCAAGTCCATACATAGTCCCAGTTAGTAAATAGCAACTGCTGGGTTTAGAATGTGGAGCCATCTCATTTTAAACCCTGTGACCTTTACTCTGTACTGACATCCTCGTACTTTTTGGTGTCAGGCCCCTTTCATGCTCTTAAAAGTGATTGAGCTGTGACCCCTCGTGAGTTTTTAGATTTAGGTATTGGTCATCATTTCTGTTAATTTCACTGATAAGGAAACAACCATACCTCAGTTATTTTCCTCCTCCTGGCAGGACACTATGCCACCTGCCTCAGAATTGGACTTCTAATGTCCAGGAAATACATGGGAGAGAAATACATTAAACAAAACTCCATCAATGCAATTAACCGAATACAGAATGTGGAAAACTGCAGAACAAAGTATTTCAGCATTTGGTTTCCTCGCCAGATGAATCTCAAAAGAAAAAGTATCAATGGGAGAAGGGAACTTAGGAGAGACATAGGTACCAAATGCCGTGTTAGATGATGTCAGAGCCTGATTTGAACAAAAAATTGCGTGAGTGTGTGTGTATGGTGGTATGAAATCATTGGTCATTTTTTTTTTGTGGTATAATGATACCATGCTTATGCTTTTTAAAGTGCTCCTCTATTTTAAACATATGTTAATTAGTTTCTTTACTTCTCATATAATTTTCCCCATTTTTTTTTTTTTTTTTAGGCAAAGTAAGAGAAACTCAGACAGGTGCTTTGCCTGGTCAGGGCAAAGCTGGGCCTCAAGGCAGGAAACGTCCTGTCTAGTCACAGCTGAGTGCCATAGCTTTACTGTTTCTGGTCAGTCATTCTCAGCGTGGATACACTTCACACCATGAGGCGAATATGCAGGCCAAGGCATGTCAAGCTGTGACTTTAGCAGGGACTCAGTTTGGGGTTTTTCTATGGAATTCCCTAGATACAAGTTTGAAAAACACCCAGAATCAGCTCCATGCCAGGAAAGGTAATGCCAGAAGCAGCCTGATTAAGACCGAAACTCCAGATGTCACCAACTTTCCAAACACGTGCAGTTTTGTGGTGAGTAGCAAGCCGTAGCTGAGGCTGCTGACTCACAGGCTGAGAGCCAAGGGGCTGGGGCTGTTTCTTGCGAGAACATTTTATAAGCCAGCTGCCACTCTGGCACTGCCCTGTGGGCCCAGCTGGTTTTCACAGTGGACCATGGTCAGTCCATACCAGATGCTTCTTCATCCCAAAGACGCACAGAGTTCAGGCCCATCTTGCTTTGAAATTCCTGGTGGACAACCAGGAATTCAGAGCCTCACCTTCCTGGCAATTAGCCCATGGGGTTGAGCGTGGAATGAAGAGGCCAAGGGGTGAGTCTGACCTCACATGAATCCCTGACCTTCCTGGTGAGCAGGCTCACATCAAGGAGACATAGCCTGGGTCCCTGAGCACCTTCTGTGAGCCAAGAGGCTCCCTTCCTGCCAACAAGTTGCCTGGACAGCTCGCAGGGTTTCTCGCGACAGCAGAGGGAGACTGCAGATGAGTCACTGCAAAACCAGCCCTGTACTAAGAAGGCAACTGAAAGGCATGAGCTGCCGCGTGGCAGGTTAGAGGCCCCAGCTTCGGAGGGGAAGTCCCACCTGGGCAGTGCAAATGCTTGTGTTCACCCAGGAGGCAGCAATGACCTGGCAAGTCTAGAGGTTGGTGGGGTGACGACCTTACGGGGTTATTTGCTCAATGCCTCTGGAAAGAAGCATCCCGAGGGAAGAGTGAATCCAAGACCTAGAACAGGGGTGTGTGAGGAACGCACTTGCCCGCTCAACGCCCCAGGGCGAGGCAACGACAATACAGCCTGAGCACCAAATCAGAGGGCTGCCACGGGTCCGAACTTGGTGAGGCGTTGCGGGTCCACGGCTGCGGTGTTTTGTTACCCGGGAAACAGGATGTAGCGCCACTGGGGACAGGTGCTTTCCCAGTTGGGGTGGCTGTTGGAGCACAGAATGCCGTCACGCTGGAGGGCACAGTGCAGGGCAGTGGGGCTTTGGGGACAACAGTGACCCTCCTCTAGAGAGCTGGAGCTAGAGCCGGTCATGAGGGCCACATGGCGGAAGGTTTCTGTGGGGCAGCGAAGAAGGGCGTGTTCTTGAGTTTATGCAGGGCGCCCCCTGTGGACGCAACGAGGGAGGTGAGGTTATCTTAGGGCTGGTGTGAAGATTGAGAGAATTGGAAGGACATTAGCGTGGGTTTTCCTGTTTTGTATTTTTGATTGTTGTGTCATATGAATCTTGGTTTTGAGATTTTATATATATATACAGACACACACACACACATATACATGTATATGCTATTAATAACTGAATTAAATTACATAAGATAATCCATATAAAGTCCTTGACCGATATCTGTATATAAGTGCTCTATAAATGCGAGTTATTATTATCAGCAGCAGCAGCAGCAGCATCCTCATCATCGTCAATGAAAGCAGAGGTACTAGAACAGCAGGAGGGCTTTAAAGACAGGGTAGATGCTACGCAGTGGTAGCTGGGGGTCAAGGACAGAGAAATACATTTTCATTTCAATTACTGTGACCCCTGTTTTTAATCCCTGGACTAAAATTAGAGCCTCGAACACCCAGGTATCATTTAAATAACTGTGTGGAATTTGGTAAAAGAGAAGGCAGGAGAGAGTCAGAACAGGTACATTCAGGTTCCAGTGCCCAGCTTGGCTCAGCCACACGGGTCAGGTGGCCGCCATATGCCATTGTGTTGCGTTCTGCTCACGCTATGGATGAAGTAAGTGAGACTTGGGAAGCTTGGGATGCTTGTCTAAGATCTTCGGCTGGTTGGACGCAGCAGCCAGCTCCAACACTGGAACTCTCATTTCTGACTTCGCATCCCTTCCTGCCGCACGGGCGCTTGGCTCAGGTTGGAGAAGGGCCCCAGGGGTCCCGACTCTCACTGTCACAGGAACAAAAATGGAGGCGAAGTGGGTTGGGATCTGGGCTCCCATCTGTATTGCTGGCTCTCCGAAGAACGTCCTGGTCCAGCCAGCAGGAGAAATGCTGGGTGAGCCAGAGAACTGGTTTGGCTGAATGTTCTAAATTTAGAAGGGGACTTGGATGCGCCCTCTGTGGCTTTTGACCGCGGCCCAAGCTCGGAGTGTGTCGGTGTTTTTCCTCTTCGGTGTCCCTGCGGGGTGGGGAAGCTGCTCCCCTCTCAGGTTCCTGAGGGCTCCCGTCACCGGAGCCAGGTTTATAAATATCCTCTCCCTCCCCTGGCTGTTCTGGCCCCAGCTGATTGTCAGTAATTTCAGGGTCTCTCCCGGAGCCTCTGCGCTTCGATTCACCACCAGGGTGAATGGGTCCGGGGTGGTGGGTCACCCCCAGCCCGGGCGGGTCTGCGGCAGAGGCGCGGAGTGATGCTGCAGGGCGCTGCTTCCCGGAGCGCCTTCGCTCCTCACTGCGCCTTGCCAGGCACTGCAAAGCCATCTGGGGAAGTGACACTGTCCTTCCTTCCGCTCGGAAAACACAGTTCGGGGGTTTGTGCTGTGCCACCGAAGGAGTGAGGGCATGGAGAACCGGTCGTGGTGGGAGGGCATCTGTAGCCTGCGTGCCAGGCATATGGTCCCTGATTAACTGCGAGTTGATCACGTGAGCTGATACCGCATCTTCTGTGCACGGAAGCTCTGCGCGGCGCCCTTTACACCGACTGTCTTACTTACTGACCCAGGTGACTCCATCGGTATTTCATGGCCCAGGCACCCGAGGATCTGAGACGTGGAGTGACTTACCTGAATCGCACAGCCCTTTCTTTCTTTCCACAGATACTATGTTGAGAGCCTCTGGCATCTCTGATTTGTAGCATCCTGGGCAACTTTGCAACCTAAGTTTTGGAGACAAATAGAGGGGAGCTGACATCCCAGCAGTGCTGCTCACTCACCTGGGTGAATCCTTGAGATTTATCTGAGCTTCGGTTTTCTTATCTGTCCAATGGGAAGGAGTGTAGAGTCAGTGTGAAAACGAGTTGATATTGGGTGAAACAACTTGGGAAATGGTGCGCCCCCTTTATAAGCGGTAGCAAATAATAATAATAATACTTACATTTAACTGGTCCTCCCTACGTGTCAGGCTATGCTCTGCACCTTATATATTTTATTTAACGCTCTCAACCGCCTTAGGAAGACATGGTTTTATTAACCTTGTATTTTCAAAAGAGAGAACTGAGGGTTAAAGAGGCCGAACGACTTGGCTATGGCCTCAGAGCTACTAAGTGGTGGAATCCAGAGAGTGACTCCAAGTCCAAATTCTTAACTCGACCATGCGGCCTTTGTCCTCAGCAGCAGCATCACCATCGCCACCTCCCACGACCATCTGCGTCATCACCGCTGTCTTCACTGCTGTCATCACCACCCTCGTCATCATTATCATCCCTGTCATTATGTCGTGATTACTGTTATCCTTTAACTGCGCCTCGGGCGTAGGGATGGCACCCATTTCCAGCTCCGCCCTGATATGTGCTAGGGTCTCCATACATACCTGTGAGTTTTGAAACACGAATGCAACAATCCTTCAGGGGTCAGCGCATCGCATGGTCTTTCTCATCCTTGCACCCAGAGGAGTCAAGGGCCAGTGGCTCTTCAACCTGAGATTCTGTGGAAGGGAGCTCTGAGAAGCACATGGTTGGCAGAAACTCAGAGACTGAGACGCCTGCATTTTCTCTGCACTGTCCAGTGTGGAAGCCATGAGGTGCTTGTGACGATTTAAATTTAAAAATTCCGTTATTTGAAATAAAGAGGGAACTTGAGTTCCACGGTGAAACCAGCCACATTTCAAATGTACCATCCCCTGTGGCTGGTGGCTACCATATTGGATGGCGTAGATACAGAACATTGGTGCTCATCGCACAAAGTTCTACTGGTGCTGTTCTAGAAGGCCCTGATTTTCAGTCCCCTTGTGCCCTCTGGGACGCTGATCTCTTCAGACCAGGAGGCTGGTCTGGGGTTTGGGGAGTATGTTCACTTTGGCCAGCATACCCCAGTGAGATGGAGAGGGGAGCCAGAGAAAAAGCTCTAGTGCCCTCATCAGTCTTAGAGCCATGTTTAAACACACTGGGCTTGAGGTGAAGTGGTTAAAGGCACCGCCTTTAGAGGCAGGGCTCAGATGTCCATTTCCCAGCTGTGCCACTGTGGGCAAAGTAATACGCCTCCCAGGGCCTCAGTTTCCCTGAGGCCCAGTTTCCCTATGAAATGGGCAGCCCAGGACTTCATGGGGACTTCTGGGAACATTGGATGAGTTATGTCAAATCACTTGCACGGAACAGGTGTGGAGGGTTAGTTCTCTTCCCCTTTGTCAGACAGAAGGCCAGGCTGGGCGAGGTTCAAAGCCAGGTGGTTTTGCAAGCTCCAGAGGAGTTCCCCTGCTCTCATCTCAGCCTGCTTTTCTAGACCTGATGAGTCCTGTTTGGAACTTAACAGATTTGAGTATTTGGCAAGACAGAATCAGAATCACCTGCACAGATAAACAAAATGCAGGGCTTTCTGCAAAGGAAGGAATGCAGAGGGGTGTCGGAAGCAAGAGTTCTGGAAGCCGTAGGACCATCTCCCTCCACCCCTGCACCCCTCCCCGCTTCTCACCCTCCACCGTCAGTCCCCCTCTTTGCCCCCCATGGCCCCACTTCCCTCCATGGCTCTGAATTTCAAACTCAGCAGCAGCAGTCACACTCGTAGCTACTGTTTGTTGAAGTCCCTGATGGCTGGACACTGTTCAAATAATATAATATCATGAAAACCCTCTGATGGGTCACATCATCAGCCCATTTTACAGATGAGGAAACCGAGGCCCAGAGAGTTTTACTAATGTGCCCATAACCTGTTGTATGCCAAGTCAAAATAGCAGAGCAGGGTTTTGAATTTGGGTCTCCCAGAAGTCCATGGCCCCACTTTTCCCACCATTTCACACTTCCCATGGGGTCCAGAAGATGCATAGAGTAACTGGCACAGCGCGGGGATTTTTCACTGTGAGCGATGGCCCAGCGTGGAGGGGAGAGCTCAGGCTCTGTGGCATCAGTTATACTTTGCGATCTGGCTCTGTGTTGACTGGCAGGGGGTTCTGAGGAAAGCAGCTTAAAAACTTTTTAAAAATCCCTCTAAGTCTCAGTTTCCCTAACTATGAAACGAGGCTGGTAATGCGATCTTACAAATGATGTTTTGAGGATTCGGTGATTGAGGTCTGTGTTTGACACGGTGTGTGGACAGTAATGGGTGCTTGGAGCACAGGAGAAACTTCTGCCCTTGCAGGCCGCTCCTCGCCCTGGCTCAGCCTCCGTGCTCTTGACCTTCTGAGCTGATGATTCTTGCGTGAGGGGCCGTCCTGTGTCCTAACACTCTCTGTGGCCTCTGTCCACTCAATGCCTGTTGGAACAAACAAAAATGTCTCCAGGTTTTGCTGTAGGTCCCTGGAGGGGTGAAGACCCCTCTCCACCCACATCCGGGACGCCTGCTGGAGGCCATGTCCCAGGGCCCGGCCAGGCGGGAGGCTGCGATCGGCCCAGGGTGGCCAGCCCTGGCACCTTTTGAGAATTGGCACCCAGCTCGCTGTTTCAGCTGGCAATTATCAGAACAGAAGTGTTCTAATTGCCTGAGGATCGGGTTTCCTCTGGGGGTCATTTCTTTCAAGGCTCCTGTTGCTGTTTATTTATACTCATCCCAATAAAAAGCATGTGCTCAGCTGCTGGGGGGGGCGGGTATTAACGATGGGAGGGTCGCTCCAGACGGCGCCCTGGGAGGTGCTTGCAAATCCATCCTCCAGGGGTGCCACGTTTGCTGGATCTGCCTGGCAGGGCCCTGGTGGGGCTGAAGTGGTTGTGCGTGTGTGTGTGTGTGTGTGTCCATGCACTGAGAGCAGGACCTGGTTGCCCCTCTGACTTAGCACTTATAATAATGCAAGTGTCTCCCCCAGGAAGTCTCTGCCCTCAATCTGGCCCCCAAACTGGTTTTCTGCCAGCCCAGACTTCCATACCCATCACTGGCCCCTGAGGCCTCCACCTTGACTCTTGGGGGCGCCCTGAGCCCCAAAGCCATCCCCGGTCGGGGGGAGCTAATGAAGTCGTGAGGATGCCACACAGGTGCGGGGCTTCGTCACCAACGAGCTCTCTCATGGTGATCATGGCCATAAGGATGATATTAAATACCCAGTCTTTATTGAGCACTGACTGCACCCACCGCTGCACAGACCCTTCATCCACTCACTCACTCGCTCAGACAGTAAAACAGACGCCTTGTGAGTTCCACCGACCCCAGGCATCGTTACAGTGCCAGGGCCGCGAGAAACAGCTGCCATGGAGCTGGCAGTTTGAGGGCTGTAGAGGGAAGACAAGCACACAATTGTAAGAAAAAGATGAATAATAATGGTAAAGATATATATATGTATATACTAGATCATGTTCAGACGGAGGGTGTCATCAGGCCAAGCCCTTGATGACACATGAGGAAAATGTTCTTGGAAAAGAAACAGCAGAGCAAGTGGCTTGAGGCGGCACCGAGCTAGAATCACTCAAAGAGCCGAAGGGTGTCCCAGGCGACGAAAGCCTGGAGGAAACGGTGGGGGCTGTGGCGTCCCAGGGGCAAGGGGGTGATCAGAGAGCCCCGCAGGGACCATGAACCAAAGGGCTTCTCAGGCCTCGGAAAAGAGTTGAAAGGCAATTCTAAGCACAAGGAAAGCAGTCCGAGGGGCTCATGTGGCCAATGCTGTGATCTGAGATATGCTCTTCTTTTCTTTTTTGATTAGAGGCTCGCTGATATACGGTGTTATGTCAATGTCTGCTGTAGAGCTTAGTGACCTAATCACACAGATGTATCCATTCTTTCTCTCCTACTGTCTCCGTCACGGTCTATCCCAAGAGACTGGATATAGTTCCTTGTGCTGTACAGTAGAACCTCATTGCTCATCCATTCTAAATGCAATGATTTGCATCTACCAGCCCCAAACTCCCAGTCCATCCCCCTTCATCCCCCCTCCCCCTTGGCCAACCCAAGTCTGATATATGCTTTTTAAGAGCGCATATTGTCAGCTGTGCCAAGAATGGCCTGGGGAGACTGAGGGAACCGTCAGGAGAGGACAGGGAAGAGTGGATTGGGTTCTTCTTGCTGCTGTAAGTAACGGAAACAAACTCAGTGGCTTAAAACAACACACACGTATTATCCTACTGTCTGTAGGTCCGAAGTCTGAAATGAGTCTCTCTGGGTTAAATCAAGGCACGGACAGAGCTACTTCCCCTGCAGGCTTTGCTGGAGAATCTGTCCTTTGCTTTTGCTTCCCAGCTCCTAGAAGCACCTGCCTTTGTGGGCCTGTGGCTCCTTCTGCACCTCAAAAGCTGGCACTGTGGCATTTTCCAGCCTTTCTCTCCCTCTGCCCTCCATCTCCATTTCCACATCCCTTTCCTCTGACCCCACACAGCTACCCTCTCACAAGGACCCGCCTGACTACTTCGGACCCACTGGAATAACCCAGGATGATCTCCCATCCTAAGATCCTCAGCTTAATTATGTCTGCAGCGTCCCTTGGGTCATGTCAGGTCACACATCCACAGGTGCCAGGGACTAGGACGTGGACATCTTTGCAGACCACCCTTCTGCCCACCGCAGACACGGGCCGTGATGGAGCCTTGCATGATACCAACGGTAATGAAGAGAAGTGAGTGGATCTGGGATTTATTTTGGAGGCAGAACCATTCGTTCTGCTGGCTGATGGATTGGCTCTGGGCTGCAGGGAAAAGGAAAGACTTAGAATCAAGGCCCATTTCAGAGATGGGAAGGGAGCAGACTCGGGCGTGGGGGTACCGATCAAGAGGGTTCCTTGGCCATGTTTACTCTGAGATGCCCACCAGGCAGTCGAGGGGAAACAAGTAGGCAGAGGGATGGTGATAAAAACACAGGAGTCATCAGCCAATAGATGGAATTTTAACCGGGGGACCCGACAAGACCACCTAGAAAAAAAGTGTTGGGAAGAAGAGAAGGTGATGGACTTTTAAAGATGGAAGGAGAGGAGCCCGTGAAAGAAAAACGCTCCCAAAACGCAGAGCTGACCGTGTCGCCCCCGTGCCTGTACTTCGGTTCTCCAAGCCTTCGTTTCGACATGTGCCCTTGGGCACAGTGCTAACACCCATGGCTGATGGGTGCTCACTCCACGACAGGCAGAGCGCTATGTGCTTTAGACAGATTGTCCCATTTCTGTCCCACAAACAGCCTGATGAGGACATTGTGTTGTCTCCACTTTACAGTTAGGAAAACTGAGACTGGGAAGTGGGGCCACCTGTCTCAGGTTCCGCAGCCGGAAGTCGTGTCCCAGACTCAGATGAGTGACGCCAAACCCACAGCTCCTTATTCCCACTCCCCTGCAGCATTTCGTGCAGCTGGAATGCTCTCACTCATTGATTATTATAAATTACATACTGGACATATTTCTTCTAATTTATTTACTTATTTATTTTGGCTTTCTAAGGCCACACCTGCGGCATATGGAAGTTCCCAGGCTAGGGGTCACATCGGAGCTGCAGCTGCCAGCCTACGCCACAGCCACAGCTATGCCAGATCCTTAACCCACTGAACGAGGCTAGGGATCAAACCCATGTCCTCATGGATACTAGTCAGGTTCGTTACCTCTGAGCCGTGACAGGAACTCCTAAATTTAATTTTATTGGACTATAGTTGACTTACAATGTTGTGTTAATTTCAGGTGTAGAGCAAAGTGAATCAATGGTACATATATATAGATCCATTCTTCTTTCCCATAGAGGTTGTTACAAACTATCGAGTCGATTTTCCTGTGCTTGGTCCTTGTAGGTCCTTGTAAATCACCTATTTTATACAGTAGTGTGTGTGTGTTATTCCCACCCTACCAATTCTTTCCTCTCCCCAGTGGTTTTACCTGTGGTCACCAGAAGATTGGTTTTGCTGTCTGTGGGCTTCTGCTTCATTAATAAGTTCTTTGGTACCCCACCCCTCCCATACACCATATGGCAGGCCTGGGAGGCTAGGGCTGTCATGTCACTGAAGACCCCCTAGCTGAGAGGCTGGCTCTTCCCCTAACCAGCGGTCCCCCTGCTCTGACAGCCCCATGGGCTTGGGGTGCTGTCGCACAGACAGGAAGGGGCTTGGATGGAGTCAGTGCAGCTGCACCCGGTGGTGCGAGGCTGGAGGGGGATGAGGCAGAATCCTGTCCAGAACGATTCCCCACCCCCCAACCTGTGCTCCTGCCGCCAGCGATAAGGGCACCCTCTCTGCTTGGAGGGAGGACACACCCCAGTAAGCAGGGACCCCGGAGCACAGGTCTTCACGCTGCCAGCCAGCTGGCTTCCTTCGGGTCCTTGGCATCTTCCAGGGCCTGGAGCGGGGAAATGCAAAGCCACCGCTTCCTTGTGTTGGAATGAAATGCTCCTTCAGGAGGCTGCTCGTCCTCCCTTCCCTCACTTCCTCCCTCCTTCCCTCCTCCCTCGCTTCCTTTGAGAATGGAGCACACCCACTGGTGGGGAAAGCCGATCCTTTTTTTTTTTGTCTTTTTAGGACTGCACCTGCTGCATATGGAAGTTCCTGGGCTAGGGATCAAGGCTACACCACAGCCACAGTAACGCAGGATCCTTAGCCCACTGAGCAAGTCAGGGATTGAACCTGCATCCTCATGGATGCTAGTCAGATTCGTTTCCGTTGAGCCATGGGGACTCCTGGGAAAGCCAATCTCGAATCTACCATCATGAGGCTAAGAGTCCAGCCCAGTGGTTCTCCTTTGCACTGAGAAGCCACACTTCCCCCAGAGCAACTGAACAGGAAAAGGGTGGGGTGATGGCTGAGTTGGGGGGAGTCAGTCTTCTGCACCTTTGGAAACATCTCTAGTTGAGTCTCATACCCCATGGGACTGGGAAGTCCCGGTCTGGGGGTCTAATGGATTAATCCAGTAACTTTCTCTGAATAATATAGACCTGTACCCCTGACAGGTGCAGTGGGGGTGGGGAGTGGAGTCCCGAGGGGTTATTTGAGGGGTTTGACTTGGCTCAGGACATCAGGGAAGGCTCCTCAGAGAAAGTGACTTTTATTTATTTATTTTTTATTTTTTTCGTCTTTTGTCTTTTTAGGGCCGCACCCGTGGCATACAGAGGTTCCCAGGCTAGGGGCTGAATCAGAGCTGTAGCCGCCAGCCTACACCAGAGCCACAGCAACGCGGGATCCAAGCCACGTCTGTGACCTACACCCCAGCTCATGGCAACGCCGGATCCTTAACCCACTGAGCGAGGCCAGGGATCGAACCCACAACCTTGTGGTTCCTAGTCGGTTTTGTTAACCACTGAGCCACAACGGGAACTCCAGGAAGTGACTTTGAATGGGGTTGGCAGGAGTGAACCAGGTAAAGAGGTCAGGAAAAAGTAGGTGCGAAGTCCCTGTGGCGAGAGGGAGTGTGGGGAGGACCCTAACAGCGCTGGGGAGAACGGGGGTGTCTGGAGCTGGGCGGAGGGGGAGGGGGACAGGGCTTAAGGTGGGCGGGGGTCAAACCCCTCAGACTTCACTGGCTTGTCAGCTAAGGCAGAAGCTTTATCTTCATCCAGAGATCAAAGGGAGACAAAATGCTGAGCAAGGGCTGCCGTGACCAGGCTTATAAACAGACCGCAGGCTGGGCACGGAATCTGCAAAGAGGGGTCCAGGTCGCATGTTAGGCGGACCAGTCAGGAGGCCATGCTCCAGTCCAGAACAGAGGCCGGAGCTGCCATCCCAGTGTTCGAGGTTAAGAAAAGTGGCCAGGAAGTCCTATCATGGCGCAGCGGAAGCGAATCCAACTAGGAACCATGAGGTTGCGGGTTCGATCCCTGGTCTTGCTCCATTGAGTTAAGGATCCGGTGTTGCCGTGAGCTGTGGTGTAGGTTGCAGACACGACTTGGATCTGGCGTTGCTGTGGCTGTGGTGTAGGCTGGCAGCTGTAGCTCCGATTTGACCCCTAATCTGGGAACCTCCATATGCCACGGCTGCGGCCCTAAAAAGCAAGAACAAAAACACAAAAAAGCAAAAAAGAGACGTGGCCCAGATGCCACTAAGTCTGTTGGCTGGATGCAGAGGCCAGCAGTTTCAAACCCAGTTCAGTTGTCTTGCACAGCCCATACTCTAAATCCAGTCGCCGCTGTCCCCCTCATGGGTTCATGACATCATTTCTGTGGCTCACTACCAGCATTTGCCAAAAAAATAAAAATAAAAATAGAAAACAGGATGGAACACAGCACAGCCCAGGCTGGGTGTTGCAGGTACTAAAGGCAGGTTTGTGCTGTGCACCCTTTTCCTGTTTTGTATACAGATTTACCAGGGTGTGACGTGGGCTGCCCGTGGTCCAGACAAGGTTGGAGACCGTGGCTCCAAGAGGCTGCCCCCCACCCCCGCTGACTCTGGATCCTGTAAATGAGTCACAGGAGAGCCCATCATCCCTCATCCTCTGAGCTCCGTGTGGTTTCTCATGATGCAGTCTCATGAAGTGGGGAGAAGGCTGGCAGAGGGGCCAGGTCTGTGATCTGAACTGTGGAAGGAAGTCCTGGTGTGAGCGCCTGGCCTTGTGCGTCCACAGGTCAGGATAGGATCCAGCCCCATCCAGACCCCTGCTCCCTGAGTGTGGGGCTGACCCCCACCCCCACCGCTCCTTTCCCATCTAATCTGCTGCAACATTCAGCACTGGCAGCTCCCGCTGATGGGTCAGAGTTGTTGGGGCCCCAGCGTCATCCCTGCATCCCTGGCTGCCAGGCGGGAGCGGGGCTGCAGCGCTGAGAGGCCTTCAGTTTATGTGATGTAAGACTTTGCCGCCAGACAGCGTGCCTTGCCAAGCTTGGCCTGGCCTCTGAGAAGTCTCCCACGCACATCTCACAGCATGGGTCTGGGAGGACAGAAGGACAAGGGGTTGAGAGGCCACCCACTCCTTGGGCCCTCGAGAATCCCCCTGGCCTGGCCCAGAGAGGGAGCAGAAGGACACAGAGCTTCTGAGTCCCCTTGAGTTGGTTCTGAGCCCGGCTGTGTAACTGCAGACAACGTAATCTCCCCAAGCCTCCATTTCCTCATTGGTAGGTCCCCCCCACCCCCGCCGGCCCCCACTGCCCCTGCTCCTTCACAGCAGTCATCACTCTTGGAAGGATACGGGTGATGCTTAAATTCCAAATTTACGTCCCCAGTTCAGTTGCGAAGAATGACAAGGAAGACCCTCCCTCTCTCAGATACTGTCTCTGACTCTACTCATCTATTTTTTTAAAAAACTTTTTATTAAAGTATAGTTGGTTTACAATGTTCTGTCAATTTCTGCTCTACAGCAGAATGACCCAGTCATACACACACACACATGCCTTTTCTCAGTACCTTTTAACATGCTCTATCACAAGTGATTGGATAGAGTTTCCCTGTGCTGTACAGCAGAACCTCGTTGCTTATCCATAATCAATGTAATAGTTTGCACCTACGAACCCCAAACTCCCAGTCCATCCCACTCCCTCCCCCTCCCGCTTGGCAACCACAAGTCTGCTCTCTGTGTCTGGGAATCTCTGTTCTGTAGATAGGTTCACCTGTGCCCTATCTTAGGTTCCACATATAAGTGATATGATGGTATGTGCCTTTCTCTTTCTGACTTACTTCACGTAGTATGAGAATCTCTAGTGGCATCCATGCTTCTGCATATGGCATTATTTTGTTCCTCTTAACGGCTGAGTAGTATTCCATTGTGTATATGTACCACATCTTCTTCATCCATTCATCTGCCAATGGACATTTAGATTGTTTCCATGTCTTGGCTTTTGTGACGAGTGCTGCAGTGAACATAGGGGTACATGTATCCTTTTGAATGAAAGTTCTATCTCGATAAATGCCCAGGAGTGGGAGTGCCAGATCATATGGGAGTCCTATATTTGGTTTTCTGAGGAACCTCCATATTGTTTTCCATAGTGGTTGTTCCAATTTATATTCCCACCAGCAGTGTAGGAGGGTTCCCTTCTCACCACATCCTCTCTAGCACTTGTTATTTCTTTTTTTCTTTTTAGGGCCACATCCATGGCATATGGAAGGATGAATTGGAGCTGCAGCTGCCGGCCTGTGTCACAGGCATGGCAATGCCACATACGAGCTGCATCTGTAAATATGCCACAGCTCAGGCCAGTGCTGGATCCTTAACCCCCTGAGCAGGGCCAGGGATCAAACCCACATACTCCCGGATACTAGTTGGGCTCATTACCACTGAGTCACAGCAGGAACTCCTGTTATTTTCTACTCATCTATTGATTTAATTCTCTTGTGCTCTTCTTAAATTCCCAGCACCTCCTGTAGCCAGTTCTGATGAGTGAAATAGGCAGAAGTTCCTGGAAAAGGGCTTCCCTTCTCACTTGGAACCTGGCTCAGAGAAAACCACTGGCGGCTCCCCTTTTCTTCCTCTCAGTATGGGTGTGATGTCTGGAGTACAGCAGCCATATTGAGACCATGAAGATGGATGATACAGATGAAGCAGCGGGCCAACAGAGGCATGCTTATGGCCTTGTGACATCCAGACTTTAACTGCTCACCTTCAGACTTCTTATCCATTTTAACACTGAAATTAGATTCTTTACTTGTAGGCAAATATAACTTCTGACTGATTTAGTCATCTGTTGATGTGAGGCCTCATCCCTGAATCTATTCATTCAACAAACATGTACTGAGTCCCCACCATGTGCTCGTCAGCAGTACTACAAAGGCAAAACAGATCTTAAGCCTGCCCAGAAAGGGCTCCGAGTCTAATGGGGGAGATTAGAAGTGTGGGAGCCTCGTAACAAAGGGGGTCCTCCTGCCCCCGTAGATCAAGTTATGATGATTTGCAGTGCCTGTCAATTCTAAGACAGTTGTACATCCTCAAGTTCAAATTTAGATCAGACTTCTGGCTTCTGTTAGGAAATTCCCATCTCTAAAGCTCATCTCTGTTGCTTCATTTCTGCCAGCATGGATCCAAATGAGAAACATTTTCTTTTTCTTTTTTTTTTGTTGTTGTTTTTTTAGGGCCACACCCACGGCACATGGCGGTTCCCAGGCTAGGGGTTGAATTGGAGCTACAGCTGCCAGCCTACGCCACAGCCACAGCAACGAGGGATCCGAGCCGCATCTGTAACCTACACCAGTGCTCATGGCAATGCCGGATCCATAACCCACTGAGCGAGGCCAGGGATCGAACCTGCAACCTTATGGTTCCTAGTCAGATTCATTTCCACTGTGCCCGGGGAAACATCTTCTTTTATCGACCAATCAACCAGCCCTTCCATTAAAGTCCCCACTGAGTCAAAAGTCAAAACCTGTGCCTCTGCCTTAGACTTGGCAGAGGCTTTGGGGAGGTACACCCCAAAGAGTTAAAAATTGAACGTGAACCACCCTTGTTCTTAAAAGTCATTTGCTGTCTCCTGTAACTCTTCCTCTGCCCCTACTTCTCTTCCTCCCCCCCAACCCCCAAACTTTCTTACTGTCATGGAACATTATATCCCATCTACATATGCCGAGGGCTTTGAAGTCAGACAACCTAGATACCAGTCTTCTAGGTTCCCTGTGGCTCATTTTTCTCATCTGCAAATGGGAGATAATAATGTCCCCTGGCAGAACCAGGGGAGGGCAGGAGGATTCGGTGGGCTGAGCCTGGCTCATCTATTTATTTAGTTCTTTGCGGGCATGTGTGCTATAACCCCTACCCTCACTCTCTGTCACCTTCTCCCCCAGTGAGTTCATTAAAAAATGTGTCCCTTTGAAGGTGAACCACATCATCAGTGCACTTTATATGTGTGTGATTCTGAGCAGAAAGCGCAGGAATATGTGTCTTCATTGTAACCCAATGAGCAGGGACGTGGAATATTTTCCAAGAGGAAAATAAGGTGTTTGGGACCCCTGACACATTAGGGTCACTCTGCTCCATTCCCTGAGACCGACATGTGTCTATCAAGATGTGTCATCATCATGGAAAAAGGAGAGGCCACACCTCCCCCCATATACACCTGCCAATACTCAGCTTATTATTTTTCTGTGATTCTGAGTCCTTTTTTTCCTGCAAATAGGAGCAGCCTGGATCCTTCTCTGAGACTTCATTTTTTCCACTGAGCTATGGTTCATAGAGCATAAAAGTCGCCCTTTTAAAGTGTATGGTTGTTTTGCCACTTTCACCGCTAATTCCAGAATGTTCTCCTCACCTCGAAAAGAAACCCTGCACCCACAGCAGCCTCTCTTTGCTTCCCCTATCTGCAGCCCACGGAAATCCCTAACCTACTTCCTGATATCCCCGTCTTACCTTTGCTCCTGAGTAAGCAGGTTTGATCTTCCCTAACAGCTCTTTTTTATTATTTGCCCAACATGTGAACTTCCTTCCCCTATTTGTAGAATTCCTTAGTGGATGGGTTATTGTAGGAGGCTGTCTCTCCCTTTCTATTTAGGCTAAAACAGTGAGGTAGTGCTTTTCCAGACTCACTTGCAGCTAGATCCCAGCCATATGGGGTTCAACCAATGATTTAAAATCTGTGGAAATGTTCATTTGTGCCATATATTAGATTCCAGATATAAGTGATATCATATGGTATTTGTCTTTCTCTTTTTGACTCACTTCACTCAGTATGAGAGTCTCTAGTTCCATCCATGTTGCTGCAAATGGCATTATTTCATTCTTTTTTATGGCTGAGTAGTATTCCATTGTGTATATATACCATAATCTTCCTAATCCAGTCATCTGTCGATGGACATGGGTTGTTTCCGTGTCCTGGTTATGGGGAAATAAAAATAAATAGTTAATTAATTAATTTTTAAAAATCTGCTGCTGGTGGCCCCCAAGTCAGGGGCAGTGGAAAATCTTTGCTGGTAGCTGTGGTGGCCTCAGCAGTAATGTCTAAGGTGGGCATTGTGGGCAGCTGTGACAACAGGTGTGTGGCTGTGGGGCTGTGTTCAATGGCACCAGCGTCCTCACTGGGCTGGCTCTGATTCTAATTGTGGTTCTAGCTATCAGACTCCCTTGTTCCCAGCCACTGTCTTAGCCACGCCCTGTGCCCCCCCCCAGCTCTGTGCGAGCTCCACTCCATCTTTAAAGTAGATTCCTGCAGGTCCCTGCTGGCATAGTGGGTTAAGGATGCGGTGTTGTTGCTGCTGGGTGTGGGTTCAACCCCTGGCCCATGGACTTCTGCATGCAACAGACACAGCCAAAAAATAAAAACTAAAACACAATAGATTCCCTTTCAGCTAAAATCATCTAGAGTTTGTTTCCATGCTTGCAACTGAGAGCCCTGTCTCATTCTAACGAGAATTGTTTGATAAGAGTAGAATCTTAACCTGAACAGGTTTATCAAGGTTTTTTTTCCCCAGAACACTGAACAGGTTTATCAAGGTTTTTTTTCCCCAGTTTGAAGGGTGCCATGTTTTAGAGATGGAATCTCCCTTCCCCTGTGTTCTTTCTTATTCCCACATCAGTACAGTGGAGAGCTGGCTTCTTCCTCTGGGCCCATCACCTTAGTAGCAGGTGGATAAAGATGGAGATGGGGACTCAGGGTCAAAAGCATTAAGTCTCCATCTGGGGTCCCTCCCCCCTTTCTGATTGTCCTCGTTTAGAATCTCAGTTTCTGGCTGCTTGTCCTCTGGTATGGGTTGAATTTTGTCCCCCCTGAAAGAGACACTGAAGTACTAACCCCTCAGCACCTAAGGATGTGACCTTATTCGGGTCACTGCAGATGTAGTTCCTTAAGATGAGGTCCTACTGGAGAAGGGTGGGCCCTTCACCTGGTGTGACTGGTGTCCTTAGAAGAAGATGAGAAGAAAGACCCCCACGGGGAGGAGGGCCATGTGCTGACAGAGCCAGAGGCTGCGGTGGTGCAGCTGCGGAGCACAGAACTCCAAAGACTGCCAGCCACCAGCAGAAGCTGGGAAGAGGCGAGGAAGGGCTTTAGCTTCCAGAGCGGTGAGGGGACACTTTCCGTTGTCTTTGTCACCCGGTTTGTGGTATTTTGTTACAGCAGCTCTAAGGAACTAGACCATCAATCTGAACCCAAATCCTGGGTGATAACTGGGCTGAGAATCCAGCCCTAGGGGCAGACAGAGCTGGGTGTGAGCCTCAGCACGTCACCACCAGCCACGCGGGGCGGGATCCGCCATCCACCTTCTTCGAATCTCCGTTGCCTCGCCTGTAAATCAAAGCTCAGTGGATCTCCTTCAAAGACTGTTAACCACTGAAAGTAGTGCCTGGCACCTAAAGGGCAACTATTAATATTAAACAAGTGCTCCTTGTCGGTATGAGGCCCCCAGGCTCCCTTCCTGTTGAGGGGAATACAGCAAAGCCTGCTCTTAGAATCCAGATCAATGTCATGGGTTATTCAAAAGCAATGAATTTCCTTTTTAAGAGAGAGGATAATTCCATGCATGCCCGCTTTTTAATATCTTTTTGCACGTCTTAGCTTATAGTGCAAGAAGCCCCCTTCAAAGGAAGGATGGCGGCTAACAGGCAGGGGGGCCCCCCATCGCCCCGTAACTGAGCCTTCCTCCCTGCCAGCCAGGGCAGGGTCCAGGGGGGCAAATGCATCTCAGAGCAGCCGATAGGATATCTGGCCTCCGATCTGGGAAGCTCAGCGCAGCCGGTGGTTTTAATATCCTCTCGCCACTGGAGATGGGTGTGCTGATTGTAGCGCAATAATGCTGGAGTTATGGGCGGGGGGTGGGGGGTGGGGGTGGGGGGTTCTGCTGTCCCTGGTCATTTCATCCAGAAGCTGCTGTAATACTCTTCAAGGAGAGGTGGAAGTGAGTCAAGGTCATTCAGAAGCCCGGGCGTCCAGGACGTTTGTGGTTCCTTGTCACCCTGCAGATTTTTCAATTGGAGGTCTTTGCCAGTGACACCGGAAGAGATTTAACATGTGCACGTACCTCCCAGTGCTGGGTGGGTGGTTTACACACAGCCATCCACAACGCTTGTCTTCGAGCAAGTTCCTTAGAAATGCACCCTGCAGGGGGAGTCCTGTGCATGGAACTAGTTCCGGAAGAGCTCTCTGGGGAAACCAGCCCGGGGGGTGGGGGGGGTGGGGGGGTGGGGGGGGGTGGGGTATGGGAAGGGGAAGGAGCCCAGCAAAGGTGCCACCTCAGGCCCAGACGCCTGGAGGGAAGATGCGGTCTGCTTTCGCAGGAGCCCCTAGGCAGTAAATTATGCCTCTCTTGGGTGCACGGGAGCTGGATTCCATTCCCCGACCCCCCGGCACCCACTGGCTGATGTCCCCTGATGGTTCTTCCCATGTGCTTACAAGGTGACTCCCGTACCCTAAGGGCAGGTGGATGCAGAAACTCCAAAGGCAGCACCTGGTAATGGTAGAGGGAACACAGGGGATGGGAGTGGAAGCCGCACGCCTGCTCCAGGGCGCAATCAAGATCAGTTTTACTGAGGCTCAGACACACCCTGAGAGTTCCATCATGGCTCGGGGGTAACGAACCTGACTAGTACCCCTGAGAACTCAGGTTTGATCCCTGGCCTTGCTCAGTGGGTTAAGGATCCAGCATTGCCATGAGCTGTGGTGTAGGTCGCAGACACAGCTTGAATCCTGCATTGCTGTGGCTGTGGCGTAGGCTGGCAACTACAGGTCCGAGTCATTCCCTAGCCTGGGAACTTCCATATCCCATGGGTGAGGCCCTAAAAAAGACAAAAAAACCAAAACCAAAACCAAAGCCACTCCCTGGAGAAGTCAGTGGCCAAGTCTGGATGAGAACCTATGCTTTCAAAGTGTATGTTCTTTCTGATACACTGGGATGGGGGACCCGTGGGCGTCTGGGAACCAGGGGCTGGAAGCATGGGCCTCTCTCATCTCTTTCTGCCATGTCTCTGAGATATGCCGGCCCCGGTTTCATGGACCGGCTTCCTGCAAGGAGAGACCTGGCCCCACACTTCCTTCTGTGTAGACGCCTCCCTGCCACCAAAGAAAAAATATTTAAGTAACGTTTTCTTTACTTAGGAAACAATGAATGAGACAATGAGAACAATGAGAAAAAAATACAGATGAATTTCTCCAGTGTGCTAACGGCTGAAAGAAGCTGCACACAAAAAATCCCACTTATCCAAAGTACACAAGAGAAAAAACTAATAATCTCTGGTGACAAAAGCCAGGTTCTCGGTGACCCTTGGGGATGGGGGTGGGGATTAGAGACCCATGGCAAGCCCAAAGGGTACTTCTCGGGGACAGACATTTAGTTCCTTGCTTCGGGTGCTGGTTACACCGGTGTGTCCAGCTTGGGAAAAGTTCATCGAACTGCGTGTTTTGGTTTGGTGTGCCTTTTGGTTCCCTATCATACTTCAGTACAAACTTAAGTTGCAGAAAGGTGAAAAGAAGATAAAGAAGGGCCAAAAGGAGAAAATAAAATCAAGCTGAATCCCACGCACTCAGAAATCACCGTCGTTAAGGTCCAGGTGTGTGTTTTTCCAAATCTTTCCACGTGTGTGTGTTTTCAAAGACCTGTGACGGGGTTCCTGGTTGTGCTGGAGCTGATTCATCTAATCTGGAGCATAGAACGGACTGTTTGCAGTGCTGACGGCGGCCGATACAGAAACGGCAACCCCAAATCGGGCACCCGTGTTCTAGAAGGTGCTAGGAAGGAACAGGTCTGAAAGAGAGCTCAGGTGACCTATGGATTTGGATGTGGAGGATCCGGTGATAAGTTGCCCTCATTTCTTTAAAACGTGTCCCCCCGTGTGCACACATTTTAAAGGATGACGTGAACTATCCCACACGCGATTCATTTATTCTGCATCTCAGCTTTCTACGCCGAGTGTAGGCGAAATGCAGACTCTGAACGATGCAGGGGGTGAGGGCAGATGGTAAATACGACCTGGCTTCTGACTTCAAGGGGCTTTGGGTCGAGCCCCCCGTGTGACTCGGGGCAAGATACTCCCTTCGTGTGAAGGTCATTTTCGTCATCAGGAAGATAGGGATTCATAAAGTCCCCACCAGGTGGGGTTATTTTGGGGTCAGTAAGGTCACATCGTAAAGAACCCGGAGCACAGGCCGGGGCTCCATGAGGGTTTGCGGCACTGAGTAGAGCCTGATGGGTTTTCCAGGGCATCTCCTTCCTCTGTCGTTCCGTCAGGACCGGGGCCTGGTTGATCACCTTCGGGCATCCTTTGGTTTCTCTCCTTAGCTGTTCCTATCAACAGCGGCTTCAGGTGGGTGGCCAGGGCTCGGCAATGGAGGACGATTTCAAGAAGTGACAAGAGGAGAGCGGCCGTGTCCTCAACCCTGAGTCATCACCCCTCTCCTTGGGCACCTGTTGCAGGAAAGGTGGATTTCCGGGTCCAGGAGGAGCGTTTCTCCAACTTGAATGGAAGTGTGGATCCCTGGGCACCTTGCTAAACGCAGGTGCTGTCTCAGCAGGTCTGGGAGGTGGGGGGGCTTGAAGGACTGTCAGGTGTAAGCGAGGCCAGAGGGAGGGAAGAACAGGGGAGGAAGAAGTGCCACCCTGCTTCATGGAGAGCTGGTGGCTTTGCTCACTGCTCTGTGTATTCGAAGGCTGCTCTTCCTAAAGCAAGTTGGGATTATGCTTCACTTGCCGCTTCCTTCGTCCGGGATTGCTCTTGCCATCCTGTGAGCGTTATAAACTCCTCTTCTGCCTTTAACCTCCCGCTCAGGTGTGTTTGCTTGCATGCCCCTTTCTTTAAACAGCGAGCCGTTATCAGTCCTTTATGGGTGTGGCGTTTGCACCGGCTCTCACACGTCCTTCTTTGGTCGCCATTATCTCACTATGTTGAAAACATATTCTTGGCCCACCTACCTCCCTTCTGCACCAGGAGCTCTTTGGACACGTGGATGACGTTACCACCCATGGCTGCTCCTGGATGGAGTGTGCCTGGCATAAAGTGACCACGGGTTAAACGCTGGCAGCATAGGGTACCACCTCGTTCGTGGTTCCCTGATTAAGAAGCACACCTTCTTTCCTTTCCATTCTCAGATGGAGCCAGTGTTTTTTATTCATTTGCATTTTCATGAAGTGGTCATTCACCTTGGCTTGCATCTTCTGGAAATTACTGGCTGGGCAAGAACAGGTAAACACGTTCAGATCGTATCCTCTTTCCCTTCCTGCTGCCGTCACGGATGGTGTTGTGCGGTTTTTCTTGTTTTTCTCCTGCAGACACTAGAGGCGTGCTTTTCCCTCTCCTTCCCTGAGATATGATCAAACGCCCAGCCGAAATGTTCAGAGTTTGCAAACAAATTAAAGTTCACGTTGGACAGAGGTTCTGGCTGACCGCACCGTTGGGGGCACTGTTATCTGACGATGCTGGCGCCAGCCCATTCCCTAGAGGTCTGGGACTTGCCAACACAGGCCTCCCATCCACGCTCTGTGAGGGATGCAGCTGTGAGTGCTGGAACCTCCTCTGAGAAGCTGGGCCCTCTGCTTTCCTGTCATTGATGGGGAGGCCCCAGTATTTCCTGGGGGCCATTCAAGAAGAAGAGGGTTATACAGGAGCAGATGCAGAAGGAGGCCCACGAGAATTGATGGCTTACCTTGATTCACTTTGCCATCTCAACTGAGAAGTTTAAAGCTTCCAGTTGGTCCGAGTCATGTCTTGTATTTTTAGAGGATGGAACAATTGCTATCTCAAAGGCGCTCATGAACTTGGTGGACCCCTTTGTGACCAGTCCCATGATCCAGGGAACAGTGTTTCTAGAACAGGGTCTGGGGGGAATAGAGAGGTTGACTATTTACCCCACAGACTCTGAGTACCCATCCGGTGCCAGATTTTCTGCCAGGCACGGGAGTGGGAATCAGAATAAGACGCTGTGTCCTTAAGCCTAACAGACTGCCACATGCACAACTTCTTGTATTGAATTTATTGAGTCAATGCAGCCAGTTCATACAGACCAGAAAATCCGTCTGATGGACTGAATTGGTCCATCAATCCAGACTAAATAGAAAAGCTGGTTATATGTGTAGGCAGGGTGGGGAACGGGAAGGAAGGAATGGTTCAAACGGGTTACAAGTGTGGATGGAATGGGAGGGGAATTAAACAAAGTACTAACGTGTTTTATGGGTAGACACAGTGGAAGGGGGATACAACCCAGGCTGGGTGAACAACAGAACAGTAGGTACGTTCTTGATGGGGAGATAGGTCCTATGAGAAATTCCTGATCTGATGACATCCTGTGAGTGGAGTGGTGGTCTGACGTCCTTTAGACCGTGATGGATGGTTGACTGATGGGCATTAGAGGAGTTTGATGGAAGGATTAAGAGTTAACTACTCTGCCTGATGAGCCCTATGGAATATTGTCACATGTCAACATTGTGACCTTGATCCTACTTAGGATGATAATGTCGTTGCTATGATGGTCGTCTCCCAGCACTTACTGGTTCTCCAGGTAGTACCTGTGATGCTGCCGCTGCTGACAGC
Source organism: Phacochoerus africanus (assembly GCF_016906955.1). Taxonomy (NCBI): domain Eukaryota; kingdom Metazoa; phylum Chordata; class Mammalia; order Artiodactyla; family Suidae; genus Phacochoerus; species Phacochoerus africanus. The sequence goes on from NC_062551.1 coordinate 7,609,679, forward strand.
AGCTACCCTTTGTTGAACATGTACCAAGTGTCAGGGGCTTTATGTAGTTTCTTATTGTCTCCCAACAAGCCACGGTGTAGGAGTGATGGCCCGTATTTTACAGGTAAGGATTCTAAGGCTCAGAGAAGTTCATTTCCTTTGCTATGTATCTGATGAGTCAGCAACGAAAGGGAGTGGTTAAGAGTGTGTGCCCAAAGTCAAGTGCTGGGGTTTGGGTACCTCCTGTGACATTTAAAAGCTTGATTGACCTTGGACGAGCTGTGACACTCCTCTGAGACATAGTGTTCTTGTCTGTAAGTTGTGGTGGTTGTGAAAAATCCAATGTGCCTGTCACATAGTAAGTCATCCAAAAATTTCAGCTGCTGCTGCTGTTCTTTTCCTCTCTTCACCACCTCCTCCTCTTTTTCTTTCTCTTCTTTTAAAACTAGTAACATAAATAGCAATTACTCTTGGTATTAGTATTGCTATTGACAGCAGAGCTGGGAGTCAAAGCAGACCTGTCCAGCTGCAAAACAGCGTGCCTGCTTTGGCACACACTGCCTCCTGGGGACAGGGGGACCGTGGTTGTCAGGTGAGTCTCTATCATTCTTCTTTATTCCCTTTGTTTCTCTTATGGCTGGCCCCAAGCCACCTGCAGTGGTGCTTTGGGAATACATCCACCCAGGGTCCAGGTGGCTCATTTTCTTTCCAGCCAGTGACAGAGGCGGAGGCCACTGTCCAGGTGGAACTGACCTAGAGAGTCTGCTCCCCCGTGAAAGGGACATCTCAGTGCCACACTCCCGCCTGGAGCTCTGCCTCCGGCAGCCTCAGCAGTGGCCTTTCCTCCTGTCTGACTAAAGCCATGGGGCATGTTTTGAAGCAAGGGAGCAGGAGGCCACAGCCCATCTGTTCAGGGCCTCTGATTAATGCACACTTCCTAGGGGGCCACCGGGCTCCTTGACTGTGTCTGACTCAAGCAGCTACGGCGGACTCACATATAGCCCCAAAGTGTTAGGTGAGGACTTTCTTGGTTTCAGGCAGCAGATGAAACCCACTCTGCTATTGTTCACAGAAGAGGAACATTTACTGGAGGACTTTAGAGGTGTCTCATAAACCCAAGAGTGAAAGTGCAGCCGAGGACCTGGAAGGTGGCATGGAAGCCACACCATGAACGCCACACTCTGGCTCTGGTTAGCAGACACGGCTGCTGCATTCCTTCCTGGCTTCCTCTGCTTCCCCCCTTGCAAAACAATGGCCACCCCAACATCTGTGTTTTTGTCCGCAGGACCAGCCACACGGGACCTTCCTCTCTGACTTTCTTCCAAATCTAAATACCAAGGAAGCATCTCTCACTGGCCTCATCTGGGCAGGTCACCACTGACAAGCTTGTATGGAGCTGCATGTAGATATTACGAAAAATCAGGAGTTCCCGCTGTGGCTCAGCAATAATGCACCCAGCTAGCATTCGACCCCTAGCCTGGGAACTTGCATATCCCGTGGAGTGTGGCCCTAAAAACAGCAAAGAAAAAAATTGGGGGGAAAGTTTTAAGTAAAGGAATTAGACAAAATATGTACCCAGCAGGATTACAACTCTTTTTTTTTTTTTTCCTGCTGCACCCATGGCATATGGAAGTTCTCAGGCCAGGGACGAAATCTGAGCCACAGTTGGGACTGATGCCACAGCTGCAGCAACAGTGGATCCTTCACCCATAGCACCAGGCTGGGGGTCAAACCTGTGCCGCCACAGACACGATGCTGTATCAAATCCTTCACCTGGTGTGCCACCACAGGAACTCCCTAAATCCATTTTTGTGTGTGAGTGAAGATTAGAAGATGCCCCAGTGAGGCGTGTTATAATAACTTGTATTCTGGTAGCTGGCTTACTTTGCTGTTATTGCTGTTGTTAATGGTGGTAATTGGCATCTGTGCTGCGCTGTACATAGTTCAGAAGGCAAGGCCACTGTGACTGGAAATTCTTCCCCGTTGTAGGCGAGTAAACGGAGGTTTGGAGAAACTGGGGATCCTGCTCATAAGTAAGTAGTAGGGTCCGACTGTAGGTCTCATGATCTTCCAAAGGCACGATATTGACCTCTCGTGCTGTATTTAAAGCTGACAAGGAGAATTTTAAACATCGTTCCTGCATGCAGCAGGAATTGTTCAAGGTTGAAGCCATCGAGAGAGGGGGGTCCTGAGATCCTGTGTGGTGAAGGGAAGAAGCATGGAGCTTTCCCAGAGTCAGAACCCGGGAGGAAGGAAGAGGGTTCAATCTTCTTTCCTGTGTGTCCAGGAACGGCTGGGCTCAGGGCTAACTCAACCCTCTGTGCCAAATCTTGCCTAAGAAATATACAGAAATGGGTTGCTAACCTTGGATAGTCCAGATCCTAAAAATACTGCAGACTTCCCTGGAATTGCCTGAGTTTCCATTTTTAGAGATGGCTTCATAGAAAGGGAGCCCGCTAGCCCCATGATTCCTGGGATTTGAAATATCAGCTTATCATTTGTAAGGCTCCTGGTCAGAAATGAAAGCTCTGTTTATGGACGTAAACGTGATCTACTTTTTTCAAAAAACAGGGGATACAAGACCAAATATGGATTGATTGAATGAGTATTCCTATGGCCAGTTCACCAAAACGTGCTATAGTTTCCCATTCAAGAGCATATATATTACATATTTTCTGAATTTGGAAGAGTAAGGCTATTCCCTCCAAGTCAAAGACATGTTGGGGGGCAGTCGTAAACTATCAAAGACCAAGCGGGGCAAGAGGAGCAGAAAATCTAAGTCTTAGTTGATGGTGATTTTTGCTTTTGAAGAGGCGATCTAGCTCAAAAGCCAGAACGTATCCAGTAGAAGTGGCTTCAAGGAGCTTTGGTGTGGCCCAGCAGGTTAAGGATACTGCAGCGGCTTGGGTTGCTTCAGAGGCACAGGTTTGATCCCTGGCCGGGGATGTTCTGCATGCTGTGGGCGTGGCCAAAAAAAAGTGGCTTGGAGAGGTAGGCACCTGCTGGAGATTTGGACAGGCTCCTGCCCATCCTCTTCTGAGATGGTCCTGCTACTCAGGGATGAAGATTTGGGAGCTCGTAAAGCTAGTGCTGTGTAAATGCATTTCAGCTCTTTTATTGAGCTGGTCTTTCCAGATTCATTCTCACTGATATAGGTGGTTGGGATATGTTTCTCCAGAGATTCTGCAAATAGCTCTCCTTTGGTTCAGGTAAAATTTATAGGCATCTGGACTGAGGGGAGGCACCAGTGAGTCCAGGCTTGTATTTGCCATAGGAAATGCAAACTTTATCAGTGGCTTTGAATGGGTGTGGATCTTTAGTCTGTAGATCCAGGCGCCTTTTAATTTTTTTAAGTAAGGGCTAATTCACCATGCTGTTGGAAATCCAAGGGAAACGTGCGTGTCTGTGCTCAGGAAGGCAGAGAAGGGTAGACTTAGATGCCCCAAGACCACATCCTCCTCTGTTGGGATTGGCTTTGGCAAGTTCTGTACCACAGTCTCTGTCTCCAGCAAAGGGTTGCAGTTTCCTCCGGATGCAGAGGTGCAGGCAGGACCACAGCAGAATTCCCTGTGCGGTTGGATGGAAGGATCTCCTGCCACAGAAGAGCCCACACAGAGCCCTAGCCCTTAAAACAGTGTCACCTGCTCCTACCAGAGCTTTCCCACTGCCACAGCTCAAATGGGGCTTGAAATTTCTGGCTGGGTCAGGAGGAAGGAAGTGGCTTTACCACTCAGCCGTGTATCTGCTGATGAGCTCTGGGTGGGCTGGGGAACTATGGGGGGATGACAGGTTTAGGTATGGGAATCAAATAGCACCTCTGGTACCTTTTATAGCAGTGAGCTAATCTCTACCTCCTCAAAACAGTTTTGGGGGAGGCTATGGAGGGGGCCTCACAAGAACATGAGCCCCGTGATAATTTCATAAGCACCAATTCCAAAGGCATGGCCAGTTCAATACAAAGCCACATTCTTGATTCCTCAAAGACCTCGGACACCTGGCGCAGGTAAAATCCTCACCTGTAAAACCAAAGCGTCAAAGAGATGCTATCATGATTGTCTCCCTCAATAGTGCCTTTCCTTGCTGTTTGGATTCTAACAGGACTTGTTTCTGTTGGAAACTGTCGTGGGGAAACTGTCCCCGGGCAAGTGGGTGTTATGGTACCCAGACCTCACTGGGCTGAAGGATGAGGTTGGCCCGTGGTGAGATGTCTGGTCTCTGAGTCATGGTGCAGAAGGAACGGGGAGCACTCACCGGTGAGCAAGCCTACATGGGCAGGCTGCCTCTGGGTCCAATCAAGAGGGGCTCAAGGGCAGAGTTCCCATCATGGCTCAGCGGAAATGAATCCGACTAGCAACCATGAGGTTGTGGGTTGGATACCTGGCCTCAGTCAGTGGGTTAGGTTTCCAGCTTTGCTGTGAGCTGTGGTGTAGGTCGCAGACTCGGCTTGGATCCCACATTGCTGTAACTGTGGTGTAGGCCAGTAGCTGCAGCTCCGATTTGACCCCAGCCTGAGAATTTCCATATGCCTTGGAGTGGCCCTAAAAAGCAAAAAAAAAAAGAGGGGCTCAGGGGGATGAGGAGCGTGTGGCACTGGGGACTAGAGGGAGACCAAATGCAAATTCTTCACCAGCTGGAGGTGGAGAACAGCCAAAGGGGTTCTGAAAACAGCTAAAAAAGTAGCGACACATCAACCAAATGCAATATGTGACCCTTGATTGAGTCCTGGATTTAAAAAATTCAGCTACGAAGGACATTATTGGGACCACTGAGGAGATTTGAATATGGCTTTATATTAGATGATATTACTGTATCAATAATAAATATCTTAAGTAGGAAATTGAGACTATGAATATATTGTATCTATATGTCTAAAATTACAGAGAGTGAGAGGTAAATGTAAAATATTAAAAGAGTTGGGGAATGTGGGTGGAACTTATGTGGATGTTCATTCTCTCCTCTTTCCAACTCTGAAGTTTTTTTAAATAAAAAGTGTGGGGAGGTGCTCGCCAGCCAAATCCGTGCTGTCATGTAGGTTCTCCCTCCTGCAATCTCTCTCTTGCGTGTTTATTCGTCCCCCTTCTTAAGGAGAACTCGCTTCTGCTGTCGTTTAAGCTCATTTCCCGTCTGTCCTGCTCTCTCTGGAGACAGAGCCAGCATCCTTCTTGTGAATCCAGGGCACCAGCCACCTTGCCAACGTGGGGATGTTCCCGAAACTCGGGTCTGTGTGTGTCTTGGGTCACTCTCCTCAGTGCCATGGTAAGGCCCTCCCGGATCTCAGCCGGGAGCAGCACTGCAGATGCTGGAGGAGCATTTTCAGGGTGTGTGTGTGGGAGGGTCCCACTTTCCAGGGGCAGTGAGACCTGCCATGGGGCTCAGCCGTCTGCTGCATGGGTAGGCTTGGCTGTTTGGCTTCAGCCCCACCTCCTGTCCCATCACCACTTGGAGGGTAAACCCCTTGCACCCGAGGGTCGGCCTCAGCCCTTCCTTTCTGCTTGGACCGCCTTGCTTGGCTTGGCCGTGGTGGCCTCCCAGGGTGTGGCTGTGTTGGAACTAAACTTGTCCTGGGTGCTCCTCGATCTTGGCTTGTTGCTGGGGAGTTGTGGGGACTCAGGTGGAAGCACCTGGGGACCTCTGTGCAGGTGCCTTGTGCATCCTGACAAGAAGTCGCTGATTCAGGAGAGGACTGAGGCACGAAGGAGGCGAGGGGCTCATCTTATGTCTTGATTTCTTTCTTAATTTTTTGGATGAATCTCAACAGAATTATGCTGAGTGAAAAAAGTCAGTGCCCAAGGCTACCTACTGTAAGAATCCCTTTTTATGCAACCTTCTCCCCCCGCCTCCTTGATAAATGTTTCATCATGTACCCAGGAGAGAATAAAAGTAGTAAAGGCAGATACCACCATAGTACAATTACAAGAAAGTTTGACCCCAGAGAAGCCCTGAAAGGACCGTTTGAGGAACACAGCCTCAAGACGGCTAATGTACAACCGCCTTCTTGTTGGGATGAAATTTACAGACATGGAGGACAGATGAGTGGGAGCCAGGGGTTGGGGAGTTTGCTGCTAAAGGACACCAGGAGGAACTCTTGCTGGTGACGGAGATGCTCTGTATCAAGGCGAGTCAGTGTCTATCTCCTGGTAGTGATGCTGTACGGTAATTTTTGGGTTTTGTGGTGGTGGTGGTTTTTGGTCACACCTGTAGCATGTGAAGTTCCCAGGCCAGGGATCAAACTTGCTGGGGTCATAGCTGTGACCCCAGCCACGGCAATGCCAGATCCTTAACCCCTAGGCGACCAGGGGACTCTGTGTATTGTAGTTTTGAAAAATGCTGCCCTGGGGGAAACCCTAGGTGGAGGGTACACAGGATCTATGGAATCTCTTACAATGTCACATGAATCCTCAGTTATCTCAAAATAACATGCTCAGTTAAAAGGAGATATAAGCAAATACGACAAAATATTAACATCTATTCTCTTTGGGTCTTAGAAATCGATTCTACTTGTTCTCTCATTTTCATCCTTTTCCGAATGTTGGAAATATCTAGTAAAAATAACTCTCCCCCTCTCCCATGCTGCCCTGGAGTTATCCAGGCAGCCTTCACCCTGTCCTGTGCATCCTTGCTTAAGATCCGCTCCCAGGGGTCCCCTTGGGCTGGTGTGATGGAAGGACAAGCCTGAGGGGTTTTGCAGGGGGCAGAGTCGATCCAGCCGAGAACCATGCTCCCATCTTCTTGCCGCCCTTGTTGGAGCCGGGAAAGCACTTAACCCTCCTTGAAGGTCGGGACGTCCTGCCTCCCCCACAGACCCCACTGCTCCACGGAGTCTCCTTGGCATGTTTGTTCAATGGACAAAATTACGCTTCTATAGCAGTTACTTGTAGACTAAACAACGGTCTCAAGCAAGGCTGTCTTCTCACTGGAATCCTTCATTTTTGTGTATTAAAAAAGGGACATACATACCAGAATTTATTGCATAGCTAAATCACAAATTTACAGTACATTCAAAAGGGTCTAAATGAGACATGTAGAAGAGTTTAAATGTGAAACTAGAAAGGAACAGCCACAAGAGCATTTAGATTGCAATACACTCTTCGTGGTCATTCAGGAGTGCAGCGTCTCCAGCCTGGCATCACAGGACAGGCCTGGCCTGGCCATGGCAGGCCTATTCACATGGATTCTGAATGACAATCAGGAGATACTCCTTATCTGTGGAGAGAGAGGGGCAAAATTAAGCCACCTTAAGAATCAAAGGTAATAAATGAATACTTGGGCTCATCTCCTTTTCTCTTCAAAACCCTACTTGGATGCTTATGGAGACCAGGTTTCCCAGCCTGGCTGCACATCTGAATCAGCTCTGGAGCTTTCAAGAAATGCCATCAACTGGGGCCCAGTCCCAGACATTCGGCCTTCATTGGTCTAAGGGGGAGGCCTAGGTATCAGTACTTTTATCTTTATAAAAAGCTCTCCAGGTGATTCTGATGTGGGGCGTGGGTGAGAACCTAGGTGTCGGAGCAGCTTTATTTAAGGGATAGCTCTGATTTTACAGATGTGCTATAGAGAGGTTTGTTCCAGACCAGCTTGAGGGATCAGGAGTCGTGTTTTATACTGATCTCCACTAACACTGTGAATGTACCTCCTTCAAGGAACGTGGGATCCAGGCCGACTCTGCAACCTACACCACAGCTCACGGCAATGCCAGATCCTTCACCCACTGAGCAAGGCCAGCGATTGAACCCACGTCCTCATGGACACTAGATAGGTTTGTTACCTTCTGAGCCACAGTGGGAACTCCCAAGGCCTTAGAGACCTTTGATCTGCCCTCTGCCTCCCCCTCGCCCCGCCAGACTGGAGATGGTTCTCCCACTCTCCGGAGTGTCTGTGTGCTAATTCCACGTCACAGGAGACCCGCACCGCCTCCATTTTTTGATTACTCACACCAAAGGCAAGTGGGCAAAATTCAACCTCTTGACGCATTTCACAAAACTTTTAGGTTGGAATTTTCAGAGTCACACAGCTTCATTGCAAGACTAAAGAACATCACGGGTCATCGTGCAAGTTAAAACCCTCCCTTCCCATCCTCTGAGTCCAAGCTTTTCGCCAGTAAGGTAGACAGATGCTTTAACCGTGCGATGGAACGGCCGGGTTACCTGGAGCTACCATGATTTCATGTTTCTTGGATCTGATCCTAAGGAAAGTTAGGTCGTTCTGAGGGTCGATGTCTCGGACGGTGCTCTTGGCTTTCACGGTCAGCTGGTGAAGAAGACCCGCATACTGGACCGTGGTCGAGTTGTCCAGGGTCGTCCGGATGGGAATGCCTGGCAGGAGATTTCGGTCGGGGTTAAAAAAAATGTTCTCTGATTATGAACGGGACACGTAGGGTGTAGAAACACTGGAAAATACTGATAATCGAAAGAGGAAGAAAACGTGCTGCCTCGTAATCCTCACTGGTAACAGCTTTTACTTTTTTCCTTCCAACCTACATGGATCTAAAAATGTCATTGGATCAAACTGTAATTACAAATTTGACCCTTGCTTTGTGTTTTCTTGGTATAAACGAGAGCATACGTGTTGTCCTCGTTGACAGTGCCACCAACGTTATTTTCAGGGGCTGTGCACGTCACTGTTTTATGGGCATACCATAATATCACCAAGGCCCTATTGGATTGCTAGGGAGTGTGTTTTTGTTTTTGTAGCTAACAGTGCGGTGAGCATTTTGGTCCACAAGCCTTTTGGAAGTTGTTGATGGTTTCTAAGGTGACACATGTCAGAAGTGCATCCCCCAAGCCTCCCGTCTGTGGCCAGTCGCCTTTGAGAAGCTTGGTCTATGACATGGTGCCGGTGTCTCCCTGAGGGCCAGACACAGGCAGCTGTGTCGCCGCACATGCTAGAGGGTCCATCAAAAGGGATTTTCAAAACTTCTTTGTCACATCCTCATACTGTATTGCGCAAATCTTAATTTTTGTCTTAGAAAATAGAGCAACCAAGACAGTGTGCTTTTGCAGGGCATTCATTCTAGGTTCAAGCATGATTAAATGTGGCTACTTGTGGGCTCTATTGTTTGATTATATGAGTTTAAAGCAGCACCTATTAATTGAACTGGAAGAATCTAGCCAGAAGAATATGCAAGTGAAATCCAAGTCAGTTCAGACCTAGCTGCTCCATTCAAGTCACTCAGTGCTTATTATTGGAACAGGTGCTGGGCTAGGTATTTCACTTACATTGGATCTAATCGGAGCCGGCCTTTGGGTTATTTTGAGAACCACCAGATAAGCCAGGGAATTCCAGGGATTTGATTGGCAAATGCGTCTTTAGTTTAGGGGGACACATGAAGGTGAACGTGGGATCCCTGTCCAGTTCCTCAGGTTCCCGAATTAAAGCCCATCCACTGGAAAGCCTAGCGTGGCTCTCTCGGGTTTTCCCATGGAGAATCGAGCTCCAGAGAATGGCAAACAAGATGAACACTTTTAACTTGGGATTCTACCCATTTTCATGAAACTCTTTGAAAGCCTCGACTCCAACTTTGAAATAGACCCATTTCTTTTCTTTCTTTTGTTTTGTTTTTGCTTTTTAGGGCCGCATGCACATCATATGGAAGTTCCCAGGCTAGGGGTCAAATCAGAGCTGCAGCTGCCGGCCTGCAGCACAGCCACAGCAGCGTGGGACCTGAGCTGCCACAGCTCGTGGCAACGCTGGATCCTTAACCCACTGAACGAGGCCAGATATCGAACCCACATCCTCATGGATCCTAGTTGAGTTCATAAGCTGATGAGCCACAACGAAAACTGCTAGGTTTTTTTTTTTTTTTTTTAATTAGAGTATAGTTGATTTACAGTGTTGTGTCAATGTCTGCTGTACAGCACAGTGACGTAATCATACAGATGTATCCATTCTTTTCCTCATCCCATCTTCCGTCAAGGTCTACCCCAAGAGACTGGGCACCGTTTCCTGTGCTGTACAGTAGGACCCCATTGCTTTTCAGCGCTTTTTAAGAAAACCATGATCTCCAGGATAGGTCTTGCTAAACAAGATGAGGATCATACGTACAGCAGAACCTATTCAGGACAGAAGGTGGGATTATATCTAACTTGCTAAGTTTGTATTATAGTTCACTGGTCACTTATTCTCCAGAAGTCAGTTCTTTCTTTCACACCTGGTGAACCATCACAAGGCATGTGTCTTTAACCAACAGGAAACGGAAGTGTAGTAAACACTCAACCCTTTAAGAGTACTTTTAAGAGTAATGCACAGTTTTATTCTGCATCCCGAATAGTGACTTACCTATAAAGTCTGCGTTGCTCAGAGTCAAAAAAAGAAATACAACCAGAATAAATTATTTAAAATGGAGATGACAAGATTATGAATCAGATGCTCAGGCCTACTTAGCTAGTCTATTCATGATCCAAGTTAATAAATAAAAGAAGCCAACCTTTCTGAATAATAAGTACACACTTGAGTCTTTTATATCCACTGTAGACCCTTGGAAAAAAAATCAGTCAACAAATATTTATGGAGTTCTTGCTTGGTACCATGTGCTGTAATTAAAACACAGTTTATTAGGAAGTAATTTAGCACGTGGTATCACATCTACCTACTTCCCCTTCTGAGAGGTAACCCCTGCTCCCAGTTCCCTTTGTGTCTTTTCAAAGATAGTCTATGTCTATTCAAATATGTTTGTGTTTGTCTTCTTCAACTGTAACTTTTTCTACTTTTACCTTAATTTAAGAAATTTAATACACTGGGGCAGGTGGTCCATTCAGTCCGCATAAAGCTAGGCCATTCACGTTGACGACTGCGTAACGTGACTGCTGGCTGAAGGGATGCTTTGTAATACCTGTAACTAACATATCTTCCCACAGACATCTGGGCTGTCCCCAGTCTTTGACTTTTATAAACAAGGCTGCAGAATACGTCTGTGTGGATGCCATGTCACCTTTGTATGTATGTGCAGGATAAATTCCTAAAAGGACACAGAGTATGAATTTGCTATCCTGGAATTTATGGCACCACTTTAAAATATGAATGACTACCATGCCAGTAAGCCGGTATTCTCGAACTGTACATTTGTACTTTGATCGATAGATTACATTCAAAAAAATAAAAGGAATTGGCCGGATGGCTGAAAAATCTAATGAACTTCAAATGATGGATTGTTAGAAATGTCAAGAATATTTAAAATTAAGAGCTTACAGAAATCAGGCTTACATCCTTAAGAATGTATGCCAGATAGGGCTTTCTGGGAAACAGATATACACAATCACTCATCTAAGTCAGTGATCACGGCTGCATCATTGTCAACAGTGAACGGTTTTATAATTGGGAAACCAATGTTGACAAAGATATACTAACAAAAACCTGTACCACTCAGCACTGGGCGAAACAGGTAAGTCCATTTTTCGGCCATGAATAGGAAGTCTAGGTTTCAATAATAACTGCCTAGAATTAGTAGACGAAAACCACTGGTTGAGAACAAGAACACATAAACACCAGCTTAGTTAGATGTTTTCAGTGTTAAACATCATGGGACTTCTGAGAGCTGCAAAGCTGCCCTCTAATAAATGGCACTTTCATCTCAAATTGAGTAGGCTGCTGAAATGGAGCATCTCATTTCATTCTGATCACACAACTTATACTATAGGCTATTAATGAATATCCTTGTCATACGCTCTGGTTGTTAATAATCTGGCCATAAAAACAAGCCCCTCATTTATATTTTTGGGAAAAAAAGGTTAATTTGGCTTTCAGAAAAGTGCCCTGAGTCCTAGCTCCTGGTAGAGGTTAATTAGAAGTTAATGGATATTAAAAATAATGTTTTGTGGCCTTTGGATGAGATAAGTGTTAATTGAGAAACGTCAGGAAAATAAAGCAAAAGTCATTTTTAATTCTACCACTCAGAGAGAAACGCCGTAACACATCCTTGCCTTTTCTTCCATGTTTAAGTGTTTATGTCTGCCTGGCTGTACTTGGGATTAGAAAACGCTGGCCACTACATCGTTTCCTGCTATTTTTCATATAATGTTGGTGAGTAGTTTCCCATGATTCTAAATATTCGTCAACATTTTACATAGAGTAATGGTTCATCAAATGGATATTGTGCAATTAAGTTAAAAATGGGACAGATTGACTTGTCTATTTATTGCTATTATATATGATGCCTCAGTGATACCCTTTGCACCTCAATCTTTATTTCATCCCTCCTCGAACTCCTAGGAGTGGAATTTCAGATCAGGACGTATGGTTATTTTTTAGACACCTCATGCATCTTGCCAGGATCATGTCCTTTAAGTCTTTCAAAGGAACACACTCGATACATGGGTACTGGCTGTCACAGGTGAACGCGCCTGGGGTCGGGGAACCGCGATCCCTCCAAAATTGAAGCTCGACTTGAACCTCAGAACGTGAGGAAAGACCCTGATCTGGAAACAGGGTTTTTGAAGGTGAAGTGAGTTAAAATGACATCATATGGATTGGTGTGGGCCCCAGTCCAATGACGGAGTCTTATAAGATTAGAAAACAGAGCACAGAGAGGAGGACACTGCACGATGATGGAAGCAGAGCTTGGAGTGAATTGTCCACAAGCCAGTGCGAGGATTGCTGGGAATCACCAGAAACTGGGAGAGGAGCAGGGAAGGACCCTCCTATGCAGCCTCTGACGAGAGCCTGGACCTGCTGACCGTAACAACATCCAGCCTTCCAGCACCGAGAGGGAATAAAGGTCTAATCTTTTTACAGTTTTCTTATGTTTTATTTTTTTGGTTGTGCCAGCAACAGGCAGGAGTTCCTGGGCCAAGGATTGAATCTGAGCCACAGGAGTAACCTGAGAAGTACCGACGTTGACGTCGTGTCCTTATCCTCCAGGCCACCGGGGAACTCCTAAGTGTCTAATCTTTTTAAGCCACCGGGTTGTGTGGTGCTTTGTTAAGGCAGCCAGAGGAAAGGAATACAGCACCTCTGTGAAGTGATGCAAATAACCCATCTGAGGGGGTGTGGCAGAGTTTATGCAAATGCCTGGGAGTAAAACCCATTCAGCCAGAACCAACCTCTCAGGCTGGGCTGCTTTCTGGATATCCGAGGCATAGCTTTTGATTTACCTGTAGGCTGATGTTAAATCCTCTCCCTCCTGATCACTCAAGCTGGGGGAATTTATTATATTCCTTTGACAATGAGTTATTTTTAATTTTATTTTATTATTTTGTAAAACACATCAAATGTCTTATCTGTACAAATAAATTAAAAATTCCCACATTCTCAGAACGATTTAATTACACTTCTGTTAAGTGCTGGGTATTGCACCAGGCACTTGACAATTATTATTTCCTTTAATCATCAGTAAAGTAGCTTATTTTCCTTTTTTAATGATAAGGGATGGAAGTTCAGAGTTTAAGCAGACTTTCAGTGGGTAGTGGTTCAATAGATATTTACTGATGGAGCTGCTCCATAATAATGATTGGCTGTGAGTCTGTTGCCAAGCAGTGAATTGGCAATGGATCAGTTCCATGGTTATGCCATGAATTGTGTGAAGCATCTACTCTTATTTCAGCTAATACTCTGGGATCTGTGGCACCTCTTGCCCTTACGCATGCAACGAAACGAGCCTTTAAGAAGTTGCCACCATTGCTGAGCGTGGAGCAATGTGCCAGAGACAAGGCTCTGTGGACTGTTAGAATGGTTTGTGGATCGAAAGCAAGTTCCTGGTGTAAGTTGACAGATTTCATAGGCTGACAGACACTGGCCCTTCTTACACTGTAACCACAAAGGCTACACTATAAATTGCATTACAATTAATTCTCAAAGATTATATTAACTACGGTAAAGGAATCATTGCCTTGAAAATGACGATGGTAACTCTAGGCTTTTCACAATGTTGAAATGAAAGGAAGCTGCCGACAATGGTACTCCTCCCATCTTCAATGTAACAGTTTTACTGCTGGTACTCCTGACATGTTAGAAGAGTTACTAAAGCTTTAAAAATTAGACAATATGGATAATTTCTTAGGAATATATAGGTATTTGTGTACATATCTTATGAATATTGACTTCCCTATCTCTTAGCAGAGTCCTTGGCACATAATAGATATTCAGTAGATGTTTGATAAGTAAATGCTTTTTTTCTTTTTGGCTGCACCTGTGGCATGTGTAAGTTCCTGGGCCAGGAATCAGACCCCAGCTGCAGTTGCCATCGATGCCAAAGCGGGAGCAATGCCGGATCCTTTAACCCACGGTACCAGGCTGGGGATCAGTCCTGCATCCTGGTACCGCAGAGACACTGCTGACCCCACTGTGCCATAGTGGGAACCCCCAAAGGATATAATTTTGGTTTAAAATTCTAAGACATCTGTTGTAAGTCTTCGCACAACAAACAGGTTCTTGGCTGGGTTCTGCGTGTCAAGGAGGCAACTTGAGAAGTATTTACCTTCTGCATTTACAACCATCGTTCCTATCACCCCTTTATGGCTCTGGATCCTCTTTAGGGTTTCCTCCACCTCTGCCTGGAAGAGATCAGGAAGGCAATTAACCAAAAGAGTCTTTGTGGTGACCCCCGTCTTAAAGAGATCACTGTTTAGAAAGAGCCCTATCCCTCAGTCTCCTTAAACTAAGGTAATGGATGATATAATCTCAGATTTTGGGAAGAGAGCTTTGAAACTGTCAAGTCCCATATACAAGCCTTTATAAGACCTCCTACTTACAACCCTGACAAATATCTTGGCCTGAAGCTTGCTGAGACAGAAAACTTACTGCCTCACAGACCTCACTCCATTTTTATCTGTCTCTGCATCCTGGAAGAACATCCTCCACACTGGGTAGAAATCTGCTGCTGGTCACCTCTCATTCACTGGCCTATCTGTGTTCCTGCGAAAAACTCCTTTTCTATACTCCAGGTTGAAAAAAAAAAAATGTTTAGAGCTATACCCCTGCCTCCCTCTGTCTAAAAGCATCACTTAGTTCATTGCAGCACAATTCACAACAGCCAAGACATGGAAACAACCTAAATGTCCATCGACAGATGAATGGATAAAGAAACTGGTTCAGTGGAATATGACTCGGCCATAAAAAGAATGAAATAATGCCATTTGCAGCAATGTGGATGATCATATTAAGGGAAGCACGTCAGAAAGAGAAAGACAAATACCATATGCTATCACTTATATCTGGAATCTAATCTACAGCACAAATGAAACTTTCCACAGAAAAGAAACTCATGGACTTGAAGAACAGACTCGTGGTTGCCTGTCGGGAGGGGGAGGGAGTGGGATGGACTGGGAATCTGGGGTTAGTAGATGCAAACTATTGCATTTGGAATGGATAAGCAATGAGATTCTGCTGTATAGCACTGGGAACTCTATCTAGGCACTTGTGATAATGAGAGAACAGGCATGTATATATGTGTGTGTGTGACTGGGTCACATTGCTGTGTAGTAGAAAATTGACAGAAGATTGTAAACCAACTATAACAGAAAAAATAAAAATCATTTTAAAAAAGGCATCACTTAATGAGAAATCATATCCTCGGTCCTAACGGGCACCTAATTGGGAGTTCAGATGGTTAAATTCAAGATGTTCTGTAAAAACAATACATTCTAAAATTCCAGGATTCTCTTGATAACTACAACCTGGGTCTCTGCAAGATAAATGTTCAACCATGAATGATTATTTTGGAATTCCACCATTGGGTTTTAAACTCAACTTTATGTACCTTATGCATAGTTTCTTTCCTTCTACAAATGCTAAAGTCAAGCATAATTTTTCAAGCCTGCATATCTTTCTAATTGATTAATCACTGGATTTTATGAATTCAAACAGTATTCTGCAGTCTCGTGATGAAGGTTTATGATGTATTTTTCTTTCTAACATTGTACAGGTATACCTTTCGTTGCTTTAGTCAAAAGACAGTTTTCTTTTGCCCCTAATGTGGGTGGGAGCACTGATTTCCTCTTTTGACCACTATAGCAGGTGTTTTCTGAATTTCAGGCATTCATGTATTAGACTTACAATTTTTGCCATTATGTATAACATCTATATTATTTACCCAGCAGGTTCTTTAAATTATCTCACTGCTAAAATCTTAAATAAATGCATTTTAAAAGGAAGCTATACATCACTACCACAAATGCAAATCTGGTATCATTTGTCATAGGCAGAAATAACCATAAAAACAAAGCAAAGAAAGAGCATATTATTAAATTCTACACCAATGAAAATTCTGAGCCTGAGGTCTGCTCGTCAGGTGAAAAATCGAAATTATATGAAATGACAGTGCTATTAACGAAATAACAGTGTCAGAAACTTTCCTGGTTATAGTCTAAAGGCGGAAAAAAAAGAAAAAAGGAAAGAGGAATGGCTTTCTCTGATACGATTCACTCTGTTTTTTTGGTATTTGCAGCTAATGTTTGTATCTCACGTTGGAAAGCATTACACTAAAGCATAATAGCGGTACAGGAGAGCACTAACAGTACATTTTTGCCATTTTGTCTATAAGACAACGCCACAGATCCTTTCAGCCACAGCCCTCGTTTTTCTTTTTCTGTTTCACTTCTAACCGAACACTTTTCTCTGCTCTTCCTGGCATTTCCCTCTTTTCCCATGTGTTTTCTTCTTTCGTGATTTCTGAGCCCTCTTAATACAATCGCCTAATCCCCATGGCCAATCTCCTTTTCATTCCCTTCTTAAAAAACCAACAACTTTTTGCTTTCACTTTGCTCTTTTTCAAACTTTCCTCAGTCGCCACTTTCCTTTTCTTATCCTCCTCCCATTTCTTTTTCTTTTTTCTTTTTTCTTTTTTTTTTTTTTTTTTTTTTGCTTTTTAGGGCCCCATCCGTGACATAGGGTGGTTCGAATCAGAGCTACAGCTGCTGGCCTGCACCACAGCCACAGCAACGCTAGATCCGAGCGGAGTCTGCGACCTACAGCTCACGGCAATGCCGGATCCTTAATCCACTGAGCGAGGCCAGGGATGGAACCTGCGTTCCAGATTCCAGATATAAGTGATAGCATATGGTATTTGTCTTTCTCTTTCTGACGTGCTTCCCTTAATATGATCATCCACATTGCTGCAAATGGCATTATTTCATTCTTTTTATGGCCGAGTCATATTCCACTGAACCAGTTTCTTTATCCATTCATCTGTCGATGGACATTTAGGTTGTTTCCATGTCTTGGCTGTTGTGAATCGCAGCTCACGGCAATGCCGGATCCTTAATCCACTGAGCGAGACCAGGGATGGAACCTGCGTTCTCATGGATTCTAGTCGGGTTTGTTAACCAGTGAGCCACAAAGGGACCTCCTCCTTCCCCCCCCCCCCCTCAATACTTCCTCCTTCTCCCTTCTCTCCATTTCCTTGCGTTCCCAGTCCCATCTCTTTCTTTCCTCTCAGGGAGATTTTTCTCCTCTCTTTGGCGCCCCTCCCCTTTTCGAAATTTCCTCGCTCTTAAGGAGATTTCCCATCCCCCTCAGGATCTTTCATCCCCTCCGTATCTCTCTTCCTCTTTACGATATCCTCCATCCCCAATTACTACCGCAAGAACCACCCCCCACCTTAGATATATATGCCCCAAGACAGCTTTCCCATCTAGATATATTCTTCCCCCTCTTCCATGGTAGCTTTTATTCCCTCCAGGGTCTCCGCGTCGCCCCTCCAAGAAGCTTGAGGAACCCCCAGCCCAGCGCGGTGCCGGGACCCGCCGGGCCGGGATCGGTCCCGGGAGCCGGGCAGCGAAACCCCTCGCCCTTAGAGCGGCGGGTCGGGGACGGAGACCCCGGATTTACCATCGCTCGGGCGGCGAAACTCTGGGCTCAATCTAGCGCTAAGGCAGCGAAGATGTCAACAACGCTTCCAAGTCGTTGCTAGGAGACCGGGGAGGAAGTGACCTCCCGGAAGTGTTGGTGCCGCGCCTGCGTGTTTGCGGGTCGGGCAGCCGCCAGGCAGGTTCTTCCGCCCCGAGCTGGCCTGGCGCCTCCCGGCCGCCATAGGCAGAGGCTGGGGAGCGTGGCCCCGAGTGCTCACCTGGGGTCGAGGAGTACCGAGGGGCTTAGGCCGGGCTCCGGGTCATTCGTTCGTCCTCTCATTCATTCATTCCTTGAGGTACGCATTCGTGTAACAGCCACTTCTTCATCCAAGAACGATTTATTGACCACCTATCACGTCCCGGGCTCTCCTCTGGGTCTGGGGTCCATTCTAGCGCGGGAGACAGCCGAATGCGACAAAACGAAGCAATACCGTCTAAGTGTGATACGCGCTCTGGACCAAATAAGCCGGGGTGGGTCCGTCTGACTCCGAGGTGACATTTGGTACTAGACTCAGATGCCTGTGACACTCGGAGAACTTCTGTCGCGCTGCCTTGTGCGGCGCTGATAGGTTTGTTCCCCGCCCCCAAGGACAGTTGTTTTTAATTAAAGCACAACTATATCGCAGCATCGAAAAGTAGTAGCTTATGTATTTTCATTAATTTACATCTCCCCACCCCCAAAGCAGTAGGTGAAGCGCCATCTTACGGCTTATGTTCTCTGTACTTCTAGCACCCCCAAGCTGCCCTTCACTCAGTGGAAGAGTTGCTCCTTACTGGTATTTTTGTTTAATGTATTAGGATCTTTATTTTTGATTTTACAGAATTATTTGCCCACGTTTCTGAGTTGCTGTAAAACTGTAAATGGTAGTGTCGGAGGTTCTACCGAGGGCCATAGAAGAGCAGCTCGCTGGGTTTTTAAGGAACTGGTGGGGAAACAAGTTAAAGAGCAGTTAGGGATGGTCAGAAGTCACCTGCTCATTTGAAGGGCATTGTGTATCTTTGTAGCCTGGGAGGAAGAGCACAACTATGTGTGAGGCACAGAAGGAAAATTTTGTGTCGTGTTTTCATGTGGTCCTAGGGTTTGAAGAGGGCTTTGATTACTAAATTGAGTACTAAATACAAGTGGTGAGTTGCAGATGCATCTTAATAGGGACCATGCTATAATGATCCCTGTAATACTGATCTGGTTTGTGCTTCCATTTCCAGTAAGTTGTCTCACCACAAACAAGACAAGCAATAGGTAGGAACATCAACTAGAATTTCTATAGGTTCTTGTCAGGGATTCCCCAGGAATGGTTTTGAACTTGGAGGGTTTGGACTAGATGATCCGTTTCAGTTTGGTCTTGTCAGTTTAGGATTTTTACATTATGTACAGAAACCCTCTTGAGAAGCTCTAGTTCTGCTTCAATCCCCCCCCCCCCCCCCCCCCCCCCTTTGGTAGAGGAAGGGATCCTGGTCACTGTCATTTCCCCCCTTTTTTGTCTTCAAGAAACGAGACTTCTCAAAAAAAACCAAGTCACGATAGCTAACTCAGGTCCTTTGTCACTCGGCATTGGAATTCCAACTGAGATGGTTTGGAATGGGCAGCCAAGATAGTGCGGGAGGAGTCTGGTGTGTGTGTGTATGTAGGACTAGCTTTACACACATTGCCTGTACTGCTTTTTAGTAATAAAAGTATAGGCATTTATAGCAGTACTGGCTGAATTGTATCAAGTGTGATTCTTGGGCTCTCTGGGTGTTTCTGATCCAGGAGATGCCTACTTAATTGTGCCACCATTTGTTTTGCTTATAGAAATCAGTGGCAGGGCACCATATTATCTCTAGTGTCCATCAGCTTTAATGAAGGAACCGGCTGCATATGCGTGGGATGTGAATCTCCCCTTGTTTCTGGAGTCAGGGTGTCAAACTCATTCAATAGCTGACAGCTGTGATTAGAGCAAAGAAAGGCTCCAGCGTGAAAGGCACTGACAGGAGTAGCCAACTGCTGAAAACGTAATAACAAGTAGCCAAACTGACTTCCAGCCAACAGTCAAGTTTGACTTGCTGCGCACGGGAAATCAATGCAGAGAATATGAGTCATTTTCTCCTCATCGATTTTCACTTTTAATTATTTCTTGGAGGTAGCTTGATTGGGTTTTTATGCCTTTTTGGAACAAGAATGAATATCCAGAGCCGTGCAGTATGTATGAAGTATCTCGGCAGTGTCTGTCATGGTCCCTGCTCCATCCTCAGTATGTGGGAGTCCCTCTTTCCCCTTTTCTCTTCTCCCATCTATCCCCTCACCATTTCTTTTGACCTGTAGTAAGTGCCACGGAACTTTGAACTAAAGTGAAAGAATTAATGAATGCTTTTGGCAAGTACTCTGAAGTGACCCCCGAAGTTGTGCTACATGCAAAGATAAGGTCTACTATGCTTCATGTATGATTTTGTCAAAGTGAGATGATTTTCTTCTGGGGTCTCTCTGTCTCTTTGATAATTTGTTACTGCTCTCTGCTTAGTCTGAAGAAATCAAGGTAACTTCATCAGCTTGAGTTTTCTCCTGGGGTTTTCTCTACTACCCCGTATATTATCTAACGCTGCCATTCCTGCTAGTTGGCAAATCCCTAAACACTGAGCCATTATTTTGTGCCCAGTTTCTCACAAGATAAGGTATTATTTGTAAACTTCACCAGAACATCTCCCGGTACTCTACTGGTTTTGCTCAAAAAAGTGTGCCCTAGCTTCTCTGAAAATGTCCCTAATACTGAGGCAGAACTAGGGATGTCCCTGGTATCAGTGAGTATCACACACAGCTGACCCAGGGCCATGGCATTCGAGATTTAGGGTTTCAGAATATCAACCGTCTTCTACTTTTGATTAGGACAAAGGCACCCTCTAGGGTAATTCTTTCCAGGACTCAAATGTCACATAAACATTTACTTCCCATGAAGCTAGCCTCTCTGTTGGAATTAAGTAATGTCCTAGAGCACAGAATTTGGAGTTACATGCAGCTAGGGTTGGTGTTTCCAGGTGTGTTTCTGTGAGTAAGATAAGTTCTTGGAGCTTCTGTTCCCCCATTTATAAAATAGGAACAGCAAGGTGTAAATGATATGTGGGTAAAATGCTTGGCTTGTATCAGGTGTCCACCGTGGGTCACTGAACCACATTTCTTTCTTGTGTTACTTCCTTTCCTTAGTGCATCTTTCCTTCTTCCCTCCATTTCTCTTCTCCCCCCTCTCCTTTCATTGTTCTCTTTCTCTAGGCTTTTCCTCCTCACTTCCCTCCCGTTTCTCTTCTCTCCCCTCTCTTCAACGTCCTTTTCCTTCATGTCCTCAATTGAAAAATCCAGAATTCATATTATTGACTTTCTCACTAAAGAGCGTCTTTCCCTTTCTTCTCTTGTCCCTTTTCTCCAGTTATTCACTTAGAGTGTTTATCTAATGTAATTCATCTACCTGTAATCTCCGTTCTTCACGTTTCTCATTTTTAAACTTCTAGCTCCAGAATCAGTTCCCATCTCTGTGTATTGCATCCAATAGATATTCTCTGTATCTCAAAGTCGAGGGAGAACTGTAAATATTTCCCAGTCTGTTAATTTTGTTCGAGAAAGAAGGGGCTGAAGGGAACAGTGAATTCCATGCACTTATGTACCCCTTCTTTTTTCTTGGTAATTCCGTCCCAAGGTTGCTGATACATATTCATTCAGTCTCTCTAATCTATTTAGTTTCAAAATGACTTTCACTGGTTGGTATAAGACCAAAAAAGTTTGGTGCACTAAACAAAAGTGAGTTGGTGACTTACTAACAAAAGTCAAGTGCATAAAACAAAACGTACTGTCATTGAGTTACCACAAAGTGAACTCGTGTGCGACACGCAACCAGGCCAAGAAGTAGAACACTGTCCGCATTCCAGAAGCTTCCACATGGCCATTCCCAGTCATTACCCCTGCCTTTTTTGGTCTGAAAAGGGTAAAATATTTACTATCTGGACTTTTACTGAAAAACTTGCTGACCTCTGTAATAGACTTTTTCTCTCTTGAGTTTTCAAAATATGTTGGATGGTTGAAAACAAAACATTGTTCACAGTGTGTATATGTAATATGTAAAATAACCACAGCACAAAGTGGGGGAGGCTAAAGGGACAGAACCTTACATCACATTCTACTTGAAGTGTTCAAGTACTGTTTCTAAATAGACTGTGAAAAGTGAGGTGTATAATTCTTAGAGCAACCAATAAAAAAGTATATAAACAGATACCATAAAACATCGTAACAGATACATTAAAATGGAACACTAAAAATTGTTCAAATAATCTAAAAGAGAAAGGAGCAAAGAGAAATGGAAAACAAATGGAACAACCATTAAATGATATAATTGTTGAATTGAATTCCAATATATTACCGATTACATTAAATGGATATCATCTAAGCACACCAACTAAAAGAGAGGTTGTCAGAATTCTTTAAAAAAAGACCCATAGTTTATGTTTCTGGAAAGATGGAGTAGATGTATGTTTCCACACTCCTCTCCATGGGATATAACTAAAAATCCTGGAAATTAAATATGCAAACGTAAGACTTGGACAGTGGAGTAAATCAGGAAGATTGCCTAGGCACCTTAGGACCCAAGGAATGACGTGATTTAAGTTACCTGGATTTCCTTTTTGCCTCATATATTCTAGACTAGGAACTAAAGAAGCTGATAACCCAGAATGCTGACAGGCACAAGACATTTTAAAAAGTCCTAACAGAAGCCTACTCCTGAGCCAGAGGATTCCAGCCAACAAGATAGAAACTCTTAGAGAATAACCTTCCGGCTCCAGCCAAGCACTGGCAAAGGCCAAGTGGAGCATGCCGACGTCCACTCTTGCCTTGCTGTAGTTCCCCTCAGTCACCACTAGGGGATTGTCGGAGAAGGCGAGTAAGTAATTGGTACTCTTCACAGGGCTGGATGAATGGTTGTCCTGAGCAGTTTTTTTTTTTTTTTTTTTTTAAGGGCCAGACCCACGGCATATGGAGGTTCCCAGGCTACGGGTCCAATTGGAGCTGTAGCCTCCGGCCACGGCCACAGCCACACCAACACGGGATCCAAGCTGTATCTGCAACCTCCACCACAGCTCACGGCAATGCCAGATCCTTACCCCACTGAGCAAGGCCAGGGATGGAGCCCTCTTCCTCATGGATGCCAGTCGGGTTCGCCAGCCACTGAGTCATGATGGGAACTCCCCGAGCAGTTTCAGTGAAGTCCTCTTGGAGACTCTGAACTCCGTGGTAGCATGTGAAGAATTCCATTAAATATAAACTGCCTAACCAATAAAAGGCAGATATCATCAGAATGGTTTAAAAAACATGGCCTAACTTAATGCTGTCTACATGTAACTAACTTCAGATGTAATTATATAGGCATGTAAAAAAGAGATGGAAACAGATATAACATGTAAACAGTAATCCAAAGAAAGCAGGAGTGGTTGTATTAATAGAAGGTATATAGACTTTAGAGCAAAGAAAACCACCAGGTACAGACAGGAATGTTATGTAATGATAACATGGTCCATCCTGAAGAACACATTGAAAATCTGTCAAGGTATACACCAAACAACAGAGCTGCAAGCTATGTAGAGCCGAAAGTGACATAATTTAAAGGAGCAGTAGACATATCTTCAGGGATAGTCGAAGACTTCAACACCCTGTTTTCAACAGTTGGTAGAAGAATCACAGAAAAATCACTGGGGGTAAAGAACTTGACACCATCAGCCAACAGGATCTAGTTGACATTTATAGAACACTCTAGCCACCATCAGCAGAATACATATTCTTCTCAAGAGTCCACAGAGCGTATGTCAACATAGACCACATCCTGGGCCATAAGACAAACCTCAACAAATGTAAAAGAACTGAAATCAAACAGTGTGTTCTCCCATGGCAGTGGTGCCAGGCTAGAAATCAATAACAGAAAGATAATGGTAAAATCTCTAAACACTTGGGAAATACATGACACATTTCTAAGTAATGTGTGAGTCACAGAGGAGATCTTAACGAAACTAAAAATAGGACAGTGAACTGAATGAAAATGAAAGTACAACATATAAGAACTGTGTGACACAAATCAGTGATGAGAGGGAAATTTATAGCACTGAAGTATTACATTAGAAAGGGCAAAGCAGCTTAAGTTAATAATGTGAGCTCTCACGTCAAGAACCTAGAAAAAGAAGAGCAAAATAAACCCAAAGTAAGCAGAAGAGTGTAAATCATAAAAAGCAGAAATCAGTAAAATTTAAAACAGGAAAACAATAGAGAAAAATCAGAGTTCTTTGAAAAGATCGATAAAATTGACAAGCAAGATGGACGAAGACAAAAATGGGCGACAGTATCAGGCAGTATCAAGAAGGAGACATGGAACGCCACCGCATACTTTGCAGAGATAAAAAAGTTCTATTAACTTTGCATACGTGCAGCTGACAGCTTAGATGAAGTGGACCAGTTCCTTAAAACTGCCCACCACAAAAACTCACCCAGTATGAAGCAGATGATGTGAACAGTCCTGTACCTGTTTAAGAAACCGAATTTACAATTTGAAAATCCCCCAAAAGAAATCTCCTTTGGAGATTCACCAGAGAAATCTGCACAATGTTTGAAGACTAATTAACGTGGTTTGTGCACAATCTCTTTCAGAAAATAAAAGAGGGAAAACTTGCCGATTCATTTTATGACGTTATCCTTACCCTGATACCAAAACCAAAGGCAGTAAAAAAAATTTTTTTTTAAAAAAGGAAAGAAAACTGTAGACCAATATCTTCCTTGACTGTACATATAAAACCCGTAACAAGATATTAGCTATAAGAATTAGCAATGAAAAAGAATTGTATACCATTACCAACTGGAGTTTATCCCAGGGATGCAAGCTTGGTTTGCCCTTGAAAAATCGGTCAGTGTAATTAATTCACTGTGTTAACAGACTGATGAATCAAAAAATAATCACATTATTAATCAGTTGATGCGAAAAAAGAATTTGATCGAATTCAGTACCGATTCATGATTTTTAGAAGTCACTCAGCAAACTAGGAATAAAAGGGAACTTCCATGACTTTATAAAGATCATCTACAAAAAAGCTGTAGATAATGTACTTAATGTTGAAAGACAAATGCTTTTCTCCCAAAACAGTGGACAAGAAAAGGATGTCCTCTTTCCCTGTTCTTTTAACGCAGTGCTGGACCTGTTAGCCAGTACAGTCATGTAAGAAAAGGAAATAAAAGCCAAACAAATTGGAAGTGAAGGAATAAAAACTGTCCCTATTTGGAGATGATATGATTGAATATGTAGAGAATGCAAAGAAATATGTGAAAACAGTTTCTAGAAATGAAATTTTCATTAACAGCATCTACATAGGACTATATGCTGAAAACTGCAAACTGCTGACTGAAGAAAAGAAAGAAGATCAAATAAATGGATGTCTGTTCTCTCCAAATGGATGTACAGGATTAGCCCAATTCCTGCCAAAATCCCAGCAAGATTTTTTTGTGAGTGTGGAGAAAATTTTCCTAATGTTTAAATTGAAAGCCAAATATAATAGCTAAAACAATTTTGAAAAAGAAGAAAAAAAAATTGGAGGAAATGCTATACCCAATTTCAAGATCCATTATACAGCTATAATTATCGAGACTGTGTGGTATCAGTGCAAGGATAAACATATAGACCAGTGCAACAGAATAGAGAATCTTGAAATAATCCCACACAAGTATACCCAAGTGATTTTTGACAAAAGGGACATAGCTTTTTCATTAAATGGTGCTGGAGAAATTGAACACCTAAAAAACAAAAAACCAAAAAAACAAGCAACCAAAGAAAACCAACAAATCCTTGATATAAGGCTCACACCCTTATATATAAACTCAAAATGAATCACAGATTTAAATGTAATATAAAACTATCAAACTTTTAGAGCAACATAAGAGAAAATCTTTATACTCCAGGGATAGACACAGAATTCTTAGCACCAAAAGCACAATCCATAAAAGGAAAAATGGATAAATTAGCCTGTATCCAAGTTACAAACTTTGCTCTGTGAAGACACTCCTGAGAGAATGAAAGACAAGTACAGACTGGGGGCAAATATTTGCACATCCTGTATCTGCTGAAGGACTAGTATCTAAAATTATCAAAGAACTCTTAAAGCTTAATGATAAAAAAACCAAATGGTCCAGTTCGTAAATGGGCGAAAGGCATTCCACTAAAAAGATACAGATAGCAACTAAGCACATAAAAAGATACTAAGTATCATTAGCCATCAGGGAATTGCAAATTAAAGCCACAGTGAGTTAGCATTACTGGAATGACTGAAATAAAAAATAGTGACAACACCAAATGCTGTAAGGATGTGGAGAAACTGGATCACTTCTACATTGAAGTTTGATTTTTTTTTTGGTCTTTTTTTTGTCTTTTTAGGGCTGCACCCGTGGGATATGGAGGTTCACAGGCTAGTGGTCCAATTGGAACTGTAGCTGCTGGCCTAACGCCAGAGCCACAGCAATGCAGGATCCGAGCTGTGTCTGTGACCTGCACCACAGTTCATGGCAATGCTGGATCCTTAACCCACTGAGAAAGGCCAGGGATGGAACCCTCGCCTTCATGGATGCTAGTTGGGTTCACTACCCTCTGAGCCACCACAGGAACTCCTCGTGTGGTTTTTTTTTTTTGTATTTATCCTGCTAGATATTCGTTGTGCCTCTTGAAACTGTGACTTGCTATCTTTTGTCTGTTTTGGGAAACTCTCATACTATGTTTTTCAGTTTTCAGTAATTAAAAATGTTTTTTTAGTGAATTAAGATGATAATCTTTGTCTAAGATAACTGGTGGAAAAATGTTTACTCATCATACTCTGCATGCGTATTTCCATCCATACAATTCTAAATATGAAAACAAAACAGCAGTGGTATATGCTGTTTTCCCTTTATTGTACCCTAAATCATCTCTGCCTGTTCTTACTCTCAGAATCTACTGATTATCATTTAAGACATGTTAGGCTAATTTTGCTGTACGTTTTACTTCCTAATTAAATCTGTGTGAAGATATGTAGACAGTGACATAGTCTCTCCAGACCTTTAAAAACTAAGGGTATTGGCTGTCGGCTGATGGGGAAGTCTGTTAACAGTAACAGATTGTTCTGTTAACAATAATCCCTCATCCCTCATTTTTGGGCTAGCGGGGCACAGTTTTCCAAGCACTTTCACAGGCCCTGTCTCACTTGCCCTCACAACAACCCCTTGAGCTTGGCAGGCGTGCAGATAGAGTCTCTGAGGCAAAGAAGCCAATTGACAGAATAAGAGTCCAGAGTGGTAAATCTCATTTCATACCAGTCCGGAACTTCCCGGGAGGGCTCTGAGTCTGTCCGCAGGCCTGCTCTGTACTCTTCAGGTTGCCTCGTTCCAAGATATCACAGTTCATCCAGACACACAATGAGTAGTCCAGCCGGAGGCAAAGATCTCGTCCTTGCCTTCCTCTCATGCCCTCACGTGTGCCGCACCCTGGAGATGTGCTATCTGCTGGGAAAGGGAGGGTCGTCCTGCTCCTCCCAGTTGACGGCTGCTTCCTTACAGCACACCAGACATTCCAGAAAGAGCCCTCCTGTAACCATTTTGGCGGACCTCTTCTCTTGCAGCCGACTCTGGAATTGAGATGGGTTCGGTGGATCCTAGAAGGATTGTGGAGATGCAGGAGTTGACCAAGTGGAATTGCTGTAAACGTTGGCCAGCAAGAAGCAGCGTCACTTGTAGAATCTTGGGCCTTTCTCCTGACCCCTGCAGGGATTCGGAGACCGAGGTAAGAGACAAAGCAGGTTGGTGGGGATGGAGGGACCTATTTGGAAGGCAAAGGGATGGAGGCAATGTGGGGGACCTCGGTCCTTCCCTGCATGAGTCATGCTTACACAGGGCAGTCATTCCTTCAGAAGAATTGATGGACTGGTTGAGCTACATGGGAATGCAGGGACCACAACTGTGGATAAGACAGGAATACCCCCTGCACCTCCCATCTAGTGGGGATATGCTTAATAAACGTAATTACATCCCTGTACAGTGGGGTTCCTTGAGGGAGAGGGGTGGCAAGTCGGGGCTCGTAAGAGGTCAGCATGGCCTGGTGTCCAGAAGCCTTGGGAGGGTTCCTGGAATTAGGAGTATCTATGCCACGTTGTAAAGGAGAATCAGACACTTGTTAGGTGATAGGTTTGGAGCTAGGATGGAAGGAAAAGCATGGGCGACAGAACAAAGATGTTTCAAGGAACTAAAGTCACTGCACTTGGGCGTGACTTTAAGGCTTTGGTGCATGGGGCGGGGGGAGTGCTCTAGGCAAAACCCAGTAGTACTTTGAAAAAACTGCTTTACCTGAAATCTGGGAAACTGCCATGAATGAGCCACGGCCCCCTACCCCTCTCTGGTGTGTTTAGGTAGGAACCCTGGCTTCATATATGCAGGCCAGGAGGTGCAGGTTAACTCAGGGTACTGCCTTTAATGCCTTGCCTGGTGAGTTGTGGCTCCCTGTCCTCACGGAGGCAGACAGCGCCCTCCTGTGGCAGTGAGACCGCACTCCACCGGCAGGTCACTGGCCCCAACATACTGAAACTGCATTTTTGCAGTTCCCCTTGGAGGTTGCAGTCACGAGAGTGGGCTGAAATTCTGAAACCAAATAACACAAAGAGAGCGCTAGTTCTTATGAAGAGCCGACTTACTTTATTTGCTAAAATTTACTCCTTTCCATCTGCCTCCATGGCAGTTTCCTGATTGAGAAAAATGACAAGATAAATAAATAAAAATGGAGGAGGAGAACTAGCAAGAATGGGAAATGTTTTGTCATTTCCCTTTCAGCCCCACCCCAGAACCCTGATGTAGCTTTGGCCAGCAGAAAGGAATTAGTAAGTGCATCTACTGGTGTGAGCCGTTTTAGTAATAGAAAGTCAATTTCTTCTCAACTCCTCTAAATCAGTGTTGGGATAAGGCTCACATGTTGCCACATATCCAGTCTGCTTAGGTGCTCACCTGTCTGGGGTCCAGAGAGACTGAGGAGGGGTATGTTCCTGGGGGAGGGGACACACACCTGTGGCTCCTGTCGTGATGTCCCAGGACGCATGGAAAATCCCACTTCCCGGGGCACGGCGAAGATTGGGGTCCTCTGCCCAAATGTGTTGTAATTTTGAGGATATTCAGTTTATTTTGGCTCTTCTGTTGAGATCTCAAGGTTTAAGAAAGTGCCAAAGTGTGTGGATAGAATTGATTTAAGTGACTGGAGAGCAGGAGTACAGTAGCTTCTTTTCTTCCTGCCTAAATAGGGAGAATGAATGGCCCAGGCCAGGGAAATGACCCTGTGGTGCTTCTCAGAATCCTCTAGGTGGTGCTGCTGCGATAGCTTTAGGCTAGAAAATTTTAAAGCGCTGAACCCTCAAACCAAAATGGAACTTCTTCAGTGTCTTATGGTCCTGGTTAATTGCTAATACGAACCTATTGATAATTTAGGCCATCCCATTCACATCGTAGTCCTCTAAGCATGAGCCTCTACACATAAATTCCACAGCAGAATAATTTCAAGTGTTGGAATTTGTGTACTTCTCTGGTTATTATTTAGTAAAACTATGGACTTTTATGCCTGGCTGAATTTTGTTAAAGCTGGCTCTAGGATTTGTTCTTCCTGACCCCAACTTGGGTTGGAAAGTGCTGGACAGTGCCTTGTACTTAGTAGATGCTAAATTAATGTTTATCAAAGGAATTGATTCTATTCTGTTTTTTCCTTTTCCCTCCTGATTGGCGATGAGATGACTACTTGGCTTAAGCTTTTTATAACCCTCGTCAGACGCTGCTGCTTATCTGTGCTAATGAAAAGACTGGGAGGCCGTTTTTTTTCTTTATTTCTGAAAATGGCCTGAGGTGTATATATATATGTGTGTGTGTGTGTATATATACATATATATATAAATCACTTCTTTATTTTAAAAGCAAATTAGTTTTCCCGTTGGTTCCATTGAAATGCAGGAATGGTATGAAAAATCGTGTTTGATAATTGCTCGAATCTTAATCAAGATTTTATTAAAATCAATATTTGATATGCTGCTCAATTTAATTAAACTAAACCATAGAGAAATGAGTAATAAATGAGCTTGAAAATCAATCACAGGATAAGGTATGTTTCTCTTAATTAGTTTACCGTATGAAATGTTGGATAAAGCAGTTGCCGACCGCAAAAGGAACACCAGCCAAGATCACCACTTGTAGTCACGCGGTATGGACAGCTGAGGTTAATGAGCACGAACTCTGTGCCAGGCTCTGTGCTCAACCTTGCCTGTTAAGGTTCTTCATTTATTTTGAGCAGACTCTTATGAGGTCTGTTTCATCACTGAGCCAGTATGAGTGTCCCAGGTCACTGAGCCAGGAGGTGGTAGAGGTAGATTTTAATACAGTGATCAAGCCTCTCCCACTCCCTTAAATTGCCCACAAGTAGGAAGAGAAAGCTTGACCTGAGTGTGGCTAATTTTAGAGAAGGTCATAGGTGGTGATTTTCTTCCTAAGAGAAGTGTTTCTTTTAAGATGAGTGATACAAGGGACGGGGGAAAAACCCCCAGACCGGAAGCCCTGTGTGTTGACCTAGCAGCTCTGAGCCCCATGGACTGGGGGAAAGAAAGGGTTTTATTTTTCTGGACGGACACAGACTATGGTTATTTACTGAATAATTTATGCTGATAGGGAGCGGCAGAGATTTATGGCTTTAGTAAAAAAGTGTTCTAATTGGGATTAGCTAATGAAAAAGTGGTGGACCTGGAGAGGGAGAGAGCAGGAAAATGTGATTTCAGTGGAGGTGTTTCGTCTCTCATGGGATGCTAACAGAAGGGCTAGTGTTACGCGCTGGGGCAAGAATCATACTTTTAATTAGGCCTTCAGAGTTTGTGCCTGCACTTTTGGTTCTAAGTGTTCTTAGTCATGCAAAGAATCGGCTCTGGGAAACTAATGATACTCTTGTTAAATACCATTGGCTGTGAGAACAAAACTGCAGCTTCCTGAAAAACCTCCCTCATTTTTATTCTGTGCTCGTTCAGTGGGATGAAAAGTTAAAAATCAACAATAATCACAACCACACAACTGGGCGACTTCTCTACTCTAGGCTGAGGATAATTTTTCTTTCAAGTCACTGCTTCCTCAACTACAGCCGTTCATGCATCACAGGCACAATTTTTGACATCTCCCTGTAGCTCTTGGGTTACTTAATATTTTCACTGAAAGGAGTTTGTTTTTAAAAACTAAAATTAAGTGCATTTGTTTTAGAAGGAAGCTTTGTGTCACAAACACAAGTGGGAAGCCAGAGTGATTTGCTCGAAGAAGGATATAAGTGAAAAGAAAGATAGTTAAGTCAAAACACCGTTATCAAATTTTAACTCCAGCAGAGTGTCTGGAGGTCACAGAGACAGACTTATACCAACTGAGGCCTCCTCTTTTATTATATCTGAGGGATAAGAAAAGATTTGAAAGGGGATTTTTTTTTTTCATTCTGTGAATCGGTTTTGTCCAGCGCAATGTCCATATGGCACCTGCATTGCGTTCCCACCAGAGGCTCCTCCGCCCACTCTGTGATCAGCAGCCCAGGAGGCTTTGTCTGCTGCTCCCGCAAGCCTTTGCCCCCCTTCCTTTACTGCTCAACTTCCTCCCAGTAGCAGCTGACCCCAGCTCTCCACCCATCTAATTCCACTTAACCTGGTTTCTGAAACAGCCTTGGGATGGAGGGCAGGTTCCAGAAGGAATGGTGTCTCTTGTTGTTTAAACTTCTTTTCTCCGCGTGTGACGTTTGAGATCATTTTCATCTAACAACATGTGACAGGTGTCCAATAATAGTGAAATAAATGTCACGAACAGCGTGTCCCTTTACCACTCCTGTCTTCGAACACCCAGGCGTCCCCTCCCGAGGTAGCCGCTGTCATCGTGTTGAGCGTGTTCTTCCAGCGGTATTTTGTGCGCGTGCGAGAGTACGTGTATGCCTCTCTGTAGATGTCGCACAAGTGGAAGCATCTTCTACGTGTGACTGTAGAATGCTCCAGTTCACTTTTTTTAACCTGGCAATAGAGTCTCCTATGCGTATGCAGAGCCCCAGCCCATTCTTTTAAATCCCGCAGGGGAGTCTATCATAGGGTTAGTGATCCTCTTTCCGCGGACATTTGCATCATTGCTTCATCTTCTCCCAGCAGTGCTGTGACATCCTTGCCTCATTCTCTTTGGACCCACGATGACCGTGAAGACATCAATCTAGTGCTGGGCAGTGCCCATTCACATGGCTGGCGTTCTGATGGTGATAACCAGAGAGGGCAACCATCGTCATATTCCACTCATGAGGATGGCTCTCTCTGCCCTTTTCTTCACCCATAATATAAATTCATCTCTGCCATGGTGTCCCGCACAGCCTGAAGCATCCCGATTTGAACACGCAGTTGTGTGTTTAAGTTATGTTTGTGGCACTTACCAAGTATGATTTAATTCTTCCTCGTCCTGATCACATTTGACGTTAGTCCTGTGATTTTGTCCTCATTGCTCGTCTCACTTGCTGGATGACCAGCTCCGTGAAGCCAGGAAGGGACCTGAGGATGCTGGAAAGGCCTCAGCTCCTCTGACCTTAGGGGAAGTAACGCCCGCATAATTTAATGGCAAATGATACACGTTCCTAGTGAAGCTTGAATGAGAAATATGAAGGGAAAAAAAGAAGACAGGGATAACAACCCCTGAGAATTGGGGTGCTCTTTGTGACCAAGCTGGAGTTGGGAAACCCCAAGAGTCTCGTGGGAAACCCTACCTCCCCGAAGGTGGTCCTGTCCTCTCGGCCAAAGACTGGGTGCATACTTCTGGGCGTGTCACACTTGCCGACCCAGACAGGGGCCGGTCCACCTTCCGGCTTAGCCTGCCGTTTATTATCATTCACAAGGTGGTGTTAGATGCTCAGCTTTTAAAAGAACTGGCTTTTCAGCAGTATTTTTACCCTTGAGAGTGTATAGAGAGAGCTCTGTGTTGTATATTAATCAGAGCTTTCGCGACTCGCTTTGAATGGTAGTCGAAGTGTGTCTGGGAGTGTGGTGAATGAAATATGCCCAAAGTGTGCTCTATTATTTATTACTCAGGAGTCTTTCCATCTGAGACGTCGGCTGAAATGAAAGGAACCAAATATCTACCTTTACTAACTCAACATCCTTCCCAGTTTCTGCTTCCCGTGGACCCCTCACCCCCAAAAGGGTTGCCGCATTCGATGCCTCCTAAGAGTCAGTTTGTATCGAAACTTGTACGAAAATTTGTATTTTTGAACTCCCCAGTCTGTCTGCGGATGTATAGATCTCAGAGCACACAGTGCTCTGCAAATACTTAGCCAACATGACTGGAAGCCGTGCCTTCTGGCACCACTTCCCTCGCCTGTTCCCAGACGGCACATCTCACTCATCCTACAAAACCTGGTTCAAATGTCACTTCTTCCTCTGCCCTCCCCGACGGTCCGGGCAGCGAGTCGCCCCCTCTGCACTCCCACCATCCTTTCTGTGTACCTCGATCACATGCATTCGCACTGAGGCCAGTAGTGTCCCCAAGGGGGCAGAAGTTGGTTCTTGGGGGACGCAAATTCTTCTTCTTTTTTCCTCTTTTAGTACTTTATGTATTTATTAAAAAATCTTAGCATATAGTTGACTTCCTGTTGTAGTTCCGGGTGTACCACAAAGTGAATCAGTTGGACCTAGACGTGTACGCCTTCTTTCTTCCCATATAGGTTATTATAGGCTCTTGAGTAGGTTTCCCCGTGCTCTACGGTAGGTCCTTGTTAGTTTTCTATTTCATACACAGTAATGTGTGTGTGTTATTCCCATTCTCCTGATTATTATTCTTTTTGTGTGTAAAACACGTAATACCGTCCATAAAAAAATACACCATATAAAATTTCATCATGGGGGAGATGAAAAATATATCTAAAAATGCTTGATTTTAGGGTGCAGATAATAGAAAGAGGTTAAGAAAATGTAAGAAACTGCTTTTTTTTTCATCACATTTGCTTCTTCTTTGACAGTCATTACTTTGTATCATCCTATGATTCTCTTAGAAGGTGGAAAACCATGGCTCTGAAACCCAGCCTCTGGCACAGTGCTCGCACGTACTGGCATTCGCTGTTTATTTACTTGAATGGACAGATGATCATTGAGATGTTTGCTTCGAAGCATGGCTGCTCCACACTGGAAACTCCTGTAAAAACCATTCTTAATACAACTTCCAGGATCGCACCCCACATCTGGAGTAGGACCTGGAAACAGGCATTTCAAAGCCCTACCCATTTTATGATTGGATTTCCCAACTCTCGCTCTGCCAGTCCAGGAATCCCTTTCCTTTTCTTGTGGAGACATCTGCATTCCTAAAAACACAACCCCAAAGAGGTGGTATAGTCATCTGTTGTTGTATCCTGTTCTGATCAGAGCACAGAGCACTGGTTTCTGTTCGAGGTGCCATTTCCTGGGGGAGGGTGGGGGGAGTGTCGCCAGGCACCAGCATTTCCAGAGAGGTTCAGGGATGCCCGCTTCTCTCCTTGGTGAGGATCTCAGGCTGCAGGCTTCTGTGAATGTGGCGGGCAGTGTGGGCTGGCCTGGTACCAGGACAGGGATTCTTTCACCAGCCTCTGAGCAATATGGCCAGACGCGGAAGGCTAGATGGCTTGGGGACCCAGGGAACTCTAGGGTGCTTGTTGGTGGGAGTGCAGGTGATTTTTAGCAGCAGGCCCTGAGCTCTTGCTTTAGTCCTGTCTGGGGAAGAAGTGTTCCAGTAATTTGAATGGGACAACGGGAGCCACACTTACCAAATCTATGGACGATACCCTCTAGGAGGAATATCAAATGCATAGAACAACAGGTCTTTAACAACCATCCAGGAGGTTAGAACCAAGGTTCCCGATCTTCTCAGGCCTGGTGCCCTCTCTATAGGAAGTATTATATAAATGTAATGCCAGAATTCCCGTCGTGGCCCAGCGGTAACAAACCCAACCCGTATCCATGAGGGCATGGGTTCTGTCCCTGGCCTGGCTCCCTGTGGTACGGGTCGCAGGTGTGGCTCGGATCCCATGTTGCTATGGCTGTGGCATAGGCTTGCAGCTGCAGCTCCAATTCGGCCCCTAGCCTGGGAATTTCCATATCCCATGCGTGTGGCCCTAAAAAGAAAAAGGTAACGCCACTTCCTTTATGGTGAAAGGAGTATCATAGATAACATAAGTGACCTACGTATGTGATTCCCAGACATCAGTATAGTGCCATGAATGTAATAGAAAAAGAAAAGTCGTTTTAGAACAAAAGGACCGTAGGAGATATATTGTAGAACGATTGGTTCTTCCATCTTCCTTGTTTTGAGAATATGAATTCGTGCCAGTGTGGCTGCTGTCTTTGAGTGTTCGTGTTTACTCATGTGTGGTTTTGTCCACGAGAAACACAGGTGAACACAGAATACCTCACGCAAGTGACTTCTGCCCATAGGTTATGCAAAACGCCAGTGTGCACGCAATTGAGACATCAGCCAGCCCCCTCAGGTCACCTTGAGGTAGAAGCCACGTGGACCCAAATCTGGCACAGCTTGCCTCCCCATCCGCACAAGCCTCCTGCCTCCACGTCACAGTAACACAAGCTGCAGCCCTTCTGCTGCCCAGCCTTGTGCAGCAAACCTCAGGTCTTTTCCAAGGTGACGCGGCCCTTCTCTTGTAAGACTTGTGTATCCCTTGGCCTGTGTAACATTTCCCATGTGTAAAACTATGCCACCGTTTTTATTAGGTTCTTTTTAACATGCGTCGATGTTGAAGGTTTTTTTTTTTTCTTTTTTTTTTCGGTTTTTAAAGTTTTATCGAAGTATACGCGATTTACAGTGTCGTGGTAATTTCTGTTG
The DNA here is from genome assembly GCF_016906955.1 of Phacochoerus africanus. NCBI lineage: Eukaryota > Metazoa > Chordata > Mammalia > Artiodactyla > Suidae > Phacochoerus > Phacochoerus africanus. Next base: position 7,645,319 of record NC_062551.1, read on the forward strand.
TACTCCAGGCAGATCCAGCTATACGTGTACACACATCCATTCCTCTTCAGATTCTTTGCCCATGTAGGTTATCACAGAATATTGGGTAGAGTTCCCTGTGCTATACAGCAGGTCCCCATTGGCCAATCCTGTCATATTCCACGGTGTGCATGTGTCCCAAACCCCAGTCCATCCCTCCCCTGACCTGTCCCCTTTGGGAGCCACAAGTTTGTTTTCAAAGTTTTGAGTCTTGTGGTCCTCACTCCATTTTCCCCACAGGCCCTTTTTTGTTGTGTTTTGTTTTGTTTTTGTTTTGCTTTCTAGGGCCTCACCCACGGCATATGGAAATTCCCAGGCCAGGGGTCAAACTGGAGCTGCAGCTACCGGCCACAGCCACAGCATTGCAGGATCCAAGCTGCGTCTGTGACCTACACCACAGCTCACAGCAACGCCAGATCCTTAACCTACTGAGCGAGGCCAGGGATCAAACCCACATCCTCGTGAATACTGGTCGAATTCGTTACTGCTGAACCACAGCAGAAACTCCCAGTCCTGTGTTTTTTTTTATCATGTGATTTTGTGCAGTGAGGTGACTCGTTAGGAATGCATATATTGTGTTCCGTCAGAACGAACTGTACTCAGATGCTTGTCTCCGATGCAGTGAGTTAGTTTGGATTTTATAGATGTAAAACAATCTTCAACTGAATAGTGTTGATACTTTTTCTTTCTATTGGACATTTTTTTTTTTTTGGTCTTTTTGCTATTTCTTGGGCCGCTCCCGCGGCATATGGAGGTTCCCAGGCTAGGGGTCGAATCGGAGCTGTGGCCGCCAGCCTACGCCAGAGCCACAGCAACGCAGGATCCGAGCTGCATCTGCAACCTACACCACAGCTCACGGCAACGCCGGATCGTTAACCCACTGAGCAAGGGCAGGGACCGAACCCGCAACCACATGGTTCCCAGTCAGATTCATCAACCACTGCGCCACGACGGGAACTCCTCTATTGGACATTTTGAAAGAAGGGTGAGATAAGTATGTTAGCACTTAGGCATAGAATTGCCTTCCATTCAGATGCAGCTCAAAGCATCTGAACTGTGCTGTGACTCACATACCCATGGTGACACTGTTACCAATGATACGATTTTCTAAAAAGGTGAATAACTTCTGAGCTTCAGAACAAAACAAAGCATCTCTCTTCTTTGATTTACGCAGTAGTTGCTTTCCTGGAAAATTAGCATTAACTCCAGGCCAAAAAATAACTGTATGCCTGAAGTGGAATTTGATTCTGTGTACATGGGTATAAGCAGTTTTTCCTCTGTGGAAATGGCGTGGGGTAAGTGAAATAGTTGTCTTCTCCTCTGTAAGACGTGCAAGCCCCTGCCCAGCAAGTGACAGCCCCGATTGCCCCCACACGTGTCCACCACCTCTGGTGAACCGCTGGGCTATTGCAGTGGACTTAGGATAAGCTAGAATTAGGGTCGGTATAAGTTCTTCATTTAGGCTGAGAAAACACCTGTACAGAAAACAGAAGTGGGAAAAATGACTTAGCGCAAGAAGGGGTGAGAAGAGTGTGGGGATGTTTGTTGACAGTAAGTGAAGTACGGGGAACTGGTTTCATGTGACCTCCTCTCTGCTGGCTGCTCGGAAGGCGGGCAGTAACTAGACCATTGCTGTGCAGTAGACATACAATGTTAGGTACACATGTAACGTCACATTTTCTAGTTGCCACATTACAAAAAAGACAAAAACAGGAGTTCCCATCGTGGCACAGTGGAAGCGAATCCAACTAGGAACCGTGAGATTGCAGGTTCAAACCCTGACCTTCCTCGGTGGGATCCGGTGTTGCCATGAGCTGTGGTATAGGTTCCAGATGCAGTTCAGATCTGGCATTGCTGTGGCTGTGCCTGTGGCCAGTGGCTACAGCTCTGATTAGACCCCTAGCCTGGGAACCTCCATACGCTGCGAGTGTGGCCCTAAAAAAGACCAAAAAAAAAAAAAAGGTAAAAAGATGCAAATAAAATTAACTTTATGGCTTGACTTTATTTGACCAAGATCAATCCCCCCCCCCGTATTTTTTCAAGGTATAATCAACATAAAAACTATATTGGTGAGATGTTTGGTATGTTTTTAGTACTTAGTCTTTCTAATTCTATGTTTTACACTTAGAGCACCTCTCACCTTTCATGCGTTCCAAGGTTTTGTCCCACTACCAGCAAAGTCCTATTTGGTTATCACAATGCTTAAATACTACAACTTGAGTTCTGTGGGTCACTTTGCTGTACAGCAGAAATTGACAGAATATTGTAAATCAACTACATAATAATAAAAAAACCCCTTCCTTGAGTTCTGTATTTTCTAGGATGCTGTTTAGGATGAAAATTCCCAATGCAAACTATCTGAAACAGTGAGAACATTATCGTCTGATTTAAGTCAGGGGTGAGAGTGCAGCCGAGGATTGGTCGGCCCAGCAGTTGGCGATGTCACCTGGGTCGGGAGTTTCCTTTCCGTCGTCCGGTCCTGACTTCTCGGGGCGGTGCTTCCCTCCCGAGATGTAAGAGGGCGTCCAGGGCAAGGTGGCGGCTCACACTTCCTCATTTATGTCCAGAAGGAGTGTTGAAGACACTTCTCCCCCAGACTCGAAGAATTCGTTCTTTCCTTCCGTCTTTTTGGGCCCTAATGCCACGTCCCGGTTGGCTTACCCAAATCCGACTATTGGATATTCTTGTAAGGGATGCAGTGATGCCTTTGGGCATTTCCTCTTTGTTTACTCACCGTAAGAAACACCATTTCTTAGTGTCTTATATTTGATTTCTTTGCTCATTTACTAGCCCTCACTGTCTCTGGAAGTGGTTGAGTTTGTGACCTCTTCATAAAACCTGGGCTCCAATAATTTTTGGTCGAGCCACACATGCAACATTGCGTATAATTTTGATTTAAAGGGATATTAAAAAATGGAGTAGGTTTAAAGGAGCGCGCTAAGGTGACAAAGGGAACTGAAATCATATTATACGAGGAAGGTTGAAGGGAATGGAGGTGTAAGCCCGTGAGAACCAGAGGGCTGGCGGGTGCGGATAGAGCGTCTTGTGCATCTTAGGGATGACGGTATGTCTGTTTGTAACAGTTCTCTGCTGCCATCAATTCAGCTGCCTCTAATTCGTTCTGGAACTGGAAGCCAGATAATTAAGGCTGTTAGAATAACGCGTACTCTGAGAACAAATAGGCTGTGAGTGAGAGGCTGAAGTGCTAGCCTAAGAATAGAGAACTTGATGCTTAAGCATCAGTCCGTGAACTTGCTTACCCTCATCCACCTCTCTCATCTCATTACTTTGTGATATGTTTGAGGCCTTGAGTTTAGTGAGGGCTAGGTAATATGATGTTATCATTTCCTAGCATATACTAATACATGTATGCGTGATCATTAGTAAATAGTAATATTAATTTTTGTTGGTGCTCTGAGCTAAGTGCCAGAGAGGCCACTCTAGCGTTGGAGACCCTCTTCCCCAGGGAGTATTTCTCCATCGTCTCCAACTGTCAGCCCCACACAATTCTGTAGTCGCCTACATCACGTGTCAGGGCGATGGGGTGGGGGGAGAAGTGTTCCTAAAAAGAGGGCATAAATCACCCAGCTGGTGCCTTTCCCTGGGGCACTCCTAACCTCTGTGTCCCTCCCCAGAAGCCCCAGAGGACCCAGATTCTAACAGCTGCTTGGGCCATTCGTGACCAAATGAAGACGCAAAGTATGTAACAACTAGGGGGACATTAGAAATCCTTCCAGGACAAAGGGAGTGTAGGCCATTCCCATTTTCTGAAAGGAAATTCAAGACAGAGGGCTGAAATCTCCCTCAACTCCAGAGCACGTCAAACAGCAAACACTGACCACACCCTCAGTATGGGCCACGTGTTGCGTAGGGCCTGTCACGTGAATTATTGGACTTCGACCGCAAACATCTGAGGGAGTGTTCTTATTCCCTGTCTTATTCCCATTCTGCAGATGAGAGCTTCGAGGGCTCCACTGATGTTCTCAAGGTCACACGATAGGAAATGGTGGAGTCTAATTCAAAGTGTCTGGGTCCAGAGCCAACACTTTACACCCTAATGACTCTGGATTCCCTCATGTTCAATCGAGAAAGCTGAGACTGTCCCCTTCCACAAAACAGTTGATGCCATAGCATGAAACGCATAGTGAGGCGGAGTCCTGCCTAGGTTCTCTTTAGCGCCAACCAAGTGTCACATGATCCTTGTCACCTACAGCACAGACATGCCTGTAAATGTATAACTTCAATATTCCAGTGTGAGCTGTGCCATCGGGGAGCACACCGTCAGTTGCCAAGCGAAAGGCCCTAGCAATTGAGTGTTAAACCATTTCTCCAAGGTATAAATAAATAACAACAAGGAAAGAAAGAAGTTTGCTGGATGCAAGATGCCAGCTGTAATTTCAAGAAAATGTTGATTGCATGCTTCAGGAGCTATTTCACAAAGCCTTGCTCCAGTACAGATTTTCCTTGTAAGGTAGCATAAAAAAAAAAAAAAGAGAGAGAGAGAAATTTTCATTTTTACTTGGTGTTTATTGTTTCTTCGTCAGCAGCTGTGCCGACGTGGTGTTAATTATGCAGAGAAGAATTATTTTGATTATTGACAGTTGGCATTCTTCTCATAATTTGGAGTTCTTCATCTCAGAATTGTTTCCTCACCTCCTCTCCTGTCTGCACATGAATAAAAATCTGAATGCACTTGCCAGGATCCTTAGCCAGAGCAGCTGTCAGGAGGAATGTAGTTGAAAGTTCAGATGCAATTTGATGTTAAAGTCTCCCTGCTGTTTATTCCTTCATCTGAGCATCACTTCAGAGCAGGGGAGCTCGTGGGGTTCATCACAAGTGCCTGAAAGGCCTTTGGTAAGGGAGCCACATTCTCTTTTGGGGATTGCCTTTCCCCTGTGCCTTTTTCTGCTGGCTGGACACTCCATCTCCCCTCACCATGTCCATTCAAAACTGTACATCAGTGGATTACTGCTCAGGGTTGGCTGAAATGAATAGTCTATGCTATTCTCCATATTTTTTCTTAGAAAGAATACTGCTAAAAAAAAAAAAAAAAAAGATCATCTAGGAGTTCTCGTCATGCCACAGTGGAAATGAATCTGACTAGGAACCATGAGGTTGTGGGTTCAATCCCTGGCCTTTCTCAGTGGGTTAAGGATCCGGCATTGCCGTGAGCTGTGGTGTAGGTCGCAGATGCGGCTCAGATCCTGCATTGCTGTGGCTGTGGTGTAGGCCGGCAGCTGTAGCTCTGATTTGACCTCTAGCCTGAGAATCTCCATATTCCACGGGTACGGCCCTTAAAAAAAAAAAAGAAAAAAAAAAGATCTAAAGATCCCCTTTGGTGTCCCCTGTCGTGTCACATCCCCTGCCTTCCTCTGTTTCAGCCTCAGGTAAGACACACCTCAAATGGCAGAATCCCACTTCCAGCTTTCTCTTCCTGCTGGGAATTAATACCCCTGAGGATAGCCCTCCATTAAGGGGCTCAGAAGCCGGTGGAAAATGACCCAGCCTCTCCTCCGGGAGGTGGGCAGTTCTGAGAGGCAGTCTGCCTGCTTCTCAGATCCTGGCAGGATCAAACCTGTTGTCTACAGCTGTGACCCCATGGACTTCCTTTTCTTGGCTTTTCCTGTTTCATCTGGATTACCTCCCAAGCAGGGACATGCACCTGAGTCCTTGTCTCAGGCTCTTCTTTGGGGGGAAACACAAAATAAAACAGTAAACAATTTTTTTTTTCTTATTGAATTTCTCTTTTCTCTTCTTGATGTTCTTATCCATTTCTACTCTTCTGAAATAAGTATTAACGTCTACTCTTTAAAGAAAATGTAGGAGTAATATGGATACATTGAAAGTATTCTATTTTATATATGTACATATATACACACACTGTATGTATATATTTTAACGTTATACATATGTGTATATGTGTATGTATTTCTTAATGTGAAAGTTATCTCTTCGTGGAGAAGGTCTGTTATGGGCAGAACTCAGCCTTGGGTCAGACAGACCTGCGGTTGGACTGTGGCGCTACGGCATTCGAGTCGTGTCAACTCCCCCCCTAGGCCCCAGCTCCAGCTCCTGTAAACCCAAGGGGGCATATGTACAGGATGTTTGCACAGTATTTGATATTGTGCGTGAAACCCACTAGCATGGTCCTGAGCATTTAGCAAGCACTTAGTGTGTTTCAGTGACTGGTATAAAACACACAGCAAGGCAAATGTCTCCCTTAAACTGTACCTACTCCCCCCCCACTTCTTGGGGAGGGACAGGTTGGGGTGGGGAGGAAACCACTGTGTTTGCTGTGAATCTTTCCAGAACCTTTTCTCTATTTATACAAACCTTCTAAAAAGATGCCTTCGTAGATGCAGTTTGATATAGAGTACCTTCTTGCTCGGTCACGTGTGTGGGACCATCGTATACCTGCTCTTCTGCACTTGGCTTTTTTAAGAAAATTAGTGCCACATCATGGATATCCTCCTATGCCAGAATATCTACATTTGTTTCCTTAAAAAAAAATGGCTGCATGGTATTTTTCTGCATGAATAAGCCCATTTTCGAAGTTAATTTTATGTGTCACCTTGACCACGCCACAGGATGCTTAGATGTCTTGGCAAACGTTATTTTGGATGTTTCTCTGAGGGTGTTTTTGGGTGGGTTTAACATTTAAATAGATAGGAAAGCAGAATGTCCTCCCTAATGTGGGTGGGCCTCATCCAATCAGTTGAAGGCCTGAATAGAACAAAAGATTGGTCCCTTCCTCAGGAGGGGAGATTTTCCTCCTCCCTGACTCCTTTCAAGATGAGACGACGTGGAGTTCCCATTGTGGCTTAGCGGTTAACAAACCCGATTAGCATCCATAAGGTTGCGGGTTCGATCCCTGGCCTTGCTCAGTGGGTTAGGGACCCGGCGTTGCCATGAGCTGTGGTGTACATCGCAGACGCGGCTCAGATCCCATGTTGCTGTGACTGTGGTGTAGGCCGGCAGCTACAGTGCTGATTTGACCCCTAGCCTGGGAACCTCCATATGCCACGGGTATGACCCTAAAAAAGACAAAAGACACACAATAAAAGATGAGACATCAATTATTTCCTGCCTCCGGACTCAAACTGAAACACTTTTCCTGTTTCTCGAGGCTGCCAGCCTTTGGACTGGATCTACAGCATCAGCTCTCTTGGGTCTCCAGCTTGCTGACTGCAGATCTTGGAACTTGTCAGCCTTCATAGCTGTTTGAGCCAATTCCTTATAATAGCCCCCAATCTATATAGCTCTGTGTGTATCTGTAACTATGTCTATATTTATGAATTCAGAGGGGAAACATTTATACATTATATGTTAATGGGCCGAAGGGCAAAGCCGTGGTGTGTTAGGCATCTCCAGAGAAGCAGAGCCAGTGTGTCCACATGTGTACAAGGGAAGCTGGTGAGATGCCTGTGGTCCTGTCCTGGAGACTCTCTGACTTTCCTAATTCTCCAGAGACTTCCCCATTCCCAGCAGCACCTTTAAATAGATCAGCTTTCTTGGGCTTAGTCTTCCTTTGTGAGATACAGTTCCTAAGGATGTCGTGGTGATTCAGGGTGAAGTCATTCTCGGGAGGGTAACAGTCCTGGATCCAAAGCTGGCCCAGGGGAGCTGTTAGAATGGTGCTCGTTGGAAGTTCCCTTGCCTTCTCTGAAAATATCAGACAACTAAGAGTCAAAAAAATTGGCCTGACTTCTTCGCGGTATCCAAGTTCTTCACTGCAGTGTTTCTGAAGGCTGTGGGCAGCCTACCCAAAGCCCAAACTCTTTATCTGAGATTTTATTTCAAAATCACTTTGTCCTGGATAAGTTTCATGTCCAGCATCAGCAAGAGCCTTGAGCATGCAACTCTCCAGCTCCAAGGAAGGCAGAACTTAAAAGGGGACCATGTGCAGCTGAGTATTTCCTGTTTCCTCTCCTACCTGGAAATAAAAGATTCTTGGTGTTAGATGCTCTGTACTGCGGGTCTCCAGGGTGGAGCGGACTCCCCTCTGTTGAGTGGCCCTCTTTGGATCTACAAAGCCCAGCATCAGCTGCTGTGGCTCTCGGGGGCCAGCTGTTTACACAAGCTTTTCCTGTTGAATGCCACACGTGTAAAGAAACAAGGAAACAAGCCAGATAGCGGGCATCTATCTGTTCTATTCCACTCTCCTCTTTTCTTTTCTCTTCAACTCCATGCTCTTGTATTTAATTACTAGATATTCTGGTCTGTGCCATCCCATTCCATTTGAACCTGGGACTTTTTATTCCATTCTTCTGGTACATATTATTCCACCCCATCCCACTGCCGTGTAGAATGAGTTCTTGCCTAAGGAAAGGGATTTCGCTAGATGTTGTGTGTGTGTGTGTGTGTGTGTGTGTGAGAGAGAGAGAGAGAGTGTGCGAGTGTGTGAACACTTTGAGGACTAGTTTGTAGACTATCATTATAATAGACAAAAATTTCCATGTTTCTTGTGCCCTCTTGGGAATACTCAGGAGGAAACCTTAGGTGAATTTGAAATATTACAAAATAAAGATTTACCCAGAGAGCATTGATCCTAGCAGTGGGTTAAGGAGTCTTGTGTGTTTCCTTTCTAGTGATCCATTAGAGACTCTGTTTACAAACAGTGCCAATCCCGTGGTAAAGGAAGATAAACTGCAGTTTATACCTGAAAGTTTGAACGGAGGAAGACACGAAATAACAAAAACAGTATAAGGTGAATAAAGAAAGTAGATTTCAGATTTGTGTCACAACCCTCCTTCTTCAGTGTTGACTGTGATGAGTAATTCGCTATCTGTTGGCTTGTTTTTCCTTTGAGAATCAGTTATTCTGGGAATAAAATATGTTCTGAGGAGGTAGTCTTGTGTCCCGGTTAAGATCATGGGCTTTATGTCCATTGTATTAATTCCAGCCACGTGAACCAGGACACGTTTCCTTAGTGCTTGTCTAATAGTGTGTCTTCTGCATGAGGTCTTGACGGAATTAAATGAGATAATGTGTATAAAATACCTAGGGTCATATTACCAATATTAAGTGGTCAATAAACGTTAATTGTTACCTTGAGAAAGAGGGACAGTCTCATGCTCTTGGGGATATTTTGAGGATAAACGGAGATGCTCGTACAGGATTTCAGCCACTGCCCGACACAAAGTGAGCCCTCAGTCACGGGTCACCATCTACACCATTGTTTCCGCGATGACATCTTGTCTGTATCGTGTGGGTCATGTAATTAACTTCGTGTAGTTGTAAAGACCCATTGAGATAACGCGTGTGGAGTACTTCGCACAGCGCCTGGCACAGCGTGAGAACCAAGTAGGTGCTAGACTGCCAGAGGACCAAAATTGTGTTCTTTACACTCATCAGGCGCCCCCGCCTTATGCCTGACACATAGAAGGTGTCCAGTAAGTGTTGGGGAAATAAGTGAATGAATGACTCTATTATTCACTAGGTTCTGTTCTACCCCACATGTGAAAGGAGATCTTGGCAAAATGTTCCGGTCTCCTTTAGAGTCTGATGACCCCTGAAAAATGAGGAGTCAAATAAACCCGAGGAGACAGGATGTTCCCAAACTCTGAGGTCATCGTCATAATCCCTGACTTTAGAGAGGTCCTCACGGTTCACCAAGAACTTTCACATCCATTATGTCATTCCATATAAAAAACAAAAATTAAAGGAAAAAAACAGGCAAGAAATGTCCTTAGGGTCGGCCTGGGCGAGGAGCTCAATCTCTGACACGTGATTTAAAACCCCCTCTGTCTTGCTGCGGATATTGCTTCTAGAAAACTTCAGGCACAGGAATGCTACCCAGCTTGATTTAGCTTAAAGAAACCTTTTGTGACCTTATAAACAAACACAGCCCAGTGGGACCCCAAGTGGAATTTCAGAATTTAGAAGATGAGCTGAGAGAATTTGCTCAGAAATGGGACATATTAAAACCATCTCTGCCAGAGGAGGGAAACAATAAAGAGACTGACTCAGAAGAGAACAGAAAGGCCAGTCCTGCTTCGGGGGGGACAGCGAGCTCCTGGCGCGCTGTAACTGCGGGCTGGGGGCAGTGATGTTTGCAACATCGCCGTCTCCAGAGCAGCCTCCTAATGACGCTCGTCGGCTCGTGGGGATGGGCCGCCCTACGTAAACTCGGGCTGCTCACGGAAAAGCGCTTCTTATCCTTAAAGTACACTATGGCATGGAGACGGGGCGAGGCTGATCCAAAGACATTTCATGAAGGCAGATGTCAGCTTTGAAAGGCCCCTCTCTCATCACAGTGCCATTGTTCACGCATGTGCTGAGTGAACGTGCTTTGACCTTATATCCTGAGTGAGTGGGTTAGACCGGTTGATCAACTGAGTTATTATTGAAAGGCCGACGAGGACAGTATCGGTCAAGGTTCCAGCAAAAAGCAGATGGTTCATGTGGCGTTTCAAATGGTTCGAGTGGAGGGACTTTCCTGATGAAGACACGAGCAGGGCTGCTCCCAGGTGAGTCCAGTGCCAAGACAAAAGGAGTGCAGTGTGGCCGCGTTGCAGAAATGGACCAGGGATGGTGAATGAGGTCCCTCCAGACTAGCAACAAGAAGAAGCTGTCTGTCAACCCCTGGGGGTACGTGGCATTAGGGGAACTCAGCGAGAGCTGGCTTGTGGAAGAGGTGCCGTCTGTAAGGAGCCCTGACCCAGGAGAGACAGGATCCATCATAGATGTGGTGAGGCGGTGGGGGCGCCGGCCTCTCTCCTCTCCCTCCCTGGTTTCCCGCAGGCAGCTTCCCATTGGTCAAACCCAACTGGCTGCTTGGAGGTGAGGCAACCTGGGAGATGCAGTCTGCTGGGGCTTCCAGGTACAGAACAGGACAAAAAGGGACGGGTCTGGGGGCAGGCCGTATGGTCTTCGTCACACCTACTCAGCTCTGCCTTGGTAGGGTAGAAGCAGGCATAGATAATAAGGAAATGAATGAGTGTTGCTGTGTGTCATTAAAACTTTATTCATAAAATAGGCAGTGGGCTACATAGAGCTCCAGGTAGAGTTTGCTGACCCTTGGTCTTAACCTCAGACTTATCAAGAAATGGATTGTATTGAGTCCAACATAAACACAGTTGTTTAGTTTCTGGGTAGCAGCAGACAATAGCAGCAGTGTCCTCATTAAATCTTGGTAAGGGCCTGTCTCCACTTGGGTTCTGCCTTGGGTGTCATATAAGTCGAAGCAATTGCCCCATACAGGCTTCATGCACACCAGAGCAGACGTCAGTGGAAGCCTTTAGCACACTTGAAATGAGGACATAAATAATTCAATCAGATACATAAATGATTCAAGCCAGTTCCAGTAGTGTGCGCACAGGCACAAGTGTGTGTGTCGTACTCCATGTCAGGAGTGAGGGCAACGGGAATCTTATAGGTAGATCTTTGGGCACAGCTCAAAGGCACATGAGGAGCGGACTTTGTGGCAAATGTAGGCCTTAATCAAAATCCTAGGCAATTTCAGATGGGAGTGGAAATAGGCAACGACAACCCCAATGGGAACAAGCCGAAGCCTTTTATTCCGAGCTTGCTGTAGCAGGGGAGTCACCCCCCGTCACTGGTGCTCAGCAGAGGCTCAAAGGCAGGCAGGGGAGAGGGAAAGTTGTCGAGTAAAAGAATGGATGCTTCAGCTGTGTTCTGATGGAGGCTGTTGGCCTGGGGAGGCTGGAGGCCGGCCCGGTAGGAGCTGGGCTGCCTCTGTGCTTGGGTGGAGGGATATGTGGCTTTCTGTAGTTGGTCCTGAGTTGGAGGAGAAGGCAAACATGAGAGATCCTGGCATTAACGAGCACGTCCTGCCTCTTTTGGATCGACGGCTGCTGAGTTTGTGGTTTGGCTGCTGCAGAGGTTGTGGGTCGGAGTTCTGGCCGCTTGTCCATTCGGTCTCCTGTTACGCAGGTCACTGTTGACTCTGTCCTGGCTCTGTCACCTCCGGGGTGTTGTTAAGACAGGAAGAGCATCTCAGCAACCAGCGGCTCTGCTCGGTACCAACTCCTAGCCCCAGCCCACCCCCTGCCGGCCACGGGCGTTTCCCCTCCTGCCCAAGCAGATGAAGAGGGCTCAGAATAGGTCTCTGGCTGCCTGATGATCGCAGCGCTGGTGTGATCAGCGTTACCAGGAGAAGCTCTGGCCTGATTCTCTCAATTCCTCCATAGAACCCAGTCTTAAGTCCATCCTTGAATGTAAATCGCAAATTGTTTCCTTAATCATCCTTGGCAATGTAACCCTTCCTTTTTTTTTGTCTTTTTGCCTTTTCTAGGGCCGCTCCTGTGGCATATGGAGGTTCCCAGGCTACGCCAGAGCCATAGCAACGCGGGATCCGAGCCGCTTCTGTGACCTACACCACAGCTCACGGCAACGCCAGATCCCTAACCCACTGAGCAAGGCCAGAGATCAAACCTGCAACCTCATGGTTCCTAGTTGGATTCGTTAACCACTGCGCCACGACGGGAACTCCATCGCGTAACCCTTCCTAATTCCCTGCCAGATCTCCCATGGAGGACTGGCGAGATCAAGTGCGTGTCCTTCTCTGCTGATTCCTTACCTCGTCTGCATGGAGTTTGCTGGTGATTTTGTCACCATCAGAGGCATCCTTGAGCCAGGGTACCTGGTGAAAGCTCCATTCAGGCCCAGACACCTGGGATCAGGCTCCGTCTCACGGGGGTTGAAGGATGGCACACCCTCCCCAGGTCTGTGGATTTTCTCTTCTTGCCTTGGTTCTTCCTTCCTGCAAGGTTTATCTTTCTCTCCTCAGCATTTGGCTGGGTTGTGCCATGGGTCATGACTTTGCTCAACTTCTCTGTGCCTTTCTCTCCTTCTAAAATAAACCTTGTAACTGTCCAGTTTTCATTTCAGCGCTTTTCTCTCAACAGACACTACGCTCTGGTCTGAAGCTGACCAGGCCTGTAGGCAGTTTCTTTGTGTACCGGAGCATTTGCTTACCTGAGTCCAATGATACAGTTCTTCTTCATAGACTTGCAAATTCCTGGAGCAGGCTGGGGTCTCAGAGGTCAGGGAGGCTGATATTCTCATCAGGGTGGAGATGTGTGGTGACGGCAACGAAACGTTTAAGATCATTTTAGTGGTTGTCTATTTACTTTAATTCATTTAGACCACACACACACACACACACACACACACACACACACACACACACACACACGTCTACCTGGTACATTAAACTACATGAGTTCATCCATATGACTGTCTAGGATGGGGCAGAGGCAGATGGTACCTTAGAAACCTCTCATACTCGGTGTATATGAAGTGCAGGTGCTGGCAGGTAATACCTAGATATGCCTCAGGTCAGGAAAGTAGGATGTTTGGAAGCAGGGACCTGCTCCAACCTCCTCAGGGTGACGCAAGAGGAAACCAAGGCTTTGAAAAGAGATGAGGTTTATCCAAGGCCCCTTCGCTCCGTAGAAACAGGATGAGGAGGACATCAGGCCCAGATTCCCAGAGTTCTGTCATTCGGTTCTTAAAGAGTCCTTCTTGGCAACTGCAAGTTCTGCTGAAGAACAGGGATCGTGATTGGCCAGGGCTCCTGGAGGATGGATTTTCAAAAGCCCAGGAAGCTGGACAAAAGCCTCTTCTACCTACATGGCAAATTACCTGAATGAGTCTAAGAGCCCCACTTTCAGAGACAAAAAAAAAAAAAAAAAAAGCGCTTGTTTATTGGCTCTAGAACAACTGAAACTTTCCTGGATAACAAGGTAGATGAATGCATTGCGCCGTTCCCTGCCGTGGAGGCCCGCGAGCTGCTGGTTGCTGTGCGTAATGGGAGATTCGGAATGCAGTTAATGGGTTAGTGTAGTTTTTATTGTAAAAGCAAACTAAATTAAACTGATAGTTTTAATTAAATTTGAATTGGCTGTGATTTTACTCAGTTTTAAAGGCCACTTGAGACCCTGGCTTTGCACTTAAAATCTAGTGTTGTAATTAGTGACATCTACATTTATTATAACGGTTACTGCACTTTATTGAATTCGTTCGGGAGCAAACAAAAGCTCAGCATCTATGGAGCGTGGAGTCCAAGCTGCGTTGGCGTTGGGAGCCTGTCATGTGTCTGTTAGAATGTCAGTGAAAAGGGAGGTTTGGGCTTGAGCCTCAAGCTTAGGCCTTTGGGCTCCCTCAAGCCAGGACTGTTCTAAAATATTGTCATACAGTTTTCACTGTTTTCCTTTTCTGGAACAATCCAAACGAGGTGCATGTGTGAGCATCCCTCAGTCCCCCAATTCTTCTGGAATTCAAGGCCCAGATTTGGAGACACTGTCAAGCAGCCATGCATTTGACCTGGAAATCACAGGAGCCATGCGGCCGCTCCGGGATGTAGCAGGGGAGCCTGCGGGCTTCCTGAGGAGGGCAGTGCCTGGGATTCAGTGTCATCGGTTGTCCTAGACGGGACTGGACGCTACATGGCCGTTCTTATAACCTGGGTGTGTGCAGAGTCACCTGGGGGCTTGCTGGCACTTGGTCTCAGAGCCTCGCCTGTGGACGTTCTGCTTCAGTATATGCAGGGGGAGAAAACCCTCATTTTGAGAACCTCTGGTCTAAAGCATTAATTCAGTCTAATGAAATGCTCAAAAAGCTGATAAATAGAAATAGTATCTTCTCAGAGGGTCACCATATGATGTATTCTCTTGGGAGGCCTCTGTGGCAATGGGCTTTTAAAAATTGTTAGGTAAGGGTGAGATTAAAGCAAGAATTTGATTTTGGGGGGGGTATCTTTTTTTTTATTGTTATTTCCCCAATGCAGTTTTTTCCCACTGTGATTTTTAATTAAAAATTAATGTATGTTTATAAAATTGTTCCGAAAAGAGTAACATAAAGATGAATTACCCTTAGTCCACTCAGCCCCCCTCCCCAGGGACAAATAGCTCACTGCCCGGGATGCTCCTTCCAGGTACTGGCTTCTTCATTTACACACATAGATGTAAGCGATGCTTCTCTACTCGATTTTCCCTGCTTTTCACGCTGGGTTCTGAGGGGTTTCCTCTCCTTTGTCTTTTTATGTTCTTTGGTGATTCCTTTTCCGTACCATCCTATTCTTATGTAATAGATACGAATACTTCCCCGAGGTTTTTGAAGATGGTGTTTCTTCATTTTGTTTTGAGGACACCGTTTCTGTTTTCTCTCTTACCACGTTTCTCATTATCTCAGCTGCAAGCGTTGTGGTTCCCGTTTGTTCGCACGTGAGAATGAGGTGATGGGAAGGCTGAGTGGGAACTCTGGGTTCAGAGGGGCTAGTTGATAGGTTTCTCTTTTGGGACAGCAGGCAAGAATCCGGACACCCTGCTTTGGATCTCCTAACGCCAGTATGTGGAATGCTGTCCACAGCCACACTTATCCTCACTGAACAAAAATCTGTGGATTCAGTTATTTTAGAGGAGGAGTTCTTGTTGTTGTTGTTGCTGTTGTTCTTTTTCCTGTGGTTGTTTTCATCACAGGTAGACCCTTGCTTTTAGGACATTCTGAATACTCCATGTGCAGAACTTTAATTAATCCCACTTTCTTGCTTCCTAGTCTCATTTATGTGCTGATATTGATGAGTTCCAAACCTCACTGGACTTCTCTCCTTTTAAGACAGAGTGGGCCCAACTCAGAATTTTTGAAGATAGTGACACATATACTTACCCACCTGTCCACAACAAGAACACATTGACTGTGGACAAACACATCCTGGTAAACAAACCTGGGTATTTTAGGGGGCCCAAGACTTGGGACACCCCCACACTCTTCCGATGAATTTTAGGTTTGAATCTCTAGGAACTGTGCCTGTAAAGAACAGTGAACTTTGGTCAGAGAGGAAACAAATCTGAATTGTTTGTATCTGATTCCTTCAACCCAAACTCATTGACGTGGGATCTATAGAGCCCAAGACTACTTAATGGCAATCAATCACAGACAATCAAGAAAACAGCCAAGAAGATTCCCAAACTCAATGAACATGGAGGCAACAGGAAAAAATTAGGTGTGATTTCTTCTCAATCAATATAAATTCAATTACTTGTATTCCCATCGTCAGTGTAAACTCCTGGAGCATCGAACACCAATTTCAGAATTCCACATTTTGTTCACAAGGGGGATCATAGTCTGCAAAATATTTTAGACCTTGATAGGGCCTTATAGATCTGCCGAAACAAACTCCTAATTGTATGGATTTAAAAAAAATGAAGGGAGCCATATTGGGAAGACGTCAAACACTGGGGCTTTGAATTTTAATGGGGCTCCCTTCTCATCTGCCTTGGCTTAAAGGCGATAGTGTTGTTTGCTTTACATTCTACTGATCAGAACTGGGAGAGTTGGGGAAGTAGGGGCCACCCAGGCTCCCGGGTGAGCTCTCTTTGGTGGATTCAGTCATTGCCGTTATCATCACATCCAAAGAGATGAAGTAGCTTTTGTTTTGTTCACAGAAGCGCATATTGGTAGAATTAGGGTGTGAAGCAAGATAAGAAGTTTAGAGCCACAGTTGAGGACTGTATCCTCAAATGTCTTTTATTTTACATACAGTTAAACTAAGGTTCCCAGAGGTTGAGCGAACTTCTCAAGATGCGGGATGCATTAGGAGCAGAACTGAATTTTCTTCTTTCTACTCAGCCACCCCTGCCTCTCTTTTCCTGGAGACTTCTGTTATATCTTTTCATAATTATGTCTGTGACGTCTTTCCTCCAAATTACCGAATTGTTTATTATCACCTAGAAAGAATAAGTCTTTCAGTGAAATGTATGAGCATGTAAATTTTATGATAATGAGAAACATTTCCTCCTAAAAGTAGGATAGAGCATCTGGAAACATAAAATGCATATTAAAATGACTGGAGAGAGCCCCTCCTCCCAATCAAAGTAATTAAAGTTGGTTGCAACGATTTGTGTTCAGATTAGGAAATGCTCCTTTAGGTTCTGTCATGGTCAAGTCTTGTGACAACAAAACAGTCTTCCACCTCGCGGATGACCTCAGGACTTCGTTGTGGAAGAGCTTTCTTCCAGAGCTACGATTCTGAACTGGAGGGTGTCAGGAACATGGTGTGGAGTTGGTGGCCACGACCTCCAGACTAGGTTGGACTTGCATTTTGGTGGAGAAAAAGTGGCCACAGGTTCTTTCTTTGGCGTAGGCCGGCACCTGCAGCTCCGATTCGACCTCAAGCCTGGGAACTTCCATATGCCGCAGGTGCAGCCCTATAAAGACCAAAGAAATAAAATAAAAGAAATAAAAAAATAAAAAGGGCCACCAGTTCTTTAACGCACTTCCCAATGAGAATTGGAGTTCCCTTGACAGAATGGGCCCTGTGGCTCCTTAGACCATTAGACCAAGAGACTGAAAGAGTACATGGGAAGGGACAGTTTCCAGTGTGAGTTTCCAGGCCTGAGCTAAGGCAGTTTCTATTTCATGTCTCTTAAAATACTCTCAGCCTGGAATCCTTAACCTCCACACAGACAGGCAGGCCAAGTGGAGAGAGGGGGCTCCAGCTGTGCTCAGATTTCCAGTCACTCCTGCTAACACCCCTGACACGGGAGCCTTCTGGGACTTAGGTCCTTCCCCCGTCACCACCCTTAAAACCACAGGAATCAGACACAAGCTACCTGCCTGAGCTTTGAAGTCCTGGCCAACAAAACTGTGAGCAAATAAAATGGTTGTGTAAGCTGTCAACTCTGGACTGTTTTGCTGCACAGCAGTTGCTAACTGGCACCTCTCTCACCCATGGTTCATATCTAGTTTTGAGTTTAAGCTCTGAAACCAGCCTGCTTGGGTTTGAATCCTGTTACCAAGACTTAGTAGCCATGTCACTTCAGGAAAACTATTTTAATTCTCTCTGCCTCGGTTTTTTCATCTATAAACTTAGGCTACTGAAATTGATCTCAGAAGATGGTTATGAGGGCTCAATACATTCATTCACATGAGGTACTTAAAGCAGTGCTCCATAAGCACTTGTTCAGCAGTATGTTGAGCACCTACTATGTGGCAAGTACTGCTCTAGAGTCTGGGGCTTATCATTTTAAACAACGCAAGAAGTCCTGTCTTTTCATGACACTTACCTTCTAGTTAAATATTACCGTTATACCATATGCATTAAAATTTTTTTGGAGGGGGGCTTTTTAGGGCCGCACCTGTGGCATATGGAGGTTCCCAGGCTAGGGGTCAAATCGGATCTACAGACTGCCGGCCTACACCACAGCCACAGCAACGCCAAGTCTGAGACCCACACCGCAGCTCACGGCAACGCTGGATCCTTAACCACTGATGGAGGCCAGGGATGGAACCTGCATGCTCATGGATAATTGTCGGGTTCCTTACGACTGCGCCACAGCGGGAACTCCAGCCATGTACATTTAAAATGAACAGACGAACAAAACCTCAAACTCTTGGAGTCAAGGGTCTTCTTAACCTTCAGTTGAATGTGCGCCTCCTTGTCACAGGGCTGCATCGCTCCCCTGGCCTGTGCGGATAATCTTGGAGATGGTGATGGTTCAGTCACTGTGAGAGTGATTGTGGTGATTTATGGGGAGGATCAAGAACCGCCTTCAGAGGGACAGCACCTGCGTCACTATGGCCACATTGAGCTTTCTGAGTCAGTTTCACTGCCTGTAAAATGGACCAGTTGCACTGAAGGGAGTTTAAGGCCTCACCTACCGCTCATAATTTGTGTGTCCATAAAAGAAAGTGATGCGAGGTCACCAAGAAGGATGCGTAAAGAGTGAAGTAAGAGCACTTTCTCTGCCGGCAAAGGTGAGGGGCTTAGAGCTGCGGGGATGGCATTTTCTAAACTTCGAGTTGGGACCTGTGCTCTGATATGTCTGAGTGTGGTTTCAGAGGCTCTAGGCAGGCATCTTTATAGGGGGCTTTGGGAAGGGTAAAGCACGTGGCTGCCACTGGGGGAGTTATATGTGTGTGTGTGGGGGGGGCACGGAGAGAATATTTGCCCCAGCAAGCGGCGCCTTCATTCCCACGGTCAGACGTTCAGCACGCACCGCCCTCTGTCCATCTCTGCCTCAAACTCACACGCCCTCATTTACTGAAGTTACCGATGCCTCTGCTCGGAGCCTCCCGAGGTGGCATTTTCCTTTAATCACGCCTTATGTCTTTGACTCTGTGCTGCGCTGTCATGTAGTGCTGGGTATACCCAGGCCTCTGTAATCTTTGGTGTGAACTGCGGTGGTAGAGGTTTGCCCAGGATTCTAGGAGAGCCGGGGAAGGCGACGCTGCCCAGGCCGGGAGGCTTCGGGCAGGAGTCAAGGACAACCGTTGTCTTTGTCTCCCCAGAATCCCTTCTCCCTCTCTGCAGGCAACGGGCCTCTTCCTAGGGAAGACCCAATCCTCTGTGAGTGAGTGAGCCTGACTCAGCAGCCCCTGGCCTGTGACCTGGACAAATAAATGTCTCCCCTGGGAATTTTACGACATAGCCATTGGCAGAGACTCATTTTGTTAGGCTGCTAATCTGAAGGGGTATAAATTGGAGGTGGCCACTGGTCATCTTTCCAGTCATTTGGAGGAAGTCAGACTGTGGACGGAACATATATTACCACAGCTGCAGAGACACTTCCCCAGTCAATCTAAGGTAATTGAAACTTGGCTGCCAAGATCTACATGAAAATCAGAAAATTCGCCTTCCACCTGTAGACTCTTGCTATCCTATTACAGGGATGCCACTGCCTCGAACAGCTGGTGGATCTTCCTAAGAATGAAACCAAAGAACAGAGGAAAGGAGGCCCAAGAGAACAAGGAAAAAAACAAAGCCTTAATAGTAGCATTCAAGCTCCTGGATCCAACCATTCCTGAGGCTAGGTGTTACCCCTATACTTGTATAATCCAGTAAGTCCCCACCCCACTTTTTTCTTGTTAGATTTTTGTTGTCTGCAAGCACAAAGGGTTTTCTGGAGTATATAATGCTTTAGCTGAGTCTCAGTGGGTGAGTGGGAATTTGTCAGGTGAGGTAAGGATGGCAGCTGAGGTGGGTCAGATTTTCCAGGCAGTTAGGTCATGTAAACAAAGGCTTGGGGAGAAATTTTCTAAGGAAAATATCTATGCAAAATAATACAATGGGCATTGTCATTGGTCCAGGCTCTTCACTTGGAAAAAATTCTGCCTCCGAGTGGCCCAAATCAATTTGGAAGGAGTACCCACAAGAGCATGGCCCTCTAAGTGAAGTGCACACAGCAATAATGAGTTGGGAAAATACTGGCTCATAAGACTCAACAGCTTCTGGGATGAAATTATAACCGTGGTAGCTAGAAGAAGTGACAGAAATATTACCTTTACTTTAATAAGAAGTTCAATTTAATCTGTTAGGACACACGCAGAAACGTTCGTGGAAATCAATCACATTCATTTGATGCTCTTGTTTATTTAGAATGGCTGAAAAATAAGGTGTTTTTGTATAATTGCTTCTGAGTAAAGGAATTGTTTTTGCCCGTGCTCTGCCAATTTATAAAAACCATACACTAAATTTAATACAGCTGATGATGAAAGTGAATCCTCTGCGTGGCTGGGGCAGTGCTCGGGAAGCCAAAAGCCTTTTGAGCACTTCGTTCTCCTTGCCTTAAACGCGTCCTGTCTCCTTTTCACCTTCACCTTCTAGACTTACCTCTCCTTGAATGTCCGTTTCAAATCCTGCTCCTCCAAGTGTGTGCTTCTGAACACTGGAGCAGAATCAAGCCCATGCCCGAGTCTGAGTCCATGCCTCAGTTTACCACCCAGACGAGACACTCCTTATTGTCTCTTTATGCAGTGAACCTGAAAGACAACTTAACTTTGGGTTAGAGGCCTGTTTGGATAGAGCGCCTGGGGCAAAGGGGCTTTAATACCTGATCTTTTGGCTACACAGTAGATTCTGCATTGTGGGAGTTCCACCACTATAGGCCTGCCCTTCTACAAGGTGTCTCCAGGGATTGTAGTTTCATGGGATACTGATAAGTATTATGAGAAAAATGAATCCGTGATAAAACATGTTTAGCTGTTTCATGTATTAGATGAAATACTTTAACTCCAACAGGTCTCTAAAGTGAAGGACTCGGAGACTTCACTGCGCTTCTGCTACTGCTCAGAAGGAGAATGTAGTATATTTGGTGCTTGAACAACATGGATTTGAACCGTGCAGGTGCCCTTTAACCTAGTTTTTTTTTTTTTTTTTTGCTATTTTTTGGGCCGCTCCTGAGGCATGTGGAGGTTCCCAGGCTAGGGGTCCAATCAGAGCTGTAGCCACCGGCCTACGCCAGAGCCACAGCAACGCGGGATCCGAGCCGCGTCTGCAACCTACACCACAGCTCACGGCAACGCTGGACCCTTAACCCACTGAGCAAGGGCAGGGACCGAACCCGCAACCTCATGGTTCCTAGTCGGATTCGTTAACCACTGAGCCACGACGGGAACTCCTAACCTAGTTTTTTTTTCAGCAAATAGGTACCGACCACACTACATGATCCTGCTTAGTTGACTCCACAGATGCAGAGCTGTGTATACAAAGGAACCGTGTGTACAAAAGAACTGCATGTGGAGTTCCCGTCGTGGCTCGGTGGTTAACGAATCCGACTAGGAACGATGAGGTTGTGGGTTTGATCCCTGGCCTCGCTCAGTGGGATAAGGATCCGGCATTGCCATGAGCTGTGGTGTAGGTTGCAGATGCGGCTTGGATCCTGTGTTGCTGTGGTGTAGGCCGGCAGCTACATCTCCAATTCAACCCCTAGCCTGGGAACCTCCATATGCCACAGGGGCAGCCCAGAAAAGGCAAAAGACAAAAAAAAAAAAGAAGAAGAAGGAAAAAAAAAGAACTGCATGTATGCAGGGCCAACTATAAATTATAAGCATATTTTCAGATGCGCAGAGGTTTAGCATGGCTAACCTCCACGTTGTTCAAGGGTCAACACTATGCATCCTCATATATTATCGTTTTTTAATTAAATTTTTTTTGAATGAAAGTATAGTTGATATACAATGTCGTGCCAATTTCTGCTGTGCAGCCAAGTGACTCAGCCGTGCATGTATATCCATTCCCTTTCTTATATTATCTTCTGTCATGGTCTGTCCCAAGAGATGAGAGAGTTCCCCGTGCTATACCCTAGGACCTCATTGCTTGTCCATTCATGTATTATCTTGAGTGACCTGTTTTCCACATCATTTGTTCAGGAATACTGGACTCCTTGTTCTCTAGAGGAAGGCGTGTGACTCTTCCGTAGTTGCCTAAAACACGGCTTCCAGGAATGTCTGCTCTTCTCAGTTGCCTGTTTTACTTCCAAGGCAGAATATCGCAGGCTTCTCATTTTCTAGCAGCCAACAGCCTTGACCCAAGAGAACCTGCAGTGTCTGCTGCTCTTTCATGTCTTACTCCGTCTTTAGGATAAGCCAGCCAGGAACATCGAAGGAGTTTATTTCACTCCGTGCTGAATTTTACAGCTGTTGTCTAGCAGGATTCTTCCTGCCACCAAAACCTTAGTTCCATAAGGCAACCAACAGGTTTTTTTTTTTTTTTTCCCTGCTCAACTCTTTCAGTCATATTTGAACGTAAGAACACTTTTACGTATGGTCATTCACCACACCTCCCTCCACTTCTGTTTATGATGTGTAAGAGTCGTACTTATTTTAAGTGGATTTCTGTGCCTGTATTTGGAAATGCCTGGAAAGACTGTTCCTTTCTTCCTTTTGTCTCTGAGAGTGGTGGATCTGGGCGTCAGGATGTAGAAAGCGCACGGGCTGTGGAGCAAACCCACCTTGCATTTGAACACCTGCTCTGTTTCTTACTAACCTCATGGGTTTGGGAAAGGATTTCACCTTCGTGCACCCCAGCTTCTCCATCTAGAGAATTAGAATGTTAATACCCACTTACTTTGTCGGAAAGTCCTGATGCTCCCCTCTCTCCTTCTCTTGTCTTTGCAAACTGAAATGTGCGATGATCCAAGGCCAGGTCCCTACCCCGAACCCACCCATTGCTCGTGTTATTTGAAATTGTGCTTCCCTCTGGAAGTGTACCGTCTTCTCCCAGCCCAGCCTGCACGTGCTGTTCACTTCTGTTCAGCACCCGACCTTCCCTGGCTTCTTCCTGTCCATTTTTCTGTACCCGTGACATCCACAAGCAATGGGTACCATGTGAGTATTTCAGAATCTCTTGGGTCAGTCATGACTGGAGGTAAAATCTTGGATTATTTTGCCAAATAAGTTAAGATTGCCCAGTATTGGGTCCAATATGCCTAATATTCTTTTTTGAGATTCTTGGGAGGATAACTTGGAACAAATTTAACTGTAAAAGAAATCCACCTAAATTCATTCCCTTAATCTTTATCCATAACTTCACAGTTCTTGACTCCCTTTGTGTGTGTGTGTGTGATTGTGTGTGTTGAAGAATTTAACTTTCACTATGAAACATTTCAAACATATGAGCTAGAGATAAGAAATAATAGTATGATGAAGTCTCATGTACGTGGTTTTAACAGTTACCAAATTATGGAAAATTGTCTTTCATCTGTATCTTTCACTTCCTTCTCACCAGTGGATTATTTTGAGACAAACCCAGGGTATCTTGTCATTTAATCTATGAATATGCATATTTTGAAATGATAAAGGTAGCTTGTAAAAATCTGAGTGCCATGCAATTATCACACCGCAAAACTAACACTTATTTCAAAATGTTCTGTCAACCATTTTGAACGGAGGAGAAAGAGACAAAAGTATAGCAGTTGAGATTTATCACGGAGCTGGGCAGATTGAAAAAATATTGCCTTGCAAAGCCTGAGTGCTGTGTGACCTTGGCCTTCACCCCTGTCTGCAGATTAAAAGAATCTGGCAAATTCTAAACCCATGAAAGGGAAAGATGGGAAGTTGCTGGAGTGATCACCGGTATTCCTGGGCTCCCGCCCAGCAAAGATCCCAGAGAGCTGGAAGTTTCTGGAGACTCTTGACACGTTTGCTGGGCTTCCATTCCTGATGCTCTCACCAGCGTTAGTCACCACGGCACCACTGACAGAAGGCCACTCCTCCTCGTTTAGAATTGGTGGCATTTCCTGCAGTGTGGATCTTGGACCCAAATGGGAGTACTTTGATGATATTATCATTTGTCTCAGAAACTAAGAACAAGGATAAAAGGGAAAAAAGTCTCCAAAATAAGTCCTAAATTTGCTCCTGAGGGCCAGTAAGTATCCTTAAGCATCAACAGTTCCTATCACAATGTAAAGTCCTTTTCTGAAAGGTGCCAAGTTAATTAGCACCTTATAGGACCTTGTTATAGTGCAGAATGACTTTCCATCTGCTGATAATTTAATCGTTATACATGTGACACCAGGAAATCGAGCTTCACATTCCGTTACATAATGTAAATCGACAGTCAGTGAGTGCTGCTCAATAGCTGGATGTCATTAATAGGGTTGTTTCTTAAACCCATAGCAAATATCAAGTTGTTTTCTCAGTAAGTTGAAAAAATAGAAGCAACGTCGGCAACAGTGTTCAGATGTGAATTACCTGGGCACGTCTGCCATGGAAACTGTGGGAGCTGATGGAGAAGATGTGGGCACTGATCTTTGAGGTCAAGAAGGTTCTAGAAGGACATCCTGCGGGGCCCTATAGCCGCCATCTCCCAGTTTGTCTTCAGCTATTGACTGAGGGTGGGGGGAGGTCCTGCTCCTACTCTAGAGGCTTCCGCCCGGCAGGTGTGTAGATGCAGCAGAGGCAGATTGTGTTGGGACAAGGGAAGGAGAGCTTTGAAAAGGGAGATGCCGGCCGATTGGCCTCCTCTTAGGCTCTTGGCCTTGTAGAACTGGTCCAGGGTTCCTGTCAGGTGAGAACGTTCTGGCAGCCTCCGAGGTCTGGTGCCCCAACAGAGCACCCCAGGGAGTAACCGTACAACTCGGGGACAGCATGAGCCACATCCCCCTCTGACCCTTAGCCCAGGTCACGGAGCGAGCGCAGAGTCAGGTGGGCTCTGTGCTGCTCGGGAGGGGCCTCCTCTGCTCCTTGTCCCCACAGGGCTGTCCTAATTCTCAGTGTTGCCTCGTCCATGACTTGGTTACTGTTTTCCTTTCAAACACCCTGTCGGAGGTAAACGAGGAAATCCTTCCCGCCTCTTTCAGGTGTGCTGGGATTGTATTTGGAGTTAAGACGTGAAACGGAAGCCAACAGGCAGAAACAAACAAGTCAACAACCAAAACAAAGAGGAGGTGAGGGTGTTGGGCCAGCGGCAAGGATCCCAGCTGCAAAAGGCATGCAGCAAAAAGGCTGAAGACATTCGGGCTGCTCGGGGAGGGCGCTTAGAGGTGGCGGGGTTCTTGGCCATCTGAGCAGAAGGATCTGATGCGCAGAAGGACTGGACCCCAGGAGGAAGGCACGTGAGCCCAGCCTCTCCCATCTTTGGAGGGGGGATGAGCAGCACGCTCCCTCATGGATGGGGAGGCTCCTGGAACAGTCTGGGTAACTGTCCTCGGGGAGGTGGCAGGGAAACCCGTCACATGGCTGAGCCCGGGGCTGACCCTGGCAGGACTAGGCAAGGGGTGGGAATGGGCACAGTGTCCGGCCAGCAGCCTGTGAGGGGCCTGGCCCTGGTCACCAGTGAAGCACATGTGTGTGCAGCCTGGTTAGTCAAGAGGAGCGAGGAAGAAAGACAGGAAGCAGTGCAAGATGGGGCAGCCAAGTTGACCAAACTCTGTGAAAGAAGCTCCAAATCCAGCTTGTTTGTGTTCGTGGAGTAAGAGACCCCCTAGCTTGAAACCTGGGTCTTTTTTCTTTTTGGTAAATAACTTCACGGTAATTGTGAAAATCAGAAAATTCAAATAGTAACAATACAGAAGACAGAGACAGCTTAAAACACCCCCCAAATGTTGTATTCTTAGAGATGAATCACGGTGATAAACTGTGGATTCTTCCTCTTCCTCTCTTCCTTCCTCCTCCTTCATCTCCTCGCGCGCTCGTGTGTGTGAGTATATAAATATAAATATATATCACAAGTATCTGTTTAATATTCTGCCGGCTGTCATGCTTTTCCTCCTTAGTGGTGAAGACGTGTCTTCCTGTATCTAAATCGTTGTCGCCGATGGCTGAGTGGGGTTCCACAGCGTGAGCGCATTCGGTCTCATTGCCTAGAAGTTGTCATGATGCTACTTGCGGCATTTTCATTGGGGGGGTTATATTTCCTGAGCTGCACCTCTAATAATCAGCCCCTAAAGTTTGCTGGGAAGGAATAAGGAATGCTTCTAGAATCATGGACTCTCAGAGGGGGAAGAGAGTTTGGTTGTGGTCTTGGAAAACTTCCATCTCCCTCTCTCTCTCTTTTTTTTTTTTTTTTTTGCTGCCATTTATAGTCACCTCACCCCTTGGGTGGTCCAGCCTCTATTTGACAGTGACTGGGAATTCGCTATGTCAGAAAGCCACCGGTGAGCTTATTAAATCCCCACCAGAAAATACTTTTTTTCCTGAAATGATCTAACGTCTGCTTTAGAACACAGGGGTCTGGAGCCAGATAAACTGAATCCGGGGTCCTGGCTCCTCCTCCCACCGGGTCTCTGACCTCGGGCAAAAGGCTTAACCTCTCTGACCCTCAGTCTCCTCTTCTGTAAGACAGGTAAAGTAAAACAGGAGGTGCCTCCAAGGGCCGTGGGGATATTACACGGGATGGGGGATGTGGAGCTCCTGGTAAGTGCTTCGTACAGGTCACCGTGACACAGCAAGGTCTGCACGTGACCGGGACGTAGGACGCGCTTGGCCCGGCTCCTTGACAGACCTGTGGCAGTTTAAAGGTGCCACAGGTGTCGTACCTGCCCCCTCCCCCCCGCCTGCGTCTTCTTTTCTCTTGGGAGAGATTTTGCAGGGGAGCAGTTCCAGGCCCTTCATCCTGTCCCGCTGTCTCCAGAACATGCCCCAGTCCCACCCATGCTGAGGGGCTTTAGCTCTTCGTGGCTTCCCTCCCCGCCCCCTTTGCACTTCCCCAGACAAAACCTCCCTGGGGGATGGGGTACCCAGTGGGTTCTTGAGTGCACAGGGCTCTGCCCTCCCCAGAGCCCCTCCTCCGTTCCAGCCTCAGGGGACAGGGTGGAGGGATGTTTTAAAAGGAGCAGATGGGAACCATGAACTGTTTTGAGATTTAATGTCTCTTGCTTCCCGTGTCCTTAAGGGCAGGTATTGATGGAATTATCAGTACAGAAACCTTCTGAATGTGGAGATAACAGCCTGAACCCTCGAGGTCAGGGCCCTCACCGTATCCTTTTTTGTTTCCCTCTGTTGCGGAACCTGCCATTAGCAGTCCTTGCATAAACCGCACTCACTGAGCAGGTGACAGCTACCCCACGACGTGTCTTGAATGCACTGTCATTCTTCCAACCACCCCGTGAAAGAAGTCATTCCACCGTCTGCATTTTAACAGTGGAGGAATCTGGAATCAGGGAGATGAAGTAGAATATCCAAAGTCACACAGCTGTTAGGTTGTGGAATTTTTAGCAGGTCAATAGATAGCAATATTGTTTTGCTCTCAAAAATTCAGAACTCACTGATAGACCCAGGAGTTAAACAGAGGAAGACGGAAGGATCACCGTTAGTTGTGTAAAGCTGGTTGGGAAACGTGGTTATGGATTTATGGTCAGCACTGACCTTCTGGTCCTCATGACCAGAGACGTTGAGAGAGATGCCTCAAGGGAGAAGGGCAGAGACTGAAGAGCCCTTGGCTGCCCCACCTTGATCTGGGGAGAAGGAAGGAAGAGGTGGATGCCCAGAGCTTGCTTCCGGGAGGACCCTGGCTTTCCCCAGTTGGCAAGCAGGGGCCAGCGAGACCTGGCCATCTGAGTCACCCCTCTGGGCCGAGCGAGAGGCTGGGCCCCCCTCCAGTGCAAATCCTTCGCCATGGAGACTCTCTATCCGGATCTGAACCCCGACCCGGCTGACTTCAGGGTGCCAGTACCTTAACAAGCTTCCCTGCCTCTCAGTGGTTTGCTTCATGAACAGCTTTGATTTCCTCTTCAGAATATTTTAAGAGAAAAAAATCTTCTGTGGAGACTTGCCATGCATCAGTATTTTAAGAAAAATTAAACATACAGTAGAGTTTCAGTTGGCAGAACTCCTGTTCTTGACACAAGGGAGAACTCTGCCGGTGCCGGAGACCCAAACTGTCGCGACAACTCATGTGACGGGCGCTGTTTGCTAAAACCCATCCAGTGACCGAGAAGGCTGATGGATTGCCGGGTCTTCCCACCCTGACGGGGCATCTCCGGCCCCGTGTCTTTCTTCCGTTAGAACAGATCAGAGAAAATGGTGTCTCGCCTCTAATTAAATTCTCATCTTTGCCCAACTGTTTGAAAGGGCAACTGCCTTAAACCTTTGAACTTTATTTGTAATACAAAACTTCAATTAGATAAAGGACAATAATTAGCAGATCTTTTATCTTTGGGCATAATTAAATCTTTAAGAAGGGACGTTTTAATCAATGAATTGTAATGACAAGTTCATAAATTAATTAATTCCACCAATGGTGGCTTGGCAGTAATCAATGGATCTTTAAAGAGGTCCAGGGTGAGGAGACATGGCTGTGGGAGGGGACATGGAGGCTCACTCAGTTCAGTTTGGTGTAAAGATTCTAATTTATTAAGGATTAGCTAGTTCAAAAGATTACCTATTTATTTAAGGGCAAAATCATTTAAAACATTAACTTTTAATGGGAGGGAAAACCTTCTTCTTGCAAGTTTTTGCTTCTGAGTTGAGAACCTCAGACCACCACGGCTGATATACCTTTATACCCTTGTCCTGCAGCTGTTTGCCAGGAGACACCTGACCTGAGGGGTAGCTTGAATTAGAGAAACCCAAACCAAGGTCGACTACCTTTAGATGTTTAAAGGTTCTTCTTCCAAATCAGGAATTAGCAGATTCTGGGCCCCTTGCCAAATCTGGCCCCCTGCATGTTTTTGTAAATAAAGTATTATCGGAACACACCCCTACCCATTTGTTTCTGTATTGTCCATGAACGTTTCACACTACGAAGGCAAGAGTGGAGCAGTTACTATAGGGACTCTCTGATCTCAAAGCTGAACATGTGTTCTGACTCTTCATTTTTACAGAAAAAGTTTATTAGCCTCTGTTTTAAAACATTGTATTCTTACTGAACTTGAGAGTTTTGGTAAAATATAAACTCAATATGACACTACATAGATGGTGATTATTTTAAGAATGTAAACGAAATATTTCCAATATGAGATTCTTGGCAGGTTCCTGGCATCAGTGGTGGGGGTGGGGGGGGGCAAGGAGGGGTGGTTTGGGTGAGGGGAGGAGCTGGCACATGCAAAGGTCCTGTGGCAGAACGGAGCATGGCTCATTCAAGGGGTGGCAGGCAAATGGCTTAGGGAGCTGGGTGAGGGGCAAGAGGCCATGTACAGGGACCAGGGGTTGGGTAGGCAGATCGTCTTGAGGCCTGTAAAGGCCGCGTCGGAGTTTCGCAGCGCACATCCAGGTGGGTCCTCCTTCCCTGAATTTAAAACCCATCGAGCACATCACATCTGCTCAGATGAAGTCCCAACGCCTTACCTGGGAGCCAGGTGGGGCTTGTTTGGGGCCCGGGGAGGGGATCTTGAAGATTGGCCTTTGGGGCAGCCTGGAGCTAGGGCAGCCCTCAGGGGTTAGCAGGGCTCCCTCCTCTGAATCCTTGGTCCTCTGGGAGGCGCTTACGAGGGAACATGTCTCATCTTGTCCTGGCCTCTGGCCCTGTGTTGCCCACAGGCCCGACTTTGCTTTTCCAGGGCAGGGGCGTGTGTGGTTCCTGCCTGATGCTTATGGGGCCTCCTGTTAGTGTTTCCTGCTCAGGGGTGGGGAACCTGAGAGGGCGTTTCCAAGGTTAAATTTTACTCCCCGCTTGTCTAGAGTGCGATTCTCCTGGGGAGGTGGTGTTCCCGTGAGATGCGGGGCCTGGCCCCCGCAGAGCTGTCACAGGTCCCCCACCTCTGCCCTCACTCCAGGGGCCCTTGGTAGCCTTCACTTGAGGCTTAGAAACAGCGTGTCTGAAAGCACGTGGGGCTCGGTCAGGCCACTTAGTCCGTGTATTTGCTCTCGGGGTTTTCGGTGACGGGGAGCGGCTGGATGTTAATGCAGCCTTCGTGCCATCCACGTCCCCGAAGAAGCAGACTTAGGAGGGCGAGGGGAAACGGGGCCCCTCCACCTTCATTCCACCTGACCGTCTATGCAGAGTTTCCTGTTGAACCTAGACTGCGTCTCAGGTCGGGGAGGGGCCAGTAATCCGGAGAAGCAGGAGACAGAACTTACAGGGTGTTGGCTTTTTTTGCTTATCCAGAGACAAGGGGGGCGGGGGAGCCCCTCTGCAGTGGAGCAGCAGGGGTGGCACTGGGAGGCCAGCGGCGCCAACACAGGCGCTGGCCTGCTGCACAGACACCCCAAGTCCCGCCTGGTGCAGCCGGGGCTGGGGCCGCCGTGGAGGCGGGAACTGCCCACAGGGGCCACACGAGACGGATGGAATGGATTCGGGTGTAGATGGAAGCCCTGTGAGGGCGCACTTGCTTCCCGGGGTGGCCACAAACTTCCGCGGCTGGCTTCCGGAAATAGGAGTTTATTCTCTGACAGTCCTGGAGGCCGGAAGTCCTGATGGAGGTGCCAGCGGGGCCCTGCTCCCCCACCCCCCCAGGCTCTTGGGGAGCAGCCTTTCTCTTCTCCAGCCTCTGGGGGCCCCAGGGGCCTTGGTGACGTCCCTCTGTCTCACGTGGCCTCCCGTCTGGGTCTGTGCTGGAGTAACCTCTCCTTTCTCAGATAATAACACATCCTGAGTCCGGGATGATCTCCTTTCAGAATCCTTACTTACCTCTGTAAAGACCTTTATTTCCCAATAAGGTCCCATTCGCGGTACTTGGGGTCAGACACAGGCATGGCTTTTGGGAGGGACGCTGTTCAGCCCAGCCTCCAGGGGACCACGAGATGGTGGCTGCGTGCTGGGCGGGCTGGGCATGGCTGGGGAGGGGCAAGGGTGGGAGCAGGACTTTGGGAAGCTCTTGGTGGCTTGAAGGGTCTTTTGCAAAGTCAGGTGATTTTTTTTTTTCCTGCCCCCCTCTCAGATGGGCTCAGATGAGGAAACACCGCTCAGGGAAGGGTCTGACTCTGCACAGCGAAGCTGCTGGAACACTCAACATATGTGGTGGGATACATGCAAGCAGAGGATCATTCTAGAAGCATTCTTCTCAGAGTGTGCATTGGCTCTGGGCAAAGATGCAGGTCCTCCCTTTTCAAGATGTTTTAAAAAGTAAACTCATTTGAACGGGGTTTAGAATTCTCTGCCAGGGAGACATTGGGCCTTGGAAATATTACTATTATTTCTGGAGCCAAATTTAGCAAGGACGGCTCTGTCTTTAATTACTGGTTGATGCCGAGTTGTACAGGCAAATGATTACATGCACAATTAGTTGTTCCCACAAGTAGCCAATTATGGGAACGATTATTTAAGAAAATTGTGGCTCCTGCTAAAAGGACTTTACATTGTAGCCTCAAAATCCATTTCCGTATAAAAATTCCTTTCGTTGCATGTTTTATTATTTTTCCCCTTCTCCTGGGCAGCTGAAGAAAGTGGCCCTTGTGGTCTCCTTTGTGGGGAGGGACAGCTGTGGAACCCGGCACCCTGGGGCAGGTGAGCCTCAGGAAAGCGTAGGGCTGGCAGCAGCATGCTCTTTGGGGACCCGTTTGGCTCTGGAGACCCTGTCTTAACCGCGAAGATGGCATCTGAAGGACCGCTTAGGATGGTTGATAAGGGGTAGTTTGGAGGTACCTGGAGCCCTGTTGCATAGCCCTGCTGCCCTCCACCTAGTCCTTGCCGTTGCCCATCAGCAGTTCCTCTGTTTGCCCGAGGACCATGTATCTTCTCTAGGCCACTCCTCCCCCCGAGAGTCCCGGCTCCTTCCGCGCAGCCAGGTTGTCATGACGCCATAAGCTGTCAGAATCAAAGGGACATAGCATCCTCAGGTCCACCTGCCTCATTCCAGAGGTGATGCACTCGCGGCCAGAGAGGTGAGAGGCTCGCCCAGCGGTCCCAGGTCCAGCTGGGATGTGCTTCCAGCTTGCCTGGTTCCCAGGCCATGGCTTTTGCCACCGTGCAGCCGTCTGCATGATATGACCATTACAGCTGAGGGGCAGCCTGACACCTTCCCCCAGGTCCGGCCCACGCCGGGAGCCAGGCCACGCCAGAGTCAGAAGCGGCTCCAGACAGCTTTCTCCATTAGACCTCTTATTTGGTGTCTGAGCAGCATTTGGAAAACGTATGTACCCGAGCGCCCCTTTTCCCTTCAGCATTTCTCGTGATGGAAATCTGGAAACCCCCACAATCGACCCTAACCTCACTCATGGGGAAGAGGCCGCAAATCCAAATGCCGGGGTTCGGGTTGGTCTGTATCAACCCTGTTTCCTCCCCCAAATAGGAAGTGTGTTTTGGGGTTACTCTGTTAGCTGCTGTCAATCAGTCATCTTTTGTTCCCCTTGTTCTCATCGTGACGTCCAGTCTCCACTCTTCATGTGGTTGTGTTACGTGACGGGTCCCGAGTCCTCCATTCTCTGCCCTCGTGTCTTACAGGCACATCCTTGCCACAGCCGCATGGTGGGTGAAGTGTCCACTCCTGTCCTTGGCTTTGGGTTTGGCCATGCAATTTGTTTTCGTTAAAAGAGTTGCTAGATGTGACGTGAGTGGAGCCTTGCAGCATACCTGCACGTTGGGCCCACCCTGTGGAAAGGACTGCATCTCTGGTCACCCCGTTCCTGGGCCACGCTTTGAACATCTGGAATGAAGGGACGAAGGGTTAATTGGGACTTGGTCATAATTCACTCTTGTCGTCTGGCTGCAGCTGTCTCTCCGTACAAGAAAAGGACTCCTTTATGTCGTTTGGGAGAGAAACAGAAATGCAACAGGCAGTTTGTAAACGTAGCTGATCTTTATTTCCCCCCTCGCATGAAAGAAACGGCTAACAGCTGTTTAGAGGCTTCATCCGGCTGCCCCAGGAAGCCCCCTGGCCAGATCCATCCACATTTTGTGTATTGTCCAAAGGCTGCCTGGTGACCTTTGCTAAGTCAGCTGGAAGACCGTTAACCGGACCCCTCTTCTGGGCCTCTCAGCGTTCTTTGCCTTTTCTGGAATCAGAGCATCCAGCTCTGGAAAGGTGCTGTCTTCACTTTAAGAGAAGGCAAATCCGATTTGTACTCCGGGGAACCATGACCCAGCCTCCCTTCTTCCAGGACCCAAACCTTCCGTGGCCCTTCATGACCTTGGCACATTGGAAGAGCACCAGCACTTTATCTGGGGAGACCCGGCTTGCGTCTCTCTGGTCCTTGCTCACAATTATGCTGAGGTTACGCGTTGGTGGCGAGAAGTCAAAAAGGGGGGTTGGGCCCTCAGTGCCATCACCCCGGCAGGTGCACGACGGGGCCAGGTCTCAGCGCTGTGAGGTTAGCCTTGGTTATCTGGCTAACATAGCGTCGGCCAGGTGTCTCCACTTTGAAATGACGCTTTGCCGGTATGTCATGAATCATCCTGAGGGGAGATTTTCTGAGATCATGCAAACACCCTGTTTCTGTGTAACGCTACCCATCCACTCATGTCAGCATCTGTGGTTGGTTCTCCACCTGCCTTGAGAGCTGAGCGCCCCTTCGGCTTGGTCCTAGGCCCTCTGGCCACTCACCGGTCCTTCCGGGGAAGCTCCTGCCCACTCAGCTTCACATTCCTCCAGATGCTGCTGATGCTGCGGCCGTGTCCCCAGCCCAGCCTCGGCTTTTGAGGACCCTGTGTGTGAATGGACCACAGGCATGTCGCCCAGCTGTCCCCAGACTCATCCCTGGTGGTGGTGCCTCCCAGCAGCCTCCTCACCGTCACGACCCGCACCCCCGAGACTCGTGCCGGAAAGCGGGGAGCCTCCCTTGATGCCCTTTGCATCCTCCTCTCCTGCGTCGGATCAGTCACCCGAACCTGCTGATTCGGTCTCCTTAATCTTCCCAGTCCTCTCTGTGTCCACAGCCAGAGCTACAGGCGAAACCACAGCCACCACCGTCACCCACAGCGGAGGTTTTGCCCTTGTAACCAGTCCTGGGCTCTTAGTAGTTTTTTCTGTTACACTTTCTACACGTTCCCCAGTGCAAGGCCATTCGTGTCCGTTTGCTATTAGGTAGGAAATGCCGTGTAAATCTCAGTGACCCACACTCAGATACCGTACAGCCGTTGCTGACAGTGAGTCACTATGTGCCAGGAAACTTAAGGATGTTGACTGGCTGACTGACTGACTGACGATGTGAGTGACAGTGGGAAACAGGGAACAGCTTTCTCCTTCCTTATGTTAACGGCGCCAGTGGCACCTTCCCAGGGCTGGGATTAGGGGACAGCACGTGGGCCATACGCCTTAGGTGCAGCATATAAAGGGGGTGCCAGAAACACTCAGTAAGGAAGTTAATATTCTAATCCAATTTTTTTTTGTCTTTTTGCCTTTTCTAGGGCCACTCTCACAGCATATGGAGATTCCCAGGTTAGGGATCGAATCGGAGGTGTAACCACCGGCCTACGCCAGAGCCACAGCAACGTGGGATCCGAGCCGCGTCTGCAACCTACACCACAGCTCACGGCAACGCCGGATCCTTGACCCACTGAGCAAGGGCAGGGACCGAACCCGCAACCTCATGGTTCCTCGTCGGATTTGTTAACCACTGCGCCACAACGGGAACTCCTTAATCCAATATTTTAAAAAGATAAAATTAGTACAGAAATCCACATTGTAGGAAAAAACCCCCAACGTGGAGACGAAGTCAGAGCCTCACTGAAGATTGTTGCTCACCTGCCCCCTCCGCCTGGTCCTCCTCTCGCTAACGGGAGACCTGAGCCCAGCGAGCTCTGGTCCCTTGGAGCAGTTCTCCAGGGGAGAGGATGGCTCTACCCTGCAGGGGATAGTGGCACCAGGAGACCTTTGCAGTGTCACCCTCGAGTCTGCTGCTGCCCTCTAGCGGCCGGAGGTCAAGGATGCGACTCGACATCCCACAAGGCACAGGGCAGCCCCACCACCGAGAATTACCTGGTCCCAAGTGTCGGTAGTGCTGAGAATGACAAACCCTGTCTTCGGGGCCCTTACAATACTGGGTCCCTGTCTTGAAAAGCACTGCCTCACTCAGAAGAATATATCAGGAAGAGCTTGGCAGGCTAGTAAACAACCTCAGCCATAGGGATTTACTTTTTTTTTTTTTTTTTTCTGTTGAAAAAAAAGAGTCTGATTAGTCTGGGAAGAAATAGCGAGTTGTCTCAACCTTTCAGCCGTGGAATTCTCTGCTTCACCCAGAGTGGGCGCGATGAAGGAAGCTGGCCAGGTAGCCCGGCTGTTCCTGCCTCTGTCCGTGGTCCCTGGACAGCGAGCACCCCCGTGCCCACTCCTGGGTGACCGAGGCTGAGAAGCAAGTGCCCTCCGGTGGTCCCCTCCGAGGGTTCGGCTTCAGGTCAGGGTCAGGGTTCAGGTTTGGGTTCGGGTTTGGGTTCCTTGTTGCTTGTGAAGCATGGGCTGCTTGGTGCCAGACGTGCTTCTGCAAAGACAGGCTGTGCCTTTGTAGTCCTTGCTCTGCGCCTGCCTCTTTTACTCCCTGCCTGCTACTTTTCTGTAACACTGTCTCCTCCTCCTGCCCCCGCCGTGTTGTCGTAGGTGTGGTGATGATTTCGCCCTCTTGCCGATGCCGAGGGCACCCCCATGTCCCCCCATTCAGGGCTCGTTCCCCGGTCCCTCTGTCTGCCCACACCTTGCATGTCCTCTTTCCTCCACAACCGTTTCATTGTCCTCTGGACGCTCTGGGCTGATGCCCTTGCTGTTGGTGTCCTGACGGATGAACCCGGGTCCACCCCTCTCTTCATTCCTCAGCGACCTCAACTTTCTCTGCTCATGCATCTTACGTCCACCTTCTAGCTGCTGTTAGCGCCGTGACCATGGGCAGGGCTCTGTGATTCTGACAGCCTTGGCTTCATCATCTGCTCGACTGCGACCATGATTATCTGGCCTCGGGGCCTCC
Source organism: Phacochoerus africanus (assembly GCF_016906955.1). NCBI lineage: Eukaryota > Metazoa > Chordata > Mammalia > Artiodactyla > Suidae > Phacochoerus > Phacochoerus africanus. The sequence continues at coordinate 7,681,289 of NC_062551.1, forward strand.
AGGGCAGTTTCCGCCCTCTGCAGAAATCGTGTATGCCAGAGAGCGTGTGAAGGATAGAGCCCCACACACCACGAGCCACTGCTCCTCTTCTCACTTCCCCGCATTCGCACCGTGTTATCGCATCAGCTTTCAGAAGCCTCGCCGTGAATCCTTAGCAGTGGAGGAAGGAGGCCTGCCCTTGTTAGATCTCGAACAAAGCCGACTCCAGTAAGCATCACCTGGACATTGGCAAAGAGGCCAAACCATGGCAGTTGTACACCTGAGCCCTCCCTGCATCCCTCTGAGGTGCAGAGCAGGGTAGCGTCCTGGTCATGGGTTAATTTAACAGGCATCCACTGAGTGTCTCACATGAGCTGGTGCCGGGGCATATAGCTAGTGCCTTTGCTTAGGCTGCCGTAACAAAATCCCGTAGAATGAGTGGCTTAAAAAAAAGGGCAGTTTATTTTCTCACTGCTCTGGAAGATGGATGGAAGGCCAAGATCAAGATGCTGTCAGGGTGAGGTTTCCGTTCTTGATCAGGGCACTCCGCCTGGCCTGCAGACGGCCACCGTCTTGCTGTGTCCTTTCATGGCAGGGAGAGAAGCGCTGGTGTCTCTTCCTCTTCTTCTAAGGACACTGATCTTATCATGGGGCCCCATCTTCACGACCTCATCTAAACCGAACGCTCTCCCACAGACCCCTGCTCTAAACGCCATCTCTTTGGGGATTAGGGCCACAACGCGCAAATTTTAAGGGGGAGACAGTTCAGTCCCCAGCACTTAGTATCTGGTTATCCTGTCGCCTGGGAACTTGTTCTTATGTAAATTCTCACTCCCTCCGGGGTGTGTCAGACGTGCTGTGCTTTCATATGCACCCCCCGTCTGTCCACCATGTGAGAAGCATCGAGGGTGACTGTGCAGAGCATGAAACTTTAAAAAAACTCTGGCTCTATTCCTCGCTACTTTGGTGACCTGGCTGAGGATAATCTCCATCCCTGCCTCTGAGGCCGCAGTTTTTTCATCTGCAGAATGGAGATGGTCACAGCCTTTTGCTTCCTATGGGCTTCCTGTGGGGGTTAGTTTAAAATTACCGTGTCGTTATTCATTACTGTTAAGTTTATTGATTATCGACTCGTGTATGCAGAGAGATGGCAGACCTGAAGTGCTGTAGATATGCAGCCACCGTCACCAAAGTCACCCGTATTTCCCCCCCCCCCCACATGATACTGTAACCTCTCTCTTGTCCCCTTTCGGGGTGTAAAGGACCTTAGAAGCCTGGGTCAAGAGCTGGCCTTTGTGATGGCCTGTGAGGACTGCTCTGCTGACCCAGGAGTGCCCACATTTGGTGGGATGGCTTTGGCCATGGACATCTTTTACCATTCCCACCATTTCTGCCCCTCAGCATGACTGGGACTGGGCCAGATTTTGCTCCTGCGCTATCGGTAAAGGCACCATGGACCTTCTGTTTCCCAAAGGCTGCCAATGAGTTTCCTCCCGCCTAAGTTTGGCCTGCCTGAGACAATGGGCCGGCCTGGAGCGCATCTCCCAGGCCGCCACCAGATGGCGGTGTTTCCCTTGTCATTGCCAGAGGCCCCACGTGTCTCCTGGGTCTCAGGCCCCAGCCTCCTGCTCCAGGTGCAGGTCTCCCTGCTGACCATCCTGGGTTCCCTGGTCCATCTTTGGGGCATGGCTAGGAAACTCCGCCTTCTCTCGGTGGAAACCTCATGCCCCAGTAGGCACAGAGCATATTCAGAGTTGGCCCAAGTAAAGTGACGGTCCTCCTTTCTGGACAGCCGAGCCATTGTTCGCTGACAGCTCTGGTCTGTTGTTGGGGACCTGTGCCCAGAGGCTCGCAGGATTCTTAGCCTTCACTTGACTTTCATTGCTCTCTTCCTTCTCTGAATGTGCCCTCGCCCCCTCAGTGGCTTTCGGATAAATGACACCCCAATAAGTAGCCCCCATACCATGAATGCAGAACTACCTCCCACATGATCTGAAGAGCAGAGGGCCCCCAGTTACCATGAATTGCCTGAGAACAGAAACAGACTGCAGGCACGATGCTCTGGTTTGATGCTGAGAAGGGATGTTGGCTAAGCATTCGACCTTAGCCGCCTCAGAGTAATTTTCCCGCCAGCCACCTGCTGCCGCTTTGGGCTGCGGTGCCCTCCGTAGCCACTCCCGTCTCCAAGCTCTTCACGTCCACCTTGTTTGTAATGTGTAGACCGGATCGTTCGTTCTGACGTCCCAAACTGGGCCTCTTACCTCTTCCTGCCCTGCAGGCGCCCCCAGGCGGTTCACCCCAGCCGGCAGCTCAGTGATGAACGAAACGTCAGGCATCTGTCTGTGGGCTCAAGTCCCGGCTTATGGCTTTCTCTTGTGCTCTGGGCAAGTTACTTAAGCTCTGATCTGAAGACACCGCATCTGTAAAATGGGGAGAATGACACTACAAACACATGGCTGCGCAGCATAAATGAGGTGAAACGTATATGAGACCCTTGGAACAGTGTCTGGCACTTTCCGAGAGCACTTATCACATGACTTAGCCCTGGCAGAAGGTACACAGAGGGAAGGAACTCAAGGCAGGAATGGACGAGGAAGAGACAGAAGGTCTGAGTGGCACCCAGGAGGATGGAAATAGATACCATTTAGGGTGGTGGAGCAAAGCCGTGATGGCGAGCTCCGTGAGGCTGGAGCTGCCTCCGTCTGCTCTTGGTACTGCTGATGAGAAGTTGACCCTGTAATGGAAAGACCTTACTGGCTGTCAGGGGCGTGTGTGTGTGTGTGTTCTCCTTCCATCCTTCATTGTCCGTTCTGGCCCTTCTTAATTACTCACCAGTCTCCATCAAATGTCCCTGCTTTTCCCCCACCGCGGTGCTTCCTCACCGCTCTGTCCTGACGCTCTGTCTTTCCCAAGCCCCCACCCCGTGCCTCCCCGTCCACTGCTCTCTCCTCTAGTCTGTGCTGCACGCCTACAGCTGGGCGTGAGTGATTGCCTCCTGGACTTGGTGCCCCGGCACCGCATTCATTTCAGCCCAGTCCGGGCCCTGTTGCCTTAGATCCCTTGACCGTTAAATCATATGGTAATAGAAATAGCTAACATCTCTGTGTTTTTGTGAAAGAAATCAAACATTAGACATAAGGCTCAGGTTGTCTTTGATGGCCTTCGTCGCCTGACGCTGGTCCCCGTGTCTGTCTTTGGAGTGCGGTGGTGAAGGCATCTCCTGTTTCCTGTTAGATATGTGCCCCTCCAGATTTTTGCCGTGACATTTGTTTGGGGACGTGTTTGCTTCTCTTTAATACCCTGCATGTTCCCTGACAGCATTTATTGCATTGTGCGGAGTGTTTTCCTTCCCTGTGTCACCGACAGGCTACACGTTCTCACGCCGACTCTGTCTTATGAACCTGCCTCCCTCCGAACCCCAGCCCTGAGCCGGGTACAGCCAGGCTGTGGGTCTGTCGGGAGTGTGGTGAGCCTGGGCGTGCCGCTGTGAGGTGGGGAGAAGGACCAGGTAGGGTCCAGGGGAAAACCACACGAGAGGAAGGGTTAGTGGGAGTGGAACTCCTCCACGTTGGCTAAAATTCCCAGGAGACGTCTCAGATCTTTACAGGAGCCTCGAGAAAGGACAGGGTTGGAGCGAGCAGCTGAGCAAAACATTGAGTTAAGTGCAGGCACTGATCCCTGAAAGGCCTGGCTCCGCCAGGGAGAGGAGGCGACCGGGGCGCAGGCCGTGTGTGCCCTGGTTCCCGTGGCAGGACCTCCCCACCTGGAGGCAGAGCACTAAGGCTCCCCTGGTCGTTGAGATTCAGTGAGAAGGAGCGGAGTCTCTCTGCCTCGAAGAAGCCTGTTGAGAATCGGCTGTACGGGCCCAGATCTGGGCGGTGGACGGACTCATGAGTTATGTCTCAAAACCTGTGGGAAAAAGCGGAGTGAAACGGCTTTTGTTATTAGAAGTGTATTTTATTGCTGGAGTTGGGAAGGCAGTGGGCAGACAGGAAGCGCTTTCCGCAGGACCCTCCCCGCAGGTGGAGAAGGTTTTCTGTATTTGCAGCCTGTCTCCCTCTGTATTAATCATTCTGATTCTCTCCTCCTGTGCATATGTCAGAGCCTCTCTATTTGAAGACTTTATCGGTATTTATCTTGTAGCTTTTCATACATCATTTGCTGATGGCGCGTGATCCGGGGTGTTTTACACGAGGGGAAGGCCACCCTAACCCCACTTAACCACATTTCTTTGGCACGTCTGTCTCACTGCTGTTCCGGCTTCCTTTCCCTGAAATGGGAGCAGGAAAACAGGCGAAACTGGCAATCTCAGGACGCTTGTTTGGGGAGTCAGGGGGCATTTCACTTAATCTAAGGACCTGTAGTCATGATTTGAATCAGAGGGCGCACAATCAAGCAGAAGCATTAGTTAAAATAGCGTCGCACAGGCCCCTGAAAAGAAAGGCTGCCTTTCGGTGGGGGGCGGGGGGGTGCACCTTAACCTCTCACCCTCCTGCGTCTTTTCGGCTGATGGTAGGTTCCAACCCAGGGGCGGGCAAATTCCTGTCCTCAGCCCACTTCCGGCTGCTTCCTGCTTTGTCAATAAAGCTTTATTGGAAGGAGAGCACGCTCATTTGTTTTACTCCTCTTCGAGGGCTGCTTTGCATGCGGCAAGGGCAGAGGTGAGTAACTGGGACAGATACCTTCTGGCCCACACAGCCTACGAAGGTCACTCTCTGACTTATTACCAAAAAAGAGTCTGCTGGCCTCAGACGGAGGCAGTTCGTGGATATGGGGGTGGGGCCACATCTCTGCCCCGAGGGTCCTCTGACCTCGCTGCAGTTCTGAGGACGAATCTGCCAGGGACGTCGGTACATATGTCCCCTCGAGAGTGTGTGTGCACACTTACGTGTATGTGTGTGTGGTGCACGGGGGTGCGCCTGGGTGCAGGGAGGTCCCGCGGGTTGTACAGGGGCCTGGGAACAGTGGTTAGCTGAGGCGGCATTTTATGTTCCTTTCTAACTATGTGTGTCTGTTTTTGAACCTTTATGCAATCACGGTATGCGGGTTATACAACAAAAACAATGGCAAATTCCTTCCTTCTTATGTCGCCGAATTTTCCCTGCCTGGTTTGCGATGGTGAAGTCACGACCCCGCAGGGGAATGGAGCAGGGGCGGTGCCCCTCGTGGTGGGGACGCAGGAGGCCTGTGTGATACGTGCCTATGGTCACAGCTCCCCATGGACACTGGGCTGTTATCATGGTCTTTTTGGCACTGAAACAAAACAATGAAATAAGTATATTTGTCTAGACACATGGAATTATTTTTCCCTACCTCCCTTTTCTGTGCTCTCTTTCTCTTATTATTTTGGTCAGAGTCATAATGCACACAGGTTTTATACAAACCAAATAATGCCTTTGTATTTGGATTCGTTCTTTTTCTTAGAGAGGCAGTATTTTTGAGCACCTGTTCCATGCCGGCTGTCCTGATGGGAGAGACACCCCCCCCCATACACCTTCAGGTCCCCCAGATTTATCCCTTACTCATGTTTTGTCACATCCCCCCTTCCTCACCACGGGGCGGCCACCCCCTTCTTCTCCGGATAGAATCCTCATTATCGCTCTAAACCAGGCTTGAGGTTTTCTCCTCTCCCTGGAGTCCTTGTTCCTGAAGCCAGCTGCACTGGGGCAGATGCCCTCCGCCCACGGTGAGCTCTGTCGCTTCCTCTGTGCCTCCCCCTGCACCGGCCCCCTCGGCAGGAGCGCTGTTCCTGGACGGAGGCCCTCTGGTCCTGGGTTCGGTGCCTCCCGGTGCGCTGCCTCCGTGGTCAGCACAAGGGCCCTCGATGCGGTCCTCACTGCCTGCCAGGTTGGAGAGTCGCAGAGACGTGCCGGCGTCACACGTCCCAGCGGGGCTGAGGCTGGAAGCGGCTCCGGCTCCCTGGGGAGCTTGCGGGTTTGCCTGTTGGGCCGTCTTCTGTCTGGTGCGGAACCAAGCGAGCGAGGGAGAGAGTAGGGAAGGCTGGAGGGGCTGATCCAGGCGGGTTCGGAGGCCCCGAGGACGAGGCAGTGCGGTGGGCTCTCGCTGAAGGACTAGGCCTGGGGACAGAGCGGCTGCCCACAGGGCCCCTGGGTGGAGGTGCAGAGTCGGGCACCTGGGAGGGGGTCGGCAAACAGAGCAATTGCTTACGCTTCGTTTTCAAATTGAAAGTAAAAAAGCAGTTGTTATTGTTTAATCCGGAAATTGAGAAAAAAGAGCCTCGTGTCCTCCAGTTCTGAGTTCTGAGGCAGGGCTGCTGTTCCCTTGTGTTGGTGGCGGGGACGTGGACCTGCATCCTGGCGGGGACTCCAGGGTCTCAGGAAGCTCCACCCCACCCCGTCTTCCAGGGCAGGGCACCCCGAATGGCCACAGGCCCTGGGCAGGGCCGGTCTTCCCCAGGTTCCAGTCGTCACCCAGGACACGGAAGAGTCCCCATTCGGGTTCGGAGTCTCTTGGAAGGAGCCCTGGCCTCGTCCTCCCCTCTCCTTGCCCCCAGGACCCGGTCCTCTCCGGGTCCTCTCTTATCAGCCCGGGCGCCTGTGAGGCCGCCGGGTGGGATTCTGGAACGAAGTCCCCCGTGGAAGGGGAGCCTTGCTCCCGCCCCTCCCCTCCCGGCACTGGCGGAATGGGAGTTTCTTTCCCAACCTGCGCCTGTGGACTGAGTGCTGCTTTTTCCTGGCAGTGTATTTAGCCCTGTCTCCATTCACCTTTCTTCAGAAAGCGGGCAGCTGCTGCCCTTGGGGCTCTGTGGCCAGGCACACAGACCTGTGCGCTGAGCCAGGTGTCTGGAAGAAGCAGGCTCCCCAGATTTCGGCTCTGTGTGTCTGGAAAACTGAGCCATTCAGGTGGCGCCTTGCATGTCCCTCGTTCGGTCACCCTCTCATGTCATGGAAGGGGACACTGAGGCCCAGAGAGGGGCTGCTTGGCCAGATCTCCCGGGACCCTGCTGGCAGGTGCGGTGTTAGAATCATCGCCTCCATGTCCAAGGTCATTCCCTCCCCATTCCTTCTCTGTGTGCCCCTCTGGCAAATATTTTCCTTTCAGGTCTAAACCCAGTGAGTGGAGCTGCAGGGTCCAAGTATTCTGGGGTCTGGTGCTTTTCTGGTTAATTTTGGTGACAGGGAGTTGCACGGAATGCTGCAAAGCCGGCCGGACTCATACATCCCCCAGATGCGGGATGCGGGGCATGGGTTTGGAGCTGGGGCCGACGTGGGTGCGAGTGTCAGCCCAGCCACCGAGGAGTGTGGGGCCGGGCCAGGCCGCTTCTCCTGTCTGACATCCAGTTTCCCGTCAGGACATTGAGGCTCACGGCGCCTTCCTCACCCGCTGGTCGCAAGGCGTGAGGGAGAGTGTGGGAGACGCTGGCGCCCTGTGTCGGCTCCCTGGCAGGATCCTAGGCTGGGTCACCTTTGCGTGGGGGCGTGGCCAGGCACGAGAGGAGGGGGAAGGGCGTGTTTGTGGAGTGTCTGTTGTGTGCCAGCCCACATGCTTCTAGAACCATCATGTAAGTGACCATGGGATATTCTTCACAGGAGAAGAAATATCTTCCTCTGAAAGCTCTTCTGTTTGGCCGCTGGTGTTCACACGTGGAGTCCTTGAGGATGTTGAAGCAGGCCTTGAATTGAGTCCATGGTGCATGTCCCCACCCCAACCAGATTCTAGGTGGTGGAGGCAAGAGGGGCTGCTTAATGGCTTCCTCTCACCCCTTGGCCTGAGCCTCCCCACGTGCTGTGCCTCCCAGGAGAGAGCTGATTGTCCATTTCACGGATGGGGAAGGTGAGGCTCAGGGCGCTTATAGGACTTGTCCAGCGCCACCTGGTGCGTGGGGTTGGGTTTTGAACAAAGGCCTTTCAGGTTTCCAAGGCTGTACTTCTTTGTGTGTGTGTGTGTGTTTGTCTTTTCTAGGGCCGCACTTGAGGCATATGGAGGTTCCCAGGCTAGGGGTCCAATTGGAGCTGTAGCCGCTGGCCTACACCAGAGCCACAGCAACACCGGATTCTTAACCCTCTGAGCAAGGCCAGGGCTCGAACCCGCAACCTCATGGTTCCCAGCTGGATTCGTTAACCACTGCGCTACGACGGGCACTCCCCAAGGCTGTACTTCTCTTTCAACCCAGTCTTACCTTTGGATTTCCTCAGACCTGTGTTTGAAGGTCGCAGTGTCATTTTGGAAAAACCGAGTTCATACAGGAAAGTCAAGTCCAGAGAGAAGGCCTCTGTGCTTTAGATCTTTGTGTTCATCAGCTCAGGCTGCCGTAACAAAGGACCACAGCCTGGGTGGCTTAAACAACAGACCTTTCTTTCTTTAAAAAAATTTTTTTTTTTTTTAAAGTGGAGTTGATTTACCATGTGTCAGTTTCTGCTGTACAGCAAAGTGACCCAGTCATACATACACATACACACTTTTTCTCATGTTGTCTTTCATCAGGTGTTGTCGCAAGAGACTGGATATAGTTCCCCTTGCTCTACAGCAGGACCTCATTGCTTATCCATTTTATTTTATTTCTTTTCTTTTTAGGTTTTTATTTTTTCTATTGTCGTGGATTTACGTTGTTCTGTCCATCTCTGCTGTACAGCAGAGTGACCCAGGCAGACACACACACACACTCACACACACGCGCACACCACACTTTCTTCCTCTCGCATTGTCCTCCGTTGTGTTCCAGCACAAGTGACTAGATACAGTTTGCCCTGCTCTACAGCAGGACCTCATTGCTTATCCTCTCCGAATGTCGTAGTTTGTATCTACTAACCCCAAACTCCGGGACATTTATTTTTCTCACAGTTCCACAGGCTGGAAAGTTCCAATATCGAGGTTCTGGCTGGTTGGCTTTCTGGGGAGAGCTCTCTTCATGGTTTGCAGACTCGTGCTGTGTGCTCTGTGCAAGAGGAGGGCTCTGGCGTCTCCTCTTCTAAGGGCACCAGGTCTGTGGGGTTGGGCCCCATCTTTAACCTTAGTCACCTCCTTCACGACCCCATTTCCAGTATGGTTACGCAAGGGGTTAGAGCTTCACCTACGCATTTGGGAGACAGGAACATCCAGTCCATAACAACCACCTCTGTTGGGAATTCACAGGATTAGACGTGATTTTAAAGTATGGATTCTGACCACAGTCTTCGTAAGAGTAACAAGACCCAGCTACGAAAAGGGAGGGTGTTAGGGACAGAGAGTTGGTGAAAACACTTCGGAAAAGCGAGTCTTGTGTGAAGACTGTCCCCTGATTTTGTTTAACTGTAGGGAACCCCAGGACGTGTATCTTCCTCCATTCACTTCTAGCTCTGTGTGAATCCTCCTGACTTGGTTTCCCCAAGTTGTAAGGGAAGTAGGGCTGTGTTAGGGTATGCTAAATATGCGTAAATGTTAACATCATTATACTGTCTTGTTTAGTAGTTAATAGTGCAGTTAATGAAATATTTCCAGACCCCCTGCCCTATTCTAGGAATAAGGTGGCTAGCATTTCTGGGCATCCTGAGACACCTGTAGTTGTATAACTTGCTCTGACCAGTGAAATGGGAGTGGATGTGGTGGGCATCACTTGGAGTGAAAGCTTTCCGACCCAGGGATGCAGCCATCCTCATTTTCCCTCTGCCACTCTGACTAGCAAAGATCAGGATGGTGGCTGCTCCATTACTTTGGATCCTGAAGGGGCAGTAGTGTAGAACAGAGCTCCCAGCTGACCAGCCATGGTCAGGAAGCTTGAGCAAGAAATCACCCATATTGTCGTAAACCCTTGAGACTCCGGGAAGATTGGTATTGCGGCATAACTTAGCTTATCCTGGCTGTTCTCTGCCATAGACGCAACACTCCCTTCTGTCTTCACCACGGGCTCCTGATTCATTTAGCACCTGGGGGGGTTCTGTGCTGCCCACTTTTTCAGACCTCCCCAATCAGCTTATCTGCTAGTCACCGAGAGCCCCTCACTTAACAGATCCAGGTTTTGGGTTTTGACTTCTAATATCTCATTTAAGCCACAGAATGATCCTGTGAGCTAAGTACTACTTTCCCAATTTGCAAGAGGGGACACCAAGACTCACAGTGATGAAAGTTTGTTGTAACTAGCGACACAGCTAGGAAGTGAGTTAGGCTTTGAACTCAGATTTTGCCAACTTATGAGAGCCCCATGCTATGGGTACACTCATTTCTTTTCTCCTCAGGAGTCTGCTGGTGCTTTGACCTCTGCATCAGGGTCTGAGCTGTCAGTTAATCAAAGACTACAGCCATCTGGTCCAGGGGTTGGCACACTGTGGTCCATGGGCCACATCTGGCCTGTTGCCTGCTTTCATAAATAAAGTTTTATTGGAACATGGCCGTAACTATGTGCTGCTTTCCTCCTTTGACTGTGGAGCTGATTAGTTGTAACAGACTGACCCAGAAAGCCTAAAATAATTGCTCTCTTACTCTTCAGAAAAGGTTCGCTGACCTTTAATCTGGAGTCTATGCTTCTTTTGAAGAATTTGGAAACCGAGACCAGAGCAGTGGAATATGCATTAAAATGGGAAATTATTTTCCTGCAAAGCTATGTGTAATGAACCACTAGGTCTAAGAAAATAATCTTCACAGTCTATGTACATAACCATTCTAAAATTATATGATTCTGACATATCATTCATTTCTCTCTGCATGAAAAAAATGGCTATATTTTTGCTTTTCTTTAAGATACTAGTAAACTGGTTTTTTGATAGCCCTAATCAAGTAGAGATTAAATTTAAAAATGCACCCTTGAATCGGTTTGAAACTCGTGTGTTAGTTCATACCGTATGCCATAGATGGCATTGTCCCTGTTTTAGTTCCTTTGACCTTATATCATAAGCATTTCCATTGTCATTAACATTTTACATGAATATAATTACTGGTGGTTGTATAACACTCTGCTCTATAGAAATGTCATAATTTATATAATCACTATAATTTTTTTAAAGTTTTCCATTGTACTGAATCTTTATGCATAAATCTCTGCCCACATTTCTGATTTTTTTTCTTGGCACAGATTCCTAGAAGTACAGTTTCTGGCCAAAGCATATGACTGCTTTAATGGTCTTGGTTCATTTTATACATTTGTTTTTGAAAGGATTTTCCAATTTATGTTTTACCTTGAGTGCGAGGATGTTTGTCTTACTGCATCCCCTGAACCATTAGTGTGCTGTTATTTTCAAGTCTTTCCGAAGATGATGTGTAAATGTAGTATTTTATTTTTATTTTAAGCAGCATGTTTGGGTCACCAGTCAAGGTGAATTTTTTCATGTGTTACTAGCTGTTCATGTTTTATGTTGTGACAATACTCGATTTTCATTATATGCCTTTTTATTCATTCGTTAGTGTTTTTCTTTCTTTTTTTTTCTTTCTTTTCTTTTTTGGCTGCCCTGTGGCATGAGAGTTCCCGGGCCAGGGATCAGATCAGAGCCGTAGTTGTGACCTGTGCTACAGCTGCAGCAATGCCAGATCCTTTAGCCCACTGTGCTGGGCCAGGGATTGAACCTGTGTCTTGGTGCCACAGAGATGCTGCCAAGCCCATTGTGCCACAGCGGGAACTCCTGTTTTTTTCCTTTGGTGGGACACGACCCTGCCTGACCAGAATCCCCATTCCTACCGCACTCTGTCCCTTCTCTCTCCTCTGAGTGCGATTCTTGTCAACTTAACAATCTAATTTCCTCATCTCACTCCTGTTCTTCTGGACTCCCCATGTCCTTTGCAGACTGCAAAGACTGTGTAAATGTTGATATTGTCACTGCTCGACCCTGGCCCCGTGTGTAGTCCCTTCAGCATCACTTCTGACAGCCTTGTGGCCTTGATCTTCTAGTGCTTCCATATGGCCAATCCCCACTTCTCAGTAAATCCAGCCCCTCTTGAATGTGTGGGAGTACTTCTGGAGAGGCTTAAAAGTGCAGTCATGCAGTGCATTTACTTGACTCATATTCACCGAGCATCTCCTGCGTTTCAGGCCCTGTTCTAAGTGTTTGCGCTATGTCCATAAACAAACCAAGACCGCTACCCTCACTCCCAGAGCTTTCATTCTACGGCGAAGACATAGAGTAGTCAGTGATCTAAATAAGTCAACTCGTCATCAATATTGCAGAAAAAAAGGTAGAGCCACAGTGATCACAGGTGGGAGGGGGGTTGTAATTTCAAATGGCATCGTCAGGTTAGCTGTCACTAAAAAGGTGAGATTTGAGCGGAGACTTAAAGCAGGTGAGGGGAATAGATGTGGAATGAAAGAGCCTTCCAGGCAAAGAAAACAGCCCTCGAGTGGCCCCAGGGTGAGCGTGCACCTGGCGTGTTCAGAGATCAGCAGGAGGGCCGTGGCTGGAGTGAGCGAGCAGTGACGGGGAAGGATGGTGGGAGGAAAGGCCAGAGAGCTTAGGAAGGAGCGCGGAGCAGGTAAGGCCATTCCGAGGAGGGTGGACTTCACTCTGAGTGCGGTGGGGGAGCAGGACGCAGTCGCGGCATCTTGAACGGAAGAGTGACTTGGTCTCCCTTAGGGTTTGACTGTCCTCTTGAGGCTGCTGTAGTGAGAAGCCTCTGGAGAGGGGCAGAGGCAGAAGGCACCCAGCGTGTAGAATGCCGACCTGCCCTAGGGAGGCCTGTGGCTTGGTGCTGGGTGACACATGTGCAGCTAGGGAGGAGTAATCACGTTCTAGACATACTTCGAAGTTACAGCCAGCCGGACTGACTGCTGGCTGGATTTGAGATCTCAGAGGAAGGGAGAGAGAAAGGACAACTCCAAGGTGTTTGGCCCGAGCAGTGGGTGGGGATGGGCCACCCTCATCCAAGACGGGGAGTTATGGAAAGAGCCGGCTTCGGGATTGAAGACCGGGGACTGCTTTTGGACGCGTTGCATGTGAGACGCCTCATTAGGCTTCCAGATGGAGCTGTTGGGTAGGTAGAGTAGAACAGGTTACAGGAGAAAGTCTGAGCCAGAACTATTAAGTTGGGAGTTGCCAGGATGTAGATGGTATTTAAAGCCATCGGCAGGCCTGGTGTTCCAAGGGAGCTGGTGCCGCTAGAGAGTGAGCAGCCGCTCTGCACATTACCGTGCGCGGATGTCAGCTGGACTCTGCGGGCAGACTGCTAATTCTTCGTCTTTTTCCTTGACTTAGTAGCTCTGTGCTTTTCTGAGTGACCACTCCTGCTGAGAGTTACACGGAAGGTTCTATGATGTCATATGCTCTGTATCTTTTTTGACCTCAAATATGACTCAAAAAACTCAGAAAAATTTTATAATGCTGCTTTTGAAGAGGGGCATGCAGGCGAATTTTTCTTAAAAAGAAACCACAGGTTTTTAAAGAAAATGCATGCCTTTTTTGATTTGTCTCATCTCTCTAATTTAGTCAAAGCCTGGAGGTAAGTGCTTCCCGGGTTAGGTATACTGTGGTGGAAAATTATGGAAGTAACCTCATTAATTCCGCATTGCAGAAAAAAGTCCTGAGCTAACACCTTTATTCTTCATCTTACTTGGCTTTAGAACTTTCAATTGTTTCTCTTGTCCTATCTTTCTCCTTTCGTAAAGGTTTCTGGAGCATGCAGCCCTGAATCTGAAAGAATATTCCCAGGGAAGAATAAATGTGGTTTGGGCCATGGCAGCTCCTTGATAATAAATGTGTGGCCTCCTATGGTAATGATTTTGTATTCGGCACTCCTCGGATGTGTGATTTTTGGGTCCATTTGTTAAAAATACAATTCTTGCACTTTCTACTTACATTTTATATGGCTTGATTTATCTTCATGATTTTCACAGTTGCATCTGTATTAAAATTTTAGTCTTTCACATAGGATACCCAAAAGCAAAATAGTGGCACCTAGGAATCAATGGATCCAAGTAAGAAGAGTAACGAGGGGAGGTCTTGGGATATATTAGGCTCTGATCCTAGTCTCCATTTAGTTAGACTGAAGAAGAATTTTGGAAGTCTCCAGAAAAAGAGATTTTTTTGAGGAGAAAGCTTTTTGATACTTTCTTGTGATACTAGAAATTCTTAAGAATTTGATAAAGACAAATAGTTGGGGAGTAGAAAGGCAACTTAAAACTCCATGAAAAACAAAAGGCTGTACAAACAGAGCAGTGTTATCATTGCACTTAGCTGGATTACTCCTCTCACAGAGGAAATCTGAACTTGTTTTTAAATGTGGGGCAAGACTCTTTTAGAGCAAAGTACATGCTTAGGGTAAACCAACATTTATTGAGCATCTGTTGTGTGTCTGCACCTTCCTGAGAGTATTTTTTTTTTCTTTTTTTTGGCACCTGTGGGGCATATGGAGTTCCTGGGCCTGGATTAGATCTGAGGTGCAGTTGCCACCTAAGCTGCCCTTGTGGCAACTAGGATCCTTAACCAACTGTGCTGCACCTGTGTCCCAGTGCTCCCAAGATGCCACCGATCCTGTTGTGCCACAGCAGGAACTCTCTGAGGGTATCTTTTAATACCTTTATTTGTATAAAATGCTCAAAACTTCCCTGGGGGTTAACTGCTACAATCTGTATCTTACATTGGCAAAAACAGGAATACAGAGAAGATAAGACACTAGCCCCCAAATGTTTAGCCACTTGCTAGAATATTTGGTTTCAAACCTGATCTGCTTGCTTTGAAAGCCTAAACCATCTTTGACCCATGCTGCTTTCTCACAGAGAACAGTCACAGAGATGGCTCTGAGCTACCTAAAAACTATAGGTACAGTCAGTGTTTTAATTATAAATCCATTGATTAACAGCAGTAGAAGTCTGAAATAAAGCTACCCCAAACTGAAGCACAACATTTATCCCTAACCAATGGGTCGTAATAATAATTAGCCCATTATTCTACCACAGTAATATTAAAAGTGGCATTTATTAGAGTCCTTTAGTTAGTGGTTCTCAGACCAGGGGCATTGTTGCCCCAGAGGGACATTTGGCAGTAACTGGAGAGTGCTCCTGGCATCTAGTGGGCAGAGACACCCTACAAAGTACAAGATGGTCCCCAGCCTGACCCAGACAAAGAATTTTCTATCCCAGAGTATCACCAGTGCTGAGGCTGAGGAATCCTACCCTGAACGAAAAGCATATTCAGAGGAAGGCAGCAAATACACTTTGAATAGTTTGTGGGTTCTTTCTCGTTTACACTCTGAAAGATAATTGAGTTTTTGAGGGAATATTTACTTTGTGACATTATTTAGCAGTGTTTTGATATGCAGGTGAAAACTACCCATTTATAATAATCTGGGTAAAGCAACTACCCAATGGTATCCTGTCAAGGTTGACGTATTTACACGGCCTATTGGTCAGTGTGATGTGTGTCAGGTAGTTGGTGAATACATAGTCACTATTGGGGCGTGTGTGTGTGTGTGTGTGCGCGCGCGTGTGCGTGCATGGGTGCACCTGCTGGTTTTGATGGGAAGTAGAAATTGTGGTTTTGGTAAAGGATGCCCCCGCTCTGCCTCCAATGGTAAGCCCTCACTTTTTCCTATTAAGATTTCCCTTGCAACTTGGCCTCTTTTAAGCTCCTATCTCGTGCATTCTCTCTTCTAATCTAATACCTCTGTGTACATATCTAAACATGATCAGTGACAGTTTTCGCTGCGGGGTGAGGCTTTCTCTGACAAGGCCAGTGAGCGCTGATTTGAGACCAGCCATTGTGAGTGACTTCAGCTGTCTCTTCAAGTGACATCCAGCTACTTGAGAAAGGAGTGATGACGAAAGTTCTTTGGACAGAAAACTTTCGCTGACAAGAAGGTGACAGGTCCTTGCACAGCTGGTCTCTGATATGCCTCGGAAGGGGCCCAGGAGTGACTAATTTGAGCTGCACAGTCGCTGGGAGGAAGTGTGGGGGCTTGGAGAAGCCGGCGAGACAGAATGGCAGCGAACGCAGGCTGGAGGAACCCTTCATTGGCGGGCATCAGGCCAGGGAACCCCACCTGTTTAGAACACGGGCGTGGAAATAGTCGTGGTGACGTCTGTTGATTTTGCCTGCCCAGAACCCATTCCTCCTCCTCCGGGGAACAGCGCCTCATTCTGCTTTGGCAGGCCACCCCACGTCTGCTCGCCTTTGGTTGGAGCCAACCCTTGCTTCCTGGTCCCAGGGATGAGCAGTCAATATACCCGGTCCCTTCATCACAGGGACTGATTCAGGGAAGGGTCGGCGACCCAAGACACTCCAGCGAGGCTCAGTTCTGTGCCTTTTGCTGCAGGTGTTGGGGAAGGGGTGTTCTTCCTCCCTGAGCACCCCCCCACCCCCGCCAGCTGTGGATGTCAGCTTGGAATTTCTAGGAATCACGATGTGGAGCAAGTTAGCTAGAGAACGAACCACCTCAGAGGATTCGAGAGCTGAAAGATGGAGAGTAAGAAACATTCCAGACTCAACGAAATTATCGAGCCCCTGATGCTGCTGGGTCTGAGGGCCCCTCTATTCTCAGACTTTTCCGTTCTGCAAACCCATGAATTCGTGTTTTCCCCTGAGCGAGTTTAAATGGGCTTCTCAACAGAAAGTTTCCTGACTGATTCGAATAGCTGCCATTTCTGAGTACCTATTCTGTTCTAGGCACTGTGTGTCCGGGAGGTCATTGATCCTCACAGTGACCTGTAGGGGGCACTGCTGAGGTCCTCCTTCTAGAGAGGAGATGGCTTAGGACACAAGGAATGTATCTCAAAGGCCAGGTGTCGGCAGGGCCACATTCCCTGTCAAGGTTCAGGAAGGAGCTGTGGTCTCTTCCAGCTTCTGGTGACTCAAGGTGGCCCTTGGCCCTGGGCAGCATCTCTGCGGTCTCTGCCTCTGTTCCCAGGCCTTCCCCCTGTGTGTCCGTGCAGCTCAAGTGCCCCTCTGCCTTTCTCTTATGAGGACACTGGTGCTGGCTTTAGCGCCATCCTAAATGCAAGGTGATTCCATCTCAAGAGCCTTACTTTAATCGCATATGACCCTTTTTCCAAATAAGGTCACCGTCACAGACTCCAGGGTTAGGACTCAGGGTATATTTTGGGGGGCACTGGTCAGTCTGCCACAGCAGGTATTAAGTGTCTGAATGGAGGTAGGGTAGCAGGGACAGAGATGAGAAAGTCTGTTTGAACAGCATTTAGAACGAAGGTCATTGGGATTGGTGCATAGAGTGATACAGTGTCCGAGATTTACTCCACAAAACTCCAAAAGCGGGAAGGAGGAGAATGGGGCATAACTCAAATCGCATTTCCCCAAGTCGATAAATGACTGAAGCTGGTGGGTGTATGGAAGTCATTATTCTGTCCTCTTTACTTTTCTCCTTTGTTGGTTGGTTTGTTTACCAGGTGCTGTCCTGGGCTTTTTTTTTTTAAGATTTTAATTTTTTTCCATTATAGTTGATTTACAGTTGTTCTGTGTCCTCTTTACTTTTGCATATATTTGGAGTTTTCCAAAATGAAGACGTTTCAAAAGAAGATAATCAAGACGACTCCATTTCCTCATGTGAGTGTCTGATTAATCAAGTTCGGGTTTCGCTTAAGTGGCCACCGTGTGCCCAGCCTTTGCGGAGTCCCTTGCTGGCGGACGTGTCTGTTTTTCCAGGGATGTGGCTCTCTTGCATCACCTGACAAATAGGCCTGAAGATGGACTTGATGGGGGGGCACGCACATGTGTGACAAGGTTTTATCTCGGGATCAGTGCCCTTTCATCACAGGAGAATGGCAAGTTCACGTCCGCTTGTCCAAACCTACGGTAAAACCTGCGACTAGCCAGGGTCCTGTTGCAGGGAAACTGGTTTTCTTAATCATCGCATCGTCCCTTCCAAGTAGGACTGAACACAGTGACCCCTCCCCAACTCTATAGACTCTCCGTCGGGGGAGAGGAGCCAATTTAACCACGGAAAACAGAAATATTTCAATTGTCTTGTCTCTATAGCAGACACTTGTTATCGGAGTGGAGGAAGGGGAGGCAGAACGCAATGCAATATTAAATGCAGACAAGACATGTGGGTGGGTGTGATTCCGTAGTTTAACCCGTGTGTTTTTCACATCTCGTTTTGTTGCAAAGCGGGGTATAAAAATGACGTCGGAAGAATGGTTTGCTGGGTCGTGTAAAAGTCTGCATATACCATTTACGAGGTGTGTTGTTGACAGTAAAAAATGACATATCTATTATTCATGGGGTCCCCCCGACAGAGAAGAGGTTGCTTGAACTTGGTGGCTGCAAATGAACCAGGAGGAGAGTAATGGCATTCGTGATGTAACCTGTGTCCGGTGTGGCTGGGGTTCAGTATTGCAGTTCTCCTGGGAGGGACGAGCAGCTCGGGGACATCTGAGCCTGACGTAAGCAGCACTTAGTGGAGTGTCCGTGTGCCTCCACTTGTTTATCTCAGTTTCTTTGCTGTAATCGTCTTTGTCTGGTTCGCCCTCTTCTGGCTGCAGAGCCCACACCCTGGACTCCAGTCTCACTCTGTTGCCTGCTGAATCTCCACGCCTGAGTCGAGCAGCTCAGCCCCTGTACGGAACCAGTTTCCCTTTCACTGAAGTGGACACGATGATTTCTAGCTGTTTCCAAAAGCTGTTGAGAGAACTAAATGGTATCACGCGTGCGATGCACTGAGCCCAGTGTTTGCCTCTCGTGAATCACTCAGTAAATGTTAGGCCTTAATGAGTTTGAGAATGGAGAGATTTCCTGGGCCTCCGCAAGAGAAGACAGTGAACTCCAGGTGCTAACATGTGGTTTGCAGGCCTGCAGCAGCAGGGTCACCACCAGGGTGCCGGTTGGAAGTGCAGACGCTTAGGCTCCGCCCTGGACCAGCTGAACGAACGTCTGCACTTTGAGATGGTCCCTGGGTGATGCAAACGCACAGTCAAGACAGAAGCACCGACTCGCTCCCGTCCCGGACATCACCAGCGAGGCCTTCCCTGCGCCGTGATGCCGGAAGCCCAGGTGCTGAGGAGCCCGTCTGTTAGAGAGCTGTCTTCAGCTGGACCTGGACCCCCTGTGGATGCCGACACCACCCCAGCTCTCTGAGGGTCTGCGGAGCTGACGCTCGCTCAGCCTAGGGGGCTGTGGGGGGTTACCAGTCAGGAGTGGTTGGCAGAGATACAGCGGATTTCTGTTGGTTTGTTTTTGTCTTTTTTTTTTAGGGCTGCACCCGTGGCATACAGAAGTTCCCAAGCTTGGTGTTGAATCGGAGCTGTAGCTGCTGGCCTACACCACAGCAATGCCAGATCCGAGCTGCGTCTGTGATCTACACCACAGCTCACAGCAACGCTGGATCCTTAACCCACTGATCGAGGCCAGGGATCGAATCCGCCACCTCATGGATATACTAGTTGGGTTTGTTTCTGCTGAGCTGCCACAGGAACTCCTGTGCGGTGGATTTTCGAAATTCTTCCTTTTGCTTCCCCCCAAACCAAGTAAGGGACTGTCTTCAGGGACATCCCTTTTGGAGACTGGAGATGCTTCAAGCAGGCGGAAATGGGCGTGTCCCACCCCCTGGGTGGTGGCTGAGTCTGGAACCTTCAGGCCAGCCTGGTGATGTCATTTCATCAGCGTGGAGCATGGTGAGTGCCTTCCTGGGAGATCGTAACTGCATCTGTTCATTTTTGGCTTTTTGGTGTGTGGTTTTTTTCTTTGTCTTTTGTCTTTTGAGGGCCGCCCTTGAGGCATATGGAGGTTCCCAGGCTAGGGGTCCAGTTGGAGCTGCAGCCGCCAGCCTATACCACAGCACAGCAGCGTGGGATCTGAGCCGCATCTGCCATCTGCACCACAGCTCCTGGCAACACCAGATCCTTGACCCACTGAACGAGGCCAGGGATCGAACCTGTGTCCTCATGGATGCTAGTCAGATTTGTTTCTACTGAGCCACAGTGGGAGCTCCTGTCCATTCATTTTGGGAGTGTGTCTGGACCTAGGGAGGGGAGCCTCTGGAGCTTTCTGAAGTCAGGATGGGCCTGAGCAAAGAGCTGAGGAAACATCCCAGGTGCTTGAGACCCTCGTGGAGCCCAGGAGGGGACCTCAGCGGCTCCTTGGCTCTATGGAGTCAGGAGGAGCAGGCTCTGTGAAGCGGCCCCTGTGGGATGGGCTGCCTGGGGGCCTGGATGGTTAGGGTGGCTGAACAGGAACAAAACTTCCCTGTCTGTTGTGGGGTTCTTGATGGTGGGTGGGGTCAGTTTCCACTGCCGCACAAAACCAGGGCTCCTCTGTGGGGAGACCGCCATGCTGGCAAGGCACTGGCCGCTGACAGACCCCTGACAATGTCAGAGCGACAGTGGTACGTCCCTGCCATCAGGCAAGTGACCCTTTTCCTCCTGGTTCTCAGTCGGGGGAGGTGATCCCCTAGAACCAGCCTTGGGGTTTCCCTCCCTTCAAAACAGGGAGGAGTGAAGAGGGAGATGGCTCCCCTCCGAGTTCCCTGAGCTACTAGCCCCGCCGGCAGTGAGGAAGCAGGGGCTTTCAAAGTGGGCACGAGTTTGGAGTTTCAAGATGGGCTGGACTTCTCAGAACTTTTTTTTTTTTTTTTTTATCTTTTGTTGTTGTTGTTGTTGTTGCTATTTCTTGGGCCGCTCCCGCGGCATATGGAGGTTCCCAGGCTAGGGGTTGAATCGGAGCTGCAGCCACCGGCCTACGCCAGAGCCACAGCAACGCAGGATCCGAGCCGCGTCTGCAACCATCACCACAGCTCACTGCAACGCCGGATCGTTAACCCACTGAGCAAGGGCAGGGACCGAACCCGCAACCTCATGGTTCCTCGTCGGATTCGTTAACCACTGCGCCACGACGGGAACTCCCTCATAACTTTTAATAACTCAAAGCGACCATAATGCTTTGGAATTGACCCAAACGTTTCCCAGGAGAATAGAGTTAGAAAGTCAACAGACTATAGTCCAGGGCAGTGAGTGGAGGAAAAAAATAGAACATCTCGGAATTGCTGTCTCTGCCTTGTACCACTCTGAGCTCCAAACCCAGGTTCCTGCGTCTTCCAGGTATTTAGCATCCACAGTTTAGGTCATCTGTCAGCCAGCCGTGGCTTTCGCGATTTGCAGTCATTTTCAGTTTCAAGCATGGGTTTGAGGCCCTGACTTGCCGCAGACACTGGAGAGTGAGCCCGCCCTTCTCTGCCCTGCTTGGTCAGAGCCTTTTCACTCTGCTGTGTCGTTTTCTTGTAAAATACTGACGTTGGGAAGAAAACTCAACACTCATTCGGGTAACAGCAGGGAAATTAAACTGGAGACGTCGAAGACAGCCAGAAATTTGGCTCTGAATTCAAAGCAGAAATTCGGGGGAATGTGGGGGAGGGATGTCTGTCAGTGGTGGCCTCGGTTGACACTGAGGTGGACTTGTTGGCCAGAGGCTGGAGGTCAAGACCGAGGGGGCTGTTTATCAGCGTCTCTTCTTCTCAGGGGTGGCGGACCTTCCACGCACTAGACTCAGCTTCACTGTGGCCGCTGCTTCAGATATCCACAAGATTGTGGCATTGGCTTTACCCCAGGGTATGGAGTCAACACCAACGGAAGGAGACCTTTTGGCTTTTGGACCTTTTCATTGGAACTGTAAGGACTGCCTCACAGAGGTGTGGGCTTTCTGTCCTATGGATCACGAAGGGTCAGTGTTTTCAGAGCTGTCGAGTGGTGGCCACATCTCCTTACCCGGTGTTTCTAACGCTAAACCTGTAGGTGAAAAGCCCCAGGCACGGCCAGTAGTGTTGGGACATAAAGGTAAACCCTTCGAGAAGGTAAATTATAAAGTCAGTGCATAATGGACCAGAACAGACATCTGCAAAGTCGTTCTTGCCTTAACCACAGTAAAATGATAGCTAACATTTTTGAGTACTTGGTATGTCCAGACATTTTGCTCAGCCACTACCCATCCAGGCCTCCACCCATCCAGCCCTCTATCCATGTATCTGTTCATCAACCATCCTCTCCTTCTCATCTTTTTAAATCTCCTGTGAGTTTGATATTACTATGTCAGTTTTACGGATAGGGAGTGTGCCCATGTCCACAGGTTTGATCTGTAACCTAATTGAGAATATTCAAAGTCCAAAGATGAAATGAGCTTCGAGAGCTGGAGCTGGTTGGTTTGGGGAGTCTGGAACAGGAGAGACACAGAGTGGAATCTCAGAGAGCAGGGATTGCCCAGTCCAGGCGTTATTCCAAGGCGAAGGACGCTTGCCTAAGTGTCCTCAGGCTTTGTGACATCCTGCTTGTGCCAGCCCTTTTATGGGGGGCGATCTATGGCAGGCACTCCTCTTTGCGCTTTCTTCAGTAGGCATCGATTTGGGGCTGTAAATCCGTCTTACTTGTATCTTAGCTGAAACTACGTTAAGAAAATACAGTCTGGGAGTTCCCACTGTGGCTCAGCAGGTAACGGCCCCGATGTGGTCTCTGTGAGGATTTGGGTTTGATCTCTGGCCTCTCTCAGTGGGCTGAGGATCTGGTGTTGCCAAGGCTGCAGCATAGGTTGCAGATGCGGCTCAGATCCCATGTTGCTGTAGTTGTGGTGGAGGCTGGCCGCTTCAGCTCCAATTTGACCCCTGGGCTGGCAGCGTCCATGTGCTGCAGGCACAGCTGTAAAAAGAAAAAGGAAAAGCAAGAGAATATAGTCTGTAATGTGTCTGTAGGTGAGACCATGAATTCTTGTGTGCATGTGTTTACAATGTGTCCTGTAATGACACAGATGATTACATGTGGCTCAGGTCTAATGGTATGTAATTTGTGCATGTTACATTTTGTATCTGTATCTTTTTAGTATTTTGTATACACACATGTACACACACTGTGGTAGATGAGCCGAGGCCCTGGAGGGCATGGCAGGGCCAAGCTTTGTCTCTGGACTGGCCACTAGTATTTGTTGAGTCCCTGCTTTGCATCACGTTCCCCCAGGACATGGTACAGCCAACACTTGAACTCAACTCTGACCACTTTCAGAGTGGGGCCCCTCCAGGTGAGAGGTGCTGTATTTCCTTCCCTTTCTTTCACATACCCTGCAGTTGAGAAAGCTCATCTTTAACTGAGCCTCAAGTAGACTGATGGTTGCTTGAATTTAGCCACAACCAAGAAAAGCAGCCGGAACTAAAGGCGAGGGGGCCAGAGCCCCATCCTGTGTCTGGGGCCCCGTCCTGTGTCTGGTCCAGTACCCGAGGAGCAGCTGTCCCAGCCCCGCTCCGTAGCTCTGAGCCCAGGTCAGGGGAGCCGAGATGTCTGCAGTCCCCAGGTGTAAGTACCTCCACGGAGATGAGTCTCAGCTGTGGAGGGCGAGTCCGCTTCACTCTGCCTCCCAGAGGCTTGGGGTGGCAGTGGGAGCATCTGCGCGGGACGGCGTGTGAGTCCCTCTTGCTGAGCTGGGTTTACTGTGGGACCCGCTGGAGAGGTAGCTGAGCCAGCGTGGACCTCAGGTTGGGAGCCGTGGGTTCAGGCCCTGCCTTTGAGCAAGAGCAGAATCCCAGAGGTAGGAAGAGATTCTTTTAGGACATGTTACCAAGCAAATCTTCCCATTTTTTCCCCTCTGTTTTGGTTTTCTTTACTGTGAAGGGCAGCCTCTTCTTTTTTAGAACCTCGAACCATGTCTTCAGAGTAGGTGGTTGGGACATGACAATAACTCATTTTGTGTCTCCAGCAGAAGCCGCAGACACGTGTGCCTGAGTTGGGTTTCGTTTCCTTGCAAACCCCTCCTCCCTCAGAAGGCACACCCTGTGGCGAGCAGGGGTTCTTGGGGGTGGGGAGGCCACGCTTGAGCCCACCCCAGAAGGATGGCAGCGGAGTCGGTGTTGCCCCGGGTTCATCCCACACACGTTTAAAGTTGAACTGCTTAGAAAAATGGTACCTGCGTTTTGCCAGCCCGGGACCGCTTCTTGCTTTGGGTGGGAATATTCCCTTGCCCTTCATCCATCACTGCCCTTCCTTGTCCAAGTTCATTAACCTGAGCTTGTGTTTTTCTTGCAGCAGCTTAATAACCTTTATTTGTGGAATCCCTCAAAGAAAGCCTCGGCTATAAATCCCACGTCACAGAAATGAAGGCATAAATGCCAATCTGTGTCACTGCCTAATATTTATTATTTTAATTAAAGAAAATGGATAGTGACATTTATTAGGTCACAAGTTACTTGTTAATGGCAACGAATGACAAAAAAATTACTGATTTGATGAGCAAATCTTGGAACGTTCCTCAGTGATGATTCTGTTAGGCTTTCAATGTGAGTGGTGCTAACAGTGCAGCAGGCACATTTTTGGAAGTAAATGCTTATTTTTGGTGAGACACACTTCCTGGAGGGAGAACACTGGCTTCATGGAGAACGAGAGTCAGAACGAACTAGTGAATTGCTTTCCCCCCCAGCTCTTTATGGGGTATGGTTTGGCTTTCTGAAATAATGACATGTCTCTTTGTGTGTGTGTGTGTAGGTTAACTCCAAAGCAGAATAAACATGGTTTCCTAAAACATGGATGTTTCCTACAGTTGTGATCCACATGCAAGCATCTCTACTGAAGCACCGATGCAGAGTAGGAAATACGTTAACAAAGAGTGATGTGTAATAAAATTGTCCAAAGGCTGGGGACCTAAGAGTCTTGAAACATACATTATTTCACTTAATGCTCGTACTACTGCCGTGAGGAACACCCTTAGTGTCTCCATCTGTTTATTTATTCACCCAGTCAGCATACATTATCAGGATTTGTTATTTTAGGGAAGAGTTTATGGATGAGAAAACAAACACGGTAACTTGCATATGGTGCCACCGCCCATGAGTGGCAGTGCTGGCATGTGAACCCTTCCTTGTGTGACCTCACAACCTGTGATCTTCTCCGTGTCCCAGTCTCAGTCTGTCCCCGAAACAGTATCTTCTAACTGGGGGCCTTTGACCACCACCGTGAAGTTCAAGGTCTGGGTCTCTGACGAGTTCACTGCTGGTAAATTTATTTTTCGTTTGTCGGGATAGCTATAAATGTATGTCTGCCAGGGCTTCTACTCCTTTGGTTTTTACGTGGCTTGTTTCCTGAGTGAACAGGCCAGAGTACAGACTGATTTCTTTCACAAATTTCATTAGCTGGTTTACGGTCATCACGGTTCGTGGTCTTAATTTTGCCGTATTTTAATTTTATGTATTTTATTGCCGGTTTCATTTACATCCTCTTGACGCGTACATATTAGAACAGGAGGATCGTGTTGTTTTCAGTTCAGTGTGCGGGTAAGATGTCATCCCTTTAGTCCAGTGACACCAAGAAGAGTTGGGTTTGAAGGCTAGATGCAGTCCCCATGCACAGGGTGGGCTTGAAGACAGACTCCCAGGAGGGAAGGGACAGAAATCAGTGTTTATTGAGTGCGCACCTGGTGTTAGCTGTCGTCTTAGGCACTGTCCACCTATTATCTCATCTCCTAAGATACGCTCTCTTATTTTCCCACTTTGCCCGAGAGGGAACCGAGGCTCAGACTCTTCCCGCTGTGCAGTCCAGAGCGACCAGATCCAGTGCAGCAGTCAGTGTGTATTCCCATGAAGCCTCCGACCTTGGGGTCCTCACTGCCTGACCTTCGTAAAACTACTTGAGGGGTAACTTGTATGCATCATCAACACATGTCTTAAGTGTGTGGTTCAACAAACTGTGACAAAGCATATACTCATTTAACTGACACCCCGGTCAAGACGTAGTACATTAACTTCACGAGAAAGCTCCCCCTGCCCGCTTCCAGCCACTCCGCACCACCCACAGCCATCCGCTTTCTTGATTTCTTCACCCTAGAGTAGTTTTTCCTTGTTCTAGAACTTCATGTACATGGAATTACTTGGCACACTCTTTCATTTGAGGCTTCCTTCGTTCAGCATACTGCTTTTTTAAAAAAGATTCATCCATGTTGTATGTATCGAGAGTTCACTCTTTGTTTATTACTGATATTATTATCTGGAAATGCTGTCATTTATGTATTAATTTACCCATTAATGGACATTTGGGTTCTTGCCAGTTTGTTGAATGCTGTCAACATTGTACAGATCTTGGTGCAGTTGTGTGTTTTCATTTCTCTTGAGTAAATAACTGGGGTTGGGATAGTTTGGTTAGGGGAGGGGATATGTTTAATGTCATAAGTAACTGCCAGACTGCTTACCAACGTGGCCGTACTGTTTAATGTTCTCACCACCAGTGTGGGGGAGTTCTGGTTGCTCTACAGTTGCCAAAATTTGCCGTGTCAAGTTTTTTCTAGGGGTCATGTTTGGCACCTCATTTTTGTTTTAATTTGGATTGCCCTAATGATTAGAGATGAAGGGCATGTTTCTGGTGCTAATTGAGCCTTTGAATATCTTCCTTTAAGTAGTGTCTACTCCAGTCTTTTGCCCATTTTTGATTTTATAAAAAATTGGATTAATCCTATACATACTATTGATTTGTAAGGGTTCTTTATATATTCTGGATGTCCGTTGTCAGATATATATTTTTATAAATGTTTTCTTCCAGTCCATGGTTGGTTTGTACATTTTCTTCTTTTTAAACCACTTTATTAAAGTCTGATTGGTATATAAAAAGCTGTGGTATTTTAAAATGACTTTTCTTTTTTCTTAAGTCTAACTTATCCTTACATTTAGAGTAAACATAAAAGAAAAAAAATCTTCTATATTTATTATTGTCATTGTCCTATCTACCCCGAGGTGGCCCAGATGATTTCCTCTGTTTTCTTCTAGTAGTTTTGTCATTTGGTTTTTACCTTAACTCCGTGACTCATCTTGAGTTGATTTTTCCTATGTGGATTGAGGTTGGGTTTCCTTTTTTGCCATAAGGACATCAAGTTACTCCAGCGCCATTTGTTGAAAAGGTTCCTTTCCCCATTGAATTGTGTTGGTAACTTTGTGAAGAACCAAATTACCGTGTATCTGTACATCCATCCCTGGGCTTTATTATGTTCCATTGGTTTCCACTTATCTCTGTGTGCATCCCAGGCCTACACTGATCTGTGCCTTTACATTTCCATATACCTTTCAGGGGTAGATCGTCAGTTTCTAAATGGAACACCCGCTGGGATTTTGATTAGTACCGTATTACATGTACAGATCCATTTGAAGGAGAATTGATATCCTAATAATAATGAGTTTTCAAATCCATGAACAAATCTCCCCATTTATTAGGAACTTCCATAGTGTCCATCAGCGAAGTTTCATAGTTTTCAGAGTCTGAATCTTGCGTATATGTTAAATTTACCCTTAAGTATTTTTGGTGCTATTGTAAATGGTATAATTTAAAACTTTTATTTTATAATAGTTCATTACTGATACGTTGAAATAGATTTTTGTATATTTACCGTGTGTCCTGTGATCTTGCTAATTCACTTACGCATTCTAGAGCTTGTTCTACAGGTTCCTTAAGATTTTCTACGATATGGAACTATGTCATCTGAAAAGAAAGGTGTTCTTATCTCTTCTAAATTTATATGCCTTTTATATCTTATTTCCGCCGTATTTGCTCTGGCTAGGATTTTCAGTTAAATGTTAAAAGTAGTGAGGGCAGAAATCCTTACTTTATTCCTCATCTTACAGCAAAATGTCATTTTCTATTAAGTATGACATTAGTTGTGGTTTTTAAAAAATTGATACTTTTTATCACATTAAGAGATTTCCCTTTCTCAGTTTACTGGGAGTTTTTTTTTTTTTTTTAATTATGAATGGGAGTTGAATTTTGAATTTTGTCACAAGCTTTTCTGAATCCATGGAGATGCCTGACCATAGCCTATTTTTCTTTTAATTGTTGATGTCAATTACATTGATTGATTTTCTAATTTTGAACCAATCTTGTATGTTAGTAATAAAGACTCTTTTGTTATGATATATTATAATAAATTGCTAATTTCATTGCAAGAATTTTATCTTAAGATTTTTCTTCCTCCCTCCCTCTCTCTCCCATTCTCTTTCTTCCCCCCTTCCTTCCTTCTGTTCTTGTATCAGGGCTATGTTGGCTTCATAAGATGAGTTGGGAACTGTCCCCTCCTACTCTGTTTCCTGAAAGAGTTTGTGTGAGATTGATGATATTGATTCCTTAAACAGATGATGGAATTTATCACTGAGATCACATAGGCCTGGGATATTCTCTGTAGAAAATTCCACAAGGAAGCTTTTTAATTGTGAATTCATTTTTTTCAACAGATAGAGCACTGTTCAAGTTTTCCATTACTTCTTGTGAGGTGCCGGTGGTTTGTATCTTTCAAGGAAAGACAGATGAAGGAGCTTCATCTATGATAAACTTATTGTGATAGTTCCTTATCATTTTAATGTCTGTAATGAAATATTCTTTCATTATTGATATTAACAATTCATGTTTCTCTGTATGTTCTTGAGCAGATTTGCTAATAGTGCTCAATTTAAAAAATATTTTTAAAGAATCTACTTTTGGTTTTGTTGATTTTTCACTATTGTTTGATTTTTATTTCATCACTTTCCCCTTTACTGTTGTCTCCTTTTAGTTACTTGATTTAAATTTGCTCTCCCTTTTCTAGCTTCTTCCTGGTATTGACTCATTGATTTTAGACTGTGTTATTTTCTAATATAAATTTTTAAAGCTATAAATTTTCCTCTAAGTACTGCTTTAAGGGCATCGATCACCTAAATTTTGATACATTGTTTTTTTTCATTGTCACTCAGATAAAATTATTTTTTCATTTCTCTAGTATCTTTTTCTTTGAACCATGGATTATTTAGAAGCATGTTGTATATTTTAAGAAACAGTTGGCTATTTTATAGTTATTTTTTCCTATCAATTTCGTATTTCATCCCACTATTTCACATTGACTTCTTTCAGTGCTTTTGTCATACCTGAATGCTCTTTGTCATTTAAATCCTGATAGTGGATTGATACAGTAAGTAATGCTGCAGTAGCAATATTTTGTGTGCATGCATATATTCTTGTCTTCACTCTTTGCTTCAGACGTATTATCAGAAGTGAAATTACAGATTTAAAGGGTCTAACTTTTAAAATAATCTTTTCTTTTTAATATTTTTGCCTAGCTGTCTTTCGCGTGTCTGCCACTCTTGCCTCATCTCTGTGACTAAGATTCCTATTTCCCTGGAGTTTTCCTCCAGATTCCTATCTGCATGGAATACAAAGCCCACAGGGCCTACTGAAGTTATATAGTTTGGCTGTTTTGGGGACCGTAAGATTTAGAAACCTTCTAGATTCCACTGGAGATTAACAGCCTCTCCCGTTTTCTGTTTCCAAATACACTTTTGCTTTCAAACATGAGGGTTCTCGGAGTAATTGCTACTCAAAAACTCTGACCACTTTCTTTGAAAGGAGGAATTTCAGTCTTTAAAAAATTTCACGTCTCCATAGAAGGGGTCCTAAAGATCATTTTCTTGGCACCCTTGATTTCTTAGTATCGACCTAGGATTTTTCAGCAATCAAGAGGCTCACAGGAGGCTCGCAGGCTGTAACATTTCCTTTGTTTCTGAACATCTTAGAACGCCAGACCCACCTAGGGTCCTGAAATCAGGCCATAGGGTTGCTTCAGTTTCAGCTTCTTCACAGCAGAGTAGAATCTCCAGATATCTGAGAACCCGTATCTTCCCCCCCATTCCAGCCTGTCTCTAACAGAGTCATTACATTTATAGTAAACGTATCAACTCACCTCTTTTCTAAGGCTAATTATTAGTCCAAGGTGCAGATGTAACTATGCTAGGATTTATAATGATGACAAACAGGGCTCTAAAATGTATGCCTAGTTTACGTGGGCTTCTTCAGATTGTGGTGTAAGTAAGGGTTCATTAACCGTAGTAGCTCACACGCAGTAACAACCTCCATATTCAAGCATAAATCAGCTTTTAAACACGTGACTCACATGTAGTCACTACTTCATCTTGGTGAGTCCTACTGCTCTGTCTGCTGGATAGAGCTGAACCTGCTGCCACTAAAGCTAGCCCAGATTTAAAAGGAGGAGAATTGGGCTTTTTACTCTCAATGGGAGGAGTGCAAATACTGCCATGTTTAATTTTCCAAAAAATGAAAAAAACAAACAAACAAAAACTATCGTATCAGTCTGGGATTATTCAGGAAAACAGAATCCCCCATATACTGTGGGGAAAAAGAAGTTTACTGTGTGAATCTTGCTTCCATGAAAGTGGGAGAAGTCTAGGTGTGATGCTTTGGTTGCCAGAAGATCAGAGACACAGTCGCTAATGACTGAGGCTTGACACACTGGGGTAGATGGGGGCTGTCACAGCCCCTGGGGAAGAGGGGGCCACTGCATCTATTACCATCCTGCACGTGGGTGCTCACGGAGGGATCTGTGGAGCTGCCACATCTGCCTGTCCCAGCATCCCCCAGGCAGTGACTTCCACTTCATTGCCACCTTCTAAATTTCACGTGAGATCCTGTCATTGGAAAACTCTACAACCTGAACCCATACGAGAAAGGGATTCTCGGCCATCGAAGGGAGAGATGACATGGTCACCCTGACAACAGGCATTCCAGCACAGACTCTCTTCCTTTGTACCCTCACAGCATCTGACATGTGCTTGGCACTGCCCAGGGGTTCTGTAAGTACTGCTACCCACCCCATGTCAACACTTACGGGTCCTCTTTGGAGACCTTGCGCTGTGCAGTGATGGGAAACTCTAAAATCGGGCAAACTAAAACTGACCTGCTAAAACCCTCCGTCCAGAGACAGACAGACCCCAGGACAGACGGAGTCTGTGCGTGGTCTGACTTGCTGGCAAGCTACCTCTGCACTGATTCTCAGCCCTTTGCGGAGCCTGGGAGTGTGTTGGTCATGTTGCTGCTCGATCTAGGAAGAGAGGTCCAGTTGGTTTAACATCTATCCTTTTAAAATGCAGATACCCTCGTAACTGTGATCTGGTCTGCAACTCTAGTGTAAATTCATCTCATTGACATTGCTCGCTGCCATAAAAAGCCTCTTGTGAGCAGAGTTAGTGCTAGCCAGGGCCTGATGACTCTAAAGACGGGCTCCCTGGGCGTCCTGTGAAAGCGTCACCTTTCATGTAATAGGGCCTCAGACCAGAAGCAGCATCAGATGAGTAGGGGTATCAGACTTGGGGTCCATGGGCAGTGGATGGGTGGTGCACAGGCACCCCGGAAGTAGAGACAGTGGGGAGCAAGCTCCAGGAGGAGAGGGGGAAAGAAAGTGCACATGTTCCTGTTGAATGACTTTTTTCTTGAAAACCTGCCCCATGTTGTCCATGCGTATTCCAAAAGGAGTCCACAAATCACTGGAGAATGAATTTCAAACTCTTAGATCCATCTGATATCCTGAGTTGAATGAAGATGGTAGACAGACTGCTGCATGGCATGACATTTTCGATGAACTGGCACATTATGGAATGAGGCAGAGGGACGTCCAGTGTTGGGCTTGGGTGACGCAGACCTTACCTGGTTGGGTAGATTCAGCCATCTACCCCAGCCCTGGTCAACACACAGTAACTTACTTCCAAGCCTCATCGGAAGGGAGAGCAAGAGTGACAGGTAAACTTTGTCTCTTCTCTTCTCTAAAGAGGACCCGAGAGCCTGGGAGTTTGCCTTGCACAGCAGAAGCCACATAGCGATGATGCTTCAGCAGCCTGGAGCTGCCTGTCTTGAGAGGCACACTTTTTCCGCCCTCTGAGGATGTCACCAGCCAGCTAGCCTCACCTCGCTTGTCTCTCCATTGCTTTGATCAAAACCTTCCATAGTTGACTGATGTAGCATTTCAGGCCTTACCCTATAGAGTCAAGTTCTCCTTTCCCTACTTGCACCTGTCCAAACGAGTAATGGCAGAGTTCCTGCTTGTGTTTTCTAGCAGATAAGGAACACTGGCTGTCATCAACATAATCTTAAAAGCCATTATCACCGTCACAATGGCTAATATCTTTGAGAATTATGCCCGAGGACCTTCTAAGTGCCTAACAGGTATTATCTAATTTAATTCTCTAAAGAGTCCCAAGGCGTTGCAACTGTTATTGTAGGTTAACTTACCTTCTCAGGGTCATACCTCAAATGCAGATCCTTGGTTGGGATTCGGAGATGAAGACTGCTTAGGTCTTGTTTTATGCCTGATTCGTTAGAAAACTTCTCAAACCTAAGTGATCCCAGTAACCATGGGAAAGTTAACAGTTTCCTTACTTTTCTGTTGCGTTTGAAGCATCTAGAGATACTGGCCTTCTTCTTTTGACTCATATTTCATTTTCAATCCTTGAAAAATACGCAAAATTTTTCTTTATTATTAACCTTTTTCAATTTTTCTTTGATTTTACTCTAACTTTATTTTCATCAATATAGACGCTTCTGTGTGTGCTTCTATGTATGTATGCTTCTAATCGTGATAGAAAAAATATATGTATTTGGTTTTGTCCATGGCATACGGAAGTTCCTGGGCCAGAGCTGGAGCCTGTGCCACAGCAGTGACCCAGGCTGCTGCAGTGATGATGCTGTGCCATGGGAGATCTTGAAATAATACTTAGTAAATGTTGGTTCATCTTCACGTCCACCTCTAAGATCTTCAGCAGAAGTACGTTTTTTAAGACATTCAGAATAGCCTAGACTAGATTGGACACATGTTCGCAGATCTGTACCTCTCTCACATGGTGGGATTTTAGGATAAAAAGGGTGGGTCAGGGGAGTTCCATCTGTGGTGTCCTGGCTTAATGATCTGGCTCCGCCACAGGTGTGGTGTGGGTTGCAGCCGAGGCTCAGAGTTGATTCCTCGCCTGGGCGTTTCCATATGCCGTGGGTGCGGCTGGGGGAGAGGGCAGGACAGGGATGAAAAGTTAAGGTGGGCAGCGGATCTGCAGACATAGGCTTAGTGGAACAGAAGAAAGCTTCGTGAAACAGCCTTGGGGAAAAGGGAAATAGAGGTCAAAGTAAATACTCTTTGTGTTTTCAGTGGAGCTCTGGCATCTGAAAATGGCAAGAGGTTCCATCATGAGTTGAGTGAAATGATGGAGCCTGGAATGTTAGAGAGGAGGGTAGGTTTGTACGGTTAATTCCAGTCTCGAGAAGTACGTTCATGGGAATATGAGGAGAGCTGAGCAGTTACTAATTTTCCCATTTAAAACACCCGTAGCACCTCAGTGGGACAGATGGAAACTGAGAGGAGAGTATGTCTTTGGTTCTCTCAGCTCAAGACCCTTCTCTGTACCAGAAAACCAGCTTTCAGTCCTTGGGCACGGCCTGCTTTGCATTTTGCTTCCAATTCTTTACCACTCAATCCCCCTTTGTAATTAAACAGAAAAATTCAGGGCCAGCTAGTCTAGCAGGTTCAGAGAAAGGCTGTCTCACTGAGACACAGTGTTGATTCCAACTATTAACATTTTCCCATTTTCATACATCATGGGCCATTTTTAAAAATTTTCTTTTTTTAAAAATGAGGTCTAGTTGAGGTACAGTATTTCAGGTGTATAGCAAAGTGATTTATTTGTGTGTGTGTGTGTCCTTTTTCAGATTCTTTTCCATTATGTGTTATTACAAGATATCGAATATAGTCCTATGTGATATGTCCTTGTTATCTGTTTGTTTTTTATGTATGGAAGTAGATATCTGTTAACCCAGAATGTCCAGTGTATCCCTTCCCTGCTCCTTTTCCCCTTTGGTGACCATAAGTTTGTTTTCTGTGTCTTGTGAGTGTGTTTCTGTTTTGTAAATAAGTTCATTACACCAGTCAGAATGGCCATCGTTAATAAGTCCAAAAATAGCAAATGCTGGAGGGGGTGTGGAGAAAAGGGAACCCTCCTGCATGTTGGTGGAACGTAAGCTGGTATAACCACTGTGGAGAACAGTATGGAGGTACCTCAGAAAACTATACATAGAACTACCATATGACCCAGCAGTCCCAGTCTTGGCACTCTTGGGCATGTATCTGGACAAAACTTTCCTTGAAAAAGACACATGCACTCACATGTATCACCGTTTTAATTTTCCACATATAAGTGATTTCTTATGATACTTGTCTTTCCTGTCTGACTTATTGCACTTAGTATGATAATCTCTACGTCCATCTATGTTGTTGCAAACATTATGTCATTATTTTTTATGGCTGAGTAATATTTCATTGTGTATGTATATGCCACATCTTCTTCATCCATTCCTCTGTTGATGGGCATTTAAGTTGCTTTCATGTCTTAGCTGTTGTCACTGGTGTTGCCATGAACATTGGGGTACATGTATCTTTTCAAGTAAGCGTTTTCTCTGGATACATGCCCAGGAGTGGAGTTGCAGGATCATATAGTAACTCTATGTTTAATTTTTAAAGAAACTTCCATATGTTTTCCACAGTGGCTGCACCAATTTACATTCCTACCAACAGTGTAGGAGGTTTCTTTTTTCTCCTTGTGGACCATTTTTTTCCCCTGGTGATTTTCTTAGTTTTAGTAGCTTCGTTTTCATATTGTCTTCTTATAAGGAATAGTTTCTAGGTCAGTTACATTGTGCCAGGGACTGACTCTCTGTGTTTTCTCAAAATTCATATGTTGGGTCCTAATGTGACATCACCCTAAGGTGATAGTGTTTGAAGGTGCAGATTTGGGGAGGTAATCAGGTAACAAGGGTGCTGCTCTTGTGATGGGTGCCGCTGTCGTGATGGGTGCCCTTGTAAGACGAGAGCGAGCGCGTCCTTCCACGTGCTTGCGCTCTCTCCGCCGTGTGAGGTGTACCAAGAGGACGCAACCTCTGCAAACCCGAAGGAGGGCTCTCCCTGGGAAACCAACAGGCCGGCACCTTGATCCTGGACTTCCACACTTCCGAACTGTGAGAAATAAGTAGCTGTTTATCATAGCAGCCCAGACAGACTGATACACATTGCTGTGACTGAAATTTTTGAAATCCTCGGGGGAACCAAAAAAACCCCTTTCACGTCAGTTAATTGAGAATAACATAATATGGAACTAGTACAAGCTTTGAAATCATACAGAGTCGGGATTGCTGTGTGCGAACCTAGTACTGAGGCGACTTCGGACAGATGACTGAATTTCCTTGACTACCAGTTTCCTAATCAGAAAGATGGAGATATTATTTCTGAAAAACTCAGGTATATGAAGCATGTAAACTCCTTAACAGCAGGCTTGGTGTATGATAAAACCTCAGTAAGAAGCAGCTATTATTCATGCTCACAAGAATGCTTAATACTTCGCCTGGCAACACCAGCCGTTGGTGTGGAGCACCTGGAACGCGCATACATGCAAAGCTGGCGAGAGTGTACATTGGTACAACCACTGTGGAAAACCTTTCTGCGGGACCTGCTAAAGCTGAACAAAGCAGAACCTGTAACCAGTAATTCTGCCCCAGGTGTGTACCCGACAGAAGTGCATAGATGTGTGACCCAAGAGCCATGAGCCAGGAATGATCACAGACGCATACTCAGATCACACTCAGTCTAGACCCCCAAATAGCTCAGACAACTGTGGATCGTAGACCCAGCAATGAGAAAAGCGAACTATTGCTGCAGACAGCCATTTGGACAAATCGCACAGCTGTAACGTTAAGGGAAAGAAGCCAGATGTAAAGGAGCACATATGGTAAGAGTTTGTGGGTGTTAAGTTCAAGGCGGGCAAACCTAATGGATGCAGTCAAATTAGGTGAGTGGTCACCCTTGAGGGCGAAGCGGCCGGTGAGTGGGGGAGCAAGAGGGTCCCGAGGCCGGTCACATTCTGCTTGTTCTTAATCGTTTCTTGATCTGGTTACAAAATTCTGGGCACTTCGTCAAAATTCCTTGAGATACATGTTTGCGCTGTGCCCTTTTCTGTGTATTTTTATAGTTTATATAAAATGTTGAAAGCTGACGCTTCATTTCTCTGTACTGTCGCTGGCTGTGTCTCGAGGGATTTGCTTTGACTCTCTTGCCTTTGTGACCCTGGCTCCAGCCAGAGCCTCTTGCTCTGAAGGCAAGTCCCAGCGCTCGAGACGCCTCCGTGGTCAGCTTTCTGTCCCCCTCCCGGGTCATCTTGGAGACAGCGCTGTGAAATCAGACTTGACTCTCCCGTACAACAAACTCTTCTTCCCTGAGCCGGGAGGAGACGGCCGCCCTGCCCCTCAGGCGTGATGCCCTGCCAGCCCCTCAGAGCGCTTGGTTGACTGAACTCTGCATCTTGCCGAGCTTGCAAAGTGCAGGATCCCGCTTAGATCTGAGCCCCTGGAGGGAGTGGGGGAGGCCCTGGAAATGCTCACACTCTGAACCAGAGAATTGAAGGGCTTTTAACTGCATGCTTGGGTACAGGTTCACTCGTGGGTCCTGCTGTAACCTACACTGGCGGCTGAGAGAGAGCTCTTTCCTTAAAAAGGAGATTGCTTAGCTTTAAAGGAAGGAAAGTCACTCGAAGCACCGAGCAAAGTTCGTGGAACCTTCTTTCACCTCAGTCTCCTCCATTCCCTTCCCATACAAAGACCTGTGTCTTCCACGCAGAACAGTGGGGCACTTGGCATGTAGCAGACTTGGCGTGATGCTTATACAAATATTATTTCAAATTTGACCTTCAGGACAGCTTAGCGATTAAGATGACGTTCGTTCATCTTACCCACGAGGAGACTGGGTCTCAGAGAGCTTACGTTGCCCAGGGACACAGGACTGTTAAGGAAGGAAGGAAGGAATAGCTGATCTTTAGGGGTACCGTGTGATGGCCACAGCTGACAGTCACCAAGCAAAGTGCAACGCATTTCATACCCGAAGAACTGGTGAGACTCAGGCCAGGGTCGTCTCCGCAGAAGGTCGGGAGTGACTCTCTAGGTGCAGAGAGCCCAGCAAGCAGGAGTGGAGGAAACCAAGAGAGGAAGCGTGGGTGTGTACGCCACCCCTCTCTTGATGTTTACAGATTTTGTTATTCGGTCCTGTTGCGATTTCATGGTTCAGGGGCTGGCCTTGGGCTCCTGGCCAGGTTGCAAGCTTCTGGTTGAGCGTATGCTCTTACAGGTGCCCCGTTCTTACAGGGTCTCTGGGTAGGGTCGTGCACATCATGAGGCCCAGTGGGCTTCTGACAGTCAGATTTGGTCATTACCACAGCTTAATGGCCATGGCTGTGTGCCAAGTACCTGGCCCTTGATCGTTCCCTGGCATTTCTGGTGCCCAGTAAGTGGAACCCTTTAGGACATGGTGGCTTTTCTTTTGTCAGCCTGGTGGGTCACTGCCACTGCCACTCTGTCCATCCATTGCCTCAATCATGGATCCTCAGTTAACTCGGTCCTTAAAAGTCTGTTGATCAAAGATCAACCACAAGAGTGGCCCAAGCCACTAAAGTTGCAGTGCCACAGCTCAGGGCTTGGTGCCAAGTCCCTGGGCAGCTCTGCTTGCCCACTTAAGCCCCCTGCTTCACCCCGACTGCGTTTTCACATACTCCTCTCTCCCTTCACCTGTTATTGAGCATTAAAGGCAAACTCAATTTTATGCAGATAAATAGAGTTTAGTGGTAATGTGCCATCTGACCTTTGAAGTGACAGGATGACGTTAATTTTTAGGGATTCTACCTTCTCAGGTTGTCACTGTTGAGCATGTAACTTGATGAGAAGTGGAGGTCTCTGCATTCTGAGGATGTACTTACAGCTTAACATGCTGTTTCAAATGTAAGGAGGCTCTCTCTTTAATTTTTTTTTCACCAGCTTGACAGTTTTTCAAACATATTCACTGTCAGCCCTAACAACCTGTCAACAAATGCCATTATGTGAAAATTGCCAAGACTCGCTTGAGGACTGTGAAAAGTGACAGACATGCCACACGGATAAGTTTCTCAAAAACCCAGGGCTGAAACTTTTGAAAGACACTGTGGCCCTTCCAAGGAAAAAAAATGAACAGTCAGATCTCCAGGAAAAAAAAAACCATACACTTGTCATATCAGATATCTGTTTCTTTCCGAGGCAAAGGAAGGTGTATGTGAAAGAATAAAACATACAGAGGCTATGCTGTGTCTCCACTGTTATCAGTGAATTCAAGGCAGGAACAGAAAATCATTTTTTTTCCTCCACTAGAGAATTTAAGGGGAGATTGCCTTCATTCGTAGGTTGAATATTTCTGGGAATAGAAGTTGGGAAGAAAGAGAAAGCAAAACAAAGCAAAGTGGAGCCCATCATGGCCTGTGAAAAAGAGAACTTCCAGCATAGGGTCAGGACATATCTTGGTGGTGAAACATGCGGGGGTCGGGGGAGTGGTGGTGTTAGTACAAGGAGCCTTGGATTTGACCCTAGGAGACCTGGATTTGAATCCCACCTCTGCCATTTAAGCGATGTCTGGCCTTGAGCTCTTTCATTTAACTCCCCTTGGTTCCTGACCTTTGCCCTGGAAATGATAATACTCAGCCCAGAGGGTCGTAGTGAGGATTAAAGGAGTTAATGTATGAATGGGACTTCACTTAAAACATGGAGCTCAAACCTGAGTATCTGTAAAACAGAAACAGACTCATGGACAAAGAGAACAGACTTGTGGTTGCCAGGGGGACGGGAGGAGAGAGGGGGATGGACTAGGAGGTTGGGGTGAGTAGATGCAAACTAGTCCCATTAGAATGGAGAAGCCATGAGGTCCCACTGTATAACACAGGGAGCTCTGTCCAGTCTCTTGGGATAGGCCATGAGGGAAGATAGTGTGAGAAAAAGAATGTGTGTGTGTGTGTGTGTGTGTGTGTGTTAATGACTGGGTCACGATGCTGTACAGCAGAAATCGACACAACATTGTAAGTGCACTATGCTCAAATTTAAAAAAAACCCTTAAGACTCAGACTGACTTGGCAAGAGAACGTCTCTGACCCCCAAGGGTCAAATTTTAGATGTAATTTGTAGCAGATTAATACCTACCTAAGTTCAGCTCCAGTGCCGTGTTGTGTATCTTGGGTGGTGTTTCATTCCCAACAGCCCATCCATAAGCAGTGGTGGCGGATGACAGAGGTGGGGGATGCTGTCCCCGGCTGCGTAGGTCTAGGCGCTCCTGTCCACCCGACGCTCCTGTCCACCCGGTGTCTGTCCTTATCTGATTGATGCAAGGGCCCTGCGGCTGCTGGGTTTTATTCTCGTTTGGCTATTTTCCTCCTTTTGTTTCAGACTCCGGGGCTTACTATCTACTTACCTCTTATATCTGATGCCCGAGAAATAAAGAGCTCGCCACTGAAGAGGGAGACCCATAAAGGGGCCAAGGGAGTGACTTTCCACAGCTCTCTCCGAGGGCAGGGCGGGCTTGTCCTCAAGTCTTCCATGTTCTGTTCTAAGGAGGCATGAGAAGAGGGATGTTTAAACACGATTGGGGTGACGCGGTCTAGGGAACCTGTCTAACAAGCAGAGTGTCTCGTTTCCAGGTTTCCTAGCCACCCTCCCATTTTCAGACACGTCTGGGTTCCACTGGTCATCTTAGAATATCTTCTGTTTTCCTGTTGTGATTGGGGTATCTTTTAAAAGAGGGAGAACTTTTCCCCTTCCTTATGAAAGATCTTTGGACTTTGAGTGTTGATGCCAAGTTTGTGGCCCAGAGAAACATCTCTGCTGCTACCAGGAGGTGTTGATCCAGCTCGGGTCTGAAATGCTGAGTGGCTGGTACCTGTCAAGGGCCCTCAATCTACCATAAGGAAGCCCAAAGGACAAATACCGTCTGAATTGACGGGGTATAAAATCCACCTTTGTGGGCTCATGACCCCATACTTAGGGTCCTCACTGGGGTTGCCGGTGTGGAGTGTGGGGATGGTGCCGGGGAAGGCACGGCTACGTTGGTCCTGGATTTAGCCCGTGTAACGGTGTGTAAAACTGCTGACCTGGACCCTTGACACGTAAGACAAACGATGTCCTCTTCAGCACAGCACTGCCTCTCTGAGCCTCTGTCTCTGCCAGCTGTGAAGTGCGAGCAGTGTCTCTGTCGGAGCCCTTGGGAGGAGGGACTGAGACTGTGTGTAGGAGGATGGGGACTCCCTCTGCGACTGCTGCGGGGTCTGCTTTGCATGCGAGCCTCTGTGGTCCCAGCCCTCTGCTCTTAGAAACCAGCTGCCTTGAGACAACAGTTAGAATCGCAGAGTTTCTCTGTTCTGCCGCAGTGATGGAGTTGTTGTTAATTGTGCTGCCGATGATAATGAGGTAATAATAATGAGAGCCCTCCATCACTTACAGAGCATTTACTTTGTATAGTGCATTCTGTTTGCGTGATAGCATTTAGACCATACAAGTCATCGTAACCAGATTAGTGTGAAAACTTTCTAAAGATGAGTAAACTGAGGTCTAATTGAGGTTAATAGCTTTCTCAAGGTTGTACAGCTACTAAATGGAAGAGCTAGTCCCGCCTTGTCCGAGTCCAGGACTAGAGACCAACTCTCCGAGATACGTGATTTTCACCAAGTGTAGTACTTGATTCCTCGTCGTTTATGCAGCTGTGGAGTTTTTCCAGTTTAAACTTCCCTGTTCTTCTCTTTGGCCTTGTGCCCTTGGGAGCTGAGCCTTCACCTTGCTTTGGGCTCTAACTCCTATTAACTCTAATGCGCCTCTAGCACTTCCCTCCCCAGCCTGCCGAGATGAGAGCATATCCATCCACTTGTTTTAGCGTTGTGGGTGTTGAGTGAGTCTACAAACATGTAATCTTTGCTTTCATTATAAGGCTCAGAGCAGACAGGGTGTGGAGAGAAGATAAACCAGGACACAGATGCCAAGAAAAGATGGATTGAGGATGATTTTAGGAGAACACAGCATGTGGAATAATAGAAAAATAATTACAAGCGCGTTTGAGGAGTGGATGGATCTTTCTGTTTTAACTTTGAACGTTGGATAAATACTGGCAGAGTACAGAGTGGAAGATGCACGGAGAAGGGAGAAAAACAGCCCGTGTTGTATGAAATTGTGATACAACACCTCTTTTCTCCCATTACTTACAAAAATAATAATATTCCTGAATTTGTAGAGTGCATCAGGATTTTGTACATATGATTATTAAATTTTATTTATTTTCTTGTCCTCGTGATAATCTTGAGTGTTTGGAAGTTGAAGGGTATGGCCTTGGGTTGCCCTTGTTTTGAGTCCTACTAACACCACTTATAGGTTTGCAATTATTGAATTACCTAG
This sequence comes from Phacochoerus africanus, assembly GCF_016906955.1. Taxonomy (NCBI): domain Eukaryota; kingdom Metazoa; phylum Chordata; class Mammalia; order Artiodactyla; family Suidae; genus Phacochoerus; species Phacochoerus africanus. The sequence continues at coordinate 7,722,141 of NC_062551.1, forward strand.
AAAAAGATAATTAATCCTTCTGATAATTATGACACATTCCCACCTCATGGAGTTATTATATGATATGATACACGCGTGCGCGTGCACACACACACACACACACGCACGCACATACACATATATGAAAATAGTTAAATATGTATCATCCTGTACAGGGCTTGAGACTTAACTAGGTGCTCATTGGATGCTTTTGTAATAAAACCATCATTATTTTCGTTCCACATCCTTCATTTAATACACGAGTGTGCAAAGGCGCAGAGAGGAGACCTGCGTTGCCCATGGTCACACAGCTCAGTCATGGCAGGAAGGGGACATGACAGTAGGGTCTCTTGAGTCCCTCGGTGTCCATTTTTGCTGGTTTTCCAGTTGGAGAAATGTCATCTTCTGAATCCACTGATAAAGTCTCCGGAAAGCCGGTCCCAAACCGCTCTCAACAGGGTCACGTGGGGTCTAGGAATTTCCATCACAGCCTCACACGACAGCCCTCTCTCCCGGCTCACGGTGGCAGTTGCCCCTCCGCGGTCACTGTGTTTTGGTGGCCTCCTGTCTGTTTCACTCCCTCTGGGAATCAGGCACCCGAGGTGCCCTCAGTCCTCAAGTCCCAAAGCCAGGCTGGTCTGCTCTCTGGGTTCTTACAGCCCCCATAGCTCTGTTGTTTAACTTGGCCCCTCTTTGTAACCTCTGTCCCCACATAATTGAGTGTTGGCACCAGCAGTAGCTCTTCAACTGCCTTTCCTCAATTTTGTTCTCAGACTGCACTTGTGACCTCAGGGTGAATTCCCACCCCACCTGATATATTTTCTAGGCGTTACATCTGTCCTTGTGCCTACATCCAGCTTCGTGAGACCAATCAGTTTCGGTCCAAAGAGGCCCTTTAGGTTTTCAGAGAAATGGACCCTTTTCCCAATGCTCTGACCATGCGCCCCTGCCAACTGTATCGCGTGTTTCCGTGGAGCAGCTTATTCCCCGTTCCAAGAATCTTCCACTGCTGTGGCTCGTCATATTGGGCTCAACATTAGAATGCGTGCTTTGGGGGCCGAATCCATCGGATATGTACACTGAACATCACATATTTATTACATGGCTATATTTCTAACCCTCTTCAGGGAGTCACTGTCACTCCGAAGCTGTGCTGAGATTTTGACATGCACACAGTGCTTAGTAAATGTCACTTCTCTTTAAAAATTTCAAAACTGGGGGTAAAGTAGAAAGAATCTGAAGAGGCTGTTAGGAGAGTGAAGGGTCATGAGATCAACTTTCCTTACTTCTGGAGTTTAATCTAGAAATTAGAACACAATTTCTCTTTTTGTTCACCCTCCGTTTGTCTGCTCTCCGAGGGCATTTGGTTCCTCTTCCCAGTTTTGGGTAAGTAGCATGGGGTCCCCAATTATGGGTTTGGGCTGGGTATTAAACGCTGTCTGGTGGCTGTTAATCAGGCTTAATTTGGAAACTGGCCGCCTAGGGAAGGATCATGGTAATGCTTGTAAACCCTTCAGAGCTGGTGTTTGAGCCCGTTAGAAAAAGGTTTATCTACCATGAGTTCAGATGAGCGTTCTTCTTAATGGTTTTGTTCAGGGAGGGCAAGTTTCTGAGCAACAGTTGAAATGTATCAGACAGAGATTAAACCCTGCCCATTATGCATCTCGTTGTCCTTCTTAACTCAGGAAAGTTAATGGTAGAAACCATTATGACGCCTAATGTTTGGAACTTCTGTTCCTGAGATAGAAAACTGAGATGGACGTTTCCTGGTTCTGATGAGCTCGGAAAGCATGTGCTGCAGTGTCAATCTGATCACGCTGCTTACTGCTTTAAAAGGTTGCCGTCTTGTCCCCCTGCCCATGAAATAAGATCTTCATCAGCAAGGTTAGCAAACGCTGTTCAGACACTCACAGTCCTTAGACCTGACTCTGTGCAGTTCCTCTAGTCCTGCGCCACATTTTTCGGTGTCTGTTTTAAGATGCGGGGCTTGCTTTAACTGGACGTGGTAAGACATACAGACAGGGAGATGACTGTCATTCTGGGAGAAGTCTAGCAGTGCTGGAGTGAGTGAAGAAAAGACAGGAAAGGACATTTGGAGGAAGTCCGCTTTTTCTTTTCTAAGTAGGTATTTAAGAACTGGGAACTTCCTCTATGCCGTGACACCCGAAGCTCAGGTGAGGTAACCTCAGCAGTGTTGAGAATTGGTGTGTGGACCTCACATTTCATATAATCACGTGGGCCTGCACCACACATTTAATAATTCACTTGGGTGCTTTCTTACTCTTCTATCCAGGTATCTTCAGTGACAACACTCTTTTCTCTCCTGGGAGTGGTTTTCCTCCAATTCAGAATCAAAGCACATTTGTTAAACAATTACACTTTCTGATTACGCCTTCACACCTCCTTGGTGATGGTTGTCTTCATTCTTCCAATGAGGAAACAAAAATTCAGAGAGGGTAACTGACTTGCTTGAGGCCACACAGCCCGAATCGAATCCCAGTGTGCTTGTTCTGAATTCAGACCCACTTCACCATTTAGCCAAGTCTGGCTGCATATTCTCTCTTATTGACCTTTCTCTTGTCCCAGTGTGGGCTGTAGGGTGACTCTCCCAGTTAACCATCAACGAAAATCTGGGAAGTCATTTGGAACCTGCAGTATACCAGATGTCCACTTGGACTTGGGTAGAAAAGATGCAGAGCCATCCCTTTGAGATTTCACTCTCCACTCTTGACTTGGCTACTGGCTCAGCACCTCCTCTGTCTCCCATGAAGTGCTGGAGGCTGGGAAGCAGCATGGAATGGGCTCCATGACCTCATCTTGAGGAGCTGCTTTATGGGACAAGGGGCACATGATAAATAAGCAAATGCAACAGAGTAGCTCCTTATGATCCTATGCTCAGAGCTTTGAATGAAAAAGGAAGCTGAGAGAGAGTTTCAGTGTGGCTGAGAACTCTGTTAAATGGGATGGCTGCAGAGAAGTGACGAGACCCGGAGGAGGAATGATGACTAGTTCTGGGCCAGTGTGGGGAAAAGCATTGCAGCTACAGGGAAGAGCAGTAGGAAGGCACACAGGTCAGGGCTTCTGTCTTGGGGAGTTTTGTCCTGTTAGCAAACCTGACGGAGGAGCCCAGGCAGGTGGTACCTATGCACTACATCATCTGAGAAAGTCTGCTGGCCTGAGAGTCGCCTAGTGACCAGCAAAAACTTCTAGGAGGGCAGCTTATTGCCAACCACAAGATTTATGCTCCTGGAGCAGTGGTGAGGCTGGCAAGTGCCAAGTATGCTGCCTCCGTCTGAAAGCGCTGAAAGCCGAGGTCAGCCCCGGACACAGAAGCCTGTCTGCGTCTGCCTGGGGCGGTGGCGGACAGCATGGGTCCATCGTTTCCACCGCACTGCCAGCAGGAAATCGCAGCTGGTTATTGCTAAATTCTGGGATTTGCTTCTTGGAGAAAAATAATTAACACTGGCAGGAGTTTGATTGCCTTACTTCACAGAAAGAAACACCCAAATGATAAATCCATAGTGGGAGAACTGCCCATATGTTACAGATTGGCTTAACATGGTTGAGGCATTAAATAAAAGAAGTCTGGGAAACAAAAACCTTTATCAGCTTTATTAGCATTGAACTCTGCGGCCTCCACTGGGGCTGACACACTTAATTAAAGATGCTCTGGTCTAATTAGGTTGCACATCAAATATACAAATACAAGCTTTTAAAAAGCCCGGCACTTGGAATTTGGACTCCCTCTGGTGTGCATATTTACTTCATCCCCACCCCAGAACCTTCTCCAGTGAAATATGGACACCGTCAGGCAGTTCCACCCCTTCTGGAAGGAGTTGGTTTGCGCTTCTTTGTGCTGAACTTCTTTGCATCCATAGGAAGCTGGGGAAAGCAGACTTTGATTTTCTTCTTCGTTTTTCTTAAGAAGAAGTTTGCATCATTACATCTATTGCTGCACAACAAATCACTCCCAAACTTAGTTGCTAAAAGAGCAAACATCGGTTAATCTCACAGTTCGTGTGTGTTGAGAATCTGAGCACAGCTTAGCCAAGTCCCCTGGTTTAGCTGTGATCTCATCTGAAGGCTCAACTGGAGGAAGATCCACTTCCAGGTTCACTTGTGTGGTGGTTGGAGCATTCATTTCTCTGTGGGCTGTGGGCATGAGCATCTCTGTTCCTCAGGGGCTGTCGGCTGCCCCGGGAGAGTCTGAAGGGCAGCCCAGGGGCAGTGGGAGGGACGACCAGGGGGCAGGGTCATGGTCGCCATCTTCCAGGCTCCTGCCACATACTCCTCTTTGGTTCTTCAGCCCTCAGATGGGGCAGCAGTAATAGCCACCTGAAGGGTTGTTGTGAAAATGAAACATAAAGGTTCTATTATTATTATTATTGTTGCTTTTTAGGGCTGCACCCGCAGCACATGGAGGTTCCCAGGCCAGGGGTCGAATCGGAGCTGTAGCCACCAGCCTACACCGCAGCCACAGCAACGTGAGATCCAAGCCACGTCTGGGACCTACACCATAGCTCACGGCAACACTGGATCCTTAACTCACTGAGTGAGGCCCGGGATGGAACCCACATCCTCATGGATAGTAGTCAGGTTAGTCACCGCTGAGCCACAGTGGGAACTCCAGACATAAAGGTTTTGAACAATGCCTGGTACACTAAGTTAGCAGTAAATTATTGCTGTCCCCCGTGTCTTTCAATTCTGCCAGTAACAACGTGGATTAATTATGAATATTTACATTCTAGAGATGACGGACCGGAAAACTTGCAAAGCTAAGATGTCTTGGTCGTGAGTACTCTCCTGTACTCTGCCTTGAAAATCCCACCTTCCTGAACTCTGCTCTCTGTTTCCTCAACTCACGGGTACCGCCCCGTTTGGTTCCAGGGTTCTCGTCCTTGTGCCGGAGCCCAGAAAGTGCCTCCAGGCCGGGGGTCACTGTGGCACTCACCTCCTCTGTTTCTTCTCTCTCTCAAGGTTTCAGGTCCCGTGATGATTGTTGTACAGTGTCTGAAACCAGCCGTCTCATATATTCCATCTCATTTTCTAGTTGTGCTTGGCTGTGTAGAAAGTCCAGCACTGCTTTCTTCAGTGCAGAGAAAAGTGCAGGCTTCCTTCATTAATTCAGTTAGAAACTATATGTAGTTAAATGCTTCGTACGTGAATGCCTGTCGTCGGAAAGCGGGAGGGCCCAAGGAGATCTGGGGCATATCCTTTGAGGAAACCAGACAAGGTGGACCTTTGGGGTTTCTTACTTTTCACTGATTTATCACCGTTTCTTGCTTTCTAGTCGTGAAACACAAAATGCTGAAACCGAGTTAGGAGGCCCAGCCAATTCTGGAGAAGGGAAGCCTGCAGAGGGCTTCTGTTGAAGGCATCTCATCTCAGGGTAGAGAACAGAGTATTTCCACAGTGAGTGTTTTTCCTGGTTGAGCATTCCTAGGGCATCAGTAATCCATGGACTCCGCTGAGAAGTGCTATTGTTTTTAAGTTCTCTTAGTTTCCACGTGTTTTCAGGTTACCTCTTGTATCAGGTGACAGCATCTCTCTGATATTCTGGGAAAATCTGGCAGTGAATGTAGCTACCTAGTGGACGGGGGACAGAATGAAAGCCAAGACTGAAGTGCCCAGACCTGTGCTCCACCACGGTTATCTTGGAGGAAGTTCTCTTCTTTGCCCAAGAGACAGCTGAGTGGGACGTGAGGAGTGGATGGTCCTACGGTCACCACCTCCCGTGACTCTTGAGTCCAGTGCAAGTTCCTGGCCAAACTGGGAACCAAGAATATCTCTGTCTCCCTTCTGATTCATCCTTTCTCTTCAACAACCTCCCATATCAACGTTGTGTCTCATTAACTCCCATGGACCTTGGCAACCAGGGAATCCCCTGAGATGCTCAATCTGCCTGTTCTTGCAGGTTCCATCCAAAGAATTAGCTGACCTCCACATCCGTGTTCAAAACCGAGCTGTCCATTGTTGCATTCTCCCAGGGCCCTGAGAGCTGACAGATATAACTACGGGATTTTCTATATGCTGGTTTATGTCTGTATCCTGTCTTAGTGTGTAAGCTTCATGGATGTGTGGCATATTGTTTGTCACTGTAGCCCCTCTGCCCTGCTCCTATATACCCAGGCAGCCAGGAACCATTTGTAGTTTGGATAAAGGAATAAAAGGATACACTTGACTGTACTTCCATCTTAAGACCTAATTCGGTGTTAGAAGGCCTGAGATCAAATCCCAGCTCATTACCTTGGGGATTTTTTAAGACAGCTTTCCTTCTCAGAAGATGTCCAACAGGAACCTTGATGTCTACCCCAGTCACTGTTGGGGATCTGGTTGTTGCTGTGAGTTTCGAAGGCAGAATGTGCCTTGTGGGAGGGCTGGTTATTGGGGTTTGGTGTCTGTTTGGTAGCACCTGAAAATTTTTCATTCCCTATATGCCCTGTGTTGTTCACTTAAAAAATTAACTGTGATGTGTTGTACTCAAAAGTGCCCTAAGTCAGAATCTCCAATTTATGTTCTGGCTCAATCGCTCATCACCTCTGCGTCTTTGTTAATTACTTAACTCTCTTTAGCCTTGCTTCCCTCATCTGCAAAAGGGGGCTAATATTATCTCCTGGGGGGAGTTGGTACAGAGTCCATAGAGAAGTAACAGAGAACTCTGTACTCAGTCTGCTCGCTGAACGGTGGCTGTTAACAGTACTGGATGATCTCAGATGCGTCCGCCCGTGTGGATAGCTACATGGTTGTTTGCTCTTAGAGATGGTGGTATTAAAATGGTTTAGACCGTAGGAATGCCACATAGATTTCCTGGTGTGTCTGAATTCTTAGTGCATAATAGTGGCTGCCTCTAGGTTCAGGTTGACAGGGATTTTGAGGCTGCCTGCAGGCGCAGAGAGAGGGGCACCATGATGGATCAGCAATCACTGCCCTGGCAGTGGTGGCAGCTCACATTTCCAACACTGGTCATCTCTGGGTCTTCTTCGTAAGGCTGATCTGGTGGTCCAGTGTGGGGTGAAGGATGAGACATTTGGGCATTGAATGCGGGAAGAATAAGGAGGGAGGCTTGGGCAGCTCTCTTCGGGGAGGTCCCGTGTTCCAGAACACCCCGACTGCACCTGCCGGTGATGGCTCCCCAGGGCTGCCGAGCTCCGTCGCACTGGAGAGAGGGTCACATCCAATCTGTGCTTCATGACCCCCTCTTTGTTGCCCTGTATTTGCTTCCACTACAGACTCTGAGTTCGGTGGCCCACAGTTTCAGGGCTGCTTAAACAGGCCAAGTTGGACTGGGAGCACCCAGTTGCTTTTTGGGTGATCGCTGGCGTCCTTTTCCTTTGATTTCTTTGATACTCCTCACCCTGGCTCTGGGCGTCGCTCTTCACGGGTTCTTAGTTAATTGGAGGAGTTTCGTTTTCTCAGAGGTGGTTGACCTTTACGCCAGCCCTGCTGATGACCAGCAACTATTAACCAATGTCACAGAATGGGGATGGGGAACAGGAACAAGTACCTGGACCCATTTTGTGGAAAGGACCCCAACGTGCAACATGTTCCAGTGGCTCGTCTCGGTAAGGCGAAGGGAAAGCATGTGTGCAGACACGCCTGGGAAATTAAAGTTACCATAGAAATGCTCATCATTTTGTTGTCTTTCATATAGGATTTAAAAAATAACTTTTCCTCCTGGTACTTTGCCGGGTAAGCACCTCAACTTTCAGGTCTTACCTTAAATGTCAACACTCAGAGGTGCCTTTCCCAACCATCCTATGAAAGGTAGTCCTCTGCTTCTTGTTGTTGCTCTAAGAGATTATCAGCGGCTGATTTAAGTGTTTGCAGATGTGTGTGTCATTTCCTTGCCTGTCGTGTTTCCTCCACTTTAAGATTCATGAAAGTGTTATGTCTCTTTAGTTCACCAGCCTATCCCCAATATCTGGTATAGGTCTGGCACATAATAAGTGCTCAGCAAATAATCTGTTGAGTTCCCATCATGGCTCAGTGGAAGCAAATCTGACTCGCATCCATAAGGATGCAGGTTCAATCCCTGGCCTCTCTCAGTGGGTTGAGGATCTGGTGTTGCTGCGGCTGTGGTGTAGGCCAGCGGCCACAGCTCTGATTCGACCCTTAGCCTGGGAACCTCCATATGTCATGGGTGTGGCCCTAAAAAGACACACACACAACAAACCTGTTGAATGAATATTTGAGACAAAACATGATATAGCAGGAGGATTAGTGTGGGACTGAAATAAATACGGTGATGGTTTTGTGTCCTGATTTCAGTTCTCATTAGCTGTGTGATATTTTCAAAAGGAGAAAAACCAAAAGGAAGTGGTAAATGGAAGCCGCCGTGTGTACTAACTTCCACACGGTAAGCCATTTATAAATCCTAGCTGTTACTGGACATTATTCATTCCCTTATTCATCCAATAATAGTTCACTGAGTGTTTGTCTGTTGTGTGCTGCTCACTGCCCAGAGGCTTTTCTTTCGGAGGGAACTGGGAAGCCCTAGATGTGATGGCCTTCATTCCTTTTTTGCTCTTCTTCTTTCCCCCATTCTGGGCTGAATCTACCTGGCTCAAGAATGACTTTAAAATTACACCCCCCCCACACACACACTGCAGAGTGGTCTCCTAATTCCTTCTTCTCTGAATAAGAGCTGCTGGATTAGAAAGAGAAATGGATGCTGGTATGAGACAGAAAGTCAGCCCTGAGAAACCCTGACCTTGGTAGCCGTAAGAGTATGATCGGAGAGTTCGGGCACATGAATAAGGTGGTCCTTAGGACTTGAACGATGCTGAGATTTAGACCCAGATCAAAGACTCACTTAACAGTGCCTACTGCATGCCAGATGCCATGTACTTAGATTTCCTCATTGTTGTTTCAGATTTTTCACCCTCCGATACCCTCTACCAACTTCCAAAATCCAGTAGCACCACTTCTCTTCAATTCCAAATCCTACTTCTGATCCCCAGGTCAAATCCCCTGTCCTCTCCACATGGACAGCCTCTCCTTTCTTTGAATTCCCTTAGCACCTTCTTTTCATCCCCCCTTGTGATGATTTCATGGGACTTAAACTCTCCTCTCCTTGTTGACTTGAGAGAGGGGGAGAGAGAGGGAGAGAGAGAGAGAGAGAGAGAGAGAGAGGGAGGGAGAGAGAGAGGGAGGGAGGGAGAAGAGGTGTGCCGGCAGCTCTGTCAGATCTAGAAAGGGGGTGGCCCAAGGGTGAGGTTCCTATAATTCTAGCTGTCCATCCCCAACTTCAGTTTTATGAATTTACCTAGAATTTTTGGGGATGCTTTATGCTGACCAAATTCATAAGCGACTGTTAGGTATACAAGAGTCAATATATTCATTGCCGTAGGAGTAGGAACTTTTCTTTTAGATGTTCACAGAGCTCTCTGGGACGCCTCCCTTGCTGGAACTTGCCGTCATGTCTGGATGCCCCTTTCAGCTGCCCCGTAGCTGGGGACCAGTTGCTGCCACGTTCCCCATCCTCTCTCCAAACAGCCAAGCGACCTGACCCCCACGCTCTGCACACTCAGCCTCCCAGGTGGCTTTCGAGTTGGTGCATTTCCCTCCATCCTCACCCGACTCCCATCACTTCCACAACTCCATTGCCTTCTGAATCTCATCTTCCTTTGCTTTCACTGGCCCTCCACACCACATCAGAGCAATCGCTCAGAACTCAGTTTTGAGCCAAGTCCAATTCTGGACGTCTCTTAAGTCTTTGAAACAAACTCTTGCTCGCTCTTTCTGAAAGATGAATTCAGGCATTCAACTCAGGTTCTCATCTCACCTTTCTCACTGATAAAGGCTGCTTCTAGTTTAGGATGCTCTACTGTCTTTCCTCCTTGGCTACCATACGTATGAGTGGTTCACACTGGACCCTGGCGCCTAATGCGTTCTTTGTGAATACTGTCTTAAGAGGCAGCTTTCTATCTGGTCTGCCTCTCTGATGTGGCAGAAAGAAATCAGTGTTCAAGACAGCTCATTATTAATGACCTTGGGTTGAATCCTAGCCAAGGCGTTTAGCAGGAGCATCTTCCTAGGGCCCCAGTTTAAGACAACGAGGAGAATGTTCTTTAGCAGACACATGCCATGAAAAATATTTATTTTTCTAGAAAAAGTTCTGGGCGACGTTACTATAGGAAGTTTCCTTCTCTGGGGGGCGGTATTGCCTGCCAGAGCACACACCTGAGGGGGATAACCCCTTCCCAAAGTAGAGAGAAACAGCCTAGAAATGCATCTCCAATTGCATGTGAAATTTCTGGAAAACCGCTGCTGCTCTTCTGGACAACAGACACATTCTCATACACATCCGTGATTACCTTGTCTCCTGGACCGAACTGTTTTGATGTTCTCTCTTACAGATACCACCCTGCTCCCAATCCTGTGAGGGTTTTTTGTTTTTTTTTTTTTTTTACTATTTTCCCTATTTTAAAACTGGCGAACCTGAGATAAGGAAGATGAAGAAAGGTTCAAAATGATTTCCCTGTCAGTGTCAGAGCCAAGATTTGAACCTGGGTCTGTGTGTCTACAACACACTCTTTCTGACTGTTCTGATTCCAAAATAAAGAAAATAGAACAGTTAATGAAGGATTTAAAACAACTTCTAATCACGACCTTTAAATAACTTTCCCCGTTTCTTCCCTATGGGAATGTTTACAAAGAGCGTTTTCAACTTTTCCGGAGGAATTCAGAGTCCGGGAAGGAGACATTGACTCCATTCATCCACCAACACAATGGGACAGAAGCAGTTTCCAGGGGGGGAGAAAAGAGAACAAGAGAGGAAGAATTTAGAGGAGGGGCAGCCGCTGAAAGAACTTAATTTTTTAGTTATAAAACAATACATGGTCATTGTACACATTTTAGAGAAAACAGAAAAGTATAAAAACCAACAAACACCGTATTTAATCCCATGCTATAATGGGACGGGCATCTCTTGTCTGCACAGCCCTCATCCTTGCTTTTCCCCACTGCCTTTGGAAACTTTGTTTTTTTCTGGTAATTTCTTTTCCTGCTCCTACTTTATGGTTTCCCGGAAACTTCCATTTTGGTCCATGATTCTTATACACACTGCCCCCTAGGGGCCGCAGGTGATTGGTTTGGGAGGAGTACCTGCCCAAGGTGGGCTAATTGTAGCTCTGCCTTTGGATTTTTAAGTGCGGGGCCCGAAAAAGTGTCTGTCTCTCTCCACTAGTGGAATGTGTAAGATGCAAAAAAATAGAACTAAGAAAAAATTCTCCATAGTCAGTACTCATATTTCTACAAGTGAGGAAAGTCAGTCTCTAGTGATCAGGAATAAATACACCTGCCTGGGTCTTCTTCCTTATTTTACTCTTTTTTTTTTTAAATCTTTTTGTCTTTTTGTCTTTTCTAGGGCCACACCCGTGGCATATGGACATTCCCAAGCTAGGGGTCTAATCGGAGCTATAGTTGCCAGCCTACACCTCAGCCATAGCAACACCAGATCTGAACGGCGTCTGTGACCTACACCACAGCTCACGGCAATGCCAGATCCTTAACCCACTGATTGAGGCCAGGGATCGAACCCGTAACCTCATGGTTCCCAGTTGGATTCGTTTCCGCTGTGCTACAACGGGAACTCCTCCTCATTTTACTCTTAACCAGCTGTGTGATGTGGGTGAGTCATTGCTCCTTTCTGTGCCTCAGTTTCTTCATAAAATGGTCCTGTGCGGAGGATTAAATCAGTTGATAAATGTAAAGTGCTGGGATCGTTGAGGGGCCCCCAGTCCGCACTGTAAGTGTTCATTGCTGCTGGTATTGGGAGCAATTGTTGGCAATGTTAAATGGAGAAATGCGGACACCAGAGCAGGTGAGGGAGTCCTGGGGGCATTTTTGTTTCTGTAGATTCAAGTTTGTTTCTAAAATCTGCTACAAATTGTCCTTCCCAGGCTTGGTCTTTCCAACTGTCTTGAGAGTCTGTGAGTCACAATTTCCATTTTCATCTAATCTGGTTGACTCCAGTTTCTTATACTTGCTACCAAGAATGTAATGACTAAATTTGTTGAGTTAATTATAGTGGTAATATAACAAATACACCTGTCCATTAACTAGAAATAGAGTTTACCATTTTGACTTTTTGATTCAGATTTCTGTTTTTATAATTGTTATTATATAACATGTGAAGTTCCCAATGTGGCGCAGCGGGTGAAGAATCCACCTTCTGTCCGTGAAGATGTGGGTTCGATCCCTGGCCTCGATTGATGGGTTAAGGATCCAGCGTTGTGGTGAGCTGTGGTGTAAGTCGCAGATGTGGCTCAGATCTGGCGTCGCTGTAGCTGTGGTGTAGGCTGGCAGCTGCAGCTCCAGTTCATCCCCTAACACTAGGAACTTCCATACGCCTCAGGTGCGGCCCTAAAGAAAAAAAAAATGTATGTTTTATATATATATAGTATAAAATGTGACAGATATTGTTGAGGCTTCCTTTGTTGCTCCTCAACAACCTCATTTTCCCTCCCCCTCCCCAGAGAAAACGAATATCTTGTTGAATATCCTTCACTTCCATAATTTTATACATGTATTCCATAAGCTGTGTCAATAGCTAATATGTGGTATTAAAATGCATTAGTGGTGCATTATTCAGTGCTTATCCTCCTGCAACTTGTTTTAAAATTCAACATACTTATAAATCAAGTTCTTTCATTTTAGGTGTTGAATTTTTCATTCTTCGAATATAACGTAATTTATCTCTTTCTTTCCTGATGAACATCTAGGTATTTTTCTCTTATATATTTATATATTTACTAATTTTGCTCTCAGAAACCATTAACATGTTTGCTGATTTCTTCTTGTCTGTTTGCGTGAACATTTCTTTGAAGTACATACCTAAGAGAGGGGGCTCCAGTAGGTTGGCAAGATTTGGGTGTCTTTAGCATTTCTAATTGCTGTCCAATTGCCAAAATACACATTTGCCAGGAGCACATATGTGGTGCCTCCAACCTTTCATATTGTCATTTTTGAAAACGTGCTAGTGCTAATCTTTTGGGTGAAAAATGGTATTTTATAGTTTCAACTGCATCTCCTTCATAAATGGAAAAGTTGAGAAACTTTTCATGCACTTTTTGTTCATTCATAATTCCTTTTTAGTGAATTGAATGCTCGTAGCTTTTGCTGATTTTTCTCTTGAGGTATTTGTCTTTTCCTTATTGAGTATTAAATATTCTTTATATATTCTCATGCTAAACAATTATGAGTTAAAGGCATTATCCCAACCTGGGACCTGTCTCATATTTTTACAGTACCTTTATTTATATAGAAACTGAAAATTTACTTTAAGTCAGAATTCTCAATCTTTCTTTATAATGGGTGCTTTTTGATGTCTTTTTAAGAAGAAATTCTGTGTCATTAAGTTATAAATATACTCTTTTGAATTTCCTTGTTAAAATTTTGATTTTTGTTTTTAGGCTTTATATATTTATTTCACCTAGAATTTATTTTTCTGTTGTAGAAAGTAAGGCTTTAATTTTATTTTCCTTCCTATATGAATATTATCTGTAGCAGCACATTTAAATAGATAGTCTGACATAGAAAACAAACTTATGGTTACCGGAGGGGAAAGAGGTTGGGAGAAGGATAAATTAGGAGTGTGGGATTAGCAGCTACAAACCACTGTGTATAAAATAGACAGGCAAGAAGGTCCGAGCCCACATCCTCACGGATACTAGTTGGGTTCTTAGGTCACTGAGCCACGGTGGGAACTCTGAGACTTGAATTTTAATAGTATCAATTTCTCATTTATAAATGGTGTATTTCTTCATTGGTAAATTGTATATATTTCAATGATTTTTTATATTTTCCCACAAGCCACGTATATTTTGATAAGTTCATTCCTTAAGTACCTTGAGTTTTTCTATAATATTTTCTAATTGTTTAATGCTGGTTGTAACAATGTTACTTATTTATCTTTATTTTTATCCAGAAATCTTGCTAAATTATCCTTTTAGTTCTAGGAGCTTTGTTTTCCTATAAAATTCTTAGAATGGCGTGTGATTTGTATATAAAAGCAATGTTTTCATTTGTAATCTTTAACTCTTATTTTCCACTTTTTTGGCCGACTTTGTGAATGAGAACCTCGAGAGTGATGTAATACAAGTGGTTACATAGGACATATTTTGCCTTTTTCCTGACTTTAAAAACAGTATTTCTAATATTTTACACTTAAGCATGAATTTCATGGTAGGTTTTTAGAAATCACTTTGTGTCACATTAAAACATTTTCTTTCTATTTTTAGCTTCCTAGGATTTTTGTCATGAGTAAGTATTCGATTTTATAAACTGTCTGGCCTGTATCCGTTCAAATGGTTGCTTTCTTCTATGGAACCATCCTTACATTTCTAGGATAAAAATTTTCCCGATCATAGTCCCTTTTTCTGCTATAGAGGTTCATTGGAGCCACCAAAGGACTAGACGTCTGTAATATCTAGGTTAGCTGGGATGTAGATAACATTTGATGAGAGAGTCTCCAGTGGCTTGGTGGTTCTTTCTGATTCCCCTTTAGAGCTAAATCTCCTAGGCCGTGTTGCTACAGCTACAGCAACATGGGATCTGAATTGCATCTGTGACCTACGCCACAGCTCACGGCAATGCTGGATCCTTAACCCACTGAGCGAGGCCAGGGATCCAACCCTTATCCTCATGGATACTAGTCAGGTTTGTTAACTGCTGAGCCACGATGGGAACGCCACAGTTAGTTTTTATATATTGAACTTATATCCTGTAACTCTGCTAACTAGTCATTAGTTTCAGTCATTTTTAATTTTTTAAAAATTTGAAATTTTCCCCTGGATTGGATATCTTATTTCATTTATTTTTAAAAATTTTATTGGCGTATAGTTTATAGTTTCCTTACACTGTTGTGTTAGTTTCAGGTGTACAGCAGAATGAATCTGTTATATATCTATCCATCTATCTATATATCTCCATTCTTTTCCAGATTCTTTTCCCATGTAGGTTATTACCGAGTGCTGAGTAGATTCCCCTGTGCTAGACAGTAGGTCCTTGTTGCTTAGCTGCTGTGTGTATAGTAGCGGGGATATGTTAATCTCAACCTCCTCTTTTATCATTATCCTTTAGGTAACCGTAAGTTTGGTTTTGAAATCTTTGAGTCTGCTTCTCTTTTTATTTTATTCCTTTTTCTAAACATATACTGATGGACATTTGAGTTGTTTCTAGTTTTTTGCTACTGCACACAGAGCTTCAATGAATGCATGTACAACATACATTAAATACATTAAGCAGAGCTGAGATGAATGCGTGTGTCTCTCTCTGTGCGTATACAGATTTAATCAGACTTCACAGGTGTGAAATTCTGTTAAGCTGTGAGCATTATAGGTGTCAAATTGTATTTAGCGGTTTTATTTTTCACTTTTATTTTCAAATGAACACTTCTTCATATACTTAAGACTCATTGTGTTTCTTTTTCTGTGAACTCCTATATCTCTTGCCCTTTTTTCTACAGGATTATTGGGTGTTCTTTGTTTATAGAAACTTTTAACATCCTCTAGGTGTTAGCTTTATTGTAATATAAGTTGCAAATAAGTTTCCTGTTTGTCTCTTGCTTTTTACTTTGCTCCCCCTCCATATATTAAAACAGTTTTGCTGTTTGTTCTTTGAATCGTTCTCCTCATCATTCTGACCTCAGTAATCACTGACAAAGAGATCTGTTTGCAACGCTGAATTCTAGAAAAGGCAGAGAAAATCCATTCTTCCAGGGAGCTGTGATAGCCTTTCGGAGAGGGGTTCTTTGTGACCAAAAACTGCAGGTCCAGGAAGAAATAAATCTACCTTCCCATGAATATTTTGGAGGAAGCTCTGGAGAATCCAAGTTGCTGGAATTACATGAGTTGTGGAAAGAACTGTGGCCCAAGGCCAGAAGTCGGGGTCTGACTCCAGTTTTGTGACTTGTTGGCTATGTGACTTGGGTCAAACCACCTTCCCCTCATTGAGACTTGTTTCACCTCCCCTCACACCGTGATGGACATTGTCCGTAAGGGCTCAAAGATGTCAGGGCCCCTTGCATTTGCTTAGTTCTGTTTGCTAGTCGAAGGTGAAAAGGTTCTCCTTTCCCACAAGGTGGGTGGGGGAATTTTAAGGCTCTCCTTTCCTGGTCCTCATTTTTCCTACTCATGGAGGCAGCTGAGTAATTTCTCCTTCCTCTATGTCTGTGGTCCTTTCCAGCAAGCAAGCAAGTTTCTGTGTGGCTTTTTGGAAGCCCCTTACTCTCCATGAGTTCACAGACCTCCTGCAGAATCCTCCTACCAGCGACCAGGCCTCGATATTTCATCGTTGAAATGCCTGCGTGCCTACCTCTGAGGCCATTGCTGGGAGATCTCGAGGTCTAATCAGATCATTTAATATTTTCCTATATAAATTCCATATATTAATGCATTATATATATGTAATTTCCATATAATATTTTCTTATCATCTGATTTTTTCCTCCACATCTTAGATATTGTGCCTGAAATTGTCTGATTGCTCATTTTTCTTTCTTTTTTTTTTTTTTTGCCTTCAGATTTAATATAGGGATGTGAAAGTAATACATATGGTAAAAGAGAAAGCAAATATTCTTGGGGCTAGTTTGCAATGTGTGACCAAGTCCACCTGTCCTGTGTTTATGTCCTCAGGGGTCCTGTTACTTCTATGTCCAAAATGTATTCTCCATCCAACCAGCTCTTGTCGTTGCCACTTGCATTCCCTTTGTCCAGGCCACCAGTATCTCCTGCCTGTGCACGAGCTTCCTACTCTATTCACCTCTGGCTCCTTGCAACCCAGTCCCCTCCAGAAGCTGACAGGAATGTGTCACTGCCTGATTGGAAGCAGGCAGTCTTTTCATTGCACTTGGAAATGCAACTCCTCATCCCATCTGCAAGGCCTTGTGTGAGCCACGTCCTTCCTGCTCGAGGGCCTTCCCCTGGCAGTTCGCCCTGCCTGGGATGTCCTTCTCTGAGTGTACCCTTGTCGCCGACTCTGCCTCATTCCTGTTTTGCTTACGTGTCAGCATCTCAGCGAGGACTTTCCTGATCTTTCTATCCAGAGCAGCTCCCTGACTGCAGTCCCTTTACCATTGGGCTCAGTTTTATTTTCTTTGCAGCACTTGTATCCAGCCTCTTATTTAAATGTGGCCGCTGATTCCTGGCTGTGTCCTCGGTACCTAGAACTCTGCAGAGTAGGTTTGTAGCTGCACAGTGGACGTTTGTCGAAGGAAGGGAGGAGTGAAAAGCATGCTTATGTGCGAGTCCCGACCACACCTGGACATCCAGCATCCGGGGAGGCCCAGTAACATGTGATGCTGTCACGTGGGCATCACGGTCCCTTCTGTTCACCTGGCCTTCAGGCGCATTGCCTTATCTGATCCTCACCTGTGAGCCCTCGGGCAGCTCGTGGGGTCCACTTTGCGACGAGGACCCTTTATTAGACCGTTTGCTCCATGTTAGATGGTGGCCGAGGCGGGCCAGGGGCTGCTGCTCCCGACTCCAAGTGCGGTGTTTTCTTTAAGTTCCTTCCCTCTCCCCCTGAAAGACAGGCAGCGAGAGGGAAGACCAACACTCTGAGTAGTTTCTGCAGGGCAGACGAGCCGAGCAGTAAGTTTTCCAGAGGCTTAAAATAAAATTAAATGCAAAGACCAAATCCAAATTGAGACTGGAACTGAAAAGGAAGCGAATGCTCATTTCGGAGAAAGAGTATATATTTATTTTTTAAAATGCCACAGTTAGAGGAAGGAGGGAGATGGGCTGCCACCATTTGGCATAAGAATATTTCACATGCTTCCTCCGGGAGCCGTTTTAACTTCGGCGGCTCGTTTTCTGTGCGGCAGTGGGGAGATGCACTTGCGATGGTGTTGGCTCTGGGTTTTCTTGGTCAGTTCAAGTTCAATTTAGAGAGAGGCGGGGCTTCTCTATTGATTCGACCCCTTGAGCTCAGGGTGGAATAAAGATGACCAGGCAGTTCCTGGAAAACATCTCTCAGCTTCTTAAGGATGGTGAACAGGGTGCTGGCGTCTCGGGAACGGGGACCCCTGCTGGCCCCTCCTTAAAACACTGTTTGCTCTCCAGCCCTCTCTCCTCCTGGGTGTTTCTGGCTGGCATGGTCACAGCCCAGTTATGGAGAAAACAAAACAAACCCAACAGACTCACACACAATAAATATTTGGGAACAAAAGTGGTAGAATTCAGTCAGACGGGCAGGTACACGCGTAACCTTGAAACTGCCATTAATTCACTGCTCTCCTAAGAAATCTGCTTCCCTCTCCATAGACAGTCGTGTTGAAGAAACCGTTTTATGAGCACGTTACCCTTTGATGATGTTCTTTTAAAAATGTTTATCTCAATAGGCTTCGGAACTGGCAACACAATCACTGATTCCCTCTCTACCCAGACCCCCTCTCCCAGGAGAGAGCTTCAGCTTTCTGATTTATTTTACTTTTAATAAGATATTGAAGGCCATTTTCGCTAATTATTTCTGATTGAATGTACTCCTCAAGTCCCCCTTTTTCAAATAAAAAGAATAAAACCGACCATGTAATGGGACAATGGTTCTATCACTACTGATAATTATACATTTTGTTCTCATTGTAATTGCCCTGGTTTGAACTGTGCTTATTTTAGCAGAAAGCGTTCATTATTTTATCAACAACTGGCAGACCCCGCTGGTATTTACTGACTTTTCTTTAACCAAAACAAGGATTATAGCTCCTATCCATGGCTCAGCTGCTAAATCTTTGCTCAGAAATTTGGGAACCCCTTTTGAATGAAACACTATACAAAGCTTTAAGCACTCTTTGCAACTGAGTTGTATTAAATGATAGACAAAAAAAGCCCTCTGAAGAATTGGTGCTTAATTACAACTTAATTAGCATAATTATGCATGCTAATAGCATCTCAAATGAATAGCAGTTGTCAGGAGGTTGGGACCATCTGTAAGAATGTCGGATTAATACATCATTTTTTATTTCTAACAACGCTGTAACTCTTTCCCTGAAAGTGATTTTCATTAATCAAGTTCATTTTTATTATATAGAAAATTTGGCATTTTTCATTATGGGCCATTATCTGTTTCCCCATGCAGCCCTAATACAATACTAATGAGCCCCCGTGTGGCTGGTCCACACTGACAATGGTGGTACAGGTATATTATTATAATTGTTACAAACAGCACATTGTACCTCTGGAGTAGGCGAGTTCTAATCTCCCAGCACCCGCGTTTCCACTTGGTACCTCCCCGGGGCCCAGTACAATTTTCAGAGCTTTATGAAAAACATACATGTTTGTGGTTACAAAGAAGCTATTTAAAGAGAAAGAGGCCTGCGATTACCTGCGTCCAGGATGCAGTTTTGCTGAGAATCCCTTTTGTGGAAACAGAAGGCTTTGGGGGCAAAAAGGAGGTCTGTGCCTGGACCGCCTCACTCTGGGAAGGAGGGAGGCCGCCGCCCCTTCCTTCAGCATCACTCATTGCTAAAAACCTGGTCATAAAACCGCAGGGGGGACATGTGTCTTCATGGTTCCCAGCCCCAAGGAGCACCCCAAATGGCAATCTTGAAGTTCACATCTGGCTCCACGCACACATGCTACAGCAGGCTCTGTCACTCTCTGGAGTCTGGCTTCTCTCCAAGCTGCCTTTGACTTTGAACTTTGGCTTTCGGTTGTCTTGAGGGTTTGTCTGTGCTCCAGCTCCCCCCTAAAATACCTCCGCTGGCCCACTGCCCAGATGCGTATTCACATAGACTCCTACTCGGCTTTTTCAGAGGAGCCTCGGCCCTCTGTGCCCTCACACCCCAGATGGCAGCCCGGGCTCGATGCTCAGGGCTCCCTGTGCAGGGGCGAGCGTGTCCTTTAATGCATTATGTCCATTTCCAAGCTCAAGGCCAACGTCAACCCCACCTAATGCCTGCAAATGTGAGACAAAATGGGTATGGTTTTCCTCCCAGCCTCAGTTCCGGGGAAGTGGAAACAAGCCACGGGCCGCGCAGACAGGCCCCATGATTCCTAGGTGAATAAAGTCCCCCCCCCTTTGTCATCGAAAGGCACGTGGGGGCTGGGAAGGGGCTGTCTGTGGGGCCACGGATGTGTGTTTAGACCTTGTACCCACAGATGAGAAATAGGAGACCTGGCGAGAGAGGCCTCTGGCCTTGGCATGGTTAGAGAGGATGGGGCAGGCTGTGGCATCGCCCCCACTCAGGGGCCACGCGGAGGTGCACGTGTGTGACCCTGCACTGGCCACACATTCAGGGAAGCACACTGTGTGCGGAAGGGGCACGCTGTGGAGCAGGGACATTGCCTGTGACACTCTTGTGCCAGGCCAGTTCCTTGTCACTTATGTGGCTTTGTAATTTGCTAAGTGTGGAAGCTCTACTCCAGAACCAGACTGCCTGGACTTGAAGCCTGGCCTCACCCTTACAAGCTGTGTGACTCTGGGCCGCCTCTCGAACCTCTCTGTGCCTTGTCTCCCCTGTAAAATGAAGAAGGTGCCACTGACTTTGGGAGGTTGTTGGGAGGATTAAAAGAATTTTAAAAGGTCTAGCATCTAGTATAATATTTGGCAATAAGCACTTACGAAGCAATTAACTGTTAATGTTGTCTCCTGGGAACTGTTTGCTAAGGTCCTAAGATGAGACATAAGATGCCACTTGGGATTTAAATGTAAAGCAGGAGGGTGGCTGCTGTGAGTGGGGCTCATGGGGTCGGAGATGGTGTGGAACAGTGGTTCCAAGCCGGGTTTTGGCTCTTGAGGGGTCTGGGTTCCTAGGCCCTGCATTTATTAACAGCCCCATCTTTCAGCAGCTCTTTGAGGGGACCTCCCGTGTCCTTATAAGGAAAATAGAGGTTACTTATGGTCCCTGCCTCCCAGGGCTCCTGGGAGGACCACCCAAGATAAGTGTGAACTGCTCAGGGCAGTGCCTGCAGTATAGACAACACCCCCCACCCTGCCCCGCCCAGCCTAATGGGAAATAGTTATGGGCCATGATTCCTGTTCCATGTCTGCCATGTACTAGCTGTGTGACTCTAAACAGCTTCTGTGCCTTGGCTTCCTCCTCCGTAAACGCGGGGTAACAGAGTCCTGACACCACTGGGTGGCGATCAGATGTGCCTAACACTTAGTCATCAGCACAGGATGTCGTGGTTTTCAGCTGCTGTGATTCTTTATCTCCTGCACACTCTCACTGGGGTGGAGGAGTCCAGCCCTAGTTTCTTGCCAGAGCGAATTCCCAGGCAGGGCATCTGCCTAGAGCTTGCCTGGCTTTCAGCGAGCTGCCACTGGGAGATGCACTGTGTCCGTGACAGCACCAATCAGCTTGGAACAAAAGAGCACCACGCAGTCCTGCCGCCAGCCTTGGCTTTGCTGGGGAGGTGTGGGCTTCTCCCGAAGGTCACGTGGCGTCTGCTTTTGTTGTTTTCTGTTGCTTCTGGAACCACGTGCTTTGCGCTCAGGTGTGTGTGTACACACACACACACACACACACACACACACACACACACACACACCCCACACAGACACGGCCCGTGGCTACGGGCCTGGGAGGGTCCAGGTCTGCCCTATTGTAACTGCTGCACCTTGAAGAGCACGCAGCCCAAAGGAAGACATCGCCCTCCACGTCCAAGAAGGGAGAGGCCGTGTATCTTCCTGCTGAGGCATTGAGAGTAAAACCTATTGAGCAAGTGACGAGCCCCTTAATAAGTGCCTGCTCTTCGGTCCATCATCCGTTCCGGCACCCGTGGATTCCTGGAGCAGACACTTCATGAAGCGCTTTTCTCTGTGACGGGAGGAAAGTTACCTCCTCCCTTCGCAGACTCTTCGGGGAGCGGGGCTTTGGCTCCCTGGAGCTTCTGACCCTGTGGAGGAGACAGGACACGAATGCTCTGGGGGCAGGAGGGGGAGTCAGGGGTGCTGGAAGGAGCTGGAAAAAGAAGCCAGGCTGAGGGGGAAACCCAGACGGGTGTCGCATAGAGGCTGCCTTAAAACCCCGTCTCCGATTTTAAGGTGCCTGTCATGTACAAGCCAGTACGTCCACTGCCAGACCTGGATGTGAGACGGTTCAGCACAGATTTGAGAAACAAAAGACTGGAAACCCCCAGAGTGTTCATTAATAAGAGAATGGTAAATAAATGATTGTCTCTTTCAACAATGGGATCTTATGAACTTGTGAAAAAAGACTCAAGTGGATCTCTATACGGTGACATGGAAAGATCTCAAAGCTCTTTTGTTGAGTGAAAAATACTGAAGGCGATATAATGAGTTTGGAATGTTCCCCCTGGTGGAAAGAAAACGGAGATGGCCACACAGGCAAGGAATAAAACATGGTAACTTGTGCTTGTCTCTAAAGACAAGGTCTGGGTCCAGGAGTCTGCTGGAGACCATTTTTTTGGGTGTATTAGTGTTGTGTTTCCGTTTCCCCCCATATGTATACATGAATTTTTCAGCTGAAGACATAGAGCAGACAAGGAAAACTTTCCTCCACAGTGAGGCGCAGAGGAGGCTGTCCAGGCCAGCCGGTTGTGGGCCGGGGGCTGGGGCTGGGGATCCCTTTGCAGTTCTCCAGCCTGCAAGAGCCCTTCCAAATCCCTTCTCGAGAAGATTCTGTAACCTGTCCTACCCTGTCGCTGGTAGGAGCACCTCATTGCTAATTCCCCCGTATCATTTTGCCCCCTGGGAAGTGTTGACGGAACTTCACTTGAATGAAACTTGTACCCTTCTGTCTTGTTCCTGGAGCTGAAGTAGACGGGGGAAGAAAAGTGGCACAAAGGGCTGTATCGATGAGCGCCAAGAGCCAAGAAGCATCTCCTCTTAAGATTCCCTCATTAGGAGTGTCCGTTGTGGCTCAGTGGATTAAGAACCTGACCCTGTGTCTGTGAGGATGCGGGTTTGATCCCTGGCCTCACTCAGTGGGTTAAGAATCCAGTGTGGCTGCAAGCTGTGGTGTAGGTCACAGATGTGGCTCAGATTCCACGTTGCTGTGGCTGTGCCGAAGGCCAGCAGCTGCGGTTCTAGTTCAGCTCCTGGCCAGGAACTTCCGTATGCCTCAGGGCCTCAGGTGCAGCCATAAGACCAAAAAGAAAAAAAAAGAAAAAAAAATTCCTTCATTAGAAGAACTTAGCAATTCAGAGTCCAGTTGTGTGAATAATTCTTTGTTGTGCCCTCACCCTTGCGAGCTGGGATCCAGGGGACCCTGCACTAACTCTTCTGAGTCGTTGGGAGAAGACTGAACTAAAACCAGGAGCTCTGGGCTTGGAGCCCAGCTGAGTCACGTTGAGGGTCAGTTACCTTCCATGCCAGCCTCAGTTTCCTTATTGTAAAGGGGATGGTTACTCCTCATCACTGCTGGGGCTCTTCCGTTCTGATCGCCCGTGGTTTTGTGAAACTTAATGGAAGAACAGAGAAAAGATGCAGGAGAAAGTTCTCCCACCCCAAGGAGACCAAGATGGTACTGTTGACACTTCTTGGCTGTATCTGCCTAAACCATTTTTTGGCTTCGGTATTAGGATAACTTAAAAAGCAACAATAACAGTTCAAACAGCTATTGTAGGTTTTCTGCCTCCTTCATTGTTTCTGAAACTGCCCCCCCCCCAGCCCTCCAACCTCCAGTGTTTATGACTCATGTAGATATACTTGCTCTGGCCCTCGTCTGCCTGCCCATATCAGATCAGCTGTTGGCCCCGAGTGCTGTAGACAAGCTTTACCCTCCTCTGGGATCCATGATCTCATTCTGCTTTTCCCACAATGCTCTCTGGCCTCTTCACCAGGCCTCCCAAAGGTTAGGGTCTTCTGAGTCCGATGCCAAAATGTTTTCTAACTTGTGTTTCCTGTGTATAATGTTACTTAGAAAGAAAGAGAAAGGAAGGAAGGAAGGAAAGAAGGGAGGAAGGAAGAAAGAGAGGAGAAAGAAATCATTTAAAATGCTTAGAGGCGTTGGGGGTGGGTGTGGGCGGGGAGTGGCGGGTGCTAGTCACTCAGTTTCCTATAGAGTAATCAAGTCTTTTCATTCCCAAGGGTGTTATTGCCTGGAAATTAATATTAGATCTGATTTTGAAATAAGCCTAATGATGATGACTTTTGGGGGTATATATTTTTTTTGCTGTATTTGCATAAAGCCTTTTGCTCAGCTTTGCATATGGAAGTTAAAAATGTGACTATTGCCCATAGAATTCTTGTTGGCTTATTATGTGGTAGACAAGGTGATTGTTTGCAGGGATCACAACTGGGGAGGCTAACTTAATGGTGTTGGAAACGTTGCTTTTGAAATTAAATGGCCTTTCTTGGGCTGGTCAGTGCTTGGCTGGCTTGGAAGCACTGGCTGGCTAGAACCTCTGGGCCTTTCCTGGGAGGCCGAGATTGGATGCGGCAGAGTGGTCAGCTCAGTGTATGTGCGTTTCCTCATAGGCCTTTCTCTCTTTCTTGTCTCCTGAGCTACAGCAACACCTCTGTATCTTATACATCCCTCTCATTATTCACAGGATGATGAAGTTAGCAGCACACAGACAAAGTGGTGTTTTAATCCTATGTTTGTTACCTACTGCTGTGTAAGAAATTAGCCCAGTAGTGACTTGAAATAACGAACATTGATTATCTCAGTTTCTGTAGGTCGGGAATTTGGAAGTGACTTAACTAGGTGGTTCTGATGGAGGATCTCTCTTGACCCTCATTTTCCTCCCTTCTTATTTGCACACAATTTTCTTTCTGCCTGCGGTGCTGATACTCAGCTTTCCTTTAGCAAGAGGCAGACTCCTATCCATCTTACAAAACCCTGTTTAAATAACCCATCCTCTTTTATTTTTCTCCTTGCTCTCCCTAGAAATTGGCTCCTACCTCTGGGCTCCCATGACATTTGGACATCTCTTTATTGAAAGGAGCGCCTCTGATTTTTTTAATGTGTGTCCCCACCTGAGGTGTCCAACATGGTAGCCTAGTGGCAGCTAGATGTGGCTATTTAAATATACATTTAAATTAATTAAAATTAAATAAAATATCAAATTAACTTCCTCAACCACATCAGCCACTTTCAAGTGCTTGGTGGCTACTGTATTGGAAAGTGTGGGTAGAGAACCTCTATCATTACGGAAAGGTCTACTGGAAAACATAGTCTAGAGTGCTGGCTCTTTTGAATCTAGAGTCCTGTCCTCTTCATCCAAAAGGCCAAATGTTCTGGTCTAAAGCAGCACATATGTGACCTGTTCACTTCTCTGTGTCCTGAGTCTGACATAGTGTCTGGTTGGATACATAAATTGGCAAACTGGTTTCTGGTGGGTCTCAGAGAGTTATTTGATATATATTGAGTTCCTCTTCTATGTCACACACTGAATATCTGGTCACTGGAACTGACCGAATAAGGGATAGTGTGACAGTCCGTGTTAGTTGATTGGTTCAAGCTTTGTCTACAACACCTGTCTCAAGTGTCCAGCCAGAGGTGACAACATGACACAGTAGTCATTGGGAGGTGTAGGTGTAAGTCTGCCATAGAGTTCCAGAGAGTTCCTTTGTTTTCTCAATACTGGTATTGTCATAATGATCTTTTATGCTAGACAATAAGTTGTTACCCTTCTTCATCCCTTCTGGAATATGTGTATGACAGGTGGGGTCACAGCAGCCATTTTGTGGTCATGAGGTGATGAGCAAACATACTGAAATGACAGAGCAAATGATAAGTGGGGCATAATATTGTGGAGTCTCTGCACCAGGCCCAGAGCACATTTCTCCAGGTTTCTTATTGTGTGAGTAAAAAGTAGATTCCTGTTTTTGAAGATACAGTGGTTGGGTTTTACATTACTTGCAGCCAAATGCAGTCCTAACTACCACAGATAGAATGAGAGGAAACCATAATCCTTCCTGATTAAAGGTAAGGAGGATTCTTCTTCAGAGCTTAGTGCCTAAGGACCTCCAGCCACAGGGAACACAGCGGCTGAAGGTAACATTTCTGATCAGATTGTGAAATGAAGAATTGGAGAATGGGCTCACTGGACATGCTGGAACAAGGTCCTCCCCATGTTTGGCCAGCATGGTACTCCACTTGTTGCTCCACTTTGACAGCCTTCTGGGAGCTTTCAGGGAGGGCATCGCTGGGCTTGTCACCTAGGAGCACTTGTACCCATGCTGACCAGTGGGACCCAGGAAGCACACCGTCACCCGAGATCCAGGCCAGCTCTGAACACCAGATAGTTCTCTGGAGTCCCAACCTGCTGCAGAGCACAGACGTGATTAGAGAAGGTTCTGGAATGGCTTTGGAGCCCTCCTCTTTGTACATTTCTTCCGTTATACTTTTGATTTGAAGTGGTCTAGAGAAACTACTTTATTCTGGCAAGACTCAGAGAAGTTTGTCAGTCATTGAGGATTTCGGATCTAGCATTGTTTTGATCTCAACCAAATTTCCTTTGCATCCCATTTTAACGTGTCTGTTAAGTATTGACGGAATGCCATACGGTGTGCTGCTCATCCAGGGGCATAAAAACACTTGTTGGTTCTGAATGCACAGGGCAGACTTTGCTGTAACTGTCGAACTCCATTCTGAGCAAAACACTCTTGTTTGGCCACTGGTTTGCAAGACTCTGAACCTTTAATTGGCCTGTAACAGCAGAGTGACGGCAAGCTAGATTTCAGTCAACATACTCATGATTTGCCAGTATTTTGAGCAATAAATTGCTAGCTAATAAATTTCCCGTAGCTTCCTTTGTAAATGCCAGCTAAAGGCCTAAACATTCCGTGTAGATTTAATTACACATTTAGTGTTCCTGTAATTTTGAATTAATTACATGCCAAACAGATTTATGTTCTATGTACTTAATAAACCTCGGTAAGTGCCCTTTTAGCAATCAATTGGTATTTAGGACCTGGTTTGTTTTTTAAAAATAATGGTTCACGTCTCTGGGACTTGTTGTTCCTTCCATATGTTTGGGTGTTGATAGAATTAGAGGCACCAGATGTTGATACTAAAATGAAAGCAGAGTCACTGGTGGATGGCGGGGTTCGGGGGTGTGGGGTAAGGAAGGGGGATGAGCTCATCTCTGGACATCAGCGCACCGAGTCATCGGCTTCATCAGCAGGTTTGGGCTCTGCCCTGTGCCTCCATGGCCTGGCGGGGGCAGACGCAGCACTGTGGGAGGAGAGGTGAATTGCCCGAGAGGGCAGTGTCCTTGCTCTTGCCAGGGGATTGGCATCCTGATGGTCACTAGGGATTTCATTAATTTATTTGTTTTTCTTAAGGTGCTGCTTCTTCCTTTATACTTTCTCAGGACAGACTTTTTCCTTGTTCATTGGGAATCTCAGTTATATTTATTGAGGATTTACTCAATGCTCAAGACTGTGCTAAGTGTTAATGAGTCCTATTTTGATGATTTGTGATTTCTGATTACAACCATCTGAGGTGGGCGAGTGGGGGGTGGGGGTCCATTCGTGGTTAACAGATGAGAAAACTGAGGTGCAGAGAAGCAAAGATACGTGCTGAGGTGACAGTGAGTAAAGGATGGGCTGGGCGCTCAGTGTTGGGCAGAATACGCAGAGATCTGCTATTCCTATCTCGTTTTTTTAACCTTCTGTCTTAGTCTGCTCAGGCTGCTGTAGCAGATCACCATAGGCTGGGGGCTTAAACTACAAACATTTATTTCTCGCGGCTCTGGAGGCTGGACGTCTGAGGCCAGGGTGCCATTGTGCTGGGGTTCTGGGGAGGGACTTTCTGGTTTGCAGGTGGCTGCTGTCTTGCTGGGTGTCAGGAGAGAGAGAACGAGTTCTCAGAGTCTCTTCTTAGAAGGGCACTAATCCCATTCTGGGGGCCCCACCCTCCTAACCTCCTCTCAACCTAATCACTTCCCAAAGGCCTCATTTCCAGGTGCCATCCCACCAGGACTGCGGCTTCAACAGACGCGTTTGCGGAGACCTAGCTCAGCCCATAGCACCTCCTGAAGTGGCTGGTGATAAGTCAGAGGAAAAACCAAGAATCAGGGACCCCTGGAATCTCTCAGGTGTGCATGACACCCTGCTTGGGAGCCAAGGGGGAGCCTTTTCCATGCGCTGCCCAGCCACCTCTCAATGAGGAAACAGCTACCGCATTTCCTAAGAGCCTTCAGGAGAATTCCTCCTTTAGAGCAGAACTGGAAGAGGCAGGCTCTGCCCTCTGTACGTGAAGATAAGGGTTGATCAGTGGGGGAATGCAGAGGCAGGTCGGGGCACAAGCAGGGCAGCCGTGAAATGAAAAAGCAGCTCCTGGGGGTGGGATTGGCATTCTGCACAAAACCGAGTCGCATTCGTTTTCCCTCCACGGTGCTGGCGTCTGATTTCCCCTGTTGTCAGAGGTCGGGGAGGCCGGTTTACAAGCGCTGGATGAGGGATGCAGCGCAGCCACTAAAGATGCTCTTTTCTGCTTTGGGTGAATGTAGTTCAGGCAGACGGCGCCCACCTGCTGGAGAACGCACGCGGCTCCTGTCTCTGACCACCTCCCACCCTCTCTGGTGGCAAGTGTGAAACTGAGCTATTTTTTTCTTAAAGGGGAGAAACTTGCCTTTTTTGCCTGCGTTCTCTCTTTATCTGGAGAGAAATTAAGCAGTACCAGCATGTGGCCGTCGTTATTGCTAGGTAATTGACTGCGTACCCAGAGTGAAACAAAGGCGGTTCCAGAATAGTGAAGTCGATGATGGTGTATGAATGGCGGTTACAGAGCATAGCAGAGCAATGTATAAACTGAATTTTTAAAATCAAACAGCTTTCTAGTTATATATTTTTAAAAGCAAGAGGCCTTTGATACCTGGAAGGAAGCATGCGACCTTTAGCTGGTGACACCGTGCGTCCGCTTTTGGAGATTCTTTTTAAATAAATTCCTTTTTTTTTTTTTTTTTTTTTGCTATTTCTTTGGGCCGCTCCCATGGCATATGGAGGTTCCCAGGCTAGGGGTCGAATCGGAGCTGCAGCCCCTGGCCTACGCCAGAGCCACAGCAACGTGGGATCCGAGCCGCGTCTGCAACCTACACCACAGCTCACGGCAACGCCGGATCGTCAACCCACTGAGCAAGGGCAGGGACCGAACCCGCAACCTCATGGTTCCTAGTCGGATTCGTTAACCACTGCACCACGACAGGAACTCCCTAAATAAATTCCTTATTGGGCCACCTTGATAAAGATGCACTTCGTTCCTTTGAGTGAAAAGTGCGAGATGCACTAATTCTCTCCAGTCTGATTCGGGGGGATGGATGCAGCCACTGTTAGCGTCAGTGTTTGAGCCGTGAGGCATCCACACACATTTGTGTGTCTTTACACATCAGAAAAGTCCCTGAAAAGAGACAAAAGAAGAAACCAGGGGAAGGAAGGGCCAAGAAGCGTGCACTAACCTCATGAAGGTTTTTCATCAGAAGTGTGCCATTGTAACTGCTCCTGAGAAATAAGCCAGGAGACCCGTAATCGCAGAGCTGTGTTTTATCAGAGGATGGTTTAGGCTCTGCTGCCTTTTGAAAGTATTTTCACCTTTAATAAAAGGATGTTTTAACTTGACACCACTGTTTAGCTACCATCTACAGAATTTATAGCAGGCTGATGAGTATTTTTTTTAATTTTTAATTTTTTTTTTTTTTAAGAATTCAAAAGCCCTTTCTGACACTTAGATGAAAGAAGTGGACTAGTAAGTTACGACCTGTGAGTTTAAAAAGGTTTTGGCTCTGTGCATTTGTGTTCTTGGCACACATCTCAATGGTGGTGGCAGCTCTTGTTTCTTCTGTGCTCTCCTAACTCACGAGCCTCTCATTAATGTATGTGCCGAGTTGCACTTTCCCCTCCGAGGTACCTCACGACCTGAGCCAGAAGTAAAGGTGACCTCCAGGGGTTTTGTCCGACATCTCCACTTTGCTTGTGCAGTTTTGTTTTTACCCACCACGTGACTTAGCGGGTTCTCCTTAAACCTGCCACGCTCCACGGCACTGCTTGAAAGACACAAAGCTGGATGTCAGCGTCTCCTTTCACCCCGTGTGAGCGGTTACTCACTGCGATTTGCAGGCAGTGCAAACCATTTTGCTGTTTCACCCCCTTCCCCAAACACCCTTTCTTTGCCATAATGTGTGCAGCCCAGGAACGCTCCCTGCCTTGTACAGATGTTGCCTCATGCATGATAAACACATAGGGTGGCTGCACAGCTGGAATCCCCCAGACCCTCGGCTCCGCTTCCCTTCTGTCAGCTCCTCCTCTCCGAGCTGGAATCAGCCAGGAGCCCTACCCTCTCTGTGTTTCCATTAATTTTCCCTTCAGCACATCTGATTTCGATTGCAGGGTCTCTGGGTAGAGCCCTGATTAGCTTTTCTTTTGGAGTTGGTCCTCACATTGCTTACAAAACGAGTGCAAATCATGGAAATGGCTCTAAACAAAATCCACTGGCTGGAAATAGCGTGAGGAGAGAACAGTGCAGCGGGGCGATGCGTATTTTGAAAACTCGCTGAGTGGGAAGCCGTTTGCCAGAGAGTCTGTATAAACAGTGGTGATTGTTGGGACTTATCTTCCCTGCAGTATTTCTGCTGAGAACTATCAGGCGGGCCATATCTGGAAAATTCTGTCTCTCTCCTTAAAAAAAAAAAAAAAGAAAGGGCAGAAAACTCATCATCTCTCCCAGGCATCCCACTTCTAACTTCCCAGCCCACTCAGCACCAACTTGGAATTTTTGGCCCCAATCAGAGCTTTTGTGCCTTTTTACATAACGGCTGGGCCCCCTCTGCCGAGGGATGGGTTGAGTGACAATTTTCTGCATTGTGTCTGTGCTCCATGACTGGGTCAATAGTACATCCCTTAGAATAGGAAAAATAGCTTATGGGTGAAAACAAAGCCATCATTTAAAATCCCCACACAGTCGCCCCCACCCGCCGTGGATGGGGCTGACATTTGGGAGCGCGGGCCTTTGGAGGAACAGTGCTGAAAACGCACTCTGCCAGCGGCACCGAGTCGAAGGGAGACAGATCCTCCTCCCTCCCCCGCTCTTCTCCATTCCAGCCAAACTTCCTGCCCTGGTTATAAATATTTAAAGCTACAGTCAACAAAGTTTAAAGATGGGGAAGTGAGGAAACCCAATCTTGTCTGCCGTGCCTTCTGCATCCCACGGCCTGTCTCTTATGTCCTTGAGAGTAAGGTCAAGGGCAGGTGCTTAGAAAGGGCAGGTGCTCACCCTCAGCCCCAGTAGCGGCACCAAGCAGCCTTTCATTTCCCGATTCGCACTCCGCGGGGTGTCTGATGTGGAACAGTTTGCTGGAAATAAAAGTCTTGCAGCAGCTCGCTAGTGTCCACCTCCACTCTGGACACCTTTAGCACAGCAAGCACATGAGGGACACGCAGCCTCTCCCAAGTGCTGGATTTGGGGGATGCAGAACTTAACAGGTGCAAACCTTCCCTCCAAGAATTCACATTTATAGTAAAGGTGATATGGGCTCCAACCCTGGCTATCGGAAGGTGTATCAAGAGTTACACTAAGTGCCGTGGGAGCGTGAAAACCTGATTCATTCACTCAGCCAACAGCTATAAGCACCTACCCTGTGCTAGGCAATGGCCTAAACTCTCAAGAGTCAAGGATGAAGTACAGATGAGAGTGAGGTGTGGAAAACTTATGAGATCCTAGAGCTTTACCTATGGGGCTACCTTTGTTGGATCTCGAAGGATGAATAGGAGTTTTCTGGGCAAAATGGTGGGTAAGGATCGGGGAGAGCACTTTCCTGGCAGAGGGAAGTCAAGGGCGAAAGTGTGCAAGTGGCCGGCATGACTAAGAAAATGGCCAAAACCCCATGGGAGTTTCCTAGGTACATGGGTACCTCACAGCCAAGAACCTTGTATGTCAAGGAAAATTCTTTGGTCTCATCCAACCTGGAGACCCTCATTTATGGCTTGTCCCTCAGAGAATGAGGCATGGTTTTAAAAACTGTACCACCCTGGAGTTCCCGTCATGGTGCAGTGGTTAACGAATCCGACTCGGAACCATGAGGTTGCAGGTTCGATCCTTGGCCTTGCTCAGTGGGTTAAGGATCCAGCGTTGCCGTGAGCTGTGGTGTAGGCTGGTGGCTACAGCTCCGATTAAACCTCTAGCCTGGGAACCTCCATATGCCATGGGAGTGGCCCTTGAAAAGGCAAAAAAAGACAAAACAAAACAAAAAAAACTGTACCACCTAGAGAGAACCCCCCCTTTTTTTTTTTTGTCTTTTCTTTTTTTTTCCTTTTTAGCCTCCTGTGGCATTTGGAGTTCCGGGCCAGGAATCAGATCCGAGCCACAGTCATGACCTAAGCCGAAGCCGCAGCAATGCTGGATCCTTAGCCCACTGTGCCTGGCCAGGGATTGAACCTGCATCCCAGCACTCCCAAGATGCCTCCAGTCCTGTTGCGTCGCAGCAGGAACTCTGGGAACCTGTTTTCTCATTGTCATAAATACCTTGTGTCTCATCTGCTGTCTGTGAAAACACTCAGCTCTGCTAGCAGCTTAACCCAGAAGGCGCATCTCCTTGTTGAGTGGGAGAGAAGGACTTCCCTCCTGTCTCGCCCTTGCTTAGGAGCTGACCGCACTAAGCCGACTGTCTAGACAGGCCATGCAAGGGTCCCTTCTGGCAGAATGGATGCTGTCTGCACCCTGCAGGGGTGAGGCCTAGGAATGAGGATTGCAGAGGGCCTGCTCTGGGTTAGCAAAGAAGAAAATCTTGTTGGATAATACCAGGTAGGGGCAACTTTTATAGTCGGACTCTAAACCCCCACCCAGAGGTCAAGTTCTAGCTGAGGTGAGTGGCTCCTGTTTGCGAACAGAACTGTTCTCCTAATGGGGTGATGATCCTGAGCCTTAATTTTTTAAGACCCTTTTAATCCACTACAGCAAGGCTCTAGGTGAATAGCATGAAACGTGTCTTTACGAATGACATGTGAAGTTGCTTTTGAAAAGAAATTTTGTTTTGCCGCCCTTTCCTTGGGGAAAAATCTGTAATTCTTTACTTGATGTAAGCACCTTGTAGCATACAAAGCATTCTCCCTGATCCCGTTTTCACAAGAGCTTCCTGACTGATGTTTGGGGCCGAGATTCTGAGGCCCGTTCCGTGGGTGGCAGGATATGATGTTGCAGTGAGCCTGGGACTCTGTTCTAGTTCGTGGTCCCTTGGGAACTGCAGGTGGCACACAGGGTCTCTAAGGGGCCCTCTAGGGACTGGAATCCTGATTTCACAAGGTTGATCAGATGCTTTGCCAAAGGCTTTGGGTTCCAAAGGGCTTCATCCTGTGGCTAAGAGCTGCGGCTTTAAGGCACATGTTTGTTTGTGGAGGCAAGTATGTAACTTGGGGCTCAGAAGCTCTGAAACGGCTCTGTGATTGCTCCCGAAATAGGAAACACCACCCTCTTCCATCCTGCAGTCAGTGACAGCACGGCTTGCCGGGGACGGCCAGTGCCCTAGCCTGACAGTGGTCCCTGCGTTAATGAGGGACTCACACATCCTCGGATTCTCAAAAGTAACCAGCTGGGGACCCCATCCTTGGAAGGCGACCAAATGGCAGAGTTGAGTTGGTTGCCGTAGTTTAGTTTCATCTTTGCTCTCACCTGTAGTGACTCAGCATGGCCTGAAAGAGGCTCCTTAGGACTTTGGAAGTTGCCCTTTTTGATGCCCGGGCAGTGTAGGATTCATCTCAGACATCAGTTACCCCTCAACCTGGGCAGGGAGAAGAGCCGGGGACAGTTCTTCTTGATCACAGTTGCCCGTGACCTGCTTTCGAGGCCTCCTGTACATTCCCTTATTTTGTGTCCTCACCCAGTATTTCTGTTTGCTGCTCACCTTTCTGAAACTCCATGCCCTAGAGCACACTCTGGGCTGCGGGTGGCAGTTGTGGTCCATCCTGCGGGATTTGTGACACCCAGGGACGAGTCAGGACGCTTGTTCATTCCATGGTCCACAAGGCCCGTCACTTTCATGCCTGTGTCCACAGAGAGGAGGGCAAGGGGACCGGGCCTTCCCTCCTTCCTGAGACAGGGTCAAAGGCTGCAGGCCGTGAGGCCTCCATCAACCTCTCTTTCTCTCTGCCTCCTCTCCCCTCTGTCTACACATGCATAGTTGCTAGTAGCATAGAAAGTTCTGGAAGCTGGTACAGATTGGGTTGCCCACGGATTCCCATGACCAGTTTTGACCTAAGCGGTAATATGTGAGCAGAACGTGAGAAGACCTTCATCCACTAAGTGATATGTTTCTGTAGGAAAGTGGCTCCACAAGAATGTGGTTTCTCTTTATGCAGAAGTCAGGAATCAGCAGCCTCTTCTGGGTGTGTTCCCCCAGAATGGAAATTGTTCCCTGACCCTCTGCTAGGTAAAGGCCCCTGAGTGTGGGAGGGTGAGGTGGGCTAAGGAACTCTTGCCTTCAGAATGGTTTTGTGGAAAACAAGATGTGGTTTCTGGGATGAGAGCCCCTCAAAAGTGACAAACCTATGCACAGAGTAAGGTGAGCGATTCTGCGTCTTCGCGTCTGGATGGAACTCGTATTCCGGGACTGAGGCCTGTTTCCTAGACACTGTGCTTCCCTGGGCCAGAGTCACTGCTAACCACAAACTGAGTGCCTGCGGGAGAACAAGCAGACTGTCTTTTGTGTTGTCTCTTGTTTCCTGAAAAAGGTTGTTCAAGTCCTGGGGGCATTGGGAAGGCAGTTTAGCTTAGCAGACTTCGGCATGAGGATGACTGGGTTTGAATCCTGGTTTCACCTGTAGTAGTTGCATGACCTTGGACGTGTGATTTCATTTCTCCTGCTTCACTTTCCTCTTTCTTCCAAGTGGGAGTAACAACATCACCTCCTTGTGATAAGTTAACCCCCGGCCCCCAAGATTCATGCCTTCATCCCTGGAACTTGCCAACGTCGGCTTACTTGGAAACAGAGACTTTGCAGCATAAGTGAAGGACCTCGAGATGGGAGGAGCATCCTGGATAACCTGGGTGGGCCCTTAATGCCGTTACAAGGGTCCTCCTAAGAGAGAGGCAGAGGGAAATTTCACAGACACACAGAGGAGAAGGGCTTGTAAGATAGAAATGGAATAGAGATTTGGGTCTGTTGGCCTTGGAAACTGGCGTGATGTGGCCGCAGCTGAGGAACAGCAGTAGCCACCAGAAGCTGAGAGAGGCCAAGAACAGAGTGTCCCCTGGAGCCTCCAGAAGGAACCAGCCCTGCTGACACATCGGTTTTAGTCGGTGAGATTTTGGACGTCTAGCTTGCAGAGCTGTCAGGGCATACATTGCTGTTGTTTGAAGGAATTTATGGTGGTTTGTTACAGCAGCTCCGTGAAACTCATACCCACCTTCGTGGTATTATGGAGAGGACTGAATTAAAATAATGCGCGTAAAATATCTGTCCAGTCCAGTCCTGGTGTTACCTAGTAAACGCTCGAGAAGTATGAGCTTGGATTATTATTTTCTCTCGAAGCTGGGAGGAAGATCTGCAGAGGGCAGTGAGAACTGGTTGAGGGGTCCAGAGGGTGGGCGTCGGGTCCCGGTGGGGTCGCTGTCACTTGCAAGCCGGGCGTCTGTTTTTCTCCTTTGGCAAAAGGAGGCGACCACGTCCTGCCCCGCTCTCCTCCCCTGAGTTGGGAGGATCAAATGAGTTAATGAACGTGAACGTGTTTGGCACGTCACCCACGTACATTGCTAAGCTGTTGTTACAAAGACCGGGACCCGACTGCAGCAGCGTGGCAGAAGGCTGCACGGAGCTTTGTCCCTTTGGCTCTGTGAGGTGAGGTCATCGCTTTCAGCTTTTGTTCCTGCCTTTCTGAGCTCATTTGCTGGTTTCCCCCTAATCCTGGCCCCTTCAGCCCCGAATGGAGCTTCCCTTGACAAGGCTCCAACAGTCCCGGCCGGCCGTGAGCCACCCCTGGAGCCTCTTTCTTCTTGTTTCCATGTTCAGGAGGCACAAACAAAAATAAAAACAAAACCCCAAACACACTAATCTTCAAAGTGATTTGCAGTACCCACCGTAGAGGCTGGGTCCATGGATTCCCATCCCACTTAGCTGAGGTTTGAGGTGTTTTCAGTGCTGTTTTCAGGCCAGAGGCCCATGAGACCCAGAATCGAGTGTCAGCTTAGATGAGAACAAGTCAACCTTTGTCAAATGCTTGAAAGCGGTGAATTCATCTGTAAAGATACCCAGCCTCCCAGGAAATGTGCTGTTTGAGCCTGAGCGGGCAAAGGACAACACGCAGGATGAAAATAAGCCATTTCTGCCCATGAGTTGCTTTGTCTTTGACCGATACTTCCAGTAAAATCTTCACACTCCCTAAGATGGTTCAAGGGTGC
The DNA here is from genome assembly GCF_016906955.1 of Phacochoerus africanus. Classification (NCBI taxonomy): domain Eukaryota; kingdom Metazoa; phylum Chordata; class Mammalia; order Artiodactyla; family Suidae; genus Phacochoerus; species Phacochoerus africanus. The sequence goes on from NC_062551.1 coordinate 7,758,357, forward strand.
TGTAAAGGCAGCCCTTTGCTGCAGGACTTGGCACATTCCTCCAGTTTACTGATTCGAATGTGCTCACCTCCTGGAAAAGAAAGGACCTCATTCACATGCATTCATCTTTAACAAATATCCAAGGCAAACGGCCCCGTGTTCCAGGCATGGTGCTAGGCCCTGGGGCAGCGCTGCTGATCACAGTGAACATAGGGCATCTGGAGTTTGGAGTCGCGTGGGGATGACGTTAGCCAAACAGTGACAGGACGTGGACAAACTGCAGCCGCGGTACGAAGGGGCACCCAGTCCCGGGAGGGTCTCCGGTGGAGAGTTCTCCCGGCAGAGAGATCCTCCGTTCAGGTCAGGAGGCATCCAGGGATCAGTTTCCACACTAGATGTGGAAAGAACAGCGTGTGCAGAGGCCCCCGAAGTGGAAAAAAAACATGACCTGTTGGAGGAACCGAGCGGGTGGTGGCGTGGTGGAAGGCAGGGGAAAGCGAAGGGTTTGGGGTGAGGCCCACGGAGCGGAGGGGCCCAAATGGAGGGCTGGTGGCCAGGCCGGGCTGTGCCTTCTTTCTCTTTCCCTTCTTTGGGGAAGAGATGGGTGCCTCCTGGGTCCCGCTCTCCTAGAGATGCATGGGTGAGGGCCTTCACTGGGGCTCCCCAGACCTGTCCACTGTCCACTGACCGTGGCAGAGCGAGGGCCCTTAGAGAGAACCTCAAAGGCCGGTGCTCGGGAGCTCCTGGGGCCCGACGAGCACCTGGACCTGGGAGCCCCGAGTGTGTACCTGCCAAGCTGCTTCTGGGCTCCTTTTGGCCTGGTTGATCCGTCAGGGTTTAGCCTCCGTTTCCCTGCAGGTCTGGGTCTCTGTGCTGACCTCAGCAAGTCTTGCTCTGGCCTTGACCGTCCCTCGCTCTCTAGTTTGTTCATTCACCCAACACGTATTTATTGAACATTTGTACTATGCCGGGCACTGGGCTGGGCCCTGGGCGGCAGATCTGAGTGAAAGAAGGCCTGCTGCCTGCTCTAGAGAAGCCTCAAGTGCAGTGTGAGGGAAGGGCCAGGGCTTGGACCCTCTGCAACCGGACGTCATTTTCCCCTTGGCCCAGTCTCCAGGCTTTCTGCTGTCACCCTCTGGATTGGGTGGACCCTCTGCCAGCCACCTTCCCTCATCACAGGAGCTTGGGGGCAGGCCAGACCCTAGATCCTCTGCAGTGGACGGCAGTGGTTCTCCCTACGTGCACCAGGGTTCATTCCCGCTTCAGCCCCAGCTCCATCCTCTTGCGTCTTGGCTGCCTCACCCCAGGTTTAGACAACAAAACCGTCTTGCCGAGATCCACCCCTGCGCTGGGCTCCAGGTGCGCAGAAAGGCCGTCTTCCTGGTTATTTTCCTGTGGCCACAGGTCTTCTGAAGGTGGCGTGAGGCCCCTCCAGCACGGCAGGTTCCCACTTGCCAGCAGCTAATGAACTGTTGTCAGGGATGGTTAATACCCCATGAAATCAGTCATTGATTGTAGAAACAACTGCTTTCAGAGAGAGCGCGGCAATTATGAGCCGTTTCTGATGGCAGAAGCAAAGCACAGCACATTGCCGTGTGGCCCATTCGTCACGAGGGGAAGAGTCTGCAACTTGACTTTGAAGTTGTCTCCTAATGGGAGTGGTCACGCGCTCCCTGCAGTCCTCGCTCTCAAAGCCCTGGCTGCAAAAACCCAAAGTTAGCAACTACGTTCCTTGGGAAACAGAGATACACCTGCAAACGGCCGGCTGAAGGAGGCAGCATCGGATAATGGATAAAGCTGCTCTCGGGCTGTGGCCTTGCCTGGCCTGGTGGCTTCTGAGCTCCGGTCCCAGAACTGTGAAGGGGATGCAAAGATTTTCCTGGTGGTCTCTGTGCTGGCTTCTGAGAGTGATGACTCTGAGACTTACTCTTCATCCGTTTTGTTTTGGGGGAGAATTCAAGAGGAGCTGGCTCCTTTGTTGGTAGTACCTCCAATCCGAGGTCATTCGTTTGTCCTTTTCATAATGCACGCTCCCCTCCTGGCAGTCGCAAACCAGTCCCATTCATGGGAACACTGACTCATGGTCTTTGTGTGCGCTGTCCCTGCCACCACTGCCAGCATTTTCAGCTTTCTGCCTTCAAGTCTGCCAGCTATTTCCAGAGCCCCAGAGAACGTCTGTGTAAACTCCTGAAGAGGCTCTAAGAGTCCTCTGGCCTTGGCAGAGGGTCCCTGGGGCTGTCTCCCTCTTCGTCACTGGCTCTGCATTCACAGGCTCTGGGTCTGCAGCAGATCCTCCCCCTATAATATCCAGGAGAAATGGTGACCACAAAAGGTTTCTGGAGCCGAATAGCGGGACCACTAATCGGTTTTACAAAGATCCTCCAGGTCAAGATTGGAGGAGCATATTGGTGTGTACGCACAGCCAGGCGGTTTAACATACTGAAATATTGGGGTTGCCCTGTGTCATCAACAGCATAGGATTAGCAAAATACATTTGGGCATGCCAATAAGGCAGAATCCTATGCAGCATTTAATATGATTATTCAAATCTATGCTTATTGACATGGGGAAAATGCCCATGGTACGTTATTGAGTAGAAAAAAGCTGGCAACCAAATACGCTCGATCCTATTTTATGGAAAATGTGCGCACATGTGGGGCCGTGGGGCTGTGAGAGTGATGGTCTTTGTCAATACCCTCCAACGTGTTCCTTACTCTGGGAGATTGAGGGTGACTTTGAAGTTCCTCCTCTGGCTTCTGGGTAGTGTCTGAACTTCCTGTGACAAGCATGCCTTGATTTTATAGGAAGCAAATAATCTTTTTTGAAAACATTTATTGAAACCCGCCGTTTTATTTATCCTAGTAAAATTATGCCTCATCGGGATTTTATAAAGTTTTTTACATTACTTGCCCTTGAGTTGGCCAAAGGGAGCCACAATACAATTAGAAAGAAAAATGAAAGAACCCAGAAAATAACACCTCCAAAGAATTTTAAAGGTTAAGTTGTAAAAGTCGAGAAATAAATGGCTTGTCTATTTTATGGATTACAAATAGAAACCAACTATCAGCTGGGAAGCATCAGATAAAGTAGGCTTGGCCAGGGGTGGGGGGTGGTTGTAGTGCTGACCTAAGTTCAGGATATGGGTGGAGCAGTGGGTAGCGATAGGCAAGTAGAAAGAATGTTTTTGCAGCAAGGGTGCGTGTCGATGACATGTCAGGGTCTGTCGTGGCCACAGAAGTGATTCTTGGGCTAAAAAGTCTGGAAATTTGTGACATGGCTGAACAGTTAGCTCTGCCTCTAAACTTAGGCTTTTCTTGAATTTGTGGCTAATTCCAGATCCAGCCACGCCCTTTCCTGGTGACTGGGTTGTCTCTAGACGCTGGGCTTCTGCTTGGCCCTCTAGCTGAGACATCACTGTGCACAGACCCAAGGAAACTATTGTCATCCCCAGGTCTCCTTACATGAGGTCTTTTTCTTGTTAAACATCCTTGCATGCAAACTTCATTTAAAATACTGCAGCACAGCTGGAATTTCAGCCAGTGGTGTTTTTGAATTCCCATGCAAGTTATTTCTTTAATGAAATCTGATGCAAAGTGCAAAACCTAAAATCAGTATTGTGAATCTAGGTTTTAGCTAACTTAGGAAGTGGCTGGAGGGAGGGAGCAGAAATCCTTTCATATGAATTAAGAAATAATTTTTAAAAAGTTATCTTTGGTGTAGAATACAAACAACAACAACAACATATCTTTATGGGTGGCTTTAGAATCATGGTCAGAGGAGAATTTCTAAAAAAATTCCACAGCAAAATAAGCATCAATCTCATTTTATTAATGACTAAACGAAAATAGTACTTATTGCACAAATCCTATTTTTTTCAACAACAAAAAAAAATCCCATGTCTTGTCAGAAGATCTTTAGTTTTAGGAAGATATTGCATAAATAAAACAATAACGTGAAGTCAGTGCATGATATATTCTGATTGGAAGCGGAGCTAATAAAAATGTTGCAAGACCCAGGGCACAACTAGAAAACCAGGGAAGCCTCCAAATTCTCTCTTTGCAAGGTACCCCCTTTACTCATGATGAAAACAGTCTGTTCTTGTTTCTCTGCACAAATGCAGCCTTAAAATAACTTCCCTCATTGTTTCATGTGTGTCTGTTTTGTCTCTCCAGCGAGATTTCAGGCTGTTGGGGGCGAGGACCATTTGCTCAGTTTCTCTGATGTTCCCCACTACCTGGGGTGTCAGGAGACCTGTCAGGTGCCTCGGAGTTCCATATTCACGGGGCAGCAAAGAGTCAGAGTCAAAAATGGCCTCCTCTTTCACATGACTTGCCAACTCCAGGTGATGGCTGAGAACTTCTTGGAGCCTTCAGAAAGGTTCTGAGGATGAGCTGGCATCAGATAAAGACTTTTGTAGTGGTGGGGGTGGTATTTGTCAAGGGTGCAAGAGCCCTGTGCTTGAATTAACCAACCTCAGAGCCACTACAGCTCTGGACCTTGCTGGTGAGATAAACACATCTCATTATTGACGCCCCTTGTAGTCAACTTTTCTTACACATCACTAAAAACATCCCACATAACACCGTCTCTAGTCACCAGCCCCAAAACGTTAACAGGAACTTTTTTGGACTCATGAATTATTCTTCCCCCTCCCCACTAAGGAGTTAGTGTGTTTTACCTGTAACACCGTATGAGACAGGGCCGCAAAAGTTCTCCAGTATTGATTCTCCTACTTAGCAGTTGAGCGAGCGTCTTCTGCGTGTTTTCTTAAAGCACTCCGAACCTCTGTTTTCGAATTTTTCAAAACAGGGCAGAGTATGTCTCACAGATTATGAGAATCCAGAGAGAGAATTCAGGCCCATGAACATGTAATGTGGGGCAGGTGTACCACTAAGTGGGGGAAGTCTTTCTTTCCCCGACTTCCTGAGGAAGTTTAGCCTCAACCACTTGACAGACACATCCACTTTACCTCGGTGCTGGTGCTCAGTCCCGGTCTCTCTTTGCAGAAAGCTCTGGAAGCTCTGGAGGGAGGGAGTGGAAGGCTTCCCCTTTGGATGGATGGATTTCTTCATGAAATAGTGCGGCGGTTCTGGCATCAAATCCCTCCCCAGCTCTGGTGCAGCGAAAAGGCAATCTAATCAGGAAAAGAAACTCCATGCAAACTAATATACAATTTGGAAACCTTCTGAGAGTAGGTGCATTTTACACTTTGGAAGATTTTTTTGCTCTTATTTTATTACTGGGGCTCCTGATAAATTAGAGAGATGAGCTGTTCCTCGGCCAAAGGAGCCCTCACATTTAAATTAAAATTTAAACCCTTTCCATGTTTGCTCTGTCAGACCCAGAGGACTGTGTCAGAAGGGACTTGAGCTATAATAGTATGACACTGTTTCCTATGTGACACTGTTTCATGTTATTATTTTTTTTCCCTTGGTCAAAAGGGTCCTATTGACTTTTTCTGTGCTTTTGTGGTTTATCACCGGAATGTTGCTCCCTAATATAAAGCGGCTACAGCTGTAGGGGGAATGACAACATTTAAGAATTGATTCAGTAACTAATAGAATTTCATAACAGTTAAGAGATCGGGTTTAAAGTTCAGACAGATTTGGTTGTTGACCACACCGCTTAACAGCCATATGACCTTGAACAAATTGTTAACCTCTTCAAGCCTCTGTTTGCACATCTGTGAAACAGGGTTGATGGTTGCATTGTTTAACCACTGCTGCATAAAAACCTCCCTGTAAGGGTCGTTTTTTATTTCTCACGCATGTGTGTGTCAGATGAACTCCTTTGTGCTTGGTCGGGTGGCTCTGCTGGTCTTGGCTGGACCTGCCCACATGGCTGGGGGTTGGCAGGGAGTCAGCTGGGGCAGCTCTGCTCTGGGGGGGAGGGGGGGGCCCTGTCCTTCTTGGAACATCGGGCTAGCTGAAGCATGCTCTTCTCGCAGTGATGGCACGGGTGCAGCATGAGCCCAGCCATTCAAGCCCTTGTCATGCCTGCTGCCATTTCATTGGTCAAAGCAAGTTGCATGGCCAAGCACAAGGTCAAGGGTATTATGCTGCTGCTTCATCCCTCCCTCCCTTCTCCTCCTGCTCCTCTTTTTCTGCTTCCTCTTCTCTCTCTCTGAGCAATGGGAGGGGGAAAAAAGTCATGTTTTATTAACTTCTCTCCACCTGACACCTTGTAGGTACCTGATTCATGTTGACCTAACAAATAAACATAAGGCAGTTTGTACTGGGCTTGTGGAAATAAGTGTGCTCACGCATAGACACATGCATCTGTGTGAGCACACACACGCACGCACGCACGCATGCACAGTTTGAAGATATTGGGCTATCTTTGCTTCTGATTAAAAAAATGACCTCAATCTTGTCAAATGGTTCAGGAGAGAAAAAAAAAATTTCCTCTTTTATGCCATCATTTGTTCAAAGGCAGATCCAGAGTGTTCATTCAAATGTTTTTCTCTCCCGATCATCTTGTACAAAGCTCTCCGTTTGGGAGTAGTTGCAGGTTTCCTTGTCATCCTACAGCTCTGGTTTCTATAAAAATGGATCATTTGTTGAGGCCGACTTCAAAGTCAGAGAGCGCCCTAAGTTATAAATGGTTCTGTCTTTAATTCAGCCATAATCCTATTAGAGACACAGCTCTCCGAGCTGGCGAGGCCTTTTAGGACTCTTTGATCAAGGAGCACTTTTGAGTTCAGTGGCTTCCGCTGCCCAAGCCCTAAAAATAACAGGGGACCCATTTACTACCTAGAAATGTCCATTTCTCTCATTTCTGGGGAATGGAGTCTGTTTCCACGTGGACTAGTACCTGTTTTTGATGTCAGGGGAAACGTGGGAAGCAGGAATAGCATCATGCTGTATTGTGCAGGACTAACCTTTGCTGATGCACCAAATAGCTTTAGGGGGCATTAAATTCCATCCAAAGGCGTTTGGTGCTCGGCTCATTCACCAACCATCCTCAAATGATCTTTCTGATGATACGAGATAAAAGTTTCTGTTTGGCTTTGTCTGGAGCTTCTCGAAACCTCGTGCTACCTTTTCTGTTTCACAGAGATGGTTTGCCAGGCTCGACCTAAGGCTCGAAGGCTCTGCACATCCTGCCGGCCTCTGCTTCCACACTTGCCATCATTCTCTTGCCCGTGGCTGCTTTTCTCACCTTTCACGCGCTCTGCTCCTGCCATGGTCCTGACACACCACACACCTTCCTGCCTTGGAAACTGAGCACACCTTGGTCCCTCTCTTCTGGGCTTTCTTCTCCCATCGGTCCACGTGGCTCAGTCCCTCACCCCCTCTGACCTTCTCCGAGGCCAGCTCTGTTCACCCTATTTCAAATGGCACGCCATCTCTGGCATTCTCGCTCTTCCTGATCTGTTTTATTTTTTCACAGCACTTTTCCTCGCCTCTTGTATTGTAGGGATACTTACTGGTTTATTGTTTGTCTCCACTGTGAGAAGATAAGCTTCCTACTCGCAGGAATTTTTCTCATTTGGGTTCCCTGCTATGTGCCCAAGACCTGGAACCGTGCCTGGTAGGTGGAAGACGCTCATTAAAAATCTTTGTTGAGTGGATGAATGAGAGAACTGATTTGTTGTTGTTGTTGTTGTTTGCTTGGCTTTTAGGGCTACGGAAGTTCCCAGGCCACAGGTCGAAGCGGAGCTATAGCTGCCGGCCTCCGCCACAGACACAGCAACGCAGGATCTGAACCACGTCTGTGACCTACATCACAGTTCATGGCAATGCCAGATCCTTAACCCAGAGAGCGGAGCCAGGGATTGAACCCACATCCTTATGGATACTAGTTGGATTTGTAACCTGCTGAGCCACAGCGGGAACTCCCAAGAACTGATTTTTGACATTGGTGAGTGATATTATTTAGAGTTTTGTAATACTCTTCTGTTTGCCTTATAATTATTTTTACCTGCAGTTTCTATTTAAGGCAAGTGGCACCAACATCTGGGCCCACAATTCCCCGTCCAGAATTCCTTTAAAATTCCATGTTCTGATTGCTCAATTATCTGTCCAGGCTCTGAGTTTATGGCAGTAGTTACCACACTCTTTGGGATCATTTATGGTTCAGATGAGGTAGGGATCTCATCAGGTTTTGAAATGCATATTTTGAGGCCTTTTATCCTTGTATGCTTCTCATTTTTTTCTAAGTTTTTCATGTACAGTCCACATTTTTCATGATCTGGAGAATGAACTTTATTGACACGGAGGATGCATGTTCTTTTCTTGGGCTTGCCTCAAGTAAGTGCAGAATTCACCAGTCAAATTTGACTTGGACTCCAACCCAAGTGCCATTTCGAAAGGTGGAATTCCACAGGGGACTCACCTGAGGTCAAGCATGAGAAGCATGTCCAGACACACAAAGGATTTATTCTAATGGAACTCTAGCATCAGAGAAATGGAAAATTATAGAAAAAAAAATCTTTAGGGTGGCAAAAAATTTGAGGCCTGAGCTCGACAACGATTTGGAGGCAGTAGTATCTGAGCCCTTCACACCCCAATAGATGCAGCGACCCAATTAATTCATTAGGCAATGAATATATCCAGTCCTACTATGTGCCAAGCACTGTTCTAAGTGCTGCCCACCTTGTGATGGAGAAACAGATAAGACCTCAGTGATCACGGAGTTTAACGTCTAGCAGATGAGATGACATACAAGCCGACACACCCAAGTCATGATGCAGTTACATGCTGGGGAAAGATCTTTGAAAGAGAAGGACGAGAGAATCGGCAGATGCTAAGAGCAGGGGCGAGGGGCTCTGACCCAGGGTGGGGGTGATGGCGTCTAGCCTGTAAGCTGGAGATCTGACCAGGCCATGCTGTGAACTGAGCCTCTGCCCTGCCTTCTCTTCCCCCAGGAGTCCTTCCTGCCTTTCTCTTACTCACTTTTAAAAAAAAATTCCTAGGGCAATGATTCTTAAGCATGTACAACCCTGGAACCCTTCACAAAGGGGCTGCAAACCTCCAGGAATGGGTCCGGGGAAGCTGCATTTTGAAAGTTGGAAGTCCCATCATGTTTCAGCGGAAATGAATCTGACTAGCATCCATGAGGACACAGCTTCCATTCCTGGCCTCGCTCAGTGGGTTAAGGATCCCGCGTTGCTGTGGCTCTGGTGTAGGCTGGCAGCTGTTTCTGGTGTAGGTCTGTTTCAAGGACCCTGGCTGCTGTGCTTTAGTAGCTTTCCAGGTGAGTCTGACACACACATCTGAGTTCCTTTGTCCTAAGAGAGGTCCTTACACTTTAGGACACATCAGAATTACCTGGGGGCGCTTTTTCATACTAAGCCAAGCTGATGCCCAGGTGATTCTGATTCAGGATCCCATCTTGGGGTTCATTCTCACCTGCAGCCTGGGGTTTGGGAAGGCAGTAGGTTGATTACTTCTTCTGAATCCCAAAGATTCCAGCTCTCCCTTCCCTCCTATGCTTTTCCGTCCCCGGTGGGAGGACCTGGGGACAAAATCCTGGGAAGAAGTCCTCTGCCTTTTATTTTGAATACAGTGTTTTTGCCCAGAGGGGCCTTTGGGGTGAGTCTCTTTTTCAAGGCCCAGATTAACGTGGCTTACTCAAACCCATGACGCCCAAGGCTAGAGTTTTTCCACGTGGGTTGAAGTTAAGGTAGAGTCTGTCCCTAGAGAAGCCTGTGTCTGTGTTACATTTTCCCGAAGCCTTTTCACAGCCAGCCTCTCTTCTGGTTCCTCCCAAGTTCAGTACGATTGGAGGGGTCCGTTATACAAGAGGGGAGACGGAGGCAGGAGAGGGGTGACGTGACCTGCTCGGTGGCTCCAGGCGAATGACTTGTGTGGCTGGGGCCACACCTGAGTGCTTGTGGCTCCCAAGGGCACAGACCTCGGCTGTGCTGGTGTCCTCATGCCGGCCGCTTGCCGTGACCGTCAGCGGTCCTTGAGGTCTGCAGCTGAAGGTGTGGGTTGAGAGGAGTCCCCCAAAATTGCTCCTAACAGGGCATTCGCGAACTTGAGCTTCTACCACAAACCACAGGGATGCTAGCTAGACTAAGGCTCTGGTGATAAATTGGCAGTAATGAACTCTCAACATCCACCCACCAAGAGAAAAACAAAAAATCCATAATGGACCCCGATGGACCATTAGATGTTAATAGGAATAACACACATGCTCAGCAGTGTCCATCACGGAACTGAGCGAGCCTCGCCCCGCCCATCGCAATCTGTCACGTCTCAACATTGTAACTACACACACACACATGTATATATGACTGAGCACGACAGTAACTAAGATTGGCGAGGCAGGACTGCCAAAGTTACTGCCAGCACGTCTTCCTTCACTCTCTCACCAAAGGGATGAATTTAGACAAGTTGTTGAATCTCTCTGAGCTTCTGTTTCTATCTGCAAAATGGGAACAACCGTGTTCTCTTATAGGAGTGCGGAGAGGGTGAAGAGAGGTCCAGAGATCTCCTTGTTTGGACCTGAACTTCTCTGATGGCTGTGTGAATAGAACGTCTTTTCCTGTGGGGTTCTCAGAAGTTCTTCTGTGAACTCCCTGTTTATCTGCTTTTGGTTGGGTCTTCTTTTGAGTTGTGGACCTGTTTAGATATTAATCTTTTTTTTGGTCGGAGATGCTACAAATACTGTCTCCCCATCTCTTTTTTAAACGGGCTATGTTGAGGCATAATTTGCATACTAACAAATTCTGTCATCGGAAGAGTACAATTCAAGGATTTTTCATAAATGTTTGGAGTTGCTCACTGTACCTCAATCCCCTTTAATTAATTAATTAATTTTTAAAATGGTTTCTGTTTCTTCCGTCATAGCTGGTGTACAGTGTTCTGTCAATTTTCTACTCTATACAGCAAGGTGACCCAGTCGCACGTACTATATATATTCTTTTTCTCACATCCTGCTCCATCGTAAGTGACTAGATAGAGTTCCCAGTGCTGTACAGCAGGATCTCATCACTTATCCATTCCAAAGACAGTAGTTTGCATCTATTAATCCCAAATTCCACAACCCACTTTTAGACCTTTCCCAGCAACCCAGAGATTTCTGTGTCCAGTTAATCCAGGTTCCCATCCCCCAGCCCTAGACAACCATCCGTCTGCCTTCTGTCCCAAGACGTTGTCCTTTTCTAGACATTTCATGGCAATGGAATCATACAGTATGTCGACTTTTCCATCTGGCCTCTCTCACACGGCATCATGGTTTTTAGGTTCATTCATGCTATAGCATATGTCAGGGCTTCATTTCTTTTTTTAATTTATTATTTTTAATTGAAGTGTAGTTGATTTGTAATGTTTCAGGTGTACAGCCAAGTGATTCTGCTATATTTGCGTGTGTGTGTGTGTGTGTGTGGGTGTGTGTGATGTATATATATATCCATATGTGTGTCGAAGTCCCAGTAAGGGACCATAGATAATGAGGGAAACTAGGGGGATGCTGGGAGACCACTCTAAGTTCAAGAAAGCCATCAGAACAAGGCAGGCTTCCTTGAGAAGCGAAAAATGTGAGAATTGCCTCAGCTTGTTGGGTGGGGGATGGGATGAGGTCTGTGTTCAGATTCAGACCCAGGGCAAGAGTTTGAGGGCTGCCCTTCACCCTTCTGCTGATTCGAAGACACCATATGGATACTAAGGAGGAGCTGCTGCTCCGAGAAAGAGGAAGGGGTGGTCCTTTCCCGCCCCTACTCCCCTCGGCTGAGCCTCCTCGCCTGCCCGCTTGCGTCTCTCACAGGCATCCCATCTTAATAAATCTGCTTCTCGCCCATCACGTTGTCTCTCACTGAATTCCTTCTGTGTGGAGGCGTGACGAACCTGAACCTCAGTGAGTCCAGACACGGGTGAGTGATTCTAATTTAAAACTGTGGGTTCAAGTCCCAGTCAGGGTGGAGGCTGGGTTCCAGTCCCTGCCAGTGTTTGGGGCTAGGTTCAGGCCGTTAGAGCTGTCAGTTTCATGTGTCTATATTCTTTGTTTTACATTTTTTTCTATTATAAGTTATTACAAGATACTGCTATAGTTCCCTGTGCTATGCATTCAATCCTTGTCGTTGATGTTGTATATAGCAGGGTGTATCAGTTAATTCCACATTCCCAAGTTATGCCCCCCTTTTCTCTTTCGTAACCGTCAGTTTGTTTTCTACGTTTTCCATGTAAATGAATTCATTTGTATCACTTTTTAAGACTCCACACGTCAGTGATATCATGTGATATTTGTCTTTGTCTGACTGGCTCTACTTTGATAATTTCTAGGTCCAGCAATGTTGCTGCAAATGGCATTATTTCATTGTTTTGTGTGACTGAGTAATATTATATGTGTGTATGAATATATGTGCCATATCTCCTCGTATTCATTCATCTGTCATTGGACATTTAGGTGGCTTCCATGTCTTGGCCTTTGTAAATAGTGCTGCTGTGAGCATTGGGGTGCATGTAGCTTTTACGGTTAGAGTTTTCAAGAGATTTCATCTTTTCTGGATGTACGCCCAGGAGGGGATTGCAGGATCAAATGGCAACTCTACGTTTTGTTTTTTAAGACGCCTCCCGAGGACGGTTTTCCACAGAGGCTGCACCAAAGTACATTGCTACTGACAGCATAAAAGCCTTCCCTTTTCTCCACACCCCTTCCAACGTTTAATGGTAGACTTTTTTGATAATGGCCATTCTGACCAGTGTAAGGTGGTATCTCGTAGTTTTGATTTGCCTTTCCCTAATAATTAGTGATGTTGAGCATCTTTTTGTGTGCCTATTAGTCATCTGTACGTCTTCTTTGGAGAAATGCCCATTTAAGTCTTCTGCCCATTTGTCGATTGTTGTTGTTGTCGAGCTGTATAAGCTGTTTGTGTATTTTGGAAACTAAACCTTCCTTGCACACATCATTTGCAAATATTTTTTTCCCATTTTGTAGGCTGTCTTTTTGTTTTGTTTATGGTTTCCTTTTCTGTGCAAAAGCTTTTAGGTTTAGTTAGGTTCCCATTTGTTTGTTTTCACTTTTGTTTCTATTACTCTAGGAGACAGATCCAAAAAAATATTGCTATGATTTATGTCAAAGAGTGTTCTGCCTGTGTTTTCCTCTAGTAATCTTGTGGTATGCAGACTTATGTTTAGGTCTTTAATCCATTTTGAGTTTATTTAGGACTTCATTTCCTTTTATTGTTGGATGGTGTTCTATTGAAGAGACATACCATGTTTGCCTTCTCTCCGGTCCTTGCTGTGTGTGTGGGTGTGTGGGTGGGTGTGCGTGTGGGTGTGTGTGTGTGTGTGCACAGTCTCACACTATAAATCAACTATAATAAAAAAAAGTTTCAGAAATTGGTGTGCCCTTTGACAAAGCCTACTGGGAAATAAATGCACAACAGTGTAGCCAGTTTTGTTCTTTAGAGTGTTGTTATACGTAAGCGTAGAACCTGGCAAAGAACCTGTATGACCAACCAAAGGAAGTAAATGAAATACATTTCAGTCTATCCAGATAATAGAATACTTTTCTTTCGTTTTGTCTTTTTAGGGCCGCACCAACCGCATGTGGAGGTTCCCAGGCTAGGGGCTGAATCGGAGCTGTAGCTGTCAGCCTGCATCACAGCCGCAGCCAACCTACATCACAGCTCACAGCACTGCCGGATCCTTAACCCACTAGGCAAGGCCAGGGATCAAGCCTGCATCCTCATGGATGCTACTCAGCTTCACTTCCACTGAGCCACGGCAGGAACTCCTAGATAATAGTATACTTCTCAATATTAAAATTATATTGAGGATGAAGGAACCATTGAGAAATTCAGGGTATAACAATATAAAAAATACTATATGAGAGGTGACCTTCTGGGGTAAATATGTGTATATACATACACCGACCAGGAAAAGTGTCAATATCATGAGGTATAAATGAACCCATAGATTTTTTTATCCCTTTTCTAACATGATTTTGGGGCTCACTTCAGCACATATGCTAAAATGGGAACACTACAGATAGCATGGCCTCTGTGCAAAGATGACCTGCAATTTTGTGAAGCATCCCATATTTTTAACATGATATTCTATTTTCTATTATAAAAAAGCAAGTTATTTAATTAACAGCCAGACAGCATATTAGTGAAATATTTGCAGCAAATGTGATAAATGAAGGCTCGGTATCTTCACCGTGTGAAGACTTCGTAGGAAATATTTAGTGAATAACATGAACTCATAAAACAAGATACACAACCAATTAAGAAACAATCAGCTTTAATGGTGAGAGGATATATACAAATTTTAACACTAGCTAAGATATGGTTTTTAAAAATTCTAATATTTTTCTGGTGGAATTATAAACGGGCACAATTCTTACAGAAAGCAATCTCACATGAATTAAGAGCCCTTACATATAAGTCACAGAGCTGTAAAAATATTAGAGGAAAATATAAGGGGATTTGTTAATGATGTCAGGATAGAGAAAGCCTCCCTAAATAAGCCAACAAATATAGATGCCAAAATAGAAATACTGACATGCACGTCTGCTCAAAATGTGAAGTCATTCTATGACAACAGACCGCACAGCTCAGTTAAAAGACAAGCAAGAGATTAAGGAGGGTTAGCCTGCCAGCTACAAGTGAATAAGGAGACTGGCACATCAGTTCCCTAAAAGCAACACGGAAGGTGGAAAAAAATCAACAAAAACTACCGTTTAAGTACCCTGGAAATCACCAAAGTCAGATACCAATCTGAAAGTTGTCTATGCTTGTAAAACCCCTGGACTCTAAGTAAGAGCAGTGGGACCCCGCAGCATTCTGCCCTGGGACTCCAACCGTCACTCACCACCACCACCACCATCACCCTCATCACCACCATCACCACCACCACCACCACCACCACCATCACCACCATCACCACAATCATCACCACCACCATCACCACCAGAATCACCCTCACCCTCATCATCACCACCACCACCACCACCACCATCACCACCATCACCCTCATCACCACCATCACCACCACCACCACCATCACCACAATCACCACAATCATCACCACCACCCTCACCACCAGAATCACCCTCACCACTCATCATCACCACCACCACCACCACCACCATCACCACCACCATCACCACCACCACCATCACCACCATCACCACCACCACCATCACCACTATCACCACCAGAATCACCCTCATCACCACCACCACCACCACAATCACCATCACCACCAGAATCACCAGAATCACCCTCACCCTCATCATCACCACCACCACCACCACCACCACCACCATCACCACTATCACCACCATCAGAATCACCCTCATCACCACCACCACCACCACCCTCATCACCACCACCCCCACCACAATCACCATCACCACCATCACCACCAGAATCACCCTCACCCTCATCACCACCACCACCACCACCAGAATCACCCTCATCACCACCACCACCACCATCACCACCATCACCACCATCACCCTCATCATCACCATCACCACTATCACCACCACCAGAATCACCCTCATCACCACTACCACCACCACCACCACCACCATCACCACCACCACCACCACCATCACCACCAGAATCACCCTCACCCTCATCATCACCACCAGAATCACCCTCACCACCACCACCCACCATCACCATCACCACCAGAATCACCCTCACCACCACCACCACCACCACCATCACCACCAGAATCACCCTCACCCTCATCATCACCACCCACCACCATCACCACCAGAATCACCCTCATCACCACCACCACCACCACCATCACCACCAGAATCACCCTCACCCTCATCATCACCACCAGAATCACCCTCACCACCACCACCACCATCACCATCACCACCATCACCATCACCACCAGAATCACCCTCACCCTCATCATCACCACCAGAATCACCCTCACCACCACCACCACCATCACCATCACCACCAGAATCACCCTCACCACCACCACCACCATCACCATCACCACCAGAATCACCCTCACCACCACCACCATCACCACCAGAATCACCCTCACCCTCATCATCACCACCACCACCACCATCACCATCACCACCAGAATCACCCTCATCACCACCACCTCCACTACCATCATCACTACCGACATCACCACTGTCACCACCATCACCACCAGTGTCACTACCACCATCACCTTCACCATGTGGTCACTGCCTCTCTACTAGCTAGGTTGGCAGAGTTTCTGCCAGGGTGGGTAACTGTGAATAGTGGCAGCTTCACACATCTGTCAGGGCAGTGCCCAAGCCCAGCAGTGTTATCGGTGGAGGTGATCGTCCTGGAGGCAGGGAGGACCAGTGCCTCTGCTGGTCTCATGTCATGGTCTTGGTGGGAGACACCGTGCTTTTTATATAATAAAATGTAAAAATGGAGACATCGTTTTTTATTATAGTTGATTTACAATATTGTGTCAGTTTCTGCTGTACAGCAAAGCAAACCAGTCATGCATATGTGAGTATGTGTATACACACACACACACACACACATTCTTTTTCTCACATTAGCCTCCATCATGCTCCATCACAAGTGGCCAGACAGAGCTCTCTGTGCTGTGGAGCAGGAGCCCATTGCTCATCCACTTCAAATGCAGCAGCTCGCATCTACCAACCCCACACTCCCTGAAACTTCTGATACCTGTTGACCACTTGGCTTCTAGAAAACATTTCACTTCACATTCCTGTTGGTGGTGTATAGGAATAACTTTACTCCTGAAACATCAGGAGTTACCATTTTAAGAACATCTCTGCAAATGTGGGAGGTAAAATCGTATCCTTTCAGTGTGTTTGGAATATATTCATAAATGTGTATACATTTTTGTAAAAGGTCAAGTGTGTAAAGAAAATACATGTATGTGTGCATGCATGTGTGTATATATTTATGCGCATATGTATGTCTCGATTGCAAGTCATTTAGTTACTAATAAAGTTAGACATTTTTCAGGTTAAGCAATTACATTTCTTCTTTTATGAATGGCCTCATCATGTCACTTGCCCAATTTTAAAATGAATATTGATCTTTTTCTTACTTGCTTATGGTCTTTATGTATTTTCACTTTACAATATGAGACTGCAGTGTTTTGTAGCATGCCTTTCTTAATTTAGACTGGGTAGGGAATATAATTCCATGTCATTAGTATAATGTTTATATTAATATCACAAAGATGGAACCATTATTCTCTTCCCAACTATGGTAGATTGGTTACACAAGCCAGTCAAAAAGTCCGAAGTTCTCCACCCTTCCTTGTGACTGTTCCATTTGCAGTCTGACTTTGCAAGTCCTCCAGCGATGGAGTCTTGAATCCATGCTCCCTCTAAGACTAGTTTGCCACCAGAATGAGGTTGAAGTGACAGACTTCATTGTGAGGTTCTGTGTGCTCCTGCTCTCTTGGAATCCTGCCAGTGCCATATGACCAAGCCTGGGCTGACTGGCTGGATGATGAGTGAGTCAGAATAGTGTTACCCACATGAAAAAATGTTCAACATTGCTGGTTATAAGAGAAATGCAAATCAAAACTACCATGAGATATCACCTCACACCAGTCAGAATGGCCATCATTAATAAATCCACAAATAACAAGTGCTGGAGGGGCTGTGGAGAAAAGGGAACCCTCCTGCACTGTTGGTGGGAATGTAAACTGCCACTATGGAGAACAGTTTGGAGATACCTTAGAAATCTATACATAGAACTTCCATATGACCCTGCAATCCCACTCTTGGGCATCTATCCGGACAAAACTCTACTTCAAAGAGACACGTGCACCCGCATGTTCATTGCAGCACTTTTCACAATAGCCAGGACATGGAAACAACCCAAATGTCCATTGACAGAGGATTGGATTCTGAAGAGGTGGTATATATACACAATGGAATACTACTCAGCCATCAAAAAGAATGACATAATGCCATTTGCAGCAACATGGATGGAGCTAGAGACTCTCATACTGAGTGAAATGAGCCAGAAAGACAAAGACAAATACCATAGGATATCACTTATAACTGGAATCTAATATCCAGCACAAATGAACATCTTAGAAAAGAAAATCATGGACTTGGAGAAGAGACTTGTGGCTGCCTGATGGGAGGGGAAGGGAGTGGGAGGGATCGGGAGCTTGGGCTTCTCAGACACAACTTAGAATAGATTTACAAGGAGATCCTGCTGAATAGCATTGAGAACTTTGTCTAGATACTCATGTTGCAACAGAAGAAAGGGTGGGGGAAAAATATAATTGTAATGTATACATGTAAGGATAACCTGACCCCCTTGCTGTACAGTGGGAAAATTAAAAAAAAAAAATAGTAATAGCAGCAATAACCCTAAAAAAAAAAAAAAAAGAATAGTGTTACCACCCTATTGGCTTAGCAGACAAAAGCCAATGGCCAAACTGGTAAGTGAGGTGGTACTTGACCACCAGACCCTACCAGCTAATCACAGATGTATGAGCAAGTCAGGCCCAGATTGGCTCATCCAGCCCAGATCAACAGAACCATCCAGTCATCCCCTGGAGTTGTCAGCAATAATACACAGTGGTTATTTTGAACCACTATGTGTTGGGGTCGTTTGTTATATAGTAACATATACTTCTTTCTAAGAAAGGGAGGTGGTTCAGAATCTGGAACTTCTTTTATTCTGCAAATGACTGTTACTTTATGTGTATTATATCTTTCAATGTCATTTAAATTTTATTTGTACCTTATAATAGTATGCAGGTTTTCAAAATTCACCACCAGTCATTTTATGATTTATCTCTTGTTATTCTGCATACTGATGAGTCAAGAGTAATGCTGTCTTAAAATGTTTCTGATATAGCCCCATTTATTTTTACTTGTACCATAATAGGTACAAGGTAGGAAAAAGGTATTTTCTGTTGATGTGTTTCACAACTCCACGATAACATGGGCTGTTTTTATACTGGTTAAGGTAATTATAACAACCTCAGTGTAGTCATGATTGTTCTGTTTGTTGGGTAACGTTCAGTTCCCTACAACAAAAATACAAACAGTAAATGAAAATTCCCCATTGTAAAAAATTCATTGTCTCAAGTTTAACTTGACATAGCAAAAAAAAACCTGAAGTTAAAGTAGCATCTTACCTCAGAGCTTCAAATAAACAACTGCCAGAAATCATTTTTTTTTAATGATAAAGACATACTTCCAAGAAAAATGGACTTTTATGTCATGCTGGCTAATATTTATGTTCTCAGTGTATTTAAGGCATCCGATTTTTATCCAGCTCTTATCTTTATCTATATTCAGGGTAAAATGATTTGCAGAGAACATCATATTCTCACAGGTTTGTACAGTAATCAAAATTTCTCAAGGTTCTTTGTGACCTATTTTAAATTTGATTTTAATCAAGGCCGAATGAAAAATGTGGGATTTGTAGCTTAATGCTTTCCTAGCATTTTAGTAATTTTCTTCTCTAAGATCATAAATAAATGTTAAAATTTATGTTACGTCATTAGCTTATCTACAGAGATCATTTAATTACTTTCGGATGCCTCTCTTTGGCTGGATATAATGTTCTCGGGTTGCCCATCTCTTCCCTCCTGCGAGGCACTCTTAGGTTGGGCGTTATCCAGGTTTCTTCTGACATAAACTGTTGGAACGCTGCGTGATTTTTTTCTCCTTTCTCGATAACCACTTTTCTCCCCGAACCCTCCTAAGGGTCTTCTGTCCTTAACTTTAAAAGACAAGATAAACCAACACCAATAAAACAGCTTTTGTGTAGGTGTTGCTTCCTTTCTGTTGATCTCACCTGCCTTTTCACTTACAGGATAAGTTATTCAGCTTCTCTGCAGCCTTGCATTTTACTTTGGTTTCCTCCGTGCTGGTTTCCTGTGACATCCATTATCCGTCTGTTGGCATTGGAGCTTTGCCATTTTTCTTACTTATTACCTTCCCTCTCAACTTCTGTTTGCTCTTTTACTTACTCTTCTGTGAAAAGCACACCAAGCTTGTTCTCCGCATTTTTTTTTTCCTACGTGAATTTTCTTGTTCGCTGTTTTTAATACCATCTTCTTTACACTTGGGTTGTGAGGTTGTTTTGTTTTTCCTTACAAATGTCAGGAACCACTGTATCTCTCTAGATTATCTTATCCATATGTCTGATGTGAGTTCCCCCCTGAGAAGCAGATCCTAAGCAAGGATCCAGTGCCTGTACAGTTAAGTGATGACAGCGAGTAAGCAATGAGATATTAAGTAGCTGACACACAGTGAGCAACTAAAACTAAATCCCCAATGAAAACGCTAGGACATGGTATGAAACACGTGTTCCAAATTATGCCATCCGTAGTGCGAGGAATCTGGGATATTTATACTCCACACCTGTCAGTCAGTGCTCAGGGGCTATGAGTAGGGGCAGTGTCAGTTTTCCAGGGACCACCAGCTCACCAAGCCCTGGCCATATTGGATTCCTGCAGCCTGAGGGCGTTACTCCGAAAAAGATACGGGTGTTGGTCCTTGTGGATGAAGCCAGTGTGCCTCCAACCCAGAAGCCAGAAATGATAAGCCAGGAGAGTGTTGCTTTTGGCTACAACAGATGAGAAGCAAATCACCATAACTAGATGCTGCCCTCAAAGAGCTCTGTTGACCAGGATGGGATACAAGTACAGAGGCTGGCACTTTGGAGCCCGGATTGAAATTCAATTCGCTTTGGCTACCACATGGCTGTCTGACATCTCTGAGACCGTCATTTCCCACGTGTAAGGTGGGTATTATCATATAGGGTTGCTTTGAAGGTCAAATATGATAGCACCTGGTCTCAAGTAAATCCTTAAACATAAAAATGTTATTTAAAAAAAATTCCCATGGGACTTTGCCTTTGCATGTAGCTTTGACCATATGTCTTGATTTTGTGATGTAGTTTTTTTCGTGGTGTTCTAAATAATGTGTGTTGTGTCTGTGTCTGTGTGTGTGTGTGTGAGTGCGTGTGCACACACTCCTTATCTGATGCAAGGCCATGTAAAAGAGCTTGGCCCTTATTTTGTGTTTCGATGTTTAAAGTGCTTTCTTCTTAAACACAAATCCTTTTCTGGCCCAGGGGAGCCCCGGGAGGTTCCATGGATGAGGAATTCTGCTCAAAAGAGGTTGAGGAAGCTCCCACAGGAGGAAGTAACAGAATCGGAACTGGCTCCAAGGCCCCTCTGACTTCTGTCCCATTGTGTGGCAGGCAGATAATGGCCCCCAAAGATGTCCATATAAAATATAAGCGCTGTTTTATTTTATGTGGCAAAGGGACGTAAATCTGTGAACCGGGATCTCGGATGGGAGATAATCCTGGGTCACCTGCGTGGGCCCCATCGCCGCCCGAGTGACCTCTTTAGGGGGAGGCGGAGGCGGAGGCAGAGGAGGAGCCGCGATGAGGGCGGCAGGTGTGCGCCTTGAGTGGGAGTGGAGCCAGCCCGGGAACCAGAGGGCGAGGACGGCGAGAGAGGGAGAGATGCGCAGGCGCTGTGCTGCTGCTTGGGACCCGGATGAGAGGGCCTGAGCCGCGGAGTGCAGGCGGCCTCTAGAACCTGAGACGGGCCGACAGCAGGTCTCCCCTGGAATCTCCCAAGGGGCCCAGCGCTGCCGCCGTCTTGGTCTCAGCCCCTTGGACCTTCCGACCCGCTTCCGACCTCCAGAATCGTAAGATGGTACCTTTTCCTTGAAGTCTTTCAGTTTGTCGTCATTTGTTACGACAGCCACAGGGAACGGATATGTGGTCATGGTAACAGCTTTGCACCTTCCACGACTGCTTTAAGCCGTTAGCAGTTGTTGACTCATTTTTCATGCAGGGAACTGTGCGAGGCTGGGCGGGCAGAGACCTCAGAGCTGGAGCAGTGGCGTGGACAGTGAGAAGCCTCTTCTGTGGATTCAACTAGAGGCAGGCTGAGGGTACTCCAGGAGTGGAGAGTGCGAGTTCACAAAGGGTCAGGGTGCAACTGGAGCAGAGTCATAAGAATGACCACCGGGCTGCCTCGGGAGAGAAGGGAAAAGGCTATCCTGGGTAGTGGGAACAGCATGGGCAAAGCCTTGGGAGTTCGGAGTGTAGGGTTGGACAGAGGGAGCACAGGTAGCAGCTGGGGCGCCCTCAGGTCCCCGTGGGGGATGGTAACAGATGTGACTGGGCAAGTGCCCTTCCCCCACCTCCCACGCTCCCTTCGCGCTTCTCAGTACCAGCCTGTGCTTTCCCACAAAGCACGTGTGGGCCTGTCTCAGGTGCTCTGGGTTGGGATCTGGGTCCTCTCAACAGAGATAGGGAAGCAGGTCAGCGTCGGCCCTCACTTCTCCCGGCTCTGAGCCCTAAGTGCCAGACGTCAATAAAAATAATCAAAGGAGACAAGCAGCCCTTAAACAGTTTTAAGTCCAGGGCTGGGAGGGTGCAAGGGGCTGGGGAATATTGAGATACCTGGACGAAGCCGTGTGTTTTCCCGATCAGTGCCAGGTGCTGATCCAAAGATCAGGATGGTGGTGGTTTAGTTTTCCTACCTTGAGGGGAAGGCCATATTCTCTCGCCTTTTCCGCACATCTCACCTGGTCTTCTCTCCAGAATCTGCAGGTTTCCCAGGTGAGGTCTGCACACCTTCCATCCCTGGAGCCTCCCCGGGGCTGGGTCTCAGGTTTGGTTGAGGTCACGGGCTCCGTCCTGTGAATCTTTTACACCAGAACTCAGATTCCCTTCTACTCTGCCAGTGGTTGCAAAATTCAAATAGCAAACACTTCTCTATGTAGCTCATGTAAAAAATCTGGACTAATTTGTTTTGAAAGGTGTTAGGGAACAGACACCTTTCAGTAGTGGGAAAAGGTAGCAAAGATGAGATACTGACTGGGCATGCTTGGTGTTTATTTTAGCATCCCTTGCCAGGTTTAAATAACCTAGTCAACTGGTAGGGCCTTCTGACTTTCCCCTTGGCTCTGTGCAGTATGGACAGAGCATGGTGCCCAAAGGCTGGGTGAACCAGCTCCTTAATCTCCCCCCAGTGTCATCTCACATCATTAGTTTTGGTTTATTTTTATGGCATGTACCATGTGCCAGGCTTTTTTTTTTTTTTTTTTTTGCAGTATAGTTGATTTACAATGTTGTGTTAATTTCAGGCTTTCTTTTAAATGCTTAAAGATGTTAATTCATTTGATTTTCATAATAATCCTGCATGGTAGAGACTATTGTTATCTCAGTTTAAATGATGAAAAAACTGAAAAAACTGAGGCAAAGAGAGGTTAATGAATTTCTCAAGGCCTAGGGGCAAGTTAGTGACAGAGCTAGGATTCAAACCCAGACCATTTGGTTTTGTTCTAATTCAGCCTCCTTAGGAATGAGAGTTTTGGTTGTTCTGTGATGTCTTCCTGCCTGCCCACCTCTGCTCCGGGTCAGAAGCCACGTTTCTCACGTGCCATTGTCTCTGGCCACTCCTCTACCAGCCCTGGGCTCTTGCAGAGGGTTGGGTTCTGTCTGCTTGTCTGGTCTTGGCCTTGGCAGCTTCACGAGGCCAGGAGAGAGGAGCAGGAATCACCCCCCACCACCACCATGTTCCAGGAGCCACCAGGCCCCAGGCCAGACACCCCCAGGGAAGAGCCCCAGCACCCTGGGCTGCCACCCATGGAGGTGTCCTTTGCCAGTGGCACGACCAGGCCCTTTCTTGGAAACTGACAGGGACGCCAGCGGGGAAAACGCTTAGACTTCCTGCTGTGTACACCCTGGATTGCTACCCAGACCCACCGCAGTCGCAGAATTGAGGGCAAAAATGCCCAAGTTCTTTCACCATCTGCTTTGAAGTCCCATCATTTTTCGGTGGGGCTTAAGGGATGGGCTGATCCCTCGCGGTCGTTTGCTAGTGCTCTGGACTAGGGAACTGGAACGAGGTGCTGCGGGACTGGCCTCTCTTGGTAAAGGCACATCCCTTGCGTTGACTCTATGTATGCCCTGTACAGAGAGCAGTTGGATTTTCTGAGTTCAAGATGGCAGGCGAGCAATTTCCTTCTGTTGCTTGTTCACTCAGTTAACACATAAAGACAAGCCAGGCCCTGTGCAAAGCACACAGAAACCAGAAACAAACCAGCCACAGTTCCTGCTTCATTGAGCTCACAGTCTCCTGGGGGAAAACAGATAAATGAGCAGTTGTATCCAGGATGGAGAAGTGCTTTGACAGTAGCAAAGTGGGAGAGATAGGCAGCCTACCCAGGGTTACCTGTTAGAAGCTGATGCCCGTACTGGGTCCTGGGGTGGATGGGAGTTACCTGTGCAGAGGACGATGGGAGGGATGGTTTAGGCATCAGGAATAGCATTTGTAAAGGTATGAACAAGGAGAAAACATTTCTGAGTGATGCCTAATGGGACACTTGATCATAGGATTAAGAACTTGTCAACCAAATAGATGCTCTCGTGTGAGTGAGCGATATTTGGCACTGCAGCAGCCACCTTGTGATAATGAGGCTGTGAGCCTGAGGATTAGAGCCAACTCCTATGGGATGTTTTGTAAAGAAAATAGCCTTAGGATCTAAGCAACTTTGGGGATGTTATTTTCAGCTGAAAGATATTAACTGATACAGCTGTGATAAGGATTTTTTTTTTTTTTTTTTGCTTTTTAGGGCCACAAAAAAAGTGAGACTTTTCATATTCTTTCAAAGACTTGGTGCGATTGCCCATATTAATCTTAGTCCTTCTAATAGGTAGTGGTATCTCATAGTTTTCATCTTTTTTTTTTCTTTTTAGGGCCGAAACCGAGGCATATGGAGGTTCCCAGGCTAGGGGTCGTGTTGGAGCTGTCACTGCTGGCCTACAGCCACAGCAACGCAGAATCTGAGCTGTGTCTGCGACCTACACCACAGCTTACAGCATCGCCAGATCCTTGACCCACTGAGCAAGGGCGCAGGGTTCAAACCCGCAACCTCATGGTTCCTACTTGGATTCGTTTCTGCTGCACCACAACGGGAACTCTTTTGATAAGGAATTTGACCTTTAGCTTATGACAATGGGCAGACATAAAACGTTTTGGGAGTTCCCTGGTGGCTCAGTGGGTTAAGGATGCAGCATCATCACTGCCGTGTCTCAGGTTGCTGCTGTGCCAGGCATTCAATCCCTGGTCTCATAACTTCAGCATGCTGTGGGTCTGGGCACAGGAGAAACAAAAACAGACAGAAACCCCCAAAGCAACCCAAACCAAAACCTTAGAAAAAATGTTTTAAGCAATCTGTTTTCTTTAGACATGTCATACCCATGATGGGGGGGGGGTGTTTTGTCGACGTTTCACCCTCCAGGTCTGCCCCTGCTTTATCAGTCTAAATAAATATCCATCTAAATGGAGCGATAGGTGCGGGCACGTCTCCATCCCAAACCGCTTCCTAGAACGCAAATCCTTGAGAACCGTCACCTGCTAACAGGCCACACTCAGTGCAGATATTCACAAGGAGGACAGCCGCTCTCTTCACACCCGCCCCTCGGCTTTGGAAAACTTTTCAAGTTCATCATTATTTATAAAGTTAAGACTCATGATGCAAAGGTTTCTCTTTGATGTGGGACTGTTTTCGAAGCCTCAGTGACCTATATTGCCGACGTACTCTGTACGAGGTGAGGCAGGGACCGGCTAGGGAATTACCCGTGTTTAATGAACACTAAAATTAGAATTTGACTGAAATCCACAGAAATGGCTCGACAGCAAGTTCGAGATGCCCCTGGGGAGCTGTGGGCAGCTCAAATTTACCCACAGGCGTTTTTGAAAAAATTTTTTTTTTTTTGAATCAGCATAGTTGGCTCTTTTGAGCGGGGAATGCTGCTGGCACTCAAAAGCTTCTCCCGCCCCATGCCCCAGCCCCCTGACACTGGTGCTTTGGGGACAGACAAGCGCCTCTGTGAGCCTTTGTCCCATTGGTCATGCCCCAGTGGGCACAGAGCATGGAGCCTGGCAGTGGTCCATCTTCCCTGTTGGCAGTGGTCATAGTCCTCCTGGAAAGTTCTAAGAAAAATCGTAGCCTTGAGAGCGGGTGTATGGCCAGCTGAAAGGGACCCGAGATATCCTTCTGTTCTGTGGACCCCAGGAGGGGTGCCTTGGGGTCAATTTTGGTATCCTAAAAGGTCTAATAGAACCTCTCCTTTTAATGAGAACAGAGGCATTGCGTGAATAAATGAGCTTAGTGTGGTGACCATCACCCCAAACTCAGGAATAATAAGGACAAAAAACAGCTAAGAAATGAAGTCCTGGGTGGTGGTGAGGGATGAGTCCGGAGGGGAAGCAGCCAGGAAGCAGGCACAGAACTAAATTGCAGAAGGCGGATCCTTGGTTCCGAGGTCGGTGTGCTCTGTTCTGGGGGGTCCTCAGCCCACTGTGCACACTGGCAGGGTACGAGGGGCCCTGGAATCCTGCGGGAGCATTTTCACGTACTCGTATAATCGTAAGATTTCGTTTTCTGAGTTATAAAAGAATGCTCGTAAAAGAAGAAGAAGAAGAGAGATGTCAGTGGTGATCTCCAGCTTCCCTGCCGTCTCTGCGCCCTCGGAGATGGGCGGTAACATTGAGGGCGAGATCTTCGGTAGCATCTTCTACTCTCACGTTTCTAAGTTACAGGCACATGGCTGTGCATTTTTAATAGAATATTACCCTCTTTACCTGGCATTTTGCTTTTATACTTAAAAAAATAGCATAAAAAAGATGACAATCAAAAAAACTCATCAGGAGTTCCCGTCGTGGCTCAGTGGTTACTGAATCTGACTAGGAACCGTGAAGTTGTGGGTTCGATCCCTGGCCTTGCTCAGTGAGTTAAGGATCCGGCGTTGCCGTGAACCGTGGTGTAGGTCACAGATCCCGTGTTGCTGTGACTCTGGCGTAGGCAGGTGGCTACAGCTCCGATTGGACTCCTAGCTTGGGAACCTCCATATGCCACAGGAGCGGCCCCAGAAATGGCGAAAAAAAGACAAAAAAAAAACAAAACTCATCGAAAGTGTCTTTCTTCATATGTATGTATCATCTAATTGTTCTTAATAGTTCTCTGTTAGGAATTTCTCAATTTATTCACTATCCCTCATTGGTCCATTCCTTCATCTTCTCAGAATGTAAATTTGTGACTAGTACCCTGACCCAGGGTAACTAGTCAGCTTATAAGAATCACCTGGAGATCTGAATAAACACAGATCTGGGCCCCCACTTTCAACAGTTCTGAGTCAGTAGGTGTAGGTGGGCCTGGGAATTTGCATTTCTGAAGCTCCCAGGTGCGGTACGATGCTGCTGGCTGAAAACTAGCCTTTGAGCAGCTGCCCTCTTCTAAAATCTCAGTCCACTCAGGTGTGATTTTGTCTCAGTCCACTCAGTGAATTTTGTCTCTTAATTCACTGGTTTGACCGTAACACTCCTGAAAGTTTGTCTTTCCTCTTTCCCAGCCTCAACATCCCCCCTCCCTGATTGTGGGTGCCTGGTGCCATTGTCCCATGCTTTTTTTTTTTTTTTTGTCTTTTGTCTTTTGTTGTTGTTGTTGTTGTTGTTGCTATTTCTTGGGCCGCTCCCGCGGCATATGGAGGTTCCCAGGCTAGGGGTCGAATCGGAGCTGTAGCCACCGGCCTACGCCAGAGCCACAGCAACGTGGGATCCGAGCCGCGTCTGCAACCTACACCACAGCTCACGGCAATGCTGGATCGTTAACCCACTGAGCAAGGGCAAGGACCGAACCCGCAACCTCATGGTTCCTAGTCGGATTCGTTAACCACTGCGCCACGACGGGAACGCCCATTGTCCCATGCTTTATGGTGCCCGATGTGCCCACTTCCTGTGTCAGTGTAGCTCCTAATGGTAGCAGGCATCACACTGGATTTGAATTATAACCATATCCCACGTAACAGTGATAATCCATACTCAAACCTCAGACACTGCTTGAAAATGTTAACCAGAGGCCTGGTTAGAAAATTATTTGGCATTACACATCAACTGCAAAACTTTAAGTTTCTTAAATCAAAACTGAGACTCAGTAAAACACCTATATCTGTAACAAGTTAGAATGTAAAATGCCTAAAATTTTGGCTCAGGACACGAGCCACCAAATGACGTAAATGTTATCCATCAGAGGGCTTGTCTGCAGTGAGGCTTCAGTACGCTTCTTAGCACTGGCCTCATCTGGGACCTGGGTCCCTTTTGCTGACCTCTCAGCTAGCTCTTTAAATGTCCACACGTCATTCTGACATTCTAATGATTTTATATCTGAGGTCACTCAATTCTTTATTTGCACATTGTTTTAAAATCATATTGCACTGGGTATTGTGGTTGCAAATATGTTTCCTTGATAAACGCTGGCAGAAAAGTGTGCTACTAAGAAACAGTTGCCTTCTAT
Organism: Phacochoerus africanus; assembly: GCF_016906955.1. NCBI lineage: Eukaryota > Metazoa > Chordata > Mammalia > Artiodactyla > Suidae > Phacochoerus > Phacochoerus africanus. Next base: position 7,786,593 of record NC_062551.1, read on the forward strand.
GAAGTTTAATTCTTAAAGGTATTCTGCTGCTAGAAAAATGTTAACAGGGAGATGCCATCTTTGGAGAAAAAAAAAAAGATTTTTTTTTTTTTTTTCTTCATCCCTGCCAGTCAGCAGCACCACCTGGAGAAATTCATCTTTCAAAGGATTCACAGGCTCCTCCCCCTAGAGATTCACATTCAGTAGGTCTGCCAATCGGGTAGTGGGGTCTTGGAATCCATCCCCAGCTTTTTCACATAAACAAACAGGTACAAGGGTCTCTGCCAATGAGATGATGAGCTCTTCCACCACAGGGATTCTTGCATATCTCCTTACCCAGGCGTCCAGAAGAAAGCAGTGTTCTAATTGAGGGGAGCTGCAATGATGCTGTGCATACAGCAGGCCTCCCTTCATGCTCATCCGAAGTGTTTGTGTGGAGCCAGCCTCTTTGAAGGCAGTCTTTGTGCACCTGCTGTAAGGAATCCCTGCAGGTCTTGTGGGTGTTGGATTGGGAAGAGTATTTTGTGCGAAACATTCCCCCCTCCTGAGCCAGCAGGTTTGTTGTTTTGCAAGAGTAAGTGTTTCTTGAAGCATCTGTGAGCCCTGAGTGAAGCCTGATCCTTGTTGTCATCATTATTGTCATCTGATTCTCATGCCCTCCTGTCCACCCTGGGGCTGGGTCAAGCTGCCTGCTTCCTAAGCTCTTGCCTGCAGTAAAGCTTCCTGCTCTTGACCTTGGGGTCCATCAGATTGCCCTTCACTCTGCCTCTCTGGCAAATTCAGGGTTGCCTCTGGGGCTCTCACCTTTCATTTTATTTTCACTTAATCCTTCGGGGGCTTCTATTTTTATCCTGTGTTTGAGGTGTCGAGACTGTTTAAGGTGAGGCCTTTGCTATGGGAGCAGCTCTCTTCCAAGGGATAGAAGCTGCTGTCCCCATGCGGCCACCCTGGAGCATTTACCTGTCCACACTGGGCGATGACAAATGTTACAAGTGTCTGAAGTCACCTGCTTTTTCTGCATCGGTCACTTCTTTTATCCATAGTTCCTTTTAAAGTGTAATTATTTTAGCTAGTATCAGTAATTTGCTTTCTAAGCCTGTAATATTCTGTCCCTACAGTAAGGCTCTCAAACTCTTTGTGATCGGAGGGTCATCTTTGCCATCTCTTTCTAACACCCAGGGCACCCAGGAGAACCAAGAGACGACTTGTTGAATGAAACCTTTGGCCCCTGACATGGCCGTGGATACATAGCAAACGAAGACAGTCATAAACAAACTTCAGGTGTTCCTGCCGTGGCGTGGTGGGATTGGGGGCACCTCTGGAGCGCTGGGATGCAGGTTCCATCCCTGGCTTGTCCCTGTGGGTTAAGGATTCAGTGTTGCCACACCTGTGGCGTAGGTCACAACTGCGTCTCGGATCTGATCCCTGGCCTGGGAACTCCGTACGTCTCAGGGCGGCCAGAGAAAAAGAAAGAAAATTGAATGGTGTATTCTTGAAAGAGTGAAAAATGTAAGTTCTTAGTTTGAGTGAAAAATGTAAGTTCTTAGTTTATCAAAGCTTTTACAAAAATGTTTGAACAAGTGAAAAAGTCTTAAAATGTAAAAAAGTGCTCCCCACCGTTTTCCAGTCTCCACATGTGAGGGCCCTCAGCTGAATTTTGTCGTTTGGCGTTCTATAGCTTTTTCTATTAGAGAAACAGGTATATAAATATACAGGCACATGTCTCTATGTGTTTTCAATGGGGTTTTTCATGTGTTGCCCGCTTACAGTGGTATGTAATCACCTCGAGAGCGTGACCTGCTCTCTGTCCAGAATGGGTTGCTGGGCGTGTCAGGGACCTGCCACTTGGACGTCTCCATGGCGATGCCACCTCACCTTCCTCCGGAGAAGTGGACAAGCCTGTTTGAGCAGAAGCCTAACCTCAGAGGGTGAGAGGGACTCGAAACGGTCCCCAGCCCCATGCTAAATGGTCGCCCACGCCTGTGTCTGCAGCCCGGTGGTGTTTTCTCCCTCCTTAAACACCCTATGCCGCCACCCCCCCTCCCCCCGCCACCAGGCTTCAGCTCTTCCTCTGCCAGGAACATCATTTCCCAGTCCTCTTAGTCTGTTAGGGTCTGGCTAACTTTCCAGATCTCAGCTTCCATGTCACCCTCCAAGCAGCCGATCCTGACTCCCCTGCGCCTCGGACTAGCCTTAGGGGCCCCTCCACTGTGTCACCATTGCGCCCTTTCTCCCCCCTCCTCAGTGTTTTATCATCCTCGGGAGCAGTTTGCCCGTTTGGTGGACAGGGAGATGCACCGTCCCTTCCCCTTCCAGGAAGGGCTTGCGGCGCGGTGGCAGGAGGTGTAGACGGCCCAGGGCAGGCTTCTTCAGGGAGAGAGCCATGTTGGCAGGGTCTGTCCCCGTCTAGTGACTGAGCCAGCTGGGGAGGCAGAGATCACCTTTTCACCCTGCTTCAGGGCAGCTCCGACAGGTGAGTCCCCTGGGTGACACAGGTGGACTGAGGCCTCAGTGGGCCTGCATCACAGCCCACTTCCTCCCTCTGCCCAATCCTGCGTCTTCTCCTTGTATTATAGGTGTTGAGCCTTAATCAGCATCCTGTCCAACCAAGTCCATCCCTCTCTTTCTAAACAACTCAGCTCCGACATTTAGTTAGTTAGTTGTCCCCCTGCCTTGGTGAGGGCCAGGGAGAGTCTCGGTCACTCCTCAATCCCCCGCACCTGTGACGCAGCAGAGGGTGAATATTTGTTGATGTACTTATTGAATGGATGAACGAACGAATGAACGAGTTTGGATGGCTCCAAAGGGAGCTCAGATGCTGGTTTCCCCCGTCCTCTGCCACCCGACCCCCTCTGCCCATCACCCCATCACCCTGCAACCTGAGCCTGCCACCCCCTCTCCCAGTGGAGAAGCCGCGGCCATTGTCTCTCTTCCCTTTTGTTCTCCATCCTTGCCTGTCCCTGGGAAGCTGGGCCGGGGTGCTGAGCAGCCGCAGCAGACAACCCCTTTTATTCCTTTTGACGGCCTCGGGGAAGTTTGATGGGGATATTTCCATAATCGATGAGGGAGCCCTGTCACCCCAAACATGGCGTCTTTAAAGAGAATAGGTTTATGCAAATTAGATATTGACGGAGTAATGATTAATTGGCCCTGAGCCTTTGTTAATATGCAATTGTAGTAACAGAGATACATTTATAATTATTTTGGTTAATTGTTCAAACAAGCACTCAGGACTTAATTGCACAGAGTAATTGAAGAGCCTGGGTAGCAGGATTATTTCTTTCCAGAGAAAAATCACAGTTGTTTAACTACTTGGGTTCCTGTGCTGAGGGCGTAGGCGGTTCTTTGAGGTCATGGTATCTCCAGAGGAGAAGGGGCAGTCGCATCTTCTTGGGTCTTCCTGTGTTTGCAGAGGGTCAGGGTTGCGGGCTTTGAATTTGGCTAGATAAAGGTTCAAAACTCCACATTGCCTCTTCCATAGCTCTGTGCTGTGGGGCAAGTTGTGCAGCAGCTCTGAGCTAGTTGCCTAATCTGCAGAATGTGAGGAATAGCAGTTAACTTAGGCAGCAGTTGGAAAGCCAAATGAGGCAGCCCTCTGCGAGGTGCCCTGTACCTTTCGGGCGCTGGGGCAGCGGTAAATTAAAGCCCAGCTGCCTGCGGAGGCCGGGAGGATGGAGGTGGGTACCTGCTGCCCCGCACCTGTGAGCACATGAAGGCGAGGCACTCGGGGGAAGGAGGGCATAAAAGGCCTGACTTCGAGAGTTTATTTAAAAACGTAGATCTGGGAACAGATTGGGTGAACACGTGCCTGCTCTGTGCTCAGCTGCACAAGGTGATGACGGCGCTTTGTGGACGAGCTGGTTGGCTGCCCACCTGAAGGTGACCTGCTTCTGAAGCTGATAATAGATTTCAACTTTCTCTCGTGTCCCTTTGTTCAAACTCCAGTCTCTCTCTCTCTCTCACTCTTGCACATGCACACACTACAAACATGGCACTGGGGAGGGGGAACTTGATGCTGTCTGATAAGGGGCAGTCCTTTCCATGGTCCCTGAGTTTCCCTCTGGCTCTTCCTGAAAGTGGACCGTCCCGGCCATGCAGGGCGAGAGGTTGCAGGATGAGCTGGTCATGGCTCTGAAATCCAGCGCGCGTGGGAGCGGAGAGGAGATGGCATGGTGTTCAGGGCATGGGCTCCACCAGTGGCTTTTCCAGTCCCGGCTTTGCACTTCAAGTCTCTGACCTTGGACAGGCTGTCTACCCTCTCTCTGCCTCAGTTGGCCCATTAGTAGTTTGGACCCCATAGGGTTGAAGCGAGATGGAAGTGGGACCCACGTGTTGAGCAGGGTGTTTATTTGGCATGGTGCCTGCCGACTGTGAGCATCCGAATGATGTGCGGTGGTGATGGTGAAGCTCAGGGTCCCCACAGAGCTCAGGGAGCCCTTCAGGAAGTGTCCGCGGTACCACCTGGGGGGACCCTTTGCTACCTCACCCCATTAACCGCAGCCGTCAACAGAGGCACCCAGAGGGGACAAATGGCAGGGCATGAGATGTTTCTTTCCTTGGTCTCCTGGCTGGTGGGCAACGATGCTTGGAGGACACCTAGTGATTTCTTTGGGACCCTCCACTCAGCATGGCTGCTCATGCTACCTTTCATCCCCTCCAGATGAACCCCCAGAGCAGAAGGAGACGGGCATAGGGAGGGCTTCACAGTAGGCAGACCACCGGAACACTGACTTGCTGATTCAGCCCCAGCACCTGCTGGGCAGTGAATGATTCTGTCTTGTGAGTGTGTCCTCTTACCTCTTTGGGTGTGAGTCTCCGTAAAGAAAGCCGCCCTGGGTGCCCCACAGGAACCGTGGGCTTGCACAGGCTCATCGCATTGGATTTCCTCATCCACCTGGGTTGGGGATTTTGATGAGCCCCACTTCGCAGGGAAGCAAGCTGAGGCTCAGAGAGGCAAAGTGTCATTTGTACTTAGGAGGCACGGATTGCCATTTCCTGGTACACTGGGGCATCCCTTTTCTTGACATCCTCTCCAGTGTAGTCACTGAGGTTTGGAATTTTGCCCTCAAAGCTTCATGGAAGACTTTTGTCCCTTTTAAGATGAAGATCTTGGTGTTAAGGTGGGGATGTGTTCAGACCCTTCTTGAAGCAGTTCCTGGTTAAGGGGCTTGTGGTTGTCAAGTGGGGTGTCTGCGCATTTAGAGCTGAATTTATTGCTGGGCTTTACCCCTCGGCCAGCTGTTTACTCTCTGAGCTTTGTTTCCTTCATCTGGAAAAGGTAACCACCAGGGTGCCTGTCTCATCAGGGTGCGGTGGGAATTAAATGCCCAAAGGCACTGGCAGGACGTGGCACGTTTTGTGGTGCAGCATTACAGCCTGATAGATCATGTTGTTATGGTTATTATTACTATTGTCATTTATTTATTGAGATCACCGAGGAAAAGTGTGGGTTACAGATGTTGAGAAGGGAGCAGGATTGGCTGGGAGACCCCTGGCTCTCCTTGGGGAAGGGCTTCTCAGGAACCGCAGGTCTGTTGCCTCAAAAGCTGACAAATTTAAAATGTACGGGGAAGGAGCCTCTGGGATAATCCAGGGTTTCTGTTAATGGTTGCTTATGTCCCACATGACAAGGGTTCAACTTGCAAAGACTACGAAGGAAATAACACACCGGAATGGCCGCTGTGTTCCTCATCCGTTGTTCGGTACAGAGACAATGAATAGTCCTTGAATGTGTGAATGAATGACGTAGTGGTCTCACGGCTCTGGGGTTTTATTCTTACAAGAATTTTGCTTTCTCTTCCACCTTACCCTCTCCTTTCTCCTCCTTCCCTGTCATGCCCCCCCCCTCGCCCCCGCAACCCTGATGCCTCATTGCAGGAGGCCAAATGCATGAGGACATTTCTGAAAACACTGCCACCTTAGCCACTTTGCTGCCACCTGCAGACTCGGATTCTGCTTAGGGTGTCATCTCATCTGCCTGGATCCCCAAGTCTGGCCTCAGGCCACTCATTCTTAGCAGCCTGTCCCCAAACACCAGGGCCCACCTCGCTGGCTGTTCCCCAGGCTTCCTAGAACCTGGGAATTTAGGAGCCTTTCTAGTCCATGATTCTCAAGCCATCTGTTTATTTCATTTTTTGCCCCCTGAGGAGGCTGCAGCTAGGAAGCAAAGAACTGCTCCCTGTAGTGGGTACGATCCAGGCATTTTGCACGCAGTGGGATTCTCCAGGCACCCAGAGGGACTGGACGGGCTGTCTTGTCACCTTTCTGTCTCTGGAAATACTTTGTCTCCAGGTCAGCTTGGTCTGACCTTGCTGTGATTGCCAGGACTTTCTGATGGCCTGGGGTCCTTTGTCACATCTGTTCACTTTCAGCCTGTCTGTGTCTTCCTACTTAAGACACATTTCTTGTCGACAATACATAGTTGGGTCTTGATTTTTTACCTGTCTGAACAAATTTGTGGCTATTTTTTTTTTTGTCTTTTTAGGGCCACACCCACAGCACATGGAAGTTCCCAGGCTAGCAGTTCAATTGGAGCTATAGCTGCGGGCCTACACCACAGCAACAGCAACATGGTATCCGAGTTGTGTCTGCAACTTACACCACAGCCCATGGCAACGCCCAGTCCTTAACCCACTGGGCGAGGCCTTGGATGGAACTCACATCCTCGTGGATACTAGTCGGGTTCGTTACCACTGAGCCATTTTGTGCCTTTTGCATGGGAGTGTTTATGCTGTTAGTATTGCAAATCATTATTGATGTAATTGGATTTAAGTCTAGTTTACTGTTTGTTTCTGTTTGTCTCCTCTTTTTTATTTTTGCTCCTCTGTACCCTCCTTTCCTAACTTTGGGTGTTTGTAAAGATATTACATTAGAATACATGTTAGAATTCCGTTATCAGCATTTTAGATGAGCCTGTTTTAGTGGTTTTATAGGCACTTGAATATACCTATCCTGAACTATGCTCAGTCTCCCTATGGTCAATATCGCCTCGGTTCCAGCAGAACGTGGAAAACCTCCAGCCGTACGGGTCTGTTTACTCCCACTCGAATCTCTATGTTGCAGTTGTACGTAAGTATTATGTCTACATGTGTCATAAACCTCAACATTTTATAATACTTGTTTTAACCCGAGTGACAGCAAAAACTGTGCAGGTCAGGAATTGACACATCGCCTGCCTTTGTAAATAAAGTTTTATTGGAACATAGCTGTGTTCCCATGTTTACATTTTGACAGTGGTTACAAGGTGTGGCAGAGACCACATGCTGCAAAGTTTGTAATTTTTTGCTATCTTCCGGCCCTTTACTGAAAATGTCTGCTGACCTCTGCTTTAACCTATCATGTGTATTATAAAGAAACTAGGGGAGGAATATCTTTTATAGCTCTTCAGATATTTATCGCATATGAAGCTCTTCTTTTTTTCTTAACTGAAATTTAAATCGCATAATGTATGATCAACTGTAATATATACAGTTGAATATATATTTGTGTTAGGCATGCGACCTGGCAATTTGACATTTATATTTATTCTAGATTAATCGCCGTGATACATCTAGTAACCACCTGTCGCCCTTCAAAGTGATTACAATATTAGTGACCGTATTCCCTAAGCTCTACATCATTGTATTACTGGACTTACTGTATTACTGGAAGTTTGTAATATATCTCACCCCACCCCACACCTCATCCCAAGTCTCCCCTGGTGACTGCCAGTTTGTATCTATAGGTCTGATTCTGTATTGTTTTGCTTGTTCATCTGTTTTATTTTTTAAATAAGTGAAATCATAGTATTTGTCTTTCTCTGTCTGACTTACTTCATTCAGCATAATGCCCTCTAGGTCCATCCATTTTGTTTCAAATGGCAAGATTCTGTTCCTTTTTTATGGCTAAGTAGTATTCCAGCATATATGTAAACAGACCGCATCTTTATCCTTTAATCTGTCGATGAACACTTAAGTTGTTTCCATATTTTGGCTCTTGTAAATAACACTACAGTGAATATAGAGGCGCATGTATCTTTGTGATTAGTGTTTTCGTCATCTTCATCTATGTACCCAGAAGTGGAATTGCTGGATTGTATGGTAGGTCTGTTGTTAATTTTTTGAGGACTCTTCGTACTGTTTTCTGTGGTAGCTGTACCAGTTTACATTCCCTCCCTCAGTGCATGAGGGTGCTCGTTGCTCCACATTCTCGCCAATACTTGCTATTTCTCACTTTTTTGATAATAGCCGTTCTGACAGACGTGGGGTGATGTTCTTGCTGTGGTTTTGGTTTCCGTCCCCCTGAGGATGAGTGATGTGGAGCATCTTTTCATGTGCCCGGCGGCCATTGGTACGTCTTTGGAAAACTGTCTATTCCAGTCGTCTGCCCATTTTTTAAGTGGGGTCGTTTGTTTTTTTGATCTTTAGAAATGTGAATTCTTTATGTATTTTGGATATCAACCCCTCAACAGATATGCTGTTTGTAAACAGCAAACAGATATGCTATTTTCCCATTCAGTGGGTTGCTCTTTCATCTGGTTGATGTTTCCTTTGCTGCACACATGCATTTCACTTCGATGTAAACTCATTAATTTTTGGCCCGATGAGACAGATTAAAAAAATAGCGCTAAGACCAATGTGAAAGATGTTCTCTGTATTGTTCTAGGAGTTTTATAGTTTCACTTCTTACATTTAATTGTCTAGTCCATTTTGCGTTTATTTTTGCCTCTGGTGTAAGAACGCAAGTGGTAGAAACCTTAGTTGAAGAACGAATGGCTGAAGCCTTTCCTCACCTGGGGAGGAACACAGACCTCCAGGTCCGGGAAGCCCAGAGAGTCCCAAAGAAGATGACCCCAAAGAGGTCTGCCCCAAGACGTGCTGTAATTAAAACTGGCAAAAGTTAAAGAGAGAATTTTAAAGGCAGCAAGCACAATGCAACTAGTCACATACAAGAGAAGCCTTACAAGGCTATCAGCTTCTCCCACCCCCCCCAGCAGAAACTTTGCAGGCCAGAAGGGAGTGGCATGGTATATTTAAAGTGCTGAAATGAAAAAAATTACAACCAAGAATACTCGACTTGGCACGGTTATCATTCAGAGTGAGGGAGAGATAAAGTGTTGCCCAGACAAGCAAAAACTGAGCTTATCACCGCATAACTGAACTTACAAGAAACAGTAAAGTGTTTTCTTTAAGCCCAGAAGAAAAGGCCAAAACTAGAAATAAGAAAATGTATAAAAGATGAACTCATCCTGATCAAGGCAAATATACAATAAAGGCAGTGGGTCAGCCACTTAAAAAGCTGGTATAAGGGTTCAGAGACAGAGGTTGTAAAATCAGCTGCAAGTACAGTGAGTAGGTAAGGGACACCTGAAGTGAAAAAAGATATAAAAGGACATCAAAACCTCAAACAGGGGGTGTAAACATGTCGCGCTTTTAGAATGAGTTTGAACTTAAGTGACTCTGAGCTTGAAACGTATGTGTATATACGTGTACATGAACCTCGTGGGAATCACAAACCAAAACCCTGTAATACATACAGAGAAAAGAAAGAAAAACTCCACAGTAAAAAATCATCAAACCACGAGGGAAGAGACTGGCAGAAGAAAGGAACAGAGGACTGTGAACAAAAGCAGAAAACAGAGGACACAGTGGCAGCGTGTGCGTGCTTGTCTTCACGTCTCGTGAGCATCTCCTGTCATTTCCCCTCAGCTCATGTCCCGTGGTCCAGACCCTTAGCAGTGCCTTCTTACAAGTGCTAGCACTCCTCCAGAATCTGTCTGTTTGGGTCCCTCTCCAAAGCCTGCCTGCAATTTTAAATGTGTTGTCACAAGTTTTCACTTGTCCACAGAAAGAGTCTTTTGTGGAGGAGTTACTTTACTCCAGTAGGACTGAGTGCAGAACTCCTAACAAGCTCGGGTAGGATGAACTCTGTGTTAGCAGCATCTCCTCTCAGGGGCTGGAAGAAGGAACGATGCACGGGTTTTTGTATATACACCCCATTGCACAGCGGGTGATAGGAGGTGGTAGGCGCACTAAATACCGTGGGTTTTCTGATACCGCATCGGTATTTGAAGGTAACTCAGGCAAGGGGATCCTATTACGCATTTCCTAAAGACAGCTAACACTTTCTTTGTGGGATGACTAAGAATCCAGGCACGATGGGGGAAACCTTGTGGGTGGATTATTTCATTGCCTCTTGCTGAAAACCCTCTGCCGTGGCTGTGATTAATGTCTTCGTTCACAGATGAGGCCCACGAGGGTCTAAGGGATGAGTGTTATGCGCAAGGTCACGCGCCCCAAAATGGAGCCAACAGTCAAACCCAAGACGCTCGAGGGCAGAACTTAGGCCCTTGGCCAGCGCTATGCTTGGTCTTCATTGAACTCTTCCTGCCTCCGGTGATCGTTCGTGGTGTGTCTGTGTCTGTGTCTGGACGGACGGTCAGCTCCATCCAGGAGTCTGTGAACTGTGAACCAGGCGCTTCTCGCCTGGAGCCCTGCACAGCCCACAGTGAGCGCCTCATCTCGCGGAACCGATGGGAACTGTCTGGGGAAAGGCAGAGGTTGGAAATAGAAAATGAGTGCAGTGTTAGAATTCGGAGATGAGGGGGGTGCGGGGTGGGGGGTGAATGCCAAACCTTGGAGTTAATGAGGCGTGGGGTGGGGAGAAGGGGTGGGCTGACGTCTGGGCAGGTGATCCTGGAGACGAATGAACGGAAGACACTCATCTGAAAGGGGCACAACTAACAGAAGACAGAAATCTGTGCCCCAGGGAGGAACGTGTTGAGTTTCAGGCACAGGATGGCGAGGCAGGCTGTCTAACAAATGCCAGGGGATGCGAACTTGCTCTTGGAGGGTTTGGAATCGGCCACCCCTCCTCCAGCGAGATGCAGGAGAAGCCACCTGGCCCCACCTCCTCTCTCGCCCAAGTTTCAGCTCCCAGTTTGGCTTCTGAGAGCAGGTGCGCAATAAATCCTTACTGAATTAAATTGAAACGTTTAAGGAGCCATTTTCTGAGCCAGGCCTCTCTCTGCTGTCAAGGAAGAATTTATTTCACGAGACCTACACTTTTGGCAGACGGGTTCTACTTCTCTTGGCTGGTCTGAAGCCATGATTTAAGATGCTGATATGGCTGCCCACTGTTGGGAAATCGGTTCTCAGTTGGGGAAGGGGTGCGGCTTAAAGGTTTGGGAAGAAGGTAATTTAAAGAAGCTCTGTAAATGATGGTTGGTTTATACCCTGGGCCTCCCAAAGTGCTCTGGCTCCTAGATCTATATGCTTGGTCCTCAGAATTCATGATTGTCTGAGAATAGTTGGCTCTTACACCAGCACAAACAACTTTGTATCATCTCTCTGCAAGAGACAGGGAGTGTTAATGCAATGGGTGTAGCATCTGGTGCACGTTTTCTTTCTTCCTCCCTGTGGATGTTGTCCATTGCAAACATCATCTTAGATATAATGAATGTTTGCTGTGCTTGGGAGCCGTGATCAGCGATCAGAAGATGTGGCTCCTGGTTGTAACTCCATGGTGTGCCTTTCCTCTTCCCATTTCATGACCAACGGCAACACCTTTCCGCCCCTGAACTTGCCTGATCTAGATGAGGTGATATCCTTTCCGAGACACCCAGAGCTAAGATGGAGTGTCCATGCCAGCGCTTCACGATCACCTGTTTCTCAAGAAGACACCTGCAGCAGCTAGAATGAGCTCTGTGATTCAGTGAATTAAGAACGAAAGGGGACGTTTTAATTTTAGTGGACGAGTGCCGTGTGGCTTCTGGGAAGCCAAGTACTCAATCTCTCCGCCTGCAAATTCCAGTTCTTGTCCCCAGTTTCAGTGGCTGTGAGAGCCAGACCATCCTTGCCGGGAAGGCATCTGTGAACCAGCTTACTTCTCCAGTGGGGACCAGGGAAGCAGAGGGCAGAGAGACCCCTTAGGTGCTGGTTTGGTCCGTGTGTCTCTTGGCCAAGTGCTCAGAGTGCTGTTAAGTCTTTCCAGCTCTAGTACTTGGTCTGGATACATTGTAACCTTATCAAGTTATAACTTTCCTCATTGGTTTCATGAGCTGGACTGTGAGATCCTCCCAGGTATAATTACCTGAGAAGTGGACTCTGTCTGCTTAGTTATGTAGGGCTCTCTACTAACCCCAGACGGAGGTGTGAAAGATGGAACATTTCCAAGACGCAGACACTTAGGTCAATTGGAGAGTTGGTTTTACCTTTTTTATGAGTGACTGCTGAAGTTATCAGTGAAGTAAGATGTTTCCTTTAATTCAGCTTGAATACTTTTGTGTGGAGTTAAGACAGTCTTATTTTGAGTGTGATCGTCTCTTTCTGTTCAGTTTTACGTCGAAGCCCCTTCAGAAGGCGTTTTTCTCCTTTTGATGCGTCTTCTTACATGCTGCTTGTGTGTGTCACGGCAGTGGGTAACCCAGAAATATTAATGGCTGTAAACATGGAAAACGGGGACTTCCCCTGTGGCTCAGTGGGTAATGAACTCAACTAGTATCCATGAGGATGGGGGCTTGATCCCTGGCCTCCCTTAGTGGGTTAAGGATCGGCGTTGCCATGAGCTGTGTGGTATAGGTTGCAGATGCAGCTTGGATATGGCATTGCTGTGGCTGTGGTGGAGCTGCAGCTCTGATTCAGCTCCTAGCCTGGAAACTTCTGTTTGCCGCAGGTGCAGCCCTAAAAAAAAAAAAAAGAAGAAAGAAAGAAAGAAATTCGAAATCGAATCACAGTTCCCTGATCTAGTGGTTAAGGATTCAGTGTTGTCACTGCTATAGCTCATCGTTGGCCTGGGAACTTTTGCACGCCATGGGTGTGGCCAAAAAGAATAAAAATGAAATTAAAGAAAGGGAAATCAATTAGCCTACTCCCTGAATCATCATTATTTCATTTTTTTTTATATTCCTGGGTAATTTACACAGGTAAGATGATACTAAACATAGTCTTTTCTGTTTTATTTGTACTTCTGCATTTTCCTCTGTGGTGCCACAAAATCATTGTAATGACTCTTTAGTATTTCATCCTGTTGCTTAACAAATATTTATTAAAATTGCCCCCCAATATTGCACATTTATGTCGTTTTCAAAGATTTGGGAGAAAATCCTCATTAAGTATCTGCATGGATATTCTTTCCTTTTCTTTTCTTTTCTTTTCTTTTCTTTTCTTTTCTTTTCTTTTCTTTTCTTTTCTTTTCTTTTCTTTTCTTTTCTTTTCTTTTCTTTTCTTTTCTTTTCTTTTCTTTTCTTTTCTTTTCTTTCTGTTGAGTTGTATCCTCAGATAAAATTCACAGAAGCAGGGCAGTTACCTGAAGACTGTTTTCCTGAATCTTGTTACATGTTATAATGCTTTCCAACGGGTTTGTGCCAGTTTACAGCGAAAGAATGGATATAGGGCTTACCGAAAACTCGTTAGGATTTGATGTTACAATTTGTAAAAATTGAGGTTTGGGAGAGTATGTCACGTTTGCTTATTTTTTATGTATTTGATTTCTCTCCAAGCTTTTGATCTTCTTCCTGGTTGTTCCCAACCTAATTAAAGGCAGTGTCTATTGGCTTTAGAGCAGGCACAGTCATTTTTTTTAGTGCTAAGATGATTTCCTGTAGCTTCTCCTTTTATGAGCCAAACACAAAAGAGAGGGAATGAGTTATTTAGCAACATGATAACCTGGGGTTATCTTTACCCAAACAGGAAAAAAAAAAAAAAAGTTGTGCTTAATTATTTATTTCTCACATTGGAGACCCCAGCTCTGTTATCTGTCATTAATCCAGTGGAAACATTTTCAGCCTTCCTGCTATTGGACCCTCAGCAACACCTGACTCTGGACCAGTCTCTCCTTGCAACAATGTCTGTTGGCACCTGGTAACCCTGTTTTCCCCTGTTTCCTTGCACTTCTCCAGCTGCTCTTTGAGGTCTTTCATCGCCTCCATCTCCACACATCTGGCCTCTGAGTGTGGGGTGTTCCTAGAGCATAGTCCTTGGCCTGCCCCTCTTCCATGCGCAGCCGCTGAGAGGCTTCCATCACCACTAGTACCCTGTCTTCATCCCCACCTGGAGTGCGGGCCATGGAGGTCTGAGCATCATCTGAGGACCTTATTGACTGAGTTCAGTGTGCTCTATTCTGTCTCCTTGGGAACCTTCCATCCTGGTCCAGGCACCTTCATTCATTCATTCAGACAAACTGGGACCCGAGCAGCCTCCATGGTGCCTTTCCGCTCGCTCTCCTCCTCCACGCCAGTGTCAGGCCGTGTTGACGTCGCCTCTGAAACGTCTCTGGGCTCCACTCATTTTTCACCATTTCCCGAACCGCCACCCGCAAGCCCACTGGCTCGTCTTCCCACATCTCCTCACCCTTGCCTCTCCCCAGTCCTGCTCCCGCTCTTTTCACCAAAGGAGATGCTTCCTTTGCTTAAAAACCGCTGTGGCAAAGTTCCCATTGTGGCTCAGTGGTTAACGAATCTGACTAGGAACCATAACGTTGTGGGTTTGATCCCTGGCCTCGCTCAGTAGGTTAAGGATCCTGGCGTTGCCATGAGCTGTGGTGTAGGTTGCAGATGCAGCTTGGATCCCGTGTTGCTGAGGCTCTGGTGTAGGCCGGTGGCTACAGCTCCGGTTAGACCCCTAGCCTTGGAACCTCCATGTGCCGCAGCTGCAGCCCTAGAAAGAAGACAAAAAAAAAAAAAAATTTTTTTTTAAACAAAACAAAGCAAAATGCTGTGTGTGGCTTCACGTTACTCTGAGAATGAGAACCAAACTCTTCGCACTGTGTCCTCCTGCAGCCCCCTCACCAGCTTCCTCTCCCACACTCTTACTTGCTCTCCCCACCCCAGCCCGCGTGGGCCTTCTCTACACTGTTCCCGCGTTCCCTGCGCTCTCCTACCCCAGGGCCTTTGTATGTCCTCTTCCTGGTGTAGCTCTCTTTTCTGTCTCTGGTTCCTTTTAGGGATGCTGAGACGGGTGGGCACTGCTCACCACTTCCATGTAAGCATTCATCCCCTTAACTGCCAGGACTGTTGTCAGGTGACAGCTGAGTCTTTCCCCCTGGTATTGTCCTCACCTGAAGCGAGCTGCCTTGCCCAGAGTTACAGATGGTTGATGTGGGTACAAAGTCCGAGCCTCGGGACTCCGCTGGAGCCATTTTTTATGTGCCTTCCAGGCTCTAGAGCTCTCTGTGGCCAAGCATGTGTGGCCAAGCTCTCTGTTGCTTCTTTTCCCTTGGCCCCGCACAGCTTCCCTCACTCCCTTACAGGTGTCATTCCTCAGGGCACCTCCTGGTCATGTCCCTGCACTCAGATTTTTACAGCAGACTTGCTTTCTTAGGGGTCTGAGTCCTCCTGTTGATCCTTTAGGTGTCCTCAGGGCGTCTCCCACGACTCACTCACATATGCATATTCATCAGTATCACGCATCACTGCAAGACTAGGCTCCGAGCTCCATGAAGGCAGGGGGCTCACCAAATCTCCCGCTCCAGGCATAGTGCTTGGCGCAAAGAAGGTGCTCCTTGAACACAGTTGATTCACCCTCCTTACTGTCGTTATGCCCCAGAACGTTATGGGGACACTGAATTAGCCAACACCGAACCACTGCTCCTAGGGTAAATGCAAGGGTAGGTTCCTACGAGCCTCTGGTCGCAACATTTTCATCAGCGGATGCATATATGTGTGTGTGCGTGTGTGTGTTTCTGTTTAAAGGCACCTTATCACATTGCTCATTCATTAACAGAACTCAGGGCCAGCAGCTCTGTGTCTCCGGCCTGGATGAAGCTTTCCTGCCCAGTGTTTTCTCTGCCAGGCACGTCGCAGCCTTCTGGTGCTCAGGCCACCAGACAGCACTACACTTTGGGGCTGTTTTAGAAGGAAAATCACCAGTACACCAACAGTCACAGACAGGTGAACAAGGGGCACTAAGTAGCCAGCAAGAAGGTCATTGTTCTCAAACGAGAAGGCAGAGCCTGGCTTCCCACAGTCCGTGTCCTCAGGGAGCATGCGTGGTGGGAGACTCAGTTTTTTCGCTGTTTTGTGCATGTCTATAGATGACCACGAAGTTGCTGCGAGTGCTGATTGTGGGGTTACAGATATATTTAGTGAATCGGCAAATTTACGAACATGGAATTTGTGAATAATGAGGATCACCTCTCTTGGTTTAATGAGCGAATGCGATGAATCAAAAATGACCGCAAATGATTGCCCTCTTCTGGCCCACCTTTTGGTCATGACCCCCTGTGTTGACTCTGTTGTGGCCCTGAGACCTGCTGTGGTCATGGGGACGGTCACAAGCAGAAAGCCAGCGGAGGCCTGGCAAACGCGTGCGCGTGGTGGCTTGCTCTCTTAGGATTCTCTGGAACCACCACGCGCTGCCATCACCAGGCGCTGCCAGCATGAGGCTAGACAGCCCAGGCTAGTCTGCCTGGATGATAAGACGTACGGCCAAGCCACCCCAAGCTGTCTCCCCAGCTGACATTGAGTCACCAGATGTGGGAGTGAGGCCACTCAGGGTCATCCAGGCCAGACGCCTGGCCCACATCAGAAGCCCTACTGGTCAGTCTACAGAACCATGAAAAATAAAAAAAAATGTGTGAGGCAAGTTGCCTTAACCTACTGAGTTTGAGATGCTTGTTCCTTGTGGTTTCTTCACAAAAATGTGAACCCTCGAAGTAATTGTGACGGGTGAAAGTTGATGGAAAAGTGTATAGATCAGATTATGTCTCTAGTTAAATAGAAGCAAAGTTTCTAAGCTTATCCAGTCAAGGCTTTTTAACTTGGTAAGTGGAGTCCTGACTGGCTCAAGAGAAGGGGGTGGGGGAGCCCATGATGCCAGCCTGGGAGCATGTGGACACCCAGCTGCGGAATTTCCTTGGTGGACATCGTTAAGCCAGCTCAACAGTCCGTAGGGAGTTCTGAGCCCAGCTTGGAAGGGAGTCATAGGGTGATTTTTTTTTTTTTTTTTTTTTTTTAAACACTATCTGGCTACTCCATAGACTGACAGGTCTCTTTCGGGGCAGGCTACTGCCTTTAATGTGCATAGTCTTTACGCATAGATTTCTTAATGCTGTGTTTAAACGCACTCTGAAAATCCCCCCACATCTTTTTATCTCAGGCAGTGGTACATCTTTGGGACAGAGAAATCTTTGCATGAAAAATCGGACTAGTGGTATTTCTCAATAAAACCGGGAAAAAAATCAGAATAGCAGTGTTTCTCAATAAAACTGTGGAAAAAAAAATCAGAGTAGCAATTAAAAGGCATAGAGGTCTCTGGGGGTACGTGTAAATTGAATTGGGCATAGACTGTATGACAAACTTTTCAAAAAACCAAGAACTAATCATTCAGTAAGCCAACAACGTTATTTTTTGAAGCTGGTCCTTTGAATGGCTTCTACTGTATTTTTTTTTTTAATGCTTCAGTGACTAAAAATGGCAAAAACATTTTATTTATGTAAAAAGAAATCGCTTGTATGCAAAGTTGCAGCTGCTGCTTATAGGTATACAAATGGATAAAAGCCTGGGAACATGGAGTTTTTCTTTTTTTAATGGAAATCTTGATTTGCTCTTTAATGTTGAGAATCCTTAATTCAGTGGTATCTTGGAGCTTGAACTGGATTGACGGCAAAAAAATGAAATACTAGGAAGACATTCGTATCCTGGTTATATCTCTTTGCATGCAGTTGTGCTCTGGAGAATTACGACTTTCTTGATGAGGGCAGAAAATAGAAATGGTGATGATGGCAGTGACAATAATAATTAGTCAAATTTCTGATCAATTACTGTTTACTATTATTTGGTCTGCTTTCCGCATACTTCACAGCCCTGTCTTAAAGATAATCATCTTTTTCCACTGGAGAATGTTTAAAAACAGGCATATGACTTGAAAATCATTCAGAGAAAATACGGCCCGCTATTCTGTACTTGAGTTAATTTGTTTTTGGTGACTCAGAAGAAGAAAGAAATTCATTGTGTATCCTGCAGACAGGACGATGCTTTAATAAAGAAAAGCAAACCGTCACTTATTTCTCAGAGCACCATTCCGGTCTATTTATTTTTTGTTGGATGCCAGTCGGGGCCATGGTGGTGGAGAGTTTAAAGGACATGACCTGGGCTGGACCAAGAGAGAGTCATGGTCAGACCTGATGTCTGTGCTTCGGTCCTCAGGAAGGGGTGGCCTGGGCAGCGGGGTGACCTTGCTTGGAAGAGCTGTTTATCCTCTGTGCTGACCAGCAGTCTCACAGCAGCTCGTAGCCGGGGGCGACTCTCACCCCTAGGTGACATTTGGCAATTCCGGCCCACATGGTTGGTCATCCCAGCTGGAGAAGAGGGTGCTCCTGGCCTCGGGTGGGTGGAGGCCCGGGATGTTGCTGACCATTCCATAGTATGCATGCGGGATAGCCCCTGTCACGCGGAGTTCTGGCCCCAGTGCTCCTGTGTCGAGGTGGGAAACCCTGCTGAAGTGAGGCCGTTTGGACCTGCTACAGAGGCTCTCACTTAGAACCCTTTCAGACACTTTGGGGGGGTTGGCAAAGGCGGGTGTGGATGCTTGGTGCAGGGTGTCTGGCCAGTGAGGAAGCAGAATCACAGAGAAAGTCGACAGAGCCAAACTAGAACTCAGGTCCCCGCAGGAGAGCAGGCCTGAACTTTGAGTTCCCGCACGTGACAGACCTTGCAGTTTTGCAGCAGACCCCACAGCTGCAAGGGCTTGGCCCCCACTTCTGGTCTTGCTCATCCCCAACCCCCGGGCCCTTCAGCCCTCTGTCACGCCATCTCTCTTCTGCACTTCACACACCTCTCCCCACATCTTTATCTCCATCCCCCAGAGAAACAAACGAGAAACAAGCCAAGCCAGGAGACCTTGTCCTTTTGCCTCCGGGTCCTCCACCCCTGTCTCCGGTGTCCCCATGTGGAGCCGAACTTCAAGAGTGGCCTCTGTCGCTGTCCCCACGGACCCGCTCCCCTTCACTCCCCACCACTGCAGAGGCGGCTTTCTCTGCCATCCCCTTATTTGCATCTTCGCTGCTGCTCTCCTTTTACTAGAACAGGAGCGCCTGTGTTCAGGTGCCTTCCCCCCTGCCGCCCCCTCTCCAGAGAACAGAGAACAGGGGAGGCGCCCTGGGGTCGCGGGAGCTCGCGATGGGTGGTGGTTAATTGCATCTCTGAAGGCAGGAGGCTTCCTCGGATGCCTGGGTCTCACCTGGCCTGAGCAAAGTGCTATTTCTAGGATCATGGGAAATTGCACTTGGATTTTTCAGGTCCCGGAACAGCCCCGCTTTCTGCCTTTTTCTTTAAATCCCTTGTGCCTCATGTATGTCACACTTGGCATTGTCCCTGCTCTTAGGCCCAAGACAGCGCGGAAACAGTGTCTGCTTTTTCTTCAGGCCTCAGCTCTGCTTCCACTTGGTTTCAGTCTAAGGGAGATCATCCGTGAACCAGCCTTGGGAATTCAAGGGTTGGTGTTTTGGCTCCTGTCCCTCCCAAAGATGCGTGCAAGTCCCAAACCCCGGGACCCATGAGTGCGGCCTTATTTGGAAATAGGGTCTTTGTGGATGTGATTGTTGTGGCCCTCAGTCCAGGTGACAGGTGTCCTTAGGAGAAGAGGACATGGGGACATAAAGACATGAAGTCATGACCATGTGAGGCAGAGGCAGAGACGGCAGTGACGTGTCTGCAGGCCGAGCAGTGTGGAGGGTGGCTGGCAGCCCCCAGGAGCTGGGACGGGGCCTGGGGCAGACCCCCTGGAGGCTCAGCAGGGGACGTGGCCCTGCTGACACCTTGCTCTCGGCTTTCTGGCATCCAGACCCAGAGGACGCATCTCTGTTGTCCTAAACCCCCAGTTCGTAGGGGTTTGTTCATCAGCCCCCAGAAACCGACATGCGAGACCAATAGTCTCCGAGTGTGCTGGTCCCTTCAGCCAGGCCTTGCAGCTCAGGAAATGTGTGATGGAAATAACCCTGGGCACGAACTGGCCAGCTCAGCATTGCCAGACAAAGGGTGTCAGTGTGGTGAGGCAGCGAATTCCTCCTCTCTCCCACAGAGAGGGGGATGTGACAGGGGGTGGCTCTGGGAACCCCAGGCCTGAGCCCTGTGGGATCTGCCTGGGGCCTCGTGGTCTGGGGACTCTGGGGATACCTGGGACCAGGCAGGTAGAAGCGGGGACCTGAGCCAGATGAAGCCCTCTAAAATCATGCACTGACACGAGAGATGGCCCCAGGAGTTCCCGCTGTGGCTCAGTGGGTTAAGGACCCGACATTTTCTCCAAGAGGAGGTGGGTTCAGTCTCTGGCCTCACTCCTTGAGGATCCAGTGTTGCCGTGGCTGTGGCGTAGGCCACAGCTGCTGCTCTGATTCAGCCCCTGGCCTGGGAACTTCCATATGCTGCAGGTGCTGCCCTGAAAAGGAAAAAAAAAAAGCGATGGTGCCAAAGTGAACTGTAACACAGGGGCCCTTTGCTTCGGTGACGTCTGCGACATAAGAGCCATCACCCCGCTTGGGTGGGGTCTTGCACCTTCTGCTCTTTGCAAGGGCCTCCTCCTTACCATACCTCGTGAACATCCATCTCTTTTGTTAAACTTTAGGTTTTAGAAAGGAGAGGACTGTTGGTCTTTCACTCTCCTCCCCTCGGCATGCTCCCCAATACCTGGTACCCCGGAAGGTCCTCGTCATGAGCAGGTCACTGGACTGAATTGATTAGAAGTCTTCCCGTGCAATTGTATGTCCTTCAGTAATTAAAACAGGAGTTCACTTGTTTATGACTGTGGTTGCTCCAGCACTTGAAAGAATGTTTTCAGGCGTCCACGATGCTAAAAGGTGTAGGAGAAAAGCCATCTACAGCAAAACATTTCAGCCCAGAGAACTTGCAATACGAAGTGTGAACCCTAATAAAAACCTGTGGGTGTGAGTGAATAATAATGCATTCATCTTTGCTCATCACTCGTAACAAATACCCCACACCAGTGCAAGTTCCTGATGGAGAGCCGACTGGGTGAGGGGAGAAGCGGAAGAGAGCCGGTGTGGGAACTCATTATACTCGCTACTCCGTTTTTCTCCGAACCCGAAAGTGCTATAAAGTCTTAGTAAGTCTAAACACACGAGAAATCTCATTTTCCTTATTTTAGAAGACGTGTACCTACTTTGCAGAATTGCCATCAAGAACACACACACAGTTAGGTAGCGTATATGAAGCTGGCTACAGAGAGGGGATATAATCTTTGCGGGGGTCGGGTGGGTAGGGGTGTGCCCATGGCATGCAAATTCCCACACCAGGGATTGAACCCAAACCACAGCAGTGACAACGCTGAATCCTTCACCACTAGGCCACCAGGGACCTCTCATAGATTAATTTTTATGTGCAGAAGTTCATGTAGGAAACGAGCAAGATGAAATTGATAGCAAAATGACATAAGAATTAACGCTCCAAATCTTTTTTTTTGGTAATTAAAAATTCTTTAATTTTTTGCTTTTGGGGGCTGCACTTGTGGCACATGGAAGTTCCCGGGCTAGGGGTCTAATCAGAGCTGCAGCTGCCAGCCTATGCCACAGCCACGCCAGATCCGAGCCACGTCTGCGACCTATACCACAGCTCACGGCAGCACCAGATCCTTAACCCACTGAATGAGGCCAGGTACCAAATCTGTATCCTCATGGATGTTAGTTGGGTTCGTTACTGCTGAGCTACAAGAGGAGCTCCAAATGCTCCAAATCTTCTATCATCTCCGCCACTTTTGATAGTGGAAACTCCACTTTTTGCATAATTTCAAGATCTCCCTGGCACAGCCTCTCGTACGGTTTTTATCCAGCTACTTCAATAGTTGAAACTGGAAGGCAGTACTCTGGCCAGCAGCCTGATCTGTGTTTTGATTCTTATTCCATCCTTCTGCCTTTGTGGGAAAATCCAGGAATTTTGCCTGACAAGCGTGATATGACGACTAGGACACTAGCGATGCAAGAATGTTCCATCAAGGAGGAAGTGGTCCCAAGCAGGGTACTGGTCTCTGCTGGGGCTGTTTGCAGGACTGAGAGACGCAGAATCAGTAGTGGGTCGAATGCAGAGAAGAGCAGCATCTGAGGGGTGGTGAAGCCAGTGAGAAAGTCACACAGCAGCACAGAAGCGTAATAAATGGCTCGGAGGAGAGGAGGTAAGAACTGAGCTGGCCAGGGAGGTGGAGGTGTGTTGGGGGCAGATTTATTATGTGAAAAGCCCTGGGCCAACAGGGAGGTGAGAACTAGGAGGAAAGAGAAAGGGATTCAAGACAAGTTTCTGGTCAGTGCAAGACGTTCTGCAGGGGAAACGAGCAAAGGGGCAGATTCATTCAAGTCATTTATCGTCTCTTTAATTGTTGGCTTTTTTCCTTAAACACAATAGTTGTCCGATATGGAAAGGCACATATTGTGCCTTTATGAGCCTCTTTGGAGTGTACTGTAGGATAGGTTTTTGTTTTTGTTTTTTTTTTGTTTGTATTTTTGTGGGGCCCTTGTCTCTATAAAGAATTTGATGATAAAAATTATTTGCCGCAGGAGATGTAGCGATTTCCTGATGAAGGTGTAAACAGTGGGCAGAGAGGATGAGTTCGTTTATTCTCTAATCTGCACAGGCCAGCAGTCCAGGCACCCTTACCCATTGCACTCTTAGCAGGAGCATGCAGGAAAATGGGTATGCTGATTCATTTTGTAGGTATGTTAAATGTCCCATTCGGAATTTTTTTGTGTTGACATGGAACATAGAACAACCCATCCTCCAGTGGTGTCTTCTTTTCAGCTCGGGAGGACATAATTCCTGCATGCCCAGCACGTGGTCTCTTTGGGTGTCGATGGCACCCAGCTGCTTGCAGAGTGGGATGCAGAAGGGAAGCTGGGCATGGGACCCTGGGTGGAGAAAGGAGAGCCGTCCATTTTTGCAGAGAGTGTCTCTTCCTCATCCAGCTTAACCTGCTAGACTGTGGTCCTGGATGACCCCACAGCTCTGAGTCCTGGAGCTTTGGGGTGTGTTGACTCCATATACGGGGTGAAGGGCCCAAGAGTGCGCCAAAAGGGAGACATCAAGACTGAGGTCTGTTTCTAGGGAGGAACCCCAAAGCCTGGGGTCACTGAAGTGTGGGGCCAGAACAGGGGCCCGTCTAGCCTGGGCCCGGAGCGCACACTGCCTGTCCGATAAGATTATAAACATCGGAGTTCCTGTGCTGATGCAGCAGGTTAATGATCTGGCTTGTCTCTGTGGAGGTGCCAGTTTGATCCCCAGCCCAGCGCAGTGGGTTAAGGATCTGGCGTTGCTGCAGCTGTGGCGTCAGTTGCAGCTCCAACTTAGATTCAGTCCCTGGGCCAGGAACTCCATATGCCGCAGGTGTGGCTGAGAAAGAAAACAAAATTACAAGTCTTCACACAGTGTCACTTCTCCCTGATTTCCTGATATACTGCCTTTTGTCCCTGTGTCCCACCAGCTCTTTGCTGCTTCAGTGCCATCACCCAATCCGTGCCTCTGTCTAGCAGATTTTGCTTGTCAATTTGTCTCCAAGAAAACCCTTTTCCCTCATCTTCTTCCGATGAGTACTTTTTTTTTTTTTTTTAATTTTTGTCTTTCTGCCTTTTCTAGGGCCGCTCCCTCAGCACATAGAGGTTCCCAGGCTAGGGGTCCAATTGGAGCTGTAGCCGCCGGCCTACACCACAGCCACAGCAACTCGGGATCTGAGCCGAGTCTGCGACCTACACCACAGCAACACCGGATCCTTAACCCACTGAGCAAGGCCAGGGATCGAACCCACAACCTCATGGTTCCTAGTCGAATTCGTTAACCACTGCACCACGACTGGAACTCCCCGATGAGTACTTTTTTACTCTTTAAAATCCAGCTGTCTTATTACCTCCTGCCTCAAACTTTCTAGAACTTTCCTGTATGCCCAGTTCTCTCCGTGTGAGAACCTCTGATCCTTCCTCCATCCATCCATTGAGAACTGTTTAGTGAGCACCTACTACTGTCTGCCAAGCTCTGTTCCAGGCGTTGTAGCAACAACAATGAACAAAACAGACCCTGCAAGCCAGCCGTTGCACAGGATCCTGGCCTCTTTGTATCTCTCTTTCCTCTTATCTCCTGTTGGAATTCTGTTTGTCAGTGTTTTCTGTCAAGGGCTGGATAGTAAATACTTCGGACTTTGTGGGACCGCTGGTCTGTGTTAAAAGTACTCAGCTCTGCTTTGTAGCATAAAAGCAGCCAGAGGTAATATGCAAATAAGTGGGTGTGGCTGAGTGCCAATAAAACTTTACAGAACAGGTGGGGGGCTGCGTGCTGCTGATCACCTAGTAGTTTGCTGCGAGAGAATATAAGCCACATGGGAACAGGTCTTTTTTATCTTTTGGTTTTATTATTTTTACTTCTCTCTCCTTGGTGCTTAGAACTGCTCCTTGCACATAGAAAGCGCTGGTCAGAGATTTGTTAAGCAAGGGAAGTAAAACCACTCTGTTGGATTGGCTGTTTCCAAAAGATGGGGCTCCACGTCCGTGGCGATCACACGAATGTGTGTGGAAGAGCTGAGTGAGTGACACAGACACCTTTCTCTTGAGACTTCCTCCTGGTCGGTGCTCTGGTGGACGCCGGGCACCGGGTAGATCCAGGCCAGCCTTGCTAACCCGGCATATCCCGGCTGCCTCCTGGACAGGCTGAGCTGCTCATGAGGAACCAATGAGAGAATTATAGGCAGGCCTCCCCCCTACCTGCGCCAGCTCGGTGACAGCCCGCTGCGATCTTGCCGAGCGAGACCTCGGCCTCTGCAATGGCCGTTAAAGTTAAACATGACTGCCTGTCAGAGGGAAGTGGCAACAACAGGAGCCACCATCAGACTGCCTGGCAGCGCCGGCCTGGTGGGTGTCCCTGGCCCCCCCTTCCTGAGCCAGGGTCAGCACATTGGCTCCGACAGGCGGGGCCCGGGTGTTTGGTGGGGCCTGTCAGCTGAAATCCAGAGGCGGAGCTGGTGCTGCTTTGGAAATGGGGGCCTGACAAGTGCAGCCAGATAAAGACAAGAGGAAGAAGAGGAGGTGGGGTGGGGAGCTGGGGGAAACTGGCCAGCAGGGCCCTCTGCTGCTGGTGGGGGGGTGGGGGGCTCCCCCAGCCAGGCCTCCACTCCTCTTCTGTTTCTTGTCAACTGTGCTGTCACTGGACAGTCGGCGAGATTTCAAACAGATAACCGCCCCTTTGGGAAGCTGGAATGCCTTGGCAGACAATTTTAGGCCTTGATTTGATTGATAAATCCTTTGTGACAAAAGGGGATGAAAGAGGCCCCCCGTTTGGTACATATAAATAGGAAATTAGCTGGCAAAGTTGTCAAAGATAATTAACTTTCCGATTCTGCGGGTCTATTCAGGTTGACATCCTGAAATTATTTAGAAATGCACATGTCAACGCTCTGACAGAATTTGGGCCTGATCAGATAAACAGATTTGGCGATGTTTGATTGTAAAATGATGTCAGCGCTTAGCTGGTGTTTTATCATCGCGGGCTTCTGCTGGCTGCAGTGGATGTGTAGGGAGAGGGTTTGGGTGTGTGGGGTGGGTGGGGGCTGGGCGCGTGGCATGGGGGATTGAACAGGACGCACAGAGTGCAGCACATCGGCCTTCTTCTTTTACTGTCAGTGAGTTGAGAAATTCCTAGCCTTCAGTTCAAGCACAATTAACCTTGGACTCAACCCAAGGACTCCTCCCCAGGCCTTGACCTCCAGCAGGAAGGGAAGCATTCTGAGGGATTTAGCAGCAGACACATCATCCCTCTGCTCTCCCATGCTCACCAACCAGGCAGGGGCAGCATGCAACATCATTAGAGTTAAATGTGACTGTTTAAGTGTAAGAAGCCCTGCTGCTTCTTACCTATCATGGCTTTGGGTAAATTACTAGGTCTGATACGCTATTAAGAGTGGAGCATACCTTTTCTGGCATCTGCCTCTTGTTATTGGAAATTGCCTCTTTAGAAGACCAGTTCAGGGACTTGCTCTTGTGGCTCAGTGGGTTCAGACCCTGACTAGTATCCATGAGGATTCAGGTCAGGTTCGATTCCTGGCCTCGCTCAGGTTCAGTGGGTTAAGGATCTGGTGTTGCCATGAGCGTGGTGTAGGTCACAGACATGGCTTGGATCCTGCATGGCTGTGGCTGTGGTGTAGGCCAGCAGCTGCAGCTCCGAATCGACCCCTAGCCTGGGTACTTCCATATGCTGCAGGTGTGCACTGAAAAAGAAAGAAAGAAAGGAAAAAAAAAAAAAACTAGTTCAGAGCCAAATTCTTCCTATGAAGAAACACCCTTCCTGCAAGTGAAAGAAGATGGATGAGAGCTAACATTTCCTGGGCACCTCCTTTGTGACAGAGGCCATGCTGGACACTTCTGTGTCATTTGCACACTTTAACCAATTTCCGTATGAGATATGTCTTTCTCCTTTGTCTGGTGAGAAGACAGGTGCTCAGAGAGGTTAGTTCAGCTCCTGGAGGTAACCCAGCTATCAAAGAAGTGGCATTTGGATGTGAACATGGATTTGACTGCCTCTCCTTTTTCCCCAGCATGACTTTCTTGTTAACAGAATCATTGATTCTTACATAGAAGTGAGTTTGAAGACCCTGTAGTTCAAGGTTCCGCCACTCATGACCCATGGGCCAAGTCCATCCTGTGACCTGTTTTTAAATGGCCCCCAAGCTGAGAATGCTTTCTTACATTTGTAAATTCTCATGGGGAAGATCAGCATGATATTTCAGGACATGAAATTAAAATGTGAGGCGTTTCCGTTGTGGCTCAGTGGTAACGAACCCGACTAGTATCTGTGAGGATTCGGGTACGATCCCTGGCCTTGCTCAGTGGGCTGTGGGTTAAAGATCCCGCATGGATGTGGCTGTGGTGTAGGCTGGCAGCTACAGCTCTGATTTGATCCCTAGCCTGGAAACTTGCATATGCTGCAGATGCGGCTCGAAAAAGACAAAAAAAAAAAAATTGAATGTCCATAAATAAACTTTTATTTGGACATAGCCTCACTCATTCATTTATGCATTGTCTACAACTGTTTCTGCACTATAACTGCAGAATTGAATATTTGCAACAGAGACCACGTGGCCTTTGAAGCTGAAAGTACGTACTGCCTGGCTCCTTACAGAAAACCTTTACTGACCCCTCATTTCATTAGTGCCTCAGTGAAAGCTTATTGAGTTCTGAGTGTAGCCCTGGCCAAACTCAACAGGTTTATCTAATTTATCGCAACGACTCAAGGCGGGTGCTCTTAAGTGTTGTTGTGCAGGTGAAGAAACTGAGGTTTAGACACGTTCAAGAAGCTGGTCGGGCTAACAGAGCAGAGCCAGGATTCACAGCCTGATTTCCCGCTCAGAGCTTGTGCTTGTGCTCTGAATTCCCTCATTTTATTGCCATTTCACTTCACTGCAATTCCAGTTACCTGATGTGGCTTTTCTAGGCTAGGTGCCTGAGATGCAGTGGTGATTACCACGGCGTTGGACAGGCAATGACCCACAGAGGTGTCCTCCTCCTAATTTTCAGAGCTGTGAATATGCCACCTTCCATGGCAGAGGGACTTTGCAGACATGGTTAGAGATTTTTGACATGGGAAGCTGGTTCGGGATCATCCAGATGGGTTTAAGGACAAGGGTACTTGTAAGAGGGAAGCAAGAATATCAAAGAGTCGGCAGACTGGGGGCAGCAGTTGGTTGGAGTGTGAGGCCGTGAGCCAAGGAGTGCAGGTGGCCTCTAGAAGCTGACCAAGACAAGGAGGTGTCTTCTCTGAGCTGGACTGCCAGAGAGTCAATGAGTGTTGCTCTACGATACTAAGTTTGTGGTCTTTTGTTCCAGCAGCTACAGGAAGCTAATAGACAGCCGCCAGGTTCTTGCCTGGAAGCCACCCAATGCAGTAGGAGACCCACTCATCCACAGAAGTAGATTTCGAAGGATCATCTGCCCTGCAGCTGTCAAAGAACTTAACTGGAGGTGGAGCCAGCCTCGAGGCCTTCCTCAGAAGGGGTTGGAGGGCTTGCCGTCCTGCAGAGTCATGTCCTCAGGGAGGTCCTCTCTTCATTCCAGTTTCTGGGGCTGGATGCCGGCGTCTTCCAGCACCGGCCACAGAGCGTCGTGCACCTGAAGACAAGAATCAGAGGGTGTTTTCCTCCGCCTCCTGCTTCAGGCGCTGCCACTTGCCCTGAGCTTCCGGGGCTAAACGCCGGCTTTCTGGCGCGTGACCTACACCTCGGTGAGTTTTCTTCTCCTGATTGTTGAGGAGCGAGGCTTTTGCAAAAGGGAAATCAGAATTGTGCCTGCATTTTATTAGCCTTGTGGCTATTTGCAAATTAATTGGGGAGGCAGTATAATTTACTTCTTGTATAGAATTCAGTTTTGATTACTGGCGTGTCACTAAAGTTCCAGCTTCCGCCAGAGCTCTTATTATGAGAAATTAAGATACCTTTCTCCTTCCCCCAAATAAAATAAACATACGGCTGTGGGACGCAATCAAATTAAAAAATATCATTTAATCCAAGGGAAGATAATTATTTGAATGAAACTGGAGAGGAGAAACTCAATCTAGGGTTTGAATGTTGACATGAAATTGTGAAGGCTATTTTCACTCATCACTGACTTTTAATAGCACTTTGTATGGAGTAATTTGCAGCATAAACCTTGTTAATGTGATATTGGTTATTTCAGCATCATGTCAGGGAATTGGAGCCGTTCCCCAGACCACTGCTGGGGTGTCCCTGTGTGTCGGCCGAGATATTCAAGAAGTCGTATTTACCGACGCATTGCCTTGTCTCTCAGTTGGCTTTATTGTCTGCGGTCAGGCTTTGCTCAAAATGTCATTTGGGAGGAGAGCAGAAAGCTGCTGTGGGTGTAGCATGCATATCCCCCTCTGTGTATCATATATGAGTGTTGTGTGTGTGTTTTTCAGGCCTGGTTCATAGATTTTGGGGTGCTGCCCTGATTTTTGAGGCTGGCCTGTGTGCCCTGCGTTTGGTTTCAACAATAAAAGCCATTTTGTCCCTTGTGTCCTTGGAACTTAGGCACTTTGAGGCATACCCTGCCTGCTTTCCACCTGCCAGCCCCTGTGATTTTTTGGGTGCTTTTTCTGGCCTCTGGAACCCACTCTGTCTGGAAGTGAGCTGGGAATGTTGAGGACTATTAGTCCTCAAACAATAAGGCCTGTGAACTGGTGGGGACAGCGAGGATACCTCTCCTGGGATGGGGGTGGGATGTGTGGACAGCCATGTGGCCTTTCTCTTCTCCCAGTGTCCCCAGCGAGGGCCCTGGTCGCCCTCCGTGGTAAGAAGTGTGAAAAATCCCCCCTCTCCCAGTTACTGTCCCTTCCCTGCCCCACTCTCCTGCTTCCTCGCTGGGTTTTCCTGAAGTTACCTCCCAAGCAAATCACTAGCACCCAAATCCTTGTCTTGTTGACCTTTCGGGGGAAACCCATTCAAAACCACCGCCATACCAACAGGTTCAGTCACTCGCATGTTTCTTAAAAGAAGCACGGATCCAGAGCCTATTCAGAGCAGGTGGCTGAGAACCAGCTAAGACCCCTGCCTTGGAGGAGCACAGACCCTGGTGAGCAGACAGATGTTAAACAGGCAAACAGACAGGAAAGGCGGGTTGTTGCAGGTTGTACCTAAGTGTCCCGCTGGCAATAAAGAGGGTCATGGGAGAGGGTGATGGATGGGAGAACAGTTTTACAGAGAGGCCATGAAGTGTCCTGCGTGCTGGCCGCCTGTGGCCTGCAGGATGGGGAGGAGCCAGGCACGCAAAGACAAGGGCAACGTTGACGTGGTCAAGGAGCGCAGAGAAGGATGTTGAGTTTGGAGTGCTGAGCACGAGGGATTTGGTACGAGGATCGAAGTAGGAAAGATGGTTTTGGTCAGAGGCTCCCGGCTCTCGTGGTCTGTGTTAGGACCTTGTATTTTAAGGAGAGCACCAGACCACTTGAAAGTGAACCTTACCCACTGAAAAAAATGGTTAGACGGCTGTCATTGCTGATGAAGGCCGGCTCGGGGCTTAACAGTAATCACGATGGCGACAGAAGGTCAGGAACTTAAGGCCCCCCATTGGACAAAGTGCTGTACACCTTCAAACATCTCACTTTAGTACTTGCAGCACCCTGCTAAGTTTCTCACCCTGTTTACTTGAGGAGAAAACAGAAGCGAAGGGAATTTGGCCGACTTCCAGCGAAGCCGGTTACAAGGGATTAAACTGAGATCTGAACCCAGGTCTCTCTGGCTTCTGAGCTAATGATACTCCTCTTATTAAAGCACACCGCCTTCTTTGCTTTATTAAAAACACTGCTTAAAATCATGAATAAGCAGTATGTTACCAAGAAGACAATTAGCCTGAGATCTTTGGATTCAGTGAAGAAAATAAGAATCCATTTATTAACTTAATTGCGGCTTAACTCACATGTCTCCCGTTCAATGGAAGTACTAACACATTTTGATCATTCTACCTTGTCAGGCTCTGAGTCAAGCCTCTCCTGTGCTCTCCTTCTATTTGTTCTGCTTAAAAGCCTCCATGCCTGGGGTTTGTGCGTGTGCATGGGGTTCCACGGAGATGGGGTGGTTTGACCGCCCGTGGTGCATCCATGGGCAGGGATCAAAAACAGGGTAGGAAAATGCTTATCTCCGTCGTGGCTGCCTATAGTTAGAAATGAAAATCTTCCCTCAGCTGACTTGTATCTCTAGGATTTGCTTAATTAGAGAAAAGCTTTGCCCATCAACTGTAGATGGTTAAAGTGGTTCAATAATCTCGTAACAACCCTTATCATTTGCCAATAGAAAGAGAAAAAGGAGGCAAAAATGTTAACAGAGGAATATGTTTATTACTCTCTAATCCCCCGCCCCCCCCCCCACCTACTATTGATAAGCAACTTAGTCCCTTCTTAGCTTCTTTAGCTAAAAAGGGCTGCTAGTTCCCAAGGAAAGCCTTCTGCTGAGGTGACACATGCAGTGTGGAGTTGTGGGGGTACTGGGGAGTCCACTAAAAGCCGGAATACCGGGTTAAGAGTAGCAGTTTGGTTTTTGGATTTCCTTTGAATTTTCTTTTAACAACGTTGACTTCAGTAGCTGAGTCGCATCAACCCAGCTGATTTTAATATTTTGGTTGACAGGCCCTATTAACTCACTCATTTAGAAAATCATTATTGAGCACCTACTCTGCGCTGAGCACAGGGAATGTAGCCATGAACACAGCACGGAAGGTACCCACTCTGGTAGGGCTTTGGTCCAGTGGGAATTTCACACAAATACATAAATCCCCAAGCATCAGGTGTGCACATGTGTTATGATGCTAGAACATAGTGAAGACAACGGGATGGAGGGCGTAGTGGTGGGAAGGAACATAATAGAACCTTTTGGGGATTTGGAACTGTCCTGTCTCTTGATCCGGGAGGTGGTGACCCTGGCTACACATGTAAAAATTCAAGTTTTATAATTAAGGCATTTATGCATTTGATTATACATATGTAATATCTACATTGTGTGCATTTTAATGTATGCATGTAATAGCTAAATTAAAAAAAATTAAAATTGGGGAGTATATGTTAAAAAAAAAAAACATGGTAGGAGTTCCCATCGTGGCTCAGTGCTAATGAATCCGACTAGTATCCATGAGGACATGGGTGTGATCCCTGGCTTCACTCAGTGGGTTAAGGATCCGGCGTAGTTGTGAGCTGTGACGTAGGACAGCAGCTGTGGCTCTGATTCGACCCCTAGCCCGGGAACGTCCATATGCTGTGGGTATGGCCCTAAAGAAAAAGACAAAAACAAACAAAAACACGGTGAAGTAAAGAGACCGGGGCAGGGAGTGTCTTTAGAGAGGGAAGGGATGACAGCCTGCCGAAATCTGCGTCCAGGATGTGGCCATGCCAAGATGTACGAAGAGAGCTTTTCAGAGAAGGGAAGGTCCAGATAGAAAAGTTCTAGGGCAGGAGTGACCTGGGCCCTTTGAAGATCAGAAATGAAGCCACTTGTTAGGAGCTGAGGAATCAACGGGGAGAGAGGCAGAAGGAGATGTTGCCCAGCAGGCAGGGTGAGGGCTGGATACTGAACTATGTTGGGAAACCATTAGATAGAGTTCATCAGACTCATAACATGATGTGATGCTCTTTTTAAATAAGATCATCCGGGCTTCTTGAGGAGACCAAGACCAGAACCCGGAGCACCAGGCAAGGAGCTGTGGTGGCTGTTGGGGAAGAAACACTGGTGTCTGGCATCAGGCAGTGGAGGATATGGGGGAAGCAGTGAGGTGGGGTGGGAAAGGCTTTGGCGCTAATTCAGCAGGACTTACTCTTGAATCACATGACAGGAGGGAGATACAGGGGCTGAGGATGGGCCAGACTGACAGAGGGGTGCCATTTCCAGGGAGGAAGATCACCGGGAAAGAAGGTGGCTTAAAAAAGTCAATCAAGAGTTTTGTTTGAGCCTGGTCTTTAGACCTTCAAGTATAGAAGTCATATAGAGAGGTCTGTACATTATTCTAGACTAGTTGCTTTTCTGTCCTAGTAGTTTAAAGATCAAAATTTAAGACTCAAACTAGTTAAAAATGCATATTTAGCTTGACATGCTCCGAATCCTCCCTTGTGTAACAATAATCTTCATTCGTTGAATCTTTGTGCAGAGTAAGGCAAAATCCCCTATTTTACACATAAACGTCCAATGAATTTTTGATGAACGCTTTCACCTTGAAGTAGAGTGTATGTGTGTGTAGAAAAAAGAAAGAAAGAGTGAAAATGGGAGAGAAGGTTAATCTTTTATCCTTTTCAGACACCTTGCACTCACACTGGTTTGGTAAGCTCCACTGCAAAGGTATGATATTGGTACTTGGATCACTGTGATTAAATTTGGCTTCACGTAATCAAACATCTTCCACAATGGTTTAAACACAAAAGGTTTATTCTCACAAGTAGAAGAATAATCGGAGCTAGACAGTCCAAAGCTGGTATGGCAGCTTTATGAAGTCACCAAGGGACACAGGCTCCTTCTGCGTTGCTACTCATCTAGTTTTAGCTTACTGCCTCGTGGCCCAAAATAGCCACAGAAGCTCCAGCCATTATGTATCCATTCCAGGCCACAAGAAAGTAGAAGGAGAAGGTCATACCCCTTTTTCTTAAAGATCATTTTTGGAGGTATGCTACCACACTTCTGCTTATAATTCATTGTCATATGTCTACATCTAACCTCAAGGGAAGCTGGGAAAATAGTCTCTTAGTGGAGTGACATTTGCTGAGAGGGAGTGTCAGTGGATATTAGCAGGCATCTGGCAGCTTTGACTTAGCCCTAGCTTGCCCACTTTACTTGCCTAAGAGCACCTAACTTAAAACAGGTAGGCAGGGCCGAGACCTAAATTTTGCTATTATTCGTTCTCTGATTTTCTGCCTTTCCTCTCCTCAGCTCTTCTATTATCTTCACAGTTGAGAAAATGGCTAGTTTTTCTCAAACACCCTCTCAGAGCTATTTATTTTCCCATTTTTAGCATGAGGACCATTCTCTGAGTTCTGCAAAGTGTTATGGGGAACAGAAGAAAGGAGAGCGCTGATTTCAACCTTGCAATGCAATCGCTCCCAACTTCCATAGATCAGCAGGTTTTCAGGAGGCAGCGAGGAGAGCACCATCCGATTTTTACACACCTGATTCGCAATAAAATCTGCACAGGGGCTTCTGGGGTGCTTATTTTCCCAAAAGGCTGAGGCAGCAGAAATCCATCTATTCTATCAGGGGAGAAGGATTCACCCATTTAGAAGTAACTGGTGAGTGCTGGGCTAGAACATTTTAACTCCCGGTATCCATTTTCAATACAGCTCGGTGGGACATATCTTTGCATGTGTCCTGAGACTCCCAGAGAGGATCCTTAACGACTTTTCTGCCGTAAGCCAAAGATTCATTTTTTGAAAAAGAGGAAGAATGGTAAATCCTTGGATCTCAGATCTTTGCCCCGGCGTGAGTGCGTGGCTTTATGAAGTCCGGTAGTGGTGATTCCTCTTGCTGTAGAAGAGCCACCCACTTCCCTCCTCTGATAGACCCCATCCACTGGATTACGTGACGGACACCTGAACCTTCAGCTTGGCTTTCGTGCCTGTACGATTGGGCGCCCTGTGTCAACGTAAAGCCAAGACGTGGCTCATCTACAAACAGAGGCAACGATTAGCTAGACCCTCGGGAAGCCACTTCAGGTGTTGGAGCTCAGGTTCCCTCACTCTCCAGGGAAGTGGGGTCAGACCATTTGAGACTTACCCTGCTCCCGAACTGGCCGAGGAGGTGGTGAGAGCTGGGATCAGTTATCCTCAGTGTGCACCCCATGAAGGAGGTGCTCAGCAGGGGTCTGTTAGGCGAGCCCCTTGGATGAAACACCCCTTCTTGGCCTCTGCACAGGAGGGCGAGCTTTGCCTGCATGTTCTCACGCAGTCCGCTTGGTAGCTTGCTGCCACGGCTGCTGTCCTGCATGTTTTGGAGCAGGGGAGACTGAGGCTGAGGGCGATGGGAAGCTCAGACTTGTAATACCGTTATATGGGCTTGCTTTCAGGAAAGCCAACTCGTTCCATGTATATTCAAAATCAGTGAAGTTTTTAAACTTAGCAGCAGTAGGCATGAGTAAGTTGAACCATGTGCAATTGGTACTTGATGGTGTTTGTGCTACAAAAATGTCAATGCCATGTGGTTCAGTTAGTAGATTTAAAAAAAAAAATCTAGCCAGGTCATTTTCCTCACTTCGGAACTTGGCAAGTAGAAGTACCGAGGGACTTCTAGAATAGCTAAT
Source organism: Phacochoerus africanus (assembly GCF_016906955.1). Lineage (NCBI taxonomy): Eukaryota > Metazoa > Chordata > Mammalia > Artiodactyla > Suidae > Phacochoerus > Phacochoerus africanus. The sequence continues at coordinate 7,821,279 of NC_062551.1, forward strand.
TCTAGTGCAACTGGACGGAGTACCTGCCTCATCTAAAGCCAGTCAGCACTGGCATCTTCGGAAGGCTGCGTCATTACTCCTTGTTGAACGTCTGTCATCTCCTTTCCTTTCTGTTCCCTACCAGAATCTGCTGTCACATCAGACATAGGACTTGTATTTCCTAAGTGGTAGATTTTTTAATGTAATTTTTGTCGTTGCCTTTTGGGAAAAAAAAAATTACTGCTGGAGTGCTTCAGTTACAAAATTTAAAAGAGGAGTTTCCTTTGCCGCTCAGCAGATTAAGACCCTGACTAGTATCCATGAGGATGCAGGTTTGACCCCTGACCTCTCTCAGTGGTTTGAGGATCCAGTGTTGCTGGGAGCTGTGGTGTAGGTCGCAGATGTGGCTTAGATCCCGTGTTGCTGTGGCTGTGGTGTAGACCGACGTAGCTCCAATGGGACCCCTAGCCTGGGAACTTCCACGTGCTGTGTGGGTGCAGCCCTAAAAAGACCAAAAAAAAAAAAGCCTGAGTAAGTTTATTGCAACAAGATTCACAATATATACGTGATCTCAGCCAACACAGAAAAATGTGACTGGAGAATATATCAGGGTGATACTAGTGATTGTCTTTTGTTTTCTCCCTGCTCCTTTATGCTTTCACATTCTTTCTAGTTTTCTTATATTACTCCCTTTGGGAAGAAAAGCAAATCCTCAAAAATGAAAGAAAACTCTTTGAAAATAGAATTTAAATATGGCAGGACAAAAATATTATTGTGGAGTTCCCATCGTGGTTCAGTGAAAATGAATCTGATTGGTATCCATGAGGACGCAGGTTCAATCCCTGGCCTTGCTCATTGGGTCAGGGATCTGGTGTTGCTGTGCATTGTGGTGTAGGTCACAGACGCAGCTGGGATCCCACGTTGCTGTGGCTCTGGTGGTGTAGGCCTGCAACTACAGCTCCAATTTGACCCCTAGCCTGGGAATGTCCATGTGCTGTAGGAGCGGCCCTAAAAAGACCAAAAAAAAAAAAAAAAACACGATTGTGAAAAGGAAGTCTTATTCTGTCTTATGGAGAGGAAAGAGGATGCTTTGCTGAAAGAGCTGAGGGGATCTACCAAAGGAATGTGGAGAGCCAGAGAAGAGCAGGCAAACAAAAGGATGGAGCAGAGTGACGGTGAACCGGGAGGGCACTAGAAGAGAAGGAAAGCCAGGATTGCCAGTGCAGATCTCTCCCCGCGATGCCGTCTCCTCTGGGAGGCCGCCCTGAGCCCCTGGTCCACCGTCATAGAGGATGAGTTCATCCTTGAGTCCCTGGTCCGTTCCCGTATAGGATAACCCTGTGAACTCATCTTGTCTAACTAGGACCTCCTGGTTTTAACACTGAAAGTTTCTCATCCTGGGACCCCATGGGAAGAAGTTTGGTTACCTGCCTTGTCCCAGCAGCTTTTTTTCTTCCCTACTTCACACATTGTAGCAGGATGTTACCCTTGTAACAAGTTAGCTCAGTTTTAAGAGGTGTCATTTCCTCATCTCTTTAGTCTGCTTCTATCTCTTTTCTCCCAGTTGGCAGCACATTTCAGGAGGGCAAAAACTAGCCCAGCAACCTGAGGATTTGTTGAATGAGGAAGAGGAAAGTCAGTGTTCAAGTACAGGGAGTCCAGGGTGAGCAAGAGCACAGGTGGAGATGGGGGCAGAGAGCCTTCCCTTGCAGCCAGTGAAGGGTCTGGAGGCCAGAGTGAAGGGCATGCTGGAGTATTAGCATTTGGGGCAGGCGGGACAATGAACCCTTTTCACTGTCTGGTGAAAGCTATGGACCATAGATATGCACAATTGCACATCATTTTTCATATAGATTCAGACTTTGGAGCGAGAGTGGCAAAACTACAGCCCATAGGTCAAATCTGGCCAGTGGCGTGTTTTTTTGTAAACTAGGTTTTATTAGTCTCAGCCACAGCCATTCATTTCCAAATTGCCTATGGCAGCTTTCCTGCCCAAGTGCAGAGTTGAGTGGTTGTCATACACAGTGTGATGAAGTTGCAAAGCCTCAGACCTTTTGGCTCTTTACAAAAAAAATTTTTTTTGCATCCTCCTGGTTTAGAGAGCAGCAAGAACCTGGGGCAGTGGGGGGCAGGGTGCTTAGACCCAGGTTCAATCCTTGCCGTACAAGTTAGAGAGCCATGGAAGGATCTTATAGATGCTAGCCAAGTGGTTAGTCCCCCTTTGGGGACGATGGCTCTGGCTGTAGTGTGAAGGTATGGGAAGCCGGAGACCGGGCATGGGGAAACCTTTGTAGTGATAGCCCAGAGGAGAGAGAATAGGGATGGAACGAGGGCAGGGGGATGGAGAGGAGAGCACAGATTTTTCAGATGCCTGCTTTTCTAGCTCTGCTCTGCTTCTCCATCCTCTCACCTCTGCCCTGGATGGAAGAGCCCTCGGCGTTCTGCACCTGACCATGAACTGCTGGGGTCCATGCAGTGACTGTCAAATCAGCCCCTTGAAGGCTCCTTGCTGGCAATGCGCAGAGGTCTAATCAGGGAACTCACTCGTCCGCTTCTTCTTTGTGCAGTGCTGGCTTTACAAAGATCTAAACCCAAAAATTGGGGAAAAAAAATCTGAAACCCCGTGGGGTTCACAGAGCAAGTCAAAGAGCAAGAGCTTATTGTTGGCATTCAACAGAACCCCTGCCTTTGAAATGTGAGGTCTTGACAGTTCCGTGTCAGAACAAAATTAGGATGCAGTGAGATCTCACTACTCAGCCTCTGTGCCAGTGCACCGGCCGTTGTCCATGATGCTGAGAGGTGACAAGAAATCGAGGATTGGAGCATGTACCCTTAAATCTGCTTCCCACAGGGAACCCCCCCTTCCCATTCACAGTGTCAGGGTTCATATGCGCAGCGCTCTAAAGGAACAGCGCAGCCACGCCGGGCAGTTGTGGGGTCCAGGAATGTTCCAAGGATGAGAAGAGGGGGAAGGAGCCGTGAGGGGAAATTGCACTAATCACGCTTCAGTGTGGATGAGCCTCAAGAACATTATGCTAAGTGAAAAAAACTTGCCACAAAGACCACAGATTGTATGATTCTGTTTGTGTGACATGTCCAGAATAGGCAAATCCGTGGAGACAGAAAGCAGATTCGTGGTTGGCCTCAGCTGGAGGGAGTGGGGAGTGGGTGCTTAATTAGTGGAAGGATTTTGGAACTAGACGGAGGTGATGATTGAGTAGCATCGTGAGTATACTAGATGCCACAGAACCGTTCTCTTTAAAGCGGCTCATTTTATGGTATGTGAATTTCACTTTAGTAAATCCGAAAAGAGAGGAGGAGGGGGAGGAGGAAGAGGAAGGACATGGCCCTTTGAAGGTCTCTGCTTCTTGTGCGGTTCCAAGCAGCCGTCTTCCTCCAAACATTGCGTGGAGCTGTCTCCGTGGAGATGGCTGTATCGATGCTTCCAGTGTGTTTTCTCTCCGTCTCTCACCGCCACATGCCATTTCTTTCCCCCCAGACTTCTCACATCTACCCGTTCTTCTCCAGTTTCACTGAGACCACTTTTCTCCAGGACCTTCCTCTCCCCAGACCAGGAAGTGCCCTTTCTCCCTGCCTCCAGTGTCCTCACCTCCGCTCCGCCCTCCACGCTCCGGGATCCCCGTAACACACCTTGTGCAACATGTCACGCTGCCACGCCTCATGTCTTTTCTGCCCCCCCCCCCCCTTTGGTAGGGAGCTCCAGTTCATGAGCCTGGTGTGATAAACTGAAGAAGACCTTGGACCTGGATTCAGTCGCTCCAGCACCCCCTGATTCCAACACAGACCGGCGTGGCCTCTTGGCCAGCTTATGAGTGTGTTCATTAACGTGGGCTCTGTTTTGTCTTTCTTCTTAATTGCACGGTTGTGATGATAGTCCATCATGGGGTCTGGTGAAGATAAGTGACATTACCTGAGACTGGCAGGTCCTGAGCGCTTGCCCAGGCAGACCCTGGAGTAAGAACATCATCTGAATGTTCTCAAGTGACGGAAGACAGCATTCAGCCTAGAGCCCTGTGTCTACATGACCCATCCTTATCATCACTTTGAAAAGTCCCCTTCTCAGCAGGCTCACGCTTTGACACTTTGCTTTTATCCTGTACTTGATAGATGAGTTTTAGCAAGTGGACATGTCTGCACGTGATGGCCTCCACACCATGGTCTGGACTGGCCCCTCTGCCCTGAGCGCCCCTCCTTTCCTCAGAGTCAGGCTCCTCGTGGCATGTCGAGGTAGCGCACTTTTCCTCCAGGAAGGTCTGAGGGGATCGTGACTGTTTAAGATTTCTCAGACTCATGCTGCATCTCCAAGAGTTGAGGTGGCCATGAGGAGTTGAGCATGGCAGAGACCCCCAGATCTTCCTGCCCTGGGTACTGAGCCTCCAGCAGACGTTCCCAGCCACAGGTGCAGTCACGTATCTCAGAGTTGTCCCACAAGAATGCACATCCTGGCTTGCTAAATTTTAATTATGCAAATATTTGCATTCACATATCTTACAGAGACCTAAGTCTTTCTTTAAAGTGCCAGTCTTGGGAGGGGTGTTTCTTGTAAATGCCCATGACTCCTCTCTCTCTTTTTTTTTTTTGTCTTTTTAGGGCCACATCCACGGTATATGGAGGTTCCCAGGCTAGGGGTCCAGTTGGAGCTACAGCTGCTGGCCTATACCACAGCCATAGCAACACCAGATCCTTAACCCACTGAGCAGAGCCAGGGATCGAACCTACATCCTCATGGTTACTAGTCAGGTTCGTTAACCCCTGAGCCACTATGCGAACTCCCCCATGACTCTTCTGCTGGTGGCCACGTGTCCATCTTTAGTGCGGCTGATCCAGGCTCTTGACTCTCTTTCTTGAGATGGACCTGCTTCTCTGAAGTGGTCCAGAAGCTTGGTTGCTGCTCCTTTTCTTTTGACAATTCAGATTCTTTCCGGAGGCCTCATGTAGGAGGTCCATAAGGAGGCAGGAAACTGACAATTGATTCTTTTGTGATTTCTTGACAGATAATAAGACTTTCCAAATATCCAAACAAAAACGAACTTCTTCCTTCCCTCCATCCATTCCTTATTGGTAATTCCCGTCGTGGACCTGGCTGAAAGGGTGCGTAGAGGCCCCACGTCTTGGCTGGGATCTGTGAACAGTGTTCGGTTTATTGATTCCTTGAATAACTGTTTATTCCGCACATACGCTGTGGAAGGGATCATGCTGGGTGTTGGAATACAAGGTGAAGCATGTGAACGTGATCACATAGTAGGGCTGACAGTTGATCACATAGTAGGGCTGACACTTAAGGAATTACCACCTGACAGTGTTGAGTGCAATGGCAGGAACCAGAGTGTGCTGTAGGCACGTTGAACAGGCATCTCGCTGGTGAAGGGTGATGTGGGAGGGCTGCCTGTGGGAGTTACCCTGTGAGCTGAGACCTGAAGACTGAGCCGGGGGGCGGTGGTGGGGTACCACGGGCCTACTGGACCGGCATGTGCCGAGGCTTGGAGAGACAACATGGCACATTCAATGGAGTGAAAGGGGGTCGGGGTGGCTGGAGCGGTGGCTGGGCAGTTGCACTGCGTTAGAGGGGGAGGGAAGAGGAAAGTGAGAAATGAGGCTGCAGAAAGTAGCTTGGCCTGATGTCTCTGGTGCTTCCCTGGTCCCAGGGCACATGGTATGTCCCATCTGCCCTGGGTTATTGGTAGGTCTGGAGTTTCAGGGCCCCTCTGAATTCTAGCTCCCCTAGCACCTAAGAGCAAGTCAGTGCAACTCAGAACCCTGGTGTCTTTAGCTACAAAGGGACCCAGCTGGCCTGGTCCCACATCGAGATGGGAGGATTGGAGGTGGAATGCCAGGTTTGGTTACCCCGAGGTCAAGGCTCCCCTGGAGATGCTGTGGTTGCCTCCAGACCTGGCCCCTTCCCCCGGTGGCCTCGACTGGTGGGCAGGCATCGAGCCTGAAAGGCCAGCCAGTGAGCAGGCAGGAGGAGCATCTAGCTCACTTAGCCACAGACAGAAGGCCTGTAATTTTTCCTGACTTGGAGGAGAGAGCTTGGGCTCCATATAGATGCAGATTCAGCTCTTTATTCTGTTACCTGCTCCGCTTCGTCCCCCCCCCACCCCCGATTCACTCCAATACAACTTGCCCTTTGTGTGCCAGGATGTTCTCAGCGCCAGGGGGATACCAGGCGTGGTGAGCCAGCCAGGCATGATCCTTGCCGCCCTCAGCAACCTAACCATCTGACCAGGAAGAGAGAATTAAACAGAAGCTCAGAAATAATCACAACCTTCAGGGAAGCTAGAAAGGACTAGCGGAGTGTTACCAGGGCTCCCTGGCCATGTAGAAGTTTACAGTTTGGACCCTGGCTCTTCTGATGATCCGATGGGAAGCTTCCTGGACTGTTCTATGCCTCAGTCTCCTCATCTGCAAAATGTGAGGAGTGGGGCTAAACCATGTGAGAAATGGCGCTTTTGTTTGAATTTTCGTTTTCTCTTTAGGGCTGCACCCCCCGCGTATGAAAGTTCCCAGGCTGGGGGTCGAATAAGAGCTACAGCTGTCCACCCACTCCACAGCCACAGCAGTGTGAGATCTGAGCCAAGTCTGTGACCTACACCACAGCTTGCTGGCACACCAGATCCTTCACCCACCGAGTGAGGCCAGGGATCGAACCTGCATCCTGATGGATACTAGTTGGGTTCTTAACCCGCTGGGCTACAACAGGAACTCTGAGAAGTGCTTTTAAACTCTGCTGCATCAGGATCACCCGGAGAGATTTAAAAAATCCCAGTGGCCAGATGTACCCACACTGAGTCAATCAGGGTCTCTGGGGGTGGGGCCCAGACACTAAACTTTTCTTAGGGTTCCTAGGGGATTGCAGTACACAGCAAAATCTGGGAACCGGTGTTCTAGCCCAGCGCTTCTCACACTTAGATGTGCCTGTGAATCACCTGGAGCCTTGGAAAGCGCACCGTTCTGATCCACCAGCTCTGGGCGGGGAGGGAGCGTCTACATTTCTATCAGGGCCCTGGGTAGTGGTTCTCAGCGGGGTCATTTGGCCTCCAGGGGTGATGTCTGGAGACATTTTGCTTTGTCAGAACTGGGGGTAGAAGCAGGTGGTGTTCACGTCCAGTGGGTGCAGGTCAGGGATGCTGCTGAACACCCTATAACGCCCAGCTCAGCTCCCACAACTAAGAAATTTATGGCCCCAAGAGTCGGTAGTGCCAAAGATTGAAAAACCCTTTTCCAGGTTGAGACGGATGCTCCAGGTCTACAGCCCAGGCTGCGAGGAGCAGCAGAATCCCCTTCTCCAGTTCAGCCATGTGGCTCTGGGCTGAACCATCCTGGGGAGACTGGGAATTTGCCACAGAGCGAGCTGACACAATGAGCAAAGATCAAATTTTGTCTTTTGTTGGGGTTTGGGTGAAAGAGGATTTCACTGGCCCCAAATCACTGGTGTTGACGAAGTAGCTGCTTGGAGGTGTGTAAGGATGGGGCATTCAGCAATCAAAGGGAGACTCGCACATTTCCACTGGCTTTAAGCTGCAAAGACAAAAGAACTGAAGAAGGCGAGAGCATGAATTATTAACAGGCCCGGGTGTGAAAGTGTGGTGCAAGCCTTTTTAACACTGTTTGAGATCAGGATGAGGAAAAATGGGCAGAGACTTAATTGTTTCATTGACTTTTACAGAGGAAGCCCAGAGTCATCAAATACACACAGCGAGGGCCGAGGGAGAATTCACGCATGACACTTGCCTCCCTTACTATGCCGTTAAGATTAATTTGTAATTTATGGCTCTAATGACCTGCCTGGTGATGGGGCTGAGATCTGGATGCAGGATTCATAAGACGGCCACCCTCGCACAGGCTCTCCAAAGCCTTCTCTCCCCCCCTCCCCCGGCCCCGCCAGAGACCCCATCATTTCTCATCCAGAAGAAGGCAGTGGGCTCCCAATTGGTTTTCCTGCCTTTACTCCGTCAGCCGTCCTTCAAAGCGTCTCCACGCCGTGACCAATAGGAGATGTCTCAAAAGGACGTGTGATCACCCCTGCTCAGGGGAGACTGTTTCACAGGCACCTCACGCTGGGTCAGTTAGTATTTTCTAGGGCAGCCCGCTTCCCTCAACCCAGGGTCCTCTAAGCGTGATCCGTGGATCCCCAAAGTTCTCTTGGGGTGTCTGCCAGGGGTCAAAACTATTTTCACCATATTAAGCCATTATTTGCCTTCATCACTGTGTTAACAGTGGCCGTGATGGCCCAGAAGCCTCAGTGGATGGAAATGCTGGTGCGTTCGCAGGAATCAGAGCAGCAGGCATTGGATCGGACAAGCTGTCATTGCCCTCGTCACCACCGTACTCTCACAGCAACACTGAAGCAAGCAAATAAGTAAAGAAAACATTTTTTCTCCTTAAGAATGTCCTTAATAAAGCAGTGTTCATGATGGATTTCTTTTGGTGTCAACCCTTGAACACACATGTTTTAGTACGTTGTGAATTGCAGCGGGCCACGCACAGAAAGCACCTCTGCTGCCCGCCCGGTGAATGCAGCAGCAACTTCCACGGAAAGCGCTTGTGTGATTGCTTGAGTTGGGAGCTCAACTGGCCCCTCTTTCTCAGGCAGCACCGTTTTCACTTGGAAGAACACAACCGACAGACAGATTATCATTATTCAGAATCAGGTATTTGGCAGATATTGGCTTGAAAACCAAAGAGAGGGGCCTGTCACTTCACCGAAAACAACTGACTGCATCTGTGGCCACGGCTGAAATTCAGGCTTGCAAGTGAAAACTAGAATTTTGGACAACTTTGCACCTGTGTCCCAATACAGGAATACTTTTGTGGTGAAACGGGTGATGTGAGTTGATGTGTTGTTTTTAATGCGGTACCAATGAAACGTGAAAATACTTAAAATCTGCCTCACTCAGAGACTCCATATTTTTGAAATGAATCATCATGAATCGGTTGAAGAACCATTCAGAGTACAAGATGCCCTGATGGATTTTAATTAGAGTACAAAGTAAATGATGGATATAGTTTCAGATTCAACACTGCCAAACTCACCTTTAAGAAATACCTCTTGTTGACTTTTGGTGTAGTATCAAATAAGATTACCCACCCTTACATGAAAAGACTCTTGAAATAGTCTTTTCTAATCACATGTCTGTCTGAGTCTGGGTTTGCTTCATACGGTTTAACCAAAAATCACATAACAGATTGAATGCAGAAAAGGATGTGGGAATCTAGCTGTCTTCTATTAAGCCAGATATGAAAGGAATATGCGGAGTTCCCATCATGGCTCATCGGAAACGAATCTGCATCTGTGAGGACACAGGTTTCATCTCTGGCTTCGATCAGTGCGTTAAGAGTCTGGTGTTGCCGCGAGCTGTGGTGTAGATTGCAGACAAGGCCTGGATCTGGCGTGGCTGTGGCTGTGGCTGTGGCGTAGGCCAGCAGTTACAGCTGCGATTCAACCCCTAGCCTGAGGACCTCCATATGCTGTGAGTGCGGCCCTAAAAAGACCAAAAAAAAAAAAAAAAAAAAGTAAAAGAAAAAAGAAAGGAATATGCAAAAAATGTGAAACAATGCCGCTCTGCTCACTAAATTGTTTCTTGTCTGGGGAACAGTGGTTATTTTAAAACGAAACGGTATTATTTGTGATGACATGTAATGGATTTAGTATTGCAACAATTACAATGTTGTAGCAATTATTGTATTGTTATTTTAAATGATTAGATCAATGTTTTGAAATGTCTTCAGTTTGAATTTCTAAAACGTAAATATTGAGAGACATAACTCACGTAAACAAAAGCTGTTTGGGGACCTCAGTAGATGGTCAGGGGGTACCTAGTCCTTCAGGTCACAGGTGTGAGATCTGCCATCCTCGACCTGCAGCACTGCCCCCTCTTTGGATCTTCTCTGTGCTCAGAGTGATGTGCTGCTCTTGTCTTCAACCTGTCACCGTGTACCGCTCTAGAGCGCCTTGCCTTTCAGGGTGATCACGTTACATTATCAGCTGAAGTTTCGCAGGGCTAAGGAATTTGGGCTGTTTGGAGGCTTTTAATGACTTGAGGCAGGGAAAGCCCTGCTGCGAAAAATAAAACCCAACAGCTGGTGGGAATCAGATGCCCACTGAGAGTTGCCCTTGGATGTGTCCGTCTTTCGCCCTGAACTCGAAGAACCTGTAACCATCAACCTTCCCGTTGAGCGGGAGCCGGGCTGGGCCCCGTGCGGATTATTCTCTCCATCCTCCTGTGACGGGCCCTCAGGAAGGGCGGGGTGGATTCGTGGTGTGGTCTCCTCAGGCTGGGCTGCATCTTCTTCTTTCGGAGAGGCGACCACGTAAGTTGCCAGCAACCCACATAAACTGGTTTCCATTTAGAACACCAGCCCTTCGCCAGGCCACCCCCTCAGAGGCATTTTCAGGCCTCATCTAGCCTCCTCATGGGGTAAGTTGTCTCGGCCCGGACCAGATGGACTCCCCGAAGAGATCTGGCTGGAGCATCTTCTGCTGAACGTCGGAAACCCCGTGCTCTCAGGCACCCATCTGTTCCTCTTGAAAACGCATCTCAGCCACGGGATGCGTTTGGAATGATCTGGAATTTTTACTGCAAATGAAATATCTCTGCCCCATTTCCCCGGCACCCAGTTCCCACCTTCACAGGTGTTTGATTTGCTGGGAAAAGAGTCTTGAGCGGGACGCTGGCATTTTTGGGTGTCTTTGTCGCATGGCGGTGCTTAAAACTGGCCGTGCACTTTCTTGTCGCCTGGTCTCCTGGGTCAAGTTTGCTGTAGGAACAAGGACAAAGACGAACTGGGAAGTGAGGAAGGGCTTAGATAGCAATCCAGGCACCACGCAATGCAGGATTCCTAAGATAAGGAGAGATGAGGTCGGGGGTGCCAGGAAAGCTCCTGGCTGCTTCTTCCCGAAGCTCTTGTTCTGCTTCCAAACCAGAGGGAGGGGTATTATGACTATAATTCAAGAAAAAGCCAAGTCAGCTTCACCAGACAAAGAGGCTGGTTAGATAAGATGTTCTCAGACACCAGGAAGGAGCTGGCATGGGCAGCCCCATCCTTGCTGTCCAAGTTCCTTGGCTAATCACTGGGGGGAGGGTGGAGTGGAGATGGGGGGCTTATTCTCCTCCTGCGTGGGGGGTAGTGCTGGGCCTACACCTGGCTGCAGGAAGGACTAAGAGCGGATCCTTTGCGGCGGCGTTTCTCAGCCTCAGTACCGCTGACGTTGCTGCGGGATCGTTCTTGGCTGTGGCGGGGGGCTGTCCTGTGCATCTCAGGATGGTTAGGAGCAGCCCTGACCTTCGCCCATTGGCACCTATGCCCCCACCCCAGGTTAAAACTATCAAAAATACTTCCAGATATTGTCAGTATTCTCCCAAGATGAGAGCCACTGCTGTCGGGTCACTAAACGAGTGGCCGAGTTTCTGCCCTTGCGGCACAGGCACTGGTGACACACAGCCCAGTGGATGTCCTCCGCTCTGGACAACCAGCTGAGAAATCACCTTCTGATGGGGAAACACTGGCGGAGGGAGAGGGCAGAGGGTCTGAGGCTCAGGCTCTACACCCCCCTCCGCCCCAGAGATGGAGCTGGCACAACCCATCTCCCCACTTTTCTACATGAGGAAAAGCGGAAACTCAAGCTCTCTGGACCACAGTTCCCATCAGGAAGAGGAAATGCACCTGGTAGAGCCCAGTGCTGTGATGTTTGCCTTGTCTGCTGGCAACCCCCGTGCTGCTCCTGGTGCCATTCACTGTTCAGGGCCAGATCGGCAGCTCTCATTTAGAAAGTCTTTTCTGGCTACCTTCTCTCACATAGTTTCCCTCTGAAATCCTTCACCATTTTATCATCTTGTGTTTTCTCATCATTTTAACAGTCCTTTTTTTTGGGTCCTTGGTTTCCACCCAATAGAAAAAAGGTTTTCAAGTCTCTCGATGGAGTAACACCTCCACCGCCAGAATCAGGGAAGGTGTGTAAACGTGCCTCCATCCCGCCTCCGTGAGGGTGGCAGTGTGATGTCCTGGTCAAGGACTCCCCTGCCCGTTTAATCGGGGCAGGCTGGGCAAGTGTCCGCTTCCCTGAACTGCAAAACAAGGAACTCAAGCTGGCAGAAATTGGTAGGAAGGAAATACACTGGAATGGCGGGGCATGCTGGAGGTCCATCACACAGCCATCAAGTGAAGCCACTTCATGTCCACTCACTGTGCAACCTCAAAATCACTTTTCCCACCCTGAGCCTTGGTTTCTTAACCTGTAAAATGTAAGTACACACGTTAGAAAGCGTTCAGGAAGACTAAATTAGGAATGTTACAAGGAAGACTGAGCCAGGAGGGGGCCAGAAGGAGACTCTCAGATCTGTAGGGGCTGAGTTTGGGTGGAGCTGGGGCGTGAGCCCAAGGAATGTTTTGGCTGCTGTGAAACTTTGGTGAGGAGTAGAAACATCTAAGGATCACTTTTTTTTTGGTCCATGCCCATGGCACATGGAAGTTCCTGGGCCAGTGATCAAATCCAAGTCGCAGCTGCAACCTTTATCGGACCCGTAACCCACTGTGCTGGTTGGGTTGAGGATCGAAGGGGAGGATTTTTTTTTTTTTTTTAAAAGGGAGTTGTGTTTAAAGAGTCTTCGCAAAAATCTGTGTAATTGCTAGTTTATTCATATAAGCTTCTAAAGTCAGATTTGTATCTCTTTCTAATGGCAAATTTTATAGAAAGAGCCACGAGGGAACCCTCATATTTATGGGTTCCATTTAAAAATGTCTGTAAATACACCTTTTAAATTCTCGGCCAACACTGGCTTCTTCCGTTCCTCTGTACAGGTGTCCTGCGTCGAGCCCGCACATCACCACTTGTAACTGATGGTCTTCCAGGTGTGCCAGCGTGTTGGGAGATCGCCCGGAGATGGTGTAGGGGGCTGGGGTGAAGTCGGTGGTGTGCTTTGGTAGTGGGGAGACAAGCTTTGTGCTTTTCTCTAGACAAGCACCAGTCAGGGATGACCCAGGACCATTGTTGGTTCTGTCGTTTACAAAAGTACGCATCACAGCAGCCGTGGAGTGGTGCAATTCTGGAAGCGGCCAAACAGACTCCACTCTCAGTGCATTATCATTATTTTCAGGGGAAGGGCTCATGCCAGTTTGTTACTGGGGCCTTCAAAGCTGAGCTTCCAAGGATGAAACCTTCCCTGATGAATCTGTGGCAGGAATTGGGGGAGGGTGTTTAGTCTGCCAGCAACTTGCCAGCTCCTGGGAGAGGAGACTCTGGTGAGCAGCCAAAGGCTGATGGGCCCCCAGAAGGCCCTGGAGCCTCATGCAGGGAGAGAGACTGGCCTTGAGGTCAGCCAGGGAAGCTCCAGATAGTATGCATTTATTTGAAATAACAGCTTTGTTGAGGTATTAATCACATACTGTAAAATTCACCATTTAAAAAGTAGAGTTTAATCTTTAGAGTCGTTTTCGGTTCACAGTAAAACTGTGCAGAAGGCAGAGGGATTTCCCATTTACCTTTGGTTACCACCCATGCGTGGCCTCCCCATTGCCAGCAGCCCGCACCAGGATAGTACATTTGCTGCAATCCATGAACCTACACAGACGCATCATCATCCCCCAAAGTCCAGAGCTCACCTTAGGGTTCACTCCACGTGTCCATTCCTGTGGGTTTGGTCAAACGTATGATGACTTGTGGCTAGCACTATAGGATCATGCAAAGTGGTATCACTGCTCTAAAGATCCTGTGTTAAAATTCACCATTTTAAAGTGTGCAGTTCAATGTTTTCTTAAGTGTATGAACATGGAATACAATGATCACGACTATCTAATTGCAGAGCATTTTCATCACCTCTGAAGTGTAACTCCTTCTCCCCTAACAGTCACTCTCCATGTCTTTCCATAGGCCCCTGGCAACTACTCATCTTTCTGTCTCTATGGATTTTTCTCTTCTGGGTATTTTGAACCAATGGATTCATGACATACGGTTTTTTGGTAACTGGCTTTTTCCGCTTTGTATAAAATTTTCAAGATTGATTCTCTTGTAGCACTCTTTTTCATTGTCAAATAATATTCCCTGGCTGTATAACACATTTTATTTATTCATTCATGAGTTGATATACATTTGGGTTGTTTTCCAGTTTGTGGCTCTAATGATACTATGTACATTCATGCAAAGGTTTTTGTGTGGATATATTTTCTCAATTCTCTAGAATGTATGACTAGGAGTAGAATTGGCGGGTCTTTTAGCGACTGTATGTTTAACATTTTGACAAACTGCCAGACTTGTTTTCACATTGGCTGGGCCATTTTACAGCTCCCCCAGCAATGTATAATGGTTCCAGTTTTTCTCTATCTTCACCAAGACTGGTTATTGTTCGTCTTTTTGATTCATTTATTCTTTCACTTATTCATTCAATACATAATTGCTGAGTACCTGTGTGTGCTAGAGACTAGGGTAGATGAGTGAGAAAATTATACCAGCTTATGATAATTTGGCAGAGATCACTGCTAATCAAAGGATAATCAAATAAAAGAAAAATGCAAGTGTAAGGGGATTTGTGCACGATGCTATGAGACTGTATACAAAGGAGGTCTGACTTTGTCCCGGGAGTTCAGGGACGATTTCCCTTAGGAGGCAGTGATGGAGCTGAGATGTGCAAGCTGAATCATATCTAAGTAGATAGTTGATTTTAAACAGAAGTGTTAGTATGTCTCTGTGCCAGTTCTTCCTTTGTAATGTGGAGGTAGCCAGATCCACGTAATAGAGTGGTTTGGGAACTCTATAAATGCTGTTGTTAGGGAAAGACTAGTGACTTTCCCTCAATTATTGACTCTTTGATTTTCACTTGTAATCTTCTTCTAGTTTCCCTGTCTCTCCAGAAGAAAGGGTCTCTAGACAAATGGTAGTGGTGGTGATGGTGGTGGTGGTGGTCGTGATGATGATGAGGATGGCTGTAGCATTGGTGGTGGTGGGGATGGTGATGGCCATAGCGATGGTGGTGATGGTGGTGGTGGTGGTGGTGGTGGTGGTGGTGGTGGTGGTTGAGGTAGGCTGTGATTTGATGAGTGCCTTCTATGTGCCAAGTAGTTTGCCAAGTAATTTAAAACATCTTAGTCATTTCTTTTAAGAGCACTGCAATAGCAGGAGGTCAGCATAAGATTAGAATGAAGGAGAAAAATTTTAAAAATTGCTCAGTTGATGTTGAACAGATTGGACTTTGAGTTGAAGAACTGACTCTAAGGCAAATATTTCTGATTCTGTGTTCAGAGAGCACCTGAAATAGGTACTTGACTTCAGAAAAGGTCTTTTTATGCAGTTTAATTGTTTATACTTAGAAGGGTATTTTATTTCTTGAATACGGAACGCAATTTCTTTTATTTCACATTACTTCTCTGGTGTTAAGCTAAATGGTTTAGCTTAATCACATATAACAAACCTCCAGTATAAGGGCCTGGATCCCAAATCTTGCTACAAATTAGTTCCCAGCCCCGGCAATAAATGCATACCTGGAACAAATTCAAAAAGGGAAACCATTTTAATTAGGTTTGAAAGTGTCTCCAATCAGTTCCAGAATAGCTGTCGCTGAATTTATGATGCACCTTCCAAACTGTAGCTCTCTTCATATCCAGCTGAAGTGAGAAGGCCGCAGAGAGATCGAGCTTGATTTCTTGAGACCTAAGCATTTATCTGCGAATAAGAGCGTCTAGGAACCGTGGGTGAGAATGATGGAAGGCAAGCCGGCTCCCCTTACTTATGCCTATCCATTGCCCTTTGTCACTGTTTCCACTTCATTGCAAGGGTTCTAGAAGGAGTAATCCAGTCAGACCTTCCTTGGAGCATTTGCATGAGTATAGTCTGGTCCCACTGATCTGTCAGGCAACAGTGACATTTATGCCCAGATGACAGTAATGTGGGGCTTTCCTGGAGCAGGAGCTGGCCCTGAGGCTCAGAGGGGTGAAGTGGCCTGAGAATATCCCTGAGTTCTGAACCTCAGAACCAGGATGCAAACTCATGGTACCCCGGTTCCAGTATTTTGAGCCCAGGGAACACACTCAGAAGAAAATGTCAGCGATGATAATAATGAGAAGTCATTTCAGTGTGATTCCTGGCTATTTTGCGGTTGAGTCTTCTGTTAATTTTTGTCGGATTCTTTTAACCTTGTTTTCCCAGCCATCATACCTAAGTGTGACAACACATGAGCACATAGCATGGCACGATGGAAAGGCAAGAAGTCGGAGTTGGAAAAGCAGAGCTTGGCTTTGCACTTCTCAGTACTGTGACTTTGGGCTTCAGAACTCTCTCTGATCGGAAGTCGTGGGTGAAGACGAAGGGAGAAAACGCCTTGTAGACTTTAAACTGCCTTCTTTGTGACTGCTTTTAACATCTATAAGAGTATGACTGAGTCTGGCAGGCGGGGTCTGCAAGGTGTGCTCTGAGAGATAATTGGAGGCATCCTGCTGTGTCAGAAAGTCACAGGGACACCTGAGCTCTCCCCCAGGTCTTTAATTCTTGTGTAAATGGCGTAGTGATTGTGAAGAAGGGAGGACCTCAGGGTTAGGATTCCTGGTGTCCCACAGGGTGCTGGACACTGTCCCAAATGCTTTGTGCCTGTCATTTTAGTAATCTATGTGATTGGTTGTCTCAGTAGAATTACTTCACACATGAAAACTGAGCACAGTTGGGTTCATTTTGCTTCAGTTAGCTATGTGGTAATTTCCTTTGATTCTAACCTCTTTTCCCTTCCTTTTCCTGGTTATTATTAAGGTAGTTTGCCCATGGAGGTTTAACTCTTTTTCCTAGACGACTGTCGTATAATTTTAATCTGATGGTAGGATGTGGTGAGATGATGTGGTAGACAGGATAATTCTTTCCCCCATCCCCCAAAGAAGATGTCCACATTCTAACTCGAGGACCTGTGCACTTTGCAGATATGACGAAGTGAAGGACCTTGAGATGGGGAGGTTATCTTAGGTTATTTGCGTAGGCCCAGTGTCATTAAAAGGGTCCAGTGTAACACAGAAGCCAAAGAAGGAGATACGAAGTGAGAGCAAAGGCTGGAGTGATGAATTTTGAAGATGGAACAAAGGATGCAGGCAGCCTGTAGAAGCTGGAAAAGGCAAGGAATTGGATTCTTTCTTTCTTTAGCTTCCAGGAGGAACCCAGTCCTGCTGACACTGCAATTTCAGTCCATAAGACCTGTTTTGAATTTCTGACCTCATGAGCTGTAAGGCATTGGGTTTTAAGCCACTAAGCTTGAGTTAGGTTCGTGATAATTTGTTGTAGCAGCAATAGGAAACTAATGCAGAGGCTCAGACCAAATGATTGTGCGTGGCAAACCAAGCAACCGAAATGGCATCATTAACATTCAAGTAAGTATAGCCCTACTGTGGGCTATAACATTCAGAGGGGCAATGGATTATAAAGCCAGCCCGTGAGGTCAAGGTTACACAGCCAGGGAGTGCAGCTCGTGGAATCCAATTCCTGGTCTTTCCAACCGTGTTCCCCTTCTCCTGCATAAATATGGCCTCTGTAGTGCCTCTCTCCAGGGGCCATAGCTGGGTACCAGCAGAACTGGGCTGGAATGTGGTCCTCATTCTTCAGATACATTTTTTTGAAAGCAAGGATGTGAACCACAGACTCATTGCAGAATGGGGAAGCCTGAGCCATCCTCCCGCCTCCTCCACTTGGCCCATCTCTGAAAGCACCTGAGTGTGGTGCTCATGCATCACTTGTGACCAGCCTGTCCGCATGCATGGCCCCGTGTCAGGGATTACTTGGTGTACAGCAGAGCTTGATGTGAAATAACCACCGATGCAGTGGTTAATGTTTGTTGAATGTCCCAGGACTGCCCTTTGATTCCTTGTCACCACCACTCATTAGGAGGAGAGTGTTGATAGAGGAATCTCGCTTGTTGTAAACAAGGGCTGGGGTTAGTCACAGTCCAGGCCATGGCCTACAGAGTGTCATGTCCTCCCTGACGCTCGGATCGGGATGCAGCGATGTGACAGAGCTGCTCACCCCTTTTGGGGGTGAGGAGGGAGACTCGGTGCGGATGGGCACACATTTTGTATGCGGAGTTGCACCTGGTGATTTCAGATGACTTCATTCTCACAATACAATTGTGAAGAATCTTGATTCTTCTTTCCAAATGTAGAAACCAAGAGGCACAAATCCATGGGTAATGGGACTAGAAGTAATGCTGGGAAGCTTAGAAAGGTGGGATTAATGGGGGAAAAACCCAAAGTTGTAATTCATACCTTTGGGTGATTGAAAGATGTCCACTGTCCCCCATTTCCACTTATGAACAGGAGCGTTCATATTCCACTGTTGGCCAGCACATAGTATGTAGTTTATTTTGACCTACGAATGTCTTGAACAGAGCTGATCCAACATCTATTCTTGGGGTGCCGGGTGAGACATTGAGGGTTTATGAAAACTATACCACAAGAGGATTCAAAGGTTTAAACTGTAGTTTGATGATTATTGTTATTTTATCTTCAACAAATTAAACATTAAAAAAAAAATGCTCCTCTCTGGATTTTCTTACCTGTTTGAGGCAGCATAATACAGAGCATATCACAGGCTTAAAAAAACTGGAAAACGAGATTAAAATTAAATTGGATTAAAATTCTGTTTCGCTTATATATTAACTGCAGCCTTAAGCAAGCCACTTAACCTCACTCACCCTCAGGTCCTTTATTAGGAAAATGAAGATAATGATATATAGCTAGTAAGGCTCTTTAGGAACTACAAATAATAAAAAGCATCTAGAAAGTAAGTTGGCACATGGTTCCCCATAAGTGGTAGCTCTACAAAGAGGGGTGTTTCTCTATGTAATCTCTAGATCTCGTGCATGTCTTTAATTTTAGTTTTTGAAAACCTTTGACTACTGTTTATGGGAAACTTATTACAGAGTAGACTCTGTGCCAAGAATTTTACTTACATTATCTCATTAAATCTTCATCACAATGTTAGTGGGTGGGTGCTATCAGAATCCTTGTAGATAAGGAGAAGATAAGTAAGCTGTGAGTAAAAATAGTGATAGAGTCAAGATCTCAATCTAAATATTTCTGACTCTAGAAACCCAGCTCTTAAAATTAAGCCCTTGTTAATAATATACAGCCACATATATTAGCACCTTTGTAGAAAAGGCTGCACCTCAATTCCTTCCTCTCCTTCTAATGCAGGTAGATAAACCAGTGACTTTCTGAGCCCTTGTGAGTCCCTAGATAGCATCGGGCCAAGAAAAATCCAGTATGAGCCTGAACATTACACTGAAAGTTAATAACCGAGAATAATTGTCAAAGCTGTGAAGAAAAGTGAGACTCAGATGTTTGATTGCCCATGTTCTCAGTGAGTGGAAGAGTTGCTGCTAAAGGCTGATGGGAAACTGCCTCTCCGAGAACCAGTCAGGAGATATTTGGGCTCTCAGCCCAGTGTTCGCTCTGTTGCCTTCATGCTGATTCTCAACCACTCTGTAGGTTGGACGTTGGGAAAGTAGATGACTGCAACTGTCTCCAACTTGCTTCCTGGAAGAGTCACGTTTAGGGAGCTTCTATAATCTGCCAGGCAGACTTCTAGCAGCAAGAGTACAAGACAGGTGAGGTCCTTATCATTAAATGCAATTTTAAAAAGCCTTGATTTATAGCATCTGCCAATTTCTGTGGTGTAAACACTCTGGCCAAAGGCCGATTTCAAGCTACAATTGCAATGTTACTGAACATGGAGTTGGGAAGAGTTGCTTACTGGTGCCTGTGAACCTCTTAATTAGAACACATACCCATCCTTAATTAGAGCACGTACCCATCCTTGGCTCTTAATTAGAACACATACCCATCCTTAATTAGAGCACATACCCCTCCTTGGCTCTTAATTAGAACACATACCCATCCTTTTCGTAGTTAATGCCCTTCCATCCTGCTGATCTCTACTTAATTCTCAGTTCCTCAGAAGTTTCAACTGGACTCTTGTCCCGGATGGAAAGCCTTCTAAGAGTTTGAGAGGTCTTTCTAGTCTTCTCCATCCTTTCATGAGATAAGTGAAGGCACCTTCAGAAAGAAATTTTGACTGTGACTACCCACGAGAACCCATGAGCAGGATAGAGACCTGGGATGTCTCAAAGACCTCTGAAGGCCGTCTTTTGAGATGGAACCTTTCTGTCAAAGTGGCTCTTGAAGTGTGTCTTGGGTCCCAAGGAAACTTTTGTAATAAATCAAACTCAATTTTCCCATAAAACAATTGAAATGGGTTAGACTGGCTGACATATGCATCACTAGTACTGAAATGTCCCACTCCACGTGTTTACTGTTGAACCCTGGTTAGTACTTTTACTTAAAGCTGTGTAGCGTTCTAAGTTCCAGTGGCACTTTAGGTTTCTCAGGGCAGAGTAAAGACATTTAGTTGAGGGCTTTGGAAGTATTACAGCGGTGCTGTTGGCTTCTCTCTAGAGGCTGCTAGGCTGATTTGGATAAAATAAGAAATGGCTTGACCCCTTAGCCTCAGACAAAATCAGGACAGAATTAAATATCTGAACTTTAAAGGAGTTCACCCAAGTTCTCCCCCATTGGTCTAACTTGCTTCCTTCCTGATCTCTGCTCATGACCAGCACTGGGGCTGTCCTTCTGGGAGTCGGCTCTGCCTGGGGTATTTCTGGCCTCACCCGAAATAGGAAGAACCCAAGGTCTCCTGAGAGCCTCATCTCTAGAGGTTGCCCATCTGAGTCTGCAGTCCCGAGAGAGAGGAGTGTTTGCAAGACTTGGTGTCAGTGGCTGCACTTTCACCTGCTGACTGAACTAAAGAGAGCCACCGACTCTTCAGAGGGTCACCTATTACCATTTGGCACCACTGCCCGGGAAATCGATTTTTTTTTTTTTCTCTTGATCTGATCTGACACCAAAAAGCTCGCTGGTGCCTCCTCTTGAGTCTAGGTGGCCTTTACCCAAAAGGCCCAATGAGGGACACTTTTATTGGGCTCCTCCTGTGTGAGCAGAGTAAAGAATGGTCACTGTCACTTTCAGTACCCTCATGGCTGACGTTCTCAGGGCTCCCACAGCGAATCCGGTGTCAGGCTGAGCATTTTCCGTGGAGCATCTCACCTGATTTTCCCAATGCCCCTGCTCACTCACTCATGGTTCCTACTTTGAAGCTGAAGATTCTAGGACTCAGAGGTTAGGAAAATTACCTAAGATCACAAAGCTAGTAAGTGGCCAAAGTGAAAGTCAGATCCAGGTCTGTGGACAAGCCTAGTGTTGCATCTGACAGAAATGGATGGAGTGGTGGAATTGCATTTAGGGAGAAAGAACTGTTTGAAAACAGATCACCTCGAAGCTGCATTTCCTTCCTCCCAGTGAGTGTCTCAGGGAACCTTGTTGTCTGTCTCTTGACATCACAGAAGGACAGAAGCTGTGGGCACATCACACTTGTCTGAAAGCCTCCAGCCTGACCTCACTGGAGTCGCCAGCAGATGCGAGATTAGCCCAGGGCCACTTTCCTTGTACCCTTCTCTCCCGTAAAGACATAGTTGCCTCCTCCTCTCATTCCCCATATAGAGTCAAGTCCAGTGATAGGACATATATAAGAAGTGAAAAGTTTGCAATAACTTTATTCCTGCTACACATAAACATGCTTCATTCAGCATCAGAAGATGGTTGGATCTTTCATGACTAACCAACAGTTTCTACTTTTCCGCACATAATAACCCTGTCTCCAAAGGACTTCTGATTTCTATCACCATGTGAGAGGGGCTGGTCACGTGCTTCCCATGGAGCACAGAGGCCATGAAGGTGAAATTTCCTAAACACAGTTTGAATGACAGCTTCTGCCTTAAGCTGCCTTTGTTGTGTGTCCTGGAGAACCAGTGTCGAGTGGATTCTGTGTTTAGCATCCTATGGTAGAAACAGTTTCATTTTCGGTGAGGGCAAGGGGTTGTTGGGATCTCCTGGGGACTCTAGGGAAGAGGAGAAGCAAGCCAGAACAGCGTCTGGCCTTTCAGGAAGGGACTGGATGAGCTGACCATTGGTCTGTGAAGTTTCAGCTAAGTGGACTAGAATGCTTTCTCAGATAGTGGGACAAACCTAGGGTGATTCTGGTTCAGGCCCCTGAGTCTGGAGGGCAGTAGGTGAACTCCCAAGGCAGTTGGGATGGGTGTTTGCATCAGGAGATCTAACTCAGTCAAAAAGAGGAGAGGGGAAGAGATGGGAGGGAAATTACAGCTGGAGGGCGTGTACTTTGTGCTCTTCACGTGTCTTAGTTTAGCTCGATGTGGGGCTGTAGCACCAGATAGATCTGGGTTCTTTTTCTGGACCGTCTTGAACCCATCATTCAGCTAGGAGAATGGAGAGAATGGAGTGGGATGATGACTAGGCTGGATTATTTTCTCTTGGGGGGTCAGGGCTCCATCCCATGCACCCCAACCCCATAGGAGGTGTTCCCTGCAGGAAGGAAGTGTGCACTCAGCAGAAGCGAAGAGAGTGGACACGAAGTAGCTGAAAGCAGGGAGGTGCCCATTCAGGGGCTGAGTCCCCAGTGCCCTCTGATGGTGTCCGTGGGTGATTACCTCTGTACCACGGGCAGGATGGGTCTCTGGGGTAGGGGTGGGGGGAGGAGGCATCAGGAGCTCCAGCTTCAGAGATCTGGGGAAGATTGGATATCCTGACCATTGGCCTGGGAAGTTTATTTATTTTTAATAATTCTATTTTTTTCCATTATAGCCGGTTTACAGTGTGCCTGTGAAGTTTAAAAGCAGGGCATTTAAATCTGATTAAAGACCAATATTCTAGTTCTTAGGGAATAAATAAATGGTGATTGTTTTCCTCACACTCAGTGGTTCGCTTAGAGAACAGACTCACCTGCCAGGTATGAATGAAGCTAACGTGAGATGGAGAGGGGAAGTTCTGAAAAGATAAGAGTGGCCGTTCCACCGTCGCAGGTGTGTTGACAGAGACGGAAGGTACAGTCTGTCTCATCCCAACAACCTGAGAGCCCTCATGAGCAGATGTGATGGCAGCAGCACGGACAGTCACCGTGGTGGCCACGGGAATCTTCCCTGCAGCCCCCAGCAGTGAGAGATAGACCAAAACCTGCCAGCTGGGCTCTGAGTTTCTCTGTGTGTTTGTGCAGAAGCCACTCTTCCCATGGGCATCTCCCAGCCGGTGGCTGAGTGTGGCGGGCATGGTCATGGGATTCTTCTGACTGTTAACCTTAGCTTGAATGCCTCTCAGTAACTCTGCCCAAATTGTCTCAGATGGTGCTGTGGTCTGGGGTCCTTGCTTTGCACGTGTTGTTCCTCTGCTGAATTCCCACTAAATTGCTATATGTCTGTATGTTTGTTTCCTATTGTTGCTCTAAGAAATTGCCACAAATCGAGTGGCTTAACAGAGCACAGATTTAGCCTCTCATACTTCTGGAGGTCAGGAGTCCAAAATGGGTCTCTCTGGGCTCAAAGCAAGGTGTTGTGGGGCCGCCTTCCTTCTGGAGACTCCAGGGGAGTGTCTGTCTCCTGGTCTTCCAGCGTCTAGAAGCCACCTGCATTCCTCAGCTCATGGCCCCTTCCTCCATCTTCGGAGCCAGCAATGGAGCAGCTTCATGTCTCTCTCCTGGACTCTGTTCTTCCTGCCTTCTTCTTAAAAGCACCCCATTGATTACAGTGGGCGCATCTCGACAATCCAGGATCATCTCCCTCTCTCAGTATCCTCAGTTGCGTCTTTCAAGTCTTTTTTTTCCTGAGCAGGGTGAGCATATTCAGGGTTCCAGAGATGAGGAGGAGGATATTTTGGGGGGCTGTTATTGTGTCTCTCGTAATCTATTGATGCTTTATTCAGTAGTCAGCTATTCTATGAAAACTTCTCTTACTCTTAAATCAAAAGCAACTACTCAATCCTATGAAACATACTTTTAATTTTAGTATGTAATGTATTATTTAATAAATCACCCAGCACTGCCTTCTTCTCTAATTTATGTTCCTTGAATCAGATGGTGAGATTCTGATTCCTTTGGGTATAGAGTCACGTCTTACTCATCTCTGGAGTCCCCCAAGCTGAGCAGAGTCTTCCTCGGTTTAGGCTTTGGGTAGATATTTACCTGAACTGAACTGCCTTTTGATGGGGGGCAGTCTATGAGAATATCCTTTGTAGAATGTCCATCATGTAAGACCAACCAGACAGAGGATCCATAAGACAGGTGGAAATTTGGAGAAATATCACAGTCCAGCCTAATCTAAAACGTTGAAAGGAAGCACCCAAGGCAAGGGAGTAGTGTCCTAGGGCAGTAACAATCTCTTGGGATTGCTGAAACATAAAATTCACGTAGGAGCAGAGCCTAAACATGAGGCTTGAGGGAAAAAATGAAAATCTAGGCCAGATGCTTGTATGTCCTATGGAGGAACTGAGATTTGGCTCTGTAGGCAGCAAGGACCAGCATGGATGTCTAGGTTTAGTAATTTGATGGGATTGAGGTCTCTGAGATTGACGTCTCCTGAGGCTGGAGTGTGGAGGGGGAAGGGGATGGAGGTGTAGGGCAGGCAGGGAGATTGGAGTGGTTCATGGGAGGAACCCGCATATTCTGAGTCAGGGCAGTAAGAAACCAGACAGAGGAGCAGATCTCCTGGTTAAACTATGTGTTTAATTGGGGGAGTGACTGCTGATTTTTGTTCATCATTTGTGCCAGGCAAGAGGGACACTCAGTGAATAGGTGTCTGCTGACTAGGTGACAGAAGTGATTGTCGTGATGTTAAAAAATCATAGGTGGAACTGGGTGGTTGGGGTGGTACAAAGCCATATGTTGCAACTGGATGGCGAGCATGGCGGGGTGGGGAGCATGCTATGAGGTTAGCTGTAATTGGATATCCTTTGGCTATCAGATTTCGGACTTAGAGTATATGTGTTGGAAGTGGGCTTGGGGAGGGAATCGGCCCCTCCCTCAAGGTTTTCATCTGCCAGTCTTCCATGCTCCCTGCCCTTTGACCTTAGAGGCACACCTCCCCCCCCCACCCCCACCACATATCTCTCTGGGCTAATTCTCAGCTACTCAGGTTTCTAGTCCTAGTGTACCCCGAAGGGCATCCTGCATAGTATTCCACCTCCAGCCCACTTGGGGATTCTTAAATGTTGTCTCATTTCCATACTCACAGCATTTGCCAGCAAATTCATTTGGACTCATTTTTAATAAGCTCCTAGGCATTTGGCTCAGACCTTCAGTATTTCACTTGATTTGTGTTTGAGAGGGAGAAAAGGACCACAAACAAACAAAAAATGATGGCTCTCTATAAAATGACAAGTTTTTATTGGACTTTTCAAAGTGCACCCAATACTTTCAAAGGCCTCTGGGAAAATGTTAAATTAAAAACTGTCTGTGCCTTAAACAACCAGTGAAATCAACTGCCCTTGGTACATAAGCCTCACTTTCCCCCACCAGTGTGTATGGGTTTAGACCATTTGGCCACTACTGTCTTTATAAACAGAAAGTGGTGAGGAAACATTTAGCTATGGTTCTGTGCTTCTTCCTGGTGGGCCAGTTAAAAAAAAAATACACTCCCTCTTGCAACATTCTGTCTTCCCTCTTGCTTTAGTGTGTGATTTGCCTCTCTCTCACTCAGTAGACTTTGAGAAATTGATCTATGAGGAGATTTTTAAATCTATAATTTTAACATAGTTGGGAAAATATGAATAACATAATTGACCAAATAGAATTCTCACCTCTAAGGCTCACCCCTGACATGGATTTCAGGTAAAAAAGGAACCAACATTTACTGAGTACCTACTATGTGCCTGGTTTTAAGCTAAGTGTCTTTTTGACCCACTTTGATTTTATCTTCATCCTTCTTATAGCAAAAAAAAAAAAAAAAAAATTTCTGTCCTATAGATTAGAGCGAGACAGCTTGGAAAAGCCAAGTGCCTTGTGCAGGACTGCACAAGAAGTAGGGAAAGCAGGATTCAAGGATTCAAGCAGAGGTCTGTCACCTGCAAAAGGGATGGTTCTAGGACTAAATGCAGTGACGGTTGTCAAACACTGGACCGATAACTGTGTTTCTCTATCCTAGTTTGCAATCATTAGCTCAGGCTCTGCATGTTTAGGCTAAATGGCTTCAAAGGTTGCTCTGTGCAAGAGGGGGCCTTCTCTTGAGGCTGCATTCTCAATTGTTATTATTATTCTTCCAGAATTCTTGCCTTGTTGCTGAATTTGATGTGGATGCTTTTGGTGTAAGGGTGATGTTGGCTTGTGGGATAAGATGGTGTATTTGTTTCTTGGATCTGCCCTAACAAAGTACTACAACTTGGATGGCTTAAAGGCACCAAAGTCTATTCTGCCCCAGTTCTGGAGGCCAGAAGTCCCAAATCCAGGTGTTGGCAGGCGTGACTCCTTCTGGGGGCCCTGAGAGCTAAACTCTGCCAACCCCCTCTTCAGCCTCCACTGGTCGCAGGCACTCCTCCTGGTTCCTCATCCTGTAGAGGCATCACTTCTTTCTCTGCCTGCATCTTATCACCTTTTCCTCTGTGTCTCCCTGCATCCATGTTGTCTCTTAGAAGGACACTCTTGCTGGATGTAGGGCCCACCTTAATCCAGTGGATCTCACCTCCAGCCTTATCTTAGTTACATCTGCAAATACACTTTTTCCAAATAAGGTCGCATTCTGATATCTGGGTGGTCATGAACTTTTGGGGGGACGTTATTCAATGCATTATAGATGGATTTTGTTTATGACATTTACAAAGTGTTTATAGGAGTTCCCTGGTGGCCTTGGGGTTAAGCATCTGGCATTGTCACGGCCATGGCTCAGGTCACTGCTGTGGTGTGGGTTTGATCCCTGGCCCAGGAGTTTCTGTGTACCATGGGCACAGCCAACAAAAAGTATTTAGATAAAATGCGAGCAGCATTTGATGTTTAATTTTATTAAATATCTTTTTGGCTTTCTTTGACATAAAAAAAACTTTGTTGACAGATTGAAGAGGAGTCTATTAATAGACTCTGTATTGTTAAATGTAACTTCTGTGACAGTATTGAGCTCTTCTTATTAGTGTGTCTTATTTTTGAAATACATTGCTGGATTCAATTTGATAATATATTATTTAGAATTTTTACATTTATTTTCCAATATGAGGGAGACGTGCAGTTTGTGGTTTGAGGTATTTCAGCTCAGTTCCAGAGTTACTCTAACTTGGAAAAATTGAGAATTGCCTTTATTTCTTTTTTGTGTGGGGTGGGGGTGGGGGGGTGCTGTGCCCATGGCATATGGAAGTTCCCAGACCACTGTAGTGAGAACGCCTGATCCCTTAACCTGCTGTGTTACAAGAGAACGCCTGTCTATCTTTTAAATATATTTTGGGTAAGATTACATATTCTAAAAATCAATTAATCTTTGAAATTACTTGCCTCTTCTTCTGGATGCAATGCCATTTTCATAAGTGATGGTATGAAACTTTAAAAAATAGTTCTATTCAAATAGTTACTGATCTAGGCAAATGGATGGATTTTGATAGCCTCCTAGAAGCTGTTTTAACATTTTACTGTGATTTTTCACATTAATTATTTGAACGTCGTATCGTGTTCTCTTTCAGAAACTGTCCAGCTTATTGTCATACATTGTACTTTTTGTGTTTCCTATTCTTACTCCCATTACTTCCTTTCTCAGAGTCTGTTTGATAGTCTCCCCTGCCACACCAAAGCATCTACTCTTATATATTTTTGTTTTTTTTCTGCTTTTATTTTATTTTTTATTTATCTTTTTCATTTTGTTTTATTTTTTTGTTATAGCTGGTTTACAGTGTTTTATTTTTATTTATTTTTTAATTTATTTATTGCTTTTTAGGGCTGCACCCGCAGCACATAGAGGTTCCCTGGCTAGGGTCTAATCGGAGCTGTAGCTGCCGGCCTACACCACAGCCACAGCAACACCAGATCTGAGCCCTGTCTGGGACCTACACCACAGCTCACAGCAACACCGGATCCTCAACCCACTGAGGGAGGCCAGGGATTGAACCCTAATCCTCACAGATGCTAGTCAGATTCATTTCTGCTGCACCACGACGGAAATGCCAACTCTTAGATGTTTTTATTAGCTGTGTGCCTTTTCTGTTTCTTAATTCACTAGGGAAACATTAATTATATTTTCTGTTTATTTTTTAAGTGACAAGAGATGATATATATGGATATGTTATATACATGTGACATAATGAACACACACATATATAACATTTAAAGTCTAAATTTTTTCATATACCTAAATTTAAACATGTCTCACACATATATATATGTACATGTACAAATGTATAAAACATTTAATCTATGAAATTTCTTCTGACTCCAGCATTTAACTTATCTCGTGGATTTATTTGTCATGTATTGGCAGTTTTATATTATATAAACCCTATTTACTCATAAGTAAAGGTGCAAATTTTAATTTGGATCTTCTCTGACCCATGGGTTATTTAAAGGTGTGCTTACTCAAAATAATTGCAATTTTTGCTTTAATCTTTTCTCTCTATTTTCTAATCTTATTACTCAGGGCACTTGGAGGTCTTGTGTTTTTGGAACTTTATTGAGCTGCTCAGTTTGTGTAGATAAGCTAAAGACATTTAGAACAGTCTTGCCTATCAGGTGCAAAATTATTCTATCTCTTTTACATTAATCTTACATGTTAATTAAAATGTTCCATATCCAGGGACATTTTCATCTCCCTGATCTAAGAGTGTTAGTTAATGTTGTTCAGTTAGCTATTTGGTGAGAGATTAGTTAGACAGGAGGTTGGTCCGTGTCCTTGCTCTGTTTCCAAGAGGGATTTATGGCTGTAGACAGTGTCATTGGTGGTGGGTTTATATCCCCCACATTTTTGTCAATATCTACTTCCAGTTCTAATTATCTTTTTAAATTAAATTTATTTTTTATTAGGCTATAGTTGATTTACAGTGTTGAGTCAGTTTCTGCTGTACGGCATAGGTACACAGTCATGTACACACACACACACATTCTTTTCCTCATATTACCTTCCATCACGGTCCATCTCAAGAGACTGGATATAGTTCCCTGTGCTGTACAGTAGGACCTCATTGCTCATCCATTCTAAATGTAATAGTTAGCTATTTCTAATTATCTTGATTTGATACTGTGAGTCTATTATTTTGCCTATAGAACTGCATGCCTATTGTATTAAATTTAAATAATTCTTTTGTTTGTACAAAATGGGACTGGGACTCTTCACTGCCTTTTATTTTTAATTGTTTACCTGACATTAGTTTTCATCCCCTACTTCCCATACACTAGTGATTGCCTGATAGGCGCCCGCATCCCATCCTGGAGGTGGATGAGAGGCATCTTCCACTAAGATTCCCCACCATCTGTGTGTGTGTGTGTCTGTGTGGGAGGGAGGCGGGGGAGAGACTGTTATACATGCAGGTATATGGCTAGGCATCACAACTGAGTAGAAAAGGGGGTGAAAATATCAGGTAGACAAGGTAGAATTTACAATAAAATGTGTTAAATACTACTGGCAACCGTCTCATTTTATATAGACAAAGGAATTATCTGAAGTTAATTGTTGGGCAACTCTATAGACAAAATAATAGACTCAAAACATATAAAATCAGAATAATTAGAAATTGAAATTGACAAAAAAAAAATGTGGGCTATATGAACCTTCATGCCCAGCGTTTGAAACTTTCTAATGAAGGAAAGAAGTGAGGGCAAGACAGAACTCAGTGGTCTTTCCACGTTTCACAAGATGGGCCGTTCGCTTCCTGCCGTACTTCTTTTCTGAAGCAGCTGTTAGACACGGGGATCCCAACAACCACTCTTCTGAAAGCTGGGTTTTGAGAGCCTGGATTTTGGGGCTCTGCCTTCTGCTGCAGTGGTTTTGGTGTGTGCACATCCCGAATGGAAAGTCCTACCAAGGCAAGACCATAATGCTTCGGCAGCATCTGTGTGCAGGCTGATTCTGGTGGCCATAGGTGACGACTGTGGAGTCCACTGTGCTTTGCAAGACACTTGAGGAAGAAAGCAATAATAGGTCATGCCACCTGGCCACTCACTCTTCATCCACGAAAACCCCTCCTGAGCAGCTAATACGGCTCCATGAGGAGTCCAGCCCTGAGAACAGCAAGGTGAATCGAACAGACATGGACCACACACCCCCTCATGGCATGGCGTGCCCACCCCCCTCGAAGAGAAAACACACACAGCTGTGGTTCGAGGTCACCTGTTTCCAAGAATCACAGTCCCAGTGGGGAGAGAAATTAGAGACAGGTTCCTGTGATTCCCTCACATCTTGGGGAAGCGGGTAGGTAGAGACGATTTTTGTGATGAGGAGCTGCTGGCAAGAAAAGTGATGTGACAGACAGTGTCATGGCCTTGGGCTAAGGGAAAATCAGCAATTAGCCAGACAGAGAGAGACGTGCCCCACTCCCCGAAAGATTGAAGATGGAAAAAAATAATTCCTTCATTTTTAATATATATGCTGAGGAAAGGGGACACTATGGGGAGCCACCTCCTTTGCCCTGGGTGCAAATACGTCTACAATCTGTCGACAGGCCTGGCAGACTGAATCGAGAGCACTGGGAAAGTCCTGAGGTTACATTTTTCTCTTTGAAGAACACTGCCAAATTGCTAATTCGGACTCACGTTCTTTTTCTGCAACATAGCTTTCTCTGACCTCGGAGGAGCTGGGGTGTAGGCAGCTGAGTGTCTTAATGTTTGAGAATTGCCAACTCTGCTTCTCCTCCCGAAACTCTCCGGTGGATTGGTCCATGGGGTTAAATGGCTCATTGCAATTCAGCAAAGTGGCTTTTATGTGCAATTAATGTTTGTTAATTTGGTTAAATGTCAAAGTGTACATTTTTTTGGGGGGGGAGGATGTTCCTGCAATACAACTTCCTCCCCCAAATCCTTTCAGTATCGAGGGGTGAAATGTTATCCTCAAACAAATGCAGAGGCGATCATAAGCAGCCTTGGCTTGAACTGGAGTGGACGACACCTTACTCAGATGTTCCTCTTGGGAGAAGAGGTAGTAATATGTCAGCACATCTGAGTTCAGAACCAAAGATAAGGGGATCGTTGAGAAAACCCACTGGAAAAATATTGCCTTTGCTCCTTGGCCTCCAAGGAAGGAAGAAGGGTTTGGACCGAGTTTTTGGCCCATTTGCTTGAATTCTCTATCTTTTTGTTTCCCTAATATTTTAACATTTCCCCCTTCTGTTTGTGCCTTGTGTGCTCTGGGTATTTTTGGTTAATTCTGGATGTGTCCATTTCTGTATATTCTACTTCTGTTGGTTTGGCTGCTAAAGGTTCAGAGACAGTTATTGGATTCTCTTTATAATGACCATTTTTATTAAATAAAGTCCATCATGCATTTATGTAAAATACGCATGGTAAAGATACATCTAGGAAAAATATAAATAGGTTAAAGCCCTTGCTTCTTCAGCCCTGGCCTGCATGTGCTACTGCAGTAGAAATAGAATTGTCTTTTCCAAGTTCACAGGGAAAGAAAAAAATAGGTTTAAGGGTCTCAGGCTCAGAATTTCTCTCACACATCTTTTTCCCTCAGAACCAGAAATCCTTGCTATAGCTCTATGCTGGTTAAATCGTGCTGCCTCCATGTGTGGGTGGAACTGAGGTGTGACTTGCGGGTGTCCTAGATATTTTTAATTCCCTGTCTTGTCCTCTTTTTAAAAATCATCGTCTTTGCACTGCTCAAAGTGCATGGATCTCCGTGGCATCAGGCCGGGAGAGAGTTCTGTCTGGCCTGCCTGCTGCCAGCCCTTCCCCCTGCTGGAGGAGGGACGTTAGGTCAAGTCCTTCTAAGCCTCAGCAGTCTGCGCTCCCTTTCTTTTGCTGTGCAGATTGCCTTACGCTCATCACTCCTTCTTCGTAACCTCAGAAAGGAAGACCCTTGGGGCCAAGATGTGGCGGCGGGGGGCGGGGGCGTCCTATGGAGATCTGCATTACTTTGCTTCTTAGGTCAGAAGGACAACAAGTCAGCCCCGTCCCTCTTCCACGCCAGACAGAATCACCAAAAACCACCTGAGCACCAAGCATCTTGTCTTGGTGTGCCCTTTCTTTGGCTCATTTTCAGAAACCCATGACAGGAATTCCTGTCATGGCTCAGTGGAAACAAATCTGATTAGCATCCATGAAGATGCAGGGTCGATCCCTGGCCTCGCTCAGTGGGTTGAGGATCCGGCATTGCCGTGAGCTGTGGCGTAAGTCGCAGACGCGGCTCGGATCCCACGTTGCTGTGGCTGTGGTGTAGGCCAGCCGTTACAGCTCTGATTCGATCTTAGCCTGGGCACCTCCATATACTATGGGTGTGGCCCTAAAAAGACAGAAAGAAAGAAAGGAAGGAAGGAAGGAAAGAAAAGAAAGAAAGAAGCCCATGACAATGGCTCGTTGTTGACTCTCAATAGGACCAGCTCCACGGGCCCATGACCTGGGCAGTTGCACATGTTCCATCTCCGAAGGTCTCTGTGCTTGGTTTAATGCTCTACTCTTGCCATCTTAAAAGTTCCTGATAATCTTCGAACAAGAAGTACTACAGATAATGATTCTCTGTACTGGACTGCGGCCATTTCTCCTCGCACATCACCAAGCCAGCAAATACCCTTGGCTAAACAGTTAATGGAAGTTTCCATGCTCCTTATAGGGTCAGGGACACCTGTGTTCGTGCCTCCTCAGTCCAGGAGAACATGTTAATATTCTCCAGGGTTCAAAGGGGAGTGCTGAGCTCCATGATGATTTAGCTTCAGATGCCAAAGGGTTCACAGTCGCACTGGGTGGTGGGCTCATTCACTGATAGCAGTGTCTTTCTGAATGGGAGGGAGCAAGGTCCAAGGTCCTTTTCAGTTCTGTGGAAATCGTGGCTTATCTGGGAATCTCTCTGAATGTTGTGGCCCCATAATCCTTGAGAGTTACTTCACTTTAGGGTTGATAGAGTCCTATATCCTACTATGCTAATGCGACCAACAGTCGTGTGGTTGTTCTTTCTCCCAGAGTCCTCCAAAACTTGGCAGGCCTGGCTGGTGAATTTTACCCAAAGAATGTACCATTGCTTCATGGCATGGGCTAGGTCCAGGAACTAGACTTGATACACCAACAGCAAAATGTTTTCCTTTCTCTCAAAGCTTTGGCTGAATCGCCATTGCCCACTTGAAACAAGTATCAAACCCCTCCTCAGCAGGGGATTCAACACACATGCCAGCATGTTTATAAATATGTTTTTCTTGAGAAGTCCCTAACTTGAGGGGCTGGAAAGGACATTTTGCTGGAGTCGGAGAAGATAAATGACACGTCCTCTGAAAGTGTGCCCAACCTGGTGATACAGCTGATGGGACTTAGGCTTAAGAATGGGTGGGTCGGTTGGTGGAGAGAACCAACCAGCTGGTTTTTCATCTGGAGCCATGACACACGATCTCTTTCTCTGCCTCTGCCTTTGATTTCCTTTTGTGTGAGATGAGATTTTGATTGGGCTGATGAAGGAAAGACAGGAAATGATCCCTCTCCAGCCAAATACTCCATTGTAGGATTCCTGCTCAGTGGGTAGGATTCTGGGCAGGATTATGTTTATTTTTTTGGTTTTCACCCAGTTCTTGATTTAGTAGAGGAATGAATCCCTGGTCTGGACTCACTGTCTCCCCTCCTCAGGGCCCCTCTTTGCAGGAAATGGAACTCTGGTGTCAGAGAAGAATGGAATGGAATAGGGAAGTTGGGTTCCAAGTCCCAGTTATGTGAACAGCTGTCAGAGTTGTGTTTTTTTTTGTTTTTTTTGTTTTTTTTTGTCTTTTTGCCATTTCTCGAGCCACTCCTGCCGCACATGGAGGTTCCCAGGCTAGGGGTTGAATCGAAGCTGTTGCTGCCGGCCTATGCCAGAGCCACAGCAACGAGGGATCCGAGCTGCGTCTGTGACCTACACCACAGCTCAAGGCAACACCAGATCGTTAACCCACTGAGCAAGGGCAGGGATCAAACCCGCAACCTCATGGTTCCTAGTCAGATTTGTTAACCACTATGCCACGACGGGAACTCCTGTCAGAGTTTCTAAGTCCCGTCTTCCTTAGGAAGGGAAGGGGTGGAGTTGGTGCATCTCAGAGTGGATGCGAAGGCTACAAGATGCAGTCTTTGCAAACTTCCTAACCAAGCCGTTAGTGCATCAGAGCCACTCAGGTTGTGTTTAGTGGAACCAGAGCGGAGGAGTAACTCTGTGTTGTTTTTATTATTCTTAAATGTACTTTCGCCAGGACACTAGGGTTGATGGAATTCTGCTTCATTTGTTGACTTAGACTCCCTGTGAATTTTCTATCCCTATCTATGATCTGTGTATCTATATATCTACCTCCTTGTGACAATGAAACCCCAAATCACAGTAATTGATATTTGTACCCAAACCTCAAGGCAGGGAAATGTGGTGAGGGGGAGCATGCAGAAACCCATTTTACCAACATGGTTAGGCTTTAACCTATTGGGACCCATGTAACACATCCACTAGTCCTTGGAGAATGTAAACAGAGCAGAAAGAAATCCACATGCTGCAGCAGCCTGCAACGGAGCAGAAGCCCTGGGTCTGGTTGACACGTGAATACGAAGGGGCAAGCTGGCCATCAGTCAGGCTTCAGATGGGAGTAAGCCTGGCCTTGCAAGGAGGGTGGAAGGACAGAGGATGAGGAGAGCCAGCGGAGAGCGAGGGTTGTCTTGCATATAATGGGGCACTGAGCGCACAGCGACCCTGGCCACCTGCAGACAGAGCTCAATACTGGCTTTGGTTCTGGCAGGTCCATAGCAAACCTTCTTCTTGGGGAAAGGAGCACTTCAAAGAGGAGAATCAGAAGAGCTTCATCTCCATCCTAACAGCCCTTCAGAGGCCACTTCTTGTCGATTTGATGTGCTGTCTCTCAGGGAAATGTAGATTTTTATCTTTATGGGAGAATTCTGCAACGTTTTCATAGACTCATTGGGGTCTTAGCTTCCACCCGATAGACCAGGGGCACACCTTTTAGGCCTTCGTGGCATTCCCATCTCAGATTCCAAGAAGAAGACGGCCTTTGTTCATGTTGTAAATAATAATGCATTGGGACCTGGCAACCACTAGGTATGGCTGCAGAAGATATATAATACAATTAGCCCTCGCTGGGACTTGCCAGCTGACAATGGGGCAGGATTTATGTGTTTGCTTTTTCTATAAGTACAATTTTATTTGATAAGTGCAGTCCAAAGATATAAAGAATTCATCCAGGGTCTGCATTGTGGGATATTTCCTCTGTAATATTAAAATAAATATTACCCCTCTATCCAATTACATACAATTATGTTAATATCATCTTCTTTGTTGTTGTTGTCTGCCTGTTTCATCTTTGTAGCCAAGGAGTTTATTAAAAGCAGTGACTGGCTTCCTTTCAGAAAGAGAGTTTTTTTTTTTTTTTTTTTTTTAATCATCTTAGAAACTGCAGTCATTTCTTTTTGAAAGAAATACTCCTGACTCGGATGGAGGGTCTGTTTTTCTGGTTTGGATGAGACAACCTTTGCTCTGAAATCCTCTGACTTTGGAGCTTCTCCCTAACGGCCAACCTAAACTTCTAGGCATAGCAGAGTCCCACTGGGCTTGTGGACAAGGTTGGCAGTAGGTAGACGTGAGAGGTGGCATTTGATCCTCTTGAAGGATTCGATTCCTATCAACTGTAGGGATAAACGCCCGATGTCTGAAAGTGACTGGGGAGGGGGAAAGATTTGGGGATGAGTCGTTTTTTTTTTTTTTTTTCCCCCTAATGCCGATGTGACACCCAGATGTTCAGCATATTTACCAGTGGCTACTTAATAAAAGCTTATCTCAGACGGGGGGCGCTGCATGTACAGTCTCTCCCAAGGGTCCTAAAACCTGGGAGAGAGAGCAGGAAGTGACGCAAAAATTAACGTGTGCCGCAGGCGCAGGTAGAAATAATAAAGCCCACTCGCCGACGCAGACATCCACAACCAGCACGCCCTGGCCAACCATTCCTTTAGCTCCCACTTCACCGAGAGTATGGTTCCGTGATCCCGTGCTGGTTATTGTCCATGGTGAGAAAAGCACAGAAATTGAGAGTTGGTCTTTAGAAATGTTCATAGCCAATTAACACTGTCTTTTTTTTTTTTTTTTTGTCTTTTCCAGGGCCGCTCCTGTGGCATATGGAGGTTCCCAGGCTAGGGGTCGAATCGGAGCTGTAGCCCTTGGCCTACGCCAGAGCCACAGCAACGCAGGATCCGAGCCGCGTCTGCGACCTACACCACAGCTCATGGCAACGCCGGATCCTTAACCCACTGAGCAAGGGCAGGGACCGAACCTGCAACCTCATGGTTCCTAGTCAGATTCGTTCACCACTGCGCCATGACGGGAACTCCAACGCTGTCATCTTATGTTCGCAGAAACCAAGAGTAATAGTAATCAGAATGTGGCCTTACAGCTTGCCTGTCTTTGTTTTAATTCTATCATTAGCTGGCAATGGATTTTTATTAATCGGACATACAACGAATTCAAGAAAAAAGAAAAACGAAATTATATTTTTCAGTGGATGATTTGAAAAAGTGCAGGTCTTAACAAATAGAACTTTTTCCATCCACAGAACCCATTATGAAAATTAAAAGACAGCAGGGCCTTAATAAAAATTGATTAACCTGACTTGAGTTTTGAGCATGAGTCAAATACCTCCGCTAACCACTGCCTCCTGCTGTCAGAGAGATGAAGAAGAGGAAACGAGGATTTCATGCAATATCCTATGTCACAAGCATGTGTATCTTGAGGCCTCACAAAAATCCCTTGGAGAAGTATAATTAGAGCCATTTTGCAGAGAGGAAAGCCCAGGACACAGAAGGCGCACGGCTCAAAAGGGGCAGAGCCAGGTGTCAATCCAAAGAGCAGGTTCTTTCTTTTCTTGACTTCTTCAGCGTAGTGGGGACTTTGAGAGACGGGGCATCACATGCTGGTTATGTTTGGGCACCGTGGGGACAACTGCCCCAGAACCCCTCAGAACTTATTTCGTGCTTTTCAGATGAGAAGGCTGAGTCATGGAGAGGTTAGTTGATGGCAGAAGCACCAGACCAAGCAGCACTGGGCTTCGATTCTGCTCATCGAGAGGCAGTGTGGCCCAGCAGCATGTACAGTCAAACCGTGTTCTTACCCACCAGCTATAAGGGCGAGGCTGGCTGCTGTGTACAACTGTGCAGGCTGTGCACTGTACAACACCAAGGGCTGCCACTTACACCATCATCCATGTAATGGAGCCCCTTGGAGTTGCACAGTGCATAACCCACATGGCTGAATCCATGGGCCTGGCTGAGAAAGGCAGCAGAGTCTGAAAGCTGCTGTTCAAAACAGACCCAGATGCACTTTTCAGAAAACACATCAAGCTCCACCCTCCTCTCAGCAGAGAGAATGCCTCTGTCCACTCCCCCGGTGCCCCTATTGTCCTACCCCCGGTGCAGGTCACTGGTCAGACACAAAGCAAGATGAGCTTGTGATGCACCCTTTGTTGGTCCTTTAATCTCTGGCTCGCTGTGCTTTTATGAAACGCGCAAGTAGATTACAGGCCGTGAAACACTATAGAACTCCGTTAGGTAATGATTAAAACGTAGCGAATGCTGCCAGTGATAAGAAAGGAAGAGTGAGGTCATAGGAAAACCTACTCACGTTTCAGCTACCCGTTGTTTTGGAAGATCCAGATTCCCCGAGAAGAACAAAACAAGCATTTGTTCTTATTGATATCTCTGTTGCCCTCTCTTAGTGAGTTCTGGCAGGGAGTAGGCATTCAATAAGTGCTGACCCAGGAAGGAGGGGGCGAAGACGTGAAGGGACGCTTGAGAGATGGAATAAAGGAAGTTGCAGGGGTAGCAGGAGGTAAGAAGGTGCTGCCTGGCCGGGGTCTTTGGGGCGAGGTAGACTGATGGAGAGAATATGATGGTACCTCTTAGGGTGTGCATTACCAGTCATGGAAACCAGTGTTTATTCAGCCCCACCTATGAGTCAACCACTCTGTAAGGGGCTTGTCCACGTGCTCGTTCATTTAACCCCTCATCAGCCTCGGAGTGCCATTACTATGATCTCCGCCTCACAGGGGAAGCACCTGGCCTAGGTTCACGCTTTCAAGTGACAAACAGGAGCTTTAAACGTAGTCCCACGTGACGCTGGAACCTGCACTCTTCTGCCCTATTTGTTAGGCCAGGCCAGGCTGCCCCAACTGACATAGTGATAAACTTCCCTTTTGAAATCATGGGCTTTTCAAGGGGTTGGGGTTTTTCCCCTCTCATGTCTGTTGGTAAGGCTCTTGCCTTTCCTGGGAAAGCCTTTCCTGGGCGTCGGGGAAGCCTTTGGCCCCAGGAGTGGGATGCAAGACAGAACCCTGGCTTCTGTTCCAACATCCAGGTACCACAGCTGCCTGAGAGGACCTGAGTCTTAGCTACAGAGCTGAGTTAACACCGAGAAGGGCTGTAGGTAAATCCACATGCACAGGTCACGAGATGATAACAAGGCCTTTTGAAGGCGAGAGAGAGGAGGAGAAAGAATAAGACGATAAGAGAAACCTTCTTGGGGTGATGTTTGAATTGCCGGCGGCGTCTTTCCCTCCAGTGATTAGGGGTGGAAAACGCTGGGACCCATTAGGATTCTGGGTAATGAAAAAAGAGGGAAAAAATTCACCCTGTCCTGATGCCATTGGCTCCTGAGGTGGGGCTGCAACCTGCTGGCTGTGTTTTGTGGATGTCGTTCGTTTGCCTTTAAAGCCCTGGGAGCCCTAGGACCGGGGCTGGAGAGGGATGTGGTTGCGGGGAGGGGGCGGGGCGCAGGGGGTGTAGGTCAAGGGAGAAGAGAAGACTTGCCAAGTGTCAGCATTGTTCAGCCTTTCAACCTGTCAGCTTGGTGCCACTGCTTCTGCCAGGACCTGGAGCTTTCCCTGTGGCCCACATGTCACCTCAAATCTGACTGTGTGTTTCCAGGGCATGACTTCCGAGCACCCCTCCCCCTGCCTACGTGCTGACCCAGCATCCTTTCCTTTCACTGCTGGCGTGGGGGGGTTGAGGGCAGACCTCCCGGGCGCCGAAGCTCACATCACGGAGGGCCGGTGCCGAGACCGAGCCCGCAAACAGGGGCTGCCTGATGTGCCCAGGGTGCTCCTCCCTCCTGCTCCCCACCACCACCCCCAGAAGGAGGCAAGGCCCCAGGGCCTGGCGTATTTTCGGTGGTGTTTGTTTATTCATAGTAAACGCTTGCAGGATTTGAGAACAAGGTTGCTGAGCCTGGGGAGCTGGCCTCTTAGCCACTGATGCCGCAGAGGGCCTGGCAGGCCCAGGGGTCTCTGTTCGCCAGAACTTGGTACTCAGTTCAAGGGGACTTGAACACGCTCTTGTTATGTCCTCGGGCTGCATTTTAAGGATGTGTCTGAGAGCTTTGTGCCACTTAGCCACATGGCAGCTGCCTTTGGAGTTTTCCCGTGCACTCTTAGTCCCAAGTTCTTCCTGAGGATTCCAGAGCAGGATGTCAGTGGCTCTGTACTGATGGCCCACATCAGGGCTGGTCAGAATGTTTGAGTGACTCCTGCAGAGCCCTTCTCTGAGCCCTGCTTGGTGGGTGGAGGCTGGGTTGGTTGCCCTCAGACTCGTCCCTTTTTCCTCCAACCAGTGAGTTCGGGCAAAAAGGGAGAAAATCCTATGGTTGGTTGGGGTGAAATTCTGCCTCCAAATAACCCAGGGTGTGCGGGGCCTTCCTGCTTCTTGGATTTAATCCTCCAGAAACTTTCGGGATAAACCTTTCCAGTTATTTTTTCGTGCAGTGGCTAAAGCAGCGGACTAAGTGTTCGTATGCTGACGACACACTTCACAACTCAGGGCTGGTTCACAGGAGTTTAGGGTCGCGTTCTTTCCTCCTTAAACTTGGTGACCTTTTTTCCAAGCACACTTGCATGTCTTTGGTCGGGTAGATTAAAGAATGACTGTCATTTTTGCTGTGCTTCTCATGAAGAGGCAGGAGCTTGGCCTTGGTGACCTGCTCACCCGGCAGCAGGTGACGGAAGTGATGTTTAGGGACATCCAAGCCTGGGTCTTAGAGTCCTGCAGCTTCAGCCCAGGCATCCTAGGACGCTGACCCCGGGATGCTGCCTCTGGGAACTCAGCCCCGAGCAGGTGGTCTGCTGCACCATCCGAGATGAGCTCTCAGTCAGCAGCCAGCAGCCAGGCCAGCCTGCCCAGCCCAGGCTCCAGGCTCAGGAATGAAGGCATCACCTTGGAAGGACCCTCCAGCTCTGGGTGTCTGGCTGGTATCATTCCGGGCAACAGATGAACCAGCCAGCTAAACCTATCCTGAATTTCTTCTCTGCAAAACCCTGAACAAAATAAGCTGGCCTTCATCACGGGAGCGTGAGATAATATGAAATTGCAGTGCGCACAAGAAATGCTCTGTATGTGTCGGCTGTGGTTGAAGAGCTGTGACTCATCTCACCTTCTGGATGACAGCTCCCTCTGGGAGAGGGAACATTCATACCCAGCATTTATAGAATTATTGAGATCAGAAAGATACTTTGCTGATCACTCAATAACTTCAAAAATTGTATGATTCTCTGTTGAATTCATATCATAATTGTGACTAGTGACGGCATTACGCTCATTTGACGCCTGGGACCGTATGTCTTTCTCTCCCATTTTAGAGATGCGGACAGACCCAGGGAGGCTGAAAGGGGCATCACAGGTACCAATGTTCAGGACTTTAGGCCCTGGCACAGGATTATGTCACCATTCAACCTCAGCTCTAGCTCTGGGAAGTCTGCACGGGTGTTTTGGTCAGGGACCTGAGACAGACAGATGGTTAGCCAGGAGTCGTAGTTGAAGGCCAAGGGTCTATGGGGTTCGTCATGCTCTCTCCATCTTGCTGTCTGTCCCATTGTCTAATGGGGGGTGCCGAAAACCCAAAGTGTCTTCAGGCGTGCCATCTCCTGCTCTGACTTCAGAATTTGGTGGCAGTGACTTCTCTTCTCATCAGCCCTTCCTGTAGAACTACTCCTGGCCTGAAGAGACGCCTATCAAAGTTCAAAACTGTTATCTCTAGGAGGTCAGTAAGAAGGAAAACAACATCTTATCAGCTGGGAGCCAAGTTAATGTTTCTCCATTTATTTTAGCCCTGGGATGGGTATCAGAGGGATTAAGGGGCCCATGAGTCATAAGACCTCAGTGTAGGGCCCGTGACATGTCAGCAGAGGAGCCTGACTTTGGGGGCTAAAGAGGCCTCTGCTTTGGGACCGATTTCAAGGGAAGAATCAGTCATGGGGCGGCATCCAGGGACAGTGAAGAGTTTGAACATGTCACAAGCTCGTCATCAAGCGAAATGTGGATGCCAGCGTCCTGTGTGAGCCTCCTGTGGGCCGGGCCTGGGTCAGGTGCCGTCCACACAGAATGTTACTCAGTCCTTCCACCAGAGCCACGAGGAGAGGAGAGGAAACCAACTGTAAAACCGGATCTATGTGTCTTTCCTCAGTAGGGGCTCTGGAGTCAGTGTGATTTAAGGGTCAGATCATGACCGCAGGATCCACACGGGATTGAGGCCAAGGAAACTAGGTTGCCTAAGCTTCCGTTTCCTGCACTGCAGTTCGAGGTGATGCACGTGGAGCGTTTGGCCTGAAGTCTGCTCTCTGTTGAGAGGTCTGTAGCCGCTAGCTAATCTTTCTCACCGCTGCCACCATCACTGCTCGCAGCACTGTTGCCACACGTCTCGATTATTCCCGTGTTCTAGAGGGCTCGGTGAGCCAAGGCTCAGTGTGCTTGGTTTGGGAAATGTTTTTAAGTTGTGCCAGTACCCTGCTTTATATAACTATTTCTCTGAAAGAAGACATTGTTCTCGTTTCTCTTTCTTTTTTTTTTTTTTTTTTTTTGCTTTTGCTTTTTAGGGCCACACTTCTGGCATAAGGACGT
This sequence comes from Phacochoerus africanus, assembly GCF_016906955.1. NCBI lineage: Eukaryota > Metazoa > Chordata > Mammalia > Artiodactyla > Suidae > Phacochoerus > Phacochoerus africanus. Next base: position 7,863,136 of record NC_062551.1, read on the forward strand.
TTCCAGGCTAGGTGTCACATTGGAGCTGCAGCTGCCGGCCCACAGCACAGCCACAGCAACTCAGGATCCGAGCCGTGTCTGCGACCTACGCTGCAGCTCATGGCAACACCACCAGATCCTTAACCCACTGAGCAAGGCCAGGGATTGAACTCGAATCCTCATGTATATTAAGCGCATTACCGCTGAGCCACAACGGGAACTTCCCACTTGTCAGCTACCTTTCAATTCTAATTATCTGGAGTAGAATGTCATCTTTTGCTGCTAAGAGGACTTTGATGCCTCTCTGATACTCGTTACCAGTGAGAAAGCAGCCCTTAGATCAGACCTCTAGACAGTACCTAGTAATGCTGCCTAACTAGACTTTAACAGTATGGCCTTTGTTATTATAATTTCGTCACATTTCTGTCGTATTTATAGCAAAGAGTAATAGTTGGACACGTAAATCGGTGATGAAATTTTCTTCTACAGGACGAATAAGGGAAAGGATAAAATAGTAACTTCAAGATAAGTTAGACATCGTACAGAAGGCACATGGATGTGACCTAAGGGTGTTGGTGGTACATGAATATTTGTACACTAGCGAGCTGCCTCCACAAAGATTCATCTCGGCTCTGGGTTCAGCACTGCAGGGCTTTTCATTCTATTTAGGCTCCTCCTGAAAAGCCTGCTATGTTTCCATGCTGTCAGAACCACCCAGGAGAACCTAAAAAAAACATGCAGATTCCTGGCCCTGACCCAGAGGTACCTTGGAGCTAGCTCTTAGCAGCTAACAAGAGCTGATCGGCCCCATCTCTTCCCAGCTCTCTGTTAAGTGCTATCACAAGGGCAGCTGAAATTGGCCCTGGTAAGAACTTTTACACCAGGAAATCAGCAGTCGGCAGCATCTAGGGCTTTTTTCTCCTTCAGGAGGGAGCTGGCTGCAAACGTACCAGCACATCAGCTGCCCCTACTACTCCAAATCTACTGAGTCAGGAAGTCCAGAAGTGTCCCAAACAATCATGCTTAGTAAGTGGCCAGCTAGGTGATTCTGCTGCTCAGAAACCACTGCCCCAGAGCCCCCGCAGCTTTTGCTTTGTCTATGCCACTCTCAGCGCTCCACCCCCAGGCACCCCCAGCCTCCCAGCCACAAGGGTTCAGCTATCAGGAGGGAAAATGCTGCTGAGGCTTCCCTGCCCAATGAAGCAGAAAGACCCCGGAGCAGGGACGAGACAGCGTTCATTTAAACACAAATAGCCGAAATAATTGCTGAGTGAATCTGGAAAAGGACTGGCGAAGTAAATTGCTTTTTTGTGTGAAGTTTCTTTGAGTCCATCCCCGGTGCTGGGGGTCGGGGTTGGGGGGCGAAACAGACTCCTCCTCGAGAAGCTCAGGCTGACAGGTTGAATCCCAGGCTGTACCTCCCAGGAGTTACTCAGGCATTTCCTAGTGCTTAGGGTCAAGGCTGCTTGTGCAGCAGGGCCCCTGAGCCTCCCCTGGAGGCTCTGAAGGATGGGGGGGATTACAGCAGACCTGGAAAGGTGGCTGTTGTGCCGGCTTCCCCAAGTTGTGGAATTCAGATCTGCCTACAGCCTGTGAAATGGGGGCTGCTTTTCTTGCCCATATGTATGGCAACTGCACTTTAATAATAAAAGAAAATCCAATCTCTGAAGTTCAAATAAAGGGGCTCAAAATTAAAAAAAAAAAAAAGGCATAGGGACGTCTCTAACCCATTACTGAGCATCTAATAGGTGGTGTTAGAACAAGGTCATAGTGATAGCACAGGAAGAGCATAAGAACTCCTGTCTCAAGCGGCTTTTGTACATGAATGCATTAAAAACATACAGCAGCTCTGTGCTCTATGCTCTGTGCAGTACCTGTTCTTACTCTCTGCTGAGGAGCAGAGTTAAGCCACTTGCCCACAGCTGCAGAGCTGGGATTGGGGGTGGGGGGCAAACTCTTATCCGCCCAAGGTGAAGCTGCCTCTCCCACCCGCGTCCTCGTTCCCTCTTGGAAATCCTGTGACGTGGATGACGACTCTGACAGTGATGCTGAGGAGGGGGCATCTCAGAGGTGTGGGGAGAGTTGCCCAGGAGCATGTGGGAGGCCAAGAAATGAGCTAGCGGAAAATACGGTCTGAAGTCTGAAACGGAGAGGGTGTGACTGTTTTGTGTGCGGAACCGCTGTCGCCCATGCCTACGCGGGATGTTGAGGTCACAGAGCTTGAGGCCAGGGGCTCACGCCGGGGGGTCCCGGCTGCAGCAGCTTCCCTTTTTGCCAAGTTCTGGCTCGGTGACCCTGGCAAGTCCTCGGCCTAAGACCCTGTGTCCCCTCTTGTAAAGTGGTCACTCTAACGTTAGCCCAAGATAGCATCGCCAGCACTTAATAAATGAGCACCGACCACCCTCCTAGTCAACTTCCTGACAAGGCAGGAAGAAGAGAGAGAGAGAAAGTGTTGTTACAGCTACTCTTTCAACCCAAAGCTTAATGTTACTGGGAGTTTGTCCCTGTGCTGATTTACCAGAAAATCCTTCCAAGCCTCGAGCTCTGCTGTCCCTGAGGTTCGTCCTGCAATTAAGCCCTAAACCCAATCAGGGATTTCTTCCCGGCTGGCTTCCCACAAACATTAACCTGGGGGGGGGGGCGGGTGTGGGAAGAGGGATGATGGATGCCAGGTCGGGATGTCCTGGTCCTCAGAGAAGCTGGGCGGGGGGTGTGGGGGGGGTGCAAGCTGCATTGGTTTTCTCTCCCCAGAGGGACTCAGTCATTTGTCACCACCTAGCCTGACCTTGGGCTTGACACTTGCCCTCCACACAGTGGCCGTCTCAATGGGGAGCCGGCTGGGGAGCCGTCTGATCTCCGAGTGGTCCTCTCAGACGCAGAGTAAACGCCCCTTTCCTGTCTCTCGGCCGGAATGAAGGCGGCCTTGTCTCCTGTCTGACTAAGTAGACATACTGCTTTCAGTGCTTGATCCTAGGCTGTCAGCAGTTGCCCAGATGTAATGCAAGAAGCTGCCTCGGGCTTCTTTTCATTCTTATTTGTGTTTTAAAACACTTGAGAATGTTCTAAGTGCCGTACTTGGTGACCGAAGACCATGTAGAAGGTATAAGTAAGAAAACACAAATTTGAGCCACTAATCCTACCTTCTCTAAATAGACGGTGTGGCTCGATGTTCTGAATCCAACTCTGGTTCTCTTATAAAGCAGTGGAATAGCTGCTTATAAAGTAGTGGAAGGAGCAGATAATAAATATGAAGTGCTAAGCGGTTAAATAGCCTTGATTTTGTTGCTTCATAAATTCACATGAATACAAATTTTGGACCATTGCCTTGAATCTCCAAAAGGAAAGGGCTCTTCCTGACCTCTTCTGGAGAAAAGTTTCAGGAAGGTACGGAATATATATGGCCTTTGCCCTGCTCTGGTACCCACAGTGGTGTGTTTGGGTTAGGTGCCTTTAGAAGCCTTCCTGCAATTAACAATGAGGGCAAAGTTGGACTTGGGTCTGCCAGGTCTTTCCCTCTCAGAAATCCAATTCCTGGGCTTCCCGGACTGCACTGAGAGGAGAGAGGAAGGGAAAGCGAAAGCTCCCTCATGTTCACCCGGCTGGTGGCAGCGGGGGGGGGGGGGGAAGCTGGTTCGCCAGCCATCCATTGGCAGCCTCATCCTGAGCCTGGGTCTGGTCCTCCTCTTTGCACATCCAGAATGATCACTAATTTGCACACTGAAAAGTCACATTGGCCCAGCCGGCCAGTTTCTAGCCCCTGCATGGTGGCAGGGGAAGCCAGATTGCAATCAGAAGATGGCTCGGCAAGGGTGCCATAGGGCAGAGGGAGCCTGTGAGGGAAGCAGCTTGTGCCTTCAAGCTTAGCGTCCCATCTCCACCAGGAGGAGAGGGTGGCCGGAAAGTCTGGAATTGGAGGCAGCCTGGGGTTAGACATTTGCTTGCCTGGCTTTTCTGTTTCCAATGGTGCAGGATTTGGAGCCAGGAGATCTAGCATGTGGCTGGAATTTTCCTTGCCTCAGTGTTAGCATCTGTAAGTTGGGAATGACGGAGTAGCTGCACATCTGAGTTCTGTGACTTGCCTGGCATACTGCATTGCTCTTCCCCAAACCATTTTCTGTATTTCCTATGTTTTTTGGTTCGTTTATGTGTAATAATGCAACTATTGGATTACTCTAAGTTCTTGCTTGGATTAAGGGCCATTCTGTCCCATTCGCTGACCTTCAGCCTTCACCTAAAAATTGTTGCTGATAATCTGAGACCACGACTCTCTCTTTTGATTCCTGATCTCGCTTCCCAGACCTATAGGTGAGGCGGAATGGTGGGATAATCCGGGAGAGGAGATAAAGGCTCCAAACTGGATGGGCGTCTCTAGGGAGAGTCGGCACTCCTAGTAGCTCGAGATTAGCTACCCCTCATCTTCAGTCCTGCCATCTGATTCAGTAGGTGCCACGCTTTCCTTCCGTCCCATTTTGTGGTGGAAAACACCCACAAATCCAAGAGAACATCTTAGTATTTGGTGGGAGAGACGCCACCACTCAGACCTAACCATACATGATAACAGGACATAATCTTCTGCGCCTTTCAGGTTGCATGTTGTTTAAGAGGACGTATTTATTAGCAGGCATAAGAGAATAAGGACTTAATTTTAACCCAGAGAGGAGTAAACTTTGAAGGCAAACAGAAACACTTGAGAATTTTTTATTACCCTCACTTGACACCTGACGTTTGATAGTGTCTTAAAGAACGCTGGTTTGAAAGCCCAGCCATTTGCATGTACACTTTCCCCATTGGTCAGGCTAATCGCTTGAGGACTTGCCTACAATCTCCCATTTTCTTCTTGTCTGACGCCCCCTTTCTGGTCCCCGCTGTGATGGAAGTTCTCCTCTGGTAGGCAAAAGGTAGATCAGTTGATGTCTTCAAAAGCACAGATGGCCATCCTGGCTGCAGAGAGCCCCGGACAGTCTGAAAAATTGCTTCTCATTCTGTTTTCCATCCATGTTTTAAAGCAGCTGTTTACACAGTGAAGCACCGGTGTCCCTAGAGGGACTCTTTCCATTTTGGTACCTGTGGTAATTTGATACGGTCACTAATACCAGGACAGGAACTAAGACAGTCACTTTCTCCTTGGTTCTCTTTCGGTGTTTCTGAAGGTGTCTGGAGAAAAGGTCGGTGGGATGCCAGTCGGTCGCAGTCGCCAGTCCCTTCCTGGGCTTCCCAAAGTGAGCAAATGAAAACATGAGACGTCTGATTAACTTTGAATTTCAGATAAACAACAAACACATTTTTAGAATAAGTATAGCTCAAATAGTGTGTAGGGCATACTTATACTAAAAAGTACCTGCTGTGTATCTGAAATTCACATTCACCTGGGATGCCTGTGTTTTATTGAAGTAACTCTTTTCCTTTCTGATTCCTATTAATGGCCTCTTTTAACAAAAGATTCAGCAGACTTGAGGCTCAGAACGTATCGCTGGCAATGATACCTAGTAAAAATTTAATAGCAAGATTTTGTCTTCACAGCTTATTCTTACATGTTGCTTTTTTAACTTTGGGCAAGTGACACCAGTTGTGTGGTTATAGTAGTTCTTTTTAAAATAAAGTTACTTTTAAAATAAATTCAAACAAAAACTAAAAAAAAAAAAGGGTGGATTAATGAAGATGTTCGTATAGCATGAACTTTCACGTAGACCAGAATTCCTGAAGATGGGCTGCTTTCTGTGTGCTGTAATTAGATAGATGTTGTATATAAACCAGGGATAAAGTATAACACTGGGAGAGGAGTTTGAGCTAAGTTGTAAGAATCCGCAGCGCTGTCTGTGGCTTCTTATAACTTAAAAAGAGGAAAATCCCATATTGCGTTTTGGGGAAAGGGTGGGGGTTGGTGATTATCTCAGGACCCGGTGAGATTGTAACTGATGACAAGTGGAGAGAGTAAAATTTTGGTTTTCTCCTTCGGAATTTCTTTTTTTTTCTTTTTTTTTGCCTTTTCTAGGGCAGCTCCCGCAGCATATGGAGGGTCCCAGGCTAGGGGTCGGATTGGAGCTACGGCTGCTGGCCTACACCACAGCCACAGCAAGGCAGGATCCCAGCCGCGTTTTCAACCTATACCACAGCTCACGGCAATGCTGGATCCTTAACCCACTGGGCAAGGCCAGGGATTGAACCCGCAACGTCATGGTTTCAGTTGGATTTGTTAACCACTGAGCCATGACGGGAACTCTGAATTTTTAAAAGTTAATTTATAAGAGGTCTCATGCTTAGGAAACATTAAACCCGCCCCTGCCCACTAAACTCTTAATTGCAGTATTCTTGGGCTAAAGATCCAAGCTAGACAAGATACAGAAGAAGAAACAGCAAACACCAAAATATGTAAAGATATTCAGTTTCACTTGAAAGTAAGTTAAAGCAAATTAAGATATGAATAAAGAATCATTTTAGCTATAAAATTAGCAGAGATTTAAAAATGGTAATATTCAAGTTTGGCAAGAGTGCAGAAAAATAAGTGTTCATATAAAGTGCCAGAGGGAGTTTTAAGTTATACAATTGATATGGAAAGTAATTTGGCAGAATATACGGACTGCCCGGGCAAAGTTCATGCCCTTTGACACAGTCATTTTTCTTCTTGAGGGAAAGTCAGAAATGTGTATGAATATTTATGCACAAATATGTTCATTGCAACATTATTTATAAATAGCAAAAATGTGGGAATGAAATGCATGCCAAAATAGTTAAATAAATTATGTTAAATAGAAATGATGGAACATATGCAGCCATAAAAAAATAATGTTTTCAGAAGATATTTAATGATATGGAAAATTTGGCTCCTGTAATCTTAAGTTAAAAAAAGAGAGCAAGATAAACATTTATGTATACGGTCTCGTAAGAATTATGTTAAAAATGTGTGTGTGTGTCCAAAGGGAAACAGACCAAAATGTTGCCAGTATTAGCTCTGAGTTCGTGGAAAGTCCTGTTCCTACGAGATGCTGGATGCCTTTATTTTCCTCTAGGCTTTTTTGGTGCAAGAACAGACAACTCGGGTCAATGAAACAGAATAATGTGCAGAAATGGATCCACATGTATTCAGTCTGTTGGTTTTGGTGGACTAACTGGATAAGCAAAGAGGGGAAAAAAAAAACTTGACCCGTACCTCACTCCATAGACAACAAATTACTTTGAGATGGATCTTAGACATAAAGGTAACATCTCACACTTTCTAGAGTAAATCATGGCAGCCTGTCTTCATGCTTTGAGGAAGGCAAAGAGTTGAGGGGGAGAAAGGGGGTTTATGGGGCATACTGTGCAAGTAAATGTGTCTCTTGCACGTTATCTCACAGCTTCACAGGGTGGTTTTGATAATTAAGCAAAATAATGTCCACAAAGTGGCTAACACCTAGCGTAGTGTCTGGCACATGATACATACTCAGGTCTTCCCTTTCCTCATCTTCTTTATGCAGACACTAACGTTGCCATCTCCAGGCTGGGTGTCAACCATTGGGAAGTAGTGGTTAGGGCACAGGTTCTGGAGTCAGACCATTCGGACGGAAGTGACATGGACACACTCCCTGGGTCACTTGGAACAAGTTTCGTTTCATCTCTCTGCGCTTGAGTTTCTTCCTATGTGAGATCATGCATTGACCCAGAAGGTGGTTGTGAGCTACTTGATAATTGTCATAAAATGCTCCGCACGACGTGAAGCATATAGTAAATGCTGGTATTAGCTGCAATTGCTCTGGACTGACAGTCTTCAGATGTGAAGTAGCACCTACTCCCATTGTGGGAGAGAGGAAATAAGTGCTTAGAAGACCTCAGAGGCTCTCCAGTCCTGGAGATGCCTCAACTCTTCCTGGCCATACCCTTTGCGTTCCCATTGTCAATTAGATGTTGAAACACACACTGCATGGAACCCAGAACAACGTCAGGAGCCTTCTACTTGGCCCAAGTGACAGTTGAATTGTGAACATTCCTCATGTCCTCATCTCTGGATCAGCGTAAATTATGTTCTGTTTTCCTTACTATTTTCATGAGGTCTGTGACATTGTCTTTTTGAATTCATGTGGTGTTGAAACATTACGACAAGTAACTTCTGTGATGAAAGCCTGTTCTCATCCTACTTCCTTGGCCATACTGGGGACAAGAATCATTTGTAGATTATTTCTTGGTTTTAACAACGTATGATGGCTTTGCTTTCTGAGTCAATGGCTTTCCAAAAATCAAAGCAAAATTTAGTTGTTCCTGTCACCATTCAGAGGGATACAAGGAAGAGGGTTCCGGCTCCATCCATCGTAATAAGAGTTATTTAGACTCTCAGCACGCCAGGCAGAGGAATGAAGAAGCTGCCAATTTGGTTGGGTGTATTGTATCCCGGCAGCCTCAGGGGCCCCAAGAGGTACTGGATTCTACGCGTGTGGCCTGGGGAGGCTCATCAGGTCAGCCGGCAGTGTCCAGTAGGCACAGCTAAAATGACATGGCCCATAAAATGACATGGCTAAAATGACATAGGTTGGCCCACCAAGCACTGGTGACCCACCTCTGCTTTCTAATCATCCCTCATAAAGCTTATCAGACATAGAGACCTAGCTTTGGTCTTTAGTACCATCCCCGAGTACAGGAGTTTCTCAGTCACTGAGCAGTCCCTTTATCTTTGCCCACAAAGCATATGGCCCCCGAGGACCCACTTGCTACTATTTCTCCCATTTCATTTCCGGGGAGGTGATTAAGTGGTGAGGCCTTGGGGTAGAGGCTGGGAAAAAGAAGCTCATGAAGATCTCAGTGGCCCCAAAGCCCACGTTAGACACTGGTACCTTCTCAGGGGTCTTTCAGATCCAAGCAGTTCAAAGTCACTTTAACTAGAGAAACTGGGGAGGGAGAAATTTGTATCATGAGGTGCTGGGTTACATCGTGATTTTCAAGAGCAAGGAATGAGCCAAGAGTGGGATTGGATTTGTTTTTTTTTTTTTGGTTTGGTTTGTTTTGTCCTTTTAGGGCCGAACCCTCGGCATATGGAAGTTCCCAGGCTAGGGGTCTAATTGGAGCTGTAGCCAACAGCTTACGCCAGAGCCACAGCAACGCGGGATCCGAGCCACATCTGCGACCTACACCCCAGCTCACGGCAACGCCGGATCCTTAACCCACTGAGCGAGGCCAGGGATCGAACCTGCAACCCCATGGTTCCTAGTCGGATTCGTTAACCACTGAGCCACAACGGGAACTCCATGGGATTGGATTTGAATCTAAGCATGTCAGGAACTCTCTCCATTTCTTGGTGCTTCTCTGTCTGTCTAGTCCATTGGTCTTTGTTGTTGAAGTTGTTCTTTTCCAGTTCACGTAACTAAACACGCTCACCTACATGTGTCCTCTGGAGACCAGGCTGACCGAAGCTGGGGTCTCTTACGATCTATCCTCTATTCAAGGACAGAGACTTTCACCCTCTTTGGCTCAGATACCACCTATGTCTGGACTCTTCTCAGCCAGGAGTCCACCTCATTGCCGGATAGACTGAGGCTATGGGGCAGGGCAGCTCCCAGCAGAGATACTGAGCAGGTGGCCCAGTCAATGTCTGTGCCGACAGTGACACCAGTGCTTCAGGATGGTCTTCCTCTTTCCTAGGAACATAAGAAAGGATTAAGAAAGGACCCACGGAGTTCCCGTTGTGGTGCGGTGGTTAACGAATCCGACTGGGAACCATGAGGTTTTGGGTTCGATTCCTGGCCTTGCTGAGTGGGTTAAAGATCCGGTGTTGCCGTCAGCTGTGGTGTAGGTCGCAAACGTGGCTCGGATCCCGCGTTGCTGTGGCTCTGGCGCAGGCCTGTGGCTACAGCTCCAATTGGACCCCTAGCCTGGGAACCTTCATATGCCGTAGGTGCGGCCCTAGAAAAGACCAAAAAAAGAAAGAAAGAAAAAAAAGAAAGGACCTAAATATCACAGCAGAGCATTCAGGATACACGTTCTTAATAGGCTAATGAAAACTAAGATAGGGGACCAGAGCTGGGCTTTGGGGCGTGGACAATTCATGCATGATGTCCGAACATTCCGCTAATTAGTTCCTTGGGATTTGCTCTCCTTTCCATCTCCACGGCCATGGCTTTCTTTAACTACCGCCTAGCTACTCAGTGGCCCAACTGTTTGGCCTCCCTACCTCATGATTCCCTTGTTTTTTACTCCTGTATGTTTGCCGCGGTGCCATCAGAGATAGGTTTCTTAAAATTCAGTGTCGGCCACGTCATCCTTCCTCTTGAAAATGTTGCTGGTTCCAGTAGCCATGTGAAGTCCGTGTGCTTTACTCTGGGCTGCAAGATGCAAGCCACTGCTTTGGGCCTCACTTGTCCATCACTCACACCGACTAGGAGTATGCTAGGTTCTTCCAGCTCAACCCACAGGAAAGGCAATGAGTCCAACCGAGATTCAGGTCTTTTCTCGCTGCAAACTGGCTCTGCGACAGTGGACACGGTACTCGTTCTCCCAGGCGTGTAGTTTCTTCCTCTCTCAAGTGAAATTTAAAAATAGTTCCCATGCTAAGTCTGTGGGAAGAACTAAAGAAAACCAGTCTGCGGCAGATACTCCCTGCCCTCAGCAGCTGCAGCAGCTCCAATAAAGTGAACAAATGAGCTGCCATTTTGATGCCTAGATGTCCACCTCTCATGCATCCCAGAGTCTCTGAAGCCGAGCTGTACATGCTCCTTTAGTAAATGGCCAAAAAGAAGATGGGAACAATAGACATAATGAATAAAATGCTGCCTCGTTAATGAGCCCTTGACCACACCTCCCTCAGAAATACCTAAAACATGGAATCAAGGTTTTCTTAGATAATTTCTTTTTCTCCCAAGCAGAATACCAGTCCTTGACCTTGGGCTGCCCATAGGCATCTAAGGGTAGAGGGCATATGCCCGAGACGGCGGCCACCAGGGTCTCCAGAACACAGGGTCTGAGCTGTAGCCCCTCGCTCGGCTCCACCGTCATGGGGATGTGGCAACCCTGTAACTCATTACCAGTGGAAACGGAACATCGCTGAAGAGATAAGGGCAACAATGGCTTTCTCTCCAGTGATAAATGCCTTACAGTTGCATTATTTCCCTTATTTATATATGGCTCTCTTTATTGAGTTCAGGGGGAGATAAATAAACGGTCTGCCAAGCGTCTGGTTAATATTACTTCTCAGGGACTTGTTTTAGGCTCAACTAGACTCCTCCTGATAATATCTGTAAGCTTTTCAGGAGGGAGAGACATAACATTTGTTTCTGACAAGAACCCTCTGTTCGCCTTATCTGTTTCATTTGAGAGGCCGTCGACCCCTCGCTTCTTTGGTTAAAATGAACTCTTTCCAACCACGGAGGAGTTCTTGAACTCGCCTCTCACCACACAGCGTGACTGGGTGTCCCGGCTGCAAATCTGAGGACCTCTGTCACATACAGTCAGACTTAGTACTTCCTGTTGGCCACCAGGAGACAGTGGGGGCACAGTGCAGAATTTCGCCCCTTAATGCATTACGATACAAATGCAGTTTTCAAATTCGAATATCCCTGCCCTGTCGGGAGTAGTCTTTTTCTTTTAATCAGTTAATTTTTTTAATTCAAGGATTTATCGATACACACTGGTTTGGAAACACACAGGTGGTCTGTGGCAGTCAATCCTAAGCCATAATTAAAAAACAAACAAACAAAAAAATAAAGCAAAAAAAACCCGAAGCACCAACATACTGCAACAGAGCCATAAACCCAGAGACTTCATTTTCAAGATTCATCATTCTCATGCTCTCTCTACCCCACTGAAGGCACATTTCTACATGTGCCTGAAGAATTTGTACTCCTTCATTGCATGTAATTTCAGAGATAGCAGCCTCTGAAAACTTTTCCCATGAACTCAGATCTGTGTCTCCAGACAGTTGATTTTTCTGCTGAGGCCTCACGTCGTTGGCACCCATCGCGCTCCATGGCTGTGTCTACAAGGTGCCTCCTCGTTGGACATGGCAGGTTCCTGGAGGACGGGCATTGAGTCTCTCTCTCTGTACCTTCAGGGCTTAGTCAAGGGCTTGGCACCAAGTGGATGCTTGGTCAGTATCTCTAGGTCGTTGTAAAGTCTAACGGGACAGTGTCTCCTCCCCTTGAGTGCTCATCTCATTCTTTCTGTAGTGATATTTATTACTGGAGAAATCTCTCTCTGGCCAGGCTGTTATTGCCATGAGAGCAGAAATCATGCTTGTGTGGATACCCTGTTGCCCGCAGGGTCCAGTGCGGTGCCTTACTGTGAGCTGCCATATAATGTGTGGATGAATACGTGATGGAAAGCCATGAGGACTCGGGATTCGAGGCCTGTGATGTGGGAGCACGTCCTAGTGCTGCACAGAAGACCGTGCACCTGAGTCAGGCCTGGTTCACATTCCAGATAGATGCCTCAGTTGTGTCATCTGTAAAATGCTAAAAAAAAAAAAAAAAAAAAAAATCTCAGGGATGTTGATAAAAATAATGAGCTAATGAATCCTAGAGCTGCTACTTCGAGGTGCCATTTTGATGTTAGCGGCTGTCTGTGACTCGTGTCCAGTCCTGACCACCTTCTTGGACTGTAATCAATGTGCAGCAAAAGGGGCCTGTGAGGCGAAGCTCAGGAAGACCTTGTGGGTATGGGTGACCCACAGATTGCATGAGCCATGGTACCTGAATGAGAGAGTTGGCTGGAAGAAGAGGCTGCGTTGCTATGGCAACAAGATCTCACTTGGGTCCCCTTAACTCTGAATGTTCCCTGATGGTCTGGAATGGGCTGTCCTCGTTGTGACCATCAGTGGTTCCCTTCATCCTGGAACCTTCCCCACCTCATCCCCATGACCCGTTCATTTTATTTCTCTCTCTCGCTCTCTGACCTCTTCTGCCCCTTCTTTCACCCTCTGATTAAGCGGGGCACCGAGTTCCAGGTAGGATTGGACTGAGCAAGAAAACCCTTGTACATCAAAGGTAGAGGGGGAAGAATCTGGGTGTCTGGCGAGGTAGCAAGTGTCTCTCCATCATCCCATCCAATTAGTGCGCCGAGCTGTGTCTGAGCCTTTCTGTGTGTCCTGTGCGCAGTGCCCCCTCTCTGAACCGCCGCTACCCCGCTTCACGCAGGCTCACCACCTTGCTTGGAAATCACTGAAGGCGCTCTGGCTAAAATTCATTTTGAAATCCTTCACATTGCTAAATAACAACATTGTTCTTTTAAAACCATATTGGGAGCATGATACTCCCTTTATCTCATCCCTTGAATGAATTTCTAATTCTCCAAGTTAACTTTCATAGGCTTCATCCCGAGATTTCATGCTGTGGCTAAAATGTGCCTGTAACTCAGCTTTCTAGCCTCCTTTCCCTTTTAATCCGACTAATAACTAGCCCTAAAATTGCCCCGGACCCCTTTTTGGGAAGCAGGGAACGTGGAATACTCCCTTTAGGTCCATCTTTCTCAGTCTACCTCTCTACTATTTTGTGTATGCCTTCCTTGAAATTTTAAATTCATGATCACCTTTCTTTTTTTTTTAGCCGTTTTAGGGCCACACCTGAGGCATATGGAAGTTCCCAGGCTAGGGGTCGAATCGGAGCTACAGCTGCCGGCCTACGCCACAGTCACAGAGGTGCAGAATCCGAGCCACATCTGCGACCTACACCACAGCTCACACGCAGCGCCAGATTCTTAACCCTCTGAGCAAGGCCACGGATCAAACCTGCATCCTCACGGTTCCTTGTGGGGTTCATTACAGCTGAGCCACGACAGGAACTCTCTTCATGCCCATCTTTTAATATCCACTCAGTCATCGTCTTTTCTCGGCGTTTTCCCCGGTCCTACAGTTGAAATAAATGGCCCCTTCAGCTTTGCTCCCAGAGCAGTTTCACCACTGCACCGTTTACCCCGGCAGACATAGGCAGGGTGGCTTCACAACGGATATTTCTTTCTCACAGTTCTGGAAGCTGGCACGTCCAAGGCCAGGGTGCTGGCAGATTCGATGTCTGACGCGTGTCCTCCTCCTGGTTTGCAGAGCAGCTCTTTTTCCATCGTCTCTTCACGTGATGAAGGGAGGGGTCACCTCTCTTGTGTCTTTGCTTCTGAGGACACTAACCCCACTCATGAGGGTTCCCCCCTCAGGACCTCAAGACCCCTCCCCCAGAGCCTCCACTTCCAGACTCACACTGGGGCTTTCCATTTCAACAGAGGAACTTTTTTGGGGGGGGGGGTGGGAGGGATGGTCACGTTCAGTCTATAGCCAGCATCTACCACCTCAACCAGGGGAGGAATGTCTTTGAGCGCCATGTCCTGTTTCCGCTTTGCAGTCTTCGGCTCAGTGGCTAGGACACAGCACAGGCGGATGTGTCTGTGGGAAGTGGATTTTAGTCATCTTCCCATAGATAGCCTTCCCCCGCCATGTGCTGCCAGTTCTTTCTCAAGAACTGGTTATTAGGGAAACTTCCAGAGTGCACACAAGTTGAAAGGATAGTTTGGCAAACCACGTATTCATCGTTGTTTCAAAAGCCTTGCCCACGCTTTTACAAACAGACCTCCCCTGCAGACCAAGCCTTTGGTGGTGAGGGGCATAAAGACATTCTTTAATGTCCAGTTAATTCATATCCAGTTTGAACCGTTTCCTCCCCCAGAAGAGCATCAGTGGGAGTCCCAGTGAGGGGATGTCTTCCCAAGGCAGTTCCGAAGACAGAAATGCAGTATAAGAACATACTTCCCAGTAATGTGAAGATCTATGACTCCACTAAATAAAAATGTTCCCTTAATGTACCGTAAAAAAAATAAAGATGTTTGGCGAGATTGATCACCCTGCTCCAGGAGCAGAATTAAGTTTGCACGCTACATTTTTTCCACTTATTTAAAAACACCTGAGTTGCTATATAGCTAGCCAGACAACCAGTTCATTATATAAATAAAATGCACATCTGCCCTGAAGAGACATGGTTTAAGCAAGGGCATCTGTGCTCTCAGACCTGTTGGCTAACTTGTAAACGATGATTCCTGAAGACACAACAGATGTGGGTACAATTAGGTTCATATTAAAACTGGTTATATATGACTAAGTATTTTCCCAGACTAATGAAACTCTATAGATATTTAAGGTGCTAGGGGTATGTTCCCACCAAATGAAAGTAAAGCCACGTCTTCAAAATTTGAAGTTATGCAGCCTGGAAATTGAATGGTGAGCCAGGCTGGGGGCAGATGTCTTCACTCTCAAAGGATGGGCCGATCCAGGAGATTCACAGTGATAACGAGTGTGTGTGTCTATTGACACGTCGCTATAGCATAGTCTCATTTTCAAATGGAGAAAGTTCATGGCTGAGATTTCAACACATAGCATGTGGGGAAGGGTTCCTCTCACATCTTTACTCCTGTGAGCTGTTCCCCCGTGTTGCCTGCAGCTTCTAACTCAGGCAATTCACAGACCAGGACGTGATTGAAGATCATCTGACATGGAGTGTTCAAACAGTGACCCGGTAGCTGCCGATCTCCTCGAGGGATAAAATGGGCAGGGGGAAGGCTGGGGACCCAGTGAGGAGCTACAGTATTATGGGGTTAAAATCAGAATGGATGGAGTTTCATCACTCCTTAGAACCAGCTATAAATTCCACTTACGATGGAGCCAGGAGACTTGGACTAAACCAACCGAGGAGCCTCTGGCTTCTTCCCCCAAAGGCTCCTGCAGACCTGGGTTGGTGGAGTATTAATTGGTTGGCTTTTTTTATTTCCTCTTTTCTCTCTCGGTGTGAGCCCACGAGGGGTCTGAAATATCACATTTCACTGGGACTAACATTCCAAACGCATCTTAGCAGCTCCATTTTGGCTAGTACCCCTGCTTCTGTCCAGAGGACAGTATGGCTTCCTCATGAGCCTTCCTCAACAGCTGATTGATTTTCTTAAGCCTAAGTGATGGGTGGTCAGTCTCGGCTGGCCCTCTCTCCAGTTCTCAATCTCACCCGATCAGGACTGACACATCAATGTAATGAGCTACCTCCATTCTTTTGTCCTCCAACCATAGCAACCACCACCGCTTGCAATTAAATTCTGCATGATTTATAGAAACCAGTGAGCTCCCCTGCCTCACTTCTTCCCTCCCCTGGCCATGCAGTCCTATTAAATTTCTTCCTTAAAATCCAGTGCTCCCTACTCTGAAATGCCATAGGTTGTTACACAGCAAGAAAGTGGAAGCGGAGTTCCTGTTGTGGTGCAGCAGACACGAATCTGACTAGGAACTGGGAGGCTGCGGGTTTGATCCCTGGCCTCACTCAGTGGGTTAAGGATCTGGCATTGCTGTGAACTGTGGTGTAGGTCGCACACGCGGCTCAGATCTGGGATTGCTGTGGCTGGGGTGTAGGCCGGCAGCTGTAGCTCTGATAAGACCCCCTAGCCTGGGCACTTCCATATGCCGTGGGTGTGATCCTAAAAAGACCAAAAAAGAAAGCTGAAAAGAGAGTAGAGGAGAGGGAGTCTGAAAAATAGTAATAGCTAGCCACTACTTTCTGGGAGGACCTTGTTCCAGAAAATACCAGGCACTTAAGTAAAGTTTCTTTATTACCTCATTGCGTCCTTTAAATCTTTGTAACCCCCACCTCCACAAGAAGGGGATATTGCCCCTATTTATATACATGGTATCCCGAGACATGGAAAGACCGTGTGACTTTGCTAGAAGTCACATAGTAAGTGGCAGATCTGAGACAAGAAAAGTACCTGACATGTAGTTGACAGGCAGTCGTGTCACTCAAAGTTTTTGTTACTTGTGCTTATTGTTATTATTCCTTGTGTTACTCAGGATTACTCTTCTTTTTCCAGGTTGTGGTTGTGTATCTACTCTCTACATACTGCTGGAGTCCTATAAAAGTACTGCTGGGGTTTCTAAAACCTTTTTTGGGTATTTCAGCTGCTTGAAATAATTCATGCATTTACCGTGAAATAGTGTCACAGTCTTAGGAAAAGTTAATTTTCAGCATCTGGGCTGGGATTTTACTAACTCAGAGTAGTAATCCTGGTTATCCATGCTGAGCAAAGGATAACCAGGAGGTCTTTACTTATCACATGCAATTTGACATTCAAACGGGCAAAATACCTCAACCAAACAAACGTTTAGAACACGGGTTCACTGGGTAAAAGAACAACAGTAACCCAACAATATTAGGTCTTGTCGTGAGGAGAACATTCTTTTGAGAAGAGAGAACAGATACATGCACAACAGCAAAGGACCAGTTCCAGAGGCACATGCAACCATCTGGTCCTAAGTGGAATGATTTGGCCTGCATGCTGCCTTGCCTTCAAAGGGAAAAATTCCTGGCCCTTGATCTCCCCAGGAGTTCTGGCTCAGTGCCAGAATGGAGGGGGTAGGTCAAGGTATTATGTGAACAATGAGTCTTAAGCTGGACCTGGATAGGAGGGGCATTAAGTTTCAGGAATGGACCGAACGTGTGTGTCCACGCAGAGAAGCGTGGACATGCAATACCAGCCGCACCCTTTCATCACACTCAGGTAACTCAGGTAACAAGCATATGTTGAGTCAGGCGCTGGACTAGACATGGGCTGTAGAGATGAAAAAGTCAAAGCCTAGGCGTCAAGGCACTCAAGTCTAGTAGGAAAAGGTCAGAGGCTTCAGTGACACCATTTACTATAGAGGGATTAAGGCTACCCAAGAAATACTCCGCAAGATAGTGACACGTAAGGGGGCACAAGTAAAACCTGCCTGATCTGCCCACGCGGAGTAAAGCCTTTGAGCTCCCTCGTGAAGGTTGACAGACTAATTGGAGGTTGGTGAGATGGGAAGGGGAAAAAGGGAGAGCCCAGTCATTGTCCTAGGACGTCACAGTGGGTCTGGAGGAGGCTCAGCGGATTCAACTGTTATCAAATCATTTAATAAAGAAACCTATTCTCCCACTGAGTCACTGGAAGCCTTGGAGATGTATCCTGCAATTCAGGAAACTGAGCTGCTTGTCGTCGGGAGTCTTGCCTTTGTAGCTTTGCTTCCCCAGGAGAGTGCCTTGTATATAGTAGCTACTCAGTAAATGGAGAAAAGAGAGGATTGGATAGGTCCTTACATCCAGAACATGTGGTACAGTGAATGGTACTAGAATTTTTTGAAATGTATTGCTAACTCAAGCCTTAGGGGACAAGGATGTCACAGAACTGATGGCGTTTGTGGGAAATAGGGGCAGGGTGGCACAGGCAGTGGTGATAAGTGATGCTGTGGTCACAAGAATGTGTTTTGGGGGCCACAGCTTGGTTGGTTACAAGGAGAAGGGGATCAAGAGTGAGTTCTGGGGCATGATCCCATTAAAAGAAACTCAGGAACAAGAGAAAGACCTAGACTTAGCTGGTGGGGTCTATGCAAAGATCTCTGGTAGAGCTGCAGGGGACAGTTCTCATTTTGACTTGGCAGCCACTCTACCTAATCTGCCTGTGACTTAATAATATTTTACTGCCTGTGTCCCACTTAAATTGGTCTCTTCGTCTCACCTTCTCAGAGCAGTTTCTTACTAAGCCTCGCATTTAGCAAAACACAAACCACAGAAGCACCGGATGGCTTCTCTCTTCCACTGTGCATTCTTCTTGAAATCATGCAAAGCTTTGAAAAAAAGATAAACTTAGGAGCCATTTTCATGTGTACTCTGTCGTGAAATCCCAGATATAACTTTCCTAAATATTGACCAGTCTTTGGGGATACTAAGAAAATTAAAATGATCAGTAGTCTGGGGGCAACTTTCCTCCCCCCCGCAACCCCCCCGCTTCAGGCTGGAACATCACTGCAACATGACGACGGAACAGCTTTAGATTTTGCTCCATTAGAACGAGTAATGTGTATGTGAAGATGCAAAGGTTAATTGCACCATCTCAGAGAGCCGTGCTCATACATCTGCAGTCAAGAGCGGTTCACCCACCAGGCAGATACCACTTTAACGTCAGAGGAATCCTTTCTGTTGTCCAATCCTGTGCCTTCCGCGCATTTTCTGGAACCCACTCCTTTACCTGTTTGAGAAGTAAAGCTTGAATAGGCACAGGTGTGATAGTTAAGGGTTGTCAGTGACCTGAAGACCAGCTCCACTTGGCATCTTCGCTCATGATGTTTTCCTTCCCTCACCCTCCACTGCCCCAAATCCTGATGATCCTCTGAGTCTCACCTCTCTGTGGAAGCCGTCCCTCCTGCATCCTTCAAATTCCTTTACCCCCGAGAAGCCCGCTTTGAAAGAAAGCTGTCCTCTCTCTAATTGTATCATGTCTGTGCCACCTGTGCCCTCAGCTAGACCCCAGGCCCCCTTCTAGCCAAAGGCACGTCTTCTCCATGCGGTGTGTCCTTTCTCCCCATCCCAGAGCAGGCTGTGGGACAAGCCCTCCGCAGGGACCACTGGCGATCCCTCCCACCTGTGACAGCGTAAAGTCGGGAAACAAGCCTGTATCGAACACTTACTACCTGGATCTGGAGTCAAGTTCTTTACATGCTCTATCGATTGTGATTTTTTCAGCAACCTTGAAACATAGTGCTCCTGTTTCAGAGATGGGAGTCAGAGACGGTTCACATGTGGCAGAAACAGCAATCAAAGGCTCTGTCGCCCTCTTCTCCCCTATGCCATTTTTATCCCAGCGAGGGGGCTGTTTGGGCTGCTGATTGTGGCTCCTCCACCGCAAAGAGAGTGACTGTCAGGGACAAAGCGTTAACTAAGTCTGTGCCCACTGCCCGACGCTTCGTCCCCTTCTACTGCTGCACGTGCGGGGTATTGATATGAGACCCAGGAAGCGAAACTGGAGCGATAAATTATAGGGCTTATTATAGAAGGTACAGTCAATAATTATTGTGGGGCCCATTTTAAGTGAGATCCATGCTCTCACCGTCGCTCTACCCATGGCCACTTCTTCCAATTAAATGCGATCAATGAGGAGAAAGAACCCGAGGAGAGGCCATGTGGCCTCAGAAGGATTTAGTTTTTGTATGCTCAGTCACCGACTCCTGGGGTTTTAATTGGCTTTTTGTTGCCAGAACATTCTACAGAAATAATTTTTTTATGACTCCCGAGAGGTCTGGCAGTCATTGCTTTTTTACACATCGATTTGAATATTCCAACCTTCACTCAAATGTGAATTGGGAGAGGTTGGCTTTTGCCCGTGATGCTGAACACACATGCCGTCCCCTGCCCCCCGCATCCCTGTTTTTGCCCCTGCCAGGTCCCTGCCTGTGAGCCTCAGCCCTCACCCTTCCATCCTTTTTGCCTGGGGGAGACATCCTTGCTTGAAAATGTTGCTAAAATGTCACCTGCTTTGTGAAAACTTCCTTGAGCCCTTCTACGCCCCTGACCAGCACAGGTAGGTCTTTCCAACCCTGAAATCCCAAGTTGGAGATGCTTTCCGCCTCTGTCTCCTGCATGGCAGTATTTATAGAAGCATAGATCGCCACTGAAGACCTCTAATGATTTCAGGAGGCAGTATTCATGGTGGCTAATTAAGACTGTCTGACTCCTCCTCCAGACTCAGCTTCCTCATCCGTAGAAGTGGCCTAACGTCCATCCTTTTGGTTTCAGGGAGAGTTACGTGAGCTAGACGACCCTGGCAAAATGCCGAGGACATGCCCTCAACTAGCATGGGCTGTTTGTACTGCTGCCCTTTGAGTCACTCCAGACCCCTTTGGCCACTACTTTGCGCAGAGAGCTGAGCTTGCCGTCTGTCCACACCGCAGGGACCCTGGCCTCCATCCTCCTGCACGTCCGCTGCTCTGTGTGGGGCAAACACCATTTGTTGTGCTAGCGTGGCCCTCACTGCCAAGCTTGACCCACGTCACCCCTCTTCCAAAGACTCCCTTGACCCGCCCAGCCCCTGTGATGGGTGGACCTGAATTCCTGCAGCATCTGTGTCCGGGCGCTCATGGTCCAATTCTGCGCTTTCTCATCAGTTTGCTTCTCAAGCATCCCTGTTTAACTCAGACTCATAGTGAGGAACTGGAAAGCAGTGGCTGGGCCAGGTTCTCCTTTGTTTTTTCGGAGCCTGGCTACGTGTTGTTCCCCACAGTCCTAGGGTATCAGGGATCACAGATTCCAGCTTCCTCTTTTGGTTAATGTTGGTGCCTTCCGCTGTGCTAGGCAGCGAGGGACATCTGTGAACAGGACAGCCGAGACCCTCAACTCTCATGAGTTTCATATGAGCAAGTCAACACATAAATAAAGGCGGTAGTGCGAGACAGGGTTAAATCCTACAGAGACGATACTACGGGTGATATGTTCCAGGATGACTGGGGGTGGCAGCCTACCTTCAGCTTCGCTTTCTATGACTCAGCACTCAAACACAGTATTTCCTAAGGAGCGCCCTGCTGAACATCCACTGGGCCAGATGCTCAACTAAGGCAAGACGGGGGGATCCATTGTCAAAAACAGGTGGATAATACATCCTACGTGTTTATCCCCTGTTGGAGCCACCCAATTTATATTAGTATATTAAAGGCATTGATAGTGCAGTAAAGGCATTTTTATTTTGCTTAAGGCAGCATTTCCCCAATTTTTTCCTTCCTAGAACTTTTTAATCTGTCTATCTTTTAATATTTAGCACTCATTAACATTCCATGAAACTCAGGTCTGTGGAATAAACTTGGAGGTATATTGATTGTATTGAATGATATTTATTCTCAGCAAAATTCTTATCTACTTAATCCCACAGAGAAGCTGATCCATGTGTCATCGCTAAGCCATAAAATTGAGGCAAAGCAGAAATAACTTCCAACCAATAATGAGTTTATTTTCTTAATTCATTTCAAACCCCCCCCCCAAATTATTAAATCTCTAATGTGTCCTAATAGGTGCGCGAGGAACCGGGACTAGAGGAGAGGGCACAGTCCCGTCCCTTTCATCGGGGTGCCGTCTGCGAGTCCTGCGAGGTGTTTGCACCAGCTCCCTCCACGGCCCTGCCTGCAGTTTATTCTCTGCAGAGCAGTCAGAGGCAGCCTCACAGGCTCAGGCAGGTCGCGCACCCCTGCTTTGTCCAGCCTCCTCAGCGGCTCTTCATCTCACACAGAGCACAAGCCAAAATCATTAACCGTGGTCTGGTCTGTAACTGAGCTGTTGGGGAACACCAGCCACTAGCCACATGTGGGCTTTTTCAGTTAAAATGATTTGCAATTAAATAAAATTAAAAATGGAGAGTGCGCATCCCTCGGTTGTTCTGGCCACAGCGCAGGTGCCCCGTGGGCATGTGTGGCTGGCGGCTGGCGTCGAGAACAGCATTGCCCTTTCTGCCATTCCTGCAGAAAGTTCTGTTGGTCGTACGATGCCCTGTGGCCTCTGGTCCCTGTTGCCATTCTTACGTTATCGGGTACTGCCCTTGCCCTTCATCCCTCTGCTCCAACCACAGTGCTCCCTGCGGTGTGTTTCTCACACACTCCACACAGTCCTGCCTGCCCGCCTCTTCCTCCTTCTGTCCGGCACGCTCCTCTCCATGTGGCTCATCACCTTGCCACTTGCAGGTTTTTTGTGTGGTTTTTTTTTTTTTTGGTGTTTTTACTTAATTTTGTTTTTGTGAGGTTTTTTCAATTATTTTTTTATTTTCCCAATACTTTTTTTTTTTTTTTCCTACTGCGTGGTTCTTTTCTCACATGTCACCTCGGTGATGCTTCGTTGGTACCCTCGTTAAAACCACAGCACCTGGAGTTCCCATCGTGGCGCAGTGGTTAGCAAATCCGACTGGGAACCATGAGGTTGCAGGTTCAATCCCTGGCGTTGCTCAGTGGGTTAAGGATCCGGCGTTGCTGTGAGCTGTGGTGTAGGTTGCAGACGTGGCTCGGATCTCGCGTTTCTGTGGCTCTGGCGTAGGCTGGCAGCTACAGCTCTGATTCGACCCTAGCCTGGGAACCTCCATATGCCGCAGGAGCGGCCCAAGAAATGGCAAAAAGACAAAAAAAAAACAAAAACAAAAACAAAAACCACAGCACCTGCTTTGATCTCACCATGTGCTCTTCCCTGCCTTACTTGATTCTTTGTTTGGCGCTTAGCCCCATCTGGGGTACACACCCTTTATACGTTTGTTTACTGTTTGTTTATTCTACAGGGGTAGAGATTTTGGTCTATTTTGTTCACTGCTGCATCCTATTGTCTGGATCAGTGTCTGGGACATAGTGGGTGTTCAATACACATTTCTGGAGGAATGAAGAAGCTTTACGGAGAAAGACATGACAACAACAGCACAGGAGCAACAACTTGAACAGATGAGGTTTACTGTAATATCAGGTAGGGATAAGTGGTGTGGAGGCAAAAAATGAAGCCACATGGCATGGAAAGTGCTTCACCTCCATTTTTAATAGTCAGGGAAACTAAGGTTCAGGAAAGTGAAATAAAGTGCCCATGAGCTCAGTCACAATGGACTAGCGAGGATTGAACCCCCATCCAGTGTGATGCTGGTTACTGTTGAATAATCGGCTCTTGAAGAGAAGATAAAGCACTGGTTTGCAGTGTTTGCCTATCTCCAGGGTGTACATACTCTCACCATGGCTGATTTCAAGCTAGGAACCATTGACCATGGAGCTGAGGGGGGATGCGTACAGTCTGTTCTGAGCCATGTGAGCGAGTTCCAGCGCACCACTGCATCTGACCTTGAAGTCCAAGTTCATCGTGGTGTACCATGTGGCCACCCTGGAAAAAAGCAAGCAGACCTCTCTAAGGAATCCCACTGCCTAGATACCGCGTACCCATAATCCTTGGTACACTTGGCCTTGGCTGATACCTCCATCCCCCAGAACCATTTGGGTTTGCATCAGACCTTTTGGATTACAGAATTTTTCTCCTAAGAGGATCATTCTTATTTGACCTGACAGAAAAAGTTGTTTTCCGAGGAGTCTTCTCTCCATGTTACCCTTTGAGATGACTGCCTGGATGGCACAGGTAATCCTATTGGACCTTGGGGGCCTGGGTGGACTACTTTTTAATTGATAATTCCGTGTTTCTATAATAAGTGGCCTCCTTAATAACAGGCTGCCACGTCATATGTGATGATTGCTAATTTAGGTTTTCAGGCTTCCTGGATGTAATGAGCTCTAATAAGCCCAGGACTTGTCACAGACTCAGAAAAGCCCATTTCCCCGCTTCAAGCAGTGATTTCCCTCAATTCCTGGACACAGTTGGCCATACCCTTAAAAATATTAATAAGTATGACTGGGATGTTCACCCCTTTCCAAATAAAACATAAAGTTTTGGTTGCATTAAGCCAAGCTATTAAATTAAGAAAGTGTTTTTAATTATCTGAGCATTTCAGGGAGCTCATAAAACATTTAAGGACCTCACAGGGGTGGCGCTGAAACCCTTTCAGAGTGAATTAGAGCTCTGGCTTCTCCAGCTGGTTGGGAAGGGCTTGGGGCCCATGGCTGCAGATTGCATTTGGCCCAGAGCAGTGACCTGCCAGAAAGGAAGAAGCTGCAGAGCTTCTTGTTGTCAGGGGTGGTGGGGTGCCTCTGCAGAGGAAGCTAGATCAACTCCTCTGAGCAAAAACAACAACAACAACAACAACAAAAAACCTAACAAAAACTAACAAACATTTCTTCGCACTTCCCTCGAGCCCGACTCCCTGCAAGAT
Source organism: Phacochoerus africanus (assembly GCF_016906955.1). Taxonomy (NCBI): domain Eukaryota; kingdom Metazoa; phylum Chordata; class Mammalia; order Artiodactyla; family Suidae; genus Phacochoerus; species Phacochoerus africanus. Next base: position 7,887,646 of record NC_062551.1, read on the forward strand.
GCCGAGTTTGAAAAGGATGCTACTGCTTATTGAGGGGTCTCTTATGTGCTAAGCACTCTCGTCTTTACGTTATCTCATCTTACCCTTGTAAGGTCATGTGAGTTTCCTGTTATCCCCATTTGATAGATGAGGAAACAGAAAATTACCCATGATGGGCAACGAGTGAAGCGACACCCCAGGAAGACAGCCAGTTCCCTGACCCAACGCCCATACCTTAAGCTGTTGAGTGAGTTGTAGCTTAGAGTCTGTTGCCATCAAATAATAATGATCATTATTCTTATTATGGAATAATAAATACCATTTACTTGGGGTACCAGGCACAGTGCTCTGCATGCCTGCAAAGCTGATGTAATTTAATCCTCCCGACGACCCTTGGAAATCATTATCCCCTCTGTGACAAAGGGAGAGACTGGGTCCCAGAGAGAGGCCATGTAACTCCTAGGGTTAGAGGTGGCGCTTGTGCAAGGCTGTTGAATCCCAGTCTGTGGTCTTATTCACCCCGACCTCTGACCCTCATCTGAGCCTATCTCCTTAGCCTCCCACTCAACACTTTGTTAAGTAGCTGAGGGTCAGGTTGTAACTGAGCACACACAGTGTGGGAAAGCCATTTTTTTCTTTATAATCCAGACCCAAGTGTCTTTTCTTTCTTTTCTCCTCTGTTCCCTTGTTCCTCCAGCTAATTCACCGGCCCCCAAATACCCTGTGGTGTTAACAGGATGAATGACCCGTTTTTTTAAGTGATAGAAGTGAGGCAAAACCATTCTTTTCTCCTAGAAATCCTAGTTTCCTAACTAGTGCCACATCCAGGTGGCTGGGATGTGGATGCCCAAGGCCACTGGGTACCTGGGTCTGGGTGTCCTAAGCCCAGTTGTCTCTGGCCACAAGCAGCTTCACTTACATCCCTGGGGTGCTGCTGAGATAACATTAGTGCAAGCATCACACTGGGGAATTATTAAGTCTTGCATTTAAAAGTATCTCATAGAATCCATTTTTCACCTCCCAGAGTGACAAAAAAAAAAAAAGCAGTCTTTTCCTAAGGATGCGAAGAACAGGCTCTTGTGAGTAGGAGAGTCATTTAAAACCTCCCACGGAGGGCAATTTAGCAACATTTATCCAAAAATTGCAAGTATGCAGTCATTTAGGCCTGGCTGTTCCTCTTTGGGGATTTTATCCCTTAGCTAAACTTGCTCCCAGTACTATATGTACAGTATTATTGGCTGCAGTATTGTTTAAAATAGGGAAAGAGAGAGATAAAGAACATATGGCTTTGTGAGTGGGGAATGGTTTACATAAATTATGGGGCAGCCATAGGGTGGAATACTATGCAGCCATAAAAAATGAGGCATCAGAGTTCCCTGGTGGCCTAGTGGTTAAGGATCTGGTGTTGTCAGTACTGTGGCTCAGGTCACTCCTGTAGTGAGGATTCAATCCCTGGTCCTGGAACTTCCACGTCCCATGGGTGTGTCCAAGAAAAATGAGGCATTGGTTTGTGACCTGAAATAGAATGAACGTTAAGGTATATTGGGCACAGAGCTGTGTATATACCGTGCTGCCCTTTGTGTAACACAGGGAAGAGGATGGTATACGTGTGGATGTGTTCGAATATACTTTAAAATCTAAGAAAGTATCTGGAGGTGGGGATGGAGTATGAAGAGGGAACCGAATGGTTGGAGGACAGAGTGATGCAGAAAATTGATTCTGTATGCATTTTTGGAATTTTGCTTTACAAATCAAATGTATTACCTATGATGTAAACTGCAGCAAGAGGATAGACTGGCAGAGATTGTAGAGGAGAGTTTAGCATGGTAGGGGCAAAATATATAAACAGGAGCTTGGTATATTCAGGGAACTGAGGGAGGGTCAGAGCACGCCTGCTAGGACTTTTTCAAGATTTCTGGGTCATTATCCTCAGTGTAATTGCAGAGTTCTGAGCAGGCAGCAGGGTGCCACGATCAGATCTGCATCTTGAAAGGGTCGTTCTGACTACATGGAGAGGTGGCCTTGGTAGAGCTCACCTATTTCTCCAAGGTCAAGTGTAGGTTAGGTCAGCCAGCTTTGCTGATCTTGACCGGGCTCTCCACGTTCTGGACTCTGCTTCGTGTGGTTTCTCAGCTTCCAGCAGCAATGAGGAGCTGCCACCTTTGGCCGGTGGTGGCGGGGGCGGGGGGGGGGGGGGGCGGCAGAGCCCAGCCTAGTGGCTGTTGCATTGGGGTAGAGGAGTGGTCGTGGCAGAGAAGTGGCAGAATGTGCTGGAGACTTGTTTCGGGGGGTGAATTGTTGGACCCTGGGAGGGATGAGATGAGGAGGCTTGGGAAGCAGAGATGGTCAGGATTTTGCCCGGGGACTGGTTTGGGCACCAGGCAAATGGGACCAGTTCCTGAGAGAGACCAGGGGCCAGGTGCGTGCGGCGGAGCTTGGGTGTCACCTTAGGCACGCCGAGTCCAAGTTCCTTTGATGCATCACAGAGGAGATGGCAAAAACAGGGTTGGAGGTAGAATTCTGGCTTTCAGAGGAGCCTGACTACAGCTGGGAGATGTGTACACAGGCAGAAATTGAAGGTGTGCACTGAGACAAAGTTTCCTGGGACAGAACTAGCAATTATTCCTTCCTTCCAGAGATGTGCTCGGAGCGCGGTCATTTACAGGCAGGCTCTGTCCACATAATAGGTGCTTCTCCGGCGGGGTGTCTGTCTGATCAGTTACAGAGGAGCAGTCGACAGCAATTACAGGGTTATCTGCTCTCTCTTCATCTCCCTTCCTCCCACTGCACCCCCTCCAGGCTGGGTGGCCCCTCCCCTGCCCCTTACATCTTTCTCCAGACCCCCCACCTCGTCGCTCACCCTGGCAGTGGCACTCCTGCAGCTTGGAGGTGAGCAAGCGACCCTTCCCTCTCTCTGAGCTCCTCCCAGCGCAGCAAGCAGCAGCCGTCTCCGGGAATAATTGATATTACAGAAAACACAGGGCCGGGCGCCAGCTTCACATTCTCCAAACGTTTAATGATTCAACCTTTTCAGTTTCATCAAAGCCAAGCTTGGAAACTCCCTGATGGCCCACTGCTAACAAATAGCAGGGCTCCTGCTTTAGCGCTTCTGCTCCTCAGGTGTCCAGGGGGGTGGAGGAGACCTTTGGCTGGATGACAGCAGGCAGGTGGCCCCTTTGGGGCTTTTGTGCCACAAAGACGCCTCAGGTTTGGCAAGCCAGGTGAACCCTTACTCTTGCAGGGCATCAGCCGGCAACACTGGCTGGAGCACCCAGAGGTTGGCACGAGCTGCCTTTTAAAATGTGTTTGTTTAAGCTGTCAAGACAGGACGCAGCTGTTTGTGACAGGGAAAAGGAAGCACAGGACAGTCCTGCTGGCGGTAGAAGGGAGGGAGGATTACCAGTGTCCGGCCACTAGGGAGTGTGGGGGTGTGGGGCTCGCAAGGGACCTGGGAGAAGGGGGCAGAGTGGGAACAAAGAGAGGATAGGTATGAGCCAGACACTGACTAGAGAGGCTGGGGAGAGGCAGGGAGGGACAAAGACAGAAAGAGGCAGTGATAAAGGAACAAAGAGACTGAACGGAAACTTGGGAGGAGGGCACAGCCGGCTTCTCTGACTTAAGGCCACTAAGCTGGGTTCAAAGGCTTTGAAAGCGAGACTTGGCTTTCATGGTTGCTTTGATTATTGACCAAAGCGAGCCCCACATGATATGTTGTTATCGAATGTAGTAACAGTAGTAGCAGTCGTGGTGGCATTAGAACTTGCTTCTATGTAGAGCTTTACAGATTCCTTGCAGCCACTTTCCAGGGCAGACTTTCTAATCTCTGCTGAGAACTGGAACTGAGAAAAGAAATCCTCGGAGAAGTCATATCATTTCTAGAAAGTCACCTGGCTGGTTCGGAGCAGAGCTGTGTAATTTACCTGGAACTCCTGTTCGGGGAAAGAGCCTCCTCTCCCATTCTGTGTGGCTCAGGAAAGGCCGGCCTTGCTGATTGGCCCCCTGACCAGTCCTGGCCAATCAGAGCGCACCACCTTTCTGCGTGTTGTGATTGGTTCAGCCTTGGTTGGACCAAGTCCGGTCCACCCAAGGCCTTCCTGGGAGTTGTGAGCCAGAACTGTGGTGCAAAACTACTCTTTCTCAGGGCTTCCAAGTGACAGCATCAGAGCCTAGGATCATTGTATCTCAACCGCCCTCTGAGAATGATTTCTCAGTCACGTGGGCCATTGTGGCCTTATTTTTGGCTTGTTTGACTTCTGCTTCCAATCCTTTACAAGAAGAGTTCTGATAAATGCATCTTTAATTAATTCCCCCTTTTAATTGTTTAAATTAGTATGATTCGTCTTCTACTCCTCATAGCCACCACAGGCTTTAATTTACACAGTGATCCTCCATTGACCATAAGAAACAAGACTGACCTTAAAAATGTTCCTGTTTTCAGTAGTCTTTGGAGATCATTTCTTGACTGAGTGTAGCTTCTAAGTGACTTTTCCGTGTCACCAAAATGGGGTCATGCTTGAAGGAATGATGGTCCGTTACCATAAGGGTTTTTTTTGTTTGTTTGTTTGGTTTGGTTTTGTCCCCCCCACCCCCCACCCCAAACCGTACCTAAAGCCCAATCAGCATGAGCAGGGATTTCAGATGCAAAGAGGATCTATGTGTCAAAGGAATTAAATGCTTGCCGAATGGAAGCTGCTTCTGCTGAGTGTCCTGCAGCAGTTAGCTATTGCTGTGTAACAACAGAAAATCTGGTGAGTGAAAAGCAGTGCACAGGTACTCAGCTGTGAATTTGCAGATAATTATTAGTTTGAGCCGAGGTCAAGGGTGGGTTGGTTAGGCAGCTTTGCTGATCTCGACCAGGCTCTCCGTGTTCTGGCCCCCGCTTCTTTAGTTTTTTTTCATCTTCCAGCAGGCCAGTCCTGGCTTGTTCTCAAGCTGAAGACACAACACTGAGAGAAAGCGAAAGCGGCCCACTGAGCTTCCACTTATGTTCTTTTTTCCATCCCATCTGCGATGGAAGTCCAGAGTCGGTGTGGAAGGGCATTGCTGAAGGGCAGAGATCCACAAGTATCATCTTTTGTCTGTAGTGAACATTCAGAAGGTCTTAGAGGAGGACAGCCTCCAGCCGCTGGGCTGGCAAATGCTAATGGCTGACGTGAGGCCCTGAGAATCCACAACTTGATGTGGGGGTGGGTGGAGGGGCGGCCACAGCATGGGGGGGGTGGACCATCCAGCTCATACTTGTGAAGGAATTTAGAACTGCATGGGTTACTCTTCTGTTGAAAATATTTCACAAAGAAGACTGTTTTGTCAGTCTTTTACCACTGGCTCTGAACTTTTTTTTTTTTTTTTTTTTTTCATGCTAGGACCCTTTTAAAAACTCTTCTCAGGAGAGAGGGCCCTCAAAGAACTCAAAGAGTCTAGAATGGGAGGCAAACACAGACACAGCAACTTTCAAGATCACAAATGAGGGCTGAGGCAGAAATAAGCCCAGCACGCCCTGGGAGTCCAGAGGCGGGGCTCTTAGCCTAAGCAGGCAAACCATTTAGAGAAATCTATTTTAAATTGATTGTTTTATTTGCTGGATTTTATATCGATGTGTTTTGCTTTGTTCTCAATGTGTTCTGGGACTGCAGCCTATTCATTTATTATTAAGAGAACGGTAATTATTTCCAGGAGCTCTTGAGAATACACTTTGCTTCCCCTTTGCCTGGTCTCTGCCGATTCTGGTGTACCCTTGCTATCTCTGAGGGCGTCTGTGGCAGGAAGTGACAGACCCCACGTGCCTGATGGAACAACCAAAGATCCCACTCGGGAAGGAAGGCTTGCAGAGCACTGCGTCTCAAACTTGCCTGAGCACATAGGTGTCTTGGGATCTTGCCAAAGGCAGATTCTGATTCAGGAGGTCTACCGTGAGGCTTGGGATGCTGTTTTTCTGATAAGCTCCCAGGTGCTGCCGCTACCCGTGGACCACATCTTGAGTCAGAAAATCGTGGAAAACCAGCAGCCCTTTATTTGGAACATATTGTAGGAGGGCCAAGCAGGGGGGCTTATCTGTATCTCATCTCTCTGTCTTGCTGGACCATAAACTTGGTGAAGGTGTCACCTCTTTCTTGCCTGCAACTCTATCTCCAGTGCCTAGAACATAGAAAAACTTGGGATTAATCGATGTAGACTACTGCCTATGGAATGGATAGGCATTGAGATGCTGCTGTATAGCCCTGGGAACTTTGTCTAGTCACTTATGATGGAACATGATCATGTGAGAAAAAAGAATGTATTCATGTATGTATAACTGGGTCACCTTGCTGTGCAGGAGGAAATTGACAGAACTCTCTAAACCAGCTATAATGAAAAAAAAAAATCAAAGTATTAAAAAAAATAAAAGAGAAAAATCTCATTAACTATTTGTCAAATAAATGCTTCCCGTTCCCCCCTTTTCCATGGATGGGGGTATATGGAGACCGACCTGACGTCCTTCCAGTTCAATGCTGTGAGTGGAGCCTCGACCTGTACCCATCCCATGGCTGCAGTCTTGACCCCCCCACCTAATTCAAGACAGCCTGGGTGTCCAGGGCAGGGCCGTGTAACCTGCAGCGCTCTCCAAGATTTGGATAAATCTCACCGTGATGCTTGAGCACCTATCTGATTTGAGGCACTGCTTCACTGATGACTCTGTTGGTATATCCTTCCCCTGGAGCAGACCAGCAGGATCTTGATGCTAGCTAAATATTACAGCAGCTCCTGAAATCCTCTCGGACTCAGTGCTTGACACAGTTGATTTCTTCCTATCACAGCTCTCCTGGCTTGGTTAATTTTCCCCAAGTTTTTTCGCACCTTCCTCTTTTCTTACTTGAAAAGCCTAGCAAAGCTGCATGGCTGGACCTGGAGCTAGGCCAGTGATGACATGAAGGACTCACCTTAAAATTTAAGATCCTTGCCAGTCTCTTCGCTTGAGTTCCCACCCAGAAACTTGGCACCCTCTCTTTAGAATCCATTTTTGAAAAGCCCAAAGCAATTAGCCATTATGCAAACTATCTACTCCTCCGTTGCCTCAACTACAGAATGGGAATAGCTGCACCCTCCTTGTGGGGCTTAATTAAGATTAAGGTTGTGATGTAAGAGCTGTCAACTGCTTAACTCAGGGTCTGACACCTGCAAAGTGCTCCATGAAGGGTAGTTCTGTTTATGTTCACATCTGAAGGGTGAATCTTAAAGTCCAGGATCCCCTAGGGGAAGGGCTCCAGGGAATCTAAGCTCATATTTCTAACAGCTCATTATGGAAGAGAGAAGGTTGGGCCCAGTAGGGGATAAAGGATAAATAGCTAAAAGAGTGAAAACACACAAGGCTGGGGTCCCAGAAGAGGCCCCATGATGGCAAGAGGTGGACCAAGCATCTAGCCCATAGAAGAGTTCATGGGTGTCCTCACCCTGAGGACTTCTCTGGACCTCTGCTTCCCTAATGCCTTTCCAACCCCCCTGCTGTGGATGTGGCTTGTACCTGTGTATACCAGCCAAACACTTTGTCCAGAATTGGCTTTACCATAATGTTTGCAGTTTCTAAGCGCTCTGGATCACCTTGAATTTTATTCCTGTTTCCTTAGTTTTTTTCATCTTTTCATCAGCGTAGAATATGAATATTCTATTAAGTATCCTAGAATGTATTCAGTTAGTCCACAAATACTTAGTGAGCATCTCCTCTATATCAGACACCATCCTGGAACAGGATACATTCAAGGACACAGAGCTGCATGGGGCAGAGAAAGGTCCTGTCCTTAGGAAGCTTCAATGTGTTTTGCAGAAAGGATGTACCCTTTCCACTGAATCAGGAACTGAGGTGATGCCACCAGCAGAGATTCCAGGAGAGGTCCCTGTAGGAATGCATATGCAGTAGATACTTGTTTGCTGACTGATCGAGTCCATGAACATATAATCATGAAGGATAAAAAGAGAAGATGGGAAAGGAGAAAGATGGGGTGGTTGGATTCACCAGAAGCCATTCTGGTTCTTCTGGAATATCTCACTCAGCTATGGAATGAAGAGGCATGTATTCCACAGTCAACAAAAGAGTGAGACTGAGCTTTGACCATGCGGTAGCTACTGTAATTGGAAAGACAAATATTTTAGTAAATGATGCAGATAATCTTTCATCACTGTTACTGTCCAGCTAAACCTTCTTGGTTTTCCTCTTTATAAATGAGGTCAGAGTCTCTTACCGTATCATCTCAGCTGCTGGAAGGTGCATCCTGAGCCTAGGTTTTATTGAACATGTTTTGGTGTATAAGAATATCTTAGGTACCTTTCTAGAACAATATGGTACATGATGACAAGTTGAGTATTCAAAGTTTTTAAATCCTGAATCTTACAGTTCATTTTTCAACTAAGCTGATAAATGAGTAACCAGTATTATTTAATTAATCAATTTAACTCCAACTGATATAATATCACCCAGTTGCTCTTGGACTCTATTTATTTATATTAAATCAAGGATTCTCAACTGTGGTGCTGTTGACACTTGGGGTCAGATGTGTTTTTGTTGCAGAGGCTGTCGTGTGTTTGGTTGGATGTTTGGCAGCATCCATGGTTTCTCCCTATTAGATGCCAGTAGCATTCCCCCCAACCGGGACAACCACAGATGTCCCCAGGAATTGCCACATGTCCCCTGGGAGACAAATGGCCCCACTGTTGAGAAGCACTGCATTACATGTATCTGCGCGTTCCAATAACGAGGAGTTTTTTTGTCAGGTATTTTGAGATGTGCCCAATCTGATCTTGAGTGTTGCTTCTGCTGCATACATGCTATGGGGTGTTGGCCAGGCCTGGACAGAGAGGGTCAGCTTCCTCAGCTGAACAAAGGGGTAAGGAGTCCATCCCCTGCCAGTGTGGGGAGGTTTAAAAGCTGGCACGTGTATAGGATCTGAGCAGTGGAGATCAATGGCTGTCATCACATCTTATTCTTTGGCTAATAGAACTGACCATTGCCAAAAGCTATGCGTGTTTGGAAAGTGTGTGTGTGTATTTAAGAACTAACCCCTCTGTGGCTCACGAACTCCCTGGCAGAACGTGAGTGGTACAGAGCAACACTTAAGGGTGCAGGCTTTGGAGTGAGACAGACCTGGATGCCACTGCTGGGTGCACCATCTACTGGTTTCTCGATCATTTTGGCTGAGTTATGTAACCTCTCTGCCTCAGTATCCTTATCTGACGATTGAAGATAATAACAGTACCCATCTCATAGAGTCACTGTACTGTGAGAATTAAATGGGATCATGAATATGAGAAAAGCACCATGCCTGTGGCCAGGTTTGCTCAGTAACTCTTAATTGTGGTTGCTATTATTATTGGTGTTATTCCACCCTTGGGTGCATCCCTGGGGGTGCCTTCAAAGCAGATAGTGGCCTCTTTCCAGGGGGTTCCTCTCTTGCCAGAGTAGCACAGTCAACAACTTCCCTAATGAGCTCGAGACTCTGTTAGGGGGACCCTTTGTTTTCCTAGTAACTCTCCGTCAACTCGGTTTCCTTCCCTTCCTGCATCAACAGTATAGACCAATTGTATATTCACTAGCCTGCGCGAGACTCAAAACTATCAATTGCTGCAATGGAGTAAATGATACTCATTGTTATAACAGGGTAAATGCCTATTTCCTTTACACAATGGAAGAAACTGTTGTAGGCTATTAAGTAAATAACTATAAATAACACACTCTAAAATGCTTTACATACGACTTATCGCACTGAACTGCACCACTCTGAAGTAGCTGTTATGACTGGGTAAATTATGTGTGTTTTTAAATACTGTCCAAAATACATATTTACACGTACTTAAAATCCTACACCAAACAGTCTCTATAGCAACCAGGAAAACACAAAAGCCTTATTAAGCATTCTTTGTAGTATTTTTAGGAGTTTAATCATTAGGAGAAAGCTCATAGGCCGTGTAGACACCAGGGAACATGAAGAAAGAAAGTCTTTATAGGAACAAAAGAATGAGGCTGGCTTTGAACCTGGTGGGAGAGGATTTTATTTTTTTAAGCTAATAATCACCAAGGGCCCTCTCTTTGTGAAGGCATTGCTCTGTTTGGGATATATCAGATGCAATTTGGAATTACAATCTGGTTTCTCAACAGAGAAGCGAGAATCTTCAATTAACATATTCTAGCAGATCAGTTTCAGTGTTTTCTGTTTAGTCCCAGCAAGAAAAGATTTCCTTGCCATTGAACAACGAAGTACTGTGTGTTGCCTGTGTTGAGTCATATAACTCTTCAGAGGAAAATTCTAATGGTTTCATAGGGGTAGAGCCAAACCCCATCTCTTGAGTACTGTGTTTATCTGTCCATGGTGTGTGGCGCTAACAGTGTACCCTAGAAATATCAATGACTTAACTGCAGAAGTTTCCTGCTCATGCTCCATGTCCAGTGATGGAGTTTCTACTCCATGCTGTCACTCAGGGACCCTAGGGAGCTCTTTTCCTCCTGTGGCACTGTGACTCAAACACTTGCTTCTCCAGCAGGGGGAGGAGAGTGCTGGAAGGTGGCTTGAGGGTCCAGAAGCAGGGTTTCTTCCCCAACCCCGTTTCTACTCATAGCCCACTGGCCAGCACTCCCATCACGCAGTTCCAACCAGCCTTCCCGAAAAGCTGGAAAGATGGAGTGCACAAAATATTTACCGATCATCTTTGGGGAAAAATATCACTTAAATGTCCAAACTATGCCAGATACTTTATACTGCTTGATCTTATCCTTGAAACAAGTTTGCAGTGTAAAAATTCTTCAACCACTGCTGCAGAAATAGGCTCAGAAATCTTAAGTGACTTGTTTCTGATGACAAAACCAAAAACCGGAAAAGTGGATTTAAGTTTAGATCAGTCTAAAGCTGAGCATGAGATCCTCTGTGACCCAGGACGTCCACTCCCAAGTACTTTTCCAGAAATGCAGATCTACGGTCATGAAAAGACACGTCCATGGGGTTCGTCGAGGTGTATACTGTGTAATACCCCAAACTGGAACCGACCCAACAGTCACCCGCAATGGAAAAGTCAAATTGATGGCAGCATATTATTAACACGACGGGATATTACACAGCACTGAGAAAGAATGAACAGTAGCCTCATACAATATGCATAAATCTCACAAATACTACCTTAAATAAAGGAGTCAGGAACCAAAGAAATTCTTTACCATATATGGAAGGTTCCATGCTGAGTTATTTGGAAGCAGGCTGATTTAATCTAGGGTGATGGGCGTCACAATGGTGGTTTTACCCTGGAGCTGAGCAGTGATGAAGACGGGACAAGGGCAGAGCTTCTGTTTTTCTTGTAATTTCATTTATTTGGTTGCTGGCTATATGGGGGTGTTCAGCCGATACAAATTCAAATAGCTGTGCGGTGGTAGTGGTAACATATTTCTCTGTGTGTATTATACCTCGGTTAAAACTCTACATGAAGAAAACCGTTTGCAGAAGTATAAATCGTAGGTTCAGATCAAACCAATGGCGGACTCCTGCCTTTCATCATGTCTTGTCCATTTCTTCCCCAACCGCATTAAAGCACAGCTCATCTAACCTTCGCTCCTACCCCGCTATACACAGTCCATCCTTTAAAGTGGCTCCTTAGAATCATGGTTTAGATGGGAACTTTGAGCAAATTTGAAAGAATTGTCAAAGTCAACTGAAATTCACTCTACTACTGACCTTGGTAATACAGTTTTCTTCCTTGAAATCAAATGTAAACCTGGGATCTCCAGAGGCTGGAGGGAAAGGGAATGGACTCTGCTTTCTCTCCTCAGGCTAGAGGGATGGACCTGATCAAGTGCAGAGGAGAGAATGGAACCTATGTTGTAGCAAACCCCAAACCAAGACAGTACAGTCACATAGGTCTGGGTGGGGATGCTTCCATCTCTTCTATTTGGAGCCATCAGAACACTCAGAAACCATTGTACTTACCTAGCCAAGTGAACTCCTAACTGAAAGAGGAATCCCATTGTTTTCCCTGCCCCTTCCCTATCTCCTTAACACGCCCGACACCCCAACAGCTATTTGGTGGAGCCCTGACTGCCCAAAGACAATGCTGTCTTAGGGAAGGTATTAGTGGAAATCCTCAAGCTGTTTTATAAGCACCTCCTAGGTTGGCAACAGAAGGCTAAACACAAAACTGCAAGATGAGCTTGAATTTAATTTTGCAGTTTTCATCTGTCACCACATTATGACAGTATGGTGATCTGGGCTTTACAGAAGGTGCAGTGCAGGGTGTAATACTCTCACTGGGAAGGCCTTCTCTCCCGTCTGTACCTGTTTGGGGAGAAATGCTGTGGGGTCATTGTTTTCAAAGATCTCTTGGGAGTTGCCAGAAGCTGCTCTTAAGATGTGTTTGATGCTTGCTCTGCATACTCTGTTCATTTGCTTGTTTATTCCACCTGTTTTTACTAATCACCTATTTTGTTTTAGGTGCTGTGCTTGGCCTGTGAACCAAGAAGATGTGTTCTGCCCTGCGGAAGCTGGTGACCCAGAGAAAGAAGAGACAAGTAAGTGAGAAATTTTAAGAATTACCAAGGAATACTGCACGTGGGATTAAGTAGTGTGCTCCAGGGGCACACAAATAGGAGAAATGGCCGTTGGAAAAGGGAAAACACTTCTGGAGGTAAAGCCATCTGAGCTAAAACAGGAAGCTGTACCAGACGCCCACCATGTCGCGGGCACTGATGAGGCTCTGGACATGTAAGGGTGAACAGAGCCTGGTCTGAAGGATGAGGTAGAGTGTAGTCCGACAAGGGATAGAGAGAATGACCTGAGCTATTTCAGTAGGTTGGTGACATTCAGTGGGGTGTGTGGGCCATCGTGGTGGAAATGATATCTGGGCCGTTGATTGTGGGCAGATGCGTGGCAGTTTGGGGAAAAAGAATGGAGGAGGAAGATACAGGATGTTCTGAGAGGGAACAGCATCAGCAAGGCCGTCGTGAAACAGTGGACCTCCAGTGCGGGTGTGTATATACTTCAGTGTGATAGGAGTGCTTAGCTTGGAGCTGGGGGCAGTGGTATATGAGAAATGCTTAGTGTGGCAATTGTGGTGAGCCAGGTAGTTTTGGTGAATCACCAGGCGATTTGATCACATTGTGCTCATTAAGGATCACCCCAACAGCAGGATGGTGAAAGGACTTGAAACCCACTTTGGCATCATTGATACCCCAGTGGTGCCCGCACGCCTCATGCTCTCTTCTCTCCGCCAGTGTTCCGGGAGGGGAGAAACACGGATTCAAAACCCAGAGAGGGAGCACCGGGAGCAGAACGACCTGTTACCCGGTTTCCCCTGTAGACAGAGGGCTTTGGTGCGGATTTATCCGTCCGCATTTAGGACCGATGATAGAATCATTGCTTTGTTTTATCCCTTCCATGACACAAACCAAGAAAAAAAAAATCATAATAAAATTTTACAAGTTAGCTGCCACCACGAATAAACACGAGAGCACTATAAGAAATGAATCAGAGGCTCTAACCCAATCTCCTCTCAGGACAATAACTCTAATGTAAAGCCGGTCCGAGGAGGTCGCCGTGGAAAACTCTCTGGGGGCATTTCCGCGGAGAAAGGAGATATTCTCCTCCTGTCGTCTCCACTTCCCGTCCTAATACGTCTGCAGATGTGCGGAGAAAACGCAATCTGCAGCCTCTGCTCTGAATCAAGGTTTGGCTAAGCAGGGCCACAGAGGCCTCCCCGAGGATCATGGAATTAACCCTCTCTGAACCTGGGGACGCCGTGGCCACTAACGCAGCAGAGGAACGTTCCTTGATTCTAATCACAGCTGAGCCCAGATGTCACTTGCCATTAGGTTCAATTGGCTTTTTTTTTTTCCTTTTTAAATTACAAGATTACCTTTAAATTGTGTACAGGAGCTCATAACCACTGTCCATTGGCGGCAATCGGGAGTGATTTCATTTTACTCATGGAAAGACTGCCTCGCCTCAAGTCTCTGTTCATTAAGCCTCTGTCTCTCTCAGGTTCCACTTAGGTATCAAAGAGGAGTAAATTCTGCAGCACTGAAGGCATTGTATGTTTGCTTTTAGAATCAGCCTCTTTGGCTGGCTGACGATTCTTTAGAGTGGGCTAGGTTCTCCGGGAGCCTGTCATGTCTACATGGCAAACACGCTTTCTGTCTGTCGCCTGGGTGGTCTTTTTGGCAGCGATTGCTGCCTTGGGCTGTCCCCACGAACTCTCCAAAAACGTCGCTTGAGTCTAAAACTCTCGTCACTCTTTGCTGCCTTCAGTTGAAGCAAACTTATGTTAACTATTTATAGACCAAGTTATAGCATCATTCACATACTCATACATTCATTCATTCATTTATTTGACATAATTACTGTGCATCTGTTGCGTGTATGATGTTGAGCCTGGCACTGGGTACATTGGTGAGCTGGGACCTTACAACCTAGTGGTATATGGACAGAATTACACAGGCTCTTCCATTACAGTGTGAAGAGTGGAGAGCCCAGCTTACGTGTGTTTTTTATTGAGGGCACAAGCAAGGTTCCTCAGAGAGAATTCCATCCGGGCTGGGTTGTGAAGGTTGAAGAGAGTTTCACCAGCCGAGGGAACAGTCTTACACGTGTCTAGAGGAAGTTCAGAGAGGGTGAGACTGGAGAGCAGGTGTTCGTGTATGAAGCAAGCAGCACAGCGGGTCAGGTTGTTAAGGAAGGATGCAAGTGGAGAGCGACAGGGATCATATCAGAAGGGGCTTCGTAAGCCCCCAAAATGAGCATATACTTGGTTGTCCGGACAGAGAACAGAGGGGAGAGGTGTGAGCAGAGGTGCGTTGTGTAAGCATCACTGTGGACATCGTACTCGTAGTAAAGGACTGGCTCTGGGGAGAGCTGATGGGTCTGCAAACCCAGTGAGACCTCATACGCAACATCCTTTTCCCCAAAACAGCCTCTGACCAGTTGCACCTTTTGATTTTTATCTTTTCCCCCAAGCACGCCCTCTATGCTCCATTTATTTCAATTCTGCATGTGATAGAATCGAGTTGCAGTAAGAACCCTTCTAAAGAGATTCACAGCCAAGAGTCGAAGGTGTAACAAGAGTGAATACATGTGGCCAGAGACCCCTGGTTACCTGGGGAAGTGCTAGGATTTACCATGGCAAATGAATTAAATGGCTGTATTGTCAAGTCCTTCTTCTTTACTGACAGAAAATGTTTACAAACCTGGCTTATGAGTTATAAGCCAGCAGATGTTGGAGAGACCGCTGGACTTGGAGTCTTATGATTCAAGTTGAAGTTCAGTTATGTCACTTTGTAGCTTAGAAAGCTTATAAGACTTGGTAGTACCATTTCTTTCTATGTAAAAAATTAATGTCGCTCTTAGAGCCCAACATGTTGTGGGGACTCAGTGACAAATGCATAGCATATGGTGGATATTTATTGGATGAATGGAAATGAAATAGAATTGGAGAAGCCCCAGACTCTCTAGGCTATAGTCTCCTTGTCTGTGAAATGAGAAGACTGGCTTAGATGCTTTTGAACCCTAACTCCAATGATCTATAATTCCCTGCCAGCTGCCTACTTTGTGGGCACGTACCGACCAATGTGCTAATAAACACAGGAGAAATTGATGTGGTATCTGATAAAGCTGAAGGACAAGGAATAACAGATTTCTGAGAGAAGAAACCCTAGTGACTGCTCTGGCCCCACTAAAATGGCCCTCATCCCAAAAGCCAGCTGATGAGAAGAATGCTTATTTGCTGCTGTCACTGGCTTCACTTGACTTCTCTGGTGAAAGCTTGGTCTCAGAGGATGCGACTGACAGCAAATTTCCTGTAAGACCACTTTGCACTGTAGGAAAAAACGGCTTTATCCTTTTATGTGGTCTCATGAAACACTGTTGATGCACTGCTCATGCAAAAAAACCTTCATGTTTCTTCTCGGGTAAGGACTCAGAGAGAGACAATTCTGAGCACAGAAAATCTGATGTCTGATGTTGAATACATGCTCCTGCTGGCTTTTGAAAGGGTGATTTGACTTGGAGCTTGAACACCTCTGGGAGTGACCCTCTCTCGACAGCACCTTTGGTGTGTATGCATTCCATCTTCACTGCAGCTAAAGCACTGCTTCTTTCTTATTCGAGAGACATGGTTGTTACTCCGTATTTAGTGACTCAGCCGGTGGGCCTTTCCTGTGGTGCTGTAGCTAAAGAATAGCCACATGGGAAACTGTTCCAAAGAGAGGAAAATGGAAACTTTGGGGCAGTTAGATAGCTCGTCTGTTTCGGAATGACTTAACGTATGCCCTAATCACAGTTGAACTAACTCTTGGCCACAGCAGATTATCTCCTATGTTGTTGGGGCCTGGGGCCTGATGTTTTCTGTATTTTCCGTATTTTCTCTTTTGATGCTTCAGAGAAGGCTGACTGGGATGCTGATCACGTAGGACTGTCCAGATTCCCATCCTAGAAGACCGTCTTCAGACCTTAGGGAATAAAGCTGCAAGTCAGCCCCTGGAGATGGTGTGAGTGGATTAGAGAACCCATTTCAGCATCCCTTTCCCTGGGAGTCTGAGATGATCTCTCTCTAGGTTGCTTCCCTAGCACGCAGCCCCACGGCCCCCAACACACACTTTGCTGCAGTCTTTCCTCTGATGGCCATCTCTCAGCTTGGGCTTCACATTCCCAGGACATAGATCCCTACCTAGCTGCTTGCTCGCTCCTGCAGTGCATTGTCTGGCACATAACAGGTCCACAAAATAATTTCCAATAAAGGAGAGAGATCTGTTGGTGTTGCATTTTAATGGTCTGTCTGCTTTACTTGATTGCAAGCTCCTTGAAATAATAGAGGCTTCATTTTTTCAAAAATATGGTATATTAGAAAAGTTCCAGTTGCTAGACAGTGCTCAGTAATTATTTACTGAATGAGTGAGTGAATGAATGAATGAGTACACATTACCCCTCCCCCCAGAAAAACAATTTGAAAGGGAAGAAAGTGATCAGACTGGTTACCTAAAACCTTAGCCCTCAAATTCCACTCACTGCCCAGAACAGGTAATTTGTGCTAAAAATGCTAAAAATGGTTCTTAAATTAGTCCATCTACTTCTTTATTCTGAGTCATCAAGCCACTTGGTATGCATGAGTGTATTTTAAGAATCTGGCACTGAAACCATTCCGGTATCTACTACTTTAAAAAAATGAAGTTCTGTTGAGGTATAATTGACAGACAATAACCTGCTCATTTTAACAATGTGCAGTTTGATAATTTGATATATGTAGACACTAGGGAAACCATTACACCAAATCATGGACATGTCCGTTACCCTCTCAGAGTTTCCTTGTGTTCCTTTGTAATCACACCTTCCCATCAGGCAATCACTGATCTGCTTTCTCTCACTGTACATTAGTGTGCATTTTCTAGAATTGTGTATAAATGGTGTTAAATATGTGTAAATGGTGTGTTCTCATTTTTGTTTGGCTTCCTTCATTCACCACAATTATTTTGAAATGAATCCAGGTTGCAATGTGTAACAGGAGTTCATTCTAGTTTTGCTGAGAAGTATTTCTTTATATGATGACATATCTGTTTAATCATTCGCCTGTTGGGGGTTTTGGGGGAGTTTCCAGGTTGGTGCTGTTATAAACTAGGCTTCTATGGACACTTAGGTAAAAGATTTGGTATGCACAAATATTTTTCTTTTTCTTGGGCAGATACCTAGGAATGGAATGGTTGGATCGTATGATGGGTGGATGTTGAATTTTTAAAGAAATGGCCAAGTTGTTTTCCCAAAGCACTTGTACCATTTTTCATTCCCACTGGCAGTGTCCGAGAGTTCTGGTTCCTTCACATCCTTTCCAAGACTTGGTGCGGTTGGTCATGTTAATCTTAGTCCTTCTAATAGGTATGTAGTGGTACCTTGTAGTTTTAATCTTCATTTACCTAATGACTAATGATATTGGGCAACTTTCCATGTGCTTCCTTGCTACTCATGTCATCTTTTTATTTGTTGGGTTGCTTATTTTCTTATCAGTGACTTTCAAGAGGTCTTTATATATTTTTAATACAAATTCTTTTTTTTTTTTTTGGTCTTTTTTAGGGCCACACCCGTGGCATGTAGAGGTTCCCAGGCTAGGAGTCCAGTTGGAGCTACAGCTGCTGGCCTGGCCTGCACCACAGCCACAGCAGCAAGCCGTGTCTGTGACCTACACCACAGCTCATGGCAACACCTGATCTTCAACCCACTGAGCGAGGCCAGGGATCAAACCTGTGTCCTCATGGATACTAGTCAGGTTCATTAACCGCTGAGCCATGCTGGGAACTCCCTATTTTTAATACAAATTCTTTACCAGGTTCATGGCTTGCAAGGATTTTTCTCTCAGTTTGTGCCTTGTCCTTTCATTCTCTTAACAGTGTGATTTGAAGCGTAGACATTTAACATTTTTATGAAGTCCAATTTATCAGTTTGTTCCCTTATGGGTTGCGCTTCTGATGTCGTAGCTGAGAAGTCATTGCCTAATCCAATGTCAGAAAGGCCTTTTCCTATGTTTTCTTAAAGTTTCATCGTTTTAAGTTTTGTGTTTAGGTCTTTGATCCTTTCTGAGTTAATTTTATGTATTGTTCAGGTGTTCAAGGTGTGGATCAAAGTTAATGTTTTTATACGGATATTCATTTCTTCCTGCACTGACTCTTGTAAAGACTACCATTCATCCACTGCATGACCTTTGTACCATGTAGAAAATTAGTTGCCTATACGTTTATTGTTGGAGCTTTAAGATAAATCTTGACATCTGGGAGTGTTAACTACACAACTTTATCATCTTTTTAAAAGTTATTTTGGCTATATTTGTTCTTTTTCATTTCCGTATGACTTTTAGAATATAGTCAGTTTCTACCATAAGAAGCCTGCTGGGGTTTTGATTAGAGAGACTTAACACCTTAACTGTATCGGGGCTTCTGACCCAAGAACATAGCATATCTTTCCACGTATTTAGGTCTTTAATTTTTCCAGCAGTGTTTTGTAGATCTCAGAGTACAGGAATTTCATGTCTTTTTCCAGATTTATTCCTATATACTTCAAATACCCTGGTTTTTGATGATACTGTAAATGGTATTAATTTTTAAAATTTCCAGTTGTTTATTAATAGTATATAGAAATAGAACAGATTTTTGTACATTGACTGTGTATACTGCAACCTTGTTAAACGTATGTATTAGTTTATAATACCGTTTTTTTGGAGGGATTCCATCAGATTTTCTACTTAGAAGATCATGTTACATATGAATAAGGACTATTGTATTTCTTTCCAATCAGAGTCACTTGTATTTCTTTTACGTATCTTCTTGCAGTGGTGGAACACCAGAGCAACGCTGAACACACATGGTGAGGGTGGCCATTCTTTTTCTTTTTTCTGCTCCTAAAAGGAAAGAGTCACTCTTCAAGTTTGAAGCCAAAACATTTGCAGACAGAGATCAACCATGCTCTGCAATGGCTAGAAAGCCCCAAATGTATACATTTGTCTATTTCTGATGAAGATTGCTGTGGAATGTGGAATATCATTATACAGAAATTAGAGTCAGCAGCTGACACCAAACCAGATAATGAGAAATGGGATTTAAGCAGGGTAAGGAGAAACATGCATTCCTCAAGAAGAGAGGCTGGGGGCCTAATGAGAAGGGACTGCAAATTAATCTCAGATTTGCACTTGAGATTATATGTACCTTGATAATGTCAGATTAAGTGAAAAGTACTGATTGGGCTTTACAGGTTACTCCAGGCAGCGCTGTGCTGCTGAGCCACACTGGTGGGAAGGGAGTGTAGTCAGCTCTGGATCGACCCTGACGCTGTCGTGTGCCGGGGCCGGGCGTGCAGGCTCTCCAGGCCAACTGTGCTCCTCTCATCCCAGTGTGTGTTCCATGCCGTCACCTTGTTAGCTTGAAATTGACCACGATAGGAGGGTTTACACTAGGAGAATTTGGCCGGTGCCGCAGATCAGGAGGTGGTCTTCCCAGAGAGAGCTTGGTGGTTAAGCAGGTGTGAGCACACCACTATGTAGTCAGCACTCTGTAGGTAATCATTATTGACGTATTAATATATTCCTACATTATAATTCCCGGCATCTGAGAGTAAGACACCACATGATTTTATGTCTCTCCATGAGAGAAAAAGATACGATTGATTGTAATCTCAAGATTCTACCGATAAGAGGACACATCCTGTTTGCAGCTATGCTAACAAGTGAAAAACCCCCAACTCTAGCATTGAACAAATGCAGCGTTACTAAAATTTATTATAAGGGAAACACTATATACTTTATTTTAGTGTATGCCTCAGTCCTTCACCTAAAAGTGCTTAGCTATCATTACAAAGTCCTGTTGAAAACAGAACAACCCCCAAAAAAGTTTTGGCATTTAACTCAAGTATCTGAACTTGGTGAGCCCAGCTCATAGTTTGCATCAAGATTTTGAGACCTTGTATAGACACACTGAAGAAGAGGCCTCATTCACCTACCCTCACATAGCCCTTGGTGCCTTTAATTGATACAGTCTGTTTAATTTTTCACTTGTCTCTCTCAGACAGTATTATGCCTGGGGACAGAAGCTCTTTGTATCTTAATTACACTTTACATTCCCAGTGTTGAAATAGTTGTCCAGCTCATGTAAGGGATCAAGAAATGTCACATAAAAAAAAAAAAAAGAAACAAAAGCAACTATCAGTCTATCTGTGTACTCACCCATCCTGAATCCTGAAGAAGGCATATCCATGTTTGGGTGCTGCTTTTACATCTGTTTCACTACACTATGGCCTAGAAATCAGATGCATTGTCGAGTAACCTCTTTCCTTCTGACACCCTCATCCAAGAGGCCAGTACCAAACAACCCCAATGGTTGGGTGGGATATTTCTCAGAGGTGAATTGAGCGTGAAGGTGGTCCATGCCTGGTCGTCTCAAATGCCCCACTGGCCTGGTATGCTGGCAATCAGGCCTTCTGACGTGGGTAGACTTGCCCTTTCTTGAGCTTCCCTTCAGGACTGGATGCAGATGAGAAGCTGCTCTATGCCCAGTTGCTTAAGAAGCTATGAGGAAGAAAGCCTTTGGGAAGATCTTCTCAAGCATCCCAGTTCTGTGTGTGAGAGGCTCTCTGTTCCTACCAAGGACCGGCCAAGCACATCCTTGTGAATAGATCCATTTGGACATGGTGGCTTCTTTCCTTTTCTTTTTCCAGCAGCTGAAAATATCCCTTGATAGCTCGACAGAGAAGAATAAATTGTCCCCGTGTATTTACACAGAGGAGAAAGATTTTGCTCATTGTATTTGCAATTCCGTCTCATGCGATGACCTCCATTTTCATAATCCTTCATGGAGTATCATGATTTAAAAAGCTTTCTCTCCCTGCTGTTTCTGTTAAAAGGTTTTCTGGTGCGATTCTTGGAAAGTCAAATTCTGCATTTAAATGTTGTATTTTCGCAGATATAATATAAAAGAGGCCATACTTCTGGCATGTTTGCCTTCCTGGGAGAGCAGCAAGCAATTCCACCCTTCTGCATATATTGTTAACCAAGCCACGAGAGTGTGCAGCAGCTTTAATAGCAAAGCCATTGTGATTACATCTTGCTCGTAATTACATTTATTTGCTCACATATGTCCAAAAAGGCAAGCATTAGCCAGACCGTATGGGTAGGTGTTTGTGCAAAGAAAATCATCCGGCAGATTGACGGTGAGGAAAATGGCTTTCAGCCATTTAGGTCTCTCCTGTCACGGACACTTGCAAAGACTGTCAGGGCTTACTTAGTTTTTGCTTTCATGCTTCTAAAATCGATTGCATTTGGAAAGCAGGGGAATTTATTATGGGTGATGGATTTGCATCAAAATAATCCAAATACGAGGGGCTGCCTCTAACAAGACAACACGTCTGTGGTCCAGAAGAGAAGCAAGTTGAGAAATGTCATGGTTCAAAGCAGCTTTAGAAATGGCCACCATCCCATCCCAGGAAAGGGTGTATGCCGCCTCTCTGGGAATTTGGAGGGAAATAAGAGGGCCATGCGTGTGAAAGAATTTTCCATCTGCATCCGTGAGCTGTCCCTAAGGAAACAACCGAGTGGTGGGAAGGGCGTTGTGGTGGTTGTTGCTATTGTTGTTGTTTTTTGTGTGTTTGTTTGTGAGATGAGTTTGGTCGGGCCACTCAGGACTTGAAAGACTTCGGCGAACTTTAGTTTACCCTTTTTGCCTTCATTTTCTTATTGCTGGAATGGGTGGTAGCAGTGCCAGGCTATTGGGCGCTTTTCTCATTTTGTACTCCCTGGGCTATAAATAAGCTCCTGAGTGTTTGGGCCACTGCTGTACCCTCAGAAGCTGGCACAGTTCCTGGAGCACCATATTTACTCGACAAATATTGTTTTGAATAAAGCAACAGAAATTACTTGATAGATGTGCAACTCAATAAATAGTATTGTACCTACTGTGGCTGCTGTAATAAGCTATCACAAACTTTGTGGCTTAAAAGAACACAGATTTATCATCACCCAGTCCTAGAGGTCAGAAGCCCTGAAATCAAGGTGTCAGGGCGTTGTGCACCTTCTCAAGACTCTAAGGGGAACCCCTTCCGGGCCTTTTCTGCTTCTGGAAGACTTCTGCATTCTTTGGTCCACGGCCCCTCCCTCCATCTTCAAAGTCAGCCGTGTGTGCAGTGTCATCAGATCTCTCTCTGGCTCTGACTTCCTGTGTCTGTCTTGTAAGAATCTTCTGATTACACTGAGCCTACCGGTTAATCCGTGGTAATCTCCCTGTCTCAGGATCCTTAACCCAATCGCATTTGCAGAGTCCCCTTTTGCCAGGTGAAGTGACATATCCACACCTTCTGGGATTAGGATGTGGACGTCTTTGGCGGTTGTCATGATTCCATCTACCACACATCTCTCTTCTGGAGTAAAAGCTTCCCGTCTCATTACCACCACTTCTTTTCATGACGTCTTTGAAAGTTCCTGCTGAGGACTTTGCTAACGAGTAACAGTCAGGCTTCCCAGATTCTTCATGCCTCCCTGGTCCCCGTCCAAGGATGCCACACCGCACACATGTCCCTTAGGCCTCAGGTGAGGGTGGTTTATTGCATGTGGAGGTAGGAGGGCGTGTTGTTAGCTTGAATAAGTTTCTCTCTCTGCAGCTAGCAGAGGGCGTGGACCTCCATACATGATGGCAGAATGAGTGAGGAAATCAGTGTGGAAAAGGTAATAGCCCACCTCCTTGGATCATTTCTAAAGACGCAGGATGCCGTGTAGAAAATTCTTTGTCAACGGCAGACGCTTAGCCCTGAGTGTGTATCTCCCGGGACTCACTTATCCAGAAAATGTGGTGTTGGTGCAGATACCTCTCTTCCCTTGGGCACAGAAATTTTCAAACACAGGGATAGAGCCCTCCAGGCCCGAAGCTTGTTGGCATGGCGGCTGCCCAAAACCGTGAGATAGAATTGCATTATGTGAAAAATCAAATGCCTCAGGGAGAAGCCAAGCTTTCAGACATGTTTTGGGCTAGGAGAGGGTTAAGCGGGTCATTACATATTTCGAGTTCTGGCCATGTGGTCTAAAAATAAGCCAATGAAATCCTCCTGTGATGGTGTCAGAGGAAATGAGTTTTTGGCTTGGCGTATTTGGTGGGGCGTTCTTTCTTGTCCTGAACCAAAGCCCTCTCCCTGTGGTGCCCGTCCGCCCGTGTGTCCTCTGTGTCCTAGGCCACCTCCCTTTTGGTGCCTTCCATAGATTTCTCACCCCCAACAGATGTCTGCCCTCCTTCCTCTCTTCTCCCGTCCGTTCCTCGTGACTCCTGGGGCTTCCATGATGCCAGATTGCAAGGAGCTATCCTGCACCTCTTCTGCCAGACTCTCTGTGTCTTATTTCTTAATTAAAGTATAGTTGATTTGCCGTGTTGTGCCAATTTCTGCTGCACAGCATAGTGACCCAGTCATGACTACATATATGTATATATATAAATAGAGCGATGCATTTGTATACATACGCACACATTCTTTTTCTCATACTGTCTTCCGTCACGGTCTATCCCAAGAGATTGGATGGAGTTCCCTGTGCTGGACAGCAGGACCTCATTGCTCATCCATTCTAAATGTGATAGTTTGCATCTGCTAACCCCAGCCTCCCCATCCGTGCCACTCCCTCCCCCCTCCCCCTTGGCAACCACAAGTCTGCCAAGGTTTGTTGTAGCTTTGAACCTCAGAGCTTAGCAAAGTGGAAGATTTATAGTGGCGGGAAAGTCAAGTTTGGTTTAATTAATGTTACAGGTAACTGAGCATCATGAAACAAGTCTAGGACACCCTGCAAAGAGAATCGGGGTTGAAGTCTGCCTGTGCTGCTCTTGAAGTGTGCGGATCTGGCAGGGCAGTTCTCCTCTCCAAGCCACCGTTCCTGTGCCTTTACGGCAACCACCCGAGGTGGTTTTGAGGCGAACATGTGTGAATTACGGGGGTGTGTTATGCAAATGTGAAGGGTTGTCTCGATATCCTCGAAGCCACCTAGAACAGACCTCATCCTCTTCTACTCAGCAGCCCTTCACGGGCTCAAAGGCAGAGGTTTCACACTCCACATCCAAGCTGGCAGTGGGTAGAACACGCATCTGGGAGACTCCAGAATTCAAGTTCAGGTCACGCTTGTGACCCTGGGAAAGGTACTCCTCCATGCCTCTGTTTCCCCACCTGTGAAAATGGGGTGAGGATAGAACCCATTTCCTAAGATTGATGCAAGGATGGGGTAAGATAAGACGTATCAAAGCTGAGCATAGTGCCTGGCATGTAGCAGTCAGTCAATTGTTATTGTGTGATTAGCACCGTTTCCCCCGTTAAAGTCCCAGTTCCTTCTATCGTATGAACCTTTCCTCCCGGGCATGATTCGCTGAGGGTGGCAAATACATTCCTCCTCGTCGTCCAACTGCAGTCAGTTCCTAATAGCGGCCTTGAACTCGATGCTAAGAAGGATTCTGAAGCTCTTTGTGGGTTCAACAGGAAAGAATATGAAAACAGACTCCTTGGATTTTCCAACAATGGAGAAATGTTAATGCTTCTGCCCCGAATGTGCCGATGTTGCATCTCTTTAGAATCCTCGGTAAACTGCGTCTGAATTCTTTGTTTCATTGCATATGCTAGACCATATGCCAAGCCGAGTTCCCCGAAGGTCAGTTGGAAAAATATGAAAGGTAAGAAGTACCAGCTGAACTCCTGCCAAGTGCCAGGCACTCTTAGGTATTGTTTATACAGAAGTGAGTTTTGCTTATTAATGGCGTTTACATTCTCACGAGGCAAGAGAGAATCAACCACAGAAATAAATTTCAAGGTGATTTCAAATAGTGATAAATAGTGCGTGCAAATCAAAACTAGCTATTTCGAGAGTGATGAGGGGACGGGGGAAGGGTGTGTAATTCAAAATGCACAGTTAGAAGGGACTTCTGCAGTGGTGACGTTTGAGCTGAGATTGGAGTGGAAAGGACCCGAGTTTCTATTGCTGCTAAAACAAATTACTGCACACACGGTGGCTTCAGACAGCACAGGTCAGTTTATCTTAGAGTTCTGCAGGATACACACCTGCACTGGTCTCTCTGGGCCCAAATCCAGGGGTCAGCAGAGCTGTGTTCCCTTTTGGAAGCTCTAGGGGAGAACCTGCTCCCTTGCCTTTTCTGCTTCTCGGCCGCCTGCACTCCTTGGCTCATGGCCCCTCCTCCAGCTTCAAGACAGCAATAGTGGGTCAGATCCACCTCTCTTCCACTTTGAAAGGCTCTTATGATCACACCGAACCCTCTCGAATCATCCAGGATAATCTCCTTCTTAAGGTCTTTAGCGTGTTCACATTGCAGAGTCTCTTCTGTCATGGAAAGAAACCTATTCGCAGATGCCAAGGAGGAGAACTCAGGCATCTGTTGCCCAGTTCTCTGCGTATATGGAGCAGAGCCTGCCAGGCACTGGCCCCAGGAAGAAGGGCACTCAGGTGGGAAATGCTGGACATGTTGAAAGGAAAGAGAGGAGAGCAGTGTGTCCATGGCTTTCTGAGCCAGGAGGGGAGGGAGGAAGGCCAAGGTCAGGCTTGTTACTTTTTATTGAGGAAGGGCTATGTGTCTGTCAATTGGCAAGTGCTTCCTATATATTATTTCGTGGATTTTCCTGATAACCCTATGAGAAAGGTATTATAATTCAGTTGCTCCTACCTGATGAAAAAATGGTAGCTCAGCAGTTAAGATCTGAGGTCATGGAAGTAATACAGGGTGAAGGCAAAATAGGAATCTGAGCCTCTCTGTAGGAGCCTCTGTTCTTTCCCGCACCCAACACTCCGACACAATTGCTTGGAAGCAGATCTCACTGTGAGCTCAGAGAAGGTGGTCCATGAGCCCCTGGTGAGGCTGGCTCCCACCTTGACTTCTTTCTCTCAAGTTTGCTTTGATCCTTCCTGGTTTGGAGCTTCAGGGATATTTTCCTGAGAAACGATAGTTGAGAAAGAAGGATAGTTGCTGGAGTTCCCATCGTGGTGCAGGGGTTAACGAATCCGACTAGGAACCATGAGGTTGCGGGTTCGATCCCTGCGTTGCCGTGAGCTGTGGTGTAGGTTGCAGACGCGGCTCGGATCCCATGTTGCTGTGGCTCTGGCGTAGGCTGGTGGCTATGGCTCCGATTTGACCCCTGGCCTGGGAACCTCCATATGCCGTGGGAGCGGCCCTAGAAAAGGCAAAAAGAGAAAAAAAGGAAGGATAGTTGCTTAGAGCTGGTATCTGTCCTGACATTGGGAGCCAGGTCTTTGTAGTTCTGAGAGCTGGCCTGGCCCTCACAGACAGGCCATGGTGTCCCTCTGCTGCACGTCAGCAGTGTCTTGGAACCCCAACCTCAGACAGCACCCTTCCGTGACCAGGCTTGAGTAAGGCAGAAAACAAGGTCACCCTAAAGTTATGCCTCACTGCAGACAAAACCTGAGCAAGATACCAACCATCTTGCTTTTCTGGACAGTAGGAGTGACTGCAGCTTCCTCACCAATGATGGTTGTAGCCTCACTTTTGCCTGCCTTCCCTATAGAGAAGATTTATTAAAACACACAATTGGAGAATTACCCCCGCTTACTCATGGTCCCCAACCTACAGCAAATCTCTGTTTTCTGGATTCTGAAAATCACCTAATATAAGCTGAAATGTTATGCATTTTTCTAGCTCTTTGCTGAGATAATGCATGGCTTCCTATGGTAAGGGTTCTTTCTTGTTCCATCTTTGTGTTACAGTTGTGTCCCGGGTGCTTCTGGCCGGTAGGTGTTGTCAATCAAGAAGCACATGCATGTGGTGACCACAGGGTGCCCAATATTCTGCCCTGTGCTATTGGGAGCTTTAGAGGTCCAGTGGGGTCTTATCATGACAGAGACACATGATACAGTTTGGTGACAGACAGGGTGCTCAGGGACAGGGATATATAGAGGGAGACATTCTATTTAGGGTTCAGGTCCAGACTCTCATGTGTGACCTTGGGCAGGTTGCTTAACCTCTTTGATCCTGTTTTATCAACTTCAAAATAAGCATAATGACATATCCACCTGCAGAGATGGGGAAATGAAATGGGATAGTCCAGAGAAAAAACCTAGCGTGAGACCTCCCCCACAGTAGGCATAAGATACATGCTGACTACTTATAGTAAATATTTTTTCAAAGAAAAAAAGAGTTTTGCCAGAGATATGAGAAAGGGTAACGTTCTGGAAGAGGGGGCTTCACAGGAGCCCGGGTGATGGACGTGTTGTGTGTCTTGCGAGGGGTGGTAGTTACACGGGTGTATACGTTTACACCGACTCATTGAACTCTACGCCGAAGATCTGTGAGTTTCACTGCATGTGAATTATAACTCAATGAAGTAGTTCATAATTAAGAAGTAAAACAGAAGTTCCCCTTGTGGCTCAGCAGAAATGACCCTAACTAGTATCCATGGAGCCACAGGTTTGATCCTTGGCCTTACTCAGTGGGTTGAGGATCTGGCATTGCCATGAGCTATGATGTAGGTTGCAGATGCAGCTCAGATCTGGCACTGCTGTGGCTGTGGTGTACGCCAGCCGCTACAGCTCCAATTCAACCCCTAGGCTGGGAACCTCCCTATGCTGTGGGTGAGGTTCTAAAAAGACCAAAAAAAAAAAAGAAAAGAAAAGTAAAATGTATCTTTGAAGGTGAGGTAGACTAGGTAAGTCAAAACAAACTGAAGAGGCACTCCAGGCTTCCAGAATAGCATTAGAAGTTTTCAGTGCGTGATGGAGACAGAGAGGTGTCCCCCTAAACCCACCCTCCAGCCACATCCCTGAGGCCCTGCATCAGTTCAATGAGACAGACTTTCTCCAGACTGTGGTCAAACATCAGATGATGATAGTTCAGCAGCTGATGTTTTTGGAAGAGAAAAAGTCCTAAATAACTGAGGGGTCCTGGTGAACCGAAACGCTTCAGTGAACGCACATCAAACATTCACTATAATTTTGGACTGAGAAATAACCGGGATTCAGACCTCGGTGTCTGATTTGGCTTTGTAACACCAGGTAGTTCATGTTCTATAATCTCCTGGGTTCTTGGGCAAAAAAAGAGATGAATGTAGGATCTTTTGGCTTTGTTGTATTGTTGAAGGAGAGAAGGAATGTAACGTGTGCAGCATATTGAGCATATGAAAGCATGGTACTCATGGTGATAATGGTGGCGATAGGGGGGTGGTACTGGTGGTGGCGCTGGTGATGGGGTGGTGCTGGAGGCGATGAGGGCATAGTGGTGACGGTGGTGGTGCTAATGGGGGTGGTTGTCAAGTTGGAAGATACAAGAAACCTCCAGAACCATATGGGTGCTGACCCTGGATTCCAAAACAGAAATTGAACCACATTTTACTCAGTGGAAAATTGAGAAGTTAGTAGGTTTCTACCCTTGCAGCTTCATCTTCTGGTTGACCTGGTGCTCTGAGCTTGCCCACGTATGGCATAGATGGAGGTGACAAGGAAGAAAAGAAGGTTCACAATGGTCTCTTTTTAGAAAAGACCATTCTTAGCATTGACATGTGGTCCGTTCCGGTCCTGCCTGAGACCTAAGCTCAGGCGTGGTTTTTTAGCCTCTTCGAGGGGCCCTGTTCCTTCTTGGAAGGAATGTGCAAGGAACCTTGGACAAAGCCTACACGTGCTCCACCAGTGATAGCGACGCCCTCGTCCGCTCGAGCGGAAGGAGACTCTGCGGCAAGTCACCGTGCTGCGTGGTCGACCCCAACTTTGTTCACGTGGTGCAAAAGCAAGCCACATCCTGTGATCTGTCCTCTATTTTTTTCCTGCTCCAGAATATAATAAATTAAACATAGTATGAAATGCAAAAAGCTTACATTGAGACATATACTATTTGAAGGTTTAATTCATTTTTCTAGTGTATAAGACACAAGGCTATTAAATTTTTAAAGCAGTGATCTCCTAAACTCTCTGCTTTACGAGGGCTTTCTTCATAAAGATAAATGGTTTCCTTGCCAAATCAAATGCAGATTTGAAACAAATTAAGTTAATGTTCAGTGGTACAAGGTAGAATGGATGGGGGAGCTGTTTTATTTTGCATTGTAATAACCATACACACCTAAATCAATAGCTGTGGAAAAAAGGCAATAATATCCCGTAACTGCAGGAAATGAAATATAGTGGCCGGGTGGGGGGGAACCGGCTGCAAAAAGAAAGGGTTTGTATTGGAATAATGACATTTCATTAAACAGGGAAGGAGGACTATTGAAGAGAAGTCCATAGCAGTAAATTCTATTTCTTATAATAACACTTGAGACGAGTTAAAGTTGGCTGGGTATTGTGATAAAGGATAATGCCGTCGTCCTTTCCTGCATTGTGCTGTAATTTTCTGTTGAAAGAAAACCCGAGATATTAAAGGGGCCGTGCATGTTTTCAGAGGGCGTCCTCACACCGCTTATCTTTTGCTTCTTTCGGTACAAGGTCCAAATCTGTCTGAAAGTCAGCAGTCACATGAAGACGGGGCCTGAGGGTATTTTTTTTTTTTTTAATTGCTCTTGAATGAAAGCCAACAGGTTTTCTTTTTTTGCTTTCTTTTCTTTCTTCCTTTCTTTCTTTCTCTTTTTTCTTTTTTCTTCCTTCCTTTCTTTTCTTTCCCTTCCCTTTCTTTTCTTGCCTCCCTTCCCCTTCCTCCCTACCTCCCTCCCTTCCTCTGCTTTGTCTTTCCTTCCTTTTCTTTCTTTCACAGGGGACAGGGCGGGGACAAAGGGATTTGCCATTAATGAAACTGCTTTTCAACAGTTGTGGGAGAGACATTCCCAGAGCTCATATTATATACACGCACATAAAACACTTTAGATTTTAATTCTTAAAGACTTTTATTTTTTCCATCATAGCTGGTTTACAGTGTTCTGTCAATTTTCTAGTTTATAGCAAAGTGACCCAGTCACACATACATATATACGTTCTTTTTCTCACATTTTCCTCCATCATGCTCCATCATAAGTGACTAGATGTAGTTCCCAGTGCTATGCAGTAGGATCTCGGTGCTTATCCACTCCAAAGGCAATGGTTTTCATCTGTTAACCCCAGATTCCCAGTCCATCCCATTCCTTCCTCATCCCCTTTGGGAACCACGAGTCTGTTCTCCAAGTCCATGAGTTTTTTTTTTTTTTTCCTGTGGAAAGTTTTATTTGTGCCATATATTAGATTCCAGATCCAAGTGATATCATCTGGTATTTGTCTTTCTCTTTCTGACTTTCTTCACTTAGGATGGGAGTCTCTAGTTCTATCCATGTTGCTGCAAATGGCATTATTTTGTCCTTTTTTATGGCTGAGTAGTATTCCATTGTGTATATATACCACATCTTCTTAATCCATTCATCTGTCGATGGACATTTAGGTTGTTTCCATGTCTTGGCTATTGTGAATAGTCCAGAGCTGATATTTTTGTACATATGCTCACCTACCCACCGTGTCCAGAGTAACTAGGAGATATTTTAGAAGCCCCCCAAACTTTGGCCTTCACAGGTGCAGGAGCCTGACTCAGGGATATTATGGTCTGAAACCATCATTGCCTCAAGCTGGCTCTAAAAGAGATGGTAAGACCCCCTATTCGCCTCCCTGAGCTACAGCCTCCAATGGTATGTTCTTGGGTCACCCCAGTGCTTTGAAAACAGCCTGCAGATCCTCAAAATTGGGGAGGAGCTTTTGGTTTCTCCCTGGCTCCCTTTCTGCTTTCTTCACTGAAGGAGACAGAGGCACCTTGTCTATCTGGCACCTACATGCCCACCTGGAACTGGGCCTGTCGAGATGCTGGCAGGAAAAGCATGATGCTGGAGAGGTCACCTTCTCCAGGAAGTCTTCCCTGCCCTCCCCTCCCCTCTTGGATGAACTTTCTGGCTGCATTTATGGTGCAGCTTTGGGGTGGGAGGACGGTCCAGTCTATATTTGATTTTATCATCTCAAGCCACCCTGCCTGCATAGAGAGAAGCAGGTATCACACCCCTCAGGCACATTGTTAGGATCAGAGGAGCGGGTGCAGACTAAGCCGTGAGCACAGTGTCTGGCGTGCAGAATGCTCCATACCTGCTCAGTGGTAGTTGTCATTGGTATCGGTACCATTACCTTCATTACGAAGAACCCTCTCGAGGGTTCACCATTGCGAGGCCCATGTGGAAGGCGCTCAGCAGAACTAACCTCCTTCCCATCCTGCTGTTTTAGGCACAGAAGAGGCACCTCTCCCAGGTCGCTGAATAAAAAGGGCTGCCCTGTTGAACAGGAAAGGAGGGCAAGTTTGTTTGTTTAATACATAAATCTGTAGGTGAGGCCTCCGATGTCTCCATGCTGGACAGGGGCCTCAGTGTCTTTGGGCTTCTCCGCTTCCCTCAGAAAAGACATTTACCAAATGCTGCCTTAGTGGCTGGGAAGCCTGACCCAAACTGTAATAAAAGAGCTCCCTTTGGACAACCATGGGCAGAGAGTCAACTGGGCCCATTGAGTTACCCACTGAGCACCGTTCCTGGAGTTCATTTGCACGGCTCTTCTGATCCTGTGTCCTAAATCACTCCCACGCTGCTCATTCCCAGAGCACCTCTTGAAGCCCCCGTCTGGACAGGACGGGCAGGAGCCGTGGGGAGCACGCAGGTGTCTGATACCAACAAAAGGAGAAGAGGTTCTTCAGTCTGTTGGCAGGCTGTCGGGACCCGGCTGCCAGGGCAGTCGCAGTGCAAGAGGGTTTCGAGGCACCTGTTGGCGGGGACACCACAAAGCACCACTGTACACTGTATGCGTGACACGTTGTCCCCGGAGCCACTGACTCTTGCTTTCCTCCTGCCACGAAGGGGAGGAAAGGCTTTTCCATTCTGTCTGGGTGTGGCACAGCGTGGTCTAGGCTGGGCGAGGGCAAAGCGCTCACTTCTCAGCCTTCACACCAGCCCAAGTCTTACCTCCTCGGCATATTTATGTCTGATGCCACAGCTGTTGACCTGGTTCAGCATGTGACATGAAGGACTCCACCCGCCGCCCCCCCCCCCCCCCCCCCCCCCCCCGCTTCCTATCAAAAATCCACCACCTCCTCGCTTTGTGGCCTCAGGAAAATAACTTGCCCTCTCTGAACCTTTTGTTTCCTTACGAATTAAGGGAGGATCATCATATTGATGATCTGAGGGTTAAGTCTGGCCCTTCAGGCAGACTATCTAATACTGTTGCCTGGCAGGTGACACCTTTGTAATAAATGCGCGCTATTCTTCATAGCTGAAGGCGGACTCACCAGATACGCACAAGGCGAAAATTCAGCCTGCATGGGAGAGAATGTCGCATCACCTCTGTACTGAACAGAAGGTGCTCTGTGGCCTCAGGTCACGTAGCTCAGGGGTTCGTATTTGGCCTCTGGAGCCACACAGCCTGGGTTTACATCTCAGGGCTGTACCTTCTGTTTCTGCCCCCCCGCCCCCCGGCCCCGGTACCTCATTTCCATCCTCTATAAAATAATAACAGCACCTTCCTCATAGGGCCAGGGTGAGGATGAAATGAAGTCATTAAATGAATAGCTGGACTAGAACTTGGCACTGGGAAAGTGTTTAAAACACAGCCATGAAAACAGGTGCTGATATTCGCTGCTTAGACCCGCTTCCGTGGGCGTGGTAAGACTACGGCTCTTCATTTCAGAGAGAAGGAAACTGATGCTTAGAAATGAAGCAGGTGTTCCCCCCCAGGTCACACACTGAGCACAGGGCAGGTTTGGGTTAATAAATGTGTGGCCGTATTAACCCTTCTCCGTCTCTTCCTCATGGACCGTCTCTGCCCCCGCCCCCGCCACCCCTACCACTTCTCCCCTCGCTCTTTCACTCCAGGTCTGTGTTCAGACACTTGCCTATGCCTGGGGTGCCCCATCTCCTTGCCGTGTTCTGATGCATCCTTTAAGCCTCAGCCTGTCATCCCTTCCTTCCAGAAATCTGCCCCTCCCCCTCGCCCATCTCCGTCTGGGTGAGGGGGCCTCTCTGGGTCTACCCCTCTCCAAGAACTCTGACGACACAGCCTTGTCCTGGACTCCTTTTCCAAAGGCGTTCTCTCCCTTGGCTTCAGAGACCAGCCCGTTAACCATTCACTCATTCATGGCTTGACTGCTGAGCATGTAATTGCAGGTAGAGGAAAGAAGCAAAGAAAGAATTGGAAAACTTAAGAGTGTTCTCTTCGATTGGTAGTATTTCAAGCAGTGTTGCTTTATCTTTTTCTTTCCTAAACATTTAATGAGACTATCTGTCATATTTGCAAATTAGGATTTATTTTCAAGTTCTCCAGGCAGTGCAACGGTCAGGAACTTTGTAACCGAACGAATGACCCTGAGTTTGAATTCAAGTTCAGTGAATTACTAACTTGATGGCACTCACTAGTAAGTCAGGCATTCCCACCTCCCACTGTGCGAGGCTGCTGTGAGAATTAGAAATACATTTCAGGAGTGGCATGGCCCGTGCAAGCTGTCCCATACGTTGCAGTGGTCGCCCCGTCCTCCTCATCCCGGTGGGCCTGGTTGCCGCTGTGATTTCTGTGGTTTTGATTAAGAGCAGAGCTCGCTCTGTCTCCATAAATTGTGTTCTTCAAGGAACACACAGTGCTGGCAGCTCAGCAGTTAGCCCATCTCTCCAGTCAGCAGAATGTCTTAAACACATGCTGGACCTCGCCCTGGAGAGAACTTGATATCCGCTTCTGCTCTTGCATGGAGGTGCTCACATCCTAAAGTGGGCAATAGAAAGCGTCCTGAGTACGCTGGCTACGGAACCGGGCTGCGCTCATCCGACAGAAACAGCCTCGCTCCAAGGCAACAGAAGACAGCCGCTCCCAGGGGATCCGCGTGGTCTGGCTTGGCCACTCTGTTCATTCCTTCTTGCTGCTCTAATAAATCACTGCAAACGTGGTGGCTTAAAACGACACATTTATTATGTGACAGCTCTGGAGGTCAGAAGTCTGATACGGGTCTCACTGCACTGAAATCAAGATGTCAGCTGGGCTCTGGTCTTTCTGGAAGCACTAGGGGAGAATCGATTTCCTTGACTTCTCTAGCTTCCAGAGGCTGCCTGCATTCCTTGGCCGCTGGCCTCTCCTCCATCTCCAAGGCCAGCAAGGGCAGCTTTCCTGTGCTGTGTCACCCTGGCTCTGTGTCATCCTGTCTCCCTCTTTCACTTCTGGGGACCCATGACATTGGGCTGACTTGGATCATCCAGGGTAGTCTCCCCATCCAGGATTGCCCTCCCGATCCGGGCTAAGAGTACATCTAGAGTTCTTTCTGCCACGTAAGGTCACACATTCGCTAGTCCTGGGACTTAGCCCGTGGGCATCTGCGGGGGCCATTCTTCTGTCTGTCACAGGTTCCTCGGCACAGACAGGATGCCCCAGAGGGGCCTTGAGTGGAGCTCTGCTCAAGCACAGAGTGATGGGCCAAAGGCTTTCCCCGGTGGGGCTTTCAAGGCGTATTTATAGGGAACATGGGGGACATGTGCCCATTTAAGTTTGTTATCATACTTTTTCAGAAAAGGATAATTTTATTTTAGGTAAGTGGTGATAATTGTGACGCTGATGTACATTTTGCAGGATACCTAAGCACAAAAACGTGTTCAGTCTTTATAATAACCCAGCAAAGCATTGTCTTCATCCTCTTGAAGGACCTGGAGCTCTTCTATTGTGTGGCTGGGATTCGAACCCCAATCTGCGTGGCTTGAAAGCCCCGTTCTTTCCCACAGGGCACACACATTCCTGGAAAAGAATTCCTTACGTTTTCCACCCACCACGGCTACTGATCAACAGTCTTTTCCTCCCAGCCAGAGGTGGACAGATGCAAAACGCAGGGGCCGCCATCCTCTTGTTTTTGAATGCCAGCTTGGTGGGGAGATCCAGGCTGGCAAGAACTCAGAGGCCTCGGCTCTCTTCTCACTGTTCTTCGAGAAGCGAGCTGGTGAAGTCAGGAAAGGACTTTCCCCTTCCAGCCTGACATCAAAAGGTTCCAGCCGGGGGCTCCCTGGCCCAGGATGCTGTTGGCATATGGGGTATTAACCAAACACACTTCACCCCTGTGTTTGTCGGGTGGCTGCGTCTTTGACGCAGCCTCATTCCTTGGACTTAATTAAAACTCAGTTCCCTCTTTTATTCAATTTATGAGGCCTCGCCAGCAGGATTAAGCGATTACAGACAAAAAGCCCCATTTCTGAAACACTCCTAAACTCAAGCTGTTACGCTGCTTACTTGTACTCCATTAAATTAATAAGGAATGAATCGGCTGATCCATTATGAATAAAGCAGTGGGGAGTCTCCGCCCGGTTCATACTTCCTGCTCCCTCCTCGGAGGACATTTGTGTAAAATGATTATGTTCATATTCATTCAGTTGGAATTCTCTAAAAGTGGAAGGCATAAATTACTCTAAAGACACAGAGTTTATCTTAAACATTAACTACGAAGGGTGAATTAATACGACTATTATAAAACCATTAACATGCAGTGTATTTACCTACAGCTGCAATACACCCAAACCCAATTCAGCCCACGACTGCAGCATTTGTGTCGGGTGATCAGGCCGTTTTATTTCAGCCCTCAGTTCACTGGCCCTCATAACACACCCTGGAATACCCAATTTTTCCATTAGCTCCTTTTTTTTTTTTTTTTTGGGTTCACTTGTTTGGAAGTGGACTTTCATTATTTCCCAGTTCAGCCACAAACCTCTTTCCAGCTGCTATTATACCCAAATGTTTCCAAATATTGGTTGTTTAACTCTGCACGATAGGAACCAAGAGCCTGACTTTAATCACGGGTCACGTCCCTTTACACTTTGAGGTCCAGGCAAGTCAGTCACCTGAGGGAGGGGGGTGGGCAGCTTACCCGGGGAGACAGTCAAGGCTCTTTCATTGACCCAAAGACTAGGCTGTTTTGAGAGGATGAAGAGGAAGAGGTAGATTTAATCCGTCTTCCCGCTGCGTCAGCCCCACCCGCCCCCTTCTGTCCACCTGCAAGTACAGCTCGGATCAGGTCCGCCTGGTTCTCAACTCTTCACGGTCACTCAGATGGACTTGTTGCAGGAGATGCTTCCAGACCAGGGCAGAGGCGTTGCCCCTTCCCTGTTTGAGCTGCCAAGACGTGCACACGCACACGCACACACAGACATGTGTCCCCACAAACATACCCTTACGAGATGCCTGCCCCCGAGGTCCCAGCTGGCAGGAGGGAACTCAGATGCCCCCAAACCCAGGTTGTCCCAGCACAGTGATGCCAAGTCTTCTTCCATTTGTGTCACCGAGCGCTCTAGCGCCCACACAGTCGCATGTTCCAACTCCCATCTCATACCCTGGGGGGCGTGGGCTGGGGGCTTCACAGTCAGACGGGTGGCTGCGAGCCACGCTCACAGGAGGGAGGTGGAGTGCGGTGGCGCCGCGCCGGCGGGAAGGTGGATTGAAGGCCGGCGACGTTCTCGTCCATCGACCTCTCTTTCCCTGCAGCGGGCTGCCCCCGCACATTCCGTCTCCTTCCAGGGGTGCCGTCCTTGTTTTGGGTGCACAAGCTGAGACTGAAAGGTACACGAGGTAACTTGCTCAGTGACACACGGCTGTCGGTTAGCGAGAGGGGAGGTGGAGTAGGAGCGCAAGCGCCTGGACAGTTGCTGGCTCTGACCTCAGCACCCTGCCGTCTCATTGCCTTTGAGGTACCACCGTCTATGCAGCCTGCCAAAACCCCACTCCTCATGGCCAGGACTGACCACCGAGTAATTAAATGCATTTAAAGATCTCCTCTATACCCAGGGTTTTGAACTCTTGCCTTGCCCCATTTTTCTTTCTTTTAAATAGTATAATAAGCAGTTTTACCATTGACTGTTTTTTTTTTCTCTTTCATCTCATTTTTCCCCCTTCTTTCTGAGTCACCTGCTGTCCTGCACTACATCGCATCAGAGTTTTAAGAAGGAGAAAGTAAGCCAGGTAGATGGATAACCAGCAGCCTGGGTCATTGGCCACCTGCTCATTGGCACAGTGCGGTGCTTGGCTTCATTCAGTAGAGAATGAACTGGCCATGGCAGCTGTGCATGCATCAGGGGCTTTGCAGTCAGAGGATAGGGTACAGCCCCCCACTGACACCTTATTAGCGGCACACACTTGGGCATGTTCCTTACAACATGAGTCCCAGTTTTCTCATCTGTCTTAAAAAAAAAAAAGAAAAAAAAATGGCATTCTCTGCCCCTTGTGCTGCAGTGAGAATAAAGGGGGTCCGTAGAGTAAAGGCTCCGTTAAGGGGTCCTGGCCCACCCAGTCGACACACAACCGAGGCTGGGGAGGCGCCCTCCTCCCTGAGGCCCCTAACCTCCTCATCCCCAGCCCTGTGGGAAGGATTAGTACATTCTTTCTTGAAAGAACTTACATGGACGTATGGAATTGGCAAAAAGTCTGGCTCTTTGGCCCAGTTCCAAGCAAAACTAATCATCAGAAACTTCATGCAGATTTACGATTACTCCTTCTCTAACAGGGTGAGGCCCAAGCTGCTGAGACAGAATTAAAAAGGAGCTGCTGCAAGCAGAGAGGGCACAGGTCCTCACAAAGAAGCATTTTCAGACGAGGCCCCTTGTGTGGAGCCCTGACTCCAGGCTGGCTGTAAATTCACATCAAATGCTAACCCGGCCTCACTCCCCTCTCCTGTGGTTGTTGGGCAGGGCCCTCATGCCTGGGCTGCTGGCTTCCATTGAATGCTAATTAAGAGAGGCACCCAGGATCTTCCCAATATAGTGTGCTTGATCCAAGACATAAATTAATTTTATGATGGCTGGTTTATCTCAATTAAGCCAGATGTGTGCACAGAGTTCTTTCTCATCATGGGTGGAGTGGAAGGGGCATTGAGGGCTGAGCCCGGACCACGTCGTGCCGCAGGCGAACCGTGCGACCTGTGATGAGCCATCTCCCTTCTCTGCAGCCCGGCTCTCCTGTTAGAAGATAGCTGTTTAGGGTCGGAATGGGGAAGGCCTCCTGCAGGCAGCCCACAGAAATAGTTTGCGACGCACTGGCTACACACGCTTTAGAAACGTGCAATGTATTACCAGTACTGAAACATGGGCAGGGTTCGCACACAAGAAATGTGGATGTTGGGGGGTCTCTCTTAGAACACTGGGGACTGGGCCACAGATGTGCGTTCCAAGAGGCCAGCTGTTGGATGGTGCTGATCATCGGATGCTGCATTTTGCTTGATCGTATGCTGGCTTTTCGGGGCGCCACAGTCCCCACCATTCCCTCTTGTGACACCCGGCCTCTGTTACTCATTCATCTCTTTTCTGGTTCCTCTGTTAGAGTCTGAAAAAAACGTATTGCAGGAACTCTTCCAGTTGGAGGAAGAGGGTTTTTGAGAGTCGGTGTGATCTGGGATTATCTGAGTGAATATACTCTTGCAGGTATAGATTTTGGTGAGAAAAATCTGTTATAATTCTGCTAACAAGTCTAAGATGTTTTTGATTCAATTTATTTAGTACGTCTTTTTTGAAATCTTACCGTGTGAAAAGTATCAGCTGGCATATCCTGGAGATACAAGGGTGAATATACATTGGGTAAAAGAAAAGACAGAAAATAAAAAGAAAATAGCCAAATGAATCTTAAAGAACGTAACATCTGAGAGAACCCCAGTGTCCTAGAGGAACAGAGGTGTATGAAAAAGAGCCATTTAGGTGGGAGCTACTTTGGGCTGAGCAACTGCCATCTAAGTTGAGAACTGGAGCCGAAGAAGAAACCAAAGGTTGGTGTGGCTGAATGCCAGGGGGTGGGGACGAAGCTGGTGAGGTGCGCGGAGGCTAGACCAACAGGGCACTGGAAGATCTGATGTTGAGCCCAGCTCGATTTTTCAAAGCTCTTGGAAAAGATAGATGGACCCGTTAGTGGATGCCCACACCCACACAGACCAGAGTTTCTGCCCAGGGAACTCACAGAGACTTAAACAAATACATCCCCCTCACCCAACTTTCTGACCCTCCATCTGTGCCCTTTTTACCAAATCGTGGGCACCGCAGTAGTTTGATGTCACAAAGACGTCATTTCCAGATGGAGATTCCTTTTCTCGCAGAGGTTATGATTGAACCATTGAGGAAGGAAAACTGGCCCTTACTGAAAATGTTCACCATGCCAAACGCTATTCCATATGTTTTAAAAAAACCTTTGTATTGACACAGAAACTTGTATTGAAGTTCCCAGATCATCAGTGTACAGGTTGATGGATTTCATGCACTGAGCTCATTGTGACCAAATCAAGAAAGAGAACCTGTCCACACTGCAGGTCCCTCCGGCAACCCACTTCCCCCGGCCATGGGCAGCAAATCCAGCTTCCAGCCCCATAGAGCAGCTTATGCCTGTTTTTGAACTTTATAGAAGTCAGTATGTACTGGCTTCTTGGGCTCAGCGTTGCGTGTTGGGAGACCCACTGGTCTCCTTGGTCACAGCTGTACTTCCTTCGCTCTCCTTACTGGAAGTTATCCTATCATGTGAGTGAAGCACAAGCCCCCATTCTGACCGTGGATGGACATTTGGATGATTTGGCGTTATCATGAAGGGCGCTGCAGGGCGCTTTCTTGGGCGTGTCTCTTTGTATACGAGTGCGTGCATGCGTTTCTCTGGGTGTACACCACCAGTCGTGTTCTGCCTCGTTACGTCCTGCCAAGCAGTGACCTGTCTTTGTACATACATATATTCTTTGAGTCCTCACATCAACAGCTTGATGCAGACACCCTTGGGACAGGTGAGAACACAAGGACTCAGAAAGGCACTCTTAGTTCTTCAAAGTCATGGAGTCGGTGAGTATAGAGCCAGGGCATGACCTTGGACTTGTCTGGCTCCCCTGTCCATGCTCTTCATCCCGCTCCCGTGCTGGCCGTCCATCACCCCTTTCCTGACCCCGCCCGGAGAGGTCACTGTCCTCCCTCTCTGCTTCCCAGGCACCTTCTAGGTGTCCCTGTGGCCGCCGTCATGGATAGCGTTCCAGGGGGCGGCTCTGTGGTCAGGCACGCCTGGTTTGAGTGTCAGCTCTGCCACACAGTTCCATGGGCTTGAAGCCAGTTGTGTTTCCTCATGGGTACCGTGAGGGTGGTAGTAATGGAGACCTCGCAGGGATGGTGTGACGATTAGTTGACATGATGTAAGAGCAGCACCTGGGCTGGATCTAGCATAGCGGATGGGTTTTTCAGCAAAAGAGACAGGTGGATGGGCAGACAGATGGGTAAATGGAGACGGCCATAGGTTTTCCCACAGACGAGTACCTAGAATTTGGGTACAGGTGTGTGTATGGATGGGTATGTCTGTGCCCCATTCATGTGCTGTTGGATCTGCATGTACTGCCATGTACCACCTTCCACTTGACAGGGCTTGAGTGTCCTTTGTCCTGTTAGGGGACTACCTTCCCCTCCTCTATCACTGAGGACCTGAGAGCAGATTCAGGTAAAACAAGCATTGGTTGATCAGCTTCTCTCTGCCAGGAACTTTTAGAACCTCTGTTCCCATTAACTCTCTCATTTTCGTTGAGTAAACCTGAAGGATTTCATGCCTAATTTACAGTGGGGAAAATGAGGCTCAGAGAGGGCAAACAACTTCCCCAAGGTCACCAGCTTGTATGAGCAAGAGAGGCAAGACTCAGTGTTAGGTCTCATTCCAGAGCAGAATGGTCCTCTTATTTCCTGCATCGTAGTGTTTCCCTAGTGGGTCTGTGGCCCTCTGTGGTCCTTCTAGGGTTCTCTGTGTTCCTGGGGAAAGGGAGTTTGCAGGGGCCTAGCGTACGTTTATAAGAAGTGCCCTGGAGCCTGAGATGATCCTGAGATGAAATCACCGTGGATTCAGGGTAGGTTCTCTCTATCCAAGGACAGGGGTCTTTGCAAGTAGAGGAGAAGACGCAGAAACCAGAGACGAGGGACCCCGTCAGGATGGAGGCAGAGATCAGGATGATGCTGTGACAAGCTGCAGAATGCCGCAGATTGCCAGTGGCCACCGGCATGAGGCAGTTTCTCTTTTACAGCATCTGGAAGTAACCTACCTGGCCAGTACCTTGATTTGGGTCTTCTGACCTCCAAAGCCACGAGAGCCTCAGTTTCTGTTGCTGCAAGCCATGCAGTCTGTGGTCACGTGTGGTGGAGCCCTGGGGAACTCAGCCACTCACAG
Source organism: Phacochoerus africanus (assembly GCF_016906955.1). Taxonomy (NCBI): domain Eukaryota; kingdom Metazoa; phylum Chordata; class Mammalia; order Artiodactyla; family Suidae; genus Phacochoerus; species Phacochoerus africanus. The sequence goes on from NC_062551.1 coordinate 7,929,205, forward strand.
ACCATGTCCTCCCAGGAGCCCACTCGCCTCTGAGCCTCGGGTCCCACACGTGGAAAATGGGTCTACAGAGGGGGAACCACCCTGGAGTGTTCTGGAGGCTGAAGATCAATCGTGATCAGTCGTGTAAAGAGCCTCCACACATCGGGTGGGTGTTCCTTCTGTGCTTTACACCAGGACAGCTGCTTGGGAGAGCTACCAGCCCAATTGTCCCTCCAGGACGGAGAGGACCCTCCCTGGGTCTGGCTACTCCGGGGCCGGCTCAGCAACCCTCCCGAAGGCAGTGCCCATCAGCCCGGGTGCTGTGTTCTTAGGGCGTTTGCAGTGGCTCCTGGAATCTGCACACCCTGTTGCTTTCAGTTGCAAGCACGGATTGCCAAAGACGCGTATCCCCCTTAGAACCATAAACGCTCTAATAGCAGGATCGGGGCAGCCTCGATCATGACCAAACGTGATTACATTCCACATAAAAATATAAAAGCTCATTTGAGCCAGGGCTCCCTGTGGGCCCATTGCCTGCACTTTTATTGAAAACCCCACATTCCTGACTCTGAGCACTGATGTCGGGGCCCAGGGAGGCTGCATCTCAAGGACCGTCGTAAAGCCCTGAGGTGGCCTGGTGGGCTGGCCTCAGCTGGGACTCCCTGAGGTCTCTGGGCGTCCTGAGGTGCGAGGGCCTCCTCACCCTTTCTTGTCTGGGAGCTCCTGTCTGCTGGAGAGCCGCCCACCCCCGGCCCCAGCCCCTGCCTGGTGCTCTGCTGTCCACCAGGATGTGGGGCCGTGGAAGCAGGGAGCTGCTCTCACCGGTTCCCGGCTGTATCCTTGAGGCTCAGCCCTTGGACGAGTCAGCCTCGCAGGGCGGCCTTCCTTCTCCGGCCTTCCTTCTTCCTCCTCACACAGCCGGCTTCGTTCGCCCCTCCGCTTCCCTCTGGAGTCTCACCTTTCAGCTGTACCCCAAAACCTGAGACTCAGCCTCGTTTGACCTCGGGGGCTCCCCCCACGTGCCGTGCTCTTCACACCCTGGCTTTCGGTCATGCTTGTCCCTCCGCAGGGGGTTCTGCTCTGTCATGCATCACTAATGACAGAGTTATTCTCTGCGTTACTTAGGAATCTGCTTGGATATTACTCCCCCCCCCCCCGCCCTGCCCCCCCCCCCGAGATGTCTTTCTTTTTCTTTTTTTTTTTTTTTTAATTGAACTATAAGTGACTTACATACTGTGTTAGTTTCAGGTATATAGCAAAGTGATTTTGATAGGTATGTGTATATACACACATATATGTAAGCATATGTATATTCTTTTTCAGATTCTTTTCCATTATACTTCCTTAAAAGGCATTGAATACAGTTCCTTGTGCCCTACATGTGTTTTATGTGTAGTAGTCTGTATCTGCTGATCCCAGACTCCTAGTTACTTCCTCCTCTGCCCCCTCCTTTACCCTTTGGTAACCGTAAGTTTGTTTTCTGTGTCTGTGAGTATTTTCCTGTTTGACAAATAAGTTCATTTGTATTATTTTTTAGACTCCACATATAAGTGGTATAATACAGGATTTGTCTTTGTCTGACTTACTTCATTTAGTGTGATAATCTCTAGGTCCATCCATGTTGCTGCAAATGGCCTTACTGCGTTTGTTCTTACGGCTGAGTAGTATTCCATTGTGTGTGTGTGTATGTCTTTATCCATTTAGCTCTCCCTGGATACTTAGGTGGCTTTCATGTCTTGGCTCTTGTAAATGGTGCTGCTGTGAATACTGGGGTCCATGTATCTTTTTAAATTAGAGTTTGCATCTTTTCTGGGTAGATGCCCAGGAGTAGGGTCACTGGGTCACATGGTAACCCTATTTTGAGTTTTCTAAGTAACAGCCACACTTTTTCCCGTAGTGGTTGCACCAGTTTGCATCCCCACTAACAGCATAGGAATGTTCCCTTTTCTCCTCACCTTCTCTGAGTCGTCTTTCTTATGCCGAAGGCTGGCAAGACTCTCTCATTCTCTGTCACCTGTGCCTCCACGTCTCCCTGGACAGCTAGTCACCCCATCACCTCCATGGACATGACTCTCTACCCCTAGAACCATGAGGTCCTGGGCAGTGTCTTCTTCACCCTTCTCTCCCAGGGTCTGGAGAGTGTCTGACTCAAGCTCGTGTTGACAAGTGTTGGTTGAATGAGTTGATAGATTGCTGAGAGAAGAACACATCTTTGCAGAAGGAGACACCGAGAGGAAGGGACTGCCCTGTCACTGCGATGGCAAAAGCCATGCGCAGTGCTTTCTGCAGTGGTTTTCCCAGTGGTTTCTGTCTCCTTTGATCCCACAGCAACCACAAGAGAAAATTAATACTCCCTCGTCCCCCCTCTCTTTTACACATGAAGAAAAAGCCGTCACAGAAATTAACTTAGCCAGTGTTGCATACCTAGGAAGCAGGCAGGGCCAGGATTTTAATCTGGATTTGTTCGACTCGAAATCCAACTTCACAGCAAGGTCAGGATATAAGAAACCTAAGGGACAAAATTCTTGGAAATATTTCTCAAGAGTGTGGGTGTTCAAGTCACTCAACTGGGAATCACGCATCCGTTCTGCTGTTGGCACATTGGCAGGCCTGGGGCAGATCAGTTCTCAGCTCTGGGCCTCGATTTCCTCCCCTAAAATGAAGGGCAGGAGACATCTGAGCCTTAGATGACGTGATTCCAAGCAATACCCATCCAGCCCCAAAGATATTCTGAAAGTATGCACAGTTTATGGAAAAAAACATATCTTTTGATGAAATTCTATGATTGAGGCAACAGCTGTCAGCATGAGATTTTTCTATGTTTTAAGAATAGATTATACAGAAGTGTGTATGTGTGTGTGTGTGTATGTGTACACAGTTATATGAGCCCATGAATTGAGCAGTGGCAGGTGTGGCTCATGGGTACCTTTTAAAGAATGCTGCCCCCACTTAAAATCCTCAGGGAAACAATGAATGAGCTGATAGTGCTGATCTGGAATCAGACCAAACATTGTGGGTGTTGACAATGTATTTGTCTTGATTTACCTGCTTTTCTGTTCAAGCGGCATCTCTCCTCTAATTTACGGAGCTAATCAGTTCAGTGTGAAAAGCTCTTGGTCGTGGGGGGCAGGAGGTGATGCTGAGCAAGCCTGGTGGAGCAGAAAGAGGAGGCAGGCCTGAATCAGGACAGACAGGTTGGCAATACCTAATGAGAAGGAAGGCTCGTTGGCATCAGTAGTTTATATTCGGTGTAACGTGAGGGGCAGTTGTAGTTGCCAAAAAAATTTAGGCCAAATGGATGTTTAATAAGCTGTTCATGGATTTCCCTGAAAGGTGTTTTCTTTCTGTTAGAGAGGAGTTCCATCGTTTGTTCATTCATTACACACACACAGACACACACACACCCCCTCCAACAATGCGCCCGGTGCTGTGCCCGGCTGTGATGAGCAGTCCTTGCCATGACAAAGCTTATGAGCTAGGTGGGGAGCATGACAGGCCCCCTAAAGATGTCCACGTCCTGATTCCTGGAACCTGGGCTTACAGGGCAAAAGAGACCTGATCGATACGAGGGGTCTTGAGACAAGGATATGACCTTGAATTTTCCAGGTGGGCCCCCTGTAGTCACAAGGGTCCCATGTCCTCTGCGTGAGGGCCCAGCCTAGGAAGGGCTACGGCACAGATCAGGGAGAAGAGGAGCACCAGGGGGCCCGTGGCACCGAGCGTCAAGAGCAAAGGCTGTGAACTCAGCCTGGAAATGGTTTACTGGGTCCTGCGGAGTCTGTAACCTGGGTGAGGGGTTTGGGTTCTTCACCCAAGAGAAATGGGAATATTTTGACTAGTACTAAGTCACAGTGAGATTCAGTCCGATCGGTCCTTTAGATTCATGTTGTCCAGTTCACAGCAGTCGCTAGCTATGTGTCGCTGTATCCGTTTGCATTAATAAAAATTAAAGAGTGAAACAATTCAGCTTCACGGTGGTACTGGGGACATTTTAAGTGCTCAGTAGCTCCGTGTGGCTAGTAGCTACCACATGGAACAGAATGGATCGAGAACATTTCCAGCACGGCCCGACGTTCTCCTGGACTGTGCTGCTGTAGAAGAGGCTCTCCCGCCACACAGGGGAGCGTGACGTGGTGAGGGGGCTGAGAACAGCCGTGGGAGAGGAGGTGGGAAGTCACTTCCCAATATTCCAGGTGGGATTTGGTAGTAGGGCACCCTAAGGTGGCAGCCCTAGACATGGACAGAAGTGGGCAGACTTAGAATCTGTGTAGAAGGTGACCGTGAATTTGGGGAAGTTTGTGCTGTCCTCTGAGCCCAGAGGAGTTACAAGTTCATGGAGCCTCACTTTGCTCATCTGTGAGTGGGAGTCGAGCCCCCCTCAAAGGGGATATATCGTAGGGCCAGATCGCTGGCATAAGGGGTCTTCAGTAAAGTGTCCATCTCATGGCCTTTATGAGTCTCCAGCTTAAAGTGGTCTTTTGAATATTAAGGTCCGGGAGGAGTCGCTTTGGAATCACAAGCACCTGCCGCCCAGGCGCGTTCTCTCGGGAGTGGGCAAGACTCTCAGGTGGGCGAGCCCTCACTCTAGACCTGCCTGTGGGCGTGAAGGTCATGGGGAAAGGTACAGAGGGAAAGAGCCCTGTGTGGAAAATGAGCAATTCCCTTCCCACCATGACGGCAGGGCGCCCAAATGGAGCTATTTTGCAGTCGGAATACCACGTAGGACCACACTAGGAGAGCGAGCTTGAGGGAGGCAAGGGGAAGAGCGTGCCATCCGTGTAGAGAAGATAATTGAATCCATGGGAGGTCGACTGGGGCTCATTTCACACGGAACCGCACAACGGCGCATGGCTCGCTCCAAGACAATACGGGCCTTCAAAGGGAACCGCCAAGGGGAGTGCATTTCGCTATTAAGGGCACAACACACTCTAAGTAAGATACATTGTTATGCCTCTTCTTCCCAGCCACAGCCTGGAAATAGCCATAAAAGAAATGAAGTATATTTGCCTTGTTAACACAGTTTGTATTACATATTCATAAACCATTTTGTGAAACTGCAAGGGAAAGATTCAATTGTCTTGGAAGCTGATAATGGCCAAACTGCCATAGAGAAAGCAGGCAGCATGTTATGGAATTAGCTGCACAATGAATGAAATGCAACGCCTATAATAAACCCATTCAGATATAAATTATGGCCGAGTAGATGCAATGTTTGTTAAGCAATAAAGCTTGCCACCCAACGTGGGAAATTGAATGAGATTTATCATAAAATATGGCGGACAGTGCGCTAAGAATCTGACTCCCCAAACCAGGCTTAATCAAAACCATCTAGAGAGCAGGCTTCCAGGAAAAGAAAGCCAATGGAAAATGATAGCAGGGAGTCCAAAGGGCGTTTTGACATTGTGACATGAAATATCCTCGGTCTCAGCAATTCCACCAAGAATATTTGCATTTTGGAAAAAAGAAATCTGTTTCGATTCTTCCTTTGAGAATTATCAAAATGCCTTCAGCTCTGGGAACACCAAATATGAACAAGAATCGACTTCCTGGTTGGCCAGGGCAGTAATTAAATTCACGGGCAGGGGAGTTGTCCCTGCGACACTGGGGTCTTGGTTTCTCCTGGAAATGGTTGAGGCTGACGCTCCCCAGGGAGACAGCTGGCGTTTAGACCACACTGTTGGCTGTTTCACTGCGTCCGTGAGGAACGTGTGGCTCATTTGCTCAGAAGGCCTCCCGCGAATCTTCCACACACCGTGCTGATAACTGGATGTGAGGGCACCTTATGTACCATCTCCTGCAGCTGAAGCTTGGGTTTATCTCAGACTCCACTTTCTGGGAAAAATAAAATGAAACCAAATAAGACAAAACAAGAATTAACTCAGCATGATGCAGCCTTTCTGGTGTTGTTACTTGAAAATAACTGCAAATATTTTATGGCTTTACAAGTTGGAGTCAATGATTTCATTGTGTTGAGAACAATGAAAAATACCTTAGGAATGTAATAGGGTCCCAGAGTTGGATTAAGAGTGTTCAGAAGCCAGAAGGAATTTTCTGCCTGCTAATAACATTACCCTGAAACCTAATGAAATAATCTCCCTAAAGTCGAGTTTATTTTCCCATTTGCTATTAAAAATAAAACAAACAAATGTCTTCTTTGGTCAGCTTATCACTCAGTCAATATATCATCAAACTGTGCTTTAGAGAGCAAAAACATGCAACCTAAATGGGTCAGTTACGGGGTTTTTGAAATACCAATCTCCAGGGAAGTAGCCAGACAAGTTGAGTTTGACAACAGGCTTCATTCAACACATTCTCAGAGAAGCTCGAAAAACACATATTTTGGAGTTGTTACTGCTGACTTCAGCTCCACCCTACTCCCTGTGTCCATAGTGTGTTTGTGTGTGTGTGAATATAAATATGTGCAAATATATACATGTGCATATAAACATGTATATGTATTATAGACATGTGCATATATATTTGTGTGTGGGTACATATATATATATATGAGTGCACAAATGGTACATATATCAATAAGAAAAGATGGGTATTAAAAGATTGGAAAAATTAGAAGTCATAGGAAATTCTAATAAATTGTTAACGAATCTTTTCTTCACTCTCATCAAAACCCATTCTCCACACGCCTTCTTCCAATTAAGACAAAGCAAATGTTGAGTATTTGGAAAGGCAGTCGAATGATAAGGTCCTAAAATTCAACATAAAGATGGTAGTGATTCTCAGTATCTTGTCTAGGAGCGTAATACCATCATCAGCTTGCTTTTGCATTGGCTGTTGACTTTTTCTTTACTCTCATCTCATTCACGGCTCACAGAAATCTCTACAGAGGGGGAATCTCCATCTCCATCTCCATTTTATGGGTTAGGGAATCAGGGAAGCTCATGTATCATTAAAAAATAGTCCCCTCAGGAACAAGAAATAAATGCCGGGACTTGAAGCGACAAAGGGTTAATTTGTCCTACAGAACAGAACGTCTGGTGGTAAGCCTCTTAGAGTAGAATCGCTAACAGAGACCTAGGGCTCTGCTTCTTCTGCTCACCATTATCCTGTAGACTTTCCAGGATGAAAAAGGTGGAGGGCTGTAGACCCCCACAGCTGGTCCTTTTGTGTGGCCAAAATCAAAGCTTCCCCAGGAGCCCCATTCTGCAGACTTTCCCACTTTCATTTCACTGATCAGAACCAGAAGTGGCCAGAGAGAGAGAGAGCGCTCTATGGACGTAATATTATGCATGAATTATTAAACATAATTCTGGGTTTGCGCAATTGGCGCTTCTATTTAATGATGTTCACGCTGAACTTGGGATGAATTGGACAGACCTACACCGAAGATTCTGGTTTATGACTGTGAATTCATTTAAGCAATAAGGATAATTCAGCATAACTTTGGATCCATTATTTTTATGGGAAGACTAGGTGAGGCAGGCGTTAGGGCTGATTTTTAAAATCGTGGGAGCATTGTGGTCTCTACTTCCCGTTGGATAGTCCTCCCTGAAATGAGTGTTATGCAGCCCTCACTCTCCTTTGCCTGGTAGATTGGTTAACCAGTACCACAGTGATTGTGTGACTGGGGCACCAGCCGTTTTTCCTCACCTGGACAGGGATCAGAATTCAAGCTGAGAGGTTCAAAAACCAAGAGAATGAAAGAAGGAACATGCTTTCCCTTTAAAACCCTCCTCATCGTCTTGGTTGATCAGGCCGACCATCGTCTTGACTATGAGGATAACCAACTGGGTACGGATGCCCTTCAGTTTCCGTGATCCGTTGTGGCCACATTCCATGGCATGAACCCTTCCATGCACCATGCGTGTGGGAGGGAAGGAGAGAAGGGAGCCAAAAAAGCACAAGAACACACTTCAGAGTCTACTTGCCTCTGAGACAATCTTCAGAGAAATGTGGGAACCAAATATTACATCTCATGCTTTTTAAAATTTTTTTATTACTCAGTGAATTTATCACATCTGTAACATTTCCTACTTCATCACCTGCGCTTAGTTCAAAGCACAGGGTCTCTGTTGGAAAGGGTTTGGCTGAGGTAGAAACTTTCTTCAAGTTTTCGTTATCTAGTACAGTGCTGTGAGCCGTTCTGGGATACAGTAGTTAATCTCCACGCTCTGGCCCACAGTACTGCAGTTTCAGCAAGGGTTGGGGGTGGTGGTGTTGGCTCGTCTGTACCATGTGACGTTGCTGTCGTGTGACTCACTCATTAGGGAGTCGTGCAGGAGTCTAGTCTGAACTGCCTTTTTTTTTTTCTTTTTTTTTCCATGGCAGCTACATCCCAAGAAAATGAAGGTGGAAACTTCCAGGCCTGGTTAATGCTAGATTCCAGAATTTACACATCTCCTTGTCATGTTGCATGGGTCATACATAGCAAGACACCAGCCAGCCCAGATTCCAGGAACAGGGAAACACAGTCCAACCCTTGCCCTTGATGCAAACAGTGGCTTGTGCTCAGGGGGCTGGGAGAGATGCTTGGTGGCCATTTTTGCAGGCCACCTACATACCCAGGATCAACTCTCTATGGAGACTTTATCAGTTCCCTGGAGGAACCATCCTTGCTCTTCCAGGGACTTGTTCCTCCCTCAGATGGAGCAGCAGCACATTGTAGAGAGTTTCCGAGCAAGGGCTTTAAAGTTGGATTTCTGGTTTCTAAGCCTGGCTCTCCTGCTTGCTCGCTGTCAAAATCTTGATCAAGTTCTTACTTGTTTGGGCTTCAGTGTTCTCATCATAGGTTATTTGAGGTATTTCACAGACTTATACCATGTACGCCATTCAGGATAGTGCCTGATACATGATCAGGGTTCAGTAATACTGACTCACAGCTGCCTCCTCCTCTTCTATGAGTTTCTGAGGGTAGGGCTGGTTTTGGCATCTTTATGCTCTGAGACCTGGTAGAGATTTTCATGTGGTGGGGGCTCAGTAAATATGTGATAACTGAATAAATGGACCAAGGCTATCCTTTTCTTTGTGTCCATCTAAAGGCAAACATTTATGTTCAAAAAAGTATGGGTTTGGGTAGCATATATCATATGCGCCAGAGAGACAAACACTTAACACCTATTCATTCATTCATTCAGCACATATTATTGAGTGCAAATTATGAGCTCGAAAGTCCATTATGTTGCGGAGATAACATGATGCATAAGCATGCGTCGTACCTGCCCTCCTGGTAGTTATCTTCTAGTGAGGAGAGAAAATAAATAAACTCAAGATAATACAGTATTAATAGCTGCATGACAGAGGGTTTGATTGGATCAGGAATGGGACGGCGATGCAGCTTTGGGTTGGTGGAACTCCCAACTTTTCTGCAAAGTTAGAATTTCAGGAGAGACCTCAAGGAGAAAAAGTCAGTCGTTTGGAGATGTGTGGGTAGGTCCTTCCCGGAAGGGAGATGAGCAAAAACAGAGACTTGTGGTGGAAGGGAACATGGGATTTCAAACCATGAGGAAGTCCCTTTTGCCTGGATCTTGGTGAGCCAAAGCGAGAAGAGGGAGGCAGGGCTCCATGGAGTGGCACTTTCGATGCGCATACTCCTCTGAGCGCCGTGGCATGCCGTCCGAGGTGTAAATGTGGAGCAGGCAACAGGTGCCTTTCCTTGTATTTCATTTTTGGGTTACTTTATTGCTGACAGTCACCCAAGGCAGCCGTGACCCTGTATACACACAGATGTTGGAAAGTCCTGTTCTTTCGGGGTTGGGTTATAGGAGGATGGGGCGGTGGTAGTTTAGGGTGGCTGGAGAGGGAGGGGCCCTGTGCCAACAGCACTGGAACTCTTTTGAGTTCCCTGAGGAGAATCCACATGGTCCAGGTTCTTTCTGTCTCAAGAATGAAGTGATGATGATGCTTGACAGTGGCGACCGCTTCTTTCACTTCTCCTCTGGGCCTGTCACTGTTCAGCGCTTCACTCACACCCTGCTTGACTTTGACACACACCCAGAAGATAGCTGCCACTGGCGTCTGGGTTTTACAGATGAGCATTAAGATCTATGAGGGGAAGTGCCTGCCCCGAGGTTCACTGCTCGGGATTTGAGTCCGAATCCCTGGACCTTCTCTTTCCAGCACGTTTCCGAGTTCTGCTCCTCTGCACCTCCTCCCGTGAAGGCTCCCCAGACGGGGCCGATAGATGGGGAGTGAAACTCAATGATCAGTTACGAGATGTTCTCTAGAACTTGCGGAAATCATAGGGTGGGCGAGCTGCGCTGGTTTTGCAACAATAGTCCTAATGAGCAGTTTAGCGATGAGCGGTGCACATGTGTGGGGGAGCCTGCAGCACAGCCCGCCCTTGGCACACATTTGTGTCATTGTCTGGTGTCTGTGTACAACTCGAGATTTCCAAAATGTTCCCTGAGGAAGTGGATGAATGGCATTTCTCCGATTTTATAGATTTGGGGCTGAGGCAAGCTAAACATCGGCCTCAAGTCACACAGCAAGATGAGGGAGGCTTCTGAGGCCCGAATGGAGAAGCCGTATTCCCTGTCCTCCCTCTAGAGGTTAAGCCCTTTGACCTTCAGCTGAGGGCGGTCTATGCAGGAGAGGTTTGCTGGCTCGTAGAGCATCCATTCCTTCTTTAGTTTGTTCTCCATCCATGAAATGCCTCCAAGGTCTCAGGCACGCTGCTAGGCAAGGGAAGGGGAGGGGCCAGTAAGATGTGGCCCCGACCTTGAAAAGTTGTCCATTCTTTCCACTTGGACACCTGTCTCCTTCAGCCTCCCTGGGTCCCAAACCCAGTCCAGTGATGGTTAGAGATGCAGCACTGACCTAAGACTGCCAGGTTCAGGTCCTCGCTCTGTGTCACCGAGGGCTAATGTCTTCTTAACTTTTCTGCCCCTTGGCCTCCTCACCTATGAAGCTGCAGGATGAGTAGAACATAAACAAAAGAACTGTTGTGTAAATAAAATGACATAATACAGCTTTCTTTTCACCTTCCCTGATGATAAGCATTGCCTGGGATGCTTGTTAAAAATACATGGGCATTCTGAGGCATTGGCTTTGGGGTTCAAGACCTCGTTTTTTCTTTGTTTTTCAGTTTTAAATGTTCCGTGTGATAGTTGTCATTAGGATACCCTGGGCAACGTTGATATAATACATGAAAAGCAATGATTCTCTACTTGCATCTTTCACTTGCTTGAGGAGCTTTAAAAATACAGATGCCTGGGTCCCCCTTGAGATTCTGTTTTCATCGACGGGGGTGCCTATCAGGATGCTTAAAGGCTCCCCACAAATTTCTAATATGCAACCAGGGTTGAGGATACCTGGTATAAGGTATTGAGCACAGTGCCTGGCACAAAGTACTGTTTACCAGGTACGCTGTCATCTTTGTCATTGTTTTCATGCCCCCCCGGCCCAAGGAAACGAGACACACACAATTAAGGAGAAAAGAAAGAATGTCAGCTTGTGTGCAGGAAGAATGGCAACAGCCAGTCCGAACTTCTGTAACATTTCCTGTTTCCTTACCGCATTTAGACTCTCCCCTGAGCACCAAACCTCCAATAATTTTGTCATCCTCTTCTTGACTAGAAGCTCTATCAGGAGCAAGATAATGCATTTCATTTTAATTTTTTAATATTTCCCCAAAGATTTATCCAGTGCTTTGTATACATAGTAGGTACTAAGCAACTCCTTATCACGTTAATACGGTAAATATATTGGTGCAGGAATAGGAGAGACAGAATATTACAGGAAGGGTGAGGAAGGAAGGAACTGAGGACTGTTGGAGAGCATGTGAGTTATCACTTGAAGAGTGGCTTGACTGTTTCCAAGTGGAGCGAAGGGGGGCCTTTCCGGTGGGCGAAATGGTTCGAGCACATTTGGGGACAAGGAAATATATGCCTGTGCAAGGACAAGAGACTACTCAGTTTGGGATGGAGGAAATACCGCAGGGAGACCTGAACTAAAAGGACAGCTGAAAGAAGATGCTAGAGGGTTCGTAGTATTACCTCGTACATACATAATCCTGAGGAAACCGAGGCACAGAGAGCCTGGGTCCCTTTGCCAGGCATGCACTGGTGGATCTGGGATCGGAAGCTTGGCTCAGGCAGCTCCCACGCTCCAAGCCGCTACTCCCTCCGGGCTCCCAGCATCTTGAACAGCAGGGGGATAATGAAGACTTTCTCAGCAGAAGCGTGACAGCCGCAGACAGATTCTGTGGGACAATCTGTGAGAGGAACGGTGGAGAGGGGTGAAACCAGAGATCAGGAGAGCAGTGCTTTGCTTTTCAAAAAGGGTGAGCGACACACACACACACACACACACACACACACACACACACACAAAACCAGCACCAAGGTCAGCGCACAAAGTATATAAATATACGGCAGGCATTCTCGTTGCCTGAACAGAGGCGGGCCACCAATTTGGAAGTGAGCGTTCTGGCAGCCAGCGTGATTCATGGAGGTCATAAAGGGTAAGTAGAATGGTCACTCGGGAGATGTCCAGCTCTCAACAGCGGGAACAGCAAGGGGTCCGTAGTGCTGCTTCACGGATGGTCCTTAACAGGGATGGTCGTAGCAGTGGGTTACACTCCATCTTGACCCTGCAGGATCTGCGTTTTCAGATGTGAACATTCCAGCATTAAAGTTTTCCTATTATTTTCATTCATTACACCATACCACTCCTGTGCCACCTCCCCAAAGTCGTGGTTGTCTTTTTTTAAGTCAACTAAATGATTGAGCTCTTCCTCCTCTAGCTCACTTTATTTCCAGTGCTGAGACTGCAAGGCTTGGCTTTTAAATATGTACATTATAATTTCTTGACATCATATGTGAAGCGTTTATAATGAAGTGCCAATAGCTGTGGCGATATAATAATGCAAATCCTCCTAATGACATGTTAAACAGAACAGAAGCATCTCATACTTCTCGCCCTTGACACATTGGTGCTGTTTTCAAAACTCTTCGTATCCTGTTGGCATAGAACCATACGTTTCTCATTTTGAAAGTTGCCTAAAGCTTATGCAGCCACAGACTCTTATCCATCCCCTTCCCACCACCTCGGGTCACAAGATGTTGCAAAATCCAACCGAGCGTGATTCCTCCCCTTCCAGGTATCACCCCACCGTCCCTCCAGGAGACCAGCGTCAGGGTGACGAAAGGGGGTAATCAATGGCTAGGAGTTACACACCTGCTCTGTGTCAGGCACTTTGCATATTACCTACTGGAAGTGGGCCACACATTCAGTGACATGCATTTGCCTCCCACCTAAACAAGCGAACTAGCCTGTCTTGGTGTACACAGCTCGTGAGTGTCAGAGAAAGAGTCTATCTCAAATCTGATGCCACTTCCTGAGTTCCGTCCATGGTAATATACCTTTGCAAGGTTAAACCTGAGAACATAGGTGCTGTGATTTCAGTTCCAGGTACAATGATGTACACACACTGCATCTTGTCTCTTCCCCTGAATGAAGCTCAGAAGGATAGAAGGGGAAGCTATGCCTGAAGGGGCCATTTGAAGACTGTGAAAGCAGCAGTGGCAGGCAGATTGCAGAAGAAGGGCGCAATGCAAAGTGTCATTGTACCCTTGGTGAGCTTGCCAGTTTTTTATTCTCCTCTACCCCACAGCCTGGACTCAAGGCAGCTCAACACATAAAGTGGTCCTTCATGCATACAGGCAGAACTCCAAAAGAAGCTCTCTGGCCCTGGCTACAGGGGCAGGAAAAGGGCACCCAAATGTCAGAGAGAGCAGGTCTCTCAAGTCATCCCTCCTGAAAAATACATTTACTCTTTTAAGCCCCGATGCCCAGGTAATCACTGTACATGGTGACAGTGCAGTGTGAGTGATGGAACTGGGGCTCTTCAAACTCCTAAGACTCTAAGGGAGATATAAGCCTTCCTCTCTTCTTGGTCCCAAGAGGTCATGGAGTATCCCCATTGCTTTTTTCCTCTTTTCTCTTCCCACCACTTGGCCGTGGATGCAGGTGCTCTTGTGGGGAAGCCAAAACAAAAGCCCTAGGTTTCTCGTGGGGCCACCAACGCAGGAAGCCTTGGAAACATGGACTGTAGCAGGGAGATGATGGAAAGAGAGGAGCTTGGCAAAGTCAGCCCATTGAGTTGTGTGTAAGCTCCTGGAATCACTCCTACCCTAAGTATGTCTGTTTCTTTCTGATCCCAAAGAACACACCAGAGATTTTGAGAACTGAATCGACAGACCCCCACATCAGGTCCCAGACGGCCCTCTGGGTAGGACACATGTGGTTCAATTGAAATAGCCATCCAAAGGCTTTGAAAAAAGGGACAAAAATTGAAACCACAACCTGCAAAAGTCTAGGGAGAATTTGTAGCTTGACCCAGTAGGGCTGATTGTCTGGTAAACCAACATTCTCCGTAGGATTTAAACAAGATCCAATGTCTTCTAACCTAATATCTAACACATCCTACATGCAATCGAATGTTTCCTGGCCTGTGAAGGACCAGGAAAAGAAAAACTTGCATGGGAAAAGACAGTAGCATACCAGTGCCGAAATGACACGGATTTTAGAATTACCTGATAAAGTCTTTAAAGCAGCTGATCCAAGAGAAACCTTCACTTTTGAAAAGCATGGAATAATGAAACACTTAGCAAAATAAATAAAAGATATACAAAAATGGAAATTTTGGAAAAAGAAGTAGAATACCTAAATTTTGGAAATATGAATAGAATACCTAAATTAAAAAAAAAAAAACCGCATCACTGAATGTACTTTATAACAGAATGGAGATTAAAAGAGGAGTGTCACTAGGTGAACGTGAAGATAGATTAATAGAAATTATCCAACATGAACCATGGATAAAAGAAGACAGAAGAAAATTGAAAAGTGCCTCAGAGACCTTGGGACAGTATCAAAGATCCAGTGTTTGTTGTTCTAGGAGTTCAGATGAGAGGAGAAAGAGTGGAGTACAGAAAAAACGTTTTGAAGAAATAATCACTGAAAACTTCCCAAATCTGGGAGAAGACATGAATTTTAAGATTCATCATTCTCAATCCCAAACAGTATTCAAATGAAATACGCTGGTACATTATCATCAAGCTATTTAAACCTGCAGATAAAGACCAGAAAACAGCTCATTACTTACAGGGAATAACAATTCGAATGACTCTGGTTTTCTCCTCAGAAATCATGGAGGCCAGAGGAAGTAGAATGACATTTTTAAAGGATTGAAAGAAAAGAATTGTCATCTTAGAATTCAACAACCATTGAAAATATAGGAAATATTCAAGCAGTGAATAAAGGTAAAATAAAGGACACTTCGGAGAACCAACTGTTCCAATGTATCCAGGATTGAGGGGTTTCTCTGGATGCAGAGCTTTTAATGCTAAAAGTAGGCAAACAAGGACAGTTGATCACTGTAACATTCTCAGGTGAAAGAAAACTAAGACTTTGTTGCCATTAGACCTGCTCTAAAAAAGGTTGCTAAAGGAAGTGCTTTAGGCAGAGGGAGGTGCTAACAGGTGGAAACTTTTGAAACACCAGAAATGAAGAGAGAAAAATGGAAATGACAAATATCTGGGTCAATAACATGGTGAATTCTTTTCCCTTTGGCTTTTGAAAATGTGCTTGATGGTTGAAAGCAGAACTATACCATCGTCTGATGAAGTCTCAATGAATACATGCCATCCAACGTCATACTTAACAGTGAAAGAGCAGATGCTTCACCCCTAAGACGGCAAGAAGGACAGGAGATCTTTTCCTAGCGCTCCCATTCCACATTTTGGTGGAAGTCCTAGCAGGTATGACAAGGCAGTCAGAGGAAATAAAATTCATACAGATTAGAAAGGGAGAGAGAAAACTCATTGGATTCCTCAGAAGACATGATTGGATTTGTAGAAAATCCCGATTAATTTACAAACAGCAGCACTCTTAGTACAGTTATTAATCTTAGTACTAATATACTAGTTTAAGAAAGTGACAGGATCAAAAAATCAGTTGTTTTTCTACATACTAGTAATGAAACCCTGAAATGGAAGTTTAAAGAACTAAGCAGCAAAACTAATACCATCTATGGTAGCTTCAAGGTGAAATACTTAGATATCAATCTGAAAGTCACACTTAGGATCTCATGTGCTGAAAACTACAAAATGCTGATACAAGAAGTAAAAGAAGACCTAAATCAATGGAGAACTATCTCTTGATCATGAGTTGAGAGACTCAACAGAGTAAAATGTCAGTTTTCCCCACATTAATTTATAGATTCAATGTATTTCTGATCAAGATCCCAGCATTTGTTTGCTTTGTTTGTTTTTTTATAGACAAACTTACTCTAAAATCTGTATGGAAAGGCAAAGGAAGTAAAATAATCAAAACAAATTTGTAAAAGAAAAATGAAGTTGGATAAACCTACCCAGCATTCAGAGTTACTATAAATCTTTAGCAATTGAGAGACGTGTGGTATTAGTTGAGATTCATATAGGATAAATGGAACAAAATAGAGAGTTCAGAAATAGACCCACACAAATACGGTAATTGATTTTGGAAAAAAAGTGATTCGATGAAAATTTTTTTATAATAAGTGGTGCTGGAAAATGGAATGTGTGTGTGTGTACATCAACATAAACCTTACATTCTATACAAAAATTAACTCCAATTGTATAATAGGTCTGAAAGTTACATGCAGAGCAATAATACTTTTAGAAGGAAACAAAGAAAATATTTGTCACCTGGGGTTAGGAAAAGAGTTCTTAGACATAACCAAAACCATAATCCATTAAGGAAAAAAAAATCATTTGACAATATTAAAGATGTTTGCTCTGTGGAAGACATTGCTAAAAGAATGAAAAGATAAACTACATCCTGGGAAAAATACTTGCAAATCACATATCAGCAAAGGACTTATGTCTGGAATATGTAAATAACTCAAAATGTAATAACAATAAGGTGAAAAACCTAATTTTTAAAAGGCAAAAATCTTGCATAGGTACTTCACCAAAGGGAAGGCAAATTAGCACGTGAAAAGATGTTCAATTGATAGAAATTAATACCATGATGAGATACAACTACAGTTTACTGGAATGGCCAAAAAAAAAAAAAAAATACTGACAATACCCAGTGACAGCTGTAGGAGGTGGTCAAGGAGAAGATGTGGATTGACCCGTGACCTGGACCCAGGAAATTAGAGGCTCCTCACCCCTCCCCCCATCTTGGCATGTAAATTCTGCCTACTGTTCCCGCAGTGGGAGCTGTTCCAAGGACATAACCTTGCGAGAGTGAGGTGGTCCTGAGGCCATCTGAAAGGTACGGTGATAGAACCCCATTAAAGCCTCTGTACAAACTTTTAAGGTTCTGACTGACGGGCATGGAGATGTATTCATCGAGGGGCCATCCAAGACAGCTCTTGTGAGCAAGTGCTCTTGCGGACTAAACCCGCCACCTACAACCCCTACCACGTGGAGTGACCTGCCTCTTTCTTCCATCTTTCCTCGCCTCTCTGTGTATGGGGGCCAGTTTCAGATTTCACCCAGAAACTCCCACAGTTGTGAACCAATGGTGGTGAAGATACAGAGCTACTGGAACTCACATGTTGTTGTTGGGATTAAAACATGAAACAGTCTCTCTGGAAAACAGTTTAGTTATTTCCCCAAAAGTTACATATGCACTTATCCTATGATATAGCAGTCCCACTAGATAAATGAAAACTCATGTTCATACAGACATTCATACGTGAATATTTATAGGAGCTCTACTCACAACTGGTAAAAGTGGGAAACAACCCAAATGTCCTTCCGCAGATGGATGGATAAGCCGAATGTGCTGCCTCGATCCAATCAATTATGAGCCCTTGAAACATACAACTTAAATGAATCTCAGCATATCATACTGGGTAAAAGAAGCTGCTCTCACAAGGTTATATTATATTCCATTCATATGATATCTTTGAAAAGACAAAACCATAGCGAGTGACAGAGAATAGATAGTTTTGTCAGGTGTTAGGGATGAGGGGAGAGGGTGGCTCTAAAGGCAGGAGGGGTTGGGGGAAGGTGATGGACCTCTTGTGTGTTTTGACTGTGGTCATAGTTACGTGATCTGTTCCAGTATTATATAGAATGTAAAATAAAAGCCAATTTTACTAAAGATTATGCTGAAGAATACTAAGTACAGCAATTATTTCTGTTCTGTTTATTTTTAATTACAATTGTATTTCCTAAATACATTCTCTTTGCAAAGACACTGGTAATAAGATAGAGATGCAGTTCCCACACCACCTTGCCTAAAACTGCCACTGTCACTCTCCTGCCCAGCCATAACCTCTCTTATCAGTTCACCTCTTCTTTTTCTAAAGGAGCCATAATTTCTGGTGTTTGGAATTTTGTATCAAAAGCTCAACTCTTTCTTTCATTGTGAAATAGGTGAAATTAAACAAGGAAGGAAGTCTCAAGCATGCAAATATGGGGAGAAAACTGGAACAAAGTGGGAGATAAGGCCATTGTCAGTAACACTGTAGGACACAGACATGTGTATCTGTGTTCATTGCGCTTATTTACTTATTTATTTTGGCCGCGACCGGCCCCAAGGCAGGTGGAAGTTCCAGAGCTAGGGATCAGACCTGTGCCACAGCAGTAACTGGAGCCCCAGGAGTGACAACGCCAGTGCTGAGTCCTTAGCTGCTAGGCCACCAGGGAATTCCTCTTTGAGCTTATTTTAAAAATAATCTTCTCTTATCATCTACCACACTCACTCACACTTCATCTCTGTTCATCTCTTGTCATGTCGTTCATTTTCTATGACTTATTTCATTCCTTTTAAGCCTTCCCATCTAAAATCTCCCCCCATCAATCATGGACTATCACAAAATCAATCGTAGGGCAGATGTTATGAACAGACACTCAACAGATGCAGGAGTACGGCCTGATGCTCATGTCGTGAATATTCACCCTGCCATCTTTCAGCTCGTATCTGTGACGAAATGCACTGACTGATTCCCCACATTGCTGGCCTTAGATCTGAGTTCCGTGTTCCAGATTCTGACCGTCTCTCTTGTTTAAGCATGGACTGTTCCAGGCGGCTGGTGCTGGCCTCGGCACCTGTGTGGCCCATCTTTGGTCGTGCCCTTACTGGTCAGTGATTGGTCCCCGAGGAGGAGTCCTCTGCTGACATCAAGCAAAGCGTGGGATGAGACAAACCCTCAGGCAGAGTCCGTCTTTCTTCCTGTCTTGCATGTCCCCACTCTGGATTGTTTTTCCTGTTTGCTCAATCGTAGATGGTATCTCTATGCTGCCACTAACTCAACCATATTTTAATCACATTAGTTAGTCCAATTGTCAAGTGGCAAAAAATAGATTAGTAGCTTGAATAGTTCAGCTGATATGGTTATTTCATCATCAGTGGTTGTAATGGTTCAGCGATTATAATGGGATCAGATTGAATATTTAGTATCCAATCCGTCGAATGGAAATTGACCTAAAACAATTTGGTTTTTCAGTTAGAGCCAGATTCTGTTCTTAATTTTAAGAATTAACCTTCCTCGGGAGGATCACAAGGCCATTTTCCATGATCACATGGTATGATCTGTGTCCCTGTTTATAAGGATTTTCTTTGATAAACACTGTCCAGGAACAGCCGTAGCCACAGATATGGTGATAATGGGCTATGTGATTATAAGTGATGTTTTTCCAGTTCCTCAAATTGCTGTGATAGTCACTTACTGATTTTACAACAAAACAACAACCCAAAGAGAGACCATTTTTAAGAATAGATCTGTAAAGAGAGAAGCTTCTTGCATATTTAAAGACACAAAAGGAGGTGCCTTTCTTACTCTCTGGCCCTTTCCTAGCCCCCAGGACAAGAACTGCAGGTAACAGGCGCTGACACTGGAGAAGGCGATGGATGTGGCCAACAGATAGTGTAGGATGTCGTGCAATGTGCTGTAACCCCTTACTTGTGTGATATTTTAAAAATTCCCACGGGGAGTCTGTGACGTTCATGATTCTTTCTCTGTTTCAGAGATAGAGAAACTGAGGCTCAGTTTATATAGTGATTTTGCGCAAATGAAACCCCTGGAAGACACAGTTCCATGACCTGGCTCATGGGGCACATGAAGAATTATAGTCTTCACTTGCCCTCTAAGTTGGGAAACTTTTGGCAGTCAGCCACCTGTACAACTGTACATGGCAGCCCTGCTCAGAAAAGTCAAGAAACTTATCCAGGGTCACCCATGAGAAATCACTGTTGAACTCCCTCTGAAGTTCATGTTCTTGCTAGTTTCACCAAATTCTTACCGGCTAGTGAATAAAATTCATAATTTTCTTACACTAAGACCATTCAGTGATCCAGGCTCTAAAAGTAAAACTAATTTCAAAGATTGGATGTAACAAAATCCATGTAGCAGCTTTTTCCGAATTGCTCAGATTGACTCTCATCAAGAACCTCTTTAGTTTTGCCTGTTGTGTGACTTCACATACAACCGAATCATGCTCCAAAACCAGCCTCCCAACCAATTCCCCACCTCCTAACCTCAGGGGTCAGGTTCAACAATGCCCTTGCCTTATGTCATAGACGGACCCTGGAATATTGGCAGTGGCATCAGCGAAAGCCATAACAGCATTAAGAGAATTCAAAGACAGCAATTTTCTTTTAGCAGCTCAAATAGCCAACACTTTCTAAAAATATCTGCAGCTTTGTCTAATGCAGATTTATAACTTGACTCCTAATAAAGCTTTATTTCTCCCAAGTTGTGGTCTTTAAAATTCACGTGATGTAATGCTGTTCACTAATGTTGCAGTTTATTTCTATTTAAGGCATTATGCAGGGGAAACATAGAAGAATAGCTTAATGGGAGTGATTCAGAATGATATTAAGTGTTAATCAAAGCACAATAAAGTAATAATGAGCTGGCTTTTCTGACCCAGGTTAGAGGTAAATTTTCCCTGAATCTTGCCCACCTCCTCATTAATTCCCAATGCTGTGCCCCTTCTGAACGTCTTCTCTTCTGCCTCATCGAGATTTGGGTCCATGATTTGTGCCTTTAAGAGTTCTGTTTAAGGAGGTGTACAGCCAGATGAGATGGAATACATCTGTTTCATTAATAAATGGACAAATGCCTGGCATCAGCATGCAGGCTTTCTGGTATGAAACAAATCCAAAGACTATATACCCAACAGATTTAAGGATCCTGTGTTGTCACTGCTGTGGCTCGGGTCCCTGCTGTGGCACAGGTTCAATCCCTGACCTGGGAACTTCTGCATGCCTTGGCGTAGCAAAAAAAAACGCAACAGCAGCAAAGAATGAAATCCTGCCTTTGCAATGATGTGTATGAAGCTAGAGGGTATTATGTTAGTGAAATAAGCCAGAGAAATATAAATACGGTATGTTATCACTTATAAGTGGAACCCCAAAAATAATGCAAATGAATGAATATAACAAAATTGAAGCAAACTCACACATACTGAGAACAAATAATGGTTACCAGTGACTAAGGAAGGGAAGAGGGATGAGTTAAGCATAGAAGACTGAGAGTTACAAACGAGTATGTACAAAATAAGTTACAAGGATATATGGTCTAGGAGTTCCCGTCATGGCACAGTGGTTAAGGAATCCGACTAGGAACCATGAAGTTGCGGGTTCGATCCCTGGCCTTGCTCAGTGGGTGAAGGATCCGGCGTTGCCGTGAGCTGTGGTATAGGTCGCAGACTCGGCTCGGATCCCCCGTTGCTGTGGCTGTGGTGTAGGCTGGCGGCTACAGCTCTCATTAGACCCTTAGCCTGGGAGCCTCCATATGCTGCGGGAAGCAGCCCTAGAAAAGACAAAATGACCCCCCCCCCCAAAAAAAAAAAGATATATTGTCCAACACAGGGCATATAGCCAATATTTTATAAGAACTGTAAGTATAATCTGTAAAATACTTCATCACTCTGTTGTATACCTGAAATTAATATACCTCAATAAAAGTGGCAGTGTAACAATAAGAAAAAAAAAATAAGTGTAGAGGTACCATAAGATTGAGCAATTCTCCTTCTAGGTCTATACCCAAAAGAACTGGACTCAGTAGCTTGAATAGGTACTGGAGTAGTTTTCTCGGCATCACTGCTTACAGTAACCGAAAGGTAGAAACAAGCCACATGTTCATTGATAGGTGAACAGATAAACAAGATGTGGTGTATTCACGCAGTGGAATATTATTCAGCCTTAGAAATGCACATTTTTGCCATAGGCAGCAGTGTGGGTGAATCTTCAAAATAATACGCGGGGTGAGGTAAGTTAGGCTACAGAGGACAAATGCTGAGTGATCCTCCTATGAGGTGATTAGAACAGTTAGCTTCGTAAACCCTGCGGGAGCAGGTAGGTGGGCATGACTGTTTAGAGGTAACAGAGATTAGGTTAGACAGGATGAGCTCTGTCGGCGGGTGGTGGAGATGGTTGCCCAAAAATGAAAGGTACTGCATGTCCCCTGAATTGTAATTGGAAGTAATATACCGCAATAAAAGCGAATAGTTCAATGCAAACAAACAAAAAAAAGAATATCCACCCAACAGAAGTGTTCCCTGAAGGGCCTGGGGGAAAGTGTTCTTAGGGGCAGTTTTTGCAGCAGCCTAGATCTGAAAACTACAAGTGCCGTCAAGCGTAGAAGGGGCACTGGAGAGCCCTGGCAAGTGGCTGCCACTCAGTGCCTGTTGCCTCCCCTACTTCTTCTCGATATTTGCTGATTTGAGCTCATTCCAACTTGATGGCCGAGCCCTCTCCCAATTGCTGCATTCCTAGTGTGCTCAGGGGTCCTCCTTGCCCCCAGATGGCGTTGAATGTCAAGGAGCACACTGCCTCTGAGCCCTTGGCCAGCCGAGTGAGATGCAGGAGCCAGTGCTGGCTGTAGATGAAGTATCAGAGCCTGACTTTCCACTCCAAGCCCTTGGAGAGCAAAAAAGCAGGGAAAACACTATATCCTGCTCTGGGGCTACTGTACTAACTGAGACGATGCAAAGAAAGCCCTAGGAACCAAGTGAGTGCTTGATAGTTTCTGGTATTTCATTTAACGAGCTTTTAAAAGAAGGACTGGTATATGATGAAAGCATCCCGCTTCTTGCTATTTTCCAAAAGTGTAAGATAAAAATCCATTCCCTTCATATCTTCAGTGGCTCCCTAATGCTCATAAAATACATCTCTTAGTAAGTCATTTCAATTGCAACCACTCCCAAATCAGACACTGCAAACTGGACAATATACCTTAACCAATTACAGTAGCTATAGTTATTTTTAGTAGCATTGCTTTTTAAAACTTTTATACTAGAAATAAAAGTAATTTACACACACACCATTGCCATATTTGAGTATTTAGAATTTGAGTACTGAGAATTTGACTGTATACTCTGGCCTGCAAATCTGGTTCACCACCTGATTTTGTAAATAATGTTTTATTGAAACCCAGCCGTGTCCATTTGTTTACATATTGTCTGTGGTTGCTTTTGTCCTTTAAGAGCAGTGGAGTAGCTGTGACAAAGACAGTGTGGCCCACGAACCCTCAAGTCTTTGGTCCTTTACGCAAAATGTTTGCTGACCCTGCCTAGCCTCATGTTCCCTTCAGGTCTCACTCCAAACAGGGCTTCCTCCTGGATCAGTGATTTCCTTCCTGCCTCCAGCTTTTCCCTTACATGGTTCCTGCTTCCCAGGGTTACTGTTCCACTAGGCCTTCTTTTTTTTTTTTTTAAAAAAAAAAAAAAACCAAAACAAAAAACTTATTCTTTTCTCCCCCAGCCTTACTGAGATATAATTGACGTGCGACATTATGTAAGTTGAAGATGTGCTGAGATTCGACACCCATGCCTAGTGCAAACTGATAACCACGATGAGCTTAGTTGACATATCCACCACTTCACATGCAAGTTTTTAGTGATACCGTTTAAGATCTACTGTCTTAGCAACTTTCAAGTATATAATGCAGTGTCGTCAGCTAGAGTCACCATGATTTTTCTTAGATCCCCACAACTTACTCATCTCACAGCTGGAAGTTTGTATCCTTTTATCGGCATCTTCCCATTCCCTCCACCCCCTAGCCCTTGGTAATTATCATTGCATTTGTTGTTTCTATAAGCTCAGCTTTTTTAGATTCCACATATAAGTGATGACGTGCAGGATTTGTGTTGATTTGACTTTATTTCACTTAATATAATGCCCTATGTTGTTGTGAATGGCTGGATTTGCTTTTTGTTAATGTCTGAATAATAGTCCAGGGTGTGTGTGTGTGTGTGTGTGTGTGTGTGTGTGTGTGTGTGTATCACATTTTCTTATTCATTCATGCATCAATGGGCACATAGTTTGTTTCCATATATTCCCTGGCCGTTGTGAATCATGCCGCAGTGAACAAGTGTAGATGTTGAGATCCTGACTTCATTTCTTTTGGATGTATTCCCAGAAGTGAGATTGCTAAATAATATTCTAGTTCTATTTTAAACTTTTTGAGAAAGCTACATGCTGTTTTCTATAGTGGCTGCACTCATTTACATCCCCACCAGCAATGCAGAACAGTTTCCTTTTGTCCGCATCCAACACTTATTATCTCTTGTCATTTTGATAACAGCAATTCTAACAGGTGTGAGGTGACATCTCATTGTGGTTTTGATTCAAATTTCCCTGAAGATTAGTAATGTTGAATATATTTTCATGTACGTTTGTATTTGTGTTTGGAAAAATGCCTATTCAGGTTTTCTGACCTTTTGAAAATCAGATTATTTGTTTATTGCTACAGAGTTTTATGAGTACCTTATATACTTTGGCTTTTTACTTCTTACCTGATACATGGCTTGCCTATGTTTTCTCCCATTCCATAGGTTGCCTCTTCTTTTTGTTGATTATTTCTTTTCCTGTGCAGAAGCTGATAAGTTTGTTGGAGTCCCACCTATTTATTTTTGCTTTTATTGTTTGTGCTTTTAGTTTCATTTCCAAAAGAGAATCGTTGTCAAGACCATTGTCAAAGAGATTGTTTTAAAAGTTTTACAGTTTCAGGTCTTACATTTTAGTCTTTAATCTATTTCAGGTCAATTTTTGTGCATGATATTCAGAGAGCAGTACAGTTTCCTCCTTTTGCATGTAAATATCCAGTTTTCCCAAGACTGTTTATTGAAAAGACCCCCCCCCCTCCCCCCCGTGTAGTCTTGGCTCTCTTGTCAGATGTTGCTTGACCGTCTGTGCATGGGTTTATTTCTGGGCTCCCAGTACTGTTCCATTGGTCCACGCTGGTCTATGTGTCTGTTTTTATGCCAGCATCCTGCTATTTTAGTTACTATAGCTTTGTAATGTAGTTTGAAATCAGTAAGTGTGCTGCTTTTGGCTTTGTTCTCTTTTCTCAAGTTTGTTTGACTATTGACTATTTATGGTTCTATACAAGATGATGGATTCATCTGCTTTTGTTCAGGGAATTTAGGCCGTTTATGTTTAAAGTAATTATTGATAGGCTATGTTTAAAGTAATTATTGATAGGCAGGGCCATTTTGTTAATTGTTTTATAACTTTTTTTCCCAGTCTTTTCTTTCTTGGTGGTTTTCTTTTTGTAGTGATATATTTAAATTTCTTTTTCTTTACATTTTTTGTATCTACTGTAGGTTTTTTGCTTTGTGGTTACCATGAAGTTTACATAAATCTAACAGTCTATTTTAAGCTGAGAACAACTTACTTTCAATTGCATACAAAACTCTACACATTTACTTTTCTTTCCCACATTTACACTGTTGATGTCACACTTTATATATTTTTATATTGTATAAACCTTAACAAATTATAGTAGCTATAGTTATTTTTAGTAGCATTGCTTTTTAGACGTTTGTGCTAGAAATAAAAGTAGCTTGCACACACCATTGCCATATTTGAGTATTCAGAATTTGACTACATATTTAACTTTGCCACTGAGGTTTATACGTTTATGTTTTCATGTTGTTGCTTGGTGTCTTTTTATTTTGACTCGAAGAAGTCCCTTTAGCATTTCTTGTGAGCTAGTTCTCATGGTAATGAATTCCCTTAGTCTTTGTTTGTTTGCAAATGTCTTGTATCTCTCCATCATTTCTGAAGGAGAGTTTTGCCAGGTGTAGTATTATTTGACCATAGTTTTTAGATGGTGCCATCTTCAAAGAGCAAGGACCCTGGGAGCCTTGCCCAGAGTAGATCCTCCATCTGCATTAGCGAGGTAGAGAAATGAAAGTGCATGGGACTCTACCAGCTCATGAGGGTCCAGCCCTAAAATTCAGGCCTGGGATATGAAGAGACTTTCTGCTTCCAGAGATCATCTCCAGATTGCTGGCTCCTTTACTACAGCGGCTTCTGGCTCATACCCCCAGACAATAGGCAACAGGAATGACTGGATTGGTAGACACTAGGTTTTCACTGGGTGTTGTAAAAGCCACACTCCCTAATGAGAAACACGGTGGGGACTAGATCCAGGAAACCAGCCCAGTTGGTAACACCCTTGTAAAAGAGACTGATAAATAAATAAGCAAGCCATCCAGCTTTTCTTCTCCTCAGCAAATGAGATGGAACAGCTGGCCTTGGAAAGGGGCCCTGTGCTTTGTTAACTGGAAACAGATTAGCAAACTTAATCTGAGGACTGGGTTTTCAGTCCCTGGCCTTGAAACATTTGAAAAAGGGAATTTTTGTTGAAAGTTTCTCTGGCAAGGCACAGGCAACAAATGACACTAGCCTGGCCTGAATGTTGCATGCTGGTGGGTAAAAATACCTTTTTTTTTCTTTTTGGATTCTCATCTTTAACTTTCCTATGGGTCTTTGACAAAAACCTCAGGGAATTCTACAGAGTGCATGTTGTCAGTATTTTAATCAGCTTCAGCTGTCAAAACTCTTGTAACCCGCCTCTTCTATTTAAAATGTGTCTTCTAGGCATAAAATAATTAAAGGTGCAGGGCCATACAACAGGCTCAGGGCCATCGCAATGTGACAAAACCCTCTGGATGAAAGGTATTATTTCAGGAAGTTTTAAATATAAATTTTGTTTTGTCAGAAGGCTGCAGGGCACACATTTTCTATACTGTCAAGCTTGATAGTAACAATATTTATATTTCAAATAAAAAGATTAAATTGCGGTCTTATGTGTTTCTGCTTTTCGTCGATTTTTTTATTTTTTACTAGTTTATCATAGTGGTGTGTTCTCAGTATGTCATCATCATACTTTTTTTTTTTTTCTGCTGACAATTCTTTTATTTTATTGAAATATCGTGTCTTTCACTGTCAATCTCAGGGTTGAAGTAACGAAGGCAGACAGTCATGCCACTTGGGTTTGGTTGTTTTACAAACATCTTGTTTTATACCTTGTTGAAGGTTCTGTGAAGAAAATGCAAAAACAACACGACCAAACCCAATAACAGAGGTGCTAGAGCAGTGTGTTTAGTGCGTGTGTTTTAGGTAGCCTTGAGTTCTTCACCTGGAGTCCTGTGTGTGCCTTTTCCTCTTAGGCTTTGGGGAACAAACAGTGACCGGGCAAGGCCACTGAGCCCCAGGAAGGAGCATTTGCTTTGAACGGCTGCCCTGGCTGCTTTGTGTCAGGGCTTGTTAGCTGCTGCAGCTCAGTGTCTCCAAAGGGGCTGAGGCAGCCAGGGGAGCTTTCTGAGCCACGGGAGCTGATGAGTTTCTGAGTTTCCGGGCTGGCTCAGTGTCAGCCCTTCAATATTGCACTTGACAGAGCTGTTTGGGGGAAATGTGCAGCGTGAATGGCGCTCACACCTGTTGGACCAGAGCCTGACTGGCTGGAGGCTCGGGATGAAATGAAGGGGAATCTTAGCTTTCATATGGTGGCTTCCTCTTTCAGATGGGCTGCACCCTCTTCTTCCCACTTAGTGCTTTGCTCTGCTGGCTGAGAGTCAACTGGTTGATGAGAATGCTTCTCTCCACCCCACCCCACCTCCGAGTCTATGAAGTCATCCAGGCCCAGGAGAAGTACCCTCATCTCTGAGAGCACAAGTCACAGAGGAGCAGTCATTTTGCACTCTGACCGTGGCAGACATCACTAGTCAAGCTCAGCACTTTACTATTCAACCAGCTGCATCTGCAGATTCCTTCGCAGCCTAACTCCCTGGGCAGTCACAACCAATCAGTCGGGTGACAAACTGTCTTTGCAGAACCCAGGGGCACCAGTCCAGGCACATAGGTCCCTAGCAGCTCAAGTAACATTGCCATTTTAATGTTGTAGTTCACAGCCCCAACTAACCACCTTTGAGCCATATTTCAGGTCACAGAATCCTTTCATATCCTGATCGTACACGGCACATTAGAGCTCTCAAAAGCCCCAAAGGGGAGGCTCCCAAGCATAGAGTCACTTCTGCCACATTCTGTCCATTCTATGGGTGAAAGGGAGGCACAGGAGCCGCCCAGATTCAGCGTGGGAGTGGCTACAACCAGGGCTCCCATACTAGGAGGTGCGGTTCATTGGAGGCTGACTTTGGAATCTGGCTAACACAAGACCGTTCACCAATCTGGACTGTAACACTTGACTCACGTGGGAGGATTTCATATTCCATCAGTTCAATAGTGACTTTTTTTGCTTCTGAGTTAAGATCCAAACTCTTTAGCATAACTACTAAGGGCTCTTGCAATCTAGCCACCATTCGCTGGGCGTCAAGCAGTGCTCTTTCAATCTGTGAAATTTTGTCTACGAGGGCTTTGTTTTCTCTGCGGTCCTCATCTTCACCCATCTCATGTGGTCACCTAGTTATTCTGGAAGATCCAGTTCCAGTGACTCTTACTCAGTGTCCCTAGCAGAGCCAGCATGCTTTCTTTCCTCTCCTGGGCTCCTACAGAACAACAGGAGGAAAGAAGAGGAGAAAAGGGGGACAGAGGAAGTTATTTTCATGAATCGTGAGCAAGAGGGAGGGCTTATAGTTGGAACCAATGATTAGATGAACATAGATTTAAAGATTCTGAAAACACTTTTTTTCAGGGTGTATACACACACACACACACACACACACACACACACACACACACAGAAATAATGAAGTTCAAAGGACAGAGCTAGGGAGTTCCTGTCATGGCGCAGTGGTTAACGAATCCGACTAGGAACCATGAGGTTGCGGGTTCGGTCCCTGCCCTTGCTCACTGGGTTAACGATCCAGCGTTGCCGTGAGCTGTGGTGTAGGTTGCAGACGTGGCTCGGACCCTGCGTTGCTGTGGCTCTGGCATAGGCTGGTGGCTACAGCTCTGATTTGACCCCTAGCCTGGGAACCTCTATATGCCGCAGCAGCGGCCCAAGAAATAGCCAAAAAAAAAAAGACAAAAAAAAAGGACAGAAGCTAAATCAGACCTTATTCCTGAAGGAAGCTTTTTCCCTTGGTGCCTAAACTACCCTGACCTGGAACCCTAATGATAACATTACCTGTTTAAATGTTTGACGCTGTAGCATTTACCACAATACGAACCCTGGCACATGTGTGTCACATGTCATTCTGGACATGGAAAAGGAAACTAAAATCCGAGTCATTCACTGTACCCATCATTTGCAAATGTTTGGTGACCATCTCCTTTTATCTTTATGTCTTATGGTCAGTGGCAAAGAACAGGTTAAGGAAAAGCAAAAGGAGGTTAAGAAGGAAGAGATGAAGAAGCCCTACAGAAGCCAAGCAGGAAGGAAAGTGTCAGCAAGCCTCCCTGGGCATGGGCACTGGAGCCAGAATATTGTCCATGGAAGCAAGAAGTCCCGCCTCCCAGGTTGGGTCAGCTTTTGTGTAAATCCGACACACGTGTCTCTCCTCTTTTTCTCCCTGCCTTTGATGTGCTGCCAACCAGGTTCCTCACCTCACTGCCTAAGGTCTACACAAGTTTTCACACCATGAAAACTTCACATTCTCCATGGCCATAACTTAAGACTGTGTCTCTGTGTCTTTTTTTTTCCCCCATAAATACAAATACAGGTGTTTAATGAATGCATGTTCATGAGTGCATCTACGTACAGCTTTTTTAAAATTGATGTTTAGTTGATTTACAATGTTGTGTTAGTTTCAGGTGTACAGCAAAGGGGTTCAGTTACACATACAAATATATCATTTTTTTTAGATTCTTTCCCCATAGAGGTTATTATAAAATATCTATATCTTGATCCCATCTTCCCAAGGGAGAGGATTGGATTGGCCCAGTGGCCACTCCTTTTTTTCCTGGGACAAGTGGCCACGTTTGGTCCAAACAGACATGACCATTGTGCTAGGAGATGGGGAATTCACCTGCTACCGTGTGGTTTTTAGAGCCTCCTTTGTGTGTGTGGTGGGGAAGATGTTTTCAAATAAAAGGCTATGGGATGGCTGGGAAGAGATCCCCAAAGCCTTCCTCAGCCTTGTCATTCTTATTTTGTAGGCAAGAAAGTGGAATTTCAGAGACCTGATTTTTGGAGAAGGAGACTCTTTGTCAGATTTTACATTTCGCAGGGAATTTGTCTGAACAGGCTGCAGCTCAGCATCTACTTCAGCCCAGCTTTTGCAGGGTCTAGTCATTGTTTCCACATGCTAGCCTTTTGTTCTCCTTTTGTTTAATCACACAGGGGACTGTCATTATGACACAGACCATTCACAGGAGGGTTGATGGATCAATGGCCTGCCCAGGGTAGAACATAAAAGACACTCCCTAAAATTCCTGGAGGGAACATCAGTAACCTCTGGTTTCATAACCAGAAATTCATAAGGCTAGAAGTCACCAGCAAAAGAAAAGGGATTTTTTTTTCAAATAGGTGATTAATAGACATGAAATTACTGGCAAAGGAGGGTTATCAGGAGCCAAAGGAGTCATTCTTCATCTTAAGCAATAATGTGTCATGGGGTGGTTTTCAAAGTTTTACTCCATTTAGGAAAGTATGACTGAGTCCATTCTCGTTCACCTCCACCTATCAAGTGACTTTTAAGGCTTCATGGAGAAACTTAGTCTCTGTTGCAAAAAACAAGCGTGCAAACCAAAACCACATCGAAACAAAGCAAAACCAATATCCTCATTTGGTGAAATCAACGGAGTAGTTGTTTGTAGGGATTTATCACGTGGCTCGAACCCATCTTCCTAAAAAAGGGACTTGTCCCAACACAGAGAAGAGGGGCTCTTTCCAAAGTGCTAACCAAATTATGTAAATGCAGAGAACAATAGATGCGACAGGCTTCCAGGGAGCAAGTTAATGTAGATGATCTCTAGTCGACTAGCTGTAGGAGGCCTGGGTGGGATATGTATCCTAATTCCGTGTTATCTGTAAGTTAGTTTCTCAGGATGAGCCAGAAAGGGGAGACGTGCTGAGCTAGATGCCTCCTGAATACACAAACAAACAAAAATGTCACAAGCTCAAGGGAAGAAGAAGCATTCTATCTAAGACTGGACTCCTCCTTTAAGGAGGAGTTTACCTGTTAGAGGCTCTTAGTAGTAGGATGAATAATGCCTGCAGTGTGGGAAATTCTCGTAGAAAGTGAAGATTTAGTCGTTTGGGGTGGAGGAAGCGCAGCAACACAGAAGAATGAGGAGGGGAGAAATAGGCTCCTGTCCAACTCTGTCCCGAACTGCTATTGACAACACCAGCAAATGAATCAGGAAGCTGCTGGTTTGATGGTAGGGAAGCTGTCACTTTCCCTGCTGAGACTGGCACGCCTCGTGACATCAGTGTAATTGATGTCTGTTCAATAATGCCTAGATCTGTCCCAGAATCTGTGCAAGAACATCTGAGAGTTATATGAAACTTAAAAGCGAGAGGCTGGGGAGGAGTGTGTCCAGATGGACACAGATGTTCTCAGACAAAATAAGATTTTTTAAAAAATTATTCCAGGCTGTCTAACAGATGTCCCGTTCAACAAAGGAACTGTTCCTGGTGCACACGTTGGTTCTGAAGAGAGGGCTGGGCTGGGCTGGGTCAGGCCAGGCCAGGCCCTAAGAGTCATTTGCCCCAGCCCTGGCCTGAGTCTGTGGCGGCTGGTATACTTCCTTCCAGCAGACGCGTGCCGTTCTTCCTGAACCATCTACGAGCGATTGTTCAGCCTGAGAAGGCTCTCCTTTTAGCTTTCGTCATTAAGTCACCTCAGAGGAGACTGGATATGCCAAGGGCCAGATCACTGCCCAGCCTGAAGTTCTCACATCCCTGATTTCTAGTCCAAAAGACACATGCAGCAGCTGAGGAACATGTCAGGTGGCACCAGAGAATGGTTTAGTCCATCTCTCCAGCAGGTGCAGGAGCAAAGGCTATGGAATGGCCAGGAAGAGAGCCAGGGGTGATGCGGCAGTGGGGGAACCTACATGGTTGGGGAGGGGGCCTGACTGGGGTCTGCTTAGGATAGAGGTCGGTCAAGTAAGGCCCACAGGCCATATCTGACCTACCACATGTTTTTGTGAATAAATTTATGTACAGTGAAATACTACTCTACCTTAAAAAAAAAAAAAAAAAAAAAAAAGGACATTCTTTAGTTTGCATTGTGGTTGAACCTGGAGGATATCTATGTGAAATAAGCCAGATGGGGAAAGACAAATACAGTATGATAGCGTTTATATGTGGACTCTAGAAAAGCCAACTCAGAGAATAGAGAGCAGAATGGTAGATGCCATGGGCTGGGGATTGGAGGAGACAGGGAGATTTTGGTCAGAGGGTACAAGGTTTGAAATATAAGATGAGTCAGTTCTGGGGATCGAACATGCAGCATGGTGTCTCTCCTTAATCATAGTGCATGGTAGACTTGAAATTTGCTGATAGAGTAAATCTTCACTGATCTTGCCACAGATAGGAAATGGTAACAGTGGGAGGTGAGGTGATAGATGTGTTAATTAGCTTGATTGTGTTAACTGTTTCACAATGAATACATAGATAAAGGCAGCATACAGAACACCTTAACTCTAGGTTGAACAGCTGGGCTTTGAACTGTGCAGGCCCTCTTCAACGTAGATCTTTTTTCAATAAATACATACATAGTGCTTGGTGGAATCCATGCAACTGTACACACGGAGGGGCCAACTATAGGACTTGGGCACCCATGGATCTTTGTATCTGGCAGGTCCTGGAACCAGTCCCCCGTGGATGCCAAGGGATGATTATGTATAGTTTTTATCATCAAATATATTTCAGTGAAGCTGGAAAAAAATAAAAGGCAGATCTCTAGTGTACGTGTCAGACCTACTGGGGAAAAAAAAAAAAAAAAAAAGCTATTGGAATGTAGCCATGCCCTTTTGTTTCCGTAACGTCTCTGGCTCACGATCGCAGAGGTGGAAAGTTGTGACAGAGATCACAGGGCCCACAAAGCCTCAAGTGTTTGCTCTCTGCTCTCTAGAGAAATGTTGGCTGATCCCTGGTTTAGGACCTCTATCAGAAAGACCGTTCTCCACCCAGAAGACACCAGCTTCCATAGTATTGCATCCATTAATTCCTTCACTTATTCATCCTTCCACAAAGATTCATGAAGTTCCTCCTCCCCCTCCCCAAGCCACGTTAGTACATTGCTGTTGTTTTTCCATTTTGGTGCCCACAAAGATGGATGAGACTTAATCTCTTGTCAAAAAGCAGAACGAGTCTTGTATCCAGTTTCATGGACTTGGCTCTATGACTCTTGTTCTCTGGCAGTGATGGTGAAAATTATTAGCAATAGCTTATGTTCCTTGAGTTCTTTCTAAATATGGAAAACCCAGTGGTGACAGCTTGACCCACCTCATCTCTTTTACTCCAAATCCCGAACCCACAAAGTAGCCACTCTCCCCATTTTGCAGGTGAGAATTCTGAGGCCTAGAGTTAGGTTATGTGTCCAAGGTCACATAATTAGAAAGTGACGGGTTGCTCAAAGGAACCCATTTTTGCCGAAAGCAAAGCTCAGAATAGTCAGGACGAGGACCCGGAGTGGGGCTTCATGTCCCCTGGATACATATTTTCTCTGTGCCTTCTCTTCCTCTGACCAGGCTGGACTTTGAAACATACAGGGACAATGGCCACCAACCCTCAGGAATCCCATGCCTTGGGGTTCCCGGTCTTTACAGAGTCAGCATTGCCCTGGCCAGAGGCTCAGAGGAGCCTCACCTATTTCTTCTTTCATCAGCAACAGTCTTCGCCAGAGCGAACCTTGGAGAACAGTCTCATATCCACCATCTGCTTTTGCAACTTCCCGACTATTTGTCCTTCTCACGAAGATGAACCTGAGAAAGTGGAATGTAGTAGCTTAGATTTATCTAAGGAAGAATACCAATCCGTGTGCTTTCTTTTACTCCTTACTTTCTTTAGAAAATTAAATGAGGTGAAACACACAGAGTACTTAGTGTGTATTTAATTACTGGTAGCCATCATTATTATGACCACACGCCCAGACTCTTGGCAATTTTTAGCCTGTCTGCTCCCCACAAGAAAGCACCTGAGTTTCCATTCTCATTCCTTTGGAGACTTACGGCACAGAAGTTGCTTAAACAGCGGATAAAGTTTATTTGACAAAGCAGTGTTCTGCCCAAAAAGGCCCAATCAGCCCCACGCGGCAAAGGCTCGTTAAATCAACCTCTGTGGAGCTGGATGGCAGGGTCTGTTCCATCATTGTCAGCATTCTGACATCCACCAAGGGGAAGCCCTCCCCACAAGCTCCCCAAGATCTCTCCCGTCAGGAAAGGAGCTCACATCAAGGCTAGGATGTCCATGAGGTTCCCAGCAGAGGAGCTAGTATGTTGGGGGCCCTGTCTGTTGATTCGTATCCACATCCCCTCCCAAGAGAAAGCTCATTTCATTAGATGGTTCATTTGCTTTCGTGTCTCCATCGTCTTTAAGTAGCCCATGCACCTCAGGGGGAAATTATTCCATCTGCAGCATCACAGGTGAGCTGGGTTAGTTTAAGGAACTTGCCTCTCCTGCCAGTGACTATTCCATGAAGAGCACAGTACCCCCTGGGCCAGTGGGGTACAGGAAGCAGTTTTCTGGTCGCCTCCTCACTCTTCTAGGGGAACTTTCTAGAGCTGTGCTGTGCACTATGATGGCTCTGGCCACATGTGGCTACTGCCCACATGTCATGGGTGGGTCTAGATAGACCTCAAGTCACAAAGATTTAGTATTAAAAAAGAATGCAGAAATTTACTACTGATTTCATAATGAAATGTCTGTCAATGTTTTGCATATGTTGGGTTAAAATATATTTTGGTAAGTTTAATTTCATCTGCTCACTTTTTTAAATGTGCAGACCAGGCACTTAAAAATTAGTATGTGGCTTGCATTCTACTGGACAGACCTGTTTTAAAGTGACCCCCTCTTGGAGTTCCCGTTGTGCCACAGTGGTTAACGAATCCGACTAGGAGCCATGAGGTTGCAGGTTCGGTCCCTGCCCTTGCTCAGTGGGTTAACGATCCAGCGTTGCCGTGAGCTGTGGTGTAGGTTACAGACGCGGCTCGGATCCCGCGTTGCTGTGGCTCTGGCGTAGGCCGGTGGCTACAGCTCTGATTTGACCCCTGGCCTGGGAACCTCCATGTGCCGTGGGAGCGGCCCAAGAAATAGCAAAAAGACAACATAAATTAATAAATAAATAAATTAAATAAAAAATAAATAAAATAAATAAATAAATAAAGTGACCCCCTCTCATCTTCTGGAAATGGTTAGGTGCAGATAGTGGCTGGGGCCTGCTGCGGCCTGTGGGCAAGGCCCACGGGGGAAAGGAGCAGAGTGAGGAGCCAGATGATCAAAGAACCTCTGTGCTTCCAGTAGTACAAGCCAGTGGGCATCCAGGCTGTTCAAATGAGTTTGAGATCAGTTCTCACTCTTCCTGGCTGTGGAAAGAACTTAAACTGCATATGGCCAAAGCCTGGGATCTCCCACATCTTGTGACCAGGGTCTGAAGGAGCTGGGCGGGGGGCATGGATTCACCCTCTCCAAGATGGGATCAGTCATAGAGATGGAACTGTCAGTGATGCTTTGGGGCTAGAAGCCCATCTGTGAAGATGAGCTCCTAAAAGGAGACTCTGGGACAAATAGAGAGCCTGGCCCTTGTGTTGATCCAACCACAATAATGATGGTCCCAACCCCCCCCCCCCCCCGCCAACACCGGAAGGAGAAGATGAGGCTTACTCAGCCTGAGCAGGCAGAATGATGGGGCTGGGAGCTTCCCTTTGCTCCTCCAAGGCTTTCTCCCCCTTGTGCACCCTGCTCCTTGCCCTAGAGAGCAGGGTTTTTCAACAACATCTTCGTTGCCTGCCTCTCAGGTGGGTTTAGCCAATGGGGAGTACCAGCAATAGACACGAAAGAGAGAGGTGTGCCTGACGGTGGTACTTGTTCCTCTGACTCCCTCTTGAAGGTTCTCCTGAGCTGGTGGTACCCCTCAACTTCAGATCACAGCTCCTGCCACAGGTCCTCTCCTTCCAGTGCCCTATCCTTCCTCCCCTCTCTTGCCACTTCAAGTCTAGCAATTGTCACAGTGCCCTCTTGGTAATAGCTCCAAGATCCTAAACCTTGGGGTTTAGCTATACCCCGCCTAAACCTTTTTTGTTAAGCTCTCTTCCAATAATACAAGGTGACCGTCATATTTTTTTCTTCAGGGACTCTGATAATGGTGCTTCCAGCTCTCCTCCGTGGTTTTCCCTCGACCGGCTTAGGGGACAGGCTTACCAAGGTCACAGACTGGTAGATTTCCATATGAACACTGTCCAGTGATCAGAGGGTGGGCACGTTACTGCTGGACTGGGACAGGGAGGTGAAGGGTATTGGCTCAAGGAATGAGCCACAGGTAGAGGGTGAGGGAGATGCTGGTAACTTGATTTTGGATGGAAGGTTAAGCAGTGCTGGTCAGAATGTCCTGATTGTCACTGTTGACTCGTAACGTACACATCTGCACATCACACTCATATTTGGAAACTTAAGGGTGCCGCATCGAGTTTCTAAAACCCTGTCCCAAAGATCCCACACATATGAGAGTTCATACTGAATGACACTTCCAGCAGTGTCACAGAGACTG
Source organism: Phacochoerus africanus (assembly GCF_016906955.1). Classification (NCBI taxonomy): domain Eukaryota; kingdom Metazoa; phylum Chordata; class Mammalia; order Artiodactyla; family Suidae; genus Phacochoerus; species Phacochoerus africanus. The sequence goes on from NC_062551.1 coordinate 7,965,990, forward strand.
AGCTGATGGAGTTACAGGACATGTACTCAGCATTTATGGCATGGGTAGGTGGCCTTATATGGGCTGGTTCAGGCCAGAGTGAAACTAGAAGGTTGGAGAAATTTCATTTAGACCTTTCTCCATCTCAACTCTGCTTTTTTTCTTCCCTCTATCCTCTTAAGTTTCGTGACCTTTGGGGTCCATTGGCTCAATATTTCTCAAGCATAAGTCGTTCCTTTGCATACTACTTCAAGATTTTCCCCAAATTATTATAACCAATGCTTATTTATTTAAAATTTCTTAAACACACTTGCTTTCCTTTTTTTAATCTTGACGTTTACTCTAACTACCTTGTTCTAAGCACTGATGTGTGCAAAATCACAGATTTGGTCACTAAGTTATAATATTCCTTTTACATGTACACACAGATACATAGTAATGCTAATGCAAAAATGTGTGTGCCAATTAAACCACCCAGGTGCCACTTGATCTGTGGGTGCCCCAGTATAAGAAACATGCAATTGTCAGACAGATTCTGGGCTGGCGCTGTCCAGCAGAACTCATGCAATGACGGAAATGTCTGTCGTCCCTGTCTTGGACACAGCCACTCGCCACGTGTAGCTATGGAGCACCTGAACTGCAGCAACTGCAACTGTGAAACAGAATGCTTAGTTTATTTAATTTTCATTAATGTTAAGTTTACATTTGAATAGTCACTCGTGGTCAGTGGCTGCCACACTCTACAGTGAAGCTCAGGAGCATCTGCATTTAAAAAAAAAAAAAATCATAGCAGAGGGATGAACCTTGTACCAGATACTATATGAGGAATGTACATATTTCCCCCTATATATTCCCAAGGACCCTGTGAGAGGCATATCACCTCCTTCTGGTGGTAGACACAAGTCAAAGATGGGAAGATTTTCTGCTGCATCCTTAAATACACAAGGAAACCGTCTTCTGTTATTTACAGAAAGAGGCGTAGAGGGAGGGAGGGGAAGAGAGAGAGGGAGGGAGAGAACTGTAAGTGAGCAAATTGTCATCCATCCCAACCACATTCAAGATTTAAAAGGTTGACAGTTCCCTTTTTTCCTTCTCTCTCCCTTTTTAAAAAACATCCAGCCCTCCTCATTAACCAGATATCTTTATTCTCTAAATATTTACCACCCAAACGAAATTTACAGTTTAATTTGCTGTATAAAATCATTTATTGACTGATAAACCTCATTACTAAGCTCCAGCACAGCCCCTGGTACTCCCGACAGTTTTAATTCTTGTAGCAGCAGGCTACTGCGAGAGAAAAACAATCCTGTCAAATTAACGGCGGGGGTCTAAATTATTCAAATACACTAAATCCGTGCAGAACCGTTCCCCTGCTCATAATTTTTCTTTCAGAGTCAACAATTAACCAGCAATATTCTAACTTCAACCTGACAGCCTTTCTAAAAGCATTCTGGGAAGTGGGACCATCCCACCTTCCCACGTGTCCTGTTCCTGGGGGCACACAGGGAGTGACCTCTGCAGGGGCCCCTGTGAAAGGGGGAGGTCCCCTCCCCCTAAACAGCTCACCTCTTCAGAGTGTCATTCTCTGTGTGTTGCTCTCGCACCCCCCAGGTCAGAGATGGAGTTTGGGATGTCAAGGTGTGTGCGTCTGTGTATGTTTCTAGCATTTATACCAGATGAGCATCAGCCTGCAATTAGTTAATTGCACATGTACCTTTCTGCCTGTGGGGGAAAAAAGTGCCTCCAGTTTTCTACCTGCGCATGCAACCAAACTAATTATTGAGCTGCTGATTCAGAAGGCAGCCCTATCTAATTGAGCCTATAAAACAGAAGAAAAAAACCCTAAAAATGATATTAGCTTCGAAACAACAAATAGCAAGAACCTCTCTCCCATTGGAGAAGGAAAATCTTTCCTACCAAGTTGGATCTCAGTCAGGATCTGCAAAGTGAATGGCTTTGGATGTCAGTGGATTCTGTTTTTTTTTAAATCTAATTTCTCACAGCTTGGGTCCCCTAATAGTGATGGATTCCTGGGCATGACACCCAATGTCAGAGTTCTTAAACAGAAAAAAAAAATTGTGTTGATCTTGACAGTTCATGCATGCATGCATTCATTCTTTTATCAAATATTTATCGAGTGTCAACCATCTGCCAAGCTCGTAGTACCTGGGAAGCATCGTGGTGCTAGATGTGGAATGAGAAGCCAAAGAATGACACCTAGAAATGATGCTTAGACCCTGCCCTTGAATTCAAGGTCGATCAGAATGTGTGAATCGAGAAAACCTCAGAGATTTATTAAAAATGCAGATTAATTGGCCTCGCCTTACACAGAGTCAATCAGAATCTCTGACATGGAGCCCAGAAATCTGCATCCTAGCCCTGTTCCCCAGGTGACTATTAGGATGTCGAAGTTTAAAAGTGTTGGCTTTGAGCTTGCCTGATGAAAGACTTGAAGCTAAAGCACTAGGGAACAATGGATGGCCATCAAAGTGGTGCCGGCATCAATATACAGTGAAGTAACCCAGAAAACATGGGTGGGGCCATACCCCGGGACCAGCATGGCACTGAAGAAGTGAGGAAGACCTGTTGGCACAAACTCTAAGGGCACCTTTGCTCTTGCAAACAATGGCACTTCTACCCATGGTGTTCATGGGGATATTCTGTTCTGTTTTTTTTTTTTTTAATTGTTTTTATTTTCTTTGTAATTTTGGTAACTTGTTAAACTTTGAAAAAAAATTCGAGTGGTTTTAGTTTGTAGAAAAGTTGCAGGGGTAGTACAGAGGGTGTTATGTATCTAACCCCACTTTCCCTGTTATTAACATCTTACATTGGTTTGGTACATGTGTCGCAATTCGTGAGTGAATATTGATACATTTGTATTCACTGTTCTCCACACTTGAAACCAATGCCTGTAGCTTTAAATGTAATCTTTTCTCATCTCCGATCCTGTCTTCCATGTAGTCATCATGTCTCTCTATGCTCTTCTGGGCTGTGACAGTTTCTCAGACTCTCCTTGTTTTTGATGACCTTGACAGTTTCGAGGTGTAATCCTCAGAGATTTGTAGCCTGACTCTCAACTGGGACTTGGCTCATGGGTCTTTTTTTTTTTTTTTTTTTTTCCTCTGATTAGGCTGGGGTGATGGCTTCGGGGGAGGGAGACCTCAGCGGTGATGCCTAGTTTTCATCACATCACAGCAAGAGTATGTGATCAACAGGGCTTATCACTGTTGAAATTGACTTCGATCACCTGGCTGAGTATGTTTGTCAGACGTCCCCAGTGTACAGTCACTGCTCTTTCCTTCCCACTTATGCTTTTTAGGACGAAGTCAGTGTGTGCAGCCCAAACCTAAGGGGTGGAAAACATGCCTCCTCCTTGAGCACACAGTAAATTACTTGGAGTTCTTCTCTGTGGGGGATTTGTTTATTCTCCTTTATTTATTTATCCAATCATTTGTTAAGACAGTATGGACTTAGGGATATTTTATGTTATACTTTGGGTTTTCGTGATATTTTGATACTAATTTTTGTTGCTCAGATCGTTCCGGCTGTAGTTGGGTGGGAACTCTTTCAGCTGGCTCCTGTGTTCCTCTGGCGTATCCGCAGTTTTGTCTTTTGAGCACTTCTTTAATTCCCAACACTAGAAGATGCTTTAGGCTCATCTGGTGTATTCCCTGCCCCAATCCTAGAATTAGCCATTTCTTCAAGGAGCCTTGGTTTCTTTTATTTGAGAATGGTATTTAGAAACCAAAATCTGGATGTTGCGTACGCTCATTATTGCTGGGATGTTATTGCTTCTAGGCCTTCCCAGAGCTAGAACAGAACTAGGACTCTTATGTGTATATGTTAACGTGTCTTTGTATACATGCGCCTTGTCTCTCTATACCTGTACCTGTGTAGCATCTGTTTGCATATAGCACCTCTTTATACATCTGTTTATATCTATATTAAGCTAAATGTGAGTCCACACTAATGTCTTGAACTCTAATCTGTTATCACATTGGTTATTCTAGCCTCCTTTCCCGGGTCTCTATAACCATCCACACCAGCAGTGAGAAACCTGGCTTTTCACCATCTGCCACTCACTGGTTTGCTCACCGTCGGTGTATGTGTAAAGTGGCTTCACAGTTAACCTCCACCCTTGCTGGGTCCCTCTTTTTATATAATGTCCGTATACAAACAAAGCAGTGTTTGTTATCTGTGGCCCATTCAGGGATACTATGGGGTTGAAAAGAACCCTTTTTAGAGACACTGTGAGTGCCATGGGTCACCTTCTCCTTTTTTTTTTTTTTTTTAACCTATACTTCCTTCCAAAAAAAGAGAAGGTGCCCCATGGCTCTCACAGTGTGCCCAGGATCCCTAACAGCTGCCTCTGCCTTTCTGGACCATAGCGGAGTTATCAGTATCCATTCAAGTAGCACGTGCTGAGAGCATGTACTCCATACCTGCATCCGTAAAGATGCTAAAGATAACGATATAGATATTGATTTAAAAGTCCCGTCTCCAGTAGCTCTGCCACTAATCGGGGATGGGGACGGGGCCTTGGCCCTTGCTGCCATTTTGCTATTGTCAGTCGGCTTCTCTCAGTGCCACCACAAGGGAACATAGAATGTCACAATATCTCTAGAGGAGAGTTCTTCCAGCTAGTTTGGGACATGTAGGAATGCTTCTCAAAAGACGTAGTGGCCCCTTAGCTGGGTCCTGAAGAACCGACGAATGCTTTCACTGTGTATCTGTTGAGCCTCCTAATGTAGGCTGGTTGCTGAGAACACAACAGACGGGGAAATCCCAGATAAGGCCCCTGATCTCATGGAGACCCCAGTTTAGGGAGGGATTCAGGCACTTAGGACCACAAGTGGCAGTTAGTCAGGTGGGGATAGGGCGTTTCAGCCCTGAATTTCATCTGCAAAGCTTCCTTTCAGTTCTCACATCTCCGTTTCCATCAAGCCCCTCTGGGAGGACGTTCTGCAAAGATGCCAGAGCCCTTGGCTTTGGGGTGGGGGTGGGGGCCGTGTACTGATTCCTGGGCACAAGGGAGCAGCGGGGAGGGAGAGCAGGTGCCTTGTGGGACAACATCCATTTGATCCTTTTTATATGTAAATGTGACTTTAAATAATATTTTGTAATGACCTGCATTTCTGTTAGGAAATATCTCTTGATGATTTCTTTTTCTCCCTGCAATTACGACAGCCTAGTGATGTTGCTAATTAATGCCGAAGAAGGTTTTTCAGCACCTCATTAAAGGTTTTCCCTTTCAGGACACCGACACTTGTGCATAGCCGGGGCAGAGAAAGCCGCTAACTTGTGGGTGGAAACACAGCTTTTGATCTTCCATCTCTTCCTTTTTCCATTTTTATTACAGTTCTTTTATTTTTTTTCCTGTTTCATGCCTTCTCTTTTTCTTTTCTTTTATTCCCAAACACAGTCACTTCTGGTTGCTTTGAGACATGGTTTTAAATAGTTCAACTGTCCTCATCAGTGTGGTCCCTTAAAGGCCTCTTTCTCCTGGAAGAATTGTTTTATTTTACTGTTTGGTTCAGTGTTTCCTATAGAGTGCGTTCTGGTTGAGAGTTTTCTGTGTTCCAACTTCCCTTATAGACATCAGGGAAACCGTAGTGAACCAGAGACTGTCCTGTATAATTTTGTCCCATAAAAATAACTAATGTGTAAATGAGTGAATGAATGAATGAAGGGTACAGTACATTTTATTAGTCCTACCCCAGGGGTTGGCACATTATGACCTGAAGACCCAATCCTGCACCCTGCTTGTTTTTGTCAATAAAACTTTATTGGAACACAGCCACACTCCCTCACTTAGATATTGTCCGTGGCTACTTTGCTGCTACAGTGAGAGTTGTTGTCACAGAGACCATTCGGCCCCCAAAGCCTAAAATAGTTACTGACCGGCCCTTAATAGAAAAATTTTGCCGACCCTTGTTCTGTCCCATCATTGGAGACTCCAAATGCCCATTATATATTCAAGAGGCTGAAAAATTCTCTAGTCAGAAAACATAGTAATTTTCTTCAACCCATTTTTCCCCCGAGCATATTTGATCGCAGACCCCGCTTCCAACCTACTACCTCTCCGAATTGATTTATAGGCATCTGCCCTGGGTGAAATGCCCAGTCCTGCAGCTTGTCTCGCTCTGCCCGGTTTCAGTTTGGTCACCACTGCGGTCTTCCCTCTCCTGGCAAGACTGTTGCCCGGACTGTCCAAACGCAGGGATGCTTTCCCTCTCTGAGCCTCTGGGAAAGCATCCTTCCCACTCAGGCGTGAGGTCGGGGATCCTCCTGGGCTCCAGTGAGACACTGTTTCTCTTTCCAGGAGCGATGGTGTGTAAAACCCAGTCACCACTAAGGGCCAAACAGGTTAGAGTGGTTTCCTCTCCAGGGGTTTTCCACTCTTGCCTCATCTGATTCATCTCAGAGAAAACTTGTTGTGATTTAGGGTTCATTTTTCTGAGGCATTGTTGGAGCTCAGATTAGACTGGGATGCCCTGAGGATCAGCCAGACCTGAAGGAAAGGTCTTGGTGGCGTTAAGAAATCCCAGGAGATGAGGGTTCCCTACGGTCCAAAGAGAACCTAGAAATGCTGTGGCAGGGGAGACACCCTGCCTTATGCTGGGAGTCAGGAGGAAGAGACTCAGGTTCTACATTGGCACCTGGATGGTGCCTGAAACTAGAAATGGGCTCCCGTGTCACTTTCCTGTTCTGCTAGTTCTTTGCTTCTCATAACTAAGGCCTGAAGAATATGTCAGGTACCACAGGTGGGGTGTGGGGGCCGATACCTTTTCAACAGCTTGAGGGGGTGGGGGTGGGGACGCAAACAACAGGTAGATGCCAGACCTGCAAGGAACTGCATTCTGCCAACACCTTGACGGGGCCTGGAACCTTGTTCTTCCCTGGAGTCTTCAAACTAGAGTTCGGCCTAACTGGTGTTCTGATTCCAGTCTCTGAGGTCAGATGTTAGGTGAAGAACTGGCCATGCCATGCTAGACCTCTGCCCTTCAGAACTGTGGGCTACTCAAGTGTATTTTGTTGAAGCTACTGAGTTTGAGGTCACTTGTTACATAGTAATAAGAAACTATTAAAATAAGCAAAGTATCAAGATGGCTAAGGATTTAACAAGGAGTGTGCAGGGCACATATACTAGTGTTTTTGCAGCATTTCCTCCCTTTGGTGAACCAACGCTTCCCCTTCCATAATAATCCTGGTGAGTCTCTGTGGTTCCTTTAAAATTTACTTTGTGCCCCTACCCAGCCTCGGGAGTTGGCACCAGACTCAGATCTTGCTAAAGGAAGGATCAGGGGTAAATCTCTAATACAAGTAGGGCAAACATGAACTATTGGAAAGATGCTCTCTTTGAGCTCTTGAGCCATTGAGAGTATGAGAACCTTTTTTCTGATAGCTCAAGAACGTTTGCCTGGGAATGAAGCAAACACAGGGGAAAACAGAATTGACAGATGGAAGGAGAAACACAGAGCCCTGATCTAGCCATACCTGAAGCCATGAACACATTGGAATTTTGGGTTATATGAATCTCTTCCTTTCATTTTGCCTTAGCTACTTTAAATTGTGTTTCTGTGACGTGCAACTAAAAGTACCTCCAGCTAGTATTCATGTTCAAGTGGAAAAGGCATGAAGCCCATCCCATTTTTTGAGATTTGGCACACTTTGTATAATAGATGGAATCCCCCCAAACCACACCAGGTATCATAGCATGGGTATCGACCCCTCATCTGCCAGTCAGGATGTACTCAGGCATCTGCCACTAACTTGCATGTGACTTTGGCCAAATGGCGTCTCGTCTTTTATTTATAAAGTTAGGGTCGAGTCCTTCAAGACCACCTAATGCCATGGGATGTGAGTGATTCCCTAAAGGCACACCCACTAACACCTTCTCTCACTGATGCCCGATTATTTATGTGAACATCAAACAGAGACTCGGAGTTGATGAATACGAGCAATAATCATTCACTTTCGTGGTCCCCATAGCTCTTTCACCCATATGAGACTCTGCTTTCTCAGTTACCCTGTGAGCCTTGTTATCTGCATTTTATGGAAGAAGCATCTGCATTCAGAGAAGGCGAGTACCTTTCCCGAGGTCACAGAACCTGTAAGTTACAGAGCTGAGATGCAAACCAAGAGAGCCCAACCACTTGGCACCGCCCTTTCTGCTGCTCTCCCTGCAGTCATTCAGGCTCTTTGGTGAGTGTGATTCTTCTGTGAGTGCAGGGTGTCTCTACTCCATGTGCTCCTGTTTGGGGATGTGGAGGATGAGCTGGTTGCATTGGCCCAGAAGCACCCCCACTGTGGCTGCCCCATTTACTTGGCTGTTAATGCTGGAGAACCAGCCTCTGAGCCTTTGCCTGAGCCAGTTTCACTTCCTGAGAACACTTGAGTATTCTGAAGAAGTCTAATAAAGAACTGATTTTATTTTTTTCCTGAGTCTGAGTTGTGAGCACATTGAAAAAGAAGGCAGAGGCATCACAGAGGAAGAACCCCAAATTCACATTTATGACTGGTGTCAGATTTGGAAGCCAACTGGATGTGAAGACTCCACCAAGGGTTCCAGGACATGGGCTCAGTTACAGGCAGTGCTGAGCGAGACAGGCATCTGTGGGACCCACTGGGGCAAGTTTACAGGATCAGGATGCAGGGCATCCTCCTTCCAGCAGGAATCTCACCCCATGAGCAAAGAGGGAGGAGCTAAGCCAGATGGTGCAGTTTTCTTCCCAAGATGCATTTCTCCCTTGTATAATCTTCACACAAGGCTTTCACCTTTTCCTGGATCATTAGCCATGAGAAGAATAGAGGTGAAACCTGAGCCTGCTCTGACCACCTTCCCTCCTTTTTAGTTCTTTGCTGCCTACAATTAACAAGATATAACTGGTCCTTTCTGCACAGAAAGTAATTCCCACTCCTAGGCTTGCACTGTGCCATAGGCAGAAAAAATTTAAGTAGCCATTTGAAGGTTTAATAAAGAATATCAAAATAAACCAGACAGGGCAGGATGTCTGCAGGAAGTCTCAAGTCCTCATGAGGTATTAATGGGAAGGAAAGTGCTCAGGGCAGAAGTCCCCTACAAGCCTGACAACTCCCAAGTGTGGTTGGTCCAGCTGCTATCTATGGACCAGCAGCATCGGCATCATCAGCGAGCCTGTTCGAAATGCAGTCTCGGGTCTTAGCCCAACTTGCCCCAATCAAAACCTGCACTAGAACATGGTCCCTGGTGATCTGTGTGCTCAGACAATTTGAGAAGTGCTGCCATGAAGTCCTTCCCACCCCAGGGAACAAGGAGCCCAGCTGTGTGTACTTAAGTGTGCAACTTGCTATTTACCGCGGAGAGGCGGGGTCGGGGGGTGTCCTCTGGTCCTCCACTCTCAGGGAAGGGTGGGTAACTCTTGCTTGTGACGTTTGAGCAGCCATACTCACTCATTCACTTGTTGGTTCTTTTGAGGGCTTTTCTGGTCTATACACTGCAACAGTTTTGTTACCCTGTGGTGAAAAATAGACCTCTTGGGCTGACTGCATGGAATGTATATTGCCACTTGTTTTTTTTCTTTTATTGGAGCACAAACACACCCATCCCTGTATGTATTTATGGAAGCTTTGGTGCTACAACAGTGAAGCTGAGTAATTGTGACAGAGACCATGTGGGTCCACAGAGTCTAAAATATTTCCCCCCTGGCCCTTTAAGAAAAAATTTGCTAACCATTTTAGGATCTTTGTTGTTTGTTGGTTAGTTTATTTGTTGAGAGATGAGTGAAATGAGATCCAGCCAAGGGAAGTTATTTATCCAGGATCACCGAGCACATAAATGCAGCGCCAGCACAAGAATCCAGATTTCCTGAATCTCAGCATTTCATGGGGCCCTGGAGATAGTGTAATGGGGAAACAGGTCGAGCCAAGGGCAGGGGTGGGAGAGGGATGCCCAGACGGCAGGCTGTGGACTTACAAGCTGGCTGTGGGGTCGATGAGGAGGGTATTCCAAGGCCCATCTGGAGAGGGGTGATCAGCCAAGCACCCTTGGACAGTTAGGGCGGGGTGACCAAGAGAGGCAGCCGACTCACCGAGGAGTCCAAGTGCTGAGGATTAAGATGCACGCAGACAGCATCTCCCTCCAGAAAACTCTGTTTAAGCCAAGACCTGCAGTATGCGCCCAAGCAGGATGGGAATGGGCGGGGTGGGGGGCCTGTGGTCCAGGGAGTGTCATAGGCAGAAAAGAACAGATACAAACTCCTCAAGGCTAGAGAGTGCCTGAAGCAATTAAGAACCTTGAAGGAACTCACTGGGGATCCTTCAGTTTGGACGTTTTCTGAATCCGACCTCACTCTAGGCCAAGACCATCAACTCTGTGGTCATCCCCAAGCCAAACCCTTCGCTGGGGCTTTTGTCCCATAAGCATTTTCTTCCACATGTGGGAGGAAGGTGCTGGTTCATTGTTCTGGGTCTTGCTTACAACAAAACAAAATAAAACCAAATGATAAAACAGAGACCCCCCCCCCCCCAACCCCCAGTGCTGACCACCTGCTGAAATCAGGCTCTGCTTCTGCGGGAGACTGTTTTTGCTTCTGCGTTTCAATTAAGGGAACATTCTAGGAACAGTATGGAAATCATTATCATTAAGCCGCATTCGTCAATGTTATATTGATTGATCAGAGTCATATTTCAATAGAATAAGGATGACAAACAGGGGAACGGGTTGTTTATTTACTTTCCTATTAAGTCCAGGTAGATAAGCTTGGAAGTAGAGACACTCTAGGTGTTAACTTTACTCTTTAAGTTGTCAGAGACATCTAGCTATTAATATAAACAGCAAACTGAGCAGTGGCTTTCTCTTTGGTGCTATTTGTTTACCTTTTGCTCTCATGTAATACCTTGAATGTCATTGTTAACGGTGAGTTGCTCTGCTCCTGGATTAAGGCGCACTTCTGCAACTTGTACCGGCCAGTTATTTGGGAACTTTTCTGCATCATATTCTCATTTAAACAAAAATATAAGACTTGGGTCTTATTTCTTGCACTGATTCTGTTGTAGCAGGAGTGCACAGAGAATGTCAATACAGTTCTCCTCTAAAAGCCACGCAGCTTGCTCACACTTAGAAATGTACACTGAGTTTGCTGACAGACTCTTCAGAAAAGCAAGACTCCCCTGAAATCCTGTAGCTATGTTTGACATGCCCTGGGAAATTCTCCAGTAGAGCAGGCAGAGGGTCCCAAGACGAAAATTGAATGCTTTTCCCCAAAGTTTAATTTCGTGGCTTTATTTCATAAAAAGCCATTTCATCATGATTTTTGGGTGGTCATAATTGAAAGGAAAGATTCTTCCCCTGAGGGAGGCTCCCTAGAGAGCTGTTTTTGACATTGATATGTCTCCCTCTTGGCCAGAAGCCACAGAAGATGCCGCCCCCCCCATGTTAGATCATTAATTTGTTCTACACATGCACGGGTCTACACAGACTAAGCTGAGAATCTAGGCAATTAGGCAATTAAGTCAAGCAAAAAACGATGCTTGTGCTCCACTGAGCCACAATTTTGGTTGACAGTGGCTTTGACTTGACTTGTCCAGATAATTGCTTCCAGTCCTCCTTGGCCGTCCTGCAGAATGTGTGAGCTCCTTCAGAGACGGCGTGATTGGGGGTTGGGGGGGGTGCGTGTGGACAGTACCACCATCTTCTTCCAGAAAGATGGAGGTTGAATTCTGATGTCCTTTGTTTCAGTTAAAAACAACCTGTTTTAGTTCGGGTTCCCCGAGAAGTTGACCCTTAGACAAGAACTCAAATGAAATGGGTTAGTCTGGAAGGGGTTCATTGGTAGAGAGATGGGAAAGTAAGACAGTAAAGTAAGAGGAAGCAGATAAGGAGCCCACTGCTGCAGGGGAAATCTGGGAGCCAAGTAGAACTTGGCTTAGAACTCCCACTGCAGGGGGCCATTCAGACTCCCAGGGGTCAGTGTTGAGGGTCTTCACTGGGGCATCAACTCTTTAGCCCTTGGGACACAACGGGCTCCAGCTCGCCGCGAGAGCTCACCCTTAGGCCAGTAAAGCAAATGCTGGCCTGGGAGGTCTGGCTGGTGGGGGCAGCCAAGATGAATCCCAAAGGGTCACAGGTGGGACGGGGGGACCAGCCATCCTTCCAGTCTTCCTTGAGCCAAAAGGCCTCAATTTTTGCCGTTTCAGATCTGGATCGACCTTGCGTCCTTTCTCTGCTTTCCAAACAAATCCGAATGTTCGGACATGAACTTGACAGTGTTCATCTCACCGTTGCCCTGGAGACAGTAAGTCAGATGTGTACATATCTTTTCGGTCTCTGCAGTCTGTCCTGTTACCTATTTTTACTCTTGGATACCCTTAAAAAGAAACTTTAAACTTTGAAACAAACCCCAGTGCTCTTGGTCTTTGGGTTGTATACCTTTTGACAGCCTTCAATGCAAAACAGTACAGCTCTGCCCAGACTGTTTCTGCGGTACACGGCAGACCCAGCCAGGGTGAGCCAAGCCAGCAGGCATTTGTTTAACACTTAGTATTTTGATTTACCTAAGGTAGGCACTTCTCCTACTTCTTCTGCTGTGTTACTTGTTCTAATTCAGCTTCTTTTCCTGTGCTGTTATTGCTAACTAGAGCCAGTTAAAGAATGGAAAGAGAGCTAACAAGGGGTTTGTAGGATGGTAAGTAGAATTTTCTTGCTCGGCATTTTGGCTCACGTACCATTCTTTGAAAACCTGGGTTATCTAGGACTCAGCCATCGTCACTAAACTTATTTACCACGGAATTCTTTATTCTCTCATTTACAACTGCCTTGAAGAATACTTGAGAATGTTAGACTTATCCAAATGTGAAGTGCACCGAAACTCAGGGTAACCCTTTGACTCTGTAAAATGAAGCCCAGGTGTATAGATTAATGTCCAGAAGAGAGTTTTTGAAGGAGTGGCCCTTTCAAATAATTCTTATTAGCTAGGACAACATTTAAAAACTCCTGTGTTAAGCCCCTCATATAATGCTTTGTGCTTTGACAGGCTTCTCTAACTCCCCTGGACAGAGCGAGTTGTTTTTCCAAGTCTCCTCTGCCCTATGTACTGTATTTATCTATTTTATTTACTTTTAAATTCTCTTCTTGCCTACGATAGTGACTGGGACGTAATAGGTGACCAGAAAAACGCTTGTTGAATTGAACTGAGGAAGAGCCTTCCTTATTCTGATACTGTGCCAAAACAATCTACACTGAGTATTATAATGAGTGGTGAAATATTTAAAAGCTTTCCTTTGAGATTGGGACCTAAACAAGCATGTCCGCTATCATCACTTCTTTTTAATGTCCCATTGCATGTCCTAGACAGTTCAATAAAGGAAGGAAAAGAAATTTTAATATATGCGAATAGAACAGGAAGAAAAATATATATGTAAATGGTTTGACTCCACATAAAGCCAAAGAAATAATTACTTTTCTGGATCCCAGATAAACCAGAAAGTAGGGATTTTTTTTTTTTTTTTTTAGCCTGGTGATATTCAGTACCTAAGCATTTTGTCTGGGTCAGTGCAGTTATCACACTGCATTGTGTGACAAGAAACACTCGTCGTGTATCTCAGTGTCACTGAAACACCGCTGAGAATTTTGTCCTCTCTCATCTGTAATATTCTACACGGACAATAACTGCAGATTCTGACTTAGAAAGTAAGACTCAGTCATAAGCCAGAATCGGCCTGTACCAGCTCCTGGGAGCAGATTGATCACATTTCTTTTTAACTCTGGGTTTCTTGTCCTCAGTCACTTCCGTAGCGTGAAATCGTCAGCCACGCTGGGGGTGTTTACCTCACAGAAACTGGCCCAAACCGCAGGTCAGTACTGAGGCCCAAGCCTACCAAGGCCGGTCACTAAGCATTGACTAACACACTGCTGGGCAGACAGATAATGAGATGAAACCTTCTGACAGCTTCATTGAAAGGGCAAAGAAGCTATTGACATGACGTCTTAAAATTGGGGGTTTTGTTTTAAATAGGAAAACGGGTACTTGAAGTTAGAGAAGAATCTCCGTTTAGACTTAGATGTTGAGTTCCAGACATGTGGAATGACCGCCATCCAATTTAATTTAAAAAAAAAAAAAAAGGAATTTCATTGTTTTTGGATTCAGTGAAAGGGAGGCTTTTTTAAAAAAATTGATTTTTGTTTTAAAGTTCAATAAAATTTTATTAATTTAATTAGTTCCTATCAATTTTTAAATAAGCAGTGGCTTAGATTAAATTTGCACTCTTGCTCTCTCACGCGCACTCTCTCTCCTTCTCTCCCTCCCCGCCCCCCTTATTTAACCGAAACTCCTCGAGCACATTAATGGGTCTGGTCTGTCGTTTTACAGTTGGAGCGGCATTGGTGATTGTAAATCAAGGCAATGTTTTGGACCAGGCTTTCACGGTATTGTTTCTGTTAGGATTTTGAGGGTTTTCCATAAGGGTATATGTTATGGGAAAAGCACATACAAACCAGGAAAAGGAAATTTGCTGGAAACCGGAAGGGGGTTATGTTGGTGGTGGCTGTTCCTTTAAGATAATCACCCTGGGTGTCATGCTCAGAAAGGGGATTCAAGCGTGGACGTGGTATGGGCAGGCATCCGTAGGATGGTCTGAGTTCACCTTCCAAGTGCGTGCGGGCTTGGGGGGAGCTGGAGGAGGAAGGGGATCTTGCAGCGTGGTCGGAAGCATGCCAGCTCATGGAGTTCGCTGGTGGTGCCGCGGGTTGAGGATCCTGCATTGTCACTGCTGCGGCTTGAGTCACAGCTGTGGCACAGGTGTGCATGCTGTGGGTGCAACCAAAAAAAAAAAAAAAGAAGAAGAGGGTCAAGTTCGAAGACAAAGGACCTACAGTCACACCTCTTTTAAGGAATAATTAATAACTTCCGATTTGGATTGAAACCACAGTGCAGAGGAACTCGGAAATGGAATAAATAAGTAAAAAAACTGGAGTTAACTTTGAGGAGTGTGAATCCCAAAGTTATGTGATAAAGCCTTCCTTCCAAGTGTTTTCTTCCATGTTCTAGTTCCGTGTGCTAATTTCCAGAAACAAGGATTTGCGTTCAAATCATTTTGCAACTTAATGGTCGTATATACGCTCTCTCCCCTCCTGGAAGCACACAGTGGGCGCTGGTCTCTACAAAGCTCTGCCGGGTCTTGTAGTTAATTAAGGCATTGAGGTTAGCTTACAGACGCCTTTGAGCATAGACGCATTTTTGGCATCACAGGGTGTGAGTGCTGCAGGAAGAGCTCGTACTTTGGTCTGACACTCCCAGACCCACATTCTGGGGACAAGGTCTGTTAGGAGACTGGCGTCGCACCAGGCACCTCATAGACCCCCAACACACAGGGGCCTGCATTCTCCCAGCTCGGAGGCAGGTGTGAGTCCAGAGGGACTGACCTCACGGGGGATCAGGTGACCTGTCTGCAGTGAGGGCTGGAGAAGAGCCTGGCACGTCGACAGAGTCTGTCACCCAACATTGACCTCACACTCTCTGACTTTCTCGGGTGCAAGCTTGCACTGATCATTTCACCAGTTTTGAGCCTCATTTTCCTCAAGAACTAAGTGTGTTAGTGACAGGAGTTCAGGGGCTCCGAAAATCAAATTTGGGGCAGATAGTGGAGGCTGCGTGTGCACACAGGATCAGCCTCCTGGGTTTGTGAAAGACGGAACCCGTTGTTGAGCATCTGTTTTCTTCGCTTTGAGGCAGCCGGTGAGGGGAGAGCTGTGTGTTCTGGAGGCTCCCCAGATCCAGCCGGAGAGGATGAAATGCAACCGTGTGTGTGTGAAAACCTCAGCGTGAACAGTAGGGCTCTGGAGAGAAAGGAGGGGCTGTTTGCATTGTCACAATCTTCAAGACTCCCTCGATGGTTTTCTGGGGGTGTCTCCAGGAGTGGGGACCCCCGGGGTGGGGGGCAGGGGAGAATGAACCAGGGCATTTGCAATCCCGGGAGTCTTTTTCCAGCTCTCTGGTCATCTTGAGCACAGCCCGGC
The DNA here is from genome assembly GCF_016906955.1 of Phacochoerus africanus. NCBI lineage: Eukaryota > Metazoa > Chordata > Mammalia > Artiodactyla > Suidae > Phacochoerus > Phacochoerus africanus. The sequence continues at coordinate 7,981,963 of NC_062551.1, forward strand.
GTTGACTGAGTCATAGTAGAGGGTGGATTCAGATCTTCCTTTCCGTGATATTTGCAGTGCCAGGCACTGTGCTAGCTGCTGGCTTTCTAAGATGGAAAAGGGGGCAGCCCCCTCCCTCCACTCGTGGTCTGGGGCGGGGGAGCAGATGTACGTCCTAACTGATCATTATGCCCCAAAGCAATGGATGCTGGGAGAAGCCAGGGAAAGTGCTTAGAATACAGTCTGAGCGCATGATAAGCGCTCAATACATCTTGATTACTATTATGATCAATATAATTATTATTATTAAACGGGCAGGTTGCACTGGGAACATCAAGGAATGGGAGGCAAGGGGGCGGGGGAAAGCGGGTGGCTCGCTTTGCCTGGAAGCTCAGCGAGAGCTTTGCGGAGAGAAGGTGATATTTGAGTCCCGAAAAGATGAGAACGTGGCCAAGTTCAGGCGAGGAAAAAAATGTGTCTTTCTGCTCAAAGAGACATGTGCACAAGCCCGGACAGGAGTGTGTGAATATCCAGGCATGTTGAGATAACCACAAGTACTTTGTCGTGGCTGAGACATGAGGGGCGTGTGTCTCCGTGTCTGTATGTGTCTGTATGTGTCTCTGTGTGAGTGTATCTGTGGCCTGAGATGAAAATGGGGAAGACGGAGTTGCCATCGTGGCTCAGTGGTTAACAAATCCAACTAGTGTCCATGAGGAATCGAGTTTGATCCCTGGCCTTGCTCAGGGGGTTAAGGATCCGGCTTCGTCCTGAGCCGTGGTGCAGGCTGGTGGTTACAGTGCCAGTTCGACCCCTACCTAGCCTGGGAACTCCCATATGCCGCCGGTGAGGCCCTACAAAGACAAAATAAATAAATAAATAATTTTAGAAAACCAAAGTTTCTATCATGGCGCAGCGGAAATGAATCCAACTAGGAACCATGAGGTTGCGGATTCGATCCCTAGCCTCCCTCAGTGGGTTAAGGAACCAGCATTGCTGTGAGCTGTGGTGTCAGTTGCAGACGCGGCTCGGATCTGGCGTTGCTGTGGCTGTGGTGTAGGCCGGCAGCTGTAGCTCCGATGGGACCCCCAGCCTGGGAACCTCCATGTGCCATGGGTGCGGCCCTAAAAAGCACACACACACACAAAAGAAAATGGGGAAGATGAGTGGGCAGAAGTCTGCTTGAGAAGGTACTCGCTTTTCCTCCTGTGAAGTTTGGGCTTAAGCCTGTTTGCAGTAGGAACATGGCTTTTTTTTTTTTTCAAAAAAATGTAAATTAAAATAATTCAAAACTCCTTAACCAATTGATCCCCATTCAGGGAGTCTGTCCTCATGGAGCAAAATTGTGTACATCAAAACATGAGAAAAAATCTGAACGAAGAGGAATTGTGGCGTAAACTTGACTATGCCTCCATGGTTCCATTAGGTAACAATTAAGGTTGTTATTAAAGAACGATATTAAGTAGCTTAGGAAAAATGCAAAGAGCATAGCCTCAAGAGAAAAAAGCTAGAAATAAAACCGACTGCAAGAAAGAATCTCAGCTCTCTTACCAAATGTGGCAGCTAGCTGGACAATTAGAAGGCAATATTCTGAAAGGGTTGAGTCGTTACCTGTGGATGGAGAGATCATAGGAAATCTCCTTTCTCCTTTCCTCCTTCCTCCTTCCCTCCCTTCTTTCCTTCCTTTGTATATTTATTCCAATCAGAATGGGGCAGGGTTGGGGGCGGGGAGTTGGTACCGAAGTAGAGAGCCTAGGTAATCCCCTCACAGATGACAGCCTCTCTAAAGCTACCCGGTTTGTGACATGCCTCCCTGAGCCCCAGGGCACGGAGCCATTCCTTCCTGCTCATGATGGAGCTGAAGCTGTACCCCACAGCCACAGGTGGTAACAATGCCCCCAACCCAGAACCATCTCCAACGAGGGCCATGGGCCTTCTCAGCAGGAGAGGTCAAGGTGACCCCAGGAAGGAAGGCTTCTTGCAGGCTATGGGATTTGAACTGGGTCTTGAAGGGTATGAAGGTTTAGATGGATAGAAAGAAGGAAACTTAACCTGAAGCCTCTAGTTGGTTCTAGCTCTTTAATGAGGAGCTTTAACCCCCATTCTTGAAGGTCTGTTGCCCACTGGTGCCGTATCTAGCTGTTGGTGGTTCTCGGTGGGAAGCGTGCTACACTGAGCCGGTTCCTGGTAGGATCCCTGTGTATAAGCATGGACGTGATTCCAGTAGCTGCAGGTTGCTGAGCGCTCACTCCGCACTGTCCCCGCCTGGCCTCATTAATGCTCATGGGAGCCCTGCTATAAATTGCAGGTGGGAAAACTGAGGCTTTGAAAGACCCCCTAAGACAATTCGTATGTGTTAGAGCTATAAGTGGAACCCAGGCCAGTCAGCTCCGACGTCTGTGACAGGAAGCCTTGGATGCTGCCTTGTGGGATTATTGTCAGTGCCCCTTCCCACTTATTACTCATCTGTCCTCCTCACACCTGGTGAGAGAATCAGGACCTTCCTTATCCTGGATCCATTTTCTGGATGACAACAGTGAGGTCCTGAGATGGATTCGTTGACTCAGCAAGTATCTGAGTGTTGGATGAATAAATACAATGCCACATGGCCCCTCGCGGAGGCGTTGTCCGTACTCATGGGAGCTCTCAAAATGGACTTGATTGCAGAGCCGGAAGGCTCTGGGGTCTTTGGGGGGAGACTAGTGCCTTAGTCCTGCAGCCTTCCATTCACTCCCACTGTCAGTGTGGGAACCTTATCTTCAAGAGGAGAGACCTCGGAGCAAACCCCTGTGTCTCTGGGCCTCCCTCTCTCTCTAAAAAATGATAATGCTGAATTCAGCTATTTCCAAAGTCTCCAATGCTCTAAGGTGACCCTGTGTCACCCCATCAAAAGATACAGTTCCTTGTAACAGGGCGGCAGGATGCATCACACAATGAAAGACGAGGTGAGAGAAGCCTTGCCACCCATCCGGCTTACTTCGTGTGCAGGTCAAAACAGGTGAAACTCACCTGTGGAGACAAAAGTCAGAATCCTGGTCACTCTGGGAGGGGATGGGGCCTGGGAGAGAAGAGGGTGCTCCCAGGAGGGTGGTTGTGCTCCGTGCGTGGACCCGAATGCCGATTCCACAGGTTGTTGGCTGTGTGATGTTCTGTCTACCTGTATGCTTAGGAATTGGGGCACTTTTCTTTAAATATTATGAAAAAGAAACTCGGGCAGCATCAAAAGAGAGTGACATGGTGGGACATGTTCCTGATGGGTGTCGGGGAGAGGGCAGGGGCTCCAGACTGACTTTGTGACTAGGGCGACTCCCCTCTCTGAGCAGTAGGGGGTCGCCAGGGACCACAGCAGCATTTGACAAAAGGGTAATGCACGCGGAAGGGGCAGTGCGGGCCCTGCTTCCATTTCCCCCGAGCCCGGAGCCGGAGCCCGGAGCCCTGTGAGGGAGCACGCTCTCGCAAGCACTCAACAGGTGGCAGTCTTCCCCCAGCCTCGGCAAGCTGCGGGTGCCAGCGGGGCTGCCTTTTCCCGGCAGCCTTAGCCGGGATGCTCCTCTCCAGAGAAGGTCTTTCCCTTCCCCGGAGGAGGGTCTTCTGCCAGGGCTCCCAACTCTAATATCCTGCACCTGGCCACCCTACCAGGGCTCCCAGGATCCCCAGGAGGAGCCGGGGACTCTGCCTCTCGGTCCCCTCCTTTATGGAGAAACTCTCCAGGGGCCCCTCTGCCGGCCTCAGCTGGTGGGGGGTCCCAGACCTCGCTCAGGGAGGCTCCTCCTTCTGCAGGGCAGGCTCCGAAAACAAGAGGCAGAAATTTCTGGGAGCTGGGGTGATGGCTCCAACAGAGAAAGGGGTATGAATATTTCATTAAGGTGGTTCAAGTTATCAAACAACATGACAAAACCAAATGTGTTGGCAGGAATCTGAGAAGCACATTAACATGGGTAAAAATAGTGGAAAAAGAGGCCCAGAGTGGGGACAGCCTCAGGGAGAGCCCCCGAGGGGTGCTGAGCAGAGGGCCCAGTTCTGCCAGCCCTTCCAGGGTGGCCTGAAGGGCTCCCCCCATTCCCCCCACTCCCCCCATTCCAAACACATTCCAGAGCGGGGCTCAGAAATGGCAGGACCTGGGGAGGGGGGGTCTTTCCCCACTCCAGGGACTCTGGCTTTTGAGTCTGGGGGTTCTGGAAGCTGAGGGGCTCTCAGGCACTGCTGCCCTGGTCTGAGGGGCACAAGAGGCTGGGAGAGGCCTTGCACCCAGAGCTACCCCAGGAGGCGGCCCCCGAGTCTCCCAAGTCCGAGCAGGGGATCAAGGTCAGGCGTATTGAGACCTGCTTGTCACCATGAGGATGGGCTCCTCGTGGGGTCCCCTGCCACCTCTGGACCACCACCAGGCCAGCTGTTTCCCAGGCCTTTCCCCGACGTGTCCCCTCTGGCTGAAGGACAGGAGCACACAAAGGCCCCTTTGTTTAGCTTCCACCGAAAGCTCTTAAGACATCTCGCCTCTGTATCTCCCTTCATACAACTCAAGGCCACTTGTGTAGAGACTACTTGTGTGTAATTTCTGTATGAAATAGTAGCATAGCCACATGCATTGAACTTAGCACTCTGCATATTTAATTTCTCATAAAGCTCTGATGTAGATAATATTATTATCCCCATTGACAGACTAGGACATTGAGGCTTAGAGAGGTTACTCTCCAAAGGCACGCTGCTTGTAGATGTCAGAGAGGAATTGGGGTGTACATTCCTTTGACTCCAGAGTCCTCCTCAAGCCACCTTGGTTGGAGAATGTGTCAAAACCCTGTGGTTCCCAATTCCCTGACCGTCCTAGAGAGAAGCATGGGGCAGGGGACCTCCTGAAGAAGCCACAAGGTGAGGCCATGGGAGCAGGAGAAAACCAGGTGGTTTCTGAAGTTGGCTATTCGTGTGAGGCACTCGGCAGACAGCTCATCTGCCTAGAGCCTAAGGTTTCTCTAGTTGCTGTGAAAACCGACTAAAGAAGAATCAGTGTTGTGCCAGGCCTGGTGTCTGGCTCACAACTGGTGCTCAGTACACGGTAGAGCCGCATTTTGCTTGCTCGGCCCAGCTCCCCACGGTTCTCGACAGGGTTATTTCTTATGCCCAGGAAGAGTTTCTTCAGAGAGGCTGTGACTGGTGACTCCAAACCCAAGTTCTGTGTCACTCGGATGTTCTTTGCCTGCACCTCGAACTCCTCCTGTCTCAGCACTTGCCACATTGCTCTGTAGATTGTTTACTTACCCACATATCTCTCCTCAGCTGAGGACTTGATGTGGCAGGAAGTGTGTCCAGCTGGTTCACTGTGGAAAATCAAGGTATCATCTAAGAGCCTAAAATGCTAAAGTGATTGATGGGTATCTGTTGCTGTGTAGATGTATTGATGGATGGATGGGAAGGTGGATGGATGGATGAGTGGGATGGAGGGAGTGAGGGGTGGGTAGAAGGACGGATGGATAGGTAGATGAAAGGATGGACTCACAGGGAGAGGGATGGATGGATGGAAGGATGGGTGAGTGGGTGGGAGGACTAAGGGTTCAGTGGAAGGCTGGGTGGGTGGATAGATGGAAGAATGGACCAAGGTGTAGAGGGATGGATGGATGGATGGATGGATGGTTGGATGGATGGATGAGTGGATAGAAGGACTAATGGATGGGTGGATGGGTGAATGGATGGAGGCTTCAGTGTGAGGGTGGATGGACTGCTGGGTGAGCTGGATGAATCATTTGATGTACAGATAGCTGAAGTACCTTGGATTATAACATTCCATCACGTGCATACGCACTGGTGTTTTCAGGAACAGTGTCCTGTTGACTCTTGACTTTGCGGCTTTTACCATCCTGAGATAGGTAGGAGCATTTCCCAAGGATGGCCCTGCCCCAGTAGAAAAGGGCCACTGTCCAGCCCTTACCTACCTGGGCAGGGCCAACCTTGGGTATTTCCTAAACCTTCTCTTCCTTCACAAACTTACAGAAAAAAAGTTTTGAAAATTTCTGTTTGGTAAGAATCGATGCCAAACTCTGTCACACATTGCCCCAAGCTTTCCTCCAGTCTGGAAAAGGGGCTGCTTAGGATTTCTGGAATCTTAAATTCTGCCTTTTTTGGTGTCTATGGGAAGGCAGGAGACTGAGGCAGCTGATGATCAGGTTGCTGATTGCTCCACTGACCAGGAGACGTCCCCACGGCCTTGCCCTGCATGCTGGGTACGTGGGGGCTGCGGTGCTGGAGTCTGGGTCTCGGCAGTGCCGGGGTCCCAGCGGAGAGATCGGGGCTCAGGGAGAAGTGAGGGAGGGCAGGGCCCGTGGAATACTCTCAAGATAATCTGCTGTTCTTATCTCGACAGTACGTTTCCCCAACATGCATACTCAATGTACTTGAACTTGCAACCTTGGCAGCAAAATAACAGCTTTCATCTTTTGGGCCCCACGGGAGGCAGATTTTGGTTTGGAGAAGGCTTGGCGGGCGACCCATCCTGGGCTGGATCTCAGAGACCAAGCTGTGTCCTTCTCACCTCCTTTTCTCCTCCATGGCGCTCGTCCTTGCTCCTGAACCTCTCACTCGGGGGTCTCTCTCCCCGCCCCCCCCGCCCCTAGAAAGCTCTCAAAGTGGAATCAGATCAGTGCAGATCCACGGAGGTATGAAGGACCGAAAAAGCTCTCGGCCACTCCAGTGATTGGAATCATTCCTGGGATCTGAAATTCCCGTTTGCTTTTGGCCAAAGAAATTCATATCTTAGATTCCCCAAGAAAGGAGGGGGTGGAGGCGGCCTGTCCAGAACTATTGCGATTACTCCCTGTGGGAAAGAGAAAAAGGACAAAATGAAGGGTGGAAGGAAGAGAGGGGAGCCAAGGAGGAAGGGAAGAAGGGATATTTGAAAGGACGGGCGGAAAGAAGAGCGGGCATGACGTGTGATGTTTAGGGAGCATCTGTGTCAGTCAGGGTCTGAGCACACGTTCAGACGTCTTCTCTGATGTCCACAGCAGTCCGGCCGGGCACGTCGATTGACGCACGTTTGCTAGATGAGGGAAACGAGGCCCAGCAAAGTCAGCTCAAGTCAAGCCCAGCCTCAGGTCACACAGCATCTGGAATTGGCTGCCTCCTGTCTCTCCCTCTTGTCTCTCCCTCTTGCTGTGATGAGGTGGCCAAGCATGGCCTGCTGAGGGGTCAGTGGGACAGCACGTCACTGTTAGGCGGTGACCAGGGCCTCTTTTTTGAGGTGACTCCTCCTTCTCAAACTCAGATGCTGAAATTGTCAGGCCTTAGGACCCACCACCTGGAGACGGCGGCCCAGTGAGAGGAAAGATCTCGTCCAGGGACCTGCAGTTGTGGGAGACAAGAGCTGGGCCCTGGTCTGTAGTCTCTGGAAGCCCAGCATGGCTGTGCGGGGCCTGATTGGAGGCTCCAGCTCCGTTCTTGTGTGGGAATAACCCAGGAGAACGAGATGGAGGGTGTGAGGTGATGACTTCCGGGCAGCCACCTTCACATAGCTTCTCTGTGGCGGGGGATCGCTGTGGTTTCCCTTTCAGATACCGCTGCGTGGTCCAGAACGTCACCTCATCCTTTCCGTCTATTAGACTATTTTGAAGACATTACTAGAAAGCATTCTGAAGCTATCAGCTGTATGCAGTGACCTTCGGCTTCAGAAGGAAGTTCATGGGCATGTTACTTTGAACTCCATAGATTGAGGTTGGTCCTAGGGGCTGATAGGGATTCCAGGAAAAGGAGGCTGATAAGGTGTAGGGAGAAAGACACCTGGAGTCAGGAGGCTTGACTGGTTGGTGCTCACGCTTTGACTAAACTTCCTGCTGACAGTCTTCTCATTTTTTAAAGCAAATGAAGATGGTACACCCAGGCTTTCCCGGAGCCTTCTTTCACCCAGTGCTTATAACGGTGGCTCTGACCAAGGGTCTCGCCCATGGGGGGCCTTTGGACTATCCCCTTCGATGGGAATAAAACCCAGTTCCTTAGAGTGGTCCGTGGGGCCACTTCTCAGACCCTTGATCCTCCAACCTCTCCTGCCTCCCCATCCCTCTCAGGTCCTCAGAGCATCATGCGGCCCCTTCTGCGGGCCTCCGTCCTGGGACGCCACCCACACCCCCCTTTCATGCCCACTTCCTCCTCTGCCTTGGTCTCGTCCCTATTGTAATTTCCCCAGGAGGGCATTTATTGATCCTCACATGCGTGTCTCCTTCTGTGTGTGTCTTCTCTCCCTCAGAACTCCCCTAATCGTACTTTTATTTATGAATTACCTTAAAAAAGAAACAACAAAAAAACCCTTAATGGGAAACACCATCAGCTTTGGGATCGCGTTAGGTGATGCTGGTCATTGTATTCCTACACTGAGAATGAATATGTGGTAGAGTCACACCCTTGTGTGTTTGCATGAATGAACTGATGGAGAAAGGGATACAGAGGGAGAGCTGGAGGGGGCAAGGATGATCCCCAGATGTGGCTGACTTTTCTCCTCCAGGAAGACCTTATAGTCAGTTACTGGTGGACTGGTCGGACGTGATCCCGTTAATACAGCTCCTTTGAATGCCTTCTAATTTCCCAGTTTCTCATGGAAGCCCTGAAAGGAGATTCCATGCTCTCTGGACTCTGGCCATCAGAGTTCATCCCCCATTCTGCTGCCCATCCCCCCTTCTTTTATTACCTACTTTCTTGATCAAACTGTAAACCAACAAGAGATGGTTCGACAATCATTAACAGCTCTTCCTGGAAAAGGACTAGATCACATAATTGTACCTTCTACAACATTCACCCGGACCACTGTTCCACCCCCGTGGCCATGCATGTCCCCTGGAGCTGGAAGAGTCACAAACAAGGCTCACAGCAGAGCAGGAGGGAGCAAGAAGAGAAAGATCCAGAAAACAATTCCCTCGTTATAAAGTTGCTGAGAAGCTTAAGGCTGCTGCATTTCGGTTGGCTGCTAAGTGAATATGTAACTACTTTATATATTTCAACAAAATTAAACTTAAACCTACAGAATTAGGTTTATTAATTTCTGTCAGGGCTCAATGGGGGAATAAGAATGGCCATTCATTATGGACACACAATTACTGGAGACAAAAATGAAGCCCAGCTCTATTAAGTATAATAAAAATGTTGAACACTGAGGAAATTTTCATTAAATATAATCTATCCTTTATATTACTACACTTAATCCTTGCTGTCTGCTTCTCTGTTTTTCTCCAACCTATTTAATTTTATTACTTAACTTTTTATAAATGTTTCTTAATATAATTATGATTAAATATTTGGGAGAAGAGAAGAATGTTAGTCTCTTAAAAAAAGGGAAAAAGAAAGAAAGAAAGAAAGAAAGAACCCCCCTCTGTGTCCTCTTTTCTTCACCCCTAAGATGGTGAAAAATGATGTTTTTTTGGAAAAAGCAAGTGCTAAGTGGGATTTTATTGTTGGGGCAAGACCGGAGCATGAGAGAAGGGAAGGCAATAAATAAGAAAGAAGTGCCGATCAGCAGTTGTAGGAGAGCTCTTTATATTACATGTTTAAATAAAAGTCCACTGCCTTACTAAAAATGTCTGTGAATATATGCATGGCCAAACCATGTAATTAAAAGAGGGGCCGGGCTAATGTTATTGCTTGCACTACATGGAAACATTTGTGATCTGAGCATTTATTTCTCAAAGTCACCATGTGTTCTTCTGTGAATTGCTCTGTCTTTTATGGGATGGTGTGAGGGTGGGGAGAGCTGGCCAGAGGGAAGCGAAAAGGGGAATTTTATGGTCTATGCCAAAATGTGGCTGTATCACCGTGTCTCCAAGCTTCGTTGTTGGACCTGTCATGGTCTTAGGTTGTGTGTGTGTGCGTGTGTAAGCACAGCTCAATCAAAAAGTAGCAGTGAATACAAGGGTGGGAAGTCGGGGTACTGAAATAAAGCCAAGATTCAGCCTTTATAGAACCACTGCTTTAATGACTCTGTTCAGAACGGAGGGGTCTTGGTTCCACGGCCAAGTCCTTCTGGGAGTTCAGTTCTGGACACCACATGTTCGGTTTTAGGCGTTATCTTTTTTCTGTTTTCTTCCAGCTGTGTGAGAGGAGAGTCGAGCCTTCATTCACAGCAGCCCCCCAACCCTGCCCACATTCCAGGGTCCGCTGTGTATACATCCGTATTTCCCAGACCCCATCCTGCCAGCACCCTGACGTATAACTTTACCAGGCTGGGTGTTTGACGGCTGTATTGCAAGGACTGTGTGAACTCTCCTCAGAACCGAGACATGGCATTTAGTCTGATGCCTTTTTTCCATTTAGGGATTTGTTTCTCTGGAAGCTGACCGTTTCCCTCATCGTCGTTGTTGCTGTTATCATTAGTGTTTGCACAGGTCTCAGCGTAACTAACTATTCTTCTGCCAATCCTGCCCACCGTTTGTGTAAATCCTCTCAAACTAGGATGTTCTGCCCACCCCACCTTCTTGAAAACCTCTCTCAGCCTTCCCCCGACCTGCTCCAGCCTGGATTGGTGGGCTCACAGCTTGGTCACTGAGCAAGCTGAGTCCTTCTCACACTGAGTCCGTTGACCGAGTCCTGTGTCCGCCTCTTGATTTCTCCCCATGTTTTTTTTTTTGTTTGTTTGTTTTGTTTTTTTGTCTTTTTGCTATTTCTTGGGCCACTCCCGCGGCATATGGAGGTTCCCAGGCTAGGGGTCGAATCAGAGCTGCAGCCACCGGCCTACGCCAGAGCCACAGCAACGCGGGATCCGAGCTGTGTCTGCGACCTACACCACAGCTCCCGGCAATGCCGGATCCTTAACCCACTGAGCAAGGGCAGGGACCGAACCCGCAACCTCATGGTTCCTCGTCGGATTCATTAACCACTGCGCCACGACGGGAACTCCTCTCCCCATGTTTTATAGAGCGTATCTTCTAGAAACTTCCAAAGGTGGAATGTATGGGGCTTAAACCTTGGGGAACTTGCCCAGTTAGAGAAACCTTCTCTACCAGTCTCACCTAAGTCAGCGCATCTTGTTTCTTTCCAGAACATGACTTTGAGTCCTCTGCATAGACTTCATGAAACCGACAATCCTCATTCTTACGTGCCAGCTTATGTTGGGTTTTGCTATCCCCGTAAGAAAGTAAGGTCATGAGTGGCAGGACTTCATCTTCCTTGCTTACTGCTGAGTCCCAGTGCCAAGAACGATAGCAGATCTATTAGACACTCCATAAATATTCATTGAATAAAGGAATTGATGAGTTTATTAGCTTGCTTAAACATAGGACTCGACACAGAGCGGGCGGTATTGGAGAAGGCATATATGCCTCACTGGCATAGCTCGTGTTTGGGCAAAGGGCATGAACAAGAACATACATGAGCCTTTGAAAGTGAAATCCATAGCTGCCTTCGGCTAGGGCACTGACTCCTGGCACCTGCAGCATGTGGCTCCCCTTTGAGCCATGACACAGAAACCTAGACTCTCTTCTTGAGGGATTTGCTATTGTTCTCCTGCCAAAAGCTCAGGAAGACAGAAGCCAGAGAAGGTAAGCTAAGAGACCTACTCCCCAAGGAGTCAGTAATCCAGATTGGTCTCCAGACTGTTTTGAACATGTATGTGATTTTGTGTGTGTGTGTGTGTGTGTGTGTGTGTGTGTAGATACATAGACATTGTATACGTACACACTCATTTTTTAAAAGTACCTGATACAGATAAAAATACATTTATATTATTGTACTAATGGATTATGGCCAGCATGCAACGTGCAAAAAATTGATTTTAAAAATAGAAGTGGAGCTCCTGTCGTGGCTCAGCGGTAATGAACCTGCCTAGTATCCCTGAGGATGCGCTTCGATCCCTGGCCTCTCTCAGTGGTTAAGGATCCAGCGTTGCCGTGAGCAGTGGTTTAAGTTGCAGATGTGGCTTGGCTCTGGTGTGGCTGTGGCTGTGGCGTAGGCCTGGGGACTTCCTTATGCCGCATGTGTGGCCCTAAAAAGCAAAAGAGAAGAGAAGAAAAGAAATAAAAGTAACTCTGAAGGCGGAAACGTGACTGTTTTCTTTGTATGCTCTCCTGGGAAACTCCCTGTCTGGAGACCCTGATAGAGATTCGTATTTGCCAGACTTTACTGTGTGGGGGAACCGTGGATGGCTTCTTAAAAATGTAGCTCTCCAGGCTCCCTTCAGAGGGTGAGTCATTAAGAGTGTGAGTCGGCGTTTTCCCAGTTGTTCTGATCTCTGCGGTTCATAGACTCCAGGCACCTGACACTCTGGGCACTGCTTCCTTATTTGGGCAGATTCAAGCCGAGCGACGTGGGATCATGTTAGCTTAGCTTCTGTTCAAAACGTCTTCACAGGTAGGAAAAAAAAGTAGTAAGGAGGGGGTATCAGTGAGCAAAAAAGGACCGCAATCTTTCACTTCTCCATCTCTTACTAAAGGGTTAGTATCGGTACCTTCCACGTGACTCTCGATGTTCCTTGAGTTATAAATTCTTCAAATTTAGCATTAAGTAGTGTTGCTATTATTCTTGCTTCTTTGTTTCACTTAAAAATGGTGCAGTAAAACCGCCAACTGTCTATTTTGGATTCTGCATTTTGCACCTCATTCAGTGCGGGTCATGTTTCTTTAGTAATCACAAGAAAAGGTCTTACCTGGTAGGTCATATTATCCCCATTTTATAGATTTAGAAACTGAGGCCTGGAGATGTAATTTCCTCAGTTACTCCTTCCACCAAACAAAGCAAGACCCAAAACCAAAAAAAAAAATAAATAAATAAATGAAAACATAAACCAAAATCCCTTCACTCCAGATTTGCAAAGTCATCTATGAAAACTGAGACAAGTGCAGGATCCCAGAGCTGGTAAGTGGTTGGTGGGACATTAACTGGGGCCCCCTCACCTGAGGTCCATGCTCCTTGCACACGACAGGCGCGTGCTTCCCTTCCGAGTACCCTCAGCCAGCGCCTGGCTACCAGATGGTGCAAAGCCTTCCTCTGTTTTTCTTCTGTTACATCCCTGGTCACCTGCTCAGCTTTACAGCCTTCCTGTCCTAAGCAGTGGGCTACGTAAAAGGGATTCAAACATCCTCACACGTTCCAGTGCCCCAAATACCACTGATGAACGGGACCTGCTCTAGCGACACAGTGATACCTCACTTTGCTCAGAACCGCCCCCCACCCCAAGTGGTCAGTCTCAGGGATGGTTTCCTGATCAGCCAGCGCCCACGCACCCAGTGCTCCATCCATGCGCTTGGCACCAGTGAAGCAGAACTGGTGATGCCAGGCATCTCGCTCTTTCCCATCCTGATTTGTTGGCGTTGTGCACACATGGCCTCTGGGAGCATTTTGATGGATGCTTTTTTCCCCCCTCTATCACAGTAATATTAACCTTGTTTAATAATCTATTAACACTGAGGATAAAGGTCTCATTAACATGTACGTGCTTTCCTTGCCCCTGAAACAACACTGTCTTTTTGTGTATTTGGAACACTGATTTTTTTTTTTTTTTAAATGACAGAGTGTTGATGGCTGTGGTGGAAAAGGCACGGACAGAGAGATGGTAGATCACCTGGTTTAGAGCCTAGCCTGCCACACACTCTCTGTGTGACCTTGGTGAGGTCCCTCAGCCTCTCGGAGCCTCTGTTTCTGCATCTGTACAGTGGGGACATTTGAATCTAACGGCCATTGTTATTTTGAAGGTTTGCGAAAACTTGAACTTGGGATACAGAAGGCACTAGTATATGCTTGCCCTCTTTACAGTTCTTATGCCCCATGGAATGGGTTGCCATGGCATGTTCACTAAGGCTGTGAGTCATCAGTCAGTGATATGTAAACGAGTCCCCCCTTTAGCAGGTGTGCCTTTGGCTTCTGGGACAAAAACCATTCTGTCCCCCATGATAGCTGTGTCTCTTTATGATCTTAACCAATACCCAATGAAAAACAAGAAACCCAATGGACAAAGCTGTGGAGGGTCATAGGAAACAGTTAAGAGAAAGAACAAAGATTCTGTTTTCTTTTGAACCGACTTTTTCATAAATAACATGTCCCCACATCACGCTGGGCTTGGGTGAGTCGAGCAGCCTCTCTGGCCATTTAGAACAAATCAGAGGCTGCTGAGGGACTCTCAGTCTAGTTGTGTGTCTGTGACCAGCCCTCAGGGTGCAGAAGAGAAGAGGGGGCAGGCATTAACCCTACTGGAAGCCTCTCACAGAATCCCCACACAGTGTTCCTCCAACTTGCCCTGCTTGTTCCATGCTGGGGTTGTATTAACATGCAGATTACAAATTGCAAATGCAGATTCATTCCTGAGGGCTGGGGTGGGGCCCAAGACTCTGCATGTCTAAGACACACCCCTTGCTGCTGCTGGTCCTCACACCACGCTTGGAGTGACAGGTGCAGGGCTTTCTGCATGCCTCCCGCAGTGGACACAGACACTTGGGCGCTTTTCCCTGTTCCATCCGTCCAACCCCCTCTGCCTCCGTGCCCTTTACGTCCTCTCTCCTCCTCAGCGCTGTGATGCTGTGGCATCTCCTTGTCGTTCTCAGGTATCCCTGTCGGGTCTCTTTCTCTTTCAGAACCTACATGGCCACAGACAGCTTCACATTTCATCTCTAAAGGAGATGGCAGCAAAACAAAACAAGTAGGGCTGCAAAGCTCCGGAGCCGAGTTCTCATAGAGGTTCCAGGAGAGGAGGGTAAGATGAGGAGGAAGGTTGTCCTTTCCGTCGGCCTCATTTTTCTGAGGTTCTTTCTCATCCAAAGTTGAAGATGCCGGGCCCTGCTAGGGGATTTGGGGAGAGGCAGTCAAGATGCCAAACACCTATGGTGAACTCCGCACCTTCCCTGCTGCCACATGGGATGCTTGCGGTGGCAGGCTGGGAATGAGATTTGGGTTTCTGGTGTGTTGGCCTTAGGTAGGGAGAGAGAGAGAAAGAATGATAGAACGATAAATATATAGATGTCAAAATCAACTTCTACCTCCCCTCCCTCCCTCCCAATCAAAGAATATGAGATAAGGCTCAGGTGTTGATTTTTTTTTTTTTTACGCCACTTCCATGGAGAACAGTGCCCCAAGGCAAACTGCAGGACCTGGGGTGCAAGGTAATTGAGATGGACACGCTGTGCCCCTCCCGCCAGTTCGGGATTGTCGGGCATAGAAATGGATGCGTGCATTTCTATAGGGATTCAGACCTGATATCTTCATTAAAAAAAAAAAAAAAAAACCATCTCCCACGTGCTCTTTTCTTCAAATACATCCTTCAGCAGAGAAGTATTCATTTCTCTCCTGAATTAATTGCAGCCCCATTGCTGATAGATTTTGCATTAAGTTCAGCTGCTGCTTGCAGTGGGTAAAGGCACTCTGATTGGGAACGACACCAAAGCAGAGGGGCAGCTGCAGTTCCTGGGGAAATTATTACCATTTCAGATGTCACTCAGCTTGATTTGTGATTAAGGGGAGCAAGAGGCTCCTCCCGCCTGGGCCGCTCCACGAGCGGAAGTCTCTTCTCCTGGCCCCGAGCACCGCATTGTCATAACCAGTGCTGGTCAGCTCCGGCGTGCCGGGGAGCCCGAAACATTTAGCTTCCATTACGAACGTCACTTGTCACTCCTGGGATGCCGACGACATTAATAAACGCTTTCTTTTCTTTTTGGAGAAGGTGATTAAAGCGTCTTGTGGATGGAGAACATTTATCTACTTTGCTTTCATTGCCATGTGGTGTCACCATGCAGCAGAAACAGTGAAACACCTGAGCTCTCAGGTCCCCGGAGCGGGCAGATGTGGCGTGTCAGTCTGTCCTCCGAGGCTCTTACACCAGCCCGGAGAGCTTCTTGTTTAACCTGATACACTGAACCTTTCAACCATCTGCCTTCTGGGGTGCGTGGGGGCGCGGTGGATTCTTGGAAGAGAAAGCCAAGTCTGCAGAAAGAGCAGAGCCTCGCGGAGCCCTGGGGCGCAGGCTGCGCTCAAACGTGCAAGGAAGAGAGCTCATGGCCCAGTAGGGGTGGGGGACGCAAAGGTGAGCCTTTGGCAGGTGTTTTCGTGCAGGGCTTCAGTTTCCACGGTACACCTGTGGTTCTGATCCAGCTGGTGCCCTAAGCCCATGTCTCTTACCAAAGGCGGCAGGGCTCCTGGGAGAAAAGACAGGGGCTCCAGGTTACACAGATCGGGGATTGCATCCCAACTGTGTCCTCAAGCCCCTTGGTCCAGAGCCTCATCCGGGCCTCAGTCTCAGGTGGAGAGGGGCAGCATCCTGAGGATCCTGGGAGAATGCCTTGACAGGAAGGACTCTTTACCGGTGCCTGTTGGCATCAGTGAGGGGTGACCCCAGTCAGCACTGGCACAGCAGCCCTGGACCCAGGTTCTGCATACTCCTGCCAGGTCAGGCCTTAACCCTTTAGTTGCTGGACTGTAGAGAGAACTAGGACAGCCACGTCAAGGGATGGTGGGGGATACTTCGCTTACGCAGAAGTAGTTTGGTATTTTTAACAGCTGAATAGCTATGTTGGTCCAAACAGGCTGAAAGACAGCCTTGGCACTACAGGTATTCATGGAGTAGCCTGCTTTGTGCCAGCTCGCTGCACAGGCTGAGCTGGATGCTTCCATGGAGAGCGCCGTAACCCCAGGGGTTCATGATGCAGTCACACGCACCCAGAGGTTCCTGGTAGGACCCCCATCTCCACCCGCCGGGTGAGTCACGTGTGCTGAGCATCTGCTGTGAACCAAACACCTAGTTAAACACAATGTGACAGAGGTGGGCACGCAACGCCTCAGCCCTCAGGGAGCACATTGTTAAGTGAGGGAGACACACCAGTAAACAGATAATTGCGAGACAGAACATTGACATAATTCAAAAGTGTGCAGAGGGCAGAGGAGTGGGTTCTGCCAGGGAACCTTAGAGAAAGGTTCAGACACATTTGAGCTTTGGGGAAAATTATTAAATTTTAGTTTTTCAGATCATACGCATAAAATAGCCCCCGTAAAAAATTAAAAGTTTAGAGATAAGGCTAGATTTTAGGACCACCCTAGGACCACCCCACATCTGTCCCTGGGCCCACCTTGGATATTATAGTTAGGTGTGAATCTTTGAGTCTGTTGGTCTGGGAATCATAATGGTGTGTGTATACGTGTGTGTGTGCTTACATAAATTGTGTCAGTCTGCACAGATCACGTTCTACTTGCATTTTATTTCTGGCCAGTGTGCCTGTAGAGCTCTCCAAGTCAGTGCTCAGAGAACCAGCTGGTCTTCTCACATGGGCGGTAGGTTCATAATTGGTTGAGCTCTTCTCCTGTGGATGGGTATTTATGTAATTTTTGATTTTTCATGTTATAACCAGTGATAACACGAAACATCCTGCTCCAGTCTTCTTGTTCCTCATGCTGCGTTCGATGGGAGAGAGACAGAATTATGCGTCTGTTGCGTCATTAACTCTGCAGTAATTGCCCTCATTCGCCCACACTCTGAGGAGCTAGCCACACACGTCTCTCCCCACCAGGTGCAAAGAGAAGTACCAGTTTCCCGCACCCCTGCGAGACATGTGATATTATCAACCTTTTCCCCTCCCCTTAAGAATGAAAACATTCATCATTTTCCAGCAGAATGTCTGGGTGCCATGTTTTCACTGATCTTCCGCTGCACTGCACATTATTTTAAAAATACACCAGCCACTCTGATCGCTTTGGATTTAGAAAATGATTAAGGTTCTACCAGGCAAGCATGTTTCCCATGGAAGAGAAACAGGGCAAAGGTGGCATGCATTAGCAGAGATCAGGGGATAGGTTTAGATGAAGTATTAGCACCGAGAGAGAAGGATATGGATGAGGATATGGCTATTGGAACCAGAGGTGTGTAGGCTTCCAGACCACACTAAGGAATCTGCCTTTCATTTTATCATTAATGCCGACATAGCTGGCAGGACCTAAGGAAGATGTAAAGGTTCAAGAGGATGTTTGCATTTCAACAAGGTGCTCTTGGCTGGCTTGTGGAAGAAGGACTGAACACAAGGCAATGGAAGAATAAATGGGAGACTCAAGACCTCCGTCTCTCAAAGGTGAAATCGACAGGCTTGATGACTCATTAAATGCAAGCCTGAAGATGAGGGTGTCCTGGACACATCTTCTGCAGCCCCGAAGCGCTTTTATCCCCTAGCCTTTCAACTGGATGCAGATGTCCGGGCAGAGTGGATCTGGAGCGGCGGCAGCAGCAGCATCACCTGGGACCTTGTTCAAAATGCACGTACACGGCCCCACCTCACACCTGCTGAATTAGAATCTCTGGTGGAGGACCACCCGCCAGGAGATTATTTTGCACACGGACATTTGAGAAGCATGGATGTCCGAGATTCCGTCCAAGTCTGCGGATGAGGAGTTTGGATCCCTGGCCCCTACTTGGAGGACAGCCAGCTGCCCAGCATCGTCTACAGTGGATTTTATGCAAGGGAAAAAATGAACACTTACTCGGTTAAGCGGCCGAGCTAATTACTGTTTGTTAACAGCCCTTAGGCTGGTCTGCAGTGACCAATCACAGTTCACTTAAATGAGGGTCTGGGTTTCTACTCAGTGGCTCTCCTTCAATTTTCACCCCCATGTCTGGAAGAAGAATGCTTTTCTGATCAATGGCCAGGCTTGCAGCTTCCAGGGGGACACAAGAGAATAGGGCTAGGCTTACATTGCAGCCCTCCTGTGGAGAGGGAGGGGCCACGACCAACAGGGCTGGTCAGTTGCCATCTTGGTCACTGATGAGCTCCTTTTACTTATGTATGCATTGACTTGGCCATGCCCCCCCCCACCCCATGCAGAAGTTCCAGGGCCAGGGATTGAACCTGCACCACGGCTGCAACCTGTGCCACTGCAGTGACACCTGAACCTTAACCCATTGGGCCACCAGGGAACTCGTGATGAACTACTTTTAAAGACCAATTTCTTCCTTGTTTGGGTCTGATGTTCTTCAGATTGAGAAGTGACCGAAGAGTTTCTTCCATGGGAGGAAGGCCTGGAGAATAAAAACAGAGGGAAAAAAAATCTCTCATCTCACATTCTTGCTTCCCATTCAGTGACCCTGACCTCCTTAACCACAGCTGCCGTTAAGGATCAGGTGTCACTGCTGTGGCACAGGTTGAAGCTGTGGTGCAGGCCTTGGTGGACCAAACACCGGGATCACAGCTAGCCAGGTGCCTTCAGCCAAAGATCCTGTGTCCTTAGAAAAAGAAAAAAAAAAAAAGGAAAGAAACGTATATGACGGCAGACTGGTTTCACCTTGTGTGCTCGCCTCACTCTGATGCTGGTGTCTGCCTGGATCCCTGGGTTGCGAAAGATGCTGAGGCTTTGTTATAACCCAGCGGGGACAGCCCTAGTCTGTTAGTGGCTTTGCATTGCTACCTGTTGCCTGCCCTGTTCTGGTTAATGCCTTGCTTTCTATTTCTGCCAGCCTCCTCCTCTGCCCCCACACGGTTTCTACTCTGTCTGTAGAGTGAAAATGTTCAGGGGTCTCAGGACCCCTCTGCAAGGCCCTGCCTCCTGTGGGAATCCCCCACTGCCCCCCAGAGGGTTAGTGTCTCAGGAAGAAGGTGCACAGAGAGAATGACACACGGTGCCTTCTCAGTGCCTCAGCAGCAGCAGTCCTGGGCTCAGCATCCTGGGATCTGGGTGCAGAGGAGGCATCCGGGGCCCCCTGCCCGCTCTACCAGAAGCCAGCAAACTCTAGCCTGTGGGCCACATCGAGCCCACCACCTGCTTCAGTGCCTCTCACAAGCCAAGAATATATTTTGCATTTTCAAATGATAGAAGAAAAATCAAAAGAAGGCAATTTAATGGCAGACAATAGTGACACATATAATGCAAATTACCTGAAATTAAAACTTCATTGTCCAGGAGTTCCCGTCGTGGCGCAGTGGTTAACGAATCCGACAAGGAACCATGAGGTTGCGGGTTCGGTCCCTGCCCTTGCTCAGTGGGTTAAGGATCCAGCGTTGCCCTGAGCTGTGGTGTAGGTTGCAGACGCGGCTCGGATCCCGCGTTGCTGTGGCTCTGGCGTAGGCCGGTGGCTACAGCTCTGATTCAACCCCTGGCCTGGGAACCTCCATATGCCGCGGGAGCGGCCCAAGAAATAGCAAAAAAAAAAAAAGACAAAAAATAAATAAATAAAATAAAAAAGGTTGAACCCAGCCTCCTTCCCTCCTGTCTCATGTAATTTAAAAAATTAAAAAAATAAAAAAAACTTCATTGTCCATAAGTAAGTTTATTTTTTTTTCTTTTTCAGCCACACCTGCTGCACATGGACGTTCCCAGGCCAGGGATCAAATCTGAGGCAGATTGTGGCAACAACCTAAGCCACAGCTACAGCAACACCAGGTCCTTAACCCACTGCAGCACAGTGGAGACTCCCACAAATAATGTGTTATCGGAACCCAGCCATGCTTCTTTGTTGATGCAGTCTGTAGTTGCTTCTGCATCACAGTGGCAAGGCTGATAGGTCTGAGAGGAGACGAAGGCTTGCATGCCCACGAAGACTAAAATGTTTGCAACCTGACCTTTTCCAGGAAAAAAAAAAAGTTTGCCAATCCCTGTCTGTACAGTTGGAGGCTTTTAGTAACACTTTCCCACGCTGTCAAATGGATTTCCTGGATGGACATGGCCTAGGCGTGGCTCCATTTACAATGATTGGGAGGGTCCGGGTAGTTCTGAGCATTTTCCAGTTTGAAAACTGGGCTTCGGGCAGGGCGTGGAGTCAGGCAGACATCTCACCTGAAGGGCCTGGGGAGTCACACAGGTGTGAAAGAACTGGCCGGGTTGGCGGTGGCTTCACCTTCGGGAGGAGACCAGAGGGAAGCTCCCCTGATGAAGCCTTTGCTTTCACAGGTGCCGTTCTTTTTAATTAGGGTGTGGGCTGGTGAAGCCCAGCTCCACCCCAGAGGCAGCATGAGAAGGGGGTGGAATCCATCAGACATCAAACAAATGGCTTTGGATGAGAGCATCTCACCGGCAGCACACATCTAATCGTGGGGCTCATCGCTCCCCACGGGAGCTCAGGAAATCAAGATGCGATTCGAGATGGCATTTCCACCCTCCCCCGGAAATGGGGGGAAAATCCGTCTTATTTATTAATTCCATCTTGCCAGCTCCCCATTTGGTGCAAACAGTTATGTTTTGCAGCACGTTTCCACCTTGCAACTAGCAGAGTTAATTTAATGAAATGAGTAGTCTTGTGATGACCTGAAGGGGAAAAACACATTAATCTGGAAACTATCAAAGCCGTCTGACATGTATTATTGTAGGACTCCGAAAAAATAAACAGTTTATGTAGAAGATTAAGTGGCAGTGTGGATTTGTTTTTGACATATCTTGTCTCCAAATCTAAGTTGGGGATTTATTATGGCGCTATCATGTCACAGCTATCTCATTTATATGATAACACATCTGTAATGTTTTACAAGTGCAGCACTACTTGTTCAAAATGGGGCTTTTTTAAGTCCTAAATTATAGTACCTGGAGAGGCATGCGTAATTATAGTGCATGTTAGCAAATGAGAGGGTGCCTTTTCCACCCGCACTCAGCATTAATCGTCAGCACAGTGGGTGCAATAAAATCATAATTGCTTCTTCCAAACTTCTCATCTGAGCTGAGCGGGTCGAAGTCGGTGATTTGGTGGAGAGATGCCGACTGTCACGGTAGATGAACGCCTCACCCCCATCCTGGCTGAGAGTCCCTGGATTGCGTGGTTGCAGAAGGCTCTAGTTCAGGCAGAAAGCCAGACCCCGCCAGAGCTGCATATTGAGGTCCCCTGATCTCAAGTATACTCTCAAATCAGGGTATCAAAAAACACTGTAGAATGAACAGCAATGATGGCGGTCCTGGTTTGGGGAACTGGGTTTGGATGCGAGCTCCGCTTTTTCCGTTTTGGACAAGTTGGCTCACATCTCTGAACAGTGGTTTTTCTCCTCTGTAAATGAAAGATGGAAGCCTCTAGCTCAAAATGTTCTTAAGATGATGAACAACGTTTATAAAGCACAAAATACCCACGTGATGAAATTAGGCATCATTCCAGTTCTCACCGAAAGATCATGCCTCAGCCTTTGCCGTCCAGGATGGCTGCCACGGACCGTCTGTGGCTCTAGAGTTCTTGAAACCTGCCTGCCTGGTGGAGAAGGGCTGCACATACAAACTACACACCCGTCCGGGAAGATTAATTATGAAAAAGAATATAAAATACATCAATAACATTTTATATGGATTATATTTTAGAGTGCTAATGTTTTGGCTGTATTGGCTTAAAGATATTAAAATGAGTTCCACCTGTTTCTTTTTACTTTTTATTGTGACTAGAACATTGAAAATTATACAAAAGGCTCATATTATGGTTTTATGGGACAGCACTGGTCTAAACAGATGACTGCTGACTGAAATGTGATGTGAGTATGTGTTTTGAGTTGCAACTCGGGGTTCCTGGTTTCAGTATTATGGTTCTCATTGATTTAGGCGCAGCATATGTTAGAAAAAAAAAATTTAGTGTATTTGCTCGAGAGCAATGGAGGATGGCAATGAGCCACCTGATGGACTGCAAGCTCCCTGGCAGCAAAGGCAAAAACAGCACATACGCGGATCACATGTCTCTTTTTCAAAGGCGGAGGGTTCCTATAAGTTCCTTTGAAAAGCAAGGCTTCCTCCTGGTGCAGAATTCTCCGAAGGCCATGGAGTTGCAGACACACCTCCCTCCACCTCTCCATCCTCCCCACACAAAACTTGTGCGGACCTAGAAGGCTGTGACTCATCTGAACGCAGTAATGACGCCTCCCTTGGTTTATGTAAATGATCTGGTCTGATCCTTGCAGCAGCCCTGCAGGGTGGGCTGTGCAAGGACTATTGTTCATTTTTCACGAATCAGGAACCTGAGGATCAGGTAGGGCCTCAGGGCCTCATTCCAGTTGTCATCGCCAGTAAGTGGCGAGGCCAGGGCTGGCTCGTGGCCCCAAGTGGACACTCCCTCGGCTCCTGGCAGTCATGTACACCCTAGTGTGAAAGAAAGCTCAGAGGAGTGACTGATGGGAGAGTGCAGGGGTGTCAGAGCCCCTTACCAGAAAGGGGACCCACAAGCAGCTGGGGGCTCGGGCACTCTAAGGACAAACTTCACTCTAGCCAGAGAGACCAGGTCACTGTTTATACACACGCATTCCTTTATTTTCCTCCCTGCCGCTCGCCCAGCTCAGCATATCCTCCGCCTGGGCCCCAGGGGACCGCTGACAGCAGCGCACATTAACTCGCTCACCTCTGGGGTTGGCTCTGACCCTAACGCACACACCACACCAGTCCTCTGGGACCTTGTCCCAGCGCAGACTTCATCCAGAGGCCTGGGGAGGTGGCTGAGCGCTCGCACGTCTCCCAGGCTGTCCAAGGAGTAGAGCACTGATTCTCAGCCTTGGCTGTAAACGAAAATATCCTCGGAGGCTTCTGAGCAAACCCCACGCCTGAGCCCCACTCTAGGTCAATGACGTGAAACAGTTCCTGGGTGCGGGGCTCCCAGTTCCATGATCTTCTCATCTCCCGAATGCTCAAGAATGGGTCATGTTGGACGACTCACTTTGTGAACAGTGGGGTCAGGAAGCTTAGATACTTTCTCCCCCGCAGCAGTTGCCCGGGTACCCCACATCTGAGCACTGGTTATGCTGAGAGCCTTTTCCCCCTAAAACAAGGTCTCCCACACCACCCAGTCCTTGAATTCATCCTTGAATTCTTCTCTTGAGTTGCCACCTGCCCGCAATGCACAGACCTCCCTAGGGCTGCAGCAGGCAAGGTGCTGGCTTTTTCTGCATTTACATTCAGGTGGGTTAATTGCAGATGTAGGTGTGACCAAGAAGAGTGACAGAGCCATTTCAGCGAGTCCTAAGTACCATGACAGAAGTCATGGCACTGATGGCGCTTGATGCTGATGACTTCTGTGGGGTGAACTCAGTTCCACAAAATGTTGAGTGGAAAACATGTGTAAAGAGAAGGCTCTTTGGAAAGGGGGTGGCCCTCCGGAGAGGATTTTCTTTTTCCTGTCCTGTGAGATGCTTTCCTCCACTCTAAGCCCAAAATGCTCGAATCAGCTGCAGCCGACGTCCACGTCGTGACCAAAGAAGATGCTGCGGGAAGTTGGGGGACTAGGGACCAGCCTCATGAAAAGCTGAGGAGGAGGATTCTAGTAGCAGGGGACCCCGAGCTCACGGGTTGTGCTGGCCACCAGGACCCCAATGTTGGGACATGAGCTCTTTCAACTGGGGCAGCTTTTAGAAACATTGTCAGAGAATTGGAAAAACATCTCAATTTTGGCTCCCCCTGCCAACCTGGTTCACCAAAATCTGCAGGGTGGGATATGAGTGTCTGCAGATAGATGTTAAGAGCAGCTGGCATGACTGATGCAACCCCGAGATTGAGAAGCCCCCGTCTAGACCTCCACGGCAGTGACAACAACCAAACCTAAAAGGTGCATTGTCGGGCCTCCTCTCTGCCCAACAAATAGCTCACATCGCCTCTCTAAAGTACAGGCCCGGTCGTCAACGCAGCCTCCAGCATTCCCGGGTCACTCCCTTTCTTTTCCTTTTGAATAAACAGCTGGCGAACATGACATCAATTTAACTGTAATGACTGCTTTTAATTTTCATTTTAAATCTATACCATTACTATATATTGGGATCCCGGCTGGTGCCAACTGCTCCGGCCACACGTCTGGTTTTCATTTAGTCTCTGAGTTCCTTTTGGGTAGTCGTGTTCAGAGGCCTGGTTTAATGCATAACCGTAATTGCAGTGTGGAATTAAGTTGGTGCTGACTGTAGCGTTTTCAGTCTTAGAATCAAGGAAAGTATCTAATAGGGGGGGGAAAGAAAAGCCTCTCCAGGGTTCCGCCCCTCCAGGGCCTTATCTTTATAAATTTTTTACATTCAACTTTTTTTTTTTAATTGAGTGCATAATATGGCTATAAAACAGCAGTTGAGATAATGCGGTCAGCCTGCTGGTTTATATATGTCTCTTCTCGGTTTCAGAATGTCCCCTTCTCTTCTCCCCTGTCTGACACTGGCCTCGTTTCTCATTAAAAATGCTGGCAGCTGGGAAGTGAGGACAGAAAGGCAGGCTGAGGTCCTTCTCCCAAGTTGAGCTCGGCACTGAGTGGCTCCTGGAACCCTCAAAGCTTTTGAGGGAGGCTGCGTTTGCCAGCTGATGGTTATTTCCAACAATTGTTGGCCGGCGATCCCCGGTGAGAAGGATTAAATGTAGTGTTTTCACATCCAGTGTATCAGGGGAAGAAAAGATTCTTCTCTGCGATGGCTTGATGAACTAGGACGGGGCCACAAGGGTGAAAACGTGCCCGTGTTTCCAGTTCATGGGAAAATGCAGGTCAAAGGAGATGCGGAAGGGAGATTGAGCAGGGGATGGCGAGGAAGCGGAGGTGGTCGGCTGTCTTGGGCTGGGAGGGAGGGAAAATCAGGACCAGTAACACTGCCCAACCCGGGGCTTGATGCATAATCCTCACTATACAAAACGTTTGCCGATTGCAAGGTAGTCATTGGCGTGGATGGGTTGCTCCTCCTCCACGTTAATTGCCTTCCCTGGGCTTCTTTCTTCCCTTTGCCTCGTCAGGCACTCGTTCGATATGCTGTTTGTTGAGCAATTGCTGTACCAGGTGCTGGGGCTGTGGGAAACCTCGGAGATAACACATGAGCAAGAGAGCCATGTCCTGCCTTCCTGGACCTTCTGGTCTAGCGATAAATGGCGGGGAGTCCAGGTGGTTCTTGAGGGAGCAGGGAGAGATGCTGCTGGGTACCAGCAAGTGCCTGACCCAGGTTGAAGTGGCTCAGTCCCCGCCCAAACCATCAGCACATGGTCCCCCATAATCACGCTTTCCTGGCCTCATGCCTGAGGCTTGACTTGGAGGCTGACGTGAGGTTATCACCTGGGAAATTTTGTGTTTGCCGAAAGGATATTGTGGGAGAATATTCTGAGGCTACTGCGGTTTCCTTTTATGTAGACCCACAGCAGAGGTTTCTCTCTGGTCTCCATACCAGGAAATGCTCTACTTCTCCTGTGCGGTACCTCAGGGGCAGTGCCAGCTTTGTCACTGAAGATGTGGGTTTCCGTGGAGAGCTAGGATTTGCACCTCACTTTTGAAAACCACACCAAATCGTAGCGTGAACTGTTGATCAGTCCATACTAACCTGACGATAGTATTTCTACACCCTTATTTTATCATTTTACCCTATTCCTTTATTTAATTACTTTATGTTTTATCTTTTTTTTTTTTTTTTTTTTTTTTTTTTTAAGAAACCACCTCACATCCACCAGGAACAAGGAAATGAGGGAGGGAGGCAGAAGTTTGGTTTCTGCTGAGAACTTCCAGGCTAGTTGAGGAGCAAATTTGATGTCAGGGAAATCATATGAGAAAATAAGCAACTTCAAAAGACAAATACCAGAGGTCCCGTTGTGGCTCAGTGGTTTAAGAACCCAGCTAGTAATCCATGAGGATGCGGGTTTGATCCCTGGCCTCGCTCAGTGGGTTAAACACCTGGCGTTGCTATGAACTGCAGCATAGGATGCAGACACAGCCTGGATCTGGGTGGCTGTGGCGTAGGCTGGCAGCTGCAGCTCCAATCTGATCCCTAGCCTGGGAACCCCCATATGCCGCAGGTGCGGCCCTAAAATGAAAAAAAGAAGGAAAAGACAAATATCATATGATATAGATAAACGGTAAGAACCTACTGTAGAGCACAGGGAAGTATACTCAATATCTTATAATAACCTATAATGGAAAAGGATCTAGAAAAGAATATATGTGCGTATAACTGAATCACTTTGCTATATACCTGAAACTAATACAGCACTGCAAATCAACTATATTTCAATAAAAAAAAAATTAGAAAATACGAAATTCAACTTCAACTTCAAATGGGACAATATAATCAGGGTTGAGAGGAAGTAGAAGTTGGGGGGCCAGGTGGGGTTTAAAAGGTTTGAATTGTGGGGTGATTCAAAATCGTTAAGTTAGAAAAGCAAAGAGGAAAACAAGAGCAAATCCTTCCAGTTTCTCCAAATCCTGGAAATCTGACACCCAGCCAAGGTCAATATTAGTTAAAGAGGTTTGGCCCTTGTTCAGTCTGATCAAAAATAAATTAGGAGGATGCTTATAAACAGGGCTGAGAGGAGGGACACACACACACACGCACTCACATCCCACAAGTGAGGGTAATAATTGCAGGCTTTTAATAAATGCTAATTTAGTGATAACAACTTTACAGAGAGTTGTTTATGCCAAGATCTGACATTAGCTGATTTGGGATTTTAGCCATTGACTTAGAAGCCAACTGGTGTGTTCACTCCATTCTCGTGTCTCCCCTCCCCTCCCCTCCATCCCTCTCCCTTCCCCTCCAACCCCTCCTCCCCACCCCCGACCCACTGCTTGCCTGCGTCCCATTGGCTCCATCCAGGCAAGGCTCAGGGTACAGTGGGGCCTGACGTACAGGCCTGCACCTTGATTCCCCCCACCCATCTCTGTCACTGTTCACTGTACTGAGTTGCTTCACTTGGCTGCGAAGGGAACACTGAATACCCAGAATGGAAATTCAGGTCCTTAAGGGGCCAGATTTTCCTTCCTCCTCTGCTTCCCCTCTGGTAGAGCTTGGTCCCCCATATTTCCAGAGCTCAAAAGAGAAAGAAACAGTTTTTGTTTTTGTGTCTTCAACTTTGCAAAGAATGCATTGGGCGCAGCAAGGGACAAGGGAGCCCTAAAATTCTAGCCAGTGATTCCAGTGCCCGAGGGTGACCCCCCATCTTGCTCCACAAAGCCAAGAGGTCCTTGATGGACAGCTGTGTAAAGCTGGTGACATATCATTGAACTCATGTGTTTTAGTTCAGTGGCTCTGTGTCCAGGCGCAAATCTCCTATTTGCTAATGACGTTATAGGAAGCCCACTTCTACCTCCTGAGTTCAGTTTCCTCGTTTGTAAAAGAGCAAGATTGTTAACTGCTTCACAATATTATTAGAAGATCCAAAGTTTGGTGAACAGGAATTCAGGTTCTTGGCAGTGCCTGTTATGGGGTAGGTCCCCACTTAACCACAGCTAACATTTCGGGAGTTATTATGTGCCAGGCACCGTGCTGCTCCTTTTGCGTGTAGGTTTTATGATGACTTTTATTATAATCTTCCCCTGAGCAAGCTCCAAGAGAGGCATCCTGAGGGCAGAGTAGAAAAGCAATAAATTCTTCTAAAAATTTTTCCAATTTAATCCTCTAAAGAAGCCCAATTAAGTTAGTACCATAAGTATCCTCCATTTGACAGATGGTGAAACTGAGGCACAGGGCATTACATAATTTGTACACAGCTGTGCTCAGCTAGCAAATGCCAGAGTGAGGATTAAATGCTAGGCCTCCTAGAGCCTCCAGCCTTACCCAGTACACTCCACCAGCTCCGGAAATATTTGTAATGGTGGAGTAAGCCATTCCCATGGCCTTCTCTAGTCCTCCTCCCTGCTCTGCCGAATGCTAGCATCCACACCGGCCCGGGGGGACGTCCGGCTCCGGGCCTCATTGTCAATAGACGGCGCCTGGGTTTAGAGCCCATGGGTGTGTGCCCGGGACATAAAGCACCAGATGCCGCATGAAGTCCTGGGAATGACTCCTTGACCGCAAAGCCACAGACTGGGATGCTGCGAGCCTCTTGGCGGCCCCAGCTTGCTGCCTGGGAGTTGTTAGTGGGCAGCTGCTCTGGCCTCCTTCCACCGCGTGCTCACGGAGGCTCCATGCCAGGGCTCAGGAAGGAAGGGGGACCGCTCCCTGAGACACTGGTCTTGGGCCTTCTGGGCCCCGGGAGAGGAAGGTGGGAGGAAGGAGGGGCAGGAAGACCTTGGAGATGCTCCCTGAAGCACTGCTTTCTCTGTGCCTTCAGACCCCTCATTCCCCGGTTCTGGCTTGCTTCTTGTTAACTTTCTATCTCAGTCTTTGTCTCTTTCTCACCTTCATTTTCTTTCTTTAAAAATGACTCTCCTCTTTTTCTCTCTCCATTTCTCCATCTTTCTCTCCATCTGCATCTCTCTCTGTGCACCTGTCCTTTCTCCCCATTCCTTTCTCTCTCTTTCTCTCTCTCCGTCTCTCAAACCCCATTTCTCTCTGTGTGGTCCCTTCTCCCCATCCTTCCTTCTCTCTTTCTTTTTTCCTTGAAAATTTGAAGTCTCTTCTCAGAGTCCTTGCAGTCTAGGTGGAAAGCTAGAGAAATAAACAGCTCCCTGCCAAAAAGCCGGAGACCCCTCCCACCCCATCGATGGTACAGAACAAGAAAGAAGCAGTGAATTGAGCCTGTCCGACAACTAGTTTATATCAGGGGAGAAATACTCTGAGCCTTTGGTGGTAGAGAGATGTCTCTGCATGTGTCATGGGTAGATGGAGTGGAAGTGAGACCGAAGGCTGGGATGGGAGTGGATGGGAGCAAAGTGCGGGTGTCTGGGGATCTTGCCTTGATTGAAGATAGTCCTGATACCTAAGGTCTGCTCAGAAAGGCACCATCTGGATGTCCCTCCCGGGGACTAGCATTTAGGACTAGCATTTTGGGCTGCCTTAGAGTCCGGAGCCGAACTGTGCCTTTACCTTTCCAGCCCTTGTTCACTGAACACAAGGGCAGAACCGTAGCCTTCTCCGTCTCCACTTCCCAGTCTGGTGCAGCCACATGGAGGGGATTTCTCTGGTGCGGAGGCCGTTGAACAAGTAACACTCAGAGCCACAAGCTCAGCGCTAAGAAGAGCTGAATTATGGCTTGGTTTGGGGCTGCTGAAAACAGACTTTGGCTCAGCGCTGCATTGTTCTAATGCTCGATGTGAGCGATGCACACCAGGCATCAGAATAATAGTAATAATAAGAACCCCATATCCAAGAGCCCTGTGCAGGGAGTTCCCGTCATGGCTCAGTGGGAACAAATCTAACTAGGATCCATGAGGAGGCAGGTTTGATCCCTGGCCTCCCTCAGTGGGTTAAGGATCCAGCACTGCCGTGAGCTGCAGTAAAGGTCACAGACGCGGCTTGCATCTGGTGTTGCTGTGGCTGTGGTGTAGGCCGGTGGCTATAGCTCTGATCGGACCCATAGCCTGGAAACCTCCATCTAACATGAGTGTGGTCCTAAAAAAAAGAGAAACAAACAAGAAAAAAAAAAAAAGAGAGTCCTGTGCAGTTGAAGAACTACCTTACACTCATATAATCCAGTTAGATCAACTGTCCCTCACGAGGCAAGAAAGGGAAGTTACCATGGTTACATTATGTCAAAATATCTCCATAAAAGGCAGAAAAGTAATTATTTCTCACATTCCTGCTATGCCTCATGACCAAGCTAGGTATTTTACAAACAATATCTAATTTAACAGTATGTAGCCCGTCTCATATACCATCTGTCACACAGCAGACCCACCAATACCGTGAAGTAGCTCTTGTTATCATCCCCACTTTACAAAGTATGAAACTTAGGGAGTGTCATAAAAGAGGTCTAAAAGGAGTTAAGGACCTTTGTTAGGGGCTATAGGTAGTGACATCCAGAGGGCTCAGTATAGACAGAGGGTAACAAAGAACCAAGTGATCCAGGCCCCTGTTAACACTGATGTCATATGGATTTGCATGTATTTTTGGTGTCTCATGATGAAAATGGCACTTTCCCTCTGTTGCCATCTTCCCCCAAGCCCATAATCCCAGTATAATCATGGGGAAAAAAGTCAGTCAAATCCCTACTGAGGGACATTCTACAAAGTAACTGACCAGAAGTCCTCAAAACTGTCAAGGTCATTTTTAAAAAAGAAGAGTCTCGGAAACTGCCACAGGCAAAAGGAGCCTAAGGAGACATGATGATTAAATGTAACGTGGTGTCTCCTGGCTGTGGGGTTTATGAGAATGTTGTACTGTCTTCACTTTTTTTTTTTTTTTCTGTAAATCTAAAATTGTTCTAAAATTTAGAAAATGTAAAAAGTCACCGGTGAAACATGCCTTTTTATCTGCATGGAGAAGCCAAAGAAAGCTTCATGAAACATGTAATATTTGAGATTGGTCTTGAAGTATGAGTGTTGTTAAATTAGTGGCGATAAGTGAGGAGAACCACACAGATAAGCAATAGCATAGGGCTGAAAATATTCAACCAGCACAAGGAAATAGACTATAAATTAGGGTCAAATGGTGCATACTCTGAAGTGATTTTGAAGAAAGTTTATATAAGAAAAAGGGAAGCTGTGGAAAATAAAGTTAGACCGCTGTATCAGTAGGATGTATTCAACTACAAGAAGCAAGATTGGAGGGTAGGCTGGTTAGGTGACTCTGATCTCATCAAAGATGCAGACTTTTTCTCAAGTCTCTACTTTGTCATCCAAATGCTATTAACTTTACCTTCTTAAGTATTTTGCCTCATGGACACAAGATGGCTGCAATAGCTCTGGACATTACATCCTCACTCTGCATTCAAAGGTAGATGACAGAGGATAAGAAAGAAGTTTACTTTTATCAGAAAGCTCAAACTTTCCCCCAGATTCTCCAGCAGACTTCATTCTATCCTGCTGGCAAGGATTTGAGCACATGATTACCCTGAGCTTTAAGAGTTAGCTAATTTCTTATAAAGGGTGACATGATTACATTCCTGGCTTGGATAAATCAATATTCATCTCTTGAGATTTGATGCATCAGTGCTTGAAAAAGGCAGAAGTCTGTTAGCAGCTGCAAAGGAGAAATGGCCCTTTAGTAGACAACGAACAGTATCTGTCATAACTACATGTACTGTATGCACACAATTAGGTTTTCTTTCTTATAACTTATATTTATGCTCCTTACTTGCTTGTTGACATTGAGAAACTTACTTAACCTCATACCTCAGTTTGCTTATCTGTAAAGCGGGGGTAATAATTATACTATCGACCGTGGTCATCGTTCAGGTAAATGAGATAATTCCCATAAAATGCATAGAATAGGCCCTGACACTTAGCAGCCCCTTAATAAATGCTGTGTTGTTGTTAATGATGGTTTCATTATTCGTGTTTATCCTCGAATATTGGATTCTGTTTCTTAGTCTTTATTTACCTAAGTCAAAATGTTTAGTAAAATCTCGAAGATGTGATAGTAATTCAATAAAAGCGCCTCGATCAATTTTTCTAACTGCTCCACTACTTCTAACTTTTACACTGCACAATTCACTGTGTTGCATGCCTTCGTAATACATTTTTGGGTCTTTTTTTTAGAGCCACACTCATGGCACATGGAGGTTCCCAGGCTAGGGGTCACATCAGAGCTACAGCTGCCAGCCTATGCCAGAGCCACAGCAACAACAGATCGGAGCCATGTCTGCAACCTACACCACAGCTCACAGCAACACCAGATCCTTAACCCAGTGAGCGAGGCCTGCGTCCTCATGGGTGCTGGTCAGATTCATTTCTGCTGAGCCATGAGCCTAGCATGTTTTAATGGTTGCTGATCTCCTATGGGTTAAAGCAAGGCATAAAACATTTTCTAGAATCATTCACTACCCACTCTGTTTTTCAGATCTTTTCTTTCTCAGTTGTGTAATCCAGTAATGCTCATCTTCTTGAAAATCTCCAAGCCTGTCATATCGTTTGTATATGCTTAAAGATTTTTTCTATGGAAGATTTGGTTTTCTCTACCTACAGTGTACTTCCACTCTCCTTGTACTTTTGGCAAACTCTTACTCATCCTTCAAAACATTTCTTAGATATCATCTTCTCTAAGATCTCTTCTTGGGATGTCACCTCTTGCCCCATAGTGTAATATCTGTATTTTATGTTACATGTATAGTTGGTATCTATGTTTATTGCTGATTTTGTTAATATTTTATAGTTTACTCTTTATCCTGTGCATTCACTTTTAACCTACATATCAATGATGGGAAGAAACTTTCATTCATCATGTTTCTAGCTACAGAATTTACTTTGGGGTACATCAAAAATATGCCTGTTTCAGATTTCCTGTTGTGGTGCAGCGGAAACAAATCCGACTAGGAACTATGAGGTTGTAGGTTCGAGCCCTAGCCTCAGCTCAGTGGGTTAAGGATCCGGCGTTGCTGTGAACTGTGGTGTAGGTTGCAGATGCCGTTCAGGTCCCGCATTGCTGTGCCTGTGGTGTAGGCCAGCAGCTGTAGCTCTGATTTAACCCCTAGCCTGGGAACTTCCATATGCTGTAAGCGCGGCTCTAAAAACAAAAACAAAACAAAATGCCTATTTTGTTGAACCAAAGCTTTTGCTGAATATACCTATTACATCTGCAAAGTATTACATTGCAATGAAAAGGAATTCTGTTAAAGTCTTGAACTTGCTAGAGAGTCTCATTCAGCGATGATGATAAATAGTTCTCTTTACAGATGCCTCATGATTCTTCTAGATTTGCCCAAACATTTTATCACCTGTCTCCAGGTTCCTTCTTATTCTCTCTGGGTTCAAATGCCTTGGGAGCCCAAATTTCTCATTCTGTTTTTGCTAATAAATAAAGCATCCAGCCAGGCTAGTCCACAGCCCACTTCTGCGGCCTGGCTGATTGGAAGAGGGTGCTCTCCTGTCCTGATACAGATGTGGTGGTGATCATTCTCCAGCCATGGTCCCATCAGACGATGACGATTCCTCGAGACAGAAGCCCTCATCTTAATTTCCTATTTATGGTACCCCAGCCAAACTCTATTGGCTGGTACCGAGGTACACTCTTAGCAATAGACTGGATAGAGCTTCATGTTACTTAAAATGACAGTAGCAGACATAGCTGAGGGGAGGATTAGGAGTTGATACCAAAACAAAAGCCCACTGTCTCTCCAGGGCTTCACCAAAAGGTGATGCACGATGTCAGGAGCCAAGGATTCCAGTAACAGGTCAGGAAATGGAGTGCACGTTGGTTGAAGACCGAGTCTACAAACAAACAAAATTTCCCTTAGGTTCTTTTCTTTTCTTTTTTCTTTTTTTTTCTTTTTTTTTTTTGCTGCACTTGCTGTATGATGGAGTTCCCAGGCCAGGGATGGAACCTGCACCATAGCAGCAACCCAAGCTGCTACAGTGACAACACCAGATCCTTAACCCACTGTGCTGCAAGGGAACTCCCTTTTAGGTTCTTAGTGGTTGCTGGATCTTAGGGTGGTGAAGTTCACATGGGGCAAAGGCAGAGGACCAGAGTGATGCTGTTCCCTGGAACAGGCACCTCTGATCACCCGGGGCGATGGGAGGAGCAGAATTTCCACCATCACTCACCTTCCCCTTTAAGTTGCTTGCACTTTCTTATCTGTGGTTCTCTTAGCACCAACCTGTTTGTTCCTGAAAACATTACCCATCCTTAAGGGTTCTTTAGAAAGGGGATTAAACAGCATTTAGTGCTTTGTCCATTACCCTATTCCAATGAAATGTGTTATTTGAAAGAAACATTTAAGTCTATGTAAATTGGTCAATGTGAGAAGACTGGGTTGCAAGGGGGGCGGTGCAGCAGAGTTGAGCTGGGTGATAAAAATAGAGAGTTTTTTTTCCCTTTGGACTGATTTTTGAAAAGGTTTTTAACCATTGCAACTGAATCCTTTTCAGAACCCTCCTTTTTTTTTTAACCCGAGTTACTATGAGAACATGAATCATCTCTTTAGCACAATGACAGCAAGTGTAGCATTTAGGAGCGGACCCTGATTTTTCACTGTTTGTTCTTTGCTCTCAACAAGATAAGCTGTTGTTATTTCTTTCTTCTTGAACAAGCACACCATGATTGCTGAAGTGGGAAGAATAATTGGACCAAATAGTCATGCGATTAATGCAAACAGAGAGAACTCATCTGTTCCGAGTACAGTAAATGCGCTGCTGAAGACGCGGAGAGCTTGCTTTCTGTTTATTCTTGGGCTGGGGAACAAATGTTGCTGAGTTCACTGCCACAGATTCCTGTGTTTCTTCCACGGGGCGGAGACCTTAAATGAACTGAGTTAAGGGAGCCATCAGCCCTATCCCGGAAGGGGCCGGGCTTGGAGGGAGGGGCTGCGAGGTGAACAGTAAGCCCAGGGGAGAAGGCTGCTCTGCCTGGCCTCCACATCCTCCTAACACACCGTCGCCCCCAGGGGCGAGGGGGTGTACAGTGCCCTCTGGCTTCTTCATGATACATTTTAATTACAAGATGATGTGACCAATTGGAACAAGGGGAATTGGCACTGATGAGCGCCTTCATGGGGCCCTGGCTCCAAGCTCAGCATTTCTGTCCCTTTGACGCCTCAGGCAGACACAGGTTCCCTTGTCCCCACTGGACAGATAAGGAAACTGAGATCCAGGTTCACAAACGTGGCGTGATGAAGCTCCGGGGGGTTTGAGTCCGGCTCTTCTGGCTCGTGTTGTAGTGAAGACAAGCGCCCAGGCAGGGAGCAGGCAGATCCCGGTTGTGCCACGTGGTCAGCGGGTGACCTTGAGCAAAGGGCTTCACCGCTCAGGGACCTCCGTTTCCCCATCAGTAGAAAAACTGGGAATGACCGTAGTCCTTATCGAATGGGTCTGTTTCAAGATGAAACGAGTGATTAGTTGGAAGACAGCATAGCCTCGTGCCTGGTGGAGGTAAGGCCTCGCTTTCACTCTCACCCTCTGGTGACTCAGTGCTCGGGTGCTTTCCAGTCTCAGGGATGGTTTTCACGCCACCCCTGTGGGCATCGCTGCAGCAGTGCCCAGATTCATCCATCTCCATGCAGTCACCGTGGCACACCCTGGCCAGGCCAACAGTCTAAAATCCTGTTTTAGGCCACTTGATAACTTTGCCGGTTCCCCATTGACTAGAGGGGAGAAGCTTCACTGTTTATCTGGTGACTGGCTGGGCCCCCTTCCTCCCAATAACATCCCGCTGCACCCCCTCCCCGACTTAGGAACTGCTTTCTTCTACCTGTTTCTTCCAACTCCCACCTCTGGCCCTCAGCTCACTCCCCCTTCTGTCTAAATCCTGGACACTCCCAAGCCCCCCCCCCCAACAAAAAAATTCCATCTTCTCCTAGAAATGTCCCCCACAGGGTGAACTCCCAGAGATCTCAGCCCCTCCCCAGCTCCGGAGCCCAGAGCATTGGTGGCCTTGTCAGTGCTTTTTATTGACTGCCCCATGCCACCCACCAATCCCCTTCTCTCTTAATGGCAGGGGTGAGGGAGGGGACTGGGTTATCACAGGGCATGCCCGTCGTCTCTTCACTTCTCTTTCATGATGATGCGTGGAGGGAGCTCTGTTTCCAGAAGCGCACGAGACTTCGAAGGGGCTGCAGGAGGAGAAGGCTGTGTCTTACAGGATCGGGACAAAAAGAGGCAAAGGGGTCCCAGGCAGCGGGAAGCATTGTGCACAGTTAAGGAGGCAGGAAGTCTCTGCAGATGCCAAAGTCGGAGTTTCAGTAGATGCTAGAGAGACTGCAGTGAGACTGCAGGGTCTCAGTGACCAGTGTGGACAAACCTGACCCTTCTCCTTGGCTGAATTCTCCCTTTGCCCTTCCTGGCTCCTCTGGATTCTGCTTCAGCCCCAAGCTTCGTTCTTCTTTCAGTTTGATAAACGGTTCCTCTCTTTTGCTTAATTGTTCCCTCCCAGTCTTCACTAAACAGAATGAAGATTAAATCCAATTAGTAAATAAGGCACCCTGCGCCCGCTTTGGCCAGGAGAGCCTCATCCATTTGTGTTTGTTTGCGGTGAAGAATACCCTGGATGGTCTCTTGCTGTAGATCAGTGCCCTGTCCTGGGCTGGAGGCCGTGTCCCACCTTTCTGTTGGAAGTCCTGGCAATCCAGCTTCTCCTCTGTAATTGCCAACGTGTGTGGCAAGGGGAAAATAACTAGCAGAGTCTAAGTCTCCCCAACACCCCCTAGTGCTAGAGGCTTGTCCACCCTCATCCAGTTGAGCGGCAGAATAGCCCTACGAAGCCATTTATCCCTGATCTGATAAATGGGACTGAGGAGTCGTGGGGAAGTAGGGTGTGTTTTCTGTTTCATAAACCCAGTGAATGACAGTGAACAGCAGATGCCCTCAGGGCTCTGCCCCTGCACGGCGGCATGTACAGGCCCCAGTCTGACCTTCAGCTGTTGGCATTAGCTTCCCTCTGCCCAGCAGAGCCCACTCTGCCCATTGCCAAGGGTTTCCCTCAACCTACGCACCTGCTCCATGGAAGCCCCCTTGCCCCCTAGTCCTAGTGCGGAAGAACTCCAGTGCCACTTTCTGTTCTATACAAGCTCCCAGAGTCCCCAGGAGAAGGAGGGCCACTGACCTGCAGGGGTCACTGATTGGTACTGATTTGTATTTTCTTATTTCCTGCCTTTCCTTCCCTGTCTCCCCTCCCCACTTCCCTACCCACACACACACCCTAATGAATAACTTGTGCCGGAATCCTCGTCCTAGGCTCTGCCTCTGACATCTGAATACAGACTTGTTTGCCTCAGGAATCTCCAGCCTTCACGTGGTGCTGTGCTCTGGAGATGGTTCACAGAGGATTTTACTGGGACAAAACCAAAGTGGGATGGTGGAGCCCATTAGATAAGAAATGACAAGTGGCTTTGGATTTGGGGGGTGGGGGTCCTCTCTGACTGCTTGGGGGCCAGAAGCTCCTCGGAGGGTGAATTCGAGGACACAGACTGATGGGATAAATCTGGGTGGATCGTGTGGAGGTGCCCGAACAGGTGGGGCAGGAGGAGCCAGCATGGCGGTGGTTGACTCCGGGCCGCGGTTTCTTCTTCTTTGCATGTTTATGTTCAGGCCCTTTCTGTGAGTAAAGTTGCAAAAAGAAGACGTGTACGTGGCCCCCCCCCCCCCCCCACAGTTAGTAGCAGTGCTGTGGCGGGAGCTAAGAGTGGAGCAAGCATCCGCTCAGAAATTCTGAGCTCCAGAGTTGAAGAGAAATGCTCTTAGGGCTAAGTCACTTTTCCATGTCTTGCCTCTTTTTCAGTGGTGAATTTATTAAGAGCAACTGCCACAATTTTTGCTGAAGATCTCTGCCTAGCCGGCTTGCTATCACTCTGTGACCTCACTGTCACATCTTTTCCAAGTACCACATTTTTTTCCAGTCCTGGGGTTAATCCCCAAAGCTCAGCGGACATTTATTTGTTGGCAAAGAGGGCATCCATCCTCCGTCTAGGCCCCTTTTCTTGGTTAGCACACCTCAGGGTCTTTCCAAGGCTCTGATTTCTCGCCTGCCCCAGTTGCACATCTTTAGTTTCGAGAATGGTTCTGGCTGCTTTGCTCCTGATATCCTTCAGTCACTGTGCCTGGTTTGTCCAGATTACAGACCGCAAGGCTGTTGCTGGCTCTCCTGAGAAAGAGATGAGGATCTGGAGAAGGGCAAGC
Source organism: Phacochoerus africanus (assembly GCF_016906955.1). Classification (NCBI taxonomy): domain Eukaryota; kingdom Metazoa; phylum Chordata; class Mammalia; order Artiodactyla; family Suidae; genus Phacochoerus; species Phacochoerus africanus. Next base: position 8,020,169 of record NC_062551.1, read on the forward strand.
CTGACACAAGCCTGGCACTGCTGTCATGCCTTCCCCTCTGTGTGGCCAACGCAGATGGAGGAACGTAAGGAAACCAACAAGGAAGAGTTAAATCCGGGAGCTGCTGTGTAGTCCCCTTGGTTAAGCCGGCCATATTCCAGGAATTTTCATTTTTGTTGAAACAACTTTGCATTGAGTTTCCCATCTTCTTGCAGACAAAAACATAGCTAACCTAATATGCGGATATAAGAGCTTTGCTGAGGAGTTCCCTGGTGGCTCAGCAAGTTAAGGATCCAGCATTGTCACTGCTGTGGCTCAGGTCGCTGCTATGATGTGGGTTCCATCCCTGGCCCAGGAACTTCCTCATGCCGTGGTTGTAGCCCCCAAAATGCTTGCACTGAGAGTGGCTACTATATGATGCCCCCATGGAGCCCTAGAATCCACTGGACTTCCCTTTGGATCAGCAAATAGGAAAAGATGGGCTCCTAAAATTAGTGAGTGGGGGTGGTAACTTTCTTAGCATCCTTCTCTTCACCTCGCCCCTAAATCCTACCCATCCCTGCCCAAGACTGGGTGCCTTCCTGCCCCAGACAGAGAGAAAACGGACTTAAATGTCTTTATATCTTAAGCAGCAGACATTTATTATGGCCATAAAATGATTTCCTAGAGATTCCAGCCAGGCTCGGGGCCTTTGTGTTCTGAATTTACCAATCAGTGGCAATTTGCTAAAATAATCATCTTCACATTTGCTGCTAATAATCTTGCTTCGGGCTGTTACAACCAAATGGTTGGTCACTTCCAGTAATGGCCAATTTTTCAGGGATTATTGCTAAAATGATTAGGCATATTGTGATTTCCCTGGGCACATGCTTTGGAGTTGATCCATTAGCAAATAAAAAGGCTTCAGGGCTGATTTGGAAAGTAGGTAATGCTTATCTAAAGAGGTAAATATATGTCGTCATGTCTTTTTTCTTTTTTTCTTAGTCCTTTTCTAAGTCCTAGCGTTACTTTTTTCCTGCCCATTATTGGTTCATTATTTGGTTGCGGGACCATACTCCTTCGCTTGCTCTAAGCCCTTCATTGGAACTGATGGGCCTGGGAAGCCTTTTGCAGCAAAGCAGATGAATCGATTAATCCCGTGTTAGAATTCAGCCATCCTTGAGGTCCTTGGATGAACCAGGCACTGGCCTAGAAATTTTGCACAATATATCATTGAGTTTTCTCGGCAAAGTCCGAGCATCCACCTTGCACTGGAGGAGCTGAGCCCCAGGGAGGTCACTCACTTCCCGCATGTCCTGTGTTCTTCCCACTTTACCAGGATGCCTGCCTTTCTCATTCACCTCCACTCACCCAGGTCCGCACTTGTGCCAGAGCCGAGCATGGCATCTGAGAGCCCAGCCCCAGGGTAGAGGCAGGTCAGGGCACCAGCAGGCGAGCATGGAAACCACAGCTACAGCAGGCCCGGTGTGCGTGTGGCTGCCTGGTTCACACCCAACGCCTGCATGTCTGTTGCACGCCCCCGGCTTTCAGCCCCAGCTCCTGCAGCTGGAGAAACAAGATGAAAGAGAGGAGAAAGAAAAGGGCCTTTTTAGGGAGGACATTCTGGGCAGAGCTTGGCCTGAGAAATACTCTTCTCTTGCCAGACAAAGAGAGGAAAGTATCTTCTCATTGCAGTTGTAGTAGGCATTTTATAGAAGCTATCCATGAGCCCTCAGGTGAGAGTAGGAAAGTGTCAGACCTTGCTGTTTTCCTTTGGCATTGCCTGAATGCATGCAGGAGCAAATTGGGACACAAATTCTAGAGCATTAGGGGAAGAAAAAATGGGGGGTGGGGACAAAAAAGCAGAGGACGGCATTGTCGCATCTTTATAGAATAGACAGCAATTGGTGCAAAGCTGGCCATTCTCTGCAATTCACATATTACCTCTGACACCGGAAAATGGCCATTCTAAACTGGATCTGTGTGAGCACTAGAAAGAGATCCTTCTATGACACAGAAACTTGATGATGAAAGGGAAGAGCTCACCTGGATGAGAGCAGACACATCTCCAGACATCCCTGGCAAGATGTTTCACCAACAAATTGGTGTGAAGGCTTTGGAAACTAATAGCAGAGTTGCATTGCCATTTTCTTGGTATTTTATCATAGAAATGTTTTAGTATCTTTAAGTTTTGGTCGCATATTTTTTACAACAAGGCTACTACTTATTTGCCTCAAAGTGGAAGTGCAGGAGCCTTTCTTAACTTGACCTTGTTCATCCAAAATCAACATCAGATATTCACCTTAATAGTAAAGTTGTGGAGGCATTTCAATTAAAGCCTTCAGGGTATACAAGCTGGACATATTAATGTGTCTGTTCCATCTTAATAAATTGTACAAAGTTCATTCTGTGAGGTAGGCTAGTTGATCACCTATGGCTGCTTGGAGACTTTTGCTACCAGCTCATTGGTCAGAACAGGTCACAAGGTGCTGCCTTAGCTACAAGGTGCTGAAAAGTTATCCTCAGTGCCTAGAAACAAGAGAACTGGGTCCAGGTGAACTCCAAAGTTGGGACAATGCAGGGGAAAGCCCAAATGAACTTGTCCTTGCTTTCTTCCCCTCACTGAGGTGACCTTGGAAGCCAAGTGCTTCAGTTGTCTTAGCTACAGGATGGTGGAGTTTCTGTTAGCCTGGATCCCTGAGTCACAATATGGAGCAGAGGTGCCCATTGATCAGCCCTGGGGATCTTTGTGAAGCTAAGTCACTGAAATTCCAGGGTTAATTTGCTTTCTGTAGAGCACTCTGGTCTCTTCTAACTAAGACAGATGAGTTTACAGAGAAACAAATTCAAAGAATCTCTGCAGGTCTTGGAAGGGAGGCATACCTGAAACAGACTGACTTTCTGGTATAATCCATCTCAGACCCTGTGGCCACATATGCCAGACCAAGAAAGGGATCTTAGCAGAGATGATTCCTTTTTGAGGGGGTAGCTTTTTGCAACTGCAGCAGGTTTTAAAGAATGAGAAGAAGTATGCGTCACAGTATTTACTTCTGCTCCAGGAGAATAAAGAAGTGTTCATAAGAACAGAAGCATAAGAATTGAGGAAACAGGCATGGAGAAAAGAGTGTCACCCATATCTGCGCTTGGTGACATGCTGGATGCAGAAGCCCTGGGTTTGCCCCTTGTTTTTTTTTCTTTGAATCTTTAAGTTAGAATCTCCCAAAGTAGATTGACATGATGAGTAAGTCTTTCCCAAACCAGAAACAAACTCGTAAGCAGCTGATGACTAGGAAATATTTTCAAGGAGTGTTTCTGCGAGTTGGGTTTTGCAATCGCCTGGTGCAAAGTTATTTAGTGAATCAGAAGCTCAAGGGCCAGGGCTAAGAAAGGTTTGTATGGACAAACTGCAGTAACACTCTATCCACTAATGTTGGAAAATAACTGATCTAAATCCTCCCCTCTGGCTAGTATGTCATGCTTTGACTGGTAGTTCTACCCTGAGTCTCTTGACTGGATTATTGGAAAGCACTTTCCTCCTCCCTCAGCATGATGCCTACTAAGCAGGGAAAAATGACAAACACCAGGAGAAAAGATGTGGTAGTGAACTGGTCGCAAGTGAACGTGACCAGCCTCAGAGGTGCTGCTTTGGGACATATTTCTGCTTTCCCTGTGTATGCAGCCAGAGGAACCACATACCTTTCCTAGACCAGGTGCCCAGAGTGCTGGGTGGCTGAGTGGGGATGAGTCATTGGCTGCAGGGGGTGGGGTGGTACAGACTGTGCGTGCATCAAGACATCCCACCTCGTCCTTAGCACGGACCTGCTTCTAGGTCTTAGGATGGAATTTGTCAGGGATTCCATCCACAGAGGAAAGCCCAGGTTTCATCACCTCTTCTGTCCTTTAAGGGAGGCAGTACTTTCCATCGTCACCTGAGGTGTGCCAGAGACTCGACAGGTTGGTCTGAATTGATGTCTAAAGCTGGGATTTGCATCTGAATTAGCAGCTGCTCTGCACACCTTTGAGCTTGCCAAGTGAATCACTACGCTTAGTGTCCCAACAGACTTGCACAAATAAAGTAAATGTAGAGCCCCTTCCCAAGAGATGGGAAACTTTTTCAGGTTTTGTTCACCACCCAACACAACGAAAACTACACTGACCTAACTAAATGCCGTCACTGCAAAGTACAAAGCCTGAACAGGTTTTAAGGATCACCATTAAGTCAAGATGCTTTCTCTTGAATTCTCCTGTGTGTTCTCCCGGCTGATGCAATCGAAGGGCAGGGATGATCCTGGTGTTACAGATGAGAAAACAGGTGTGAAGGGAGCAAACTCTTCCCCAGAGATCAAATCCCCTACAGGGAGCAGCGAGTTCCTCTGGTCCTCTGCTTCCAGAGACAATTACTGTGCATGTGGGGAAGTGGCGAGAATCACACTCAGAGCCGGGGTCGGAATCCTGCAACGCTTCCTTCGCCCCTCTGGGTCCTCAGCTACTTCTCTTGTGTGATGACTGTAGTATCTTCCTCACCAGGTAATTGGGACGTTAAATGAGACGAATTTTATTTTATTTTATTTTTTGCTTTTTAGGGCCACACCTGTGGCATATGGAGGTTCCCAGGCTAGGCGTCTAATTGGAGCTGTAGCTGCCGGCTTACACCACAGCCACAGCAATGCCCGATCCTTAACCCACTGAGCGAGGCCAGGGATCAAACCCGCAACCTCATGGTTCCTGGTCGGATTCATTTCTGCTGCGCCACGACAGGAATTCCAGAGATGAATTTTTGAAGTACCCCCATGCTGCTAAACGTTCTGCGATTCAGAGGTCAGGAATAAAGAATTTTCTGGCCCTGGTAGCCAGTGGTGCTGGGGTTGAGCCTCCTCGCTGCAGAGTCGTACCAAGGTCCTTCCTGGCATGTTTAGGTCTGTGTAGAAATCCTGCTGCAGTTGGCACCCTTCCTAAGCACATCTGCAAACTTTTCAGGTCTCTGACTCTGCTAGCAAAGGGGAGTGATCCCATGATAAGCATGGATTTCTCAAATATGCCTCCTTTTTTTTTTTTTTTTTTTTTTTCCTTCTGTCTGTGTAGATGTACAGTGTGCGAACACTGCCCCAAGGGGGTAATGCGGGAATTAGGTAAGACCTTGAAGATATTTAACCAGCAGGACACCTTCTCGCAGTCAGGGCATAGTGAATGTTCTTGCCGCGTTGTCGTTATCACCATTCTTGTCATCACCGTGATTCTCTCCCCACAATACCTGCCCTGACCTGTTCTGTCTGTGCATGGCTAGTTCTGCTTTGCTCTTCTTGTCTTTCTGATCATTGCCGTGGGAATTTCTGTTGCCCTTTTGATGCCTTTACCAACTCTAAACGTGGGGGGAAGGCGAATTTCAGTTTCATGTAGCTGTTTGTTTACCCTGCAAATACCTTTGGTCTGGACTCAAGCTTGCATTGAAGAGTTTCTGTTTTCAAACCGTGAGTCACTTAGCAAAGGAACAGGGTAACTGCGGGACACCCAAGGGCTCTGGACAGCGGTGGACCATGTCTGAGCTCAGGGACTCTCAACAGGTGGCTGCTGACCCATAGCAGAACCAGCGGCTCCCAGCACGGGCAGCCCGTTAGCACCGAGACATCCTATTATCTCCTACCTGGGGGGTGGAGTGGAGTGGGAGCCGGTGGACAAACTCTCAGGAGGATTCATGTCAGCTCACCAGATACATATATAGACACATCTGAACCATCTTTCAGCCTTTTAAAAGCTTATGCAAGTTCATCAGACACATGTTATACTGGCATCTCAGACCACTTTAAAAAAAAATGTTACCTCTGCAACTCCCTCATGGCTCAGTGGTTAATGAATCCGACTAGGAACCATGAGATTGCAGGTTCAATCCCTGGCCTCGCTCAGTGGGTTCGGGATCCGGCATTGCCGTGAGCTGTGTCGCAGATGTGGCTCTGGTCTGGCATTGCTGTGGCTCTGGTGTAGGCCCAGTAGCACCAGCTCTGATTAGACCCCTAGCCTCGGAACCTCCATATGCCTTGAGTGAGGCCCTGGGAAAAAAAAAAATGTCACCTCAGATCCATTTAAAAAATATTAAAGTGTAGAATATATTCAGAAAAGTACACGTGTCATAAGTACAAAGCTTAGAGGCTTCTGAGCAAAGGAATATCACTAAGTGGCCCACAACCCAGGTCAGAAAATAGATGGTTATTAACTCCAAAGTCTGAGCCACATTGTATTTATCTCTTCTGTTTTTTGTTTTGTTTTGTTTTTTAAATTTAGGGCCTCCCCTGCAGCATGTGGAAGTTCCCAGGCTGGGGGTTGGGTCAGAGCTACAGCTGTCAGCCGCAGCCACAGTCACAGCAAGCAACGCAGGATCCAAGCTGTGTCTGCGACCTACACCACAGCGCACGGCAGTGCTGGATCCTTAACCCGCTGAGCGAGGCCAGGGATCACACCCGCATCCCCAAGGATGCTAGTCAGGTTCCTTTCCACTGAGCCACAGTGGGAACTCCTTTATCTCTTCCACTTTTGATAAACATGTGGGGTTTTCTGCCCAGGTTTGGCTATTGCGTGGTGACGTCAGGGGTGCTCTCGTCATTGTCTCTTCGGGCACAAACACTTCTCTGGGTTTTACAGGAGCAGCATGGCTCCATCAGCAGGGTTTCTGATGTTTGGCTTGAGGAGATGTGGGCAGGTTTCTAACATGGTTGCACCATGTTACTCTCCCACGGAAAGTGCCGGTGACTTCTGACTGCTGCATGTTTTTGCAGATGTTGGTGGTGTCTCCTACTTTTTTAGCCATTCTGGTTGGCATCTTGTGGTTTTAGTTTCATTTCTCTGATGGCTAATGGAATTGAGCACCGTTTCATATGCATGGTACCAATATACTTGTCCTCTTTCGTGAAATGCCTTATCAAATCTTTTGCCCTCCTTTTCCCTGGATTGTCAGTTTTTTATTGAGTCACAGAATTTTAGTTTATGTGGATAAGAGCTCTTCAGTGGGTATTTATTTCCCTGTCTAGCTAGCTATCCATCAATCCATCAATCTCCTGTTTCATCTGTATACAGCTGTCTCTCTGTATGCTATTATTCCACTCTTTGTCTTATCCTTTCACTAAGTTTCTAGTGTCTTTTGATGAATAGACAGTGTTTATTTTAAAGAAATCCAATTTATCAGTTATTTTCTTAAAGACTAGTATTTGTGTCCAGTTGATTATTTTCTTATCTTAAGGTCATGAATATGTGCTTTTTAGTTATATTCTAGAAATTTGACTGCCTTACTTTTCAAATTTAGGTTGACAGTTCATTTGGAAATGATATTTATGAATGGTGTGAAGTAGGAGTCAGAATTCAGATTTTTCATTTAAATGACCCAGCACTGTTTATTGAAAACATTGGAATTTTTTCCACTGCACTGCTATTTATGTATTTAATATAATATTTATATACTAAACCAAATAACTATATATATGTGGACCTGTTTCTAGAATCTCTGTTATATGTTACCATTTCATTTGTTTATCCTTATATCAACTACACTGTTTTAATTATACATTTAGGATAAGTTCTAGCTATTTTTGGTCCTTTGCATTTTCCATTTACATTACAGAGGCAGCTTGTCCATTGTCACCAAAAGCCTGATCGGATTTTGATTGGGATTGAATTGAATCTGTGGATCAATTTGGGGACAATTAGTGTTGTAGCAATTTTATTTTTATCCTTTTACTTTTAATATTTAATAATTCCTCATATTGCGGGTATATCTCGTATGTAGCATAAAATTTTTTTTAGCTTGATAGTCTCTGTATTTTAATTTAGATGCTTGAATATCTACTCCATTTATATTTAATGTAATGGCTGGTATGTAATTACTTTACATGTGTATTTGGGTTTTAATTTGCCATCCTGTTATTGGTTTTTTATTCTTCCCACTTGTTTATGCTCTTCATCCCCACCACCTGCCTTTCTTCCCTTCTTTTGGATTAATCAGGCAGTTCTTAATTATCCATTCCTATAGGATTGTTAGTTATATAATAATTTTTTTTTTAACTTTACTGGCTACACAAGAGATTATACCAAACATCATTGACTGATTAGAGTCTAGTATAAGTAAGTACCTTTACCAATTCTCGGAAAGCATGAAGAATGTAAGACACTTTAACTCTGATTATTCCCTCGGATATGATGTGTAGTTCTTTTCATGTGTGTTAAATGACCTAAGGCATTGTTGTTGTTTTAGAATTACCCATATACTTACCCTGTCTGTTGTTTTTCATTCCTTCCTGCGTTTCTGATCTTACGTCTGGGATCATGTTTCCTTTCACCCAAAGCACTCCTCATAGCGGTTTCTTTAGTGTGGTTCTGCTGGGGATGGTTTTCTCAGTTAATGTTTTTTGGAAATATCCTTTTTTTTCCCTCCGTATGTTAAAGAGATTATTATTTGGAATAGCATTCAAGTTTGGTTGTTCTTTTCTTGCTGTTTTGTTTTTTTTTAATGGTGTCATGACAGGATATTTTGGGGGTTTTGTACTTTTTATTAAAGTGTAGTTGATTTACAATGTTGTGCCATTTTCTGCTGTATAGAAAAGTGACCTAATCATACATATGTATATTCTTTTTCTCATATCACCTCCCAACATATTCTACCCCAAGAGATTGGACACAGTTCCCTGTGCTATATAGTAGGACGTCACTACCCATCCATTCTAAATATAATAGTTTGTATCTACTAACTGCAAACTCCCAGTCCATCCCACTCCCTCCCCTTCCCCCTTGGCAACCACAAGCCTGTTCTCCATGTCCGTGAGTCTGCTTCTGTTCTGTAGATAGGTTCATTTGTGCCATATTTTAACTTCCACATGTAAGTGGTTTCATATGGCACTTGTCTTTCTCTTTCTGACCTATTTCACTTAAGAATCTCAAGTTGCATCCGTGTTGCTGCAAATGGCATTATTTTGTTCTTTTTTATGACCGAGAAGTATTCCATTGTGTATAATATGCACCACACCTTCTTAATCCATTCCTCTGTCACTGGATATTTAAGTTGTTTTCATGTCTTGGCTGTTGTGAATAGTGCTGCTATGAACATATGGATGCATTCATCTTTTTGGATTGTGACTTCGTCTGGATATAATGCCCAGGAGTAGGATTGTTGGAACATATGGTAGTTCTGTATTTAGTTTTCTGAGGAACTTCCCTACCGCTTTCCATAGTGGTTGTACCAATTTACATTGCCACCATCAGTGTAGGAGGGTTCCCTTTTCTCCACACCCTCTCCAGCATTTGTTATTTGTAATGATGGCCATTTGGTCTGGTGAGAGGTGGTACCTCATTGTACTGTTGGTTTGCATTTATCTAATAATTAGTGATGTTGAGCATTTTTTCCATGTGCCCGATGGCTATCTGTATGTCTTCTTTGGAGAAATGTCTATTTAGATCATCTTCCTGTTTTTTTGATTGGGTTGTTTGTTTTTTTGTTGTTGAGTTGTAATTACAGGATATTTTGCATTCCATCTTTTCAGTTGAGAAGTCAGCCATCATACATAGTGTTGCTCTTTGAAGATAATGTGTGCTCTTTTTCCTCTGAGGGTTTTAAGAGTTTCTCTTTGTCTTCAGTAATATTTTAAATGGAATTGTTTCCTTAATTTCATTTTCAAATTGTTCATTCATAGGGTTGGAGAGTAAAACTGATTTTTATGTTGATTTTTGTATCCTGCAATTTTACCGAATTTGTTTATTAGCTTTAATAGTTTCGTGTGTGTGTGTGTGTATTTTTAAAGATTTTTCCATGTATATGATAATGTCATCTGTAAATAGAGGTAGTTGTAATTCTTCCTTCCCAGTCTAGATGCCTTTTTTTTTTTTTTTTTTCTTGCCTATTTTCCCTGGTTAGAACTTCTAGTAAGTACAGTGTTGACTAGACGTGGTAAGAGCAGGCCTCCGTGCCTTGTTTCTCATCTTGGGGAACAGCTTTCGGTCTTTCACTGTCAAGTATGACGTTAGCTGCGTGTTTGTCGTAGGGTCCTTCATCAGGTTGAGGAAACTCACTTCTGCTCTTAGTTTGTCGAGTGTTTTTATAATGAATGAGTATTAGATTTTGCCGGGTGCTTTTTCTGCATCCACTGAGGTGATCACGGGTTTCTTTATTCTTCATTTTATTCATATCATGTGTTACATGGATCGATTTTCATTGCTGAACCACCCTTGCATCCTTGGGATAAATCCCACTTCCTCATGGTATATAGTCCTTTTAATATACTGCTGGATTAAATTTGTTAGGATTTTGTTGAAGTCTCCATCTTTGTAATAGTTTTACTGTGATATGCCTAATTGTGTTTTCCTTTGTACTTCTCTTCCTTGAGTTTGTGATGTCTTTTAAACTGTGGGTCTAAGTCTTTCATTGCTCTTGGAAAATTCTGAGCTATTGGCTCAGTATATTTCTTCTGCATCTTTCTTTCCTTCCCTTTTAGTCTCCAGCTACACACATATTAGACCTATTTCCCATATTTCATAGGTCTCTTACACCATTTTATGTATTTCTTTATTGTCTCCATACTTCAGTCTAAATACTTCTGCTAACTTATAGTTTCTTTAAGTTATCTACTTCCTCTGTGTCTAAACTTCTAATAAGCTCATGTGCAGAGTTCTTAATTTCACCACCTGTATTTTCTAGACGTCTAGAATTTCCATTTTATTCTTTTTATAAATTTCTATTTCTATCTTGTCGTGATCATTTAAAAATCTGTCTGACAGCTTCAGTGTTTGCGTCCTCTTTATTCTCTTCTTTTTAGTAGCCTTTTTTTGTTCAGTGTTTAGTACTATCTTTTGTTAGTCCTGAAAATTTTTTATGGAACACTGAGCGTAGACATTATATTGAAGAACTATAGAAACTCTTGGAGTTCCCCGGTGCCCTAGCAGTTAAAGGGTCTGGCATTGTCACCCCTATGGTGCAGGTTTGATCCCTGGCCCTGGAACTCCTATGTGCCGCAGTGCAGCCAAAAAAAAAAAAAAAAAAGAAAGAAGAAACTGTAGGAAGTTTAGATGAGCCTTCAGCTTATGAGGGAAGATAGAGTAAGACTGAGCTCTTTCAAGTCTGGGATTCGGCCTTGGAAAGATCTGCTCTTTTTCCTCTTTGTCTTGTACAGAGAATGTAATTCTCTCAGGATCTTGATGGAGAACCTGTGTGTTTAACTCTGCTCAGTCTCTTCGGTGGAAACTGAACTCCACATTTTATCCCCACCAGGACTAGGAGATACCTGAAGTCTCTGTCTCTTGAGCTGCTGCCTGCTATTTCTTCCTGGCCTTTCTTGGCCTCCGTAGCTCACCAGTTGGCAAGTGCCTTCTGGGGATAAAGAGCTCAGCCCTTTAGGCTTTTTGTCTCTGCTTCCCTCTGCAAGATTTTGCTCTGTCAAGTCTTGGCTACTCCAGAAACTAACCTTCAGATTCTCCCTCCATTACCCCACAGGGCTGCCACAAGCTCTGTTCAGCTTCCTTGCTGCACCTTCTCTCTTACACAGTGGTCAGTGCCCCAGAGGCAAATACTGTAGAGAGAGCTGTGCTAGCTTCCCTGAGCTTCTCTGCTCAGAACTTGTCTCCTGTTGTTTGGGCTGCCTTGATAGCTCGTTCATAGCATTTGGGTTTTCCGGTCATTCTCAATGAGAGATTTGCTGGCTTTGGGTCCGTCTGCTATTGCTGCAGACCTCGGCTCCCCAGAGCTCCTCTGGCCCGAGCGTGTGTAAACACGAGCGTTGTGGCAAATGGTGAAGTGAGCCTTCCCTGAGACCACAGCAGGTGCTTAGGGAAGCTGCCTTCTCCTCCTCCTCTGCAGAGACTCAGCCCCAGGTCCTTACCATATCTTACTTCCTGTCCGTCTCTCTGCCGTAAATCTGTTTCCCCAAAAGACCCTCAGCCTTTTGGACCAGAATTGTTAGTGTTACAATGAAAGTGTAATGGAACGGTGTGTGGTCATATTTTAAAATATAGTCCTTATAAGAGATTTATTCTAAGATATTTAGGGATTAAATGAAGAATACCGACAATTCTCTTTAAAATACTCCAGCAGGGGCTTACAGCTGGGAGAGGAGAAAATTTGCTGTTTGCTGATATTTGTTAAAGCTGGGTGATGGGCACACAGGGGTCCATTATACTAGTATATGTCAGAGCGCTTGGATATTTCCATAATAAAAAAAAATGTGGCATGTAAAGAAAATCATAACCATGAAAAAAATATACCTGCCCCCTGTAGAATAAAAAGCAGAATTTCTAGGCTGTTGTGCAATGATCCATTTACTCTCTGCACCATCTAGCCATGCTGTGTTCTCAGTCCCTTACCGATGTTGGTATATTTGCTTGTTATATTTCTTGCCTAACATTCTTTGGGGAAAAAAAAAACAGTAATAAAAATGATTGTCTTTATCATTGTTAAGATGATGAATTTCAAAAGAGTTTGAAGGAGAATTTCCACACCCCTGAAGGTACCACAGAGCCCCTGAGGAGTTTTTCAAAAGGCCCCATTCCGTAAAGGTACAAGTAAGCATTGCCCGCCCCCAAGCCCTCTACCATGTTATAAAGTATTTTCTTTAAAATCCGCACTCACCTTCACCAGCTGCTTGCCTCGTGCAAAGCATTGTGCTAGATGTTTTTCTGGAAAACTTCCCGAAGCAGCCCTGAGATTATTGTAGTGTATTATCCCCTGGCCAGGTGGGGAAACTGAGGTTTAGGAAGCCTGAGTCTAGAAGCAGGTCATATCTGCCACATAGCAACCTCAGGCGTACTCAGTAGGACCGGGGTTCTCAGGCTGGAGTGCGTGTCAAAGTCACCTGGAGGCCTTGTTAAAACACACAGTGCTGGAGTTCCCATCGTGGCTCCGTGGTTAACGAATCTGACTAGGAACCATGAGGTTGCAGGTTCGATCCCTGGCCTTGCTCAGTGGGTTCAGGATCCGGCATTGCTGTGAGCTGTGGTGTAGGTCACAGATGCAGCTCGGTTCCCACGTGGCTGTGGCTGTGGCATAGGCCAGTGGCTACAGCTCTGATTAGACTCCTAGCCTGGGAGCCTCCATATGCTGTGGGAGCGGCCCTAGAAAAGGCAAAAAGACCAAAAAAAAAAAAAAAAAAGCAACAACCAAACACACCTTGCTGAGTTCTCCATCCCCCACCCCAGGTGTCTGATTCAGTAGGGCTGGGGTGGGACCGAAGAATCTGCACTTTGATGAACTTCTCGGTGATGCTGAGGCTGTGTGTTCAGGGACCACACTTGGAGAAGCTCTGTACTAGAATATATTATTTCAGGGAAGCGCTAATATGACCTATTCCCTCCACTGTGCAACGTAATCTCGGTGGTCCCCCTGGGTCTTGGAGAGACGAGGACTCTCTTGAGGGTGGAGCAGCAGACCCGCAGTTTTGGCTTCTTTCTCTAGCGGATGGGACCCCCTCTGGCATTGCCACAGCCGGAAGGAGACTAGTCTTGCCCCTTGGGCCTGGCACACATTCAGTCTTTCCTGTTGGCTGGTAAATGCGGCTGTCTTCGCCTCGCAGCAGCGCCTCGGATGGTCTCATTTATGAGCCGTTCTGATGAGAAGTTCTCTAGCACCTCTCAAGGCCACAGTGTTGGGCCCGCTAGGGCTTTTCTTGGGGAGGCCTCAAGTGCAGTCACAGTGAACTTGTGTATCTTTGCTCCTTTCCTGCCCCCACCTGCCTCTCCAGCCTGGTCCTCCGTTCTCACTTTTCAGCTCCCAGACTCCCACTGGACATTCTTGCTCTTTCTCCCCAGGGCATTTTCTGCAAGCCTCTCCGCATCCAGTTAGAGGAATGCTTGCATTCAGTGAAGCTGTCTTGTTGTACTCAAGAGGGTGAATCCGGACAATAGTGAGAGAGAGTTTTAGTGGCTGTGGGGCCCTCCTGCCTCCCAGGAAAGGACCAGCCTTCTAACGGAGCTCCTGCATTTTGGAGCTAGACGGAGTATTAAATGACTTACTGGATGCAGTGGTCTTTTGACCAAGGTGTCTGGCCCAGAACAAGAGCTAAGGAAGCTGCCGTGGGGAAGAGCTCGTGCTCATGCACGATGAAGGTCGACATGCATGTGGAGGAAGGGCATTTGGAACTCAATGACCAGAGGTTAGGCTTTGGACGAGAGCAGTCTTGGTGGAAGGGATGCAGTACACAAAGGCCCAAAAGGGGCTGCAGCGAGAGTCTCCAGCAAAGAGAAGACCCCTGGCCTGTTCCTTGAGCCTCTTCTCCCTTTGTACCCACCACTCTTGCTAGGCTAGAAATCCAGAGAACATCTCGCCTTTGGAATCCCAGACCTCCCCAGCCCATGAAAACATCACTCCCCGCCAGTCTTACCTGCCCTTCCTCATACCAGGTTTCGGGGTGCTTGCCCCGGCTCATTGCTGGAATCACCCCCTCTTTTGGGTGCCCTGCTGCAGAATGCATCCTTCTCAGTTTTAGATCTTATCGTGTTGCTATCACTATGCTTGTATGTGTTGGGGTTTGTCTCCTTGTTGAACTGCTTTTCTCTCTGTTTGCCATGGAGACACGCCCATCTTTCTTTTCTCAGGGCTCGACTCCTGGTGAGGGGTTCAGTGGATGTTGGCCGAATGTGTCACTGGATAGTGAATCAGCAAACACATCAAGGGATGAGTGCGTAAAATACGTTCCAACTGAAGAATAGCCCAAGGCATAGTGAACGTTTGATCCCATAGATCCTGCTACTCAAAATGTGGTCCAGAAACCAGCAGCATCTGTCTCAATAGAAATACAGTTTCAGGCCCTGCCTCAGACGTGCTGAATCCGAATCTTCATTGTATCCTGACTCCTGGGCCATTCATGGGCATCTCACAGGTTAAGACGACCGGCCTAGCAGTGAAGAGGGGCAGCTCTGGCGACCAAGTTCGAATTCCAGATCTGCCTCTTACCCCTGCTGTGGAGGAGAGCAAATCGCTTGCTTCCCCTGGGCTGTAGTTTCCATGTCTATCAGTTGGATGTTGCTGAACCTTGGCCTCTGTGCTCCGATGCCGAATTGAATCTCTGAGACAAGAGTTTTAGGTGAAGGAGAAATGAAGAGCTTTATTGCTTTGCCAGGCAAAGGGGGACAGGGCGCTAATGCTTCCAAACACTGTGCGTCCTGCCCTGGAGGATTTAGTAGGAGTTTTATAGTCCTGGTTCAAGGACTGTATGAATGTGGATAAGGATCAGGGTGTGTGCTGGGCCTGTGTTCCTTTAATCTGGCCTCAGGGGGTCTTCCGATTGCGTGTCTGTGGTTCTCTAGGTTATCAAATTGTGACCTTCTCTCTGGAATGCAGAAGACTCCATCAAGTGGTTAACTTCCTCCATTTGTTGGGGGGTTTAGTTCTGCAGAAGAGCTCGGAGATACTGTTGTGTGTATCCCTTGGGGGGAACCAGGACCTGCCCCAAGGCCGCACTGTAGGCTCCTCCCTGGTCTCTGCATCCCCTCCCTTCCCTGATTAGCAGCTGTTTAACCTGCCCTTTGGAACTTGGGAAGGTCCTGGAGGCTGAAGCCTATTCCTACAAGTAAGAAGTGGTGACACAGAAAGGCTTCTGTGTCCAGGAGCCCCCCAGGGTCCTGTCAATTTCACAGGCATAATGGTATAGTTACTTGTTGTCTTGTGAGGATTAAATGTCTTAGCAGATGTCAAGTGCCTTGTACAACACCTGGTGAAGGGGAAGGGCTCAAAAATATCAGCAGCTCTTTTTCTTGTCCACATTCGTCTGATTGCCCGAGAGGCGGTGAGCAAAGGATCATTGGTGACTGAATAGCCACTGTGCCTTTGAGTTTCCTCTGCGCACCTGTGCCTGGGTGGTGGCGGCCGCCTGGCCTCAGGGCTGTCCCTTCCTGTGTGGGGCTCCCTCCGACGGGCACTGCTGACGTGCGTGGCGTGGCCTTCCTCTTAGCAGCCACGCCACAGACCTGGAGCTTCCTGGAGCTGAGGACACGGGCCAGACAGAGAGACCCGCCCTTCCCTGGCACTGAGTCACCCTCTCTCTCCTCAGACAGGGATCAAGGCAGGTGGGGAGCTCTTCAGGCCTGGCGGAGGTGCCCCAGGCGCGGGGCTGCGTGATTCATCCTGCAGCATGAGTCAGCCTCATTACATAAGAGCAGATGAAGAGCATTCAATTGCCACACAAGCCCAAATCTGTCTCCGCAGACTGGGGGGCGGGGGGTGTCAGGGGGAGACCTGCCCAGAGACACGTCCTGGAATCTCGGAAACAGCTTGGCCCCACTTGTCATCGATGTCTTCTTTCATCTGTGTCTGAGGACCGTGTCCTCAGCATCATCATCACTGATGTGGTTAGAATTTGAAACAGGCAGGAAAACTGCCTCTCAGGATGAGAAGTCGTAGGTAACTTACTTTAACTTAAAGAGATTGGTTAGCATCTAAGGATTGGGGATGTGGAAAAGCATTGCCTTTTTTTAAAAGCGATGTTAAAAAATGTGGAGTTAGATTAAAAAGCAGCTCAACAGAGGACATATATGTATTTAGCAAACAAAGGAAGAAGGATTCTATACCAATTACCTGAACTACGATCTTCCTAAATTTATGACAGTGTGAGGAATGTGCGGGCAGAGCAGGATGAACACCTGCCCTTCCACACGGCAGCAGAGGGCCAGTAGAAAATTTCCCTCAGCAAAGCAGCCTTCAATGGGGGCAGCAGGTTAAAGATCTGGCGTTGTCACTGCAGTGGCTCTGGTCCCTGCTTTGGCGCAGGTTCAATCCCCAGCCAGGCGAGCTTTCACTTGCTGCCGTGGGTGTGGCCAAAAACAAAACAAAACAAAACAACCAAACAAGCAAATTGGCCTCAGAAAGACCTGTGACAGGTACAGAGTTCCTGTCATGGCTCAGTGGTTTACGAATCTGACTGGCATCCATGAGGATGCCAGGTTTGGTCCCCGGCCTTGCTCAGTGGGTTAAGGATCCGGTGTTGCTCTGAGTCGTGGTGTAGGTTGGCAACCATAGCGCCAATTTGACTCCTAGCCTGGGAACCTCCATATGCCATGGGTGCGGCCCTAAAAAGCAAAAAAAAAAAAAAAAAAAGAAGAAAGAAAGAAAGACCTGTGAAATTTGGCTCGCTGGGTTCAGGCTAAAGGTGTAATCTGAACCAAAAAGATGTCTATAAAGAGAAAAATGTGTACTGAATTGTTACTTATATTAAGGGAATCTTGAAAGCCCCTTTTTGGTCCAGTTTGGTTGTATCTTTAAATATTAAACCTACCACCTATGCAGTTATCAGAGAGGACTTTGACGTGTCCTGCAAACCACAGACTATGCTGTTGCTCAAATACTAGGTAAAATAATAATGCAGGAAACAAGATTTTGTTTTAAGCTTGAGGGTCAAATTTTTATTAATAGAAACAACAAAAGCTTGCCCTCCTTTGATAAAAAATCAAAATGCGAGAGACTAAAACGAAACATTAAATGGTGACTCATTGCTATCAGGATCCAGGAAATATTTTTTTTCTGCTTTGGGTAAATTTCCAAAATTTTCTGTAATTAATATTGTTTTATAATATATAAGTGCGTATATGCAAAGTAGTGAATATGTTTGTATAGAAGACGTGAGTATTGAGTCTAAAAGTTATGTGCAGCATGTCAAATGAAGAGAATATGCCGCAATGTGCAGTAAACTGTAAGACGAAACTTGACAGAAAGGGTCTCTGTATCTAGTGCTTTATATTTTGCATCTCATGCTGTATCATATTCTTCTTTCTCTTTATCTGCAAATGGTGACACTGCAAATAAAGATTGGCCTGTTTGTAACCCGAGTCCAGTGTACGGCAGAGGAAAGCTATATGTGTGTGGATCACGCGCTTTATTAATCCCGATGGATTAGCCGTTTCTGAGTAGAGAACTCCAGATTGGTTTCCCTGTTGCCGGCTGACCAGGTACCAGCCTTTTCCTGTAGCAGTGACACGTCTTCCGGTTTCACAGTAGGTAGAGTAGGTGGCACCTGAATGCCTTCCCACTCTCTTTCATGCCCTCTCTCACCCCTTCGATAAATGCTAATGAACTGGGTGTTTCTGGACCATAGAATGTCAGTGTCATGGCCAAGGACAAGTTCACTGGCATCCCCAATCCAAACACAGTTATGGAACTCCACATCTACCTGCATGTCACAGGGCTCCAGCCCCACGCCCCAAAATGTGAACGAGGGGGTGTCCCACCCCCTCCGCAATGTCCAGAAATCCACTTTACGAAAAGAGGAACATTAGCTGAACATTGGAGCTTCGTCCCGATACATCGGTCTGCTTAACCCCCCAACTGTGCTGAACAGCAAGGACTTTGAAACATACTCGCCGCTAATCATGAGGCGTCAAGTTCTTTGCAGGCTCCGATCCACCCTGCAAACAACTGCCGCTGTGCCCACTTTACGAAGGCCCCTCTCTTCTGTGTTGTCCCCTAATCAGGGCTCAGTGGACTCCAGCTGCCTGGGTTTGGTTTGGTTTTGTCTTATGACCCTTGACCTAAGAGTGAAATAAATATTTATTTTTAACACAATGGTTTTAAATGCGTACATAAATAGGTACCTATTAGTCTCAAGTCTGCCTCAGTTTTTCCTAAAATATCAACTTTCTGGGTCTCGAAGGAAGCATTTCCTGAAGGTTTTCATTGTTACCACCTCAGCCCAAGCTCTTGCTTCCTGTTGGAGAGATTGCCATAATCCTTACTGGTGTCTCCGTCCCACTTTGTCCCCACCCCCACATTGCTTTCTGCACACAGAAGCCAGAATGTAAACCAGAGCAGATTTCCCCTTGCTTAGAACCATCTAGCATATTGTCATTGCCCTTAAATAAAATCCAGACTCTTTACCCTGCTCCCCAAGCCTGGAGACCCTGCCTCACTCCACTCCTCTCACTAACTGTCCCATTTCTTCACTGGCTTCCCGCCACCTGACTTCTCTGGTCTTTCTCACATCAAGCCATTGAGTACACAGCCCTGGAATCAATTCATCAATCCTGGAGGTGTGACCTGGGCTTGGTGATAGCATCCTCCCCAGAATGGTATCTGGCACATAAGTACTCAGTAATTATTTATTGACTAAATGAAGACTTTAAATCTTCAGAGCAACCCTGTAAAGCTGAATGTGTTTTCCTAATCACCATTTTTCACATGAATGAAAAAAGAGTTCCCTTGTGGCCCCATGGTTAAGGATCCGGCATTGTCACTGCTGTGGTGTGCATTCCATCTGTGGCCCAGGAACTTGTGCATGCTATGGGCATGGCCAAAAAAAAAAAAAAAAGATTCAGGAAACAGGGAAAATCCAGTAAGTAGTAGACTTGGGATTAGAATTCAGGACTTTCAGACCCCTTCCCCCACTTCATTGTGTTCTTCTCATTCACGCGTTACAGCTCTGCTGAACTAGGTTCAGAACTAAGAATATCTGTTTAGATAAAACAAGTCACGTGACCTTCTCCTAGCCCCTTCTTCCTCCTTGTACCAGGGTCGTCTACCCAACACGCCCTGATCCTGGCTGCCTTGTGTACTCAACAGCTCAAGCTGACGTTTGCCTGTGATCCCCTAAAGCCAGCGTCCGGCTTTGTCTACAGAGCCGTGTTTTTATGCTGGGACATTCCCTCGCACCTGCCGCCTCATTGAGGATTGAAGACACTGCCTGTCCATCTTCTCCCCTCCCAACGAGGAGGCCCCAGGCCAACCCTCTGACCAGAAGGGGCTCTGGGCTCCTGCTGCTTTTTGCTGACGTTCGGATGACTCCTTGCTTGTGCTTAGAGTGGGGTCCTTGGGGTGGGGATCTAATACGTCAGTGCCGCCTTGCTACCCATGTGGACCATGGGCTCTTTACTGGATTTCTATCACCAACCATAGTCTTGACCACACTTCGGTCATGCTGTTACTGCTCTCCTGATCTGGGCTCTGCTTCCCTAATTAGCTCCCCCCCGCCTTTTTTTATAACTCGTTATTCCGGTATAGTTGCAAAGAGTTGCAGGAATTCTCATGTACATTTCATGCAGATTCTCTGTAGGTTAACATTTTATTACATTTGCTTTATTATTCTATTTCATATATAAATGAAAGAAAAAATTATGTATAAATTCTGTGAATTTTATACGTAGATGTGCAGGTACACATATTATAGATGTAATGTGTACGTGTATAATTTATACGTACATGTAGAGATATAATTTCTTTGCTGAACACTCAGAGGATCTATGGTAGACATGAGCATGTGTTTCTTAAAATGAAGGACGTTTCTCATGTAACCAGAATCCATGAGAGTGAGGAGTTCCCGTCATGGCTCAGCAGAAACAAATCTGACTGGTAACCATGAGGATGCTGGTTCAATCCCTGCCCTCGATCAGTGGATTAAGGATCCGGAGGCATTGTCCTGAACTGTGGTGTAGGTCGCAGACATGGCTTGGATCCAGCGTTGCTGTGGCTGTGGTGTAGGCCGGTGGAATGCAGCTCCAATTCGACCCCTAGTCTGAGAACCTCCATATGCTGCAGGTGCGGCCCTAAAAAGACAAAACAATAAAAATAAAAAAAATTAAAAAATAAATGAGGTCGAAGTATTTGAGGCTCATATTAGGTCGAACTATTCGAGGCTCATATTAGGCTCTCCCAGTGAATCAGCTGTTTTTCCAAGGATCCCTGGATAATGGTATCATCTAGAGGATGCTGGCCTTTGGAAACCACGTTGCTCCTTGTTATGGGGATGGACTTGCTTCTTTCTAGGCCCCTTCAGTCAGCAGAGCTGCAAAACATTTGCATGCTGCGTGGATAGAGGTATAGGTCCCTGTACACACCCATCTACATCTGTATCAAATTCTTTCTGCCTGTCTGCCTGTCTGTCTGCCTTGTAAATCACCAGTACACATCAATTCCTTGAATTCCCGTCCGGAACACTGAGTTCATGCTGATCTGGCCCCTTCCCACGTTTCTTTTTCGTTTCTTTGCGAGAAACCACAATTCCATTATCCACAGCGTATTTGCTTATTTCATGAACCCCGGAGTGCTCAGAGGCAGGTTTCAGAGTTGCTAATCCGTACTGCTCTGAAGACCAAACCTATGGACTTGAGTTCAGTGTTTGCGTACCGTTGATTTTGTCTGCATCATGGGAGGTTTTCCTTCAAATACTGGGTTTAGGTTATTTGGGCTCCTTCTTTATTCTCCTTTCAGAAGGGTCATGTTCCTCGTTTGAAACAGAGTTGGCTCATTTGTTACTGTCTGTGTTCCATTTCAGGGTTTTCCCCTCATCCTGGATGGTTTGATTTCACATGAAACTTTAAGGTCTTCCCAGCGCCGATGCTCGGCGCAAGGTCCTCTGAGACGCATCCGTCCCCAGCCCTGCACCCACCACCCTCCAACCTTTCTGTTCTTCCTGTGACTTCTTTCCACCCACCCCTGAAGATAACCGAGCTCATGGTTTCTGATTTATCCCTCCTGGATTTCTTTTTGCATCAATTAAGAGATACATGTGTATCTTTTCATTGACCCGCCCCCTCCTTCTTCCACAAACGGTGGCATGTTGCAGATGTTCTTTGTCCTTTGATGTTCTTCACTTGGCCATAATTCCTAGAAATCAGTCCCCATCAGTGAATAGAAACCACCCTCTTTACGTTTCATGGTGACGTTGTTCTCGGCTGTGTGTGGACGTTCCAGAGTTGATTCAGCTGCCTGCCGCGTCTGTGCATTTTAAGTCGTTTTCCATATTTGCAATTGCAAACAATTCTGAGATGACTAAGCATGTACACCTCTTACTGCTGCGACTCTAACTCTGGAGTAAATTCCCGGAAGTGAAATTGCTGGGTCAGAAACTAAAGACATGTTACTTTGTTAAACACTTTCAAATGGCCCTCCACAGCAGTTGTCCCAGCTCACAGTCCCACCAGCAGAATCTGAGAGCACCCAAGGCAGTTCACCCCTTGAAAATGCATAGACTTTGCAAATAAATATATTTATCACTAACATGATTGAACTACATCCCTGATCAGAAAAAGAAGATAATCTGGGAAACGAATGTTGTGTCAACAGAAGGTGAAATTACATTATAGCAGTGACAGTGGCATGCCTGGGGTCCCATAACTCGGTTAAAATGCTTAAGAAATGTGGATGGTCCACCAGAGTCAAGGTGAGACTTCCTAGAAACGTAAGCAGAAGGTTTAAAAGGGGTTGGAAAGGGCAGGGGCTCTATCTCTGGGGACAGGGTTGGCTCAAGCTTGGTCAGGATACCTTGTAGAATCTGCCATATTCTATTCGCTTCACGTTGGGGGTATTCCAGTCTGTGGACACGGAACCCCATGCCTGGAAGGTCAGTCACTGGCCTCCTGGGCTGTGTCTTAGCCACCTCTCTCTCTGCACCCCCATATCTAACCAGATTTTCATGTAACTGGAATCTCATCAGAGCCACTGACTGAGGCGTTGCCCAAGAGCCTGCCTCCCCCTGGGCTCTTCTGTTCCATGTTTGGTTCATCCTTCCAACAAACCAGCTGCTTGCCGAGGCCCCACAAAGACAAAGGAGGGTGGAGCAGGGGGGTCAATGCCTTGGGGTGTGCCTGTGTTTATTTTTTTTCCGGGTCCAGACCCCTCCCACCCTGAAATGACTTTTCTTTCTCTCTTGCCCCTTTTCCTAAAACTCCCCAGTGGCTGGCGACTGGAGGGGACCATTTCCAAGCTCGATGCCTGTGCTGTGGAGTCCAGGATCTCAAGCTTTATTGGGTTGGCCAGAGGAGGAGGGGAAAGAAAAGTTAAAAAGATGTTTTCTTTTTGAGAAGGGATGAAGAAGCGAAGGCAGACGTCGGTCTGCTTCCAAATCAGCCACAAACAGAGAGTCCCATTTGTTTATTATTTTTTAACCTAGTGCAAACTCTTATTTATCCAGAAAATGCATTTGCTCTGCTTCTTTTATTTCCCTCTTGAGATGGGCTCCCAAGGCCAGGGAATGAAATGGGCCGCAAGACGAACACCATGGGTAAGCAGGCCTGCCATTCAGTGTCTGTTCTTACACAACAGTTGTTTGTAAACGAATCAATAAACTTTTCTTGTTTGGTTTTTGCTCCTTTGGAACTCCTAGCAGCCACCTGCTGAACCATGAAGCCCCTTAGAATAGCGATGATCTCCCTTCCACGCTGCCTCTCTCCCCCATAGAACCCGCAAGCCAGTCTGCCGTGTTTATACTCAAGGCCACGTGAAGCTAATCTGTGTGGAAATAAAGGATAGAAATATTCAGATTGAGTTTTCCGAAGTGAACCTGAGGTTTTTCTGTTTGGCAAAAGAGGCCAGGTAAACGCGTTTCTGATACAGAATAAATCACCTGTCTGAAGACCTCTATTTCCCTTTTGCCGTTTTGCGTAGAAGTGGAGAATTGACAGCCCTCTGCGTGGTTTGCGAAGCGCCCGATTCCCTCCCCAAGAGGTGGTTTCCAAACTGGACTCATCTTGCTCTTAGGGTCTGAGGGTCTCGCTCTCCCAGCCAGCGGCTCCAGGTGCCAGGGCTTTTCACAAATTGCCAGGAACAGAAAGGAAAGGAGTAGCGTCAGGGGTGCATATAGAGAGCAGCTTGGCAGCCAGACCCCAGGTCCTCACTCTGGGAATCTCCAACTCAAAAAGAACAGTCTCCACCTTTGATTGACGGTATATTGTCACACATTTAGCCTTAAAATGTGCACAGGGGCCAAAGGGGAACGTAGGAGTGGATCCTCACCAGCAAGGCATGTGGCCAGGCCAACCTTTCTGAAGCACTCGATTCTAGACTGGGTCTTTTCATTTGTTCATTTGTTTAGTGGTTAATTCACCCAGTGCCTACTGAGTGCAAGCAGCTTTCTAGAAAGGTAACGGCGAACAGGACAGACAGGGTCCCTTCTCTCACGCATGGTAGCCTGAGTGTATCGTACAGCATGACTTGAGATGCAGGAAAAGAGGACGTGGAGGAGAAAAAATGCATATCAGGGAGAAGGAAGGACAGGAGCAAAGGCATGGAGGCAGGAAGTGGCCCGGAGCTCTCTGCAGCTCCCCGGAGTTCATTATTCTTTCCCATGACCTGAGGCTGCAATGACCTGAGGCTGGAAGTGTGAAGAAGCAGTGATAGGGAGGGCCATGTCATGAGTTTGTCTTGTAGGCAGCACAGAAAAGCTAGGATCTCCTCTCTTTTATGACTCTCCCATGTGCTGCTTCTACATCTCAGGCAGGGAAGAGTGTAAATTTTACTTTATTTTAGAGCAAATCTTTCAGAGACAGCTCTTTGGTTCTGTATGGCCAACATATTTCAGTTTGTCTAGGGGTGTAATTAATGCCATGAGGCAGAGGCGAGGGAAGCAAAGCCACGGGCAAGTACTGAGTTGGCCTTGAGAGATGGCCATTGGCAAGGCCAGTGAACAAGTGCTTCGCAAACTCAGTGGGCGGGGCTTGCAGAGATGAACCAAGTCCATTGAGTCTATTTTGAGAATCCTGTTGAATGGGAAGCATCTGAGCACTCTCTGGTTAATGTATCTGAGGAAGAACAAATGACAGCCATGAACTGCCCTTACTGAATTAGCAGGATTTCTCCAGGAGCGAAAGCAGCTCCTATTAACTGACATTTGTAAGTCAAAGCATATGAAACTGCCAAAGGAGCAAAAATGACAATTTCATATGGTGTAGCCAGTCTGTTGGCAGGGAAACCACGGGGCTCTCGATCTTTATCGTCTCACAAAATCTCACATCCCCTATTTGAGGTACATACTGTTATGATCCTCATTCCAGAGCTGGAGAAATTGCAGCTCAGAAAGTGCCGTAAATTTCCCAGAGCCACACAGCTGGAGGAATGAGGACATGGACTTAAGGCTGATTTCAAAGTCTGGCTCTGTAATTGAGATGCAGGAGCTCTGTCCTCTCTGTTTGGGAGCCTGTGGGGAGAAAAAAATCAACCTCTGAGCTCCAGGCTCTGAAGCCAGCCTGACGGTGGGTATCTCGGTTCCCTGCTTGGCTGGAACTACAAGGCACTGGAGGATAAGGTACAGATGTTCTGCTGGGGACTTGGCTTCTGATGATGGGGAGAGGCCAGGCGGAATTCTGGAAGCAGTTCAGAGATGACTCAGTCTCTACCCAGATTCTCATAATGACTTTCTCAGCACCTGTTTCCCCCGGCTCACCATAGACCCTGCTTTGTCAAGAAGTCTCCATGGCTGAATTGTTAATGTCACATATTGCAGAGCTGTCAGCCTTTCCCCAGACCCTGAGACCTTGGAGGGTGATAGCAGTCAGGGTGGGCAAGGTCATGCTGAGAAAACAAACATCCCACAAGTTCACGGCCTTAAGGTAGCCAGAGTTTCTCTCTGGCTCTCTCTTTCTGACTCTTTCATGCCACATCTCCAGCCAGTGTCTGTGGAGAGGCTCTGCTCATCAGAGTCACACTAGGTCCCTGGCTGAAAGAGCTTCCTCTCAGCATGTGCTTCTGCAGTCTTCACGACATAGGGAGGGCGCATGATCAGTTGCGCACTGGCTTTTAAATCTTCCAGAAAGAAGTGACACACATCGCCTGTGCTC
The DNA here is from genome assembly GCF_016906955.1 of Phacochoerus africanus. Classification (NCBI taxonomy): domain Eukaryota; kingdom Metazoa; phylum Chordata; class Mammalia; order Artiodactyla; family Suidae; genus Phacochoerus; species Phacochoerus africanus. The sequence continues at coordinate 8,045,618 of NC_062551.1, forward strand.
ACAACGCACTGGCCAAACCAAGCCACGTGGCCCCGGCTGTCTTAGAAGTGGGTGTGGAAATGCAGTCTTACCACATGCCTGGGTAAGGCTGTGTCTGTTGAGAGCCTCAGACTTCTACACGTGTTCAGTGTGAGACATGGCTGCGCCCCCATGAAGGATCATGGGCAGCCGGTTCAGTAGGACAAGAAGCTGAACCAAGCAGACTCGAAAAGGCAGAGAAATCATGAGGGCACATCTGAGGGCAACCCATCACTGAGTGTGGCTCTTGTGGGAAGAGGCTACAATCCAGCCAGTAAGGAGAACAGCTTGTGTCCTTCTTGCTAAAGCCTCTCCTTTCCCTAGGTTTCCTACCCCAAGTAGGCCTGGGCCCCGTAAGTAGTCCTACTTGAATAAGTGGTAATAAAAATGAGACACTACATCCATAGCATCCCTCTCTATGAAAGTCAGTGGTCATTTTATGGGGGAACATGCCAAAACACCAGCCCATGATCCCTGCGTGAGGCAGTCCAAATAAATATTCTGGAATCTTGCTTTGAACAGATGTCAGTCACTGGAGTTACACACCATAAACTGACAGCATTTAATGTTCATCTCCAAGAAATTAAATCTGTTTATACATAGTTTATATGTCTTTATGTAATAGAAGACATTGATGAGTTCTTACAAATCTTCATGTGTCTGATGTGGGTACAGGCAGCTCGTAGGCAATACTAGGAGAGAAAAAAGCGAAAGCTACTGATGTGCCATGTATTGACACCGCAGAGTTCTACCCTCCGTTTCCTTAAACTCCATCGAAATCTGGAGGAGATGGAGCTTGTGGGTTAAGATTGACATAAAATGTATATGCCAGCACAAGCCGTCTTCTCTTGTTTTATTTATTTATTTTTTTTTGTTGTTGTTTTTTGTTTTTGTATTTAAGCCAAATGATCATGCCTACAAAGATGTAGAAGTGCTGGGAGCATTTCACAAGTACAGTTATTTCTATCAGTCATATCAATCATTATTCAACAAGTGTTTACTTAGTGTCTGCAGTGGCTGTACACGGAATGGTGAATCAGGTGGATAAGGTCCTTGATCTCATGGAAATTACATTCTAGCGATACGTGGCCAGTGAGTGGGGGAACAAATACATATATAATGAAATTTCAGGTAAAAAGATTCTTTTAAAGAAAAACAAAGCAAGGCATGAGGTTGATGAATGACATGTTGGCTTTAGGAAGGTAGTCATAGATATTCCTCTGAAGAGGTAGTATTTGGGCCAATGAATGAATGAAATGAGTGACTGAGTCATTGAAAGTTTTAGGGAAGAGAGTTGTAGGCAGAGGCATCCACAAATACAAGGGTTCTGACATGGAAATGAATCTGATGTGTCTGTAAGCACGAAGGTTGGAGTGGTGGTACAGAGCCAGTCAGGGTGAGTATGGGAGGTGAGTTTAGAGAGGCAAGTAAAGGTGAAATCTTGACAACCAAGGTGAAGGATCTGGATTATATTCCATATGTGATACAGAATCACTGGTGTATTAGGAAAAAATAAGGGATATGGTCCAATTGATGAGTATCTCGACCAAGCTCATTCTGGCCACTGTATAGAAAGTCAACTGTGGGAACAAGATGGGTAGAAGGCAGACCTGTTAGGATATTTCACAGGTCCAACTTCGAAATCATGGTGGCCATACAAGTGGTTACATTTTGGTTATCTTAAAGTCAGCAGGGCTTGCTGATGGATTGGATATAAGGATGGTAGGGAGATAGAAAGCAAGGGCAACCTTTGAGTATTTTTTAATTGAGCGCCTGAGTACAAGGCATCACCTTTTACTAAAAGGGGAAGGAATGAGTTTGAGGAGGGAAATCACAAATTCTGTTTTGCATCTCTCATGTTTGAGATGGTTACTAGGTATCCAAGTGCAATTTTTAGATAGAAATTTTAGTTTAGAAGTCATCAGAAAATAGATGGCCTTTAAAGCGAAGAGACCAAATGAGGTCATCTTGAGAATGGGTCATAGATACAGAAAAAAAGAGGAGTAAAGTCAGTGCCGAATGAAGCAACATTAGAGACTGGGAGACGTCCAAAGAATTGGATTGACAGTGGTGAGGAAGGAAAACCAAGGATGTATGGTGACTGAAAAGCTAAGATTTGGGAAAAGGTTTTAAGGGGAAATGACCTGACCAAGTGTACCAAACGATACTGAGAATTCAAGGGTCGTGCGCTCTGAGGTATGGGAATTGGATTGAGGGAGAGGAAAACCATAAGGGAGTGTAACAGCGGTTTCAGTGGAACAGTAGCAAGGAAAGTTTTGAAGTAACCCAAAAGGGTGGCAAAGAAATGGGTTGAGTTACTAGAAAGAGTTGCAAGATCAGGGACAGTTTCGTTGTTTGTCACTGGGCGATATGTTGGCCTGTTCAAGTGCTGATAATGCCGGAGGTGGAGGAGTAACTTGAGGAACAGAGTCCCTGGCTGGGTGAGGGAGGGTGGGCTTAGAGAGAAGTAGGGATATTTGAGTCATCGTAATAGCAGAGAAGACAAGCCTGAGTCTATATGTAGAGATGCAGGTAGAAAAGAGAAAATGGGAGTTCCCAGATGTGCTAAGAGGTTAATGAACCCGACTAGTATTCATGAGGACGTGGGTTCCATCCCTGGCCTTGCTCAGAAGGTTAAGGATCTGGTATTTCCATGAGCTATATGGTGTAGGTCACAGATGTGGCTCAGATCTGGCATTGCTGTGGCTGTTGCGTAGGCCAGTAGCTACAGCTCCGCTTCAACCCCTAGCCTGAGAACCTCCACATGCCTTGGATGTGCCCCCCCCCGCCCCCCAAAAAAAAGGCAGAAAGAGAAAATGCTCTTCTGATTGGTTCTATTTTCTCAGTAAAATAGGATCAAGGTAATCTATTGACAGTGGGTGTAGGCTGCCTTAGGAGTGAGAGGCTGTATCAAAAAAATGGGGAGATGGATCAATTGGGGGAGGTTCTGACTGGGTAATTGTAGTTCACTTTCCAGGTGGTATTTAAGACCCACTTGCAGTCATACATCAAAAGTGAGGCCAGTAAGCATGGTTGTGAGTTGTTCTCTAAATCACATTCTGCTTCTCAGGTCCAGGCATGGAGTATGAAGAGAGATGGGTTTTTAACAGGGATGGGGCTTCCCATAACAACAACAGAGAGGAAGTGGAAACTGAGAGTGAAAGGGTGTTATTGTGGGCATGGACCATGCATTCCAAACTGGAGAAAGATGGGTGACATATGTGGAGCTAAGATTGCAACCTCTGTGGCTGTCAGCACTGATAGTTGGAGAATGTAGATTAGATGTGATGTTTTGTGGCCAAAAGGTCTGATGTTTAAAACCTAGATATAGGAAGTAGTGTAGCTATTGATAACAAACAGATTTGAGGTGTGTCTTTGGAAGGGGATGGCTGATGTGTACTGAAAAATCACTAGAAGCCCACCATCCACGGGGAAGAAAATATAACAAGAAGCTATGGACATGTTATTTTTAGACTGCAGCTACTGAAAAACAAACAAACAAACAAACAAACATAGGGGTGGCAGGAATGAATTAACTTGAGTAAGTTATTTTGACTAGTGCCACCTACCCAAATATGTTGGCTATTTTTTTAGCAGTTTTGAGGTCTGCTCATGCAATTTGTTGCTAATAATGAAGTGTTAACAGTGACTTAAATGACTTTTTAAGGAAAACAGGTAAGGCTAATCTTTGTAATAATCTTAGAGTGTATGACTCATATTAACCATTCCTCTTGAATATGAGAGAAGGGGTGGATTTAGAACAGGGTGGGACATACTATGGATTCCACAGCCTCTCTTGGCAGTAATGCAAACTGCAGTGAGTGACCTTGAACTGATGTGCCATTAATAGTTGTGGTGATGGTGAATTTTTGTGGTATTGTGTAATTCCCATGCAATCTGCAGGGTTTCATGAACATCTGGACACCCCCACGGGGGCAAGTTAGTCATGTGCATGACATCCAGTGTACAAGTCTTTGTGGAGAAATGAGGGAGGAGGGTGTTGTGGCTGTTGTTGAAGCTTGAGGCAGACAATGTGGTCTCTCTGGGTAGAAGCAGCTCCAGTGAATCGCACTCCCTGTACTCTTTCATGTTGTGACTTTGTTTCTCCCTCCACCTGGAAGTGGAGTTCATTTCCCCTGTGCCTTCATCTGAGCTTGTGGCTTGTTTTGACTACAGTGTGATAGGAGCAACACGGTATGATTCTGAGTCTAGCCTTCAAGAGGTCTTGGGGCTCCCATTCTTGTTTTTCTGGAACAGGGCTGCCTCCATGTAAAAGTCCAGGCTAGCCTTTTGGAGGAGGAGAGCTCTACACAGTGAGAGGCCTTGCAGACAGCCGGCACCAGCAGCCAAGCTGTGGATGAGGCTGTCTTGGATCACCCAGCCCCTATTAAGTTACTAGCCAACTGCTGCCGTGCACATGATCCTAATCAGGACCAGGAGAAGAACCGCCCTGCTGAGCTCAGCCCATACAGCCAACCCATGGAGTTGTGAGCTCAGGAGTGACTATTATCTTCTGCCACGAAGTTGTGGAATTGTGACACAACAATAGTTGATGCAACCAGTAAGAGTTACTACCAACAAAGACAAAGGGAGGGAGAGAAGTAACATTTATTGAATACCTACTTGGGGTTGAGCAACTCCTGAGAATATAATTTGCTTTTGCCTGACAACACCTCTCCAAGGAGGGATTATTTTCTTCCCAGTGAGAAAACTGGAGCTCGAGGAAGCTCTGTAATTGGTCCGAAGTTACATATCTAATGATCAATAATGTTTAGATAAAATATGCCCAAATTCCAGCCTTTAAATTGATCACGTTCACAATTTTAACTCATAAAACGTCTTTATAAATTTTGGCTTATCTTTTTACTATCTGAAGTATTACTTAATGAAGAATATATTTTTAGTTGCCTCGCTTGGATAAATAACTAGGCCAATAAATATGTTTAGAGCAGAAACCCTTCGCTACTAGGACCAGTGGCCATGGCTAATACTTACCACATGCTTTCCCTAAGTGAGCTCTCTCCTGATCACTTTGCATGAATTAATGGATTTCATCCTCACAGCAACCCAGTGAGGCTGGAGCTACTGTCTTTTCACCTCCATTTCACAGAAGAGGAAAATGAGACCGGGCGTAAAGAGTTGCTCAGCATCACTAAAGAAGTAAGTGACAGAAGCATAGTTTGTGCTGTGGTCGTCTCGGGAGAGGGGATCAGGGATGCTCCTGAAACATCCTATAATTCGTAGTACAGCTCCCCCGCAACAAGAAAATTAGCCAGCCCAAATGTCAACAGTGCCACAGGTAACCAACACTACTTCTGTCATTCTAAATGGAGGACAGAACCAAATATCGCTTGCAGTGAACAGAATCTCTACAGAAACCAGACAATGTTGCAGCATCTCTCTAGAAACTGCTACCTGCCAAGACTAGGAGCCTGGGGTATCTCTCTTTTTTGTTGAAAAAGCGATTAGCAAAATATTAGATGGTAAAGGCTGGCACCCTCCAGAGACTTTCCCCTTGGTGTAATCAGAGGATTACAAGGGACTTAACATTGGAATTAAATCTCCTTGTGGCATTCCGCGTCATTTCCGCCATGTCTGTGTACCTGCTCAATCATCCCGCAATCCACTGGCACGTAGCCCATCTGGGGAAACGCGATGCTATGCCCTGGGTGGGCAAACTGTGGCCCAGGCCATCACCTACCTTGTAAATAAAGTTTAATTGGGAAGAGCTACACCCATTCACGTTTTGCGTATGGCTGCTTTCATGCTCCAGAGACAGAGTGGCTTAGTGACCATGGAGGTCACTTGAGCCACAAAGCCTAAAATAACTTACTCTCGGCTCATTGACAGGAAAAAAAAAACCTTGCTGCCCTGCCTAGAACTATGCTTGGTCCATCGTAGGCGTTCAGTCAATATGTGCCGAATGAATCAAGCCCAGGAAGATGCCACCTGGGGCAAAAACCCTCTGTCTGCATTTCTCTTTCCTCCCTTTGCACCTGCATTCCTTTCCTCCTGCTCCATCCCACTCACCCGTATTTAATTATTTGTCACTTCGTTTATTTCTTTGTGCATTTTCACATTGTGCAACACAAGCAACAGCTCCGTTCTTAGGACAACCCCTTGTTGGCTGTGTAGTTGATCCCTGCGAGCTAGTCCATTTTAGGGCTCAGGAATATAAATGGATCTCCCTGTGAGGGGGCGGTGATGGGTTACCATCATCCAGGAGTCTGAGCCTTTCCCTTCCTCCATGTAGCTGTTGGCATTCTCCACATTCTCTCAGCTCCAGCGCTAAGGGAGATATAATAGACACGGGAAGACCCATAAAAGTAACATCTGAAACTGCCGCAGAGCTGAGTATTGATTTATTCATTACTATAAATTTTTTGTCATTACTATGCAATTGCTCTATCTCGGGAAGAATTGATAGATGTGGTTGGAAGCTGCAACCCACTGTGCAAAACTTTTTCCCCCCTTCTATAATTTCCTGTAACTCTTCTAAAGAATCATTATTCCTTATTACATAGCTCTGGCATGCCACCTATTTAGATAAATGCGTGAACAAGTGTGCAGTAAATATTCCTAGTGGCCCATGTGTCAACGATATATGTCACTAATTAGATAATTTAGTGGTTCAAATAAATAAATAAGAAAATAGAAGCACACCGAGGAAAATAGTGAAATAAAACACAGACTCCTTGTAGGACTCTGGGCACAAAGGACAGCTTTTCGGGCTGTAGTATCATCTTCTATGTTGGAGGCCAATCAGAAGGTCCCAGGGGGGCTGAATGGGGTTGCTTACCCATGGGACAAAGCCAGACCCACGAGGGCATAAAATCTGGTTGGGCTTGTCAGCAAGCCACACACTCGTCATCTAAGCAAGTCCGCTCTGGAGAGTCTCAGGGGTTTGGGGCCCTTTGCTTATTCTATCCTATTTGTCGAGTCAGGTCTGCTCCATTTGAAGGTGATGTGGTCAAGTGTGACTCTTTTCAGGAAGTGGGTAAGTTCCTTTTTCAGTTTGGGCCTCAGTGTTCTTATCTGTAGAATGGGAATGATTATAATTTTGCTGATAATGATTGTAATGATAACATACCAACAAGGCAATGGACGTGAAAACCCTTTTCAGGGTTCAGAGTTCCAGGCAGGCATCGGAACAGGTTTTCTAAAGTAAATGACCTCAAAGACAGTGAACTGGGCAGGCTGAGCACCTGTTCAGAGTATCAGGAAATGAGGAACTATTTTTTCTTGGGGACTACTTTCATGTCATAGACCGGGCCAGACCCTTCCTGTAATAAGAAGACTGGAATCCAGCTGTGGGCAGTAGATGATGTTTTTCACATTTTCCATGGGGGGAACTGAGGGTTAGAGACATCCCGTATACCTTGCCCGAGACCACGCTTACATCACAGTAAGTGATGCCTGATGAAAATCTGTGTCTCTCTGGCCTTATCCCCCCCACCCCCGTGTCTTCTGTGCACCTAGTGACATTCTGTGTTGCCTCCAGGTTTAAATTTAAGTGCCTTACTGATTTTATGTTTTAGAAATCAAAGACAAGATTTCAGTCTGTGTTGTCCAAACAGCTTGACTGTCTGGACCAAACTCAAAGATCCATCTTCCTCACCTGAACAAGGCAGAGTTCTGTGCATACCAGCATAGTTAGCCCAGATGTAGTCGGTTTGATTAAGCGCTTCTGCGGAGCCCTCATGATGTGGCGTTAAGCAAAATAACTGGATCTCCTGCATTCTGCGACGTGGCTGATTAGCTCCTAATACATGAATCTGGCCTCATCCCCTTCCAGTGCTGTGCTGGAGTCTGAGGGAGGTGGATTTCCTTGGTCATACAGCTGAAGCCAAATCTTGTAGACATGCCTAAACTAGTCCTGGCCTCGTCTGGGCGTATTAATTTCTCAAATGGAGACAGGATGAATCCTGCACACTACCATTAAGCAGTCATATAAAAAGTAAACGTATTCATTTCAGCCCTGGAGCCAGCCAGATTATCTGATCAAGCTGCCACCTTTCTGGTTTGGGTTTATCTTGTCATAGCTGAGAGCCATCATCCATTTACATGGCAGATCTCTAATTCGCACTTGCTGTGTGTCGGTAGCCATGGAAGACACTAAGAATGCCAAGATGCATGACGTTTATATGATTGCACCTATTTCATGAAACCCTAGTTAAAAGCTCCTGCTGTAACTGTTAAACCATAAAATGTAGACAGATAGAAGGGCAACTACAAGCATTTGTGGATAGGTGGATGGATGGATGAATTGTTGGATGGGTAAATGAAGGGGCTTAATCATCCAGGCACTTTTGTTGTTGTTGTTGTCTTTTTGCCTCTTCTAGGGCTGCTCCCGAGGCATATGGAGGTTCCCAGGCTAGGGGTCCAATAGGCGCTGTAGCCGCGGGCCTACACTGCAGCCACAGCCACGCCAGATCCGAGCTGCGTCTGCAACCCACACCGTAGCTCACGGCAACGCCGGATCCTTAACCCACTGAGCAAGGCCAGGGATCAAACCCACAAGCTCATGGTTCCTAGTCGGATTCGTTAACCACTGAGCCATGATGGGAACTCCCAATCCAGGCACTTTTTAAAGCTTCCTTCTTATCCACAGAATGCTCAGAACTCATTCATGATAACTTAATATACTATTAATGTCTTTATGACTAACTTTAGTGCCAGAATGAATCTCCAGTTTTGGACTTTTTTTTTTTTTGGCCGTACCTGGGGCATGCAGAAGTTCCCAGGCCAGGGATCCAACCCATGCCACAGCAGTAAGCCAAGCCGTTGCAGTGACAATGCTGGATCCTTAACCCACTGAGCCATAAGGGGTCTCCATTCTGGGCTCTTATCTTATGCCTAGTTTCTGTCTCATAGCCATAACCACATTTTGGTTGCCCTCTATACATGGACCTGAACTAGGGTTCATCTCTAGTCCTCTGTTTGAACCTCCCTGGGACCCACCCAGTAACCAATTACGGGCCCACAGGGGTGGAATTCTGCAGGCTGGAGAAATGAATAGATGCTAATTAATGTGAGACAAGTGAGTGGATGGGATAATGGGAACCGTATTGTTCATTCTTATTTTTCCAACATCAACAGCAGTGCCTGGCTCATAACGGGTGATTATAGATTTAGTGAATAGGTGGTTAGGTGGTTGAATAAGAAAGTAATTGGGTGATGGAGTGAAGAAATCGTGGTTCACTGAGTAAGCGATGCATGAGTTGATGCACCTATGCGTGAAGAAATGGATACCTTACTGGATTGGTTAATGAGTCAGTGAGTAGTTGAGGGGAGGAACTGATAAGTAGATGAATGATTAAAGGGGGGCATGTGGGTGGATTCAGCATCTGTAAATGAATGAGTGCATGAGGGATGCAAAAATGAACGGATGCTGAATACATGGATGTATAGCTTCCTGGATACCACTCGGGAGGATCTAGGGGTAAGTGGACGAATGCACGACTGAAAGAATGGAAGGTGGGATGAGTGTTGGGAGTATAGCCTTCCAGCCTTTTGTGCACTGAGCAAGGACAGGCTGATCCGTAAACTCTGCCCTGATGACGGCCAACGTAAACAGTCCTCTTGGTTTGGAGGAATGATGCTGCCGGCCCTGGGAAGATGAAGGGCATCACACACAAGGGCATGGAAAGTCTGACTGGCTGTCCAGAAGAGTGATAATGACTCGTGGTTTCCAAGCACTGTTTATAAAATAACCAAAGAGGCAGTGAGTGTGTTTCTTGGGTTCCTTGAGGCCACAGTGAGGAGGGCTGTAACCTCAGCGGGGACAGCCTCATGCAAAAGGCCAGCCAGCACAGAAGGCATGATGGCCTGGAGGTTATAGGCCCAATGTTGATCAGATGGCCTTCCTATTTTCTGCTTTTCTTCCTTCTTTCTCACACCCTTACCCCTACCTCCCCCCTCCTTTTCTTCCTTCCTCCTTCCCTTTTTCCCTCTCTCCCTTCCTCCCTTCCTTCTTTGCTTTCTCACAACTGGACAGGGATGACCCAGGGCCAGGAGGCAGAGCCTTCTAGAAACTGACTCATGATTTACCTTGAAATGTGGAACGATACCTAGCAGGCCAGTTGACTCCCAGTTGAGCTGGCTGATGTCCCTGCCCAGGATGACTTGGCTCGTATATATTCTGATGATCTGAGAAGAGCCGTGGAGTAGTGGAATGAGCAAGGGACTGGGGGCCAAAAGATATGATTGTCTGGTGACCTTGGAAAGTTTCCTTAACCCTCAAACTCTACTGTATCTGCTAAAATTAATGGAGAAAGGGTATAAAATTAAAAACACTTCCTTCAAATGGTTAGTATAAGAACTAAGACAGATCAAGTGAAACAACCAGTACCTGATTGGCACATTGTAGATGTCTTATGAAAGTCATTAATTCTTTCCTTGTTGTTACATGCTTAATCTCTCTTCTATAGGTTGGGCACATTGGTCCTATGAGACCTGGGTACAGGTTAGGTAGCAGGTGGGCTCAACTGTCTGGTCTGTTGAAGACTTTTGGAAGATAATTTGGCAGTTGCTCAAAAATTTAAACATGGAATTGCCATATGATTCAGCAGTTCCACTCCTAGGTTTATACCCAAAAGAACTGGAAGCAGGAACCCAAACACATGCTTTTACACCAACTTTTTATAGCAGCATTACACATGATAGCAGAAAGGTGGAAACAACACAAATATCTATCAACAGATGACCAAATAAACCAAATGTGGTCTATCCAAACAATGGAATAGTATGCAGCCTGAAAAAATGATGACATTCTGATACCTGCTACAACATAGTTGAACCCTGAAAAAAGTATCCTAAATGAAATAAACTAGACACCAAAGGATGATTATGGTATGATATACTTAGAGGGCATAAATTTGTAGAGACAGAAAGTAGATTAGAGGTTATCGAAAGCTGGGGGAGAGGGCGGAATGGGAAGCTACTATTTCATGAGTACAGAACTTCTGTTTGGGATGATGACTTTTGGAAATGGATAATGGTGTTGGTTGCACAGAGTTGTGAATGAACTTTATGCCACCGAATTGTGTATTAAAAAAAATCATGGAAAGGGTCACTGTTGTTGTAAATATTTTGATCTAATTTAAAATCGCAAAAAAAACCCTTAAAACAACAACAGCTACAACAACAGCAACACATTTGTGCTTGCGAGCTAAAAGGTGAAGACTCTGGTGTACCCTCAGCCAGTTAATCTCACAGCACAGGTGTTCTCTTGTTCCACAGCTTGGCTTTCCAGCATGGCGCAGGGGCCATCGGCATTAGTGGTCCTTTTTCTCACTCCTATCTCGTCACACATCATTGGCGTTGGTGTGATGAATAGCTGTTGATGATGTGTCCCTCAGACCATCCAAGCCCATCTAGGCAGGGTCCTTCTAGGTCCCACATGAGTTGTTGGTGCTCTTCAAATGTGTTTTGGTTAAACCCAGAGTTTGCCTCCCATAGCACTTCCAGGATACGTAGGAACTGCGTGTATAGTGTCTTTCCTCCCCAGTAGACGTTATGATCTGTGAGGAGAGAGGGTGTGTCAACTGGTGCCCTGCTGGATGCCAGCAACACATGCATAATAGAGACTCCACATAAAATGTTTTTTAAAAAAATGAATGCTAAACTCAGTCTTATTCAAAAAAGCCGAAGAGAGGTTTTGTTCGCCATTGAATTCCCCAGCTGCTGGCACACTGTCTGGAAGGGGGGGAGGCTGTAGTTGGGGCCCTTTGATTCTAAGCAACAGAAGCCAACTCTGACGATTTGAAGCATAAAATATGAGATGTGTTGAAAGGCACTGAGGAGGTCACAGATTACAGGGAAGAACTGGCCACCAAGACTTGGAAAGGACAGTGGCCATGAAGCCACAACCAGCCTCCCGAGCACGGAGACACCGGAAGTGATTTAGCTGCCGTTGCCTCTTGACTGGGCGACCGTACTCAAGGTTTAAATTTCTCAGGGGGAAAGACCAACTGGCCTAAGGTCTGGGAAGAAGGAGCACAGGCTCTGGACCGATAGGAAGAGAGAGCATGACGGAGGCGACGGTGGCTGTCCTCGCAACCCTCTCATCGCCCGACTCAGCGTCTCACCCCGTCCCCCTTCCCTGTGCCCAGCCATGTCGGAGCTTTGAACAAAACGCCTGCGCCACAGCACAAAGCAAGACTTTTCTGGCCCAAGCACTGAATGGCAGACGTGGAAAACCCAAGCCCCACTGGAATCCTGCTATGATATAGGAAGAGCCAGAGCCTCAATTATGGGCACTCTGAGGACAGAATTTCAGACTTTGCTCTGGCTTTTGTCAGCTTAAGGCTCTTAAGGCAGTTTACACAGAGATTTGTATGTCTGAATTTTTCCCTGGCAGGTTCTCATTATAACCTAGATAACACAAACCCCAAATATTTGTGGTTGGCAGCGATGAGGAATTTTCACGTTGTCGGACATCTTCCAACGGTACCTCACCACCCAGGACCAGTGGATTCAGCCCAGGGACAAAAGGCGGCAGAAGGATTGTGGGAGGTTTTTTTCATGGTTTGTGTCGTGTCTGAGTTTCCACCCCAACACCTTTGATCTCTCTCTGTCTTATCTACACACACACGCACACAGCTTTGGCCCTCCAAAGAGTTCTCTCAGGGCTAAGAAAGGCCGAGGTTGATGTCTGAACACCTAACAAAGCGTCACCATCGGCCGTGCCTTCCAGAAGAGGGAAGGGACCTTGCAAGTGAGGTTCTGCATTCTCTTTCTTGGCAGCCTCCTGGCCGTGGGTTATATGCCCCTCGCTTCCATGGCAGGCTGGCTTCAGATCTTCCAGAGTTGAGCAGAACAACTGGACCACATCGGTAAACAGAAGACTGTTTACATAAAAAAATATATGGATAGATAGATTTCCTTTAAGCACTCGGCTTAAGCCTTCAGTAAGTCATATTTACGTTATTATTGTTTATGTTCCCCGAAGTCAGCAGGAGCATGGCCTTGTTGCAGTTTATGTGGTTTCATGATTCACACTTGATGAGGCAGCTATCGCGCTGGGCGGGGACCAGGAGGGGGCCCAGGCAGGGAAGCGCAGAGGAGATTATAGCAAAGCTCCGTTAGGGGATCCAGGGCCTTAATGTAATGGTCCAGCCAAGGGCCTGGGGATTTCTGAGTCAGTCTTTCAGATTCCCAGACATGTTGATCAGTTTTGAGTTTCAAGACTGGCGCACCCAGAATAAAGCGCCATTGCACCTGATGTTTCGGGGGACATTCTCCTGAGCTCCAAGCTCCTTTGCCAGCTGTCACCTTGACAAAGGATGTCCTCCGCATCTCCCCTGTCCTCTGAGCCCTGTGAGCCCCGTGCGGTGACCCGCTCTGCCAGACTGCAGGTGGCGGCTGGCTGAAATCTCTCTGCGCGGGAGACGCTAATCCAGATGTGTTTCGGGACTTGCGTGGACCTTGCAGGGGAAGGGATCCTGATCCCCCAGTACTGGAAGTTTCGCAGCATAAAGATACCTGGAGCTCAGGGCCACAGTAACTAGTTCTGAGCCAGATGTCCAAGGCAGGAGGAGGCAAAATAAGAAGGAAAATGCATTCCCTTTTACAAGGTGTTGGAAAACAGAATGGATGAGAATCTACATTTTGGAGACATTCAGATCTTTTTTGTTTGTTTGTTTGATTTTTTGTTGTTGTTGTCTATTTTATTTTTAAGGTGTGGCTTTGCTTATTGTTAGCCCCGTGGCCATGGGTGGATTTCTTAACTTCTTTGTGCCTCAGTTTACTGGTCTGTAATTGAGAGGTGCTCCACGCCGTGCAGGCTTCTGGCGGGATTCGATGAGCTAGCGTCAAGCACCTGGCCTGGCAAGTGGTAAATCATCAGCTCGTAAGGGCTGGTCACAAGACAGAAAAAGTATTTTTATTTTTAAAGGCACCAAGCAGGAAAACAGAGAGGCTTCTGAACCAGGAGGAGAGTAACCCGCGAGGAATTTCCCGAGCCGTGTTTCCCACGGATGTATTTTTGTGCGGTCACTGTTTATGACTTTGGTGTGAGATGCTGGCAGTAGTTCAAGGAGCTTTAAGTTGTTACTTTCCTCGGAATAGCCTGAGAATCAGAAGGGCCCAGTCATCCATTCCTGTTCCATTAGGGTGTCTGCCTCGTTAGGAACTCCTCATTCTGGAACATCACGGAACCACTCTTTAACAGATTCTTCTGGGTCCCACGTGTTCTGGACCCTTGATATTTTAACTTATAAACTTTCTTTGGTTAAAGCTCTACGGAGTTCCCATCATGGCTCAGTGGTTAACAAACCTGACTAGGATCCGTGAGGATGCAGGTTCCATCCCTGGCCTCACTCAGTGGGTTAAGGACCCGGCATTGCTGTGACCTATGGTGTAGGTCACAGACACAGCTTGGATCCTGTGTTGCTATGGCTGTGGTGTAGGCCAGCAGCTACAGCTCCAATTTGACCCCTAGCCTGAGAACCTCCATGTGCCGTGGGCGTGACCCTAAAAAGCAAAAAAAAAAAAAAAAAAAATTAAAAAAAAATAAAGCTCTAGTCACATAGGACCTCTTGATGTGAATTAGTGTTTAGGGACAATGTCGATTACAAAGTCTGCTAACTTTAACAAGCAGATCTCTCCTCTGAAGCTAACCCCTTCATTCTACGAGTCCTTTATTCCTTTATTCAACAAACGTTTCTTGAGTACCTACTGTGTGCCAGGCTCCATATTAAGTGCCAAGGATATTATGGTGAGCAAAACACATAAAACGTTATTACCAGGAACATAGATTCTTGTGAGGGAGACAGTTACAAATAATCATAAAAAGAAATATAATGGAATATTACTCAGCCATGAAAAGAAGGAAATAATGGCATTTGCAGCAACATGGATGGACCTAGAAATGACCATACTAAGTGAAGTTAGACAGTGAGAGGCAAACATCACATGATGTCACTTATATGTGGAATCCCAAAAATAGGATACAAATGACCTTATTTGCAGAACAGAAACCGACTCGCAGACTGAAAAACTTATGGTTAGCGAAGGGGACAGGTTGGGGAGAGGGGGGGACGGGGCTATTTTCTGTGGTGATGGTTGTACAACTGTAAGTATAATAAAATTCATTGAATTATATAAAAAAAGAAATACAAAGTGTAGCTCGATGCAAGTGCTGTGAAGGAGAAGCTTCTGTAGCTGTGAAAATACACAGGAGGGTGTCTGAGCCTCTGGGGTGAGGGTTGTCAAGAAGTTTGCTCTGTGGGATTAGGTTTGAGTTGAAATATGGGAAGGACTTAATAAGGGTTAGTGGGCAGGAGGTAGTCAGAGAAGGGTTCTAGGGTGTTCGGGTTCCTCCCTGCTGTGTAACAAATCACCCCGGAATGGTGTGGTTTCCACAGCACTTTCCGACTGCTTACTCCAGTTCTGTGGTCACCTGGCCTCAGCTGGGTGGGTTTTTGCTTGTAGTTGCAACCTGTTGTTGATGGGACGAGACTGGACTGGACTGGACCTCCAGGATGGCCCCTCATCTAAGTGGCAGTTGATGCTGGCTGTGGGCTAGGAGCTCACCTGGGCGTGTCGAATGGGGCCTCATCGTGTGGCCTCTGGGATTCTTGTCGCACGGCACCTGGGGTCCGAGGGGGAGCATCCCATGAGAGGGCTCCCAGAGGTCCAGGTGGATCCTGTAGGACATTTTATGCCTTGGCCTCAGAAATGCCAGAATGTCACTTCTGTCTCATTCGAAGAGACAAGAGAGTTGCCAAAGCCGACCCAGATTCAAGGACCCAGGAGAAATAGGTCACACTTTTTCGTGGTAGGAGCGTGTATTTACAGGGAGGGAAGAACTCATTGGCAGCTGTCTTGGGAGTAAGTTTCCTCGTATGGCTTTTGCTCTCACTTTTCCTTCTGTCTGAAATGATCCTTCCTTAAATATTGGCATGACCTGCACCATTTACAGCTCAGTTCAAAATATCTCTTCTCCAAAATATCCTCCTCAAAGAGGGTTTCCTTGACCTTGTATCTGGTCACTTTTTCTACCATGACTATGTTTAATTACGTTCTTGGTACTTAGGGCAAAATTGTCCTTTTAATGGATTATTTGCCTCAGTCTTCTCACACACCCATAGGACAGAAGCTCCGTGAGGTCTCAGTCTTGGTCACCAATGCATCCCCTGGAAAACTGCCTGACACTCTCGAGTGACACTGCTGACTGAAGGAGGAGGACCCAAAGCAAGAAGAAATGGCACAAGCAAAGATCCTGAGGCAGGAAGCAAGCACGGTGATCTGAGCAACAGACGAGGCCACACTTGCTGGAACACGGGCGTGGGGGTGGCCGCACGCCAGGAAGCCCAGAGCAGCATCTTGCTTGTTTATATCCACACTGATTCAGCCCTGACCGTGGCTACCATTTCGGAAATGCAACACGTATCCTCATTCTCTGGCATATGAGCGCTCCGTTTTGAACTTGTCTGTGTGGCCAAGATTGTTTTTTTTCCACAGGTAAATGGAACCCTCTGAATTTGGGCTATTTCTGACCCCTTCCAAAAAGCAATTGAAACAACCATACCAAAACCCACACAAACAACTAAGTGATAACCTGCCTATATTCAGAGTTTTGCCCTTTTCCAGATAGGCGCCTGGGCATTATTTCATTTATTTCTCAAACGTATCTATGAGGTTGATGTCTTAAACCCTCTCTGTCTCCCCACCTTTTTTTTTTTTTTTTTTTTCCCCTAGCACAAATGATGACAGAGCACAGGACATTTGCCCAAGGTTTTCCAGACAGATACTGATAGATGCTGGGTTCAGACAGAGGTCTGCTTTACGTCAGAGCCCCGAAGAGTTTTGGGTAATGGCCTGAGATGGAAGGAGAACGAAATCAAGACGACGGAGGTCTAAACCAAACCCCAGAATGATAGATTTTCCCTATGGCATTGAATCAACTTGCTGAGCCCCATGAGAAGTGGCTGGCTCTGATTATAAGGCAAGGATCTGATTCCTGCCTCAATGATGACTGAATAACCACTAGTTAGGAGTCATGAAAAGGCTCAAATGCATGCAGTGGGGATGGGGAGAGGTCCATTGGTTGCCAGAGATGGAGGCCAAGGCAGTGAGAGGTGGAGGCCCTTCAGTTAAGCCAAAACCAAAGCCACCAGAACATCTTGTCCATGACCAGGGCAAGCGGAGGGGGCTGTGGTTGGGGAGATCACTGCCGATCCGTCTGCCATTTGCCGTCGTTTTTAAGTGGGGGCTCGCTCTTGGGTGAATAGAAGTGTGTGTGTAAGTCACACTGGGGGACTTGCAGCTGGCTGTCACTTACACTCTCCGGCTCCAGGGTTCTCCCCTAAAACCCTATCAACCATATCGTTTCAATATTGTCCTGTGCTTGAATGGGCTCTCACTTGATATCTCAGTCTACGTCTTGAGCTATTTTCCTCTTTATTTTTCCTCCATATAGGGAAAACTTAAATACTTTTTTTTTTTTTTTTTAAGGAGACGGCTATAAAAACTTTCCTTAAGTCAGACCATCTGTGTTGGTGGAAACTTTAGACTTTTGTCTGGGGAAGGAATTTTCTTTTTCTCATTTTCTCCTGTTCTTTGGGAAATTCAGGGAATGACAAAAAAAAAAAAAAAAAGATAAGCTTTCAAGGGAGATCTTAAAATGAGAGAAATTAAGATACCGAACAGGGATTGCAGGAACGTTTGAAGGGATACACAACGAAGGGGAAAAGGTTGAAGAATTTGCACCTGTCTTGGAGGTGTCATGCTATGTGTTACCCCTTTCTTACCTGGGTTGTTTGCGTCAAAGCCATCAGCTGCTCAGAATAAATTCCAGGTAGATTTGCAAGTTGAGAAAAAAGTGGAGAGAAGTGAGTGGAAGGGGAGTCTCCTTCAGCCAGTGCAGCTCATCACTGAAATTGGTGTGCTTGGCTTCCGTCTTTTACCTTGACGCCCCTCAAGGTAACTGACCTCAGCTGAACCCCCACCTCCCAGGTGAGACCCAGAGCCTTCAACTGCAAGTCTTGCCCACCCCACATCCCTCTCTGGCCCATTCTTGCTACTACCAGCTTTGAATGGTGCGTGGATCCAGTAAAAATGGACTCCTGAGGTAACAAGAACCTCCCCCCCCAGTGGACCATGGCGCCCACAGCTGATGAAAGTCCAGTGGCTGTGCTGTCTCAACCCGTCTCAACAGCGATACTCTTGGATCCGGGCGTAGGTGGGAATTGAAGCGTCTCATTTTCTATTATCTGTTTAAAGGCAACTGTGGGCAAGGCACGATGATACGGTGGCCATTTTATAGAAGAGGAAGTTGATACTCAGGGCTGGTAACTTGTCTGAGGCCACACCAGTATCAAGTGGAAATGCGGACTCAGTCAAGGCCTCTCTGACTTCAAAGACAGAGTCGGGCAGTCATTTAAAATTGACCGCAGCGAAGGTCCAGCCAGAGGGAAGGTATGCATTTATTTGTTCCTTCTTCCATTCGCTCTCTTCTTATTTGGGGAGTGTCTGCTAGGCTCGCTTGCCGACGACCAGGCAGGCCCCAGGGCTGCGGAAGTAACAGCCATGACCT
Organism: Phacochoerus africanus; assembly: GCF_016906955.1. Lineage (NCBI taxonomy): Eukaryota > Metazoa > Chordata > Mammalia > Artiodactyla > Suidae > Phacochoerus > Phacochoerus africanus. The sequence goes on from NC_062551.1 coordinate 8,064,177, forward strand.
CTGCCCTCATGGACCTCTGGGCCACTTGAGTCTGGCTACTCAAACTCTGGTCCACGGACCAGCATCCCTGGGTTCTTGTCAGAAGTGTGGAGTCCCCGGCCCCAGCCCGGAGTCCTAAATTAGAATGTTCATTTTAGGCTGGTCTCCAGGCTGTTTGTAAGGTCCTTAAAGTTGAAAAGATGCATAAATTCAAGAGCAAAGCAAGTGGGGAAGAAAGTGGAAAATGGGAGCTGGCCATCCAGGCAGTGGCGGGCCGTGTGCCTAAAAAAGGAGAATCTGAGCATGTTCAGGCGAAGCGAGTGATAAATCAGAGGAGAGGAGAAAAAAATGGGGAGAGAAATACTTGATGCTGGACCAGCGTGGGCATGTGGGCCGGCCTGTCTCCCACTGGCTGTGAGAGCTCATCCAGCCTCAGTTTCCTTATCTGTAAAAGGGGGATAAAGAGTATCTGTTTCACCAAATTGTGAGGAAGAGGGAGTCCATCTATGGAAAGTGCGTCGTGGAGAACTTGGCACGTGGCGAGTCCCAAGTGTATCAGCTGTTGTCGTTGTCATTACTATTACTGTAAGTTGGCTGCTCTGAGGACTTCCCGGGTGGGACCCACTGCCCCCCTGAGAACTGTGCCTTCGGAGAGAGCAGTGAAACAAGCCTCTGAGCTGAGACTGAAGACAGACGCCCAAGGTCTTTTCTCAGCTGTCTTCCAAGAGCAGCCTAAGTATCACCTCCTCTTAGAACCAGCCGTTTATTTATCCTCATGTGTTTATTAGTGCAAACAATGTTCCGTCTAATGACATAGTTAGCCCTAGATAATGTCAGGAAGGATAACCGTCAGTGTTTATTGAACATCTATTACGGGCAGTTACTGGGTAAAACTTTTTACAGGCGTTACCTCCATTTAATCCTCTCAAACGTCTGTGAGGCTTTGAGTAATTTCACTGCCATTGTCACAAATGAGAAAACGGAGGCTTGGCCGATAGACAAGCAACCCATCTGTTGACGTCAGGTCATGTGGTGGAGGCGCGGGCAGGATGCTACGGGGCAGACGTGGAGAGCGCCATCGAATGCAGAGCCCTCTGCAGCTCCTCTCCACCCACAGCTCAGATGCCCATGCTCCTTTGCCCAGTTTCCTCGGTGCAGGGAGCAAAGCTCCAAAGATGTTCTCCTCCAGGGTTCCCAGCCCCTGATTATTTAATCGAATGCTGATCTGGGGATTGCTGTGAAGAGATTTTGCAGAGGCCCAAGTGCCCTTAACATACGGAGATTATCCAGTGGGGCCTGACCCCGTCATGTGAGCCCTTTGAAAGCAAAGCGTTTTCTCCGGCTGGTGGCAGAAGGTGTGTCATGGAGGTTTAAAGCACTGGGAGGACTTAATGTCCATGGCTGCCTTTGAAAACGCAAGAGGCCACGTGATGAGGACCCAAGAGGGGCTTCTGGAAGCTGGGAGTGGTCCTACTGACAGCCAGGAAGGCGGCCAAGCCTCAGGCCTACGCAGAGAGGAACCAGATCCTGGCCATAACCTGAGTGAATTTGGAAGCAGATTCCTTCCCAGAGCCTCAGGATCGAGCCCTACCTGGTCAACACCTTGACTCTGGCCTTGGGAGATCCACTAAGGATCTCTTGGACTCCTGACCGGTGGGAACTGTCAAGTACAAAGTAGGTGTTGTTTTAAGCTGCTAAGTTTGGGGAAGGTTGGCACAGCAACAGAAGACTAATCCGGTCCACCCAGGAAGGCATCTCAGGGTACCTCACACGGTAGGGTTTTCACTCTGCAACTTTTCTGGCTGTGACATCAAAGGGTATTATGTTACTTGTCTCTCTGACGAGTGAACGTAAACGTGATTGGAGTGTGTGTCCCGAGGGACAGACCGGATGGGACGTCATTTTCCCGCCTTTGACGTTAGGCTTCCTTGACTCACAGTTCACCTTCTTCCCTTGGTAGTTGCTTGGCCTTGGGTTTTTCAATCAGTCTCTCCAGGTCTCCTGTTTCAGCCATAAAATTGGGATAATCATAGGGTTGTTGGGAGGATTAAATGGTATAATACTCATAAAGCGTTTGATTCCCTGCCGAGCACACGCCGATTGCTTGATAAGTGTTATCTGTACACGGGATCTTTGCCTGGGTGGGTGAACGAGGGAGTGCATCCAGCAAGAAAGAGATAAGACACCATCCCCATTAACACGGCTCTCAGGTTTTGCAACTCAGGTCACATTTTGTACTGGGCCAGATGAACACGTATCCCCTGATCTGTGAACCTGGTGAGTGATTCCCACAGCAGATCCTGAAATGCAGAGCCAGATGCTAAACCAAGTGGGCGGACGACCAACTGGAGAGGCTCCTTGGAGCCCAGAAGAGCCACAGGGCTCAGCTGGGGATGCCTCTGCAGGTGCTGGACCTGCCATCCACTCCGTCATCCAGACCGCGAGCTCAGGGGTGGGCTGCACACAGAGAGCCACTGAATAACAGGACTGTGTGCTCCATCAAACCGGTTGAGCTGGCAGCCCCGGGGTTGACAAGGCAGGCTTAACTCTAGCCTCATTCTCGGCATCTCTTCATTTCAAGTCTTGCCAAGGAGCCAGAGGTAGACATCTGCAAACATGCTTATGTTCTGATTGAGTGTGTATTACCCCACCTTGTTAATTTTTCTGGAAGACAGGTGATCTGGGCCAACATGGATATGGCCTGATTTTTTTTTTTTTTTTATTCAACTGTGCTTTCTCAGGGAAATGTGTATCTTAAAAGGGTTTGTCACTGGGGAAAAAAAAAAAAAAAGAACTATGTCAGGTAGAACTCCAGCCTAACACACAACGGCAAGGGGATCTCTTCTTGGAGCTGGGCACAAGCTGGCATCCTAAAATAAGCCGCATGGGGAAAGAGGGAGAGTTCCAGTCACACTCCGACGAATAACTCTTGCAATTCCGCCCACCTCCCCCTCCCCAGCAACCATATGATTTGCAGAGTCCTCATGCAAGTGGCTCTTTCTGCCTTTCTTCCCCCGTGTCCTTACTCTCTCATTTCAGCAAGTTGGAAAACATGGTGGCATGCCGCGGAGGAGGAAGCTGGAATATTTGTAAATAACTGGCAGATGCAAAGATCCATTTCAGCCGAGGGGAGAAAGAAGAATGCAGGGTGCCGCGTGGTCCCTGCATGGGTGTGCATTCAGGGTCTGGCGCACAGTGGAGGGGACAAAGCGGAGAGGGCTGGCCGGAACAATGGACCGTCACAAATGCCATGTTATGTAACTGGGTTTCTTGAATTCACAATTGTGAAGGCCACAATTGTAGGAGCAGGCCTGTCCCCTGCTCTGTGGTGGGAGGGAAGCAGGCTCCTATGTCCCATCTAGGTGCCCAGGGAGCCGGCTCCAAATGACCCTCCTGATGAGGCCACCAGCTGCCGCTCAGGAGGAAGGGGCCGGGCTCCTACCGACACTGCCAAGGCGCCCAGTTTCTGTGTTGAGTTGCACTTTCGGACGTTGATGATAAAAAAAAAAAAAAGGCAGTAAGTGCATTAGATATATCTTCCTCTCTACAGCAGTGTGCCATTTTATTTTTAAAAATGATTTTTATTTTTTCCATTATAGTGGGTCTACAGTGTTCTGTCAACTTCTACTGTACAGCAAAGGGACGCAGTCACACATTCATTATATATATATTTTTTCTCACATTGTCTTCCATCATAAATGAGTAGATCTGGTTCCCAGGGCTATACAGCAGGGCCTCATTGCTTATCCACGAAGAGCGTCAGAGAGAGCTTCTTGGGGCAAGCTGAGCTCTGAAGATAGCCTAGCAGTGGATCCCTTGGAAGGCGACCTTCCATTTTGGTGACTTGGCCATAGCCCCTGATCAAGCGGGCCGGAGCTGTGAAAGCACAGGCTTTCCCCAGCCTGCCTCCCAGGTTCATCTCCAGCAGCCTTGTCTGCGAGCCCTGAGCTGCAGCCACACCCAGGAGCTCCAGGGATGCCTCCCCCACCTCCTCATCCCCGACCATCCAGTTCCTCAGACCCAGCTGTGCCCTCCCTGCTTCTGGAAACCCCTCTTCAGGGAGTCTCCTGCCACCCCTCCCTCAGTGATTAGCGCATATCCCCTTTCCCGGGTTCTCATAATTCTGTGTGTTTAAGTCCTGCAAGCACCCGCCCACACACACTCTCCTGGTCTCTTTGCAGACCTGCCTCCCTCGCTGGAGTGTTCCCCTTATGAGGGTGGAGGCCTCTTTATCTTACATGTTCAGCTGTAAGGCGGCTTTATAATGTCCGTGTAATAAGAATCTCATTTCTGGATTCCAGGTGGCTGTAAAGAAGCTTTAGAATCACTAAGCTCACTTTGTAGATACAGGCTGAGCCCGTGCTCCCTTGTACTTGGGATGGTGTTGCTGTTGTGTATTTAAGCTGGATGTGCTGACAGGCTTGACTCTGACTCTGCGGCGACTCTACCTGTCCGGGCAGTTTCTCAGTCTGTCCGAGGCAATTTGCAGTTCCTCTTGGAGAGGAAGGGGCATGAGAACAAATTCTCAAAGATGGGCTCACTCACTGGTGTCCTCAGATGGAGACTGAGGACAGGGGATGATGATGATGCTGATGACGTGGGTGACGATGCCAATGATGCTGATACGTTGAGGAGGATGAAAGGATGACCTTGATATTGGTGATGATGATGCTGGCAATGCGATGATGATGATGTCGCTAGCCTGAGTGGTTGTTTCCGGGGGGGCTTAACAACTTTCCCTTTCTTTTCTTTTCTTGCTCACACTACAGAAGATAGAACATAGGTATGATTAGCATATTAAAAAACCCCCGTACATGGTTCACGTATACAGCTGAGTGAGTGTGGGGAAGAATGTACCCCTCCGAACCCCTGACCACCGCCGTCAAGGCCATGGACATAGCCGTCACTTCCCAAAGTTTTCTCCCACTCTGTTTATTAGTGTTATTGTCGTATTATTGTTATTGTATGAACACTTAACCTTTGATCTTCCCTCTTAGAGCATAGTAAGTGCAGTATCCCTAGCTGTAGACACTGTGCTGTGTAGCAGAGCTCCAGAAATCTTGTGTCAAACTTACCTCTCCCCCAAGCTCCAGGCGACTACCATTCTGCTCTCTGCTTCTGAATTGGACGCTTGAAGTCACCTGTCATAGGGAGGCAAACACTGGTGCCCAAAGCGCCCTATTCAGGTGTCCACACAGCCGTCTCAACACCACTTCCTGCTGCTCCTCGTGTGTAAGCACCTGCACCACTACCTTCACCAGCACCCATGCGTAGACGCTTGCAGAGTTGGGCGTGTTCCGTGTGCTTGTGTGCACGTGGGTAGGTGTGTTCTTGGGCATATCTGGTCTTGTCTCTTCACATTAGAATGGCTCTCGTGTGCCCTGTGTATGCATGTGTCCCCTCAACTTGGAAAAGCATCAGGGCCCCAACTGGGCTGTTGTTAATAGGGCAAAAGGTTCCCTGAGGGGCGGGCGCCCACCCCGGTTCCCTCCTTCCTTGTCCACTTTGGAGTAAGAGTACCTTCGACTAAGTCTACCTTGAGTGGGGTGGGCGCCCTAGCCGTACACCAAGCGGTGTGGCAGAGAGAGCTGCAGAATATCGGGAGGTAAACTTCCAGCAGTGAAGACTTCCTGTTCAGTGGTAAATGTGCATTCAACACACCCTGTCATTTTTAATCTCAGGCCCTTGACACCATCACCTCCTAGGAGCAGACTCTCTGTAGGGCCTCCTTCCAGCCAGGCAACACCCAGGCTCAGGAGCCCATTGTAGACTCCAGGGCCCAGAGGCAAGTATGGGTGTGGATGCAGCCGCCTGGTGATGTATGCAAATTTCACTGTCAGGGTAGCTCAAATGCAGTCCCAGGATAGTGCCAAGGGGCATTTTGTGTTACCAGGCCATGGGCGGTGTCCCCTGAGACAGGAATCCTCCAGGTAGGAGGTGGGCCTGCTGAGTGGCTTGTTCAGTCCTATTAAAGGTGAGAATGCACTGAAGGCAGCTGACAAGTTGGAGAAGCCCCTGTTTGTCTCCCAAAGACAAACAGTTGACAGTTCAAAGAGAGAAGCAGGCTTCCTGGAAGTTGCCATCGCTGCTTCCAGCCCCTGACTCAGGGCACAGAAACCTGGCAGGGGTGCGTTTTTTTTTTGTTGTTGTTGTTGTTTTTCTTCATTGTCAGAAAGTCACCTGCTTACTCCCAGAGTTTATTTTGTTTTAGTTCACCTTATTTTATTCAGATTTTCAAGTTAGCATTCTTTAGCGGTTATTATTATTATAATCCATGACCTCATGGATCCTAGGAAATACCTACGTGTTACACATTTGTTTCTATCCCTCGTACCTGCTCATTTTACCTGAGTTTGTGTAAAATCTTCCTACTTTTTCGAAAGTCCCTATCTGAGTTAGACGCACACAGCCTCCCTTATAGCATCAAGCAAAATCCAGAAGGAGTTTTCTAATGTTTGCTGTGGGTCTGGAGCATGAAAAGCCTTTTTGTTTTACCCAGAAAGACACTGAACTGGGGTCTGGCCACATGCCTGAGGCCACTCGGTAAGTAGCGTAAGGAGAGCCAAGAACCTCGATGTGATGGGCAAAAATACCCAGTAAAAGTTCCAACTTGTAAACTTTGGCAGACCGCTGGGTGATACGAAACGGACCATCCAGAATGGAGGATCCGTCCGGCGAGCAGAGGGTCAGAAATGAGCCTCCAGTCTTTCTAAGTCAATCGAATGAATGTCAGGTATGGAAGGTAGTAAGGGCCAGTAATCTAGATATGGGTTTTTGAAATTCTGAAACAGTGCTTTTTCATGACATAAATCCACAGGCAAAATAGCCAGGATGTATGAAGAAGGGATTTTTTTTTTTTTTAACTTTTATATTTACGTCACATGGATATAACCTAGGCTTCCTTCCAGTCTGTTTTCTCCTCTCCTAAGAAGATAGATACTGCAGGAGGAGGAGGGCTGGGGTCTCAGCTGACTGTGTGACAGTGGAGTTCGTGTCTGTTTAAGCCACCCAGTTGGTGCTACTTTGTTATAGCAGCTCTGGGAAGCTGATACAGTCAGATTCTTGTTTCCAACCCTTTGTGAGCACTGGTTGGTGTGGTTTGATGTGGCTTTTGATAGAAAGACCACAGGTCATAAGACCTAGACATTTGGGATTCGTGAGATAAGAGGCTTCCTAGGGCCCAGGGAGAACAGCTCCTGTGACAGACCGAGTGCTCTGTGTGTGGCTCCCAGTTCCTCCTCCTGGGCATGCTGGGGGGCTTCCCGGGCTCCTTCAGAACGAAGTTGGTAACAGCAGCCTGCTGCCAGGCTTCCAGAGTCTCTGTCTCGATTTCTCTTTTTCTGCCACCGTGACCTTGAAGGCACCGTGTTCCGTGTGCTCAGTACGTTAAGAAGGTGAGCCATCTATTCCCATCAGTCTCTGTATGCCTGAGAAATAAACATTCCTTGCGTTATGCTTGATTGTTGGTCTTCATTTGTAATTTCAGAAAGCTCTCTCCTCTCCTCTGACCCCAGCAGGGATTGTTCCCAAAAGGATTAAAGGGGGTGTTTGGGGAACTGAGATTGTAGCGTCGCTGACCTTGCAGAGGCCGACTTTTCAAAGAGGGCCACACTCCCCTCCCACTCATTCCCTTGCAGCTTGGAGAAAATCTCATTCAACCAGGTGCAGTCCTGGTGGGCGGAGCTCAAGAGCAAGAAATTCTTCCATGTTCACACATAGCGGCTGTATGGCCCTCGGCAGATCGCCTCTGTGCTCAGAACCTCAGTTTGTTCGTGTGTGAAGTGGGAAGCAGCAGCTCCCTCGCAGACCTGTTTCGAGGTTTAAACGGAATGAGTCACATCACGGCAATTGATAGCACCCATCCACTGATAAATCATTAAGCATCAGTTTGATTATGCACTTCCCTTACTTCATCAAGAAGGCTACTATCTTTGGTGGTCAGGATGGGCTTCTCTCCCTGGTGCTTCAGAATCTTTGTATTCTCAACAGACACCTAACAAACCCATGAACTTCCTGTGTGGCTACACACCTCTCCCTTCAAATGGGCAGCGGGAACATTGCCTGTGGAATAGGGTTTCCAGATTTTGTCCTCTAGACAGGGAGGTTTGGTTTTGCTGTACAAATTAGGGACTTGGTACCAGACTTTAGATTACATTTTAGAATAATGCCATTGCTTATTATGTCCAAAAAAGGAGGATGCGATAGCATTGTGTTTAAATAAAACTCCTCTTAATTACAAGAGTGTGTGAGCATTTCTGAGGGCGAAACAAGTGACATTTCAGTTTACATAATCAACATCTGTGTTTAACATTCTCTTTTTAATGGTGTGTATTTCACCCTTGGCTGTGTCCTCTTCCTTGTACCCAGAACTAAGAAATCATAATTTCTGGAGTGGGGGTCCCGGCACTCGTGTTTTTTGACGACCCTGCAGTGATTCCAGTGAAACTCTCCTTTGGGGAAAACCTGATCAAAGACGCGTAATAACAGTTGTTACCGTGCTAGGGGTGCAATTGACACGAAGTCTTCCAGGGTTTTCCGAGGCGTGCCGTTGTAAGGGATGCTCGTTCTCATTGTCTCCATCTTTCAGATACGGAAACAGAGTCTCAGAATTGAAAAGTCTCGCCCAAGTTCACACAGGGTGCAGTGAAGTTAACTCGCACCTTGGTTTGTCCAGGTACAAAGCCTTCTGCCAAAAGGCCAGTCCCTTGTTCTGCTGATTCCCCTTCGTCTGGCGTAAGCATGGTTCTGGTCACAAACATCTGAATTGGTTTGCTGCCTCTGAAAGTAAAGCAAGTCACGAATTCCCAGGAGGCACCACCGTGTCACAAATGCTACGGAGCCAGTGGTAGTGGTCCTGGAGAGGACAGATACGTTCCCTCACACTTCGCTCTGAAAATCCTGATGGAGAGGCCCGTCTGGTCACTGCCTGGAATCACAGCATAGAGGTGGTTCAAATCAGTACGAGTGAGAGAGAAGGTGAATCTTCTTGATGGAGTTTGATAAAGGGCCGAGTCACACTCTGCGCACAAACCAACCTCCCCATCCACCCAGGTGGACCTTCTCACAATTCTAAACGTGCTTTAATACCCCAGCCTTTGAAAATACCCTTGCCTCATTGGGCATTTTCCCTGAACACCTTCTGCTTTCCTTGCAGGAATTTATGTAACTTCCACAGGCAGATGGCTCTTCCTTCCTTCCTTCCTTCCTTCCTTCCTTCCTTCCTTCCTTCCTTCCTTCCTTCCTTCCTTCCTTCCTTCCTCTCTCTCCCTCTCTCCCTCTCTCTCTCTCTCTCTCTTTCTTTCTTTCTTTCCTTTTGTGGCCAAGAGTCCTCTCTGGAACGGCTCCTTTCACAGTGTCCGCCGCGCGCCATCAGACCCGGCATTGCCCCCAGAAGAGGATCTGCTTCTCTAGGGCTGGGAGGACATCACATCCGTCTTGGAGACCCAGGATCTGGATTCAGAATCAATGTCTGGCATTAGAGCAGGCACGGGACTTAAAAAAATAAATGAACGAAATGATGAATCAGGGGGAGTTTGGTCCTTCGGAGCTAAGCCTAGGGATTTCCTGAGCCAAGAAATCCCTGCTGGTCCTCTGAGTGTATTCAGAATCAAAACACCAGTGCGATGTGTCTTGCCATTTGCGGTCGCCCCCCTAGTTCGTTGCATCGTGGGAGAATTAGCTTGGAGCCTAAGCCCCAGCTGATGGGAGCATGTCATCCCCTGCTCCATTAAGAGGATTCCTCCCAGTAATTATAGGGTAAATGCCTTGTTAAATCCTAAGCCCTCACAATACGTCTCCCGACACGGAGTTCATATTCCTTGGGCAGTTGATCGCACTTTCGAGTGGTACATATTTTATAGAGAAGGGAGAGCTCTCCAATTAATAGTAATTGTGATCGAAGCGGTAATGCTTGTCTCCAGCCTCATTCCGCGAGAGGAGACTGGAAGGCCCATCTTAATTGCCACAAAGAGCTATGTCTATCCGCGGCAGGATATAAATAATAAATTAGAGGAAGGGAGAGCACTGCAATTCTTAGGGTCTTCGAGGAGGTATGGATATTTATGTAGTGCTGATTGCTAAAAATCCTCTCCAAGTAATTATTAGTAAAAGCGGAATGTCTACATTTGTAAGGGAATTTTAATTAAGGGGAAGGTGACTGTCATTACGGGGAAGAAGTAGTGTTTGGGGATTAAAATGCAGGTCCAGGGCCGAGCATCCAGGTCTGATTGGCTGTCGCTGCTGCCTCTTGGACAGTGGCAGCAAAGTCAGTTCCTCTGGGTTCAATTTCCCTTGGTTTTTAAACCAGGAGAAATAAAGCAGTTAAAAGTGCTTGAAGTTCTGGAGTTCCCTTTGTGGCTCAGCGGAAATGAACCCAACTAGTATCCATGAGGATGCCAGCCCTGGCCTCCGTCCATGGGATAAGGATCCAGCGTTGCTGTGAGCTGTGGTGTAAGTCACCAAGTCACAGACGTGGCTCGGATCCTGTATGGCTATGGCTGTGGTGTAGGCGGCAGCTTCAGCTCCGATTCAGTTCCTAGCCTTGGAACGTCCATATGCTGTAAGTGAAGCCCTAAAAAGCAAAAAAAAAAAAAAGTGCCTGAAGTTCTGTTAGATCAAGAAGCCCTGCAGGTGGAGGCTTCTGATCTGAGTTGGCTCAGGATCCCCTGACAGTGGGGGGCAGTACATCCACTTTCTTGAGCCTCAGTTTCTTCCTCTGTTAACACTTGAATAAATATCACCATTGGCACGGTGACTGTAGATGGAGGAAATGAGACTGAGGCCACGGGACTTGGAACCATTTCTGGCATCTTGCAGACTTTCAGTGAGGATGACCATCTATTGGCTCAGTTTCCTCTGGTAACGTTGCTCTCATGATCCAGAGGTAGGGCATCCAAGGTTCTTTGCCCTCCAAGCTACTCGCAGCTACAGCTCTGATTCAGCCTCTATAGTGGAATGAGGTTCTCTCAATTCTTTTTTTTTTTTTTGTCTTTTTGCTATTTCTTGGGCCGCTCCCGCGGCATATGGAGGTTCCCAGGCCAGGGGTTGAATCGGAGCTGTAGCCACCGGCCTACGCCAGAGCCACAGCAACGCGGGATCCGAGCCGTGTCTGCAACCTACACCACAGCTCACGGCAACGCCAGATCGTTAACCCACTGAGCAAGGGCAGGGACCGAACCCGCAACCTCATGGTTCCTTGTCGGATTCGTTAACCACTGCGCCACGACGGGAACTCCTGGTTCTCTCAATTCTTGATCGCTCTTCATTGCCTCAGTTATAGTGGTTTTTAAACTTTATTTACTTCTTCGGTAGGGCTTAGGAGCAAGGGACAGGCATAGATTTCTTTAAGGAGCTGATATAGGCCATGCGGTCTCTTCCAGAAAATTGCACGTATTTTACAGAATTCCAGTTATTTCATGACGTCCCATGTTGACCACCAGTGTACCTTCAGTCAGGGACCCATGGCCCAAAGGGTAGGGCTACAGAGATTTCCAAGACTGGTACAGGAAATAAGAGAAGCCAGTGACCCCAGGTGGCTTATGAGCCCTAGCAGTGACAAGTGGGGATCCCTCCTGCCATGAGGCACGATTAGTTAATTTCAGATGCATTCTAGCCCCTCCCCTAAATGCCAAAGAGGAGTCACTTACATTCTAGACACAGGTCCATTGGCAGATGGTCGGGGATTCTCACTCGATTCTCACTCTCATTCGAAAACTGTTTAGTCTCCCAACCATCCCAACTACACACGGACACTGACAGCCAAGAAATAACAACATTTAAAGCGTCTGGCCCTTGGAAAGGAGGAAGAGAATTCGAACAGAAGAGGTCATGTAGAAAGAAACAAACGTAACAGAGGAAGTAGATACGTTTACATTTATCCAGTTTTCCTTGATTAATTCAGAAGGACGTCATCACTTTAATACAAAGACAACTCTGTTGATAAAAATTAAAGTTCTCTGAGATACAATTTTCAGTGAGCGAAGGCAGTGGCTGGCAGAACTCATACAACTTAAGGTCACAGTCGCACACCAGAGCAGGGGTTGGCCAACGTTTTTGCGAAGGACCGTAAAGTGAGTATTTTCCATTCTTGGGGCCCCAAAGTCCGTCACAGATGTTCAGCTCTGTCCTCTTAGCTTTTTTTTCAGGGCCACACCTGTGGCATGTGAACGTTCCCAGGCTAGGGGTCAAATCAAGCTGCAGCTGCCGGTCTTCACCACAGCCACAGCAGCGCAGAATCCAAGCAACGTTTACGACCTACACCACAGCTCACGGCAACGCCTTCACCCACTGAGCGAGGCCAGGGATCCAACCCAAGCGCTTGTGGATACTAGTCGGGTTTGCTGCTGCTGAGCCACAAGGGCAGCTCCTCTGTCTTGTCTTGAAAACAGCCACAGACAGCAGGTGAATGCATGAGGGAGGCTGTTCCCAGTAAAATTTCACTCATGAGCACTGAAGGTAGGATTTCGTGTCATTTTCACATGTTGCAAATATTCTTCTACTTTTTTTTTTTTCCTAACCACTGAGAAATGATAAAGTCACTGTGAGCACATGAGTTGTGTAAAAATGTGTGACAGGCTGGGTTGGGCCTGCATAGTGTGTCAACTATGTTGGCCGTAGGAAATGCGGCTGAGTGAGTTATTTACAGATCTGTTGGAAATAGCCATGTGAAATTATGAGGGAGGAAAGAAAAGTAGAAGATAGATAAATCTCGCTGAAATTAAAATGTGTACCCCTCTGGGTTTTTTTTAGTTAATTCACTCATTCATTCACACTACCCTTAATAACTGGCGAGTGAATAGAGAATTAGCATTTGATCCACGGATGTTAGTATGTGGGTTTAGCGTGTTAAGAAACGTGTGACTTTTATTTCTCACCTTCCTGAAAGGTAAGCGTTATTTCCGTTTTCAAGGCGAGGCGGCTGCTAGAGACTAGATAAAGTTTAGTGAGGACGGCATGGGCAGGAAGCAGGGTGTCAAGCAGAATGGCGGTGAAGCCATTGTCCCTCTTCTTCATCACGCGAGGGTCTTAAGCATCCTTGAACTGGTCCTGGGCTCAGTACTGCAGATTTTGTCCCATTCGTTATCCCAGTGTAGCTGAAAGCATCAGAAATCAAGAGGAGGTCTCAGTCCCATACAGCTAGTAAATGAGAGCTAATAGCATTAACCTAAAGGTACCAGGGCACAAAGCTAACCTTAGAAAATTAGAATCTTAATGACACAGATGGCTTTTCATTCTATAGGATTTATTTATGTATTTATGTATTTAGTTTTTAGTATTTGCATTTTTTGTGAATTTGCCAGACAGTGCCAATTTCTGCTGTACAGCAAAGTGACCCAGTCCTATATAGATATGCGTGCATTCCTTTTCTTGTATTATCTTCCATAATGGTCTCTCCCTAGAGACCGGATATAGTTACCTTGTATGGCCGTACAGAGGTAAGGGGTGACCTTCATAACAGTGACAGTAGCGTGTAGGCTTGGACGTGGCTTCTTCACAAGGTCCTGGAATACATGCATCTTCTGTGTCGCTGACATAGTTGCTCCAAGGAGGCAAAACAACTTGAACCCCAGCTATGCAGATAAGAAACCAAGGCAAGAAGAGGTTGAGTGATTCCAGCTCTGGAACTGGCTCGCATGTATTTATTTTCTTGATCAGCTCTCTTCCCTAGAATGTATGTTTCATATGGAAAGTGTTTTCCTCTGACTTGTGGCTGCAGTGCCAGAATTGAAAACAGCAGCTATTGCCTATATAGATACTTTAAAAAAAAATATTTGTGAGAGGACAGAATGAGTAAAGAAATGCATACATGAGTGGCTGAACGAGTGAATTTAGCCACCGTGACACAGCAAGTGGGTGCCCGAGCAGGGCTGCTAAATATCCACATCTCATTAACGACCTTCAGCTCCTGCCAAAAAACTTTAACAGGAGTGTGAGGAATTACTGACCATCAGGAAAAAAACGAGAAATGAAGAGGAAGGTGAGTGACTCTGGATTTATAGTAAGCTCTGTGGAAATAGTACACCATTTATGAAAACCCCATATCCACTTTCATGGCCATATCTGATCTGCAAAGCCAAGTACTAGGGCCACGATCAGACAGAGCGGTGGTATTTGCTAAACCACATCATGTTTTCTTAATGTATTTTAAGCAAAGCAACTCATCTAGGAAGCACTTCATAAATATTTGCTGTTAGGATTAGTACGAGGTACAAGAGGTGGTTTGTTGGTGCGGCCAAGGGGGAAGAGGGTACAACAGGCTACAGAGGGTTGTGTCTGAGTTGAGCATTCGTGAGGCAAGGGGCGGGGGAGGGGAGGCTTGGAGAGAGAGCGAGGGGGGCGGGAGGGAGGAGGCAGAGGAGTCCACCTGGGCTGGTGGACAGGTATGCCCGTAAAAACGTGGAAGCAGCCAGAGGATTTTCTAGTTTCTGAGCCCTCATCATCCTGTTCTTGTCGAGCATGGGGTATGTTTAAACCCTTTCTATAGAACTTGTAAAGGAGCTGGAAGGGTCTGGAAAACCTGCAGAACTGGCTGATGACATTCTCCAGGGAGATGAAGTGGTTGTCACATGTGAAAAGGCATTGGTTTGGGCCCATCAGAGCTCACAGCCCCTGGCAGTCACCAAAGCCACCGAGGTTCTGCAGACCCTTCCTGTTGATCCCCTGTGGTCCTGCCCGTTCCTGCAGCCCATCCATGGGGACACAGCGTGGCAGTGAGGCTGTCGGAATGGGGAGGAGATCTGGCAGGCTTGGTGGCTTGGGGCTGGTGTCTCTCCTGGGAGGGTGTAGCCGTGTGCACACACACACACTCACACTCTCTCTTTCTTGGCTGCTCCCACACATATACACACTCACAATCATCTCACAGGATACCCTTGTACACTCTTACCCACATTCATATTCTCTCTGTCTCTCTCTCACACACACACGCACACACACACACACACACACTCACATACAAGACTCGGAGACACACACACTCATCATGCACACGCTCACATGTACATTCTGGTTTCCCCCACATCCCAGTGCATAGACACACATTCACACGTGCACCCTCACACACACACACACATACCACCCACAGTGACATGCACATGCTCACACACGTACACTCATTTGTGGGAATGCTCACACCTGCACACGTCCAGAGATGCAGACACACAGACACCCACACGTGCACACTCACGCATCCTTGGACACACATTCTCAGAGCTCAGGCGTCGCTGTACGGCCAATGTGTAAGCCGGGCTCCAGGAGCACACACGTCTCTCAGGAAGATTCATGCGGGAGTCAGTCATTTGGACTCCATCAGGCTGCCTGCCTGGCTCAGCTGTCTCCTTCCTGCTAGAAAAATCTTAAAGACCCAGGTCAGAGACATTCATGGAAGAACTGGGCAGAGTCTGGGGGAAAGGCGCTCTGTCTGCTCCGTAACGTGGCCATTTGTGTGGCCGCTGCTCTTCCCCCGCCTGTGTCTTATTCAGAAATCCATACATTGTGTTTGCCTTTTGTGTCCAGCGTCCAACAAGCCTCTCTTTGTCCCCATCACAAAGGCCAGTCGACTCCATGTGGCAAATAAGTTTCAGGGACTTGGGGACATGATGACTAACTGTAACGCAGTCAATATCCTTGGGACTATCAGCCGAAACGAGGAGCCACGGCAGAGAGGGAGCCCATTGAGATGAGAGCGTCCCGCTGGTCACCCCCCGGGGGCCGAGGTGGCCAACAAGGAGGCTATTGATGACAGCAGCCCCAGCTCAGACCCCGGCAGAGGGGGCGTGGGTGGCATGACCGCATCGCTGGGCTCCAATGCTGCTTTTGTTTGGCTGGCAGTGAAAACTGGCACGTTGGAATTAGTTCTGTTTAGATTGCTCAGAAACTGGGAGAAGAAAATTATAGAAAAGAGCTGCCCAGCCCTGTGCACGCACCCAGGCCTGCTTTGCTACGGCCTCTCGACTGAAGCACCACAAAGTTCAGCTCCGCCCTGATGGGTAATCAAAAGATTCGGAGGAGAAAGCGATGGATGCCCCCTCACTTCCACACGCAGAAAACTGTCTCTTCTACCTGGCTTCTCCCCACCATGTCTCAGGGGTACCTGTTCTCCTGTGATGACAGTGGTCATGCCTCTGCCCAAATCACTAATGCTGAATTCCTGGAAGAGAGCCGATCATTCTTCCAGAGGCAAATAGTACTCATTTATTCATTCAACAAACGTTTAGTGCTTGCTTTCTGAGTGCCAGAGACCAGAGGAAGAGCAGTGGGAGAGGCTGGTGAAATTCCTGCTCATTCTCTCACTTGATTTGATTTTTTTTTTTTTCCTGATTTAAAAATTATTTCCATTTTGAAAAAAAAAAGTGGCTGTTACAATGGCTTTTTTTTCCTTCTCTTATCACATAGTCTCACTGGACAACTAACTTTGGCCTAAAGTATTTAACCAGGCAGTAGTAGGAACAGCCTGGACAACCTAGAATTCCACATGCGAATCAAAATGTTGGGTTACATTCACTTTGATGC
Source organism: Phacochoerus africanus (assembly GCF_016906955.1). Lineage (NCBI taxonomy): Eukaryota > Metazoa > Chordata > Mammalia > Artiodactyla > Suidae > Phacochoerus > Phacochoerus africanus. Next base: position 8,080,665 of record NC_062551.1, read on the forward strand.
AACTTCTGATTAACGAAACGACCCTTTTGATACCGTCTGCAGTTTACGGTTTCATCTTTCTGCCCATCCTTACTGCTTAGACACTTCTCTTTTTTCTTCTTCGGTTCTTATACAGGGTGTAGAGAGTGGCTAGACCTCAGTGTCTTAACCTAGCCTACCTTTTAGCTGAAGGTCAAGGAAGTTAAAGGGCAACAGACTTAAAATGTGAGAAAATCTCAGAGGCTGTCACATTTATAACTTAGCTTATAGGAAGCAAGTTTGCAGAGATTTTCCCCAACAAGACACCAGAACATTATCACCGTTCTTAAAGTATGCCCATTAAACAAACAAACAAACAAAAACACCTTTAATAGCTTACTGGTTGCAAAACCGCCATTCTTAAGTTTGTAAGATCAGCTTAAATTTTCCCTCTTAAAATCTGCCATCCCCCTGCACTGTTGGTGTGGACGTCCTGTTAAGAGAGGGAGAATGTCCCCGAGAACAGAGCCTCAGGAATTCAGAGAGAAAGTATGGGAACAGGGTGAGAGTGAGAGTGGGGCTGGCTGTTTTTATGCAGAGCTCCGGTAATCTCCCAGCGAAAGTGACTTTGACCTGAGGCCCCGGGACCGAGAAACATCCTGTGCAGGCAAGACTCTGGGGCATGAAGGCTCTGAGCTGGCCGTTCAGGAAATGGGGAGAAGGCAGACCAGGCCGCGGCAAGCTGGCGCTGGGAGAGTGGAAGGAGATGAGCTGGGTGCGGATGCGGCCGAGCCAGATGAGAGGTGACCTCTGACTGAGAGATGCACCTAGGTCTAAATTCCAGGTGCATCATCTCCTTCTTCTCATCTGTGTGCCCACGGATGAGCTGCTTAAACTCCCTGAGCTTCCTGGAATGTGGGAGGGGATGGGCCAGATGATGGGGAGCACGGCGGAGGCCCCACCCCCAGCCCCACCCCATCCCATCAGAAAGGGAGTGGGATGTGCCTTGAAGCAGGTGGGAGTTGCCTGGAGCAGGACATTGTAACGGAAACACATCTGGCAGGCTCCGGGTCCTACATGTCCAAAGGCTAGGAAAGGCGGGTGCCCTTGGCATTCATTGCGTGAAATCCTTGGTGGTGTGGCGGGCTGGAACGTAAAGAGTGGAGACAGAGGAAATGAGGCAGGCGAGCACATAAGAAGGAGGCCCACCCGCAAAGCCAGAAAGAACGCAGAAGCGAGAGGGCTCTAAAGCCAGGGTTTGGTTATGTGAACCAGTCAATGTCCCGCTTTGCTTAAGCTAGTTTGAGTCTGGGTTTTCCTCCTTTACCACCTGTGCCATCCGTACACAGTGAAAGTGGTGAGATAAGCAGAAGTCTCTTCAGAGCAGAACGACAGGCGCCCTCATCTCAAGTGTGACCCACGCAGGGCCATGGAGCCCTTGGCTGATGCTCTGGGAGTCATCCCCCAGCTCATCCAATTTTCAGAAATTAATTACACAGAATAATCTGTCAAGTAGGTGGGCACGGTGTTTGATTCTCTCTCTCTGGCATTTAAAAATTAGATCACGTAACTGTCTCCCAGATTAACTGCCATTTGTAACCGGTCTCCCAGGCCTCAAATACTGCCTTCCTGTCACCCCTCACACCCCCTACATCCATGCTTTAGCCAAATGAATTTTATTGTATGCACATCAAACCACGCCTCTCTCCCCTTCTCCCAAATAATCTCAGGTGAAAGCATGAAGTTTTTCTCCTGGATTACAAGGCAATTCTTACTTCTCTCCAGCCTTGTCTTTCAGTGAGACTCCCCTGCCTTCATTCCTCTGTTCCCCTAGTCACACTGAAATTATTTTCAATTTTGGGAGTGTGCTGTCTTGTCATCATTGGATCCTTAGGTACTGTGAAACGAGATGGAGTTTCTCCTTAGAAATGTTATCCTTCCCTCACTCTCCCCTTTCCCTCTTATGAACTCCGAGGGCCCTCCTTAGATGTCTCTGTCTCTGGGGAATTGAAATTAGGAACTCTTTCCTTGGATGCTTGAAAAACCGTACTCTTCCCATGCTGTGCAGCAACACTGCTGAGTGAGCATCCAGCTTGGGTCTTCTCCTGGGATCACAGCGACCCTAAATTTCCCAGCCCCCGGCAATGTGGCAGGTTATGTGATAGAGTTCTGACCGGCGGACAGAGTGGTGAGCATCCGGAACAAGCAGCAAGCAGATGGAGACCCAGTCCTCATCATTGTTCTCAGAAGGGAAGGTAGCCAGTCAACAAGGAGTCACGTAAGAACATCTAGAGTAATGATATGTGCTGTAAGGGAACACAGGGAAGTGGGTTCCAAGTCAGGGGTCATCAGAGAACAGGGGAAGCCCTTCGCACAGGTGGCCAGAGAAACCATCTCCCAAGAGATGACGGTGCTCAGAGCCTTGATAACAGAACATCCCTGTGTAGGTTTGGGGCAAAGTATTCTCAACATTGTTGCCTATTCATTGTATTATGTGAGGAGTTTGAAAATATATATCCTCAGCCCACTCCTTCAGAGATTCTGACATCCTTGGTCCTGGAAATCTACCTGGATTTATATTTCATTCTTCATTTGATTTTAACGTAGTTAGAAAGTATGAGGCACGGATTGAGAGATCCAACTTTCCCGGAAGAAGCAAAGCAATTGAAAGGCTTTAGGAAGAAATAAGCTGGAAAAGCGAAGGATGGAAAGGAGGACCGAGAAGCTAGATTATAAAGAGAGCAGGAGGTGTGATGGGCAATCAGTGCCAGAGGTCCGAGGTCAGAGGTGAGCAAAGGCAGATTTGCAGTAGGTCAAGCTAGGGAATCTGAGCTTTATTTGGATGGCAGTGGGATGTCATTAGGGTGGCATCTTGGGTAATCAGATCTGATTTATACTTTCATGGTACTGTGTCCGTGAAAACAGTAGGCTGGTGGGGTTGAGAGAAGAAGATATTGTGGGAGGGAACCCAGGAGAGAGGATGGTAGCTTGAACCAGAGCAGGGAGGGGAAGACATTGAGAAAAATTGGACTCCACATATGTTCTGGACATAAAGGGATCATGGCCGCGTGATAAAAGTAAGAGTGACTTTTAGGATTTGGGGTCTGGTGACGGTGGGTGGAAGTGTAGGTAGAAAAAATTGCCAGAGAAAGGGTTTGGAGTCATGGGGAAGTAAGAGTTCTGTCTGGACACATCCTGTTAAAGATTCCAAGTGAAGTGAAGGGTGACATTGATTGACTTAACCTGGAACTCAAGAGAAAAGAAGGCAGATTCGGAGATAGGAGTGAGCGAAGCATCAGTGTATAGATGGCCTTTGAAAACTGGAGTATTTTCAGAAGCAACCGGTCGACTATGTCAAATGAAGCAGCACCACTGACTCAAGGGAATTCTGATCACTGACCACAGGGCTTGCCAAGATGGTACCTAAATAGCAGCTGCTTAGGTGGCATTTGCGAAGAAAGGAGGTTGAGAGCATGGCTCAGGAAGAGTTTAAAAGTTAAGCAGGTTGAAGACATTGGACTTCAGGTGAAGGGCACTGTGAAAAGTCTTGTCACTGTGTTTCAGATGGGCCGCAAGTGACTGGATGAATGAGTGAATGAAGGGGGCAGTTGCTGGTGCCTTAGGTGAAGCCCGAAGCTTATTGCTTGGTGCTGTGCACACCATGCAAACAGCCCTCTGGCCTCGTGGCCTCCACACAGTGCATTGTTTGGCATTGGCTTATCAAAGACACAGTTCATTTCTCAAATGCCCTCATGGAAAAACAGCCATAAATTTTCCTTTCAGGATTGGGGCTCTTTCCAGGTGTTTCCTGGATGATCCAGGTACGTCTGTGAAAGGACTTCCCAGGGAGGCCTGGTACTTTCCTTGCCGAGCAGGCTGGGTTCTGAGAAATCCTATTGTAATGATCAGACATGGAGTTTGTGCTGCATCTGTAAATAGATCCAGTGGCCCACAGAGAGAGTTTTTTAGGAGAAAAGCCAGACTTGACGACAGCGTTCTTTCCAACAGCCTGCCTGAATTTTTTCCTGTCATTTTCTTCTTCTTCCTTAAAAAAGAAAAGAAAAAAAAAAGGAAAGAAAGAAAAGAGAAAGGAGAGGAAAAGAAATTCGAGAAAGAAAAAAATGCAAACAAGCAAGCAAACAAACAAACAAACAAACAACTCTATTTTTTGAATTAGCCCAAAGCAAACAACATGAAATCAAGTGCAATCTATTATTTTGGTGTGGTTGTGAGCGTTTTCCTCCTCTGTTCCTGAATAATGTTCTTTGAAGGCGGCCTCATCCATAAACTGCTCTGGTGAAGTTTCCCAGGCCTAGAATAATGAATAACAATTAGAGGCATTTAAAAAGTAATATTTTTTTCCCTGCAATTTGGAAATTGATTTATGAATTTGGGGATCCTCCAGTTTCATCAAATAAATGGTTTCTTCAATTGAGTTCTTTTGCCAGCTGAGAAAAAGCCCCCTGAAGGCTGGCAAGCTTGTGAAACTTTCCTGCCAGTTTATTGATTTTGATAGAAAAGGAACTTTTGACATTTAACAGAATTTGACTCTGCATGAAGAAGAGCCAGAGTCATTTTCACCTAGATAATTACTACATGGGAGCTGTTACTCAGGCACTGTGGATTTCTCATCACCCGAACCCAGTTTTCTCAGGAGCATTTTTCTAAGTATTTGGTCAGAATGTTTTTATAAACATGTCCTGAAAATTTATGAAAGAGGCTGGTCTATTCTCTCATTATTAGAAAGCAGTAGATGATAGGTAAATAGGTGGGAGATAGATAGATAAATGATAGTATGTTGAGAGAAACATCACACCTTTGGATCTGTGATTTTTGGCGTAAGAAATAAAATGAACTTCATCTCAAAGTTCTCTTCCTCCCTTTCCGTACTTTTTCTACCATCAACAAGCTACTTCCTTTTACGATCCACTGTTCTTGAAAATTATCACATCTCCTGGCTGCAGACAAACAGAACGAGCCACATGCACCCTCCTGCAAGGCGAGTGCATTAAGAAGCGTGAGCGGTGCCATCACTTGGCTCCTCATGTGCTTTCCCAAACCGAGCCAAAGCATTGCCTCTGTCTGGCTAGACTTCCTCGATTAATTCTGACCAGTTTGAGTCATTTCATCAGCATACACGTCCTATGATCCCTCCACCTAGAAGGACAGTTCATTCACCAAACCTTGACTGAGCAGTGACAGTGCTCCAAGAACTGACATGTGCCCTAGGGACACAGAGCTGGACACAATATTCTGTCACCTAATAGGATTCTCAACCTAGACTCTAGAATAATAGACAAAATGAAATAAAAGAAAAGAAAAGAATGTAAAGATAAATGTCCACAGGGAAGTGTATCCAATCTCTTGGGATAGAGCATGCTGGAAGATAGTATGAGAAAAAGAATGTCTATGTATGTATGACTGGGTCACCATGCTGCACCGCAGAAATTGACACAACACTGTAAATCACCTAGACATTAATGAAAATAAAATAAAGTTAAACAATGAAAATTAATGTCTGTCTCTTTTGCTTTTCACTTGTTATTCTCGTTACACAGAGAGAAATTTATTTTCAGTAGGTTCCTAATAAAAACAGAGGCCTTTTTTTTCTGTACTTTTTTTTTTTGTACTTTGATCTAGAGGTTTCCTGTTTTATATCATAGCCACATCATGCTTCTTAATTGACTCGACTCTCTTGAATCAATGGTGTTAAACCACAAAGTCCACTCAACATCTCAAGTGCGTTATGGAGAAGAACAGCTGCCTGTTAGCGAGTCCCACATCAGGGCCAATCCCTTGTGCCTCAGTGGATTAAGCTTCATGTGGAAGCTCTTTCCCTGTTGGACTCTGAGTGTCAAGGAAGGCCACGGGGTCCATCTCTGTGCCCAGGGCGAGATTCTAATATTCACTTGCTCTCTGAGGATTGTTTCATCACTGAGACGCACAGTATTTCAAAGTCACGCGTGTTCTTTGGAATGCTCCATTTCTCCATTCATTACCTGAGTTGATTCTTCCAGGACCACTATCTCAATTTTCAGGCACATGTGGAAGATGACAGCTCTTTTAGTCCCAGCCTCAATCTGCCCCATAGAGCTGCATATTAGGGTACAGGCCCCCAACAGAGCTTCTGGAATAGTCTTCAAATGTTTCAAATGATCGGTCTGAAGAGGTGGCTTTTCTGACATCTGGAAGCTGTCAACCTGGGTTCCAGCTCTAACCTGGGTGTTTACAGCTGTGTGTGTGGATATTGGAAGATGCTGCATGGTTGGTTTAATTAGTGTGGGGAGAGGCCGAGTGTTTCCTAGGTGATTTGAATAGTGAGTCTCAACCTTGCCTTTTCCAATATCCCAATGTGTAGCCTGCACCTCACTCTCATGAAATCAGAATAGCCCTGGTAGTAGGACCCCAGTGTCAGTATTTTTAAAAGTTTCCCAATGACCCCTCAGAATGGAAACCAGTGCCCCAGCGCTGCTACTGCTTAGCTATGTAATCATGGTGGTTTAACCTGAGACTCGGTCTGCTAATCTATAAATTGAGCATAATTATCATGCCTGTTTTAGAGAGTGTTATAAGGATTATATGAGATGATTTGTGTAAAGAACTTCACAGTGTTCAGCACACACTCGATAAATAAAACCATCATCATCTTAGTCAGCCTGGGCTGTCATAACAAAGAACCATCAACTAATGGCTTAAACAACAGACATTTATTTTCTCACAGGTCTAGAGTCTTGGAAGGGCAAGATCAGGGCTGGGCTCTGGTGAGGACTCTCTTCCTGGCTTACAGGTGTGTTCCTTCTTGCTGTGTCCTCGCATGGCAGAGCTTTCTCTCCCTTGTTCTAAGGGCACAGTCCTATCAAATTAAGACCCAATGCGTGGGACCTCATTTAACCTCCTCAGCTACCCCCAAAGACCTTAGCTCCAGAGACGCTCGCATTGGAGGTTAGGGCTTCAACAAATGAGTTGGTTGGGCTGGGGGGGAAACACAGTTGCATCTCTGGCGCCATCATCATTATCCACTTCCAAAACTCTACTGCCGGGGGGACTGAGTGCCCAGATCCATCCAGAATGTTCCTGGTTCCAGGGTTTAAAATCCTGTATCCCAGGAAACCTCTGTTGCAGCCTAAACCAAATCAATCCAACCAAAGAGCCAAGCTAGAATCTGTAACCAACCTGGAATCTTCCCTTGCATCTGTTCCTCGTATCTAGTCAATCATCAAATCTAAGCGTGTCTAACTTTTAAAAATATACCTTCTCTTTGCCTCCATATATCCATTCTTACTGCTACCTCTGCTGGTTATGCCGCGTTATCTCCCACCTGGAGCATTGCAGGAGCCCCCGTTATAGTCTCCCTCTACTGTAAATTAAACCTAAGCATGTGTCAGTTGCCCTGAGAACTTGGTAAAACATGGATCACTATCTCTCTTTTCTTTCCTGCTCTCTGATTGGGTAGGTCTGGCGCCCTGAGCATTTCCACTTCTATCAGGTGGTGCTGATGCTTTCGGCCCCACAACTTTTGGGTTCTTTCCTGGGTGGCTCGGTGGCGTTCACTTTGCCCTTCCAGAGCCGTTGGAGAGATGGAGCCTGCTGGAGATTCCAGAAGCATGTGGGTCATGCAGCAGCAGCATTCCCATCCAGGGGCCCTTTGTGGAGAGCAGAACTCCACGTCAGCAGGAATGACCTGGCTCCAAACTAGGCTGTTATCAAGTGACCTGCTCAGCTGTGAACTCTTTTATCCCATCCTCATTCCTGCTCACAGCAGTCACTCCTCATTGAAACTGCTGAGTGCGCTGCCCTTAGCAGATGCTCTCCGTCGGGATGATCCTGACCTGTGAGCTGGGCCGGGCTGTCGTTCGTCTCGCTCAGGACCTCAGCACGCGCCAGAGGCCTCGCCAGCCCAAGGTGGAGTGACTGTCTCCACACAACTGGGGAATTGCTTCTCCTGAAACGTCTGCACCAGGTCTGAAGATATTTATTGATATATTCGTTCAACCTGGATACATTCTGAATTCTCTTCATCCATTCGCTCGTGCTTTCATTCAGTCAAGAGGTATTCATCGTGCCTGCTCTGTGCCAATGTCAGCCACACAGTGACGGGATCATTCAGAGCCTGTTCCAGATCCCCTGATGTGGAGAGTCTGGGGAAGTTCCTTGATGTCTGAAATTCAAGCAGAAACTCACTTGCCCGGCTTCTGGCATTCTCTCCGATAGAGAGAGCAAAACTTTTTTCCCTCTGCTCTTGGGCCTCATCATAAACAATCTGACCAGCTCCTAAAGTTTCTACCTCTTCCTTTGTTCTTCTGTATCACACACTCTGACATGCATGCACCTTTCATGTCCCATTAACCATCACTTCTTCAGTGAAGCTTCCGTCAGCTTATGGCATTAGGTATTAGAGTCGCTTAATAAATTGACCCCAAACGTCTCAGCTTAAAACAGCACACACATCTCACAGTTTCTCTGGCCTAGGCATCTGGATGCAGCTTAGCTGGGTCCTCTCCTCTGTGGTTTCTCATGCGGCCGCAGTCACAGCATCAGTGGAGGGGCTGCGGTCTCATCTGAAGGATCGACTAGGGAAGGAGTCATTTGAAACTTCATTACTGATCTCTGGTAGCCTCAATTCCTCACGGGCCACGGGACTGAAGACCTCCATTCTCTCCTGACTGATCCTTGTTCTGTGGCCTCTCCCACATGGCAGCTTGCTTCCATCAAGAAGGTGGTAGAGTCTGCTAGCAAGATGGAAGTCACCAACTTTTGTAATAGAATCACGGGAATAACATGCCATCATTTTTTATGGTTTATTACTTTCAAGCAAGTCGTTAAGTCCAGGCCACTCTCAGGGAGAGAAGCGTGAGTATCTGAAGGCTGGGCTCCTTGAGGGCCGTGTTAGAAGTCTGCCTTTCATGTCCACAGATGAGTCAGGTCCTTCTCTTGTATGCTTTTGTAGTGCCTCGTACTGAACAGTGATGGGTCCTGTGGTGGTTAACTTCATGTGTCAGCCTGACTAGGGAATGATATTTGGGCAAAAAGCAGTCCAGATGTCACTGTGTAGGTCTGTTTTAGGTGAGATCAATATTTAAGAAATAAAAGGCTGAGATCCTCCAAGAAAGAGAGAATTTTGCTGTCAGATGGCCTTTGTACTCAGGCTGCAACAACAACTCTTTCCTGGGTCGCAGACTGGCAGCCTCCCCTGCACGTCTTGAACTTGCCAGCCCACAGTCTCAAGAGCCAAGTCCTTAAAGTAAATCTCTCTCTCTCTCTCTGTATACATATATATAGTATATATGTGCACACACACACATCCTATGGATTCTCTTTTTCTGAAGGACCATTACTAATACAAGCCCCCATCATTACTGGGTCAGTTGGCTATTTATATGATATTTGTTTTTCCCACACACCTCGATTTTCTGTGAGCCTAATGTTGTCTCTGTCTTGTTTCCTTCTACATACCCCTGGCCGTAGTGGACTTGACACTAAAAACGTAGTCAGTGAACATTTGTAGAATTCACACATACACATGGGTCTAATCTACAATATTCTCAAAATAGTTGAAATCCTACTAAGTGGTATTCTCTTTGAACCAGCAAATTCAACCGCAAGTCATGCTTTATATTTTAGCTGTACATGTAGGTATAGTTGGCGTCTTTTAAAATTCTGGGAGATATGAAGTGAGCCTGCCTAGCCCCAGGAGGTCACTGGTCACCCCCTGGGAAAAGCAGCACACACATGAAAGACAGGTATACCATCTATCGTATCAGCCAGAAACCTATTTCATTACTTCTTTGAAAACCCAAGGCTTGAGAGTAGGTGCTCTGTCTAGTTAAATCGACTTCTGATTTCTTTTCCAAGGGAAGACCCTGGAAGTCAGCTGTAGTTAGCTCGGGGGATGTGATTTGCTCAACACCGCCTCATTGACATGGTGGCTGCCACACCGTCCCAGTGAATCAGCAAACTGCCAGATGAGTCAGCACATCTCTCAGGATGGGCCGGAAGTCTCCACTTTCCGAGTGAACACTGTGTCTCGCTTGCTGCTTTCTCAGCACTTTCTCCAGGGCAGGGATTCTTAATGCCTAGTGGGACCAGGAACAGAGAGTGCAAAACCCAGTCACATGTATCCCCCACTCTCCTGGAACACGGGCACGTGTGAAATTGGCAGCGAGGGTTTTGAGGTGTGGGGCTGAGTGTCTGGGACATAAGGCAGGGTTATTAGTGGCTTATTTCATGTGATAACATCACCTCGAGAACACTTCCTAGGATCCAGTCCCACTGATAAGAACTTATCAGTGCGGAGATAGATTGGAGATTTATCTGTACCATCTGTGGCTCTGGAAGCTCATGATCTGGGCCTGCAGTCCCTCCAGAGGTGAAATCCTGGGAAGCCTTGTATGGCTGTGTAGGAAGCTCACGCTGACAACTTCCTGTACCCAGGCCAGGATTGCACAATGTTTTGTAGGGGAGTTTCAGGACTGCTGGCCTGGACTGAGAATATGGGGACGGCATGTCACAGAATCAGAGAGGAGGGTCCCTTAGCCCAGAGGTGCACACAGCCCTGCAAGTGGTGGAATTTCAAGGGAGGTGGGGGCGACGGCTTTAGCACAAAAACTCGTAAAATGGGAACTTTTAGCCACAGGCATCTGACCAAAGATCATGTGAGGAAGTTTCTGGGACAGTCACGTAAGCACGGAGTCTCTGCTTGGAACCTTCTGTGAGGACTGCTTCACTGTTCCACAAGCGAACCTTCCATCAGCTGCGTAGACAAGGGCCCTTTATCAGCTGAGTGGGGGCCACACAGATGAGGTGGAGAAGCCGAGATTCACAGTGGTTATGGTACTGGACAGAGGGCCTCGCTGGTCAGGAGACTCTGAGAGGGCCGGATCGGGTGATGGGAGCCCAGCATTAATGGGGCCTGTTTCTTTTTTTTTTTTTTTATAATGATTTTTTTTTTTTCCATTAGAGCTGATTTCCAGTGTTCTGTCAGTTTTCTACTGCACAGCAAGGTGACCCAGTCATGCACACATGTATACATTTTTTTTCGCATATTATCTTGCTCCGTCATAAGGGACCAGACGTAGTTCCCAGTGCTGCACAGCAGGATCATTGCGGCCTGTTCCAGACACCCTAAGCCACAGCTTGGAACTTCTGGTAAAGGGTCAAAGTAGTGAGAAGTGGGGCAAAGTGTAAATACAAATATCAACCAAAAGACTAAAAATGCCTGCAATTTACTAGAAATGCTTACAGGGTCAGGGTTGGTGCTAATGACTTTGGGCGTGGAGCGTGTGTCTCGCCTGCCCCATGCCTGTCGAGTATTAGTTAGTCTCCCTGTTTTATTTTTTATTTATGTTTTTGCTTTTTTTTTTAGGGCTGTTCCTGCGGCATATGGACCTTCCCAGGCTAGGAGTCGAATCGGAGCTGTAGCTGCTGGCCTACACCACAGCCACAGCAATGCACGATCCGAGCTGTGTCTGTGACCTACACTGCAGGTCACAGCAACACCGGATCCTTAGCCCATTGAGTGAGGCCAGAGACTGAACCCACATCCTTGTGGATACTAATCGGACTTGTTTCCACTGCGACACAAGAGGAATTCCCATTTTCCCTGTTTTAAAGAGAAGCAAACCAAGCCTCAGGGAACTTGAGAAAATGTTTTCAGGATTGAATTCCTAATAAATGGTAACTTCGGGATTGAACTCAGTATATTTAATGCCAGAGTTCAGGCACTTTCCATCACACCATTGAGCCATTGTGTATCCTGGAGACAGTGGTATTATTTTGTTCAATGAGCCTCACCAGGAATTCTTAAACATCATTTCTGTCAGAGCCTTACTAATTTTCTGTTCGAATATTCTAGGAAAAGGAAGTTCACTACTCCTTCCAGGTAGCCCAGTTTACTGGAAGGAAATGTTTTGAAGTTCTTCGTTTTAACATGTATTGTATATGTTATATTGTTACGATATATATCGTGTGTATGATATATTGTTACATATGCATATGTGTTTGCACATGTGTATATATTTATATATGTGTATATTTGTATATATTTCCTTCTTACTTCTTTCCACCCTGCAGTATCTATCAGAAATCTGTGGAGCTTTTTAAAATGTGTAGGTGTGATGTGTGCCTTTAGGAGTTCAGATGTCTGTTTTGTGAAAAATTATCCTGGAGGGATTCTGAAGTGTATCCCTACCTAAGAACTAATTGATACCAGTGTGTTAGCAAACTATGACCAGCAGGCAAAATCTAGTTTCTTTTTTCTTTTTCCTTTTTTTTTTTTTTGTTGGATCTGTCTTTATTTATATTTTTATTTATTTATTTTGCTTTTTAGGGGCCACACCCATGACATATGGATATTCTCAGGGTAGGGGGGTCGAATTGGAGCTACAGCTGCTGGCCTCCCACAGCAATGGCAGGTCCGATCCAAGTCTTCAACGTACACCACAGCTCTCAGCAACTCCGGATCCTTAACCCATGGAGCGAGGCCAGGGATGGAACCCGCAACCTCTTGGTTCCTAGTCGGATTCGTTTCCTCTGAGCCACGATGGGAAGTCCTGGATCTGTTTTTATAAATAAAGTTTTATTGACTCGTAGCCATTCCTACTCATTTATGTATTACCTCTGGCCGTTTTCAAGCTAGAGCAGACTTGAGCAGTTCCGACAGACACTGTCTGGTCCACAAAACCAAAACAATTTACTTTTGGCCCTTTACAGAAGAGGCTTGCTGCCTTCCATTCTGGAACATTAGTGCTCATAAAAAAAAATGACCTGGAGACATCGCTAAAGATGTCAGTGAGCTGAGGGAGGAGTTGTTCGTGGATTTGGAATAGCACCCAAGAGGCTCTAAGGCAGGAAGGCACTTGGCTTATTCCTGGGACTGAGAGGTGTTCCCTGGTCCCTGGTGGAAGAGGACAAGGAGAGGGTGGGAAGGCACGTCACACGGGGTCTGGGCCGCTTTGGGAGATGCCTGGACTGTCGTCACACATTAAAACAAATGAAAGGCTTAAAGTAAGGGAAGTAATATGGACATTTTATCTTTTAAAGGATTATACCAGCTGGATGAGGCAGGGAGAAGAGACCGGGCAGGGCAGGAAAGCACACAGAATGACCAGTGGAGACCTCTGTGGCCCCGTTGAATGATAATGGTGACTTGGATGAGGCTGTCCCAAGCCTTGTGTCCCAGCAAGAACTTCAGCTGGAATGGATGGCGTGAGCGGCAGAACAAACTCTGAGCCGCAAGGAAATCTTCATGGATGATGGTGGCATCAAGAGGGGGCATAAAAGATGGTGCAAATCTGGATCCCCAAGAGAAAACAAGTGGCTTCCTTCTCTCTCTCCACGTTCTAATTTAGGATGTGGTCTAAAAAGACATGAAGAGGCAGTAATTCTTCATGGATATCCTTGAGTTGATACTTCCTTTTCTTGGCAAAATGGCCAACATCGTATCAGAGTCAGCCTTGAAGAGGGGTCAGCGCTATTTCTCCAGCCCCCTGAGTTTTGCTTTTGGAGTCAGCCATTTTGAGCGTTTCCCATTAATCCATCTCCAATAACAATTATAAATGGAATATTTTACTTTGCTTGATCACATTTCTAGTTCTGGTTGGCTCGTCTTTGTTATTCTTTGTATAAAACGTAGTGTTGGGAAATGCTTGCACTGTTGGACTTCCGAGCATTTTGCTTTATTCGAAAGCACGTCAGGTCTCATATCACAGACCTCGGGAGCCTGCATGAGAGTGATGTGGATACACACACATACACGTGGTAGGAAAAGAGAATCCTGTCCACCGACGTTCAGAGGAGGACCAGTTGCTCTTCACTTCTTCAGGCCGATTTTGTAAGCATAGTCATGGAACCTGCTGGGGATTGTTCGCTCTTTGTGTTGAGGACATTCATGGCCAGAGGAGCGAGTCCACCCGTGACACTTAGGTTGCCACTGCCTCTTCTTCCCCATCGTCTAGGATGAGCAACCACCTCCGATGGCTTGATCCCATCTTTTAAATAGATGGCCCAGGAGGATGCGTTCATGTCTGGTGGAGAGGAAATGCAGGTCTGTGACATCATGTGAGCCCCATGAGTGATCTATTTCAAGGCAGATGACAGACATCCTCCAGGATGCTCTCGGCAGGCTCCACATGAATACAGTGTGAAACAAGGAAAGTCGGTATTCATGGCACAGCCCCCGAAGAGTAACCCATACATGGAGAAGGAGAGATGGGAGAGTGGGGACAGTAAGGGAGGCTGTTTCCTGGATGCTGCTGACCTGGCAGGGCTCCGGGGGCTCCCTGGTGAACAGATGCCTGTGGTGGAATGGGTGGAGGCTGCTTAGAATTCCTCTTGGCAGCCCTGGTGAGAAAGGAAAAGAAGGTTGAGGAAGGCCACGTTGGAAGGTGCTCGTTCCGTGTGAGAAAATGGTGACTGGAAATAGCTTTCGTCCTCGCCAAAGGACACACCAGAAGACATCGGGCGAGTGTCATCGTTATGGCCAGGAAACATCTGGCTCAGTCAGGAAGCGGATGGAGTTGGAACATAGGCACATCTGCGATGATAGTAGGGTGGGATCCAAGAATATGAAGAAATTTCAACTTTGGGGAGAGGAGATTGAAAAAAGAAGAAGAGAAAAAAAAATTATCTAACACCCTGTGTTCTTCTCCCCTCCGCCCACCCCTAATTTTTAGCAAACAGTCGTATTTTAAAATTTTAGTTGGATGGGGTTTGCATGTTACAAACGCCGAGATAGAAGAATCCAGAGGACACACCGCCAGAGAGAAAGGCCAAAGAAAGAAGCCAACCAGAGTCTTCTGGAAGAGATACCTCAAATTTAGTTTTTCTGCAAAACTATTATTATCAGGGCCCACTTGGGAACTGGTAGATTAGATGCCTAATTAACATATGGCCCTGTGGTTCTGCTTGATGGCTACTCTCCAGTAGGAGAGAAAACATCTTCTTCAAAATATTTTCAAGATTGCTGAGTCAGATACGAGACTTTAAAAAAGGATTAAACAATTCAAAGTCCGAGAAGCAAAATGGAGCTTAGCGATGAGGCGATTTGGATGCTTTTAAATACAGAGGGAGCCACGAGATATCAGGGAGGCATCAGAGGCAATTTAATAAGTCAGGAGCCAGGAGCCCCCGAATGGGAGGTTTGCATCTTCCAGTCTATTGATTCACCCCTGATTGCCCTCCCTCTGTTTCACTCCCCCCCACCCCGCACCCCCACAAAAACGCCCACAGCTGTATTAGTGTTAGGCCTCATGGCTAAGGCACAGGGTAGGGAAGAAATGAAGTGAAGAAGGGATCCAAGAATCCAAGAAAAAGAAGGCTTGGCATGTGTAGAAGTAGCAATATCTTGGTAGCTAACATCTTTCATAACTTAGTTTCTCTCTCTCTCTCTTTGCCTTGCTTGCTTGCTTTTTAGGGCCTTACCTGCAACATGTGGAGGTTCCTAGGCTAGGGGTGGAATCGGAACGATAGCCACCGGCCCATGCCACAGCAATGCCAGATCCAAGCCGTGTCTGTGACCTACACCACAGCCCACAGCAACGCCAGATCCTGAACCCACTGAGCGAGGCCAAGGATTGACCCGCCACCTCATGGTTCCTAGTCAGATTCCTTTCCGATGCATCATGATGGGAACTCCTCTTTCGTAAGCGTCACTGGTGTATTTTGCCCCAGCTGGGGGGCCAGAAAGGTCCAAAATATCTACCATTAGGTGGAAACAGCCCCAGGCCACCCACGGAGACATGGGGATGAGCTTCGTGAGGATGACATCGACCCAAATGACACTCTGCCATGAGAGCAGCAAAGGAGAGAGAATTGACATAGGACCCTGTTCAATCCTGAACTCAAAGAGAGGCTCAAGTGAGGATAGGTTCCAGAACATTCCTAGAAACTTGCGTGTCTCTGAATCAGCATCTCCCAGAGTCAGCCCTGGCTGTCTTTGGAGGAGAGGGAGGGTGTCATGGGTGAAAGTACGGCTCAGCCAGGACTGAGAACTCATTTTTAAATTGTGGACTTCTTAATGACAGGGCCTCTGATTTTAATCTAAATCCCGGTAACTCTCGGACCTAAATCAGTGCTCAGTAACGCTTTGGTGACCTGAGTTTGCCTTGTAGAGCCTTGCACACAGCTCAGCAAACCCTTGGCTGGGGACATCTGTCTGTGGAATGGGCCCAAAGGGCCGTGGCCCGTGCTTACCTTCTGTTGGCCTTAGCTGCTGTGGCATGAACTGGACATAACACACTTACTGGCCAGACTCTTGTGAGCAGTAAGGCTTAACTTGGGTCCGACATCAGCAGTTCTCCTAGCCTCGTTTTCCATGTTCCTCAGTTCAGGGTTGGCTGGAAACGCTGAAGTGTCTCCTGGTGCAGAATCAGCTTGATGTGTGTGGGAAAAGCCAAACGTGAGGCCTTGGGCGAGGTCCAGACCGTCCACAGTCAGGTCCATCTGTCCCTCTTCACCGAGGCTGCATCCTGTGGGTCCGGTGGCTTGGGGGACTGGGGAGGATGCTTGGGGGACAGGTGCCAAAGAGGGTAATAATTCTGTCAGGGGCTTGAGGAGATACAATGGGGCCCAAGGGCACAGAGCCAACGGCAGGCTTCCCTCAGAGCAGGGGCGGCCGCACCGTCTATACCAGCTCTGCTTGTTCTGCTGCTTCTCCTTACCAAGCCTTGGCGTCTTTCATTGTTCTTGTTTTTGGTGCTTTGTGGGTGGTTTTGTGAAATGGACCCAGAAAACCTGGTTAAAGCAGTGTTTTGTGAAAGGCTTGCTCTGACCAGCCTCCCTGTGCGGGCTGCCTTGACATCTTAGCCAAGACAATCAGTGGCGGCCTGCTGCAGAGCACAGGGAACTCAGCTCAGTAGTCTGCGATGCCCTATATGGGGAAAGAATCTGAAAAAGAATGGATATATGCATGTGTGGAACTGTTCACTTTTCTGCACCGCAGAGATTAACACAACGTTGTAAATCAGCTACACGTCAATACCACTTTTAAGGAACCCTTAACTAGACCCACCCGTTGGCACCACCCAGTCGGGGCTCTTTGGGAGTCAGGGTATCCAGTGGTTAATTGCTTAGCCTTTGGAATAAGACTATGTCTTATTCCATAGTGGGCCACTATGTCCACTCCTCCGTTTCCACCGAGCCAGTGTCTCGGCCTGCCCAGTCACAACCTGCTTCCCGCAGCCAGTGCTGGGGCTCGTCTCTGTGGCCAAGTTCAGTCCACTGTCTTGTGTGCTCTCCTTCCCCTTGAAGGAGGTTTTAAAGTTTTACCCTGGCTTTGAATCCCACCTCCTACACTTGTTTGCTGAGTGACCTTGGGGGAAAGAAAAATCCCTTAATAGGTGTCTCTATAGGTCTCCTTTTTCCCAAAGGGAAGTAATATTACCTTTGGAGATGAAACCGCAGTTGGTGTATAAAACACCTAGCAGGGTTTCTGTCCCCTGGTGCGCTTTCAGGCCATGCTAGCTATCATCACTTCTACCTTAGCTGGAAACATCTCCCCCCCCCCCCAGGTGTACACGTGGCTTGATCACTTGCTTCAGGGCTTTGCTCAGAAACTACGTGGTCAGGTCTTCCCCGGTCACTTAAAAACCGTTGACTTTCACCCCTGTCCCAGAATTACCCCCATTCTTTCCTCTGCCTTGTTTTTCTCTTCTTTTCATAATCTCACACTAATTCATCTGTCTATCCATCCATCCATCTGTCTACCTACCTACTCACCCACCCGTCCATCCATCCCTGTATCTGTGCACGCATCCATCTTACTTTCTAGCCATTCATCCGTCCATCATCCATTTAACTGGCTAACTAACTATAGCTACATTTTCTGTATCCTTCTTCTAAAATATAAGCTAAAACAGGGTGGGCATTTTCATCTTTTTTTTTTTTTTTAACTGTATCCACAGAATCTAGAACAGTGCCTAGCACGTAGCAGAGATGCAGTAAATATTGATGACTTAATGGGGATCAGTACTGTTGTTATTCTTTAGGGTGGCACTCTGTGATAGCAACACAAGACTTAGTTCACCATCACTGAATTCGTGCATTAAGAGCTAGCATGATAGTAGTGTACCGTCAGACCCACCTGCAGGATTGAAGCTCCCGGGCACTCAGTCCACCAGCTGCTGGGACCATTGCCTCTTTGAGAACTGCCCTGGGCTGATGAGAGTTGCCTTGTCAGAAGTCACGGCTTTTTCCTAAAAGCAGTTCACATCCAGTAACTTGTAGATGCTCTTTGTAAAGCGCTGACTTACTTGTTGCAATTCAGGACAAGGCTCAAGGGCAATCCCAGATCCCTGAGATGTTGGCTGAAACCTCCCTTACTCCTGCATCCCAGCCCAACTTCTTCCTCTGCCCAGTCCTGCTTCCTTTACTCTCATGCATGGGTTGATCCTGAGAGCTTTCTGTTATAAAGTTTCTGCTTCTAAATTTCCATCCCAGACTCTGCTCCCCTTGATCTTTGATAGTGACTTTTTATTACTGTTTGTGGAAACTTAGATTCCTCGTGTGTGCAAATGCCTAAACCTCACATCACAGAGAAGTCACACCATATGCCTTCTCAAAGGCAAGGGCTTCTTTCCAAAGTAATACACAAGCTACTCCACCACTTTCCCGAGATTAGCTTCTTTTGTTCATCCATTGAACAGTGACGGCTATGTGCCCCGCGCCAGGCTAGACTTGCAAAATGGAGAAGTTAGTTCTTTCTCAAGGTTCTCCACCAAGATCTGCATGTTTCCATTTCCTTCATGGGATTGAAAACTGTCATTTTATTGGCTGTGATCTAAGTTAAAATGTGTATTTTCGTAAGAGCAATTGTGTCTTCCATACTGCTTCCTGTATAACCTTCAGATCACCTCGGGAGTGTGATTTTGCTTAAATATGCCCGTATAGCATTGAATCTAAACATACGTTGGGGAGTCCTTGGTGTGGCACAGTGGGGTAAGGATCCAGTGTTGTCTCTGTGCTGGTGCGGATTCAGTTCCCAGCCCAGCACAGTGGGTTAAGGATCCAGTGTGGCCACAGTTGTGGTATAGGTTGTACCTTCAGCTCAGATTCTGTCTCTGGCCCAGGAATTTCTATATGCTGCCGATGTGGCTAAAATATATATATAAATTAAATAAATTAGAAAATAAAAGTAAGTTGGGTTATTCTGGGCATCATCTTCTCTTTGTTTTTCTGATGTATCCTGGGGATTTGTCTAAGCTCGTTCATTCAGGTCTCCTTCATTCTTTGTGAGAAAGGCTGCATAGTTTTTATTCTTATTTATAACTTACAAAGAAGAAGAATAAATAGTCCTTTATTTTGTGATTAATAATCATTTGATATTCAACAAATATTTCTCAAGCGGTTCTAAAGCCAGCACACTTTTGAACTCTGAACAAGACCAGTGATGTCTGTAGCTTCAAGAAAATAGGGTTCTCGCGGGCGAATCAGAAGATAAGAATGTGAAGAGAAGAAAAAGATCTTTTCAGAGAGGAGGAAATGTGAAGAAATGGAATAGGATGGTGCCTCGTGAAGACAAGAGGCTGAAAAAGCTCCCTAAACTGGCCATTCGGAGAAGGTCTCTCTCAGGAGATGACGTCAAGGCGGAGTCTAGAGAGATGCAAGGAGGCGAAAACGGGAGAGTGGAGGACGTAGGCATCCGAAGAGAAAGCAGAGCCCGTGCCAGTGATCTGAGACAGGAGCAGCTTCTTCGAGGCCCACACCAAAGTCAGTGTGCTTGAACTCAGGGAGTGTAAAGTGTTTACTGAGGAGGCTGTGTCTGAAATACAGTGTAGCCTCTGACAAAAACATCTCATGGAATGTCCCCTCTCTGAGCATCACACTTGAACTTATTTAATCTAACATACGTATTAAGCATTTTCTATGCATCGAAGAGATAAGAGTCAGCAAAGTGGACATACCCTCTGCTCTCACTGAGCTTGTGGCCGGTAGAAGAGACAGAGACTTTAAAAAAAAAATGATTTGATTACATCTTCTGCTTTTTTTGCCTTTTGCTTTTGAGGGCTGCATCTTCAGCATATGGCAGTTCTCAGGCTAGGGCTCAAATCAGATCTGCAGTTGCCAGCCACAACCACTGCCGCAGCTACAGTCACAGCAACACAGGATCTGAGCCATGTCTGCAACCTATACCACAGCTCACGGCAACGCTGGATCCTTAACCCGCTGAGCAAGGCCAGAGATTGAACCCGAATCCTCACAGATACTAATTGGGTTTGTAACCCGCTAAAGCACAACGAGAACGCCCTTGATTTTTTTTTTTTTTTTTTTTTTTGATATAAGTGTTCGTGAGATGTTTGTGCATTTTGGAGATTAATCCCTTGTGGATTTCTTTGTTTACAAAGATTTTCTCCCATTCTGTGGGTTTTTGGCATTTTTGTTTGTTCATTTTGTTTTGTTTTGTTTTATGGTTATCTTTGCTGTGTAAAAATTTCCGTGTTTACTTAGGTACCATTGGTTTATTTTTGTTTTTATTTTCACTATTCTGAAGGTATATCAAACAAGATATTGTTATGACTTATGTTGAAGTGTGTTCTGCCTATGTTTTCCTCTAGGAGTTTTGTAGTTTCCGGCCTTATATTTAGGTCTGAATGTTCTAATTTCATGCTTTTACATGTAGCTATCTGGTTTCCCCAGCACCACTTATTGAAGAGACTATCTTTCCTCTGCTGTATGTTCTTGCCTGCTTCGTCATAGATTAGTTGACCATAGGTTCTTGGGTTTATTTGGAGGCTTTCTATCCTGTTCCACACACCTCTATTTCTGTTTTTGCACTAGTACCATACTAGTTTGATTACTCTAGCTCTGTAGTATAGGCTGAAGTCAGGGAGCCTGACTCATCCAGTTCCGCATTTCGTTTTCAATACTGCTTTGGCTGTTGGGGGTAGCTGTTGCGATGGATAAGAGATCAGTGGTTGTCAGGAGCTGGAAGTGAGAGTGGGGTTGGGGGAGAGGGTGTGGCACAAGAGAGTGTTCTGAAGTAATGGGTGGTTCAGTATCCTGATTGTGGTGACACCTGTATACATGTTAAAATGCGTGGAAGCATACTCCAAATAAAGAGCAGTTTCGTAATATATTAATTTTAAGACTTTAAAAAATCATGACCTGTCCGCGTGGTTTTGCCTCTGTCTGTGATTCGTCTACTCCTCATTTGCATGTGTGACATAAGGAAAACATACAATTATATTTTCTTACTCTTATGGGGACAACTGGTTGCTTCAATCCCCATTTATTGGATACTATGTTCTTCCCCCACTGAGTTTTAATGCCACATCTGTAGTATGTTTTTTTCAATAAATGCATGTTTCTGGAAAAAAATGATGTAATTAGTACTGTAGATATTTGACGGCCTTGTACTCTTTTGACCATTACATCTGCAGGTGGTCAAGTTCAGACCCATAACATAATGCTCCTTCCCATGAAGGCGGTGAATTGTTGGTCATACTACGTAAAAATAAATAGTATCATCTATAGGAGTTCATTGGTCTTTGAATTTATTTTAACCATATCCCTACTTGTCATTAATCTGTTACACATCATTTGTCAGATGTTGACTAAGAAGTGCCCATTCATATGCAGTGCTAAAAAATATTTTTCTTCCCTACCTCCTTGAGTCCTAGAAAAAGGGCTTCTCTGAAGATGCTGATTGGTGTTCAGAACTTGTCTCAGTAGGTTCCTCAGCTGTCAATCTAGTGCCTAGGCTCTTCCTTTCCTCTTTTAATATTAGCTCTCAGTTATCTTATAGCTATAGAAAAGGGATTCACAATCTGGGTCCTGTTTCCCCGAATCCCTATACTAACATTGTCCTGTAGGGACGCCCCTGCTTAGAATCCTATCATGTCGACTGATGCTGTACCTGCTCCAGTGGTCATAGGTAAACTTATTTGGCAAAGACTGTAGAGTAGAAAGAGTACGGCTTCAGAGTCAGGCCTGTCTGTGTTTGAAATCTCCTCTTGTGTTGACTAGATATGTTGTCTTGGGCAAAGTATGAATGTGATACAAGCTTTGTTTGGCTTTTCCTGATGGGCAGCATGGGAAGCAGGGCCGGGATTCTTCGGGTGAGATAAGTAAGGCATTTGCGGCAGATGTAAAATTTAAGGGGGCACCAAAAAACTCAGTCATTAAGATAAGTAATAGTTTAATGCAACATTTGATAAAGTTAAAAAATGCAACAAATCCATGGTGAAAAAAATTAAATTTTTAAACAAGGAGACCCAAGAGGACCAGGATTAAGATGAGGCCAGAGAGTCTGAGTTAATCCAATGCACATTGCCTCTGTAAATTTTGCACCTGAAGCTAGGGCCTCACTCACCCCAGTCTATGGTCCTAATTGGCCTAATAGCATCACACGATAAATCTGTTATGAAAGTATGTTTTGATAACCAAAGTAAAGAATCTTACACCATGACTTGTGCCCACCTATTTCTCTCCCTTGTGCTTCCCATCACTGACCCCCTAATCTGCCTCCCCGAGATGACGCAAGATAGGAGATAGACCAAAGTGAGCCTTGCATTCATTGAGGACTTATCAGGGCTGTGTACAACTCATCAGCCCCCCTAAGCCCTAGAACATTTGTCTAGCCAACTCTTAGATGCTTCTAAGTGCTTTTCTTTTCTGTGGATCTCTTTCCTTCTCCCTTAATACAGTGTTGGCAGTACATTTATTTACTCTCTGCAACAAAACCACTGCAGTCCTGGGCTGGGCCACTCTCTGGCTCCGTGAGACTTACCCAGACAATGTCTAGATCTATGACTTGAAACTCTTCCCATCAGCCTCCCCCCACCCCCCATACAAACCAAGGCATCATGCATACTCATCACCTCGAGTCCTGTGCCAAGTTATTGCTTTATGCCTGCATTTTCAGATCCATTGGCCATCTGGGCAAGAAGCCTAATATGAGCTCTTAAGTATCTTCTTGGCACCACTTCCTTACCTGGTGCTGTTTCCAATCTCCTCCCCCACAGTGTTCTCTGTACTCACTCACCTGGAAGACGAGGGTTTTCTAAGCTTTCAAGAGCCTGTTCATATTCCTCCATAATCACACAGCATTGCCAAACCCACAGAATCCCTCCTACAGTCTCTTACCCACCGACACGTAATGACCTCAGCTTGGGGGTGCAAGGGTGCTCACCAGACCTGTGGCCTGGGCAGATAATGCCATGGACTTCCAGGCCAACTCGATGGTATTTCATGGAGGGATGTCCCCTAAGGACAATGTTAGTGACAGAACTGGGGAAAAATAGAAGAGAGGTGGATGGATCAACCTTTTTCAATGGGAAAGCTCAAAAGCTCCAGCCAAGAGAGAGTGTTAAAATGGGACAGCAGTGATATTTGACTATGATAGGAAATCAAGGACGTGGGTTCCATTGAAATGCTAAGGATCTGGTTCTCAGGTCAGACTGACTTTGAATCCTAGGCCACCATGATCTCTTAACTTTGTGCAAATTATGGGAATAAGAATGGTAACCTTATCCTCAAAGTGTTAGGAGAATCAAATGAGCACGTTCGTCCATACAGAGGACTAAATCACCACAAATTAGGTTCATGGTTCTCCAGATTAATTCCGTCCCTCTGAATCTTCTCTTGCTAACTCCCTACTGTCTTACCTCCCACCAGCACCTCCTACCTTCTCCTTTGAAATACTGGTAATTCCCTAGGCATGTCATGAACGATCACACATTTCTGCCTCTGCCATCATCTGCCTTCTAAATGGATGCCATCTCTTTAGCTGTCCTCCTGACAACCCCTTAGGATTCTTTGAAGTCTCTTTCCTTGGAGAGCTCTCTTTTAGGGATGATGAGCTTTTGTGACAAAGAGTTAAAGGAGATCTCATTATTTTCATGCAGGGACTTCACTGCTATCCCACACTCCCACAGGTGGTGTTTGAGCCCAAAGTCTTCCCTGGCTTTAAGTCTTCCTTAGCTTTAAGCCATACTTCACAGTGACCTTAATAAAAATTTAAAGACCATATAACATACATTATCCTGTAGGTGTGTTAATTAGTCTTATATATGACATCATCTCTGCTCCTGGGATTTTTTATGGCCATCATATATCTCGAAGGAAAGACTTAGCCATTCTCTATGTAACTACATAAAATTCTGTTAAGTTTTCCAGGCACGACAAAGGAAATATATCCTCTGACACATCACTGAGTATAATAGCAAAATAACTAGAGAACAATATTTAGAAATTTTTTTTTCTCTCAAATAAATATGTAAACTTTATTCATTTTCATAATTAAAACCGACTTGTAATCTCCTTCAGTCCTGGTTTATTGTGTCATTTTAGAAGAGTTTAATAATTTAAAGATGCTCTAAGATATATGTATAAGCACAACGCTAAACATACATGTAATATTGTCAGCCTTTGCCTGTAATTCACCATGCCAGCCCTCTGAAAAAGTCGGCCAATCTTGCTGATATTCACTTGGTATGTAGATTTAAGGAATATAGCCAAACTTTTCAGTCCTTTCTTAGCATCTGGCACTTTATGACCATGGCCCTTACTCTTCAAAGATTGAATTGTCTTGAAAGGAGGGCAATGCAATCAACCCGAAATTTAGAATATTTTCTGACTATCACCCAAGTGTTATTTCAGATAGTCTGAATAGTGGCATTAGCAATTAGTGTGCATTTAACAGCTATGGATGTCGTGTGTTCCATGTCCAAAGAACAGAGTCATGTCAAATTAAAAATACATCATATTTTTCATCTGGTTCATATCAGCTTGACTTGTTTTTCTGTTTTCATTGTAAGTTCCTCAAGGCAAAGAAAGAACTCTCTCTACCCTATTGGTGTAAACCTTGTAGTTCCTTGCGTATATTAAACATAATGATTTCCCGAGGGCGTGCAGATAATTTAACCCACAAAATAAATGTAGTCCTCCTCCTTTCCACTGAGAATTTTAGCATCTGGTCTTCATTATCCCGAGAGGTGAAACAAACAGAATGCATAATTATATTCACAAGGGCCTGGAGGAATGTATGGAAGCTAGAGAATGTCATAGATTATCCTAAGGGGTTGCATAAGTGACAGAGGATGGGTCAATGGTATCTTCATTTGAATCCCTACTAGGTGGCAAGAATCTGACCATTGACATTAGTTTATTCATGTTACAAATATTTGTGGAGGGCCGACTCTGTGTCCAGGACTGACCTGAGTAAACCCATTCTTAATTAACATTTCTACTTTCTGAAGTTGATTTGAAGGAGTTAGAGTTGTTCCTCTAGTGATGGCTGACTGCCTTGGCCTGCTTTCACCTTCTCCTCCGTTTGTAGCCAGGAGCACAGGACAGCCAGGAGCGAGCTACTTGGGATGGGGACCGGGATCATAGTTCAGGAGTCAGAGCTCCAGCAGGAAACGACCCTCCCAAGAACACCCTGTTGTAAGCCTCCAGACACCCATAAATATTGTCTGGAGTTCGTCTCTACCGTCTCTGACACTGTTGACTGACTCATTGAAAGAGTATGAGCAGGTGTCAAGGTCACCTCACGTCTCCATGACAACCCTGTTGTGGATAGAAGATTCATTGATAATATACTATCTTTGTGGTAAGATAAGGAAGCCTGCAAAGGCTCTTAAGAGCATTGGGCAGCCACTGGGCACAGAATACTAGAAAGTGGGCTTATTAAAAGTAGTTTGAAAGTTCCAAGGAAAATATATTTATATAGGCCATGCAACGATTGCCAGGGATGAGATTTAGTATACTTCCTGTTGACTGGGAGTGGGCGGGAATTGCAAAGCAGTGTGGAAACAAAGCGTTAGAACTTGTTCATGAATTAAACTGTATCGATTAGTAGAAGAAAAGGTTTAGATTAGAAGACTAGGAAAGAAGCCCCAAAAGGTAAAAGCCCACAATAATTAGTTTGAACAGTTTTTTGTTGTTTGCGTTTTAGGTATCAGATCAATAAAGCAACATTAATAATTAAAGATCAGGATAAATATACCAATTCCAGATTAGAGCTTTGAGCTTTAAATTGCTTGTGCGAAAGGCTGCTTTTTTAATAGACTCTAATCTTTCCCGCTGTATGGAAGGGCTATAATGTGACTTCTTAAGCTATGGATTTGGTGAGAAATATGAGGTTCTTCTAGATGAGGGCTGTCGAGAGGTCCCAGCGCAGGGGTGGCTGGGGTGGGGGTCGGGGGGTCCTGTACTAGGAAGGGATGGGTATGTCTCATTTGAAAGAGTTGTGTCTCTCCTTTGTCTTCCTTCAGATGCAGCTTAGGGGCTTATAAAACAATGGGGAGAAATAGAACTTTCTGTTCATCAGAGGCTAGCTGGAACTCTGCCACAAGAGGTCAAAGCTTAGAAAAGGAAGAAAGGTCTGATTAAAGACTTGACTGGGAAAGTGCTGCTGGGGCTCAGATCCTGCAGCATATTGGATGGACACTGGAGATGCAAGGCAAAGGCAAATCCTAATATACATGATTTTATGACCAGCCCGGAGGGAATTCGGAAGTGGTACTCGACCATAGGAAAGGGTTATGACTTTCCCGGAGGCTGGGGCATGGAGAACTGGAGAGCAGATGCGCTCTTCTTGAAGTCATATTAGTCCAAGGAGATGTGCACTGATTTCGTTCACTAAGCAGCCAATTCCCGAGAGGAAAGAGGGCAGTCAGTCACTTGATCAGGTCGGCGCGCTCGGGGACCGGCTCTGTCATGAAGAGCCAGCCCTGTCTGAATCCACATTTCCTGTGAAGCCTTCTGGATGGATTTCCTGAGGAGCTCTTCCCATCGGGAAGGAAGCTGACTATGTCCAGGTTGGCCTGGCCTCAGGCCAGGAACATCTCATACTTAAAAATAAAAGACGCGCCCACATCCACCACTACTTCATGTCCTTCCCATTCTTTCTGGCTCTCATTTTATTGTTTAATTCTCCCATTGTCCATGTTTTTTTCCCCTTTAAAAATAACCTTAACTTAAAAATTTTATTTTTTAAATGTATTTTTTTGAAGAGAGTTGACTTGTAATATATTAGTTACTGCCATACATCCCGAGTCAATATTTTTATAGATTATACTCTATTCAAAGTTATTACAAAATGATGGCTACATTTCCCTGTTCTGTACCTTATGTCCTTGTCACTTATTTATTGTATACATAGTAGTTAGTATTTCTTAATCCCAGGCTCCATCTTTCTCCTCCTTCTTTCCTTCTCCCCACTAACAACTGCTAGTTTGTTCTCTGTAGGGTTTGTTTGGTTATACACATTCATTTTATTTTGTAGAGCCCACATATAAGTGATAACATAGAGTAGTTGTCTTTGATGTACTTTGATGTACTAGGTAGTTGCACATGGAAGGATTCCATTCTCTTTTTTTTGGCTAAGTAATATTCCGTTGTGTGCGTGTGCGCGTGTGCCTGTGGGTGTATAATGTATTTTTTATCCACTCATCCATCGATGGACACTTAGGTTGCTTCCGTATCTTGGCTGCTGTAAATAATCCTGTTGTGAACATTGGGGTTCGTGTGTTCTTTTCAAAAGAGTTAATGTCCTTGTTCCATCAGATATATATACACAGCAGTGGAACTGCTGGGTCATGTGGTAGTTCTATTTTTAGTTTTCTGAGGAGCCTCCATACTGTCTTCTACAGTGGCTGCACCAGTTTACATTCACACCGACAGTGTACTGGAGTTTCCTTTTCTCTAGATCCTCACCAACCTTTGTTATTTGTAGACTATCTGATGGTGGCCATTCTGACAGGTGTGAGGTGATTATCTCATTCTGGTTTTGATTTGCAAGTTTCTGATGATTAATAATATCGAAAATGTCTTTCATGTGCTGTTTGCCATCTGTGTATCTTCTTTGGGGAAAAAAATGTCTCTCAGGTCTTCCGCGCATGTTTTAACTGTTTGTCTGTTTTGATATTGAGTTGTATGGGCTGTCTGTATGTTTTGGATATTATCCCCTTATTAATCATGTCATTTGCAAATATTTTCTCCCATTCAGTAGGTTGTCTTTTCACAGGTTTCTTTTGCCATGCTTTTGTGTTTACTCAGATCCTATTTGTTGATTTTTCACTTTTGTTTCTTTTGACTTAAGAGACAACCCCCCGGTTATTGCTTAGATGGGTCTCTGCTTCTGTTGCCTGTTTCTTATGCCTACTGCTGTGTTCCCTTCTCAGTCACTCAGAGACATCTTTATAAGGTCAACGTCTTTGCTTCCCTCATCGTTTTCATTCATTACCTCTAGGTACTGGTCCCTCATTTTGCTATGCAGTCTGTACTCTTCGTTTTTCTAACATGTACTCTATTAAATTTGACCGCAGCTAGGAATATTGACGTGCTATTCTTATATGATTCATAGAATCTTCAAGTTCAAGATAATTTGAAGATCACATATCGCTGTTTCCCAAAGGTCATTTCACCACACGTCTCTCACAGCACTCCCAGCATCTCACCAAGTTTCTCTTGTTCTCCTGGAAGTGTTGCATACTCGTATCCCCTCTTGAAGCGTCAACACTAAAGGTTCGATGGCATGTTTAACGTAATTTAATGTTTCCTAAACTTACTCAATTACAAATTATCCTCTCTTTATTTTTTTTCTAGTATCAATGAATAGCATGTAACAAATGGGGAACGGGGGTTACACCTAACGCTCCTGTTCGCTGAAGTCATTCCCTCTTCAGCATTTTCTCGTGGATCATCCTCTACTGCCATTTTCATGCCTTGAGTGATGCAGAGCTCACTACCTCTCAAGACAGGCTAATTCCATTGCTAAAAGTAATCCCTAGCTTGTTGCACCTGGCATCTTTTCATCAATATTGCCAACTTTGGTTTTAATTATTCTGCTACTTAGAAACACAAAGTTTCAAGATAGTGCTTGTGTCTCCCTTCAGCCTTTAGTTTTTTCAGCTATTATCATACACCATCCTCTCTTTCCTGAATTTAATCCACTCTTTTTCCTGGGACCTACCAATGAATATTTTTCCTACACATTCTTCAGCATGTCCAAACACTCCTGAAAATGAAAAAGCAAGCAGAGTTTGTTTCTTGATCATGCCTATTTCTGAAATTTCCTGAATTCACACACAGGAATTTGTTCCTTTTGGTCACATTTTCAGATCTTGGGGATTTAATTTTGACTCTATTCATTGATCAACAAATCAACAAAGGGAGCCTTTTTTCCTCCATGTATCATGCCCTCTAATTTTTCTTGCAGAGAAATCCAAGCTCATTTTAAAAAAATACTTATTTCATACTGCTAGTAGCTCTATTAAATTACGGTGTCTTCTACCCTCCCTACCTGCTCTTATGTAATCGGTTTAGTACTATCATCGTGTTCATTTTTCCCTCCAGTTTTTATTCAGTTTGCTATTAGGTAAAGCATCTCTTGCTACCTATTTTTGATTTTAACTACACACAAGTAACACGCCACCGCCTTATAAAATCTCTTATGTAAATGTTAATTCTCAGAGCTTCCTCACTCATAAACTGATTCTCACTCCACACGTGTTTAATTCACCCCTGCATTTCCCCGTCTTTTCTTCGTCTTATTTCTTGGTACTGAGCTGACCCTGAGGTTTTTTCAGTTCTCAAAGTGTCATGGGTTACACTTTGGTTGTAGTAATTGTGCTGACCGCTATTGATTAAATGTTATCATGGACAAAGAAACACTTGGCTAAGTGTTTTATGTATGTTGTTTTACTTTCTCATCATAGCAACCTTAAGTAGAGAATATTTCCCCACTTGAAAGTGAGGGAAATAAGAAAAGCGAGGATTATGGAGACTAGGTAGTCTCACGTGTGGTCACCCTCTACATAAAGCCAGAGCTGAACTGAACCAACCTAATTCCATAGTGAGAACGCTAACCTGCTCAGCTATGCTTTGTTTGGGAGACTCTTCCTATCTGCAGTGGGCCTTTCCTTCCTTCCTTCCTTTCTTCCTCCCTCCCTCCCTTCCTTACCCCCTCCCTGCCTTGTTTTCTTCCTCTTTCCTTTTTCCTTCCTCCTTTCCTTCCTTCCTTCCTTCCCTTCTTCCTCCCTCCCTTCCTTACTCCCTCCCTGCCTTCCTTCTTGCCTTCCTTCCTCCCGCTTTCTTCCTTTTGTCTTCCTTCCTCTTTCCTACTTCCTTCCTCTCCTTCTTCCTTCCTCTTTTCTTCCTTCCTTGCTTCCTCCCTTCCTTACCCCCTCCCTGCCTTCCTTCTTGCCTTCCCACCTCCTTCCTTTCACCTTGCATCCTTCCTCCTTCCTTCCTTTTCTCCATCCTCTCCTCCTCCCTCCCCCTCCCTCTCCTCCTTCCCTCCCCCTTTCCTTCCTCCCTTCTCTCTCTCTCTCTTTCTGTCATCAACTCCTCTTCTCCTTACCCCTCTTACTTTCTTCTTTACCTTTTCTTCTGTAAGAATGTTAGGTTTATTCAATCCCCCTTTCACACCTGTGCCTCCCCCAGTGTGGCGAAACCATGAGGTAGAGTGTGAAGGGGACTGAGAAATAGGCTTCAGGAGACTTGGATTCTTGCCTCAGCTCTGCCAACTGACACTCATTCTGGGCTCTTAACTTCTGCACTCTCTTCCTAGAAGGAATTTGACAGACGTTGAATGTTTATTATGTGCCAGGCATGGGAGATACAAAGAACTAAAACATGGCTCCCATCTCTTGAGCTGTACTATTTGCCTAGTTCTGTGCCAACCGCTTTCCAAGCCTTTCCTCACTTTATTTATTATTTTTAATGAAAGTCCTCCTAGATAATGTATTTTGTTTCCACTTAACCAAGTAAGAAAGCAACAGTCACATGTTCCATATCCACATTTAGTAAATGGTGGAGCTGGGACCCAGGCTCCCGTTCCAAATTTCCACTCTGTGAACCACTGCAGCGTGTGGATTCCACCAAACTGTGGACTATTGAGAGCTGTTATGCAATTAAAAGGCCGGTGATCTAATAATTTGGGGGTATTCTGGGTTAAATAAAATTCAGTTAGATCACATTGGTAGGAGGTAGCGATTGACAGTTCCAGACGGGTAGACAAGCCTAGAACCTACATCTCCACTCTGGTTGTCTTTCGACCTCACAGGGTCTGTTTGGTGATTTCCAGGAGAAAACTTGAAAATATGTTCGAGGTTAAAAACGTATCTTACTTAAGCCTGTGTGGGACCCGAGGACATTAATAAGAATGCAAACTTATGCTAAGTAACATTGCAAATGTAAATGTCATGCGTCCATATTTCTTCTAAAGATAATTCATAACCGCAAAGCAGGCACATGCCTCCGTGGTGACGACAGCAGAACAATTCTTTACAAGCGATTGCCGCCTTTTTAGTAATTAACATGCGCCATATAGATTGAAAGGTCATTTCTTATCCTCTTTCTCTAACAGTCTTTAATATTTACCAAATAGTGCCGCATTGTTGGAAATGTCACGGGCTCTACAGCACAGGGGTGATTCCACACAGTGATTCATGATGACTTAGTTCATTAAGAAAATTACAACTCATGTATTTGGATGCTATATCTCTTCTGCTCTCAAAGAATTCTCTTTGATTAAAAAGGTGAATTATGTTGACTTGTTTCTGTATTGTAGGTGGCTTTAATTAAAATAAAAAGGTAATGTGCCTTAGCCTTAAGTCCGTATTTCCTTTTCAGTGACCATTAGAAGTTTTACTAAAGTTGTGATGACAGATACAAAGCAATTCAAAGCTGAATTTGCTTCCCTGTTTCATCGCATTACATGGCATCTTCCTTTAACCTGTTCGTCTGACCAGAGAGACCTGGGAGCCATCCAAGAAACCCGCCTCTCTTTCTTCTCCCCTCTAACCCATCACAGGTCCTGCCCATTTTACCTTCAGTGTGTCCTTAACTCTGTCCCTTCTCTCCAGCTCCATGACTGGTACTCTAATCGATGTCACTGCCCCCAACATAATCATCTCCCAACTAATCTCCCTTCTGCAATCCCTCCTTCCTCCTGCCCTGCACAGCAGTTAGAGAAATATTTTACCAACTATCTATGATAAAAGACTAGATATTTTTTCCCAATGCGTTTTAGGCCAGCATCCTTGTAAAATACAAAAAAAAAAAAAAAAAGAAGGAAAGAGAAAGAAGGAAGGAAGGAAGGAAAGAGAAAGAAGGAAAGAAAGAAAGATTAAAATGTACTTAGATATTACAGCAGTCAAAACACTACGGAAGTTTCTAAATTCTTATGCTCCATTTCTGTACACATCTTATCATCTTCTGGTAACAAAATTTGCAGTCTGGCACCAATTTGAGGCTCACATTTTATGTGTCCCTGAACTAGAGAGATTTTTTCAAAAACATAAATTGGATCACCCCCCCCCCCCCCCCCCCCCCGATTCTGAGTTCTATTAAAAATACAAACTAAAATAGTTCACCTATACTGGTCCAGTCAGACAGGCCTTTGTGCTTCCTGCCAGTATGTCTTCCAGGCTGGCTGCCATCAGCCACACTGGGCATTCTTTCAGGGCTTCAGAAGGCACACATATGCCTCTCCACCTGAAATGCTTTCCCCTAACCTCTCAGTCTTACCTTCTATGTTCTTCAGGACTCATCTTAACTATCTCTTATGCAGAAAGATGCTACTTCATCCTCCTGCCATTACCATTGCTAATAAAATTATTTGACAATCCTTCCATTGGAAGGTAGGGTTGGGAGTTCCCGTCATGGTGCAGTGGAAATGAATCCGACTAGGAACCATGAGGTTGCGGGTTCAATCCTTGGCCTCACTCAGTGGGTTAAGGATCCGACGTTGCTACGAGCTATGGTGTCGGTTACAGACACAGCTTGGATTTGGCATTGCTGTGGCTCTGGTGTAGGCTGGCAGCAACAGCTCTGATTAGACCCCTAGCCTGGGAACTTCCATATGCTGTGGCTTGTGGCCCTAAAAAAGAAAAGAGACAAAAAAAAAAAAAAAGATAGGGTCTGTACATACACCCTCAAATCTGGGCAGGCTCTGTGACCACTTAGCCAGTAGAATATGGTGGAAGAGACACTATGCCAGTTTCCTGCCTCAACCTTTAATATGAACCCACTTGCATTAGCTGTCTCTTGGATTTGGTGGTAGGAGAAGGCATTCCCTGTGTAAAAAGTCTAACTGCCCAGAAACCTCCATGCTGTGAGGAAGCCCAAGCTAGCCACATGGAGAGACTCCATTTAGAGAGCAGATGCCCCTTCACACATCAGAGAGATGAGCAAAGGAGCCTTCTGGTAACTCTATTCTTAGGTTCCCTCTGATTGTATCCATAGAAGGGCCCCCAAGTGAGAACCTATCAGCTGAGTTCATCTATCCATTCTCGGAAGAGATAATAAAAGACTATTATTACCAGATGCTAAGTTTTGCTTGTTATATAGTAATAAATAAATGGGAGAGTTTCCCTGTTGCATACATTTTATATATATATATATATATATATATATATATATATACACTTTTTCTCATGTTATCGTCCATCATGTTTTATCATGAGATTGGATATAGTTCCCTATGCTATACAGTAGGACCTCATTGCTTATCCATTCTAATTGCAATAGTTTGCATCTACTAACCCCAAACCCCCAGTCCACCCCACATCCCCCTCCCCCTTGGCAACCACAAATCTGTTCCACATGTCTGTGTGTCTGTTTCTGTTCTGTAGATAGGTTCATTTGTGCCATATATTAGATTACACATATAAGTGATATCATATGGTATTTGTCATTCTCTTTTTGACTTACTTCACTTAATATGAGAGTCTCTATTCCATCCATATTGCTGCAAATGGCATTATCTCATTCTTTTTTATGGCTGAATAGTATTCTGTTGCATATATGTATCACATATTCTTAATCCATTCATCTGTTGGTGGACATTTAGGTAGTCTGCATGTCTTGAGTATTGGGAATAGTGCTGCAGTGAACATAGGGGTGCATGTATCTTTTTGAATTGTCGTTTTGTCTGCATATATGCCCGGGACTGGGTTTACTGGATCATAGGGTAGTTGTGTATTTAGTTTTCTGAGGAACATCCACAGTGGTTGTTCCCTGCTGTTTTTATTTGATGGGATTGCATCTTTTTCCTTTATGGAATGTGCATGGTAAACACCGATATGAGTTGGTCTTGGTTTAGATTTCCCTCAGCAGCAGAACCTGAACCAAGGATTTCATTGCAGGTGGCTCCTGGGTCAAATAAAAAGATAATATTTCCTTGATGAAGTATGTATTTCCTTTGCTGTGCCCAATAAATGTTTTCTTCCAACAATGTCATGGTGCTTGAAGAGCAGAGAAGTTTGTAGCTGCATTTTCCTTGTTTTTATCATTACCTCCAAGGAGGTGATCCCAGGAAGCCTGATGAGCAAAGCAAGGATGGGTCCTCTGGGGGCCACTGAGTGTCCCTCCCACTGGGGACTCACTGGAGACTGTGTGGAACATGCCTTGCAGCTGTCCCACTGCCAGTCGGGGGAGGAAAGACAGCTGGGTGACAGTCCACCAACTCTACCCATCCTGGGTCGAGGGTCGCTTTGGGAATGACAGCAGTCTGCACAGCAGGAGAGTCAGCAACCTCCTGAAGCTGGAGAATGGCCTCCGGCAGAGAGGAGCAGGTTGTGGATCAGAAGGCTCTGTAGAGGCCTCTGCAGTGGAAGCAGGGTGCTGGGGAATGTGATGACTGCAAGTTCCCCGGGCAGGAGGCATGTCCTGTTTCATTCCCCACTTTATATACTGGGCCTGGTGCCTACAGGGCACACAGCGAATATTTGTGGAATGAGTAAAAGAATGGTAAAGACACTTCATTTTATAAAGCTTGTAACAATAATCTATGCTCTACAAGTCTCGCATTTTGCGGTTGACCTTGGCAATCCCCTCTCCTCTCTCTGGGCCTTCGTTCTCTGCATGTATGATAAAGGGTTTGGGGTTCATGATTTCCATGAGTCCTTCCAGCTACCTGTCCTATGGCTTATGATTAGAATATATATATATAGCCTCATTAGGCCAAGAGATCATATTCCAAGTTCAAGAATTTAGTCGGTTTTTACCAAGAAGTAGAATGAGTGTTTTCATAAGAAAGTAATTAATGTAATAATGAGAATTACATTGTGATAGTCTGTCCTTCTGAAAAGAAAGGTTAATTATTGCATAAATTGGGCTGCATATACACAATGGAATTATTTAATAGCCATTAAAAACCAAGTTTATGAGGGGTGTTTTATAGTATTGAAATGCAGGCATATATTATATGTGTAAAACATTGTGTGTGTGTGTGTGTGAATATATATCTGAAAGAAAAAAAGGAACATCTGAGTTATCGTTTTAGGTTGGCAGGGATAATATATGATTTTTATTTTCAGATTTAAGCTTAATCACATCGTCCAAATTATTGAAACTAGACATGTATTATTTTTACAGTCAGAATTTATATCACAAATGTGCACATAAATGTGTTTAACTGATGCAAAGGAAAGGTAAGGAAGTGCAGTCAGGGAAACTCTAACTGGCCCCTCTGACCTCGCTCACCTGCATCTTGATCTTGAACTTCAGCCTCTGGAGCAGTGAGAAAATAATTTCTGTTGTTTCAGCTGCCCAGTCTGTGGCATTTTCTTATGACAGGCTGAGCTGACGAATGCAGAGAGCATTAATGGATGGATTGGTTCATACAGTCAACGTTTAAGTAGGCATATATATGTGAGTATATATATAATATATCTATTTCTCTTCAGGGACAAGGCCCAGTAAAGCTGTGTCTTTGGCAGCTTGAGCTGCTCTAACAAAATAGCACACCGTGGGGGCTTCATCAGCAGGCGTGTGTTCCTCACGGTTGCGAGGCTGCAAGTCCAAGGTGAAGGTGCTGGCACATGCAGTCCGTGGTGAGGACCCTCCTCCTGGCTCTAGACAGCCTCCTTTTCACTCTGTGCTCCCAGAGCTTTTCCACTTGTCTCCTTTTTATAAGGACTAATCCCATCATGACAGTCCCACCCTCATGACCTCGTCTAAACCTAACTACCACCCAAGACCCCACCTCCAAATGCCATCAACCTGGGGGTTGGGGCTTCAGCATATGAATTTCAGGCAAACACATGCAGTCTATGACAGGTGGCTAGACATGAATGATGAAGAAAGAAGCTGGAGGAAGGCAGGTTTTGATTCTACATGGGGCAGGTTTTGATTCTACATGGGGCAGCAGTGTGGGCTTGGCGCAACACAAGAGTGGCTGTCCCAGAGGGACAGCATGTGGCTGTGTCTCCTGAATACCCTCTTATCCCAGACCTGCTGAGATTGTTCCCTCCCGCCCTGTATGGACTGAGCCGAGGCAAGAAATATGCTTCCAGCACTATAACACGGAGTCAATGGCAGAAAATCCTTTCCCACGAGAGCCGTGTACATCTCCCATGGTCTTCGTCCTGTGTAATGCTGACACCTTCCACCTAGAAGTGGGGCCTGCATTCTGAGAGAGCCCAGATGTGAAGCTGCATGCTTTCCAGTAACAGGGAATAGAAGAGAAAATAGCACTCACCCGGGCTCTCTCCTGGGACATGTGCTGTGGGAGCCCTGAGCCAGCATGTCTGAAGACCAGCCCCCCCTTAACTCATTATGCCTGGGAGTCAGCAAAAAAGAGACCCCCACAGAGACAATGAGGTGCCCAGGGAGCCCCAGCTGTTCTGGCTCCTCTCTGGTCAAGTTCCTGAAGCTCAGAACCAGCATTGAGAGTGAGCAGCCTTTGAGAGGATCCCAACCCAAGTTGGCATCCACCTGCAACTGCCTGGGAGATGCCAATTAGAATGCCCTGCCTTTCCAGAGTCCCTGACCCATGGAAACCATGGAGATAATCCATGAGTATTGAGGATTTAAGCCATTAAGTTGGGGATGATTCATTCCACAGCAATAGGTGACCAATCAGACCAATCAACTGACACATCACGGAGCCACTTCTGATTCAGTCTGTGTTGCATCATCACCATTCATTACAACTAACACAATGCGACCGGAGGTTTCTCCCCGGGCAAGCAGGGTTCAGGGAGGAAGCCGGAGTCTCAGATAATACAGCTACCCTCTCACCTCTGATGTGCTTTGAATGGTGACTTATGTATGCGTAGTGTCCCTTTCATTTCATTTTGCCCTGTGTAAACACATTCCTCTAACCTCATTATTAACAATGACCAAGTAGAAATTAATCAGGGGAACGAGAGCCAGCTTTTTCACTGATGACCGTGAATGTGGACCTGGGACAAGGCCCTCGTGAGGCACAGAGCTGCATGGCTGTTGCATATTCCCTCTGATATTTTTCGCACCGGTTATTCACACCAGCAGACACAGGCTCTTTTAAGACAGACAGTGCAGAAGACATCTCTAAAGGAGGTGGCCACAGACACTTGTTGGCTACTTGAAAATGACTGGAACTTAGGAAAATGTTCCACCTTGTGACATTCGCTCCTTTTTGGATTGACTTGCCAGATTCACTGAGTAGTTTGGCACAAAGTAGAAATTAATACATTGTCTCACTAATTCTCCATTTTCATCCCTAAAAGTAGAGCCATTAACTAAGAAGAGAGGATATTGTACTAAGGTGGCCTAAGCCGAAAAATCTAAAACAAGTATCCCAACCCGAGAAAGGACATACGTGTTGGTTTGTGCATTTGTTGAGGCAGGTGGTGTGTGTGTGTGTGTGTGTGTGTGTGTGTGTGTGTGTGTTTCCCACCACCCATGAGGCAAGCATTGGACCAGCCACTAGAGACACTGCAATGGGGAAAAAAAAAATGGCACATGTGGTTCTTATCCTCATGAGATTTACTCTAATTGGATAAACACAAATCATATTTGTTGTGTTGAGGCTTTGGAACACCCAGGAGTTTCTTATATAACTTCTTAAAGAATACACTAGAACAACCCCACTTAGAAAACCAATTTGGCATTATCTACTAAAACTGAACACCCGTGGGTTCGTACCCCACTGAAATGTATACCCATATTCAGCAAAAGGCAAACATGAGAATATTCATGGCAGCACTATTTGGCATAGCTCCAGAATTCAAGTAAGATGCCCATCAACAGGAGAATGTATTAAAAAGTTCTGATATGTACGTATAATTGAATGCTGTACAGAAATGGAAAAAAAGACCTGCAAACTATACAGAGCAATACAATGAATTTAAGCGACATCACACTGAGTAAAAACACCTATGACCTCCTTCCATTTATATGAAGTACAAAAGTGAGGAGCCAGACTGTGCCACTAGAGGTAAGGATAGTGGTTATCTTCGGTGAGGAAGTGACTGGAAGTGGACTTGTGGTTGGGGGTGGGGGGAGGGAGCTTCTCGCTGGTGGTGGTGATTCTGCTTTTTGATCTAGGGGTTGTAGCATGGATGTGCTCGTTTTCTGTGCATCGTTCTGTCTGTGTGGTACACGGTACTGTAGAAAAGATAAAATGATCGACAACTCCCTTTTGTCTGCAGGTTTAATCCTAAAGCCTTGTGAAGGAAGATTAAACTATGATCAAGTTCTAGTTTACCCCTGCAGACTTTCTTCCTTCCCCTTCCTGCCAGTATTGACCCAACTGAAGTAGCCCCCATTTCTCAAACACAGTATACCGTCTTCTGTCTTCTGCATTTGATAAATGGGGTTTTCTTGCCTAAAATAGCCCCAGTTCTCTTCCCCACCTGCAGGGTCTCTTCTCATCAGGTGCCTCAGCTCAGCTCTAGTATTAAATTGAGCAGGAAATCAACCCACGTGGCTTTCTCCACCCCCATATTTCACCTCATGTGCAGTTCTCTTCCTTTGCTGTATTTCGTATTATACTGTCTTTAAAGTGATCCATGTACATGTCTAATCATCCACCGCTGAAACCTTGCAGACCCTAGACTGTGAGTAAGTTCAGTGCAGGGCTCTTGTCTGAGGTTTCATTCACTCCCACAAGGCTGGTATAGTTCCTGGCACAATGTATGGGCTCATAAACGCTTGAATAATAAGTTTATGAGTGGATCCTGGAGTGGAACTGACTTGGAATCCATGTACAACTCAATTTTCAAATAAAGAAAGGCATCTGGTGAACTGCCATTGGAAGAGAGAGCAAAACTATCAGTGGTTCTATAACCAACCCAACAAGGAGCTGGGATTTCTGGAGTGTTCCAGAAAACTGATGTCACCAGACAGAATAATTACTGATGTAGGTTGGCGTGTTGGATAAAGACATCTTTGAGCACACAAAAAAATGCCTTTTAAGCAAATGAATGATAAAGGCAGTTTCCACACAGTTATCTCCCTCCTAGTCATTCAATTCTTTTAGTTCACACATGCATTTATGTCTTTATTCATTCATTCATTCATAGCTCCTTATTGAGCAGTGACTACATGCCAGGTTCTGTACTAGGTGCTCAAGTCCACAAGTGACTCAGTCACTGCCTGTAAAGGGAAGAAAACCCTGCAAACCTATGACTAGGTTGACCCAACTTGATTATTGAGAATCAGGAACCATCTGCACCATTTTTCCTGCTCTGGGTGTCTTTGGTATCCCCGCTTTGTTTATAGGAAACATATCTAAAGGATCCCTGAGTCATGGCCATATTTCTGCCTTTATGCATTCCCTTGGCAATAAATCATATTTTTGTAAGCTAATAATGACAGCAACCCCCACCAAAAAAAAAAAAAGAAAAGAAAAGAAAGAAAAAAGAGAAACTTAAAGTCATTCCCCATTCAAGAAGACAAAATATGTATGTTCTGACTCTCGAGGAAAGGCTCCTAACTTGCCGTTGGGAAACTGAGAGTGTTGAGGTTCTTGATCCGCATTCTCTCCGCTTGGCTGATAAACAGGTCATCATGAGGCAAGTGTTATGGTGAGAAAACGTCATCTGGTTTGTAACCTTAGAGTCTATGATTGTCAGAAGTTCCTTTGCCACTTTGGGGACCTGTTTTCTTTAAGTATTTAAATATCGTGGAAACCAGAATTCACCGAACAAACCCCGGCTTGCTTGCTTTTCCACTTTCCAGTCATTCTGGTTGATAATGGTGCCCGGGAGAACTGGCACTGTCCTCCTGTGTGCCCTTACCTTGTACACATCACTCTACCCACACTTTGCTGTCCACACAGCTGTGCACAGGCGTGCACCTCCCTGCATTTAATCATTTGGTTGCCCATCCCTCTCTCTTCCTGGACCATGAACCTGAATGAAGAGAGGTGCCCATTCATTTTTTATACCCCGACCCCTCATTCACTGCGTGGCACATTTTGAAGATGCTATGTTTATGAAGTAAACTAAGGGATGAGTGTCTTGTCTTTGGTCGTTTTCTGAGTTATTTCTCTCAATAGG